>NC_142290.1:32262171-33525116 GCF_965620075.1 Prunus avium | reverse complement strand
TATCAACAGTGTCTTCTGCATCACGATTCTCTTTCTCTGTTTTAATGAAAGTTTGTAACTTAAATTTGAGTTTCTTATAAAAAGAAAAATTGTAAATTGCTCTTATTGTAGAGTTCATGCAATAGAATTTGGTTACTAAAAGTGTAGCGACAGACTTATTGTATCTACTCAGCTTTTTTTGTTCAAAATATTTTGGATGTGTTATTAAAAGTGTGAAGATAGCATTTTATTCCTACGGAAAATGGATGCTATATGTGCAATGCTTATGATTTCTTATCTCAGTTATAGGAGAGACAAAGACTTCCGTCTCCTGGTGTGTTTATAACTTATAAGGCTGATCAGAGGTTAAAAAGTAAAATCCAAACATGAAGGAATGAAAAATTGTTGGAACTAGAAAAGCATGTGCATATTTTATTCGAGATATCCACATGAAGGAATGAAAAAGTGTTAAAACAACATGATTTCCCAGAATTGAATATATTGTAAATGCAACAATTTATAAGATTACAACTCGCCAAAGGCTCTTGCCAATAAATTAAAGGGAAGCCTGGGGTCAGGACTTGCAAAATGCGTTGAGTGTTTCGTCCAGGGCCTTTCTATCGTAATCACCTGTGAAAACACAATTGCCCAAAGGACCTTTCAAAAGGATGAGCCTTAGTAACCCATCAGCTACCTTCTTATCAACCTGCCATACCAAAAGAAGACAGACACATTAAGAAATAAGCAAAGAAGTTATTCAGCTGTTTCAGTAATCTTACAGGCTCATCCTCTTACCGCCATTACAGATCTGAACATCTCCACCGTCACGGATTCAGGAGGGGCAATAGGTAACTTGAACTGCTTGAAAATGTTGTTAGCTCGCTTCACAAGTGATTCATCGATCCAACCAAGGCGGTATGACATGTCAACAGCCATAACCTAAACATATCACACAAGCTCTTTGAACATTGAGGAATGCTTTTGTGAGGGAACCAAGAAATGAAAAAGTAGAGGGTGATTACCATGCCAGCTGCAACAGCTTCCCCATGGAGCCACTGCCCATAGCCGACCCCAGTTTCTATTGCCTGAATAGACATGGCAGAACATGCAAAAGATTTAATTAGATAGAGCATCTAGCAGAGTATTCCAAAATATAACAAAAGGAGAATATCACATAATAATACAAATGCTCGCAAAACTTTCACAAAATAAAAAGAAATTAGCCTGGACAATCAAGTGTTCAAAACCAAAACTCACATGGCCAAATGTATGACCCAAATTCAGTGTAGCCCTCAGTCCACTTTCCTTCTCATCCAAGGACACAACCTCAGCCTTGTTTTCACATGAGCGCTTTATAGCATAAGCCAATGCCCCTGGATCCCTGCAATGCACCAACTATACTCATCAACATAACTAATCTAAAATGCATCCTTTGCAAGAACAATTAGTCATGAAGCTTCAACAGACTAGAAAAGAAAAAAAATGGCTAGACTATACATATTGTTAAAGGCCTAAAGTCATGAGCACTAGCTCTGACAAAATATTCTCTTGGTTTTATGTCCTGTGACATTTTTCATGTCAAATAGACCACAAATCATGAGAAATATGCAACACGGTACTGGGTCTGGAAATTTTTCATTGTTCCTTAGTGTGAATTTTATACCTCGACATTAAAGCCTGAATATTCCTCTCCTGCCATTCAAAGAATTCTGCATCCCTAATCAGCCCGTACTTGATGACCTCAGCAAACCCTGATGCCAGTTCCCTCTCTGGCAATGTGTTTAGTGTGTCTGTGTCTATAAGCACACATTGGGGTTGGTAAAAAGCACCAATCAAGTTCTTCCCAAGAGGGTGGTTTATACCAGTTTTCCCCCCAACAGAAGAATCAACCTGCAAGTCGACCAACATAAAAATTTGATGCATGAGAAATTCTGAGATAAATGCATGATTCATAAAAAGGAAAGAAGTAGCTAGTGACAGACCTGTGCCATAACAGTTGTTGGAATCTGAATGAAATTAACACCCCGAAGGAAAGCAGCAGCTGCAAAGCCACACATGTCACCAATCACACCACCTCCAAGGGCAACAAATGTACATCTTCGGTCCAGTCTTGACTCAATAGCCTTGTCAAAAACTTTCATAAGAGTATCCTACCAGTTCAAAGAACACAGTTACTCATAATGCAACTGCCAAAATACCACCTTATAGACTAAACTTTAAACAAGCATTTGGACACCTACCATGTTCTTATATTTCTCACCATCTGGTAAAATCACGCTCTCAACCGACACATTTGGGTTATCTCTTGTCAAAGCTTCAACAACTTTATCCAAGTACAATGGCCCAACTGTGTTGTTAGTGACCACAAGAACCTTCTTTCCATGAACATGCCTATATTAAATTAATAATCAACTATGAGCACCCCGGTATCCACGAAACCAAAAGAATTAAAAACGCTAACTTTCAAAGAAAAACGAAAGCTTGCCCTTTTACTAAAGCCAATCACTCCATGTAAAAATATTAAAAGTTCAAATCTTAATTTCTCACTTCGTATATAATTCTGTCAGCAAATCTAAAGCGTCAGCATTAAGAGATGATAGAACCAGCATTTCTCCGAAAACTTACTATCATAGAAAGCTGCTAGCTTGCCCTGTTACTAAATCCAATCACTCCAAGTACAATTTTTTAAATTCACAAGTTTAATTTTTCATATTCTTATACATTTCTCTCAGAAACTGAAAACATTACCAGTTCACATAATCAATTTCAACAGAATTTTAATACACCAGACCTACAAAATGTTAAATTATGAGCATTTAAAACTTTTAAGAGCAAGCTAAGAATCGAAACCTCTGAAGAAGTTCGGGCTGATCGAGAAGTCCAGATCCGATGTAAATTGGGTAGCTCCGACTACCCAAATCGACGTCCACAATGGTGGGAGCCACAGGACCCGTTTTACTTGGCGGTTGATCAACCACCTGCGCCGAACTCGCCATAATCCTCGACGTCGATCTCACTCGACTTGCTCTCAAAGCCGAGTTCCCGCCCCGAGTGAACTCAACGGAGCTCTGCGAAACGAACGAAGACCGCAGAGAAGCGGCTTTAGAGCTCTGAACCCGAAGAGATAGCTCGGCCGAGTTGTTGGGCGTGAATACAGAAGCTTTCAGGGTCGGCTTGGAAGAGATGGAGATAGAGAATGGGTTGGCCGTGGAAGCCATGGACTCGGGTGGGGGTTCGGGTTGGTTGGAGATAGAGGAGAGGGTGGTGATTTTGCGTCTGGTTCTGGTGTGATAAAGAAGTGGGGCATTGTGTTGTGCTGAAGAAGGAAGAAGATGTATTGTGGCGGGGTAGGTGAGTGGGAGGGAGAGATTGATTGGAGGCCGCCACGAGATGGACCGACCAGTAGGTCCGATTCGAGGAATTCGCGATATGAACATGGACACTACTTATCGTGAGAAATTAAAAAATTCGTGATAAGTTAACGAGTGAGTTTTGCTTTGCATGGTATTTTTGCTTTTTTCTTTCTTTCTTTCATTTTAAAAATAGTATTTTTTTTTTATAATTATAAATTAGATCAGTCGGCCAATACAGAGCTCTCTTCTTGTAAAAAAAAATAACTTTTGCTTTTGATTTGATATAATTTTCTCTTTTGTGTCGATCAAAAACAACTTTGATCAAATTTAACTTCATTTATAGTATGATTTGATTATTTTTGAATGAGAAATCAAGAAAGAGTTCAAACCTGGTACCATATCTGAATGAGAAACATGTGCCACTCACAAACAAAATGAGAGGCATCATGCATGTGTCACTACTAAAAAATGAGAAAACTGTGTCATGAATAAAAAATAATTTTTAAAAAGAATATTATTGAATTTGGACCATTGCATTGCATCACCCTTTTTATAACATAGCATTTGGATAATACAAAATAACGATAGTCTAAATTATATGAGAGGGGATTTCTTACAAACACAAAACTATGATGTTATAGGGATTCGAACTTGAAACCTCTAATCAGCAAGTTAAAGTCCTTTCTCATTGGGCTATACCTCAAATTCATACCCAATCTTTAAAATATTGCAAAACAATACATGAAGTCACATAAAACATAAAACATACAAATAAAATCCTATATTAGTAGGAGTGTTAGCAATTCAGTTAAATAATGACGTAAAGGCCAATCTTTGGATGAAGTGGACTCCATTTTTATGTAAGACATTTACAACTCCAGAGTTGACGTGGCACATGGGTATTGGACGACGAGTTTAGTTGAGCATCCACAGTGGGGGGTGTAAATTCGAGGGTGTAAAACCACTTTTACATCCCCTTTACACCTCCGGGAGGGTGTAAATACGTTTTTTGCTCAAATGGAAAAATATGTAAAAGATGTAAAAATAGATGTAAAGCCACTTTTTCTTCATTTTTCTTCTCTTTTCTCGGGTGGGTCCCACTTGCAAAAAATGTAAAAATAGATGTAAATGTACATTTTATTTTACATCTTCATGTTGATGATGTATATTTACAACTCTTTACATCTCCCCATTGGAGACGATTCCAGTGATAAGAGGTGTATATTTAACATATACCCCCATATGCACCCTCCCATTGAGGCTCGTATTTTGGAATTGGGCTTAGAAAAAGACCAACCTTTTACTTCTGCCCCACTACGATGAGACAAAGAGTCCGAAAACCTCACAGGCCGTTGAGTATGAATTTCCAATCGATGAATCCGACGGCTCCGAACGTAGACTTACGAATTTGCTACTAAAAATCGATGCACCGGAGCTTAACCGCATTGGCTTCTCCTCGACGCCTTGCCATTCTCACAGTACAACAAAATGTGACAAAACCCCGCGAATTTTCGAACCCGCGAAACCAAACCTCTCCACTGCCAGTGACACTCCACCCAAAATCTGGCATTTCAAGCTTTAATTTTTGTTCACTCTGTTTCATTTCACATTCAAAACGCAGCGTTTAGTCTCCGAAGTACTTCGAAATCTTCCTTCTTCAACGATTTAGGGTTGTGCATCTTCTCGAGCTATGGAGCTTCGAGCTGGAGGGATCATCGTCTGCACAAAACCCTAGGAAATTGAGTTCTTTTTTTTTTGTCTTTGTGATGGGGAAGAGGAACACTGTGGTGGTGTTGTCATCGGACGAAGAAGATAGAGATCGTTCATCGAGCGCCAATCGGAGATGTATACCGACCAAATTGACCTCTACGGTTCCGCGCACAAACCCTAGACGATCCAAAAGGGCTCGTGTTTCGAGTTCTCGCGCTAGCTTGGGCACAGTACCAAGTAATTGGGATGAGGTAATTTGTGAATTTCTTTTTTGTTTAGTATCTATATACTTAATCGAATATGCAGCCTACGACAGTAAAGATAAGTTTTATGCAATTTAAGCGAAATGGTTTTTTATGCAGGTCAAGCTGTTCTGTGAAGATTTTGACGAAGTGTTTAGTGGGTTCAAGGTATCTGCTGGTACGCCATTGATGTAACTATAGTTTTTGTTCTTCATGTGCTGGTTTCCTTTTTGTTTACACTCAACACTGGTTTCATTGCTTCCATTTGCCTCTGTAATCTCTGTGGCTCAGACAATGTTGATTTCTGTTGGTATTTTATCGTGTGCTATTATGGTTACAATTTACAACTGATGCAATAAATTGGCCACAGCTAATATTACTAATTCTTGAAGTGGGTAATACCTATAATAATTGTGGAAGCATGAATCAGGTTCTGGAAGAAGCAACGTGAAGGAGTTATGGGTCGATAAATACAAACCCCGTTCTTTTGAGGAGCTCGCTGTTCACAAGAAGAAGGTTGACTTTATTGGCTTCGTTTTGTAAATAATGAATATCTGATTACCAGATTGATCCTCTTTCTTATTCCATCTTTGTCTTTGTAATTGCAGGTGGAAGAAGTTAAGTTGTGGTTTGAAGAAAGATTAACAAGTTCAAAGGTTATTATATTTTTCATTGATCCTTTCCTTCAAAAGACTATCAGCAAGTCCAATTTTACTTGAAAAATGGTTCCTTTAATTGGTAGACATCTTTGATTACCTTTCCAATATTGATTACAACTATGGAGTTTTATTTCTTTTTATGTGATTTTTTTCTTCCTGTTCTTGATTCATTTTTCACAATTTCTGTTCTTTTCTGTTTTACTTGCAATTCATTATTGTGGATCTCATTTTTTTTTCTCTCATAATGTACAGGGTTCATCAAGTAATCATGTCCTTGTCATCACTGGGCAAGCTGGTGTTGGAAAATCCGTATGTGTCATAGTTTCATTCATGTATTTATTCTTGAGATCTTTTGTTCAGTTGCTTTGTTAGTTTCATGGATTTCCATTCTTCAAAGTATGCAAAAGAATTCTTGTGTCATCCTTTCCAACATTTGAGTTTAAAACAAAAATTCCCCAAGAATTTGATTAATGGGCTTATGACCTGCATGATTAATATTATTTTTCTCAAGTTATTGACTTGCTGCTTCAGATAATTTATGTGATGGGCTATTTACTATATTTTTAAAAATTTGCTTCTTGAATGAACTCTGCTAATAGAATCAAACATTTGACTAAAAGTTCTGCTTCTTCTCATCTTGTAGGCAACTATTCATGCGATTGCATCTCACCTTGGAGCCACATTGTGTGAATGGAACACACCAACTCCTGTAGTTTGGCAAGAACATTTATACAACTCCAGTGCAGGTACTTTGAGTAATTCTTAATCATGCAGCCAAGGGTTTGTTAAATAGAGTGGAGTTTAAATTTCATGACTTTGCAGTTGAGTATTCTCAAATTGAAATGTACATCTTGTAATTTCTAACTTTACCATCAGTATTTTTGCAAAAAATAAAAGATAAAACGAAAACAAATTGAAATGTAAGGCAAGAGGAAAAACCTAGCTTCAAAATTACAATACATAAAATCTCCATAAAGGATTTGAATTTGAAGTGATCTAATGGAGACTATGCTGTTGTTGGCATATACCAATCTGCTACTAGGAATACGCTACATGTCAAAGTTGGATGAATTTGAAAATTTTGTGGAGAGAATAAGGAAGTATGGATTGATCCCATCATCCCTTAATGAGGGTTCAAAATCATCAATCATACTCTTAATTGATGACCTTCCGGTGACAAATGGTAGAGTTGCTTTTGGAAGACTTCAAAACTGTTTGCATCTTCTTGTGCGATATACTCGGATACCAACTGCTATATTGATCACCGACTACGGTAAAGCCGATTCAGCAGATCACTCCACTGGATACTTAGAAGAACTTCAGTTGTCTCTTGAAAATGTTGGGGCTTGTAAGGTTACCTTTCTTGGACAATTTCTTTTTCTTTTTTTAATTTTTAAGGTTATTATTGAATGCTTACTTTTTATAATGATTTTGGAAACTGTCAGGTCTCCTTCAATCCTATAACAGATAATTCCATCAAGAAAGTACTTTCTAGAATATGTAAAGAAGAGCAGTGTAATGTGACTACTGAACAAGTCAGTCTAATAGCAAAAGCAAGTGGAGGTGACATTAGACATGCAATTACATCTCTGCAGTTTTTCTTTCTGAAACCAAATCCGAGGCATTTGTTGTCTTCATCAAGTCCTGCTATCACATATGCTAAAGAGAAACCGTATGAGGTAAATGCTTTGGACGACGGGTTTTCCTTCCAGTTTGGCAGAGATGATACACTTTCTCTATTCCATGCCCTTGGGAAGTTTCTGCATAACAAAAGAGAGACGGAAAATGTCATGGCATTGGGTATGTTCTGATGAAAGTAGTATGCAGCTTTGACCTTTTATTTTAGTCAGTTTTTTGGTGCATGCATATTGTTAAATGTTTTTCCCCATTTAAATTCTCAAGAATATATTACTCGAAAGTTGGGAACAACTTAATCCCTTATATATATATATATATATATATATATATATATATATATATATATATATATATACACACACATATATACAATTGTTCAAGTGTGGATACCCACCTGAGGATTTAATTTCACTTGAGATGTTCACATCTGAGCTCATGTTCTTGTTTTGTAGACGGAGATGCATTTCATGTGCGGGAAGGATTGTCTAGACTACCACTAAAAATGGATGCTCCAGAAAAGATTCTATGCCAAGCACATGGACAAGCTAGGCCTGTTGCCGACTTTCTACATGAAAATGGTGACCTTTTTACCTATAAATTGTGACTTCCTGAATGTAATCACAATTACTCTCTCATACATGGATGCAAAGTGCATGCACACACGCATACACATGTGAGACAGAGAGCAAAATGGTAGCATATTGATGCTGCTGTTTTCTGTCATAAGACTGCTGCTGATTTCTAACTCTTCCGCACAATTTTCTTGCAGTTCTAGATTTTCTGAGTGAGGAGGCCATAGATGATGCATGGGCAGTTGCTTCATATCTAGGTGATGCTGACTTGCTTCTTGCTACTTTCCGTGGAATGCTAAGTAGACAGTATGAGGCAGAGAATATTCTACAATCAGCTGGTGCCTCAGTTGCTGCTCGGGGTGTGCTATTTGGAAATTTTCATCCATTGCCTTCCAGGTATTCTCTATATGCTTGAATTAATCATAATGTGTGAGCAACGACTCATGTAATTTCAGATAATATCCCCAATTGTTGCAAGTACGCAGGTGGCATGCCGTTCGCCGGCCAAAGGTCTGGCAGGTTGAGCAATCATCATTGCGTAACAAGGTTGGTTTTGAATTTAAATTGCATCATTTTCCATTGCGTGCTGCTCTATGTCATATTTCGAACTTAATGAAATAAATGATATGGTTGGTAGTACTAAGTCTTTGTAGATGATTGATGTGGTTATGTATAATATTCATGTCATTCACTTCTTAAAGACGTTTCTTTTTGATGTGCCATTGCAGAAGGAGATGGTAAAACGGAGATTTGGCGCTTATAGTGGAATGTGTGCATCCGATTTGACAGTTATTGCTACTGAGTACACACCCGTGTTGAAATGGCTTGGATTTAGGGCGGTGCATGGCTACAAGGAAGAAGACAATGTTGAAACGATAAGTTTTGACAGTCAAGAAACCGAAATTTCCGATGATGAAATAGAAGAATGGTAAGACATAGGGAGTACTTGAGAAGCAAAACTTAGTTTAGATTGGCTTGTTCCTGTAAACTAGTTCCTAGAAAGTAATCATTAAATTTTTTTCTGGTACCGAATGAAAGTTGTACAACCTGCCCCCTACCCAACCTTTTGTGGTCAATGCCAGATTCGGAAATCCGAGTTCTTTGTATTGTCACTAGTGGAAGTTTTGTCATATCAAGAGCCAGCTCTGATCTTCTTGGTAGCTGATTAAGTGCTTATAAAAAGGGAGATTCACTAATATACCCAATATAGGAGCTCAAATTATAAAAATACCCTATATGAAATGGACTTTAGAAACACACCCAAAACTCATTTATAACATAACAAAAAGGCTTTTAACTTCTTTTAAATTACAAAACTGCCATTGATTTCTCAAAACAAATCCAACCCCAAAACATATAAACAAGCTCAAAATACTCAGGGAGATTCACTAATATACCCAATATAGGAGCCCAAATTATAAAAATACTCTATATGAAATAAACTTTAGAAACACATCCAAAACCCATTTATAACATAACAAAAAGGCTTTTAACTTTTTTTAAATTACAAAACTGCCATTGATTTCTCAAAACAAACCCAACCCCAAAACATATAAACAAGCCCAAAATACTCAATTGGACATCAAAGTAATTTAATAATCAAAATTAAATTCAATATGACCAATTGTCATTTTTTGGGTTTGTTTATAGAAATTAAATGGTGTAGGGTTTATTTATAGTTTTAGTGCTAAGAATGGGTATTTGACTAAATATCTAAATATTCAATTGGACATCAAAGTAATTTAATAATCAAAATTAAATTCAATATGACCAATTGTCATTTTTTGGGTTTTTTTTGGGTTTGTTTATAGAAATTAAATGGTGTAGGGTTTATTTATAGTTTTAGTGCTAAGAATGGATATTTGACTAAATATCTATTATAGGAACCACTATCTTGAGAATTGTTCTTTTTTTTTTTTTCGTTTTTTGATTCTCTTGAGAAATTTCTTGTGATCAGAAGAACAAATGAAACTTAAAAATATAGTTGAGAAATAATAACAATGCAAATTTTATCTCCGATAAAATAATATGATCTGGTGTAAGAAAATATGAATATAAATTAAAATATAACTATGGACTGTAAAGTCAATTTCAAAACTTGAAATTATAAATTTTATCTCCTAATTCTCTTTATTGTTGAAACTTGAAATTACTATGGACTGTATGTAACGTCAATGGTAATTTAATAAATTTTTATTTACCCCTTATTCAAAGATGACTAAAAAGTAAATATGATCACTATTAAAAAATAAATAAATAAATATGATTGAACAAAAAAATTAACACAGAAAAATCTTCGCTAAAAAGAAAAATGCAAACAAAAAAAAGTCCTTAACATCTAATTCCAACTTATATCAAAATAACTCCTCTCCTGAACATACGAAGGCAAAGCGAGAAATTTTTAACTTTTTAAATATTTTTGGGACTGAGAGAGAGCCTTGTTTGGGAGCACGGAATTGTTCACCGGAAAAACGCAGTTCTTAAATTCGGAGGATATCGGCGATCTTCCGCTTTTTTTATCTTCAGACTTTCCCTCTACTTTCTCCTCCTCCGCCTCGTCATCATCATTGGGTATATAGACTCGTTAATAATATAGCAGCAGTTCATTCCTCAACGGAGAGTTGGGGCTTCTTCAAAGGTACCTCTCTCTCTCTCTCTCTCTCTCTCTCTCCACTTCTTTAGGGTTTATTCTTGGTTCAGCTTATTTTAACACTTTCAATCTTTTAATTTTGAAATATGAATAACTTGAAATTATTTTTGCACTTAATTTTTCAGTTAATATGTTTTTTATTTGGTGAAAATTGCATCAGGGAAAACTATTGTCTTAATTGTAGAAGTTTTATCAATTGAGGTTGTATTGTATTTTGCATGTTGTTTGTCACCCATACTCAAAGTCAAGCAGATGCATGATTATACCAGGTGGGTCTGCATTTTGATGTAACAATTGTAATGGGAATGTTCTAAATAACTTATTGAATAGAAGTGGGGTTATAAGAAGAAATGGGTTGCCATCAGAATCTGTGCAACTGAGATTTGTCATCAGTTGTCCCCTGGAAATGTAGAATTTATTCTCATAAAAAGGTGGTTCATTTAAGTCTGTTCAGACTTCAGAACAGATAATTTTGACTTCTTAGAGCTTGTTAGTCAACTCATTTGTTGCATTTTTGTCTATGTAAAGTTGACCCAATTGAAAAATGTAGGGCAATATTCATTCTTTGTTGTTTGGGCTTATACCTGCCTTCTAGTTTGAATCATGTTTTGTGATTTCAGATGGCAAACCGTCCTACTCGGACGCGGGGACTAACGCTTCAGCATCAGCAGCAACAGTCAAGGGCTAGGTGGACAACACATCTTACTAAGATACTTGTAAACTTAATGGTGGATCAAGTACACAAAGGGAACAGAAAAAATCATAATTTTGGCAAGAAAGCATGGAAGTATATGTGTGATGAGTTCCATAAGAGAACAGGTCTGAAATGGGACAAGGAACAACTGAAGAACCGAGGCGCAGTTTTGAGGAGGATCTATGTTACAGTTACTTCACTTCTTGATCGAAGTGACTTCAGTTGGGATGAATCCACAGGGGCTATTGTAGCCAGTGATGAAGTGTGGGCTGAATATGTCAGGGTATGTTCCTCGTCATATATGTTGCTTGTACAACACAATTCTAAACCTACCTGATATGTAGGATTCTTCTTTAAGCAGGAACATCCTGATGCCGAGACTTTAAAAAGCAGTGGCTGCCCAATTTATAAAGAGCTGTGCACTATATTTTCAGAACCACCAACAAATGGGAAACATGACCATCCAGCTGAACACGAGGGTGGGGATCCAAATTCTCGTCCACTGGAGCAAGAAGTGTCCTCATCAGATTCTGAGGAAGCAAATGACGCCGTCGATGATCAAGAAACAATTCAACCTAGTACACCTAGCACTACCGGTATCCGTAAAAGAGGGCGCAAGGGTATTGATGATGCTATTGCAGGAGCCATATTGGAGATGGCAGCTGCATCAAAGCTGAGGACAGCTGCTACACAGCAACATAATGCTAGATACACCATAGCTAATTGTATTGCAGAATTGGATAAGATGCAAGGTGTTGATGAGCAAGTCTATTTTGCTGCTCTTGATCTGTTCAACAAACCCATTGCAAGGGAGGTGTTCTTGTCTCTCAAAGGTGAAAAACGCCTGATTTGGTTGCTTAGGAAGTGCACATCAGATCCCGTTCTCTAGATTGAATGATAAAAATACTTTCATGTAGTTTTGATCTTTATCTAATCTGTATTTTGTGAATATTGGCGTTGTAACTTGTATATATATTCAGCAGCCTGGTTTTACTTTTAACCCATTTCGTCAAACTTCTGGTTCATAAGTGCGTTTACATTCCGAATCTCAGGAATGTGATATTTTCTGCAATACACAAGAACTATAAAGAAACATGAGGTCCAAATATAATCCCTTGAATTCTAGACTTATATCATGCCAACATGAACAATAGCTTGGCTTTAGCCCAAAACACACAGAATATGGGCAAAGATGCCATGGAAAGCAACCTGTTGTGCCTTCCTGATATGAAAATCTAGTTTTAATGAATCTGAATATTGCAATCAAGCTTAATGTATGTGTGAACACTAAGAAGAAAAGGTAACCTACAAAGCCTTCTCTTTCTCCGAACTTGAATTTTGCTTGTGGTTCATAACAACTGCCATAGTACTTAAAACAAACCAAAAAAGACCTTCATTAAGAATAATTAAATAAAACTAAACTACCCACAAGAAGAAAAGGAAAACTATCAAACTAAACATGGGAAGAGTAAATAGCATTCCAGACGCCTTTCATGTGAGAAAACAGAACAAACATTTGAAAAGTTGAAAACTAACTAGAATATCCTTACTCTGTTGCATTCCAAATATTCAACCACTTCTGTTTCCGGGTCGGTGTTTCCCTAATCTGCTTAATTGTGTCAAGGTTATCTTAAATAGGGGAATCCTGCCACTGATAGTCTCCTCCACTATGGTTAATGATAACTGAAAGGATGTGCATCTATCTATACACGAAAACTGATTACAATGCTGTCATTCCTCCAGAACTTTAAGTCTTTTCATCGATTTAGTAACCCCTCAACATCAAGCTTACTGAAAGGATAAGCGATATACACAGAAAACTGATTACAGTGCTGCCAATCTTCCTGAAATTTGAATCTTCTCCTTACGGTAGTAACCTCTTAACGTCAAGCTCCTGATTAGCACTTTTGGCTTGGTTATATAGTGACTCGAATGCCTGCATACACACACTTGAAAATCCCACCATCGCCTCAAAGACATGAGGAAACCCCATCTGCAAGTTATTTAGTGTCATGGCTCTTGTCACACTCACTGACTTTTCATGCTTGCTCTTCTCTTCTTCTGCTTTTGCCCTCAACACCTCCACCTTTGCCCGCTTCTCAGCAACTGGGTTCTTTGTAGAAGTGCTAGCGGAATCAGGCATTGAATATGGGCCATACTTGGACTCCAGCGATCTAAGCACAGTTGCCTTCTTCTCAAGCTCTTTAAATGTCAATTCTGACTTCTTATTTTGCTTATATTCCTCTGCTTGTTGAACTACAATAGCATGAACTACGGTTAAAAAGCTCTTGATTCCTTCAGATGCTACTTTGTCCGGAATCCGGTCAACTGCATGGTGCCATTCTTCACAGAGCATGTAAATTCTGGATTCTTGACTTGTCTTTGATATTGGATGTCTCCTAAACTGGAAGAGGCTAAGCCGGAGCCATCCTGTTAGGGACTGGATGTAGTCCAATTGAGCCTTGACCAGGTTGCAAAATGACTGGTGCCATTGCTGGACTTGAAGCTCAAGCTGGAGTGTTGCTTGCCTGTGAATCTCAGATGTAGGTTCAGTAGATGGTATTGTGTTCAGGTATTTGAGCTGCTGAACAATGTGTTTTTGGACCTGGTGGCACTCATACATGCTTCTCCACATGCACATCAATCTGTAAAAGCAAGCAAAATATGGTATTGTGTTAAGGTATTTTCAAAGTTTACATGGCTGTACGAATCAGTAAATCCTTCTAAGGAAAAGCAAACAAAGGACACAAAACAACCAGTCAAAAGCAGTCAAAAGAAATTTGTAACTGCTACCCCAAAATATCAGAGCTTTGACTTTCACTCTGTTAAGCCAGATATTCAACATCTATGGCTATTAATTTGAGATGATATATTTACCAAAAAGAAGATATAGAAAATGAAAACTCTTGTATGCTCAAGATTAACCCTTTTGAGTATTGACCAAAAAAAAGACTAACCCCTTGACAAGCTCAATGAGTTGAGGGTACAGCTCTGTCTCCCTGAGTTTGATGATTTCAGCAGAAGTTGTGTCAATGGCCTGTGAAGCAACCATCATTTGTGACTCCAGCTTTTCCACATCATTCTTGGTCTTCTCAGTCTTCACATAGTCTGCCCTCTTCATCTCTAGCTTCTTCAAGGTAGCCACCCTCTTCTCATGCTCTATCTTTATTGTCTCTGCATCCTAAAACCACCCCCAAAACAAAAACATAAATCTAAACTAAATGAAAAAAAACACACACACACATGGATGTGCATGATCTCATTGAATAACTTTAAAACTCCAAAGTTCATATGTCATGCTTGGGCCCCAAAAGTAAAATTAAAACAAAAATACAAAATGATTGTGTATGGGCAAAAGCTCCACCAGGAGCCCACAAAAGATATGGGAACCAAAAGTTTACCTTGACTTCCTGGTATAGTTTCTTTTCCCAAGCATAAAGCCTCTCCACAGTAGAGCAATGGCTGCTACTCGCAACACCCTCCTCTCCAACCCCACTACCTAAATGGCTAGGCACCATCTCATCACAACCCATCTTTCCAAACCTACCAAACTTGGGACTTGAACCTCCCCATGTCCACAGTGAGGGGCTCAAATTACACCCATGGTTATAAACTTTACCTGCCCCCCAAAAAAAAACAACAACATTCATTACATCGAAATATAAAACAGTAAAAATTAAAATTGTTCTCTTTCCTCTCATTTTTCCCCAGTTTTCTCAGCAAACAAACAGAGCTAGAACCCAAAAAGAAAATCACTTCAAAAATAAAAAAGAGATAAAAACTTTACCCCCTTTATTTTGACAAGAAGAAAATCCAGGGGTGGGAACTTCCAAGAGCAAGGAGAGAAGTCCGCCAGCATCAGCAGCCTTGAGGAAATACTCATCAAGCTCCTTTATAATCTCAACCAGATCTTTAGCATTTCTCGAAACCACCATGGCAAGCTCACTCGTAGGCGCCCCACTCTCTTTAGAAAACCCACTGACGACAGAAGGCGGCGCCGCCGTGCTCGCCGCCGTGACGGTGATCACCGCCTCGGAGGCGGTCGTGGTGTCCTCCCACCCTTCTTCAGTCACTGGCCTCGAAGAAGAAGCCACAAATGGGTCCCAGAAATCCCATGTGGACGACGGAGGCGGAGGTGGCGGAGGCGGAGGCGGGAGAGCTGTCGAGGCTGTGGTTGATGTCGTCCATGTGTCAGAGCTTGAGCTGAGTGGCGGCGGCGGCGGCGGCGGTTGTGGGGTGAGAGGGGTTTGTGGGGTTTGCGGTTGTGGTGGCGAGTGGTGGTTGTTGTGGTGGCTGTAGTGGTTGATGTGGTGATGGACGGTAGTTTCGGCATTTGAAAATTGGAGCAGAGCAGCACCAGTGCTGCGAAGAGAACGAAGATACATGGTGTGAGCTGCAGACCAAGCTTGTCTTGCTTTCACGAGCTGCTTCATGTACCTCTTCCTTGATTTGCATCTCGAAACCATCTCTTCTCTATCTATTCTCGAATAGCAACACCCCATTTTGCTCTTGATCAACTTGATTTGCTGCTAAAAACCAGAGAGAAAAAGAACAAGAAAGAAAAATGAGAAGGGTTTGAAAAAGAAAAAGAAAAAAAAGGAGGGTTCTTTTAGCTACATATGAACAGATGAAGCTTGCAGTGTCTCATCAATGGAGGGTCTTTCATGTTATTGGGGTCATGGGTTTTGCTAAAGGTGGTCTAAACTCTAAAAGTGGTTGTATTTTGTGCACATTTTAAAGGCAAAGTAGGCTGCTTTTTGGCTCTGAACCTCTTTCCCAGATGGGCACAGACACAGAAGACAGAGAAGCACACACTTACCTCCAAAAACCACACAGTTTTAGTAGCTGCGATGTTCTTCTTGTACGATTTTCTGGGTTGGCAAAACAACATTTGCCCAGTTTGATTTGATCTCAACTCAGGAGCTTTCGATCTATCTTTCTCTCTCTCTGAAGTGAAGATGTAGGTTTGAGACTTATCTAGGATGTGGTAGAGGGACAAGGGGCAGGGCTTGAGCTGGAGCAGGGACACTGGGCTTTGGGAAGAGAGCCAGAGGGCATTGTATATATTTGAATTTACTGACCAAATTACCCCAACCATGTGTCTGTATTTACCATGAGCTGGTGTGTCAGTCTGGAACTCAAAACAGTCAGCATCCAAAGTTTGAGTTATGGGTTCAACTCTTCAAGCTTCTTTTATTTTTTCTTTTTACCACCATTTATTAAGTTTTTGGATTGCCAAAACTGACTCAAGTGCTGGAGAGCTTTTTGTGGCAAAAATAAATTCAAATTCTAACATCAACATTTTACTCATAACGTTAAGTTTCCTTTTTCTCATAACCTCAAACTCTAACTAACTCTAACATTTGGATTTTGGGACACTGATGATTTGAATCCCAAATGAACAAGTGGTGTGTAAACAAACTGCACGTTTATGTTGACGGATTATAAAGAGAAAAGCATATATATCGGGTTTCATACATCTATGTGTATGAAATATATTACATAAAAGTTGTTCATTTTATTGATGGTTGAGTCAATTCACAATCAAACGGTGCGGTGATGTCTCGAGAGAAACATAAAAGGAGAGAATGGCTCAAAATAACAATTCAAATAGATTAATGTTAATCCGATCAAGGAAACCTTAGATTAATGCTAAAAAAAGACAGCATTATTCTTCTCAAAATAAAAAACTGTACTTTAAGTATATTCTATTACCATATGATATAAACAAAAATTTTGTTTGATACGGATATCAGATGGGTATCAAATTGGAAGTTAAAATTTGTTTTGTTTTCTATCTCTTTGGTTCTTTTTGGGAACCGTGGTGGATTCCAGAGAGAGAGAGAGAGAGAGAGAGAGAGCATTCATTTCAGGGTTAAAATGGCAACAACGTTGCCTTTCAGCTTTCTCAAATTTTAAATTATGCGTTCTTCGGTCACCTCATACATATATATAAAATGTTAGACACAGTCTTTAACGTGTGCATCAACAATTATAGGCCCTTGATTGAAGTGAATGTAGACTTGTTTGGGCAACTATAAACCGTTGATTTCAAGTGACCAATGCATGTATAGACCATTGTCGTTAACAGAAACTCATGTTTAATCAGAATATTATGCGTACAAACTGAAGCTTCCTGACTTATCTCAGCAATGCAATTATACATCTTCTGTTTTCTTTGACAGAAAATTATGAACTGATGAAGAAAGCAGAGAGCTTTTGAGCTTGTTACCATCTAGGATTCTTATTTTGGCCTGCACTGCACCACGTATATCACAAACTTGAAGCTAGAGATGGAGACCAACTGCATCAACATGTTGACTGTTTTGAGACGCAAAATTATTATAGAACTCTAAATTGTTATAGAACCGCCTCATGAAAGTTTTTCTCGGATCGCGATCATTGGCAAGGCTTGGAAATGATTTGGCGACAAGAATCACAGTTCTTTCACCAAAAACTCCGATCTTTCTCAAGGCCTTTTAGGCCCTACTGGGCCAGACCAAAACAGCGGGCGCAGCGTAACGATAATCGTCCTTCCGTATACCCCGAGATTTTAGTCAAAATAGTTCGTTAATCCGTTCCACGACCGCACTGGAAAGTCCGAAGCCCAAGAAAGATAAGGATGTTCTCCCCTACACGCGCTCCTAAATCATTTTAAATACCACGCTCCACCAACACCCTCCAATAGTTCACTTTATCCTGCTCTTCAAACCCGGTGCAACACACGCGCTCTAATTACGCTGCACCATAATCACCTTCAATAATAAAATAATAACGAAAATTAAAAATTAAAAATAAAAAAACGCTCAAGCTTCTCTCCCGCTAATCCAATCCAGTATATCCATCCACACACAGAGCGAGCCAAAGCAAAGCAAACCAATCGTTGCCTTCAATTCAATCGTTGTGTTCGTTGCCTTCTTCGCTCTTGATTTTGCTTCGATTCCGCAAAGCCTGCGATTTCGTCGGCCGATTCTCTCATGGCGGAACCAGTAGTGGACGCGCAGTACCTCAAGGAAGTCGAGAAGGCTCGTCGGGACCTTCGCGCTCTCATCTCCGTCAGGAACTGCGCTCCTATCATGGTTCGATTGGCGTAAGTGCTCTCTTTTCACTTTCGTCTTCGCTGTTTCCACGTTCCGTTTGGCTCCCGAGAAAAACTAGGAGAAGGAAGGGGAAATGAAATTTATATCTAGTGTCTAGTTCTAGTTTTGAGTAAGGATGAGTTTACTGTTTAGGTTTTGAGTTTCTTTTTTTCTTTCTTGCATTTTCCGTTTGGCCAAACAGCTCATTAGTCTGTTACTGTTCGATCACCAAAGTCAATGAATAAAAGAAGAAGAAAGTTTTAATTTATTCTTTCTTTTTTAATTTTTAAATTCTTACTAATCAGAAGTTACATTCAATCAATTGAGGCAGGTGGCATGATGCTGGGACATACAATGCTGAAACAAAAACCGGTGGCGCTAATGGCTCCATCAGGAATGAGCATGAGCTAAACCATGGCGCAAATAGTGGTTTGAAAATTGCTGTTAATTTTTGTGGTGAGAATTTTTGGGAACTTTTATCTGTACTGAAGTTCTTAAGCAATTCATTGATAGTTTATACTGATATTTTTCATATTAAAAAAACAAAAAAATTGTACTGATTTTGATGAGGTCAACTCATAGGCAAAGCTTATCTATTGGGTTCTATTGTTTTTGCAGTATCCTAGAGTTAATTCCAATTCTGAGTTGCTGCACTCTTTGAAATGACTGAAATTGGAAACAATTCGGTCTCCCGAGAAATTTAATTGTAGATGCCAAACAGTTTATTTTTCCCCTAATTCTTTTGTTGTTCTGTTTTGATATCAGAGGAAGTCAAAGCCAAGTATCAGAAGATCACATATGCTGACCTCTACCAGGTGACTGTAGTTTTTCAATCTCTCCTTGTTTTGTTGTGAACCTTTGGCTTTATGTTGTACTTGTTGTTTGGTCCTAGATATATGCTATTTCATAAGGAAAATGTTAGTGTAACATAATACACTGCAAAGTTCAATGGACTCTGTTAGATTTCAAGGGCCATTGTTTTATGAATTATGGTTCCGATGTGTGATTTTCTGGGGAGGATCCCATCTTTATGGAAATTTTCTATCTCATCTACCAATGTAGGTGTAGTTTTTATTTATTTATTTTGTTTTATGAATGGAGCAAGTTTTATTTTGATCAGATAAAAAACGTCACACACATGCACTAGTTAGGTGCTTTTATTTTTTTTCTGTAAATATTGGATGAGCTAGTTACCTAGCTCCATGTGAGAACCAGAATTGAGTAACTCGTAATTTTTCTGTCTTATGATCTTAGCTTGCTGGGGTTGTTGCTGTCGAGGTCACTGGTGGCCCTACTATTGAGTTTGTTCCTGGTAGAAAGGTACGTTCATTCATGGCAGTTGTTAATAACATATTTATCAAGTATGTTCCTTGCAGTTGTTGAACTTTCTTTCTATCTCTGAATCCAGGATTCATTGGAGTCTCCGGAAGAAGGACGGCTTCCAGATGCCAAACAAGGTATGCATGCCTATAAAGTTTCAGCTGCTTTAATACAGAAACTTAGGTTCTCTCTCTTCTTCTTGGGTTATTTTTTTATTAGTGTGCTAAAGGAAGATGAACAAATCATTATTCTGATTTCCTTCAATGTTGTAATGGTTTGTTTTTTCGATTTTGGTGCAGGTGCATCACATTTGAAGGACATCTTTTATCGCATGGGTCTGTCTGATAAAGACATTGTGGCACTGTCAGGAGCCCACACATTGGTAGCTTTTTAATGGACTCAACAAGGTGAAAAATACTTTTCAGTTATATATAATATACATATATTGAATACTTCTTTGTTTCTGTAGGGTAAAGCACATCCAGAAAGGTCAGGCTTCGATGGCCCTTGGACGAATGAGCCTTTGAAGTTCGACAATTCATACTTTGTGTAAGAAATACTTAACACAATTGATTTTTAAAACTTTCAATTGGTAGGACCAAATGCGGCACACATTGACAGTTGTTTATGTTGTAACTAAATGTTTATCAGTGAGCTACTCAAGGGGGAATCAGAGGGGCTGTTGAAACTTCCCACAGACAAGGCTTTATTGGACGATCCTGAGTTCCATCGCTATGTCGAGCTTTATGCAAAGGTAACTAATTTGATTTATCTTCGGTAAATCAGTAAATAAATTGCAAGGAAATTAAGAGCTTGGGTGAAATCAAGGCTTTACCTTTTGGCTCTATTACCTTGCAGGATGAGGATGCATTCTTCAAAGACTACGCAGTGTCACACAAGAAACTATCAGAGCTAGGCTTTACTCCATCGTCTAGCATCAAGGAAGCCGTAAAGACAAGTACTTTGGTGGCACAAAGTGCTGTGGGAGTTGCCGTTGCTGCAGCCGTTGTGATCCTGAGTTACTTATACGAAGTTCGTAAAAAAGTCTAGTGAAAATGTAAATAGTTTTAATAATATCATGAGAAGCCAGTGAAGCATATTCCATCAGGGGAACATATGATATTAGTACTTAATTGTCAGTAAGACCTGGACTTTTCTGTAATAAGTTCTGAAATTCTAGTACTGAGCTTATAAAGTACATGTTTCCAATAGATATGGCCCATATATTGCTTGCTTTTCGTAACTTCACCAAGAAATTTGAAAGCACAAGAAAGTAGGTGCAAGATGATGCTTCCCTGGCCTTCAAAACAGGGAACCAATGCTTTTCTTGTTCGCTTGCAAAACCCTCCTGTCAGTCATTCATTTATTCCGATGCTTCTTTTAAACCTCCCCACATATAAACTGGAACAAAATCTTCTTCTTTGTAAAGTGTGACTAAAATAAGCCCTTTGCTCTCGAGTCATGGCTGCGCCAGTAGTAAACAAAGAGTACCTCAAGGAAATCGAGAAGGCTCGCCGAGACCTGCGTGCTCTTATCTACAGCAAGACCTGCGCCCCTATCATGCTTCGTTTAGCGTAAATGTTCATTCTTCATTTTTCCCTTAAACTTGGTCCTCCCATGACCTTACCTTTGGTTGCTCAAGAAAACTGGTGAAAAGGAAATGCCCTTTTGAATTGATGTCTTGTTTTCGCTATTTTCATCATTTTCTCAGCAACCAAACCCGATCATTAGCTGTTTTCGTGGGGGAACCCGATTGTTGCTGTTAACAATTTGGTCCCTTCTTAGGCCTTAAAGATGCCATTTTAAATATCCAGTCTCTAACTTTTATAGAAATGGTAACTAATTTATGATGGTTCAGGTGATCTTAAATCAATCAGAAGTTAATATATAACCATTATTTTGATAGGTGGCATGATGCAGCAACATACGACGCTAAATCAAAGAACGGAGTAGCTGGAGGGCCAAATGGCTCAATCAGGAACGAGGAAGAGTTAAACCGTAGTGCAAATTATGGACTGAATATTGCGGTTGATTTATGCGGTAAGCCTTTGCTTTTGCTTTTTACTTATTCTCAACTCACTTTCTCTACGTGTTTCTGATTGTGCTTTGATTTTCAGAACAAGTGAAGGCCAAACACCCCAAAATTACATATGCTGACCTCTACCAGGTTGTTATGCAATGCATAGTTTGACATGCATAATAGCTATTATTGATGAAACCCTCAATTGTGCTAACTTCAAAGGTTTGTCTTCCAGCTTGCTGGGGTTGTTGCAGTAGAGATCACTGGAGGTCCATCCATTAACTTTGTTCCGGGCAGAAAGGTATGCATATCGGTTTCGAAACACCTACTTAAAAGCTGTTCTTCTTTCTTTAAAAATTTTTTACCTTTCTTTATCTCTCAATCAGGACTCAAATCAATCTCCACCCGACGGGCGCGTTCCCGATGCCAAACTTGGTATGTCATGAATCATGTTCATCAAGTTTTTCATTTGCAAATTCAGCTTGTAGCACAAGAAATATGTTTGTTTGTTTCATTTTGTTAATAGGTGCATCACATTTGAGGGAAGTTTTCTATCGTATGGGCCTGTCTGACAAGGACATTGTGGTATTGTCTGGAGGCCATACACTGGTAACTTTCTCCATCCATATACTAAAAGTAGACAATGTTTTCGTTGTACGTAGAGTTCATCTCTTCTTTTCTTTTGGTTCTGTAGGGAAGGGCACATCGGAACAGATCTGGCTTTGATGGCCCCTGGACAAAGGAGCCTGAAAAGTTTGATAACTCATATTTTGTGTAAGACATTCATGAAAGTTGTCTACTTTTATATGCAATAATGAATGTTCCTCTGGTTATAGATATAAATTCTGTGATCAGGGAACTACTGAAAGGGGAATCAGAAGGACTGTTGAAACTTCCCACAGACAAGGTTTTAGTGGAGGATCCTGTGTTCCGTCGATATGTTGAGCTATATGCAAAGGTAAATAAAGTTTCCAAGCCAAAAATTAAACTAAAAAAAAATGAAGTTAGTAGTAGCAAGCAAGGATTTCCCCAGAGTTAGTCGATACCGTTGATTGTTGTGGTTATGAAACTTATCTATTTTCTGCCATTCCTTGTAGTGTTCCATGCTTACAAGTAGAAGAAAAAAGATTGGTATCACATCACAGGCTGTGGTAGTTGATAATTTTACCATATTCACATCTGGCAATTAACATGACTCTTTTGTATATGAGCAGGATAATGAAGCATTCTTCAGCGGTTATGCAGTATCACACAAGAAACTATCAGAACTTGGCTTTACCCCACCTTCTCTGGGTCCGAAACTAGTAGTTACTCTTAGCATTGCTGCTGCAATAGTTGCAGCGCTAGTGTACGACAAATGCCAAGGTTTCATCCAAGACATGAAGACCCTCAATTAGAGTGGAAACTACAGTTAACTGGGAACCTGAGACAAAACTCAATCGCCAATATTTCCAAAATATCCCTTAAACCCTTATGTTTTCTTTTAAATTTTATTGTTGTCCAGATTTTATGTAAATTGTCTCATGAATAAATATGATGGTGTGACAGTTGCCAGAACAAAAATGATTTCACACTTGACAGTATTGAGAGTTGTAGAAAAAGAGCCGTTATTATTATTGTTCTGTTAAAGATTGGCCCTGTTTACAATTTGCAAGGCATACATAGAATAAATCTACCCGTACAACTTCAACTACATACTCTATTCTCTCCCAGAAGATAAGATAAAGAAAGGAGAACAAGTTCATCTCCAGCCTAAAAAAAACTATGCAATTCTTCAAATTAAATGAGTTTAAAGGTAAATGATTAATATAGAAGACTAATTAATTAGATTAAATTAGTTCAGGCCCTTGGACTCAAAGAGAGAGTAATATCTTGAAAAACCCTCAGCCTCTTTTCAATCTTCTTCGGAAAGATCCCGGAACTGTTGCTGGTACCAATCACCTTTCCAGTTTCATTAGTTGGGTCAATAACCGCAGAGATGATAGCCTCTTCGAAGTCCTTGTTGTCGGGCAACAAATTTGTTAACTCGTCCCCTGTTTCTTCAGATGTAAGAGAGAGCCTTCTTCTGGTCTTGTTCTCTGGTACACCCAATTCCACAGTAGGCTTTGTGATCTCAGCCGTATCGGTCACTCTCATTGAATTGGCAGCATTTCCAGACCTTGTTCTCTTAAGGGTCTCAGCAATTTGATTGCTAGTTGGGGCTGGCATGAACTTTGCGTAGTAAGGCTGTGCAGCAACATTTAGTGAGTTTCCAAAAGGAGGAGGGGCTTGAGGAACTTGCTTTATACTTTTATGCTGAGGAAGCCCCATCTGGTTTGTGAATATGTTTATGTTTGAATTGATATTCTCATCAGCAAACTCATCTTGGTGAGTTTTGACAGAATCTGTTGTTACTGGCAAGCTGCTATGGTGGTGGTCTCTGCAAGGCTGTGGCTGCCAAATCGATGAAGACCCAAGGAAGGCGTCGAAAAGCCTGCTCTGCTCAACCCGGTCCCCGCCCTTGTTCATCATCTCAGACTCAAGATCCTTGAGCATCTGCTGAGCCCTTTCGTAGGCTTTGAGATGGGAATCAGTTCCTCTTGGACCATCTGCAACTGCAGGTTTAACACGGCGAAGATTTTCTTTAGCCTCAGAAATTCTTCCTTGCTTCATTAGACAAATCCCAAGGTTGCACATCTTGTTATTATCCGGTGCAATTGTTAGAGCACGCCTATAAGCATCTTCAGCTTCAATGTAGTTGTTCTGCTGCATTAAAGCCCACCCCAAGTTCCCCTGAAAACACAAACACAGAATTAGTCTCTCTGTTGTCACTAAATTTGAAGTGAAATAACAAAGATTTGGTTTTCGTTTGCCTCGAAATCTTTACCAGTAATCTAGTGGCTTCTTGTTCCACAGAGACTTGAAATTTCTTCCCCTGAGATCTGGCAGTTTTGGTGCGCTTTCCATTG
The DNA here is from genome assembly GCF_965620075.1 of Prunus avium. Lineage (NCBI taxonomy): Eukaryota > Viridiplantae > Streptophyta > Magnoliopsida > Rosales > Rosaceae > Prunus > Prunus avium. The sequence goes on along the minus strand of NC_142290.1, from coordinate 33,500,252 downwards.
AAAGCCATCCCTTGCTGAATCAAGTACAACTTGTGCCTCAAAAGTGCTATTTGGTCATCCAATCTTCCACATCTCTATAGAAAAAAAAATCGCCCAGATTATCAGAAACTGCTTGTTAGTTTCATATCATAATTAGAATTTACGAATATTCTGGGGGGTTTCCATACCTTGTAAAGATCCAAAAGAATGTTGTCAAGAGATTCTTGGGCTTGATCCGAACACCGGTGTCTCAGTGACTTGATGGCTTCAATGGCTTCTTCAGCCCGGTTCTGTTGCTTCATCACAATAGCCATGTCTTTCAAAGCACTGTCCACTCTGTCCCCAGAATTAATGGCAGCCCAAAATAGTGGGATCGCCTTTTCTGGATCCTTATCCACCAGCTATTGGAAAAAGAAAAAAAAGCACCCATCAATTAGAACATGAACCAAAACAAGAAAAAAGAACAATTTCCAGATTTCTGATCCAAATTTTAAAAAGAACCCACAAGATTTACCTGAACATTCTTGGCTCTAACATAAGGAGTGTCGCCTACTGGGACTTTGTGAGTCACATGAAACGACTCGGACCGGGTCCTCAAAACTCCAAGAGGCTTGGCTGGTGAGGAAGGGGCAGACTTGGTGGGTCTGAAACCAGGCGGAGCATTCCACATATCTTGCAACATCTTTAAATTTGAATGATATATAATCTTATAGCAGAAGTGAGATCTAAAGATGAAGAAGATATACGGAAGGCTTTTTAGATGAAGAAGAGAAGTCTCAGAGGAGAGAAGAAGAATGGGGGGAAGGAGGGTGAGAGAGAGGGGCAGAGAGAATGAAAGAAACGGTGTGGTTTCGTGGGGGGTAATATGAGAAATTATAGAGATTTGAATTTTTTGACCGTTGGGGTGTTACCGTTCGACAAACTAGCCGTTGCGGGTGTTTTTCTATATTGTAGCGGAAAATGAAGTATTCGCGTATCTGCGCCGTTGTCCAAGTTTTGCTAATTAATATTAATTTCCAGTTTCTATATTCGATACTACATACCATACATACAAGATTTACATAAAAAAAATTTATTGACAATTTTGAACGAATATGCCCTTTTAATTACATATTCAAATTCAAGAACATATGTGATTATTTTTAAATTAAATTCTACTCTTAGGTTCAAAATGCCGAAGGAGATATAAACGTCCAATTATACGGATGGAGAAATATTAAGTTAAAATTTCATTTCTTATACAAGGAAGTGTTATATGGTCCGACAATAGATATATTATGTTATAAAGATGTTAAGTTATATTAATAATGCTCAAGCGCTAACTCGTTAGTAATTTAATAAGTTCAATTGAATTATTAGTGTTGTATTATGTCACTAACCGATTATCACTTGAGTGCTTTTGTAGATCATTAATTGAGTATATTCTTCTTCTTTCTTTTTTTTATGATAAGCGATAGAATATTATTGATGTGAAAAAGCTAATACAAGAAGTTTGAACTCGTATCAAGGACAAAGGAAATTCCTTGGTCACGAGTTACAATCCTTGTACAGTACATCAAAAATAAAATCAGGAGGTTCCTTGAATCAATATAGAGAACCCTCAATATGCAAGTCAAAATGCGCTAAACGATGAGCCACACTATTGACAATATGACGAATATGGGTATATTCTTATTTGAATATGTTGTGTAACAGTCCCGCTCACCTAAAGACCTAAAAATGAGGTCTTGTGAGGTCTTTTTTAATACAGGCCCATTGAATTAATCCAACGACACATATAATATAGTAATTTAACCCTCGCTCATGCTCCTTGCCTTATCCAAACTCTTTTATTTATTTATTTTAATTAGTCTAACCCAATAAATAAATGAAAATTAGGGTTACACGTTCAAACCCAGGCATCTTCTCCCTCCTTCCCCACATCCATCTTCATACTCTCTCTCTCGTTATTCTCCCTCAGCCATCTTCATACCATCTTCTTCTTTGAAAGAATTATTGTAGATAGAGGTCTTGGATTGATTGAAAACTACCAAGAACTTATGACAGCGTGGCAGTTATCTTCATTTGTGGCAAAACGAGAAGCACTAGCAGGGAAAAAAAAACTGAAGAATCAAGTTGAGAGGTTAAAGAATTCCCTTGGGGCATTTATGACATGTTAATGCCATATATCCATCTTTGGACTTGAGGCCATCATATTTATTTGCAAAATATTTAAGAAATTTATTGAATTTAATATTTTGACTCACGAAGATATTTTGGTTGTCAATGGAATGAGAAGAAGCCAGGGAATCGCTTGTATGAATTTCTTCATCTTTCCTAAACTCAGAACGACACAAGGAAGAGCGAGAGAAAAAGGTCTAATTTTTATTTATTTATTGAAAGGGAATGAAGATGCTGAGAGGAAGATCGAGAGAAGGGATGAGGGAAGAAGATGGCTGGGGTGGAAGACAAATTGAACGTTTATCCTGATTTTTATTTTATTTATTGGGTTAGAATAATTAAAAGAGTTTGGGTAAGGCAAGCAGCATGAGTGAGGGTTTAAACTACTAATTATATGCGTCATTGGATTAATCCAATGGCCTGTATTAAAGAGGACCTCACATGACTTCATTTTTAGGTCTTTAGATGTGCGGGACTGTGTAATTTGGATTAACAATCTAAACCGCTTAACTTTTAGGTCTTTAGATGTGCGGGACTGTGTAATTTGGATTAACAATCTAAACCGCTTAACGGAGAAGTGGGTATAATGGGCCACACAAAAAACCAAAGAAGGTGATGGGCCATAATATTGGTCCGATAGATGGGTTGCCTGAGTTGCCCCAGACCCTTCCGTGATCAGTTTTTACCAAACCAACGCATAAATTTGTGTCCAAAAATTCAAGTAACATAGAGACAACATTAGCGAACAGAGAGAGAGAAGCAAGATCTACCCCAAGTTATGATCACAAGCATAGGTAAAATTCTGCTATATCACATTACAAAGTAAAATGAGAACATTCAATACATAAAGGGAACAAACTATAGCGCCCGATCCCGAAAACTGTCTGTTTTATCAAGTCTAGCTGTACCCGAGCTTGATGATTCGCCCATTGCATCAGGAGAAGCTGCTCTCTGGGCTGAATCTTTCTTCAGAGAAGTTGGTATACCTGAAATCTCCTGAAGAATGAAAGGAGTAATCACCAGAGGCAAATATAAGTTAACATGTGTATACACACAAGGCAAGAATCCTACAGGCTACATCTATTCTCTCATCAGCTAGAACAAAATATAAAAAATATCAATTCCTGATTACCTTCATTAGATGCAACCTCAAGTCACAAGGTCGAACTTGATTTCCAATGCACGCCATCACAAATTTTGAATAGTTAAACAATACATCAGCAGCAGCTTGCTTTTTCTCATCAACCTATATATTAAAAAAAGCCAGGAAAAAACAAATTAAAGTCGTTTCGGCAATTAAGAAGCATCTCATCAAACTTGCAACACCAAGCACCAGCTAATCCAAAACATAAACGAAAGAAATTTAAGTACTAAATAAACCTCTATCCGCCTAAAGCACACAAATGATTTAAGTCATATGAACTTGAGAAGGGGCCAAGGGTTCAGTCACCTAATTTAGTATCTCTATCAGCAAAACCAACGAGAAGTGAAACGTATCATAGAACAAAACACCTGTTCATGGAGCTCCAAAACATGATCATAAGCATAATCTGATGTTAACCTCAACAAATTTCTTCTGCCATTCATTTTATCCCTGCATAATGATAATGGAGTACCATAACTCCCCATTGGAACAAGGGGCACATAGTTAACACTAGACTGACAAAGAAAGGAAAAACTATCACTTCCTATTTTCGTTTTGCCTTTTGCTTTCTACAATTGTTTACCCAAAACAATTCAATCATGCATTTGTTTTTTGTTGCTTTTTACAGAACATGACATATGCAAACGTGATTTATCGTCCAAAATACACAGATCACTGGAACATGAATTTTTAAGACTCATGCGCCCAGAAAATTCCAATTGGGGACATCCCCAATTCTTAATCTTCCAATACGCAAATTCTACCACAGAGTTCATAAAACTGATTGACCCTCTAAACAAACACACCAAAACTTTCAATTTCTGAAATCCAGCTACAAGTTTTCACTACACAATGGTCGCAATGATTCAAAATCTGACACCAACCATCATCCATAAAATTTCCAACAGCCAACGTAAAACAAAAACTAAATAGATTAAGAACATGTAAACTTGCGAAAAATCAAATTTTGATGAGGTGGTTGTGGTTGGATTTGGGTGTTGTTTCGAGGGTTAGCCAAAGAGAGAACAGATGAAGGTCGTGTTTTGGTTTAGAGACGGTGCAGAAGTCGATGGTATCAGAATTGAAACGAAATTTAATTTCTTCTAAATTAAGGAAAAAAAAAAAATTTGAGGTTCAAGTTTTGAAAACTGTACCTCGTAATCTTCTTTCATGGCGGAAACTCTGCGTCTATGTTTTTTTTTTCCAATATCGGGGAAGAGAAAAGAGAGAAGAGAAGTAGAAAGAACCGCCACGGAGAGCATGAACAGAGTTAGATAAATAAAATACGATTGAAATAAATAAATAACGAACGAAAGAGCAAATCGGCCTATTAGCTCAGCTGGTTAGAGCGTCGTGCTAATAACGCGAAGGTCGCAGGTTCGAGACCTGCATGGGCCAATTTAATTTTTGAGTAAATTTTCTTTTTTGGCTTTTGTTATATTATATTGTGGAGTACTTGTAAGCCCTAAAAGTTCGCGGGTCAACTAAAACTAAAACCTAATAAAATGTTTTCGGCCTGATCTGAGATTGGAAACCATTTATAGAAAGACTTTCATCTAACGGTAATAACACCTTTTTGCTATTTCGACTAATGATGCAATGACACGTGAGATAACTTTTTCACGTGTCATTATGTTATTGGCCGGAAATAACAAAACATTGCTATTCCAATTACAAGTAAGTTTTTCTATATTTATAGTGGGTAAGTTGTAAATTTTGGTCTTATAAAGAGAGATAAAATGCAAAGGTGAAAATAGGATTACACCAACTTGGAGAAAAAGGCACTATAAACAAATCAAATCTGGATCCGATCACTCTTTACAGAACCATTTCCTCCAAGTAAGTTTTAACACTTTTTTGCTATCCTGACTAATGATGCAATGACACGTGAGCTAAGTTTTTCACATGTCATTGCTATCTCCATTACAAGTAAGTTTTTCTATATTTATAGTGGGTAAATTGTAAATTTTGGTCTTATAAAGAGAGATCAAATGCAAAGGTGAAAATAGGATTATACCAACTTGGAGAAAAGGCACTATAAACAAGATCAAATCTGGATCCGATCACTCTTTACAGAACCATTTCCTCCAAGTTTGTTTTAAGCATTAATTGGAGGAAAGCCGCCAAATTTGGAGGACACCCAAATTAAGTTGGGTGTAGCAAATGGTAGAATAAACTGGACTGTAGAATCTTCATAAAATCCCCAAATTAATCATCACAAATTAAAAGACAATGATTCTACCAGTCTCAATTAAAACTTAATTAAGCAAATCCCAATCCATTTGAAAATATAAGCTGTAATAACTAGCAGTTTTGAAGCTCATGAGCATACTAAATGCTGATGATAGTGATCAGTTTAAGCCACAGCAAGTGCAAAGTACAACTCCGAAAGAACAGCAAGGTGGAGGACATCAACCAGAGCTGGTAAAATAAACTTGCAAAATGAAAATAGGAAGATACAAGATCATGTTTCCCTAGGAGGGCCCTTCTTTGCCGCCTCAGCAGCTGCTTTCTCTGCTTCTATCTCAGCAACAATAGCATCAATTTCAGCTTCTTCAAGTTGCCGCAGACCATGATCCTTTGTCATCACAGCCACTTCTATGTTTTTTCCTCCACTTTCAACAACCTACAAATGAAATTTTACACAATTGAAAGTATGTCTTCTAAAGAACAATATGTAAATGTTCGAAACATTGAACTGATGGATGCTAAATCATGTGCATTGAATTGTTGGGTTTGGGACATCAAGAATGTTGAACAATCAGTCATAAAGAACAGAAAAATTTATGCAACAACTAAAACAAGCACAAACAACATACCTCAAGCAAAGCACGGATTGCAAGCTTTATGGTTTCTTGCCCAGAAGTTTCTTTGAAGTTCTTCTCCAGAAATTCCCTTATCGAATTGGAGTTTCTTCCAGTTGCATTAGCTTTCCATGCTGAAAAAGTCCCAGAAGGATCTGTCTGGTATAGTGATGGTGCACCCGTGTATGGATCAAACCCAACAATCAAAGTTGAAAGACCAAATGGTCTCACACCACCACTTTGTGTGTACTTTTGCTGAAGACCAGCAATGTAACGAGTTATATACTCAACTGTTACTGGATCCTCAACAGTAAGCCTGTGGCTTTGACATTCAATCCTCGCCTTGTTTATCAAAACACGAGCATCTGCTTTGAGCCCAGCACAGGCTAGAGCAATGTGATTATCCAGATTCACGATCTTCCTCACTGATCTGCACAGCAGAAGCAACAAAATGGTTAGAAGACAGTCAAAAGCAGGAGCAGGACCTCTCTTTCTGTTCCCTGAGAAGCACTAGATTCTATTATGAATTATAAGGAGAATAAAAGACTTATAAAGTTAAAAGGCTATTGATTTAAGACTTGAATTGCATCCTAATTCCTAAATGAGTAACTGATATGTGGTTGGTAGTCCTGTCAAAGATAAAAGCTTGGAATACTTGAAAAGTGTTATTATACACTCGTCTCAAGGCCAATGTAACAAAAATATAAGGTCTATCATAATTCATATCTTAGAGGATGCAGAGTGCACAATCATAATACAGTCTTCTGAAAAATTCTTCCCCATTTTCATAATAGTTTTCATTTGATTAGGACTTCAAAGTCTGATTACCAAAATTCTGAATAAAAGGGCGATACAAGACTTCAGAAACGAATAAATAAACTATCTGTTTTTTTACACTGGGATTTCCAAAGTAAAATTAACATCTTGTTTGTTTATAGCAAGGACCCAATTAACATCTTACATTTCCTTAGTTCAATTTCGTTTCAAAGTTACAAATGCAGATGCATCAAACAACTGATTGCAGAAATCGAAAGCAAAATTAGAAATCGATGTCATATAAAAACCCTAACCCTAAACCCAACCTCATTTTCAATCTGTTAGATCAAAGCACAGAAAAACATTGTTTGAGAGAGAGAGAGAGAGAGAGAGAGAGAGAGAGAGAGAGAGAGAGAGAGATGGACCTGGAGTCCTGGAGCTTGGCAGTGGACTTCTTTTCGACGCCGAGAACGATGGTGTCGGTGCCACGTACGCCGACGGCGGCGTTACCCTTGCGCACAGCTTCGAGCGCGTATTCGACTTGGAAGAGATGACCATCTGGAGAAAACACCGTTATGGCTCTGTCGTACCTCGCCATCGTTCCACTGTCTTCTTCTTCTTCCTCTTCTGCTTCTTCTGATCTAGTAGTCTTTGTGCGAGCAGGTCTTTTTGCTTTTACAACTTTGCAGTGACAAATTATATTTTGCAATTCTCAACTTAGGCAACAAGTCACTTGTTAATTTTCTTTTCGCACTATGGGCAAAATGGTCATATAAGATTTTTGCTCTTCCATATTTGGCTTATATTGTGTGTATATGTATATATATATATATATTTTCAAGATATATTGTATTTTTTTTAGGCTAAGCAAAAGCCTCTTTCAAATTAAGGGTTTGTTTGGCGATGATTCTGGATAGGTCAATAACCACTTTTATGAAGGTGTGCTTTTTCTCAAAATCACTTAAAATCACTCAAAAGTGATTATATGAAGAAACACATAAGAGGTTGATGTACGATATGGGTGAATGTATTTGGGTAATTTAGCGGAAGCGAAAACAATGGAAAAACAGAAAATAGGTGGTAAAAGACGCTTTGGCTTCACACCAAAAGAGTATTGGCTTCACCACCAAGGAGTCTTCAATCTCTGGAAAGTAAACTTTTCTTAATATCACAAATTTCAATTTTAAAGAACTACATAGGAAGTATTTATAGCAAACTAAAGCCTAGAGATAATAGGATAAAAATCCCTTACTAAAAAAAAATCCTAATCCACAAAGGAACCAATCCAAATAAACTAGGAAACTTAAATCAAATCCTACTAAAAACTGGAAACTAAAACTTAATAAAATCTGGAAAATTCGAAAATCTTAGTGAAATCTGGAATCTGGAAAAAAAAAATTGTTTTCCTATTGAAATCTGGAAACTACGATTTCACCCCAACCATAATGATAATGTTGGATTGGCTGATCGTTTCTTCCTTCTTTGGTAAACCTTATTTGTCATAGACAGTGGCGGAGCCAGGATTGTATGTGTGGGGGCTAAACCATAATACAAGTATAGAAGAAAGAAAAAAAATTCAATCTTACATCAATAATATATATAAGAAAAAATGGACATTTTCATAACTTTGTACTCAATTTCATGTATCAAAACGGAAAAGTCTACTGATAAAATCTCATTTCCCTTTAAACTATTTATTTTCTATTCCCTTTGTTTTTTTGTCAAACTATTTTCTATTCCCTTGGCTCATTGGTTTGATTATTAGAGGATTAATACTTCCTTTTTTATGTCATTTGTGTAATGGGCCCACAAACATTTTACATATAATTATAAATGAAGTTATTATGGATTGCAATTTGGGGGCCATTAGAATGATTATATGGTTTGCATTGTTAAATATATGAACTAAAACCCAATCTTTACTGTGTTAAGAACAAATTGTGGAGGAGCCAAGGGCCACCTCAAGCCCTAGAGTACCTCCGCCCCTGGTCATAGATGTCCGCATCATAGGTGCTTTTCCTTAAAAATGATTCTGGACTATCTGAAATCACTCCCAAACGAACCCTAAAAGAACGATTAACGGTCACCTTTCAATTGATTTTTTTTATTTTTATACAAGATATTGTTAAAATTATTCTAAATTATAGAGAAGAAGATTGTGCTCGCCATAACCACAAATAGTACGCAAGTCTATTTTGTCTTTTTTTGGGGGTAATTTTTATAGTATTGTACAAGTTTTTATAGAATTAGAAGTTTTGTTTTTCTAATTTTATCCTTTCTAACATCTGTTCATGAGGATTGACAGCCTATCTCATGTCTATGCAGAAAGGAACTTTGCTTGGCCAGACTTGGGTTATTATCTTTGGACTGCACAATGTTCTTTGCTCCCTCCTCAAGGTCAGGATGTTCTCTTTGAAAGACATGATTGGGGTTTCTAGGCCTTGGTTGATTTGTTTGTAGTTTCTTTCCTTTTTTGTGGGATTTAGAAAGAAAAAAAAAACACCTTTGCTTTCCTCACATCAGAGCCAACCTTTATATTTCTTCCCATAAGAACCACATCAAGGAACCAAGAAAGCAAAACACAAGAAAGAAAATTGGAGCATGTGACCTTTTGGTCTGCACAACTTAAGAGGAAAATTGGATATAGATATCTAATGTAGAGGTTATGTTGTATTTTCCAAAGTACCATTAATTTCACATTAGAAAGCTCTCTAAGCAATTTGTTTGCTTACATTTGATTTGCCTGAAATTGAGCTTGAAAGTTAGGCTGTCACTTTAGTGAGTGAAAGAATGGTAGACACCATCAACTTGTAGTCAATGGGCTTTGTTAGATAAGCATCCATGCCCACCTCCAAGCATTTGGCTTCATCTGATGACATTGCATGTGCTGTTAGAGCAACAATTGGAATGTGTAAACCAGTCCCTTCTTCTGATTTCCTGATTGCTTTTGTTGCCTCATAACCATCCATCTTTGGCATCTGATTCAAGCAAACACACAAGTTCAAACGGGCCAGATTTGTATCTTATACTTATCCAAGATCAATCTGAACTCTAAATCCTAGATATTCTGTTTGACACTAGTCCAGTTAAGCTCAATCCAAAAGTTTGGACTAAACAAATTGAGTTCCAGACAAGTTCATTGCAATTGACAGTTATAGGGGTTTCATTAGTTTTAAGTAAGTTTTATATCCTTCAACATGAATAATTTAATGATCACAGACACAGATTTAAAAGCTTCAGAAAAATATGAACTATCTTCTGAGTTATGATTCTTACCTGACAATCCATTAGAACCAAATCAAACGGACGGGGGACTAAACTTTTGTTTTCTGCATTTGTATCTCTATCCTTCAAGCGAAGCTCCCTTCTACAGTCTTCTGCAGTGAGCATACAGTTTAGAGCATCAACTGTCTGCAGCCCATCAGCCACAGCAATTACTGTAGCCCCCATTTTTTCTAGCATTATTGTTGCAACTCTCTGCAGCACTGGTGTGTCTTCTGCGAGCAGTATGCGTAGGCCTTCGAGAGATTTCTGTTGATTCACAGCTCTATGTGAGTTACCATGCTCTTTACGTCCGTTGGCAATTGAATGCTGTTCTTGAAATTTGGAATTTCCACATTGAGATTTATGTTCTGCATCTTCCATGTCACATAAGTTGGACCTTATCTGATATGACTCTTCTTTCCTTGAATTTTTTTCTTTTGAGCATACATTTGTCAGTTCAACTAAGCAGCTGTTAACCGTCTGGTATTGTGAGGAACTAGGTTTTGTGTTCCTGTCTCTTTGGTTTTCTTCAATATGAAGTGCATTTTTGGAATTGGGGTTATTCTTTTCACATATATCAGAATCATCAGAGCTGGCAACATCAAACTGAGTAGAATCAATCTCAAGGCATTCATGCAATTCACCTTCTTTTGTGGTACTTCTCAAAGCATTTGCAGTTCTCCTCTCTGTTTCAAGGTTTCTCTCTTTTATGACATCTTCCAAAATCTGAACCATCTTTGCCTTGTATAGAGGTTTGTTAACCATTAACACGTACCCTTTTCTCCGGAGCTCCATCTTTATGGCGTTGGAGGTATCATGATTCAGCATCCATGCAAACTTTGCTTTCCCGGAGTACTTGTCAAGGAAGTTAAGCTGTTCCTTCCATATATCTGTGCTCAAGTCCAGCAGCCCTATATCGACAACCATGACGAAAGCTGGGTTCGTTATGTCATATACGCTTCGAATTTCACCTCTCAAGGAGTCACTTAGTGAATACTGTGTTTCAAAGCTGTTACTACGACCTGAATTCCTGCTTTGAAAGAGTTCTCGAAGAATTTGTGTCAGTTCATTCCACTCAGATGTTGCCAAAGTGAACACTCCATTTTTACGCAACCACTGGGACGTAATCAATCTACCCATGCTGCCATGTAGTGCAAGTAGCACCTGCATTCACATTCGAAAATCAGAAGCAGATAAGAAACCAAATACAAGAAACTTACCAGTTTCTACTTTCTAATAACCTGAAACCCCAATGCAAGCAACTTAACTTACCACTACATTGTGCTTCGCTAAATCTACTTGACAATGTTGCTCTGTGCCATCTGCAGGCGTATTGAGAACCAAGTATAATTGCATTAGAGTTCCAGGCCCATCCTTCTTTACAACCTTGATTTCTCCACCCATCTTGTTAACCTGTCACCACCAGTACAATTGTTTAAGTGTAAAAAAGGAGATTCAACAAGGAGGAGATTTTCTTTGACAAGCATGACTATTCTATATACTTGAGAAACTGAACTCACCAACGTCCGTACAATGCACAATCCAAGTCCAGTGCCACCATACCTGAAAAAGATAACACACTTAAACATGCCTGCAAATAAATGATTCTAATCTAAACTACAGAAGGTAGGCCTAGTCCAAAATGATTAAGCTCTTCCTTGAGCAAACCAAAGTCAAGCATACGCTACATTGGTATGCATATGGTCTGGTGGGTGGAATTGTTCACAGTCTGAGTTGTGCTGCTTTCTGAAACATCTGTCATCTCAAAATTTAATAGAACTCATCACCTAATTGTGGTCAGTGGAAATTGTTTGATTTACTTACGTTCGAGTTGTTGAGGGATCAGCTTGCTCAAAGCTTTCAAAGACAGACTCCCATTTACAAGGATCAATTCCTGCATAATATTGGAAAAGATAAATGGTACAAGTTATAATGGATTAAAACGGTTTGTTGTGTGAGTGTGTGCTTGAAATGAGCTAACTTTTCATAGGTGCGTACCACAGCCAGTGTCATCAACTTCAAACCAAAGAATCATTTTGTTGTCTTTCTTTGGGGCCTTCTTTACATGGTTCCCTTGCTTCAGCTTTGCCTTATGAGAAGGCCGCGAATTTTTATGATCGAAAAGGATTCTCCTGATATCACCAGAAGTGTTCTCACATGATCCTCTGAGTATAACATGGCCCGCTGGAAACATTTGCCAAATTTAACAAATCAAATATAACACAAAATTGTTTTTTAAACAGAACTTGTCAAGTCATCAGTATGGAAGTTGTACTTACATGTAGTGAACTTGATAGAATTGCTGATTAGATTAGCAAATATTTGAACAACTCTTGCAGAATCTCCTCGAACTAATTTTGGCATGTCATCTGAAAAACAGATTGATCAGAAAAATATTTGCTTCAAGTTAATCAGTTCCTTTCCACAATGAAATTAAAGTCATACCAGAGAGATCTAAAACAGTCTCCACATTGTGGTTAATGCACTGCACAGAGAACATATCAAAGAGCCCCTCAAGTTCTCTTCCCAAGTCAAACTCAGCTTCTTCCAACACCAGTTTTCCAGATTCAACCTGTAATTCATATTTCAAAATTGATTTTCTGAGTCAGAAACGTTCATAACATTTTTGTCAAAAATGGAAAATTAAACAGGAATGTATTTTCTTTCATGTTCACTAGTCAAAAAATTTCTTTATGGGCTTATTTCTTTTGGCTGAATGGCTCAAAATAAGATAATCAGCCTCCTTATATCTCACCTTGCTGAGATCCAATATGTTGTTAAGAAGCCGAAGTAGAGCCGTCGAGCATTTCCTGATCTGAGTGACTGTGGAATATTGTTCATTTGTAAGGCAATCATCACTGATAAGAATGTCCAGCAGCCCAATCACTGCAGCCATTGGTGTCCTCAGTTCATGGCTGCAATGCAACAAAGTAAAACACAATAAAGGGTTAATTTTAAGTCTCTCATGGGTTAGTTGTGGAGAGATTTAAACATGATTATGTCATATTAATATACAATTAGTAGCTCCAAATTGTGATAACCTACCTCATATTTGCTAGAAATTGGCTTTTGTAGTTGCTAGAGGCCTCTGCCCTTCTTCTTGCATCAAGATGACTTATCAGCTCTGCCCTGAGTTTCATTTCCTTTGATACTCCATTTGTCAGTATGAAAATGCAAATACATCCAGTGACCAAGATACAAAATGATGCAGAAATCAGTATAACCAATGTTTTGAAGGCTCTCTCATCTACCTTCCCCATTATATATTTTCTTGGGATGATAATAACCCCTACCTGCACAAAGCTTAGCTCCATTTAGTTTCTTGTTAGGTGCTAATTTGATTAGTTTAGTTTCTTTCTGTCAAATAATATATGTTCAAGATCAAGACTTACCAGAGGGAGTCTCTTCAATTTTAGAAAAAACGAGTCGATGTAGTATTGCTGGTGTCCAAGCCTGGCATTCTCAACATGAACCTCATGACTAGGAGGGAACTCATTGCCATAGGCTCTCTGTAACCACTCCGCTCCCGTTCGAATGATGTGATCCTCAGAATCGACAGCCATCATAAGCTCAGGCCCTTTTGTTGAATTCCTTAAAAGAGGAGCATTTGTAGAAGTAGCAAGCAAGTAACCTTGTTGAGACGTTAAGTAAATATGTCCACTGTGAAACTCAACCAGTTCTTTCATCAGCTGCCCAACACTATATAGAGCTGTAGTAACACCCACAACAGCCACTATGCTTTTATTTGAAGGGTCAGAAACTGCCAGTGCTGCTGAGAGCAGTGGTGAATCTGAGTACTTGCTCACCGCCACGTGCCACGTGGCCACACCATCTGGTACTTGTGAAAGCCCTGCTATATTGATCAGATCATCTGGCTGGATTTGGCTTGCTTTTCCTATCTTCTCACCCGTGACAGGATTGAGGGGTTCGCGGTACCATTTTGCAGAAATGTTGCCATGTATGGTTTGATCACTCCACCCCTGATGTGTTGACATCATATTAGCATCATAAGCACCACTGGCACTGATTGAATAGTTTGCAAGATCAGAGTAGATGTAGTATGTGTTGTTGCTCCTGTGATCTCTATGAAATGCCTGGACAAAACCATTTCTGTAGTTGATAGTAATTGCATTGAGAGCTTTACGACTCGCAAACATTGCCCATGTCACAGCCCTCATCGATTCGTATAGCTGCTAGGAGTAGAAAAGTATCAAATAAAGAAAATTGCTAAATGGTCTCAACTCAATTATATATGACATTACAAGAACAGGACAATGGCATAACAATCAACCTCAACTTGTTCTGCTTGAGTAGTAGGCTTGCTGTACCGTTTGATTACATACTCCGACAGCTTAACCTGTGCTGCTGTTATTTCGGCTGTAGAATTCAAGATGTTCCACATCCGTAAAACTGGACGCTGTAGAAGTTCATAACGTAGCCCGTATGCTAAGTTGCTCAGTGATTTTGCTGTGTAGATCCTTGTGAAATGCCAAGTCAGTATGGTCAATAGCCCAATTAAAATGGCTAGCATAACCTGCACACAAAAACCATCAATATAAGGCAATGCATGAATCAGCAAAAGTGAGATTTTTTATTTTATTTTTTTACAAATACACATGTTAATATTCACTTTGAAGAACAGGGTTTTTTCAATGACTTGAGACAGAGATAAAAAGAACAATGCACAGACAAAGTCACCACCAAGCTTACTATTTTAAGTACATATTCTGACAGCCCAATTCAACCTTTATATCTTCATCAACATGATGAAATTCTACTAACCATGATAGCAAGCCGGGCCACGAAGACGCTGTAGTATGAGGAGAGGCAACGAGCATTTGCATACTGAAACTGGTCTCTTTCAACATCCCTATGAAAGATTCTTCTACCCTGAGGAATTGTACAGTTCCTTCTCCAAGGTGTAGGAAAACCTGAAATCTTATCAAACACCTTTCTCAAAGGAGTTCCCATTGGTGTGCTTCTAATTGGTGAACATTCAGAACTATCAAAAAGGCCTTCCTCTGCTTGCTTTGCCATAACAAGTCTTGTAACTAAAAGTACGCATTAGCAAATATAGAAAACTTGTGTTTTTGTTTGAGAGAGAGAGAGAGAGAGAGAGGGTTGTTGGGTGGAGGTGTGTTTATGATATACTGCTTTCTTGTGTCATTTCCCACTTTTTGAAGGCAAGAGGCACATCTGGTTATTGCAATTGCTGTGAGTGGGGGGGTTGTGGTGTTTTTATTCCTCATCATCCACAGCATCAATGCCACATCTCTAAACTCCTTTTCCAAATTGTGCTTTGCCAAATTCCACCTCTGCGTCTCTGGTGTGGTTTTGGATTTTAGGCACAGTTTGTACTACCAGACATTGAAGTGTATATTGGTACAGCCATTACAGCTATTTGAGAATTACATGAGGTGGGTTAGCCAGGGCCCACACCCCTCATGCCCTTGTAAAGCAACCTTATCAACTGGTTCTTAAACACATTAATTTGAGTTTTAATCTGCTGGGTGTTAATTCTTGTTAATGAATCTCCTTAAAGCAAATCAAGTTTGTGTGAACTTGTTAATGAATCTCCTTAAAGCAAATCAAGTTTGTGTGAAAATACTTGATTTATGGTGCTACCAATCAACTTTGCCAAATCTAAAGAAAATCCGAGTGAGTAAAAGGCACAAGTGGCTTGTAGTTCAACCTATGTCTTCGGTATTTGTTTTCCCTCTTCTATTATCGCTTGTAAAAAGGAAAAAGAAAAAAATGAAAGGTACATAGAGGTGGCTTCCCTAACTCACTCACCCTAGGATGTATGTATGCCAATGGGTGAAAGTTGGAAACTGAGGACATTTTTACTGAAGATGGAGGTGGTCCTAGAATGAGCCTTTTCTAGAATTTCATTAGGAGATTCTCTGATGAAGGATCTTTCTATTTTGTCAACTGTCATGATGTGTTCTTATTTAGTCGGTAGGTTGAAATGATACGGAATAAAAAGCCTATGGACCATATGCTGCAAGAGTCAAAGTCCTAAATTAACTCCTTTTTCTTATTGCTTTTCTTTATTTTGTTCATAAAACGAGAATTAATCACTCCCTATTAAATGACACAAAGCAGACTCGAACCCGACTTACCTACTAAAAATAAAAGCACTAAATAATCATCATTTGGTTTAGCAATATTTAGTTTCTATTTCGATGACTGTAACCACATCAACATGACAAACCCCGTTTGATTCGCTAAAAGGATTTCATATTGTAATCTAGTGATTATAATTCTGATTATTAGGTGAGATTAAGATGTTGTAACCCAACTTTTTAGGGGATAAGTTAAGAACAATATCTCAGCAGTCATAAGTTTTTGGGGCAAGTGGGGGTAGCTGCTGATAACATTCCTCTTTTAATTACGATAAGACTAAGGTGATGAAGGCGGCTTAATTAACTAATTAATTAATTAATTAATTAATTAATTGATTGGAACTAATTAATACAAACATAATATGGGCGTGCAAATGGATTATGACTTTGCATGGTTCATCCTCTAGAACACTGGTTTTGTGATCCACCTCACTACCCATGATGATCTTTTGCTAATATCTGCCAAATTAACATTATTTTTAAGAACCAAGATCTTGAATTTACCTTCAAATATTTTACACTTTTTTTTAAGGCTTTATATATGTTACAAACTAACATTATTCTTAACAATCAAGATCTTGGATTTACCTTCAAATTTTACATTTTTACCCCAACCTTATATTTGATTGGGCTAAAAGGATAACCTACTAAAAAAGTAGGAAACGATATCATTATCTATTTCCCATTTGTAGTTTGTTCACACTAAAAAAACCAGATAGCGCAAAGGACTCACTAGTGTAGTTGTTTGGAGTAATTGCTCCTCCATGCAAGGTTTGGGATTCGAGTCTTAGCATTAGTGTAATGTATGCGAGTTTATTATATTATTTTCACCCCTCTTAATAGAAAAGATCCTTTAAAAAAAAAAAGATAGTGGCTCTTCCTCTTTCACTAGAAATATTGATAAATGATTTGTTTTTTCATACTTGGAGTTACAGCTGTTTCCTTTTGTGTATGACAAGTGAAAGATAACAATTAATCTATATTTTCTCTTCATTTACTTATTTTGTTGATTTTTACCTTTACACAAAAGAAAAAGGTACAGATTTTGGAGTATACACAAGTGAATGGCCTGCTGACCAATTTAGAGTTACATGTATGGCTTCCAGCTCGAAGGTCATTTGATATATATGTTTCCTACTTGGAAAAACATGCAGGTAAGAAGTTGAAAAGATTAGAATTAACTTATTTCTTCCATGATTTGTTGAATCTCAATGAAATCTACTGCGAGTCATGGCATTTGATATCACAGCAAGCTTTGCACCAAAATGAGCTAAAGTCGCATATATGCAAACAACTTATAGGTCGGATTCAAATGTGTTGATTAGCTCAATGCAGTCGTAGTTTAAGTGATTAAGAGTATTTGATGTCTTATTTTCAAAATATAATACTGACTAATTAGGTACATAGGATTCACAAAACTTGTCTCTTTTTCATCAAGCTTTTTGAGTTACAATGATGAAAGATCTTAGGTAAGATTGTTAATGTCAACAATTGGAATTCTATAGATGAGAAAAAGAAAATATTGGATATGATTGTGATGCCGATTACAAGATATTTCTTTCTTAATTTCGAGAGATAACAACAATTAATCATAAAAGTTAGAGGGGTGAGGATATATAATTGATATCTAGAATCAGACAAACAAATCAAGTGGAGACACTTTGATGTAGAAGTTGGCTTTGGAGAAGAATATCATCTGTGGAAGGATTTACACTAAAGAGGGATTTGATTCGTTACTTATGACTTGAAAAAGTCCATGAGACCAAGAATAGCTAGTGGCCTCGAATTAAAGGAGCTGAAACACCTATCCATGTAATTTAGTGTACACAGAAATGTATAATCTTTGTTTGTTTGTTTGTTATTTGCCATAAAGGGCGGGAAAGTGGTGTACACATGGCAACCTCCAAGAGCTGTTTGGGTCCACCATTCACTATCTTTTGAACAATTGTTCGATGTGACGGTCACATTATCACACTGTTATTTGTACACTTTCACGTATAAATCACATCATTCAATCATATCATAACACTTTAGGAATACCAGAATTTCTCATTTTGTAAATCGTATAAGTTACATAATTGGACACTAAAATATGGGGTACGATAGGATGGGGTCCACAGGTTGTTTGGTGGGTGCAATGGTGCTAACTGCACCATGGCTTGAATCTAGAAGAGGGTGGGTGCCACTCAATGTCAGGACAAAGCTTGAGCTTAAAGCACGTATTATAATCTCCATGGGTGGACTGGTGCCATGTTGGTTGAATCTCCAAGGGGGTGGATGCCAGTCAAAGTCCACGAGCAAAATGATAGTGAGGAAAAGGAAAGCCCTTTCATTTCACAAAATCGGACTAGAATCGAAATCAACATGTTATGTTTTTTAAGAATCGAACTCAACATGTGTTTTCTAGAATCAAACTCAACATGTTGTGTTTTTGCTTCATAATAGGCGTGACAGTGAGAATTTCGCTAATACATTCATTCATGCTCGTCACTAATCGCTAATAAGGTGAAGATGCATTTAACACTAATTAACTCCACTCATCCGACAAATAGTTAAATGTCGTGTGGAATGAATATTTTATTCTCTTTACTTTTATGGACGAATATTTTTTGCGATAGTCTTGTGATGTTCGAATTTGAGTGATACAAACCATGCTACCAAACAGATAATCCTACCTACGAGAGCACTGGTGAAAAATTCCAAATATGAACATCAATTGGTATGGGAAAGAAAGAAAAAGAAAAGAAAAGAACCAAAGACAGCTTTGTGTTTTGTGCTACTAAGGCAACAAATATGAACATCAAATTTATAAATACAAGAATTATATTACAAAGATAAACATATTTTCATGGTTCACCTTACCTGTAGTACGGCAACAATATCAACAACAGCAACAAAGGCCTTGACGTTCCATGCAAGTGTGTAACCTTTTGCGAAAAAATGAGGGATAAAAAATTTGGGGGGCTGCTAAATCCTTCAAATGAAGAATTTCCCACAACCAGTTATTTGGATTTCTTAGTCCTTACTTCCTCAGCTGCTGACTTAGCAGCAGTCTTGGCTAGGGTGGAGGATTTGAAAACACTTTTTGGGTTGAGAGCCTTGCGGATCTTAAAAACAGTCCACGCAGTTCCTATGGCATGTCCAGCTGCATCAAGCCCGTCGTTCGCAGCCTTACCAGCTTGTTCACCATACCTGCAGGACAGACATACTCCAAAATTTACACACTATTACAGAATCATAAACACCATTCATATATAGAGTTTCTAACATCGCAAATTCTTAGACGGTCAACTATTGCTTCATAAAGATGTGGACAGAGTACCCCTTTTATTCATTCCAGCCACAAACATATGTTGGGTATGAAACTGGGGCTAACTTGTTAATAAATGTAAATCAACACAAATGTCAATAGCTCTTGGTCAATGCTTCTTTATTTAAAGTGAGCCAAATAGTAGGTCTACATGAATCATGTTTATCTTTCAGTCTTACTTCATTTAATTTACTGCTACTTTACTCTAGCCTAATTTCATTTACTGCTGCATCTGGTGAAGCTTACCTGTGGGAGACGAGCTCGGTTGTTACAGTAGATGACGTTGACATGACATTTTTTCCAGCTACTTCGACCGCATCACACACCTTGCCTAGTTACAAGAATATATAAACAGTTAAAATACTATAAAAATAAAACACAACATATTAATGGACAACTGGGCTCAGACCCAGTAAAGAAACATATCTAAGAAGGCATGTTGCAACCCTAGTGTACCCCGAGGACAAAAGTTCTACCATCTGATTGGAATACGGTCATATAGTGATTGCAGAAATAGAAAAGATGAAGACACTTAATAGATCATTTATGATGGCATGTTTGCATCTTAATCTACAGTCTACTCAAATACATGGCAATTTGCAGCAGATAATGGTAAAAAAAATCTCTTTAGCTGCAAGAGAATCCCACCCTTCTACAGTGGGTTAAAAAGAAAACTTGTGTTCTGAACCTATACTAAGAAACAGATTATCTTCACCACTCTTATAGTTTATAAACCAGCTCGCTAACCCTGGCATGCATTTAGACAATCTACATATGATTCAGAGTGGAAGCATTAATGAAATTAAGATAAAAAAACTGCAAGATAAGAGTTTCAAACAAAAGATTTAGTATTATCTGTTATTAAATAAGCACCAAAATCAAGAAAAAGGGATGATCAACATACAAAATCCATCCAGTGATGCTAGCAAAATTTCCCCAGGCAGAAGACGGAAGAATTTCTTTCCTACTTTGGAATTTACCACCGAACTTGTGAAGTATCCAGAAACTTTCAAAACCCCAGAAAGGACACCAGCTGCAACTTTCTGCGTCGTTTTGCTCACACTCTTAACCCTACAGAAAAAGTAAAGATTAGGTTTTTACTCAAAATATTATCCTGACCAAAAAGAGAAATTGCAAGGACCCAAACACTCAACTAGAAAATGAGATCCTTGTTGCAAAATGTTCTTAGACACAGATGTGGTAGAACCATAAGGGCATGTCAAAACATTTGCAACTAATATCTACCCTGCATCCTACAATAACATATGAAGATAAAAGACCAAGCTCCAAAAAGGGATATTGGGTCTACAGGCATGGCCGTAAGATCGAATTCATAATTTTCCCATAAGTAGCCTCAAAATCTAACCAGTTTCAGTGGAAATGTGCATTGTAACTTACAACACAAATCTTTTTATTTCAATGGAATATTTCACTTGCCCTTATTATCCCTCAGAAAAACAACAACCAGAACAAGACATGTAACATTTATTAATCAGAAATAGACAACCAGGATCAAAGAACCAAACAACATGAGAGACAAACTACATATCGAACTCAAAAGTAACAATAAAAATAATCACAAGCGCAAGCAATAGCACAAGTCATTGTACCTTTTAATCCTCCTCATGGTTTGGGGACTGACTTCCTTATTCGAAAGCGGGTCCATCTTCTTCTTCATAACCTCATTTCCCCATTTCAACCTCTCCACTGTCACATCACCACACCACAAAATCCCCTTGATCAGCTGGCCCGACCCGGCCGCAATCAACTTAGCAGCCCTCCCATTGTAGTCCTCCACATTCGGAGCCAATGTGGTCCAATACGCAGCGCTCCTCTCCTCCAACTCCTTCTTCTTCTCCGAGCTCAACTCTGCCGGCGACGTCTCCAGAGCCATTGTATCGTCCAACGCCTCCCCCTTCTTCTTCGCCTTATCGGAAACTTTCTGCTCTGAAAAACTGCAGTAACTCTTCAAAATCTCATCCAATTGCTTCACCAATCCCCCTTGCCCTTTCGACGCAATCGTCAATCCGTAGTTCAAAAAATTGTCCGGATCGTTCGTGGTCGTTTTGGATTTGGAGTCCGACCCGGACTCGGAATCCGGCGGGGCGTAGAGCGAGAAGAAATAATGCGAGTCGTCGAGCTTCACAGAGGCTTCCTCCTTCGCCAGAGGCCATTGGATCTCGTCTCCGACTCGGGCGAGGACGGCGACGATGTCGTCGCCTTGGACGAGGCGTATGATCGTGAAATCGCCGGAGGCGAGCTCGACACTGTAGTGCTTGTCGATAAGGTTGACAATGGCGCCGGGGATTTTGATGAGGACCTCTTCGGTGGCCACGGCAGGAGCGGACGGCTGACATGACGGCTGATCTGAGGGCTGAGATGACGGCGGAGCAGAGGGCTGAGATGGTGGCGGAACAGAGGGCTGAGATGACGGCGGAGCAGAGGGCTGAGCCCAATGTTGGTAATGGGAGGTAGGGTTAATGTTAGAGTTTTCAGGGAAAAGATTGTCGACGAGGTCTTTCATGTCGAGGGAAGGGTAGAGATTTCGGGATGAGGAGGTAGGGTTAGGGATTGATGGGGCTTCTGGGTTCGACTGCATGACGTCCGGGTACAGGGGATGTTTGGGAGTAGGGTTAGGGTTAGCCATCGCTTTTCCTCTGTTTGGCTCCGATGGAGTAAATGAGAGAGAATTTAATGGCGATTAGGGTTTCCTTTCAGGTGAAGCGAAATGACGAAGAAGAAGAAGATGGGGCCTTGGCGCTCGCGCTGTTTTTTCTCTGTCTTCGAGTTGGTGACCGGAGTTGAAGTGGACACGTGGCATTTGTACAGTAATTCCACGTAGGACCAGCAGGAGACAAGGCTTAAAAGTAGATTAACTGTCTCGAGGCCTTCCCGCGTATATACCGGTTAACGATTTTTCGTTTTTATTTTTCTATTTTTAGAGAAAAAAGAAAATGAACTGATGGTTGAAGAGAAGAGACTAGAACGAGTTTTACATCTGTTTTCTACTCAGATTCAAGATTGTGATGATCTCTAAGGCACTACTTTTGGTGCTTCTCAACACCAAGGACCAGCTCGTTTGTACACATCTAAGTGATTTTTTTTTTTTTTTTCTGCCCAAGATTAAGATGATTTTCTAAATACAATCTTCAAGATTGCAAAGTGCTTATAGTTATTTATCGTTTACATCCGAAGTCTTATGTTTGAAGTAATTTTTCGGTATGTTCACAGTTATGTGTTGTTACTAATTGATGCCTTCAAATAATTTTTCCATTTCTCCAACCATAGGAAAATATTTGGATGTAGCATTTATGCAGCCATGTGGCGTTTAAATCTGGTGGTGTTATTTTTGCAAGAAGACTTTTTTTAAAAAAGTCTAAATTTTGGGCACCAATAAGACTGGTGGTGTTATGTTTGCAAGTAGAGAAAAAAAGATGATCAAAGAATTTTAATTTTTTTTCCATTTTGATCCCCCGAATTTTGAAGCAATCAGGCCACATAATAAATATATAACACAAATTTTCAAGATAAATATTGTGAGATGTAAAATCTCGACATAAGACAGAATCGTACGTCTTAATAGACAGTACAATTCTAAATCATTTGACAGAATTTATTCCAACTCAGAATTAATGCAACATCCACACAAATTTCTCCATTTTTAGTAGCCAGCTCTACCACAATCCAATGGTAATTGAATTATATATTATTTGCAGTTCAGACATTTTATGCAGTACCTATATGCTTGCGCTGCAAACTATAACAAGTTGACCAAAACACTATCTAAAATTTCAACAAGAAAGTGCGTATCTCCATGGGTCCAAGCTCAACAACAAGAGTTGAACTACTGACAGCGCCCCCTCTAATTGGTGTAGGTTCGTCGCCGTCGTCACCCTCAACTTTCCATGTCATCTTCTTCATCTCTGACTTCTCTTGGTTTGCTGACAAGCTCACTTCCTTCACTTCCTCAATCTGAAAGTTCAAACACCAACAATCACATTAGTACTAATTAATCACCCACATTGCCAGTTAATCTTATCATCCTCAGGATCCTAAGTTTCAAATGCAGATAAAACATTGTACCATAAAGCATAGGTTGGGCAAAATGTACCAAGTCTGGACTAAAAAGATGATGTGCATACCGTTTTTCCAGTAAACATCTTCTTCAGTTCAACTTTGGCCAATGTTGAATATTGAGGATCTTCAGCTGCCTATTCAAATCAACAGCATAAAAGAAGTGAATGCAAACTAAATTATTTTGCTTAAATTATGTTAATATAGGGTCTATAGTGTTTTCACGTATCTTGTTACCTCATATAGATGTGCTAGACGAAGGAGCACACTTCCGTCATCCAACTCCTGAAAAACTAGGGTATGAGAGAGAGAGAGAGAGAGAGAGAGAGAGGAGTAACAAGCACTTATTTCATTCTACAGTGATTTACAGTCACCTGAAGAGTAATCAAAGCAACATTGAGAGGCAAGCTGTAATTCAGATCCATGGTAGATGCTTTTGTCAAATGAGATGCAGTCCAATCCTCCAATTTCTGAACAATCAAAATCATCCTTTAAAATCAAGAGCTATGATGCTTCATAGGATCTGGAATTATGGTGAAGTCATACCTCATGAGTGAAAGCTAGAAGAAGCGGTGAGTAAACTTCCTGGCCAGTTGTCCTGCGCCAGGGGGCACCAGCCCCTACCTGGTTTACACTCATGTAATAGTTTCCTCGAACCTGCAAAAAAATATATTACAGGATTACAAGAAATGAAGTCGGTGAGAACCATAAAGCAGCAAGATTAAAAGCTATGTCTATGTATAGAAATAGAAACTACTCTTGTTGTGTAACATGATACCGTTAGTCCTTCACAAGTTTCTCCAGCGCACACTGTTTCATCAAGTGCTTCACCCACCCCTCTGGAATCATCATAGAGTATACGCCTTGTGTTTCAGAAGAATAGTATTAGATTAACATATCCACAGCCACAATAAAGCAATTACTTGACCTCAATGCTGAAAATCAGTGTATCAAAATCAAACCTATGAAGCATCAGCTCTACTTCACCATCTTCAATGCTGGATCCTCCAGTGGCACGATCAACCAGGACTGAGAACTCTGATTTCTTATCCAGAGTATAGATTCCAAGATTTAGCTGAAAAGGAAGATGACGCCAGTTTAAAAATGAAAATAGTTAGTTCTGATGTATATTTGTGTTTGTGTATATATACAGACACAATAAAGGCCATGTGACTAGTGTTAAGAAAATTACTGGATAATAGTTTCCTGCTACAGGTTGATTAACCGAAAGGGGCCAGTCTGGCCTATAATCTCGTACCTGCAAAACCATGATGTAAGCATTACTTTCTTTTTCAATTTAAGAATTCACAGGATAGATCAATATCGTTGAGGGTGTAGGAAATATACGAATACTATTAAGTGAAGCAAAAGAACATGCCAGAGGAAGACTCATGTAAAAAGAAGTGATGATACCATCTAACGTTGATATTGAGGGGGTATTACAATATGAAATAATTGTCGGCCTGCATCCTAACAGTTAAATTGTTGGAACATTGGTAAACCAGCAAGCTTCATAATACTAATTTGTATGAGAAACTGATATATGGAGTTACCCGTTTAATGAAATCCCTTCCATTGGAATCGGTGTAGAACACCTTGTTTGTTTCCATGTTTGCCGTCATTCTAGTGATGACCTCTTTTCCAACACCATCTTCTGTGGGAATTGGTCCAATCTTCAAAATAAAAATATGCCAGAACTACATGATTTGAGTCTAGGGAGATAAAACTGTATTGCTTCCCAGCCAGTAAAGAAAGCATTCACCAGCCAAGATGAACACAGCTGACTTCAAAGTAAGGCGAATATGCTTCATTCATCAAAATAAAATGGTAGGTAAATCACTCACAGTATATTCGACTTCGGCATGCTCTTTGTCTCTGTAAAGTCTAGTGACCTGATAACAAATGCAATTTTTCATTTAGCAAAATGCGGTTGGTTACAACATAAAACAATGTGGTGATTCTAACACCAAATACAAAATGGTGATGAAACAGTCATTCTATGTTCACAAATTATATGGCATTTTCACTTCTGTGTTATGTTTAATATGGGTACAAATGATGTTTATAGCTTGCTAATTGATGTAGAAGCTCACATAAACAAATTACATAAGCTATTTAAGGATTTCAGAAACAAAAACAGTTCTGACCAGAGAAAGCAATTTGAAAATATGCCAATAACCTGATAGATCCATGAATTGAACTGTTGGTGAATCTCATCAACTAGTGGTCCACGAAAAACCTTCAAGGGTACCTGTAGAATGAATAAAACATGTAAAAATTTATAGTGAAGAATATCGTATTTGTGTTATGTGTAAGCTTGAATCTTGATACTGTTGGACCAACCTGGCACCCTAAAGTTTAAATTGTCAAGAAATATGCTGAATGAAGTGTAGCTAAAACACGCTACTGGCCAAAACATTGAAAAGCTAATGCAGGTTAACACCAAAATTGATGTATAAACAAATCTTTGTTCTAAATTTGGGAATTTTAGTAAGCTGTGTGTACACGGTGAACACCAAATGAGAAAAAGCAGAATAAATAAATAAAAGGATACAGTAGTGGACAGTGGACACACCAAATATGCTCTCTCTATTTTCGTGTCACATATTGAAATTACATGTAATTTGAACCTTGGAAAGTACATAATAATAAGCAAAAATAAGGCTTACTGATCTTGATACAATAGTTGCAGGGGAGCCATTAGGCCGGAATATGTATGCACCAGAGCGTTGCTGGAGAGATCATATAACTGAATGTTAGTTCAGCAGGAACTTCATTGACTTGAATTACATACTTAAGTAAATCAAAATCCTAGCACAGAGATTGGACACCTGGGAATCGATATCACCTTTGCTTGAACCATACCAGAGGTAGCTCTGCTGTATTGGTACATCAACCTGGTGATATATGATTATTAATTAAAATTGATGTAAACTTCCACCACATTCTTATGAAATAAAGAAGTGAACCCGTCCTTTTGTTTGGGCTGTGTGTCACTTGCACTGGAGTTCTCTGATTTTTATTTATGAAGCTGCTATGGGAGAAAAGGCTTTATGCAATACCAAGAAAAAAGGAAAATGAAAAATAAAAGAAACTTGAAAGCACATCATGCAAGCACCTAACAGTCTGAGGAATAATTTGTGCAAGGCTACTGTTTGAAACTGTGAAAGAACTTACTCCTGTTTTAGAATTATACATCCGTTTGAGTTGTCCGGAAGCAAAAGAAAAGGACATCTTCAGATCTCCAGGTCCAACTTCAATGGTCTCGTTTTGTGGACTGTCCATCACAGAGAGAAATCTATTTCCATTTTTCCCTACAAAGGGCAAATAATAAGTATGAATCTTAGATGTATTGGTACATTATTTATTTTATTCCACTTTTAGCAGATGAGCTTCATAAGAATTTAAAACCTGTTTTACTAGTGTACCTAGACAGTAGAGATAGATAGGAAATAAAATTAAAATGAATTCAAATAACATTTAAGAATTTCCAAGGCCCAAAAGGAGAGCGCAAAGAGGTGTACATCTACGTTTGGTAGCTCCTCTTGAAATGAAGTAGGTGTTCCAACCAAGTGGTGGCACAGAGACTTGAAAGATTAGCCAGTACTTAGGAACTTGTTTTGATGACTGTCCCAAGTAGGCTTTTGTATAGAAGTTTCTTAGATCTGCTGTAACATTATCCAAATTTACATATTGTACCTCAAGAATATTTCCAGAGGAATCTCGAACAGAAAGAGTGGCATCGTTAACCTGGTTGAAGATCAGTAAGCGGATCACAGGGAACAAGAAGTCAAGTTTATTATCAAATAAGAACCAAAACTTGCTAACTTAAGCTAGACTCATTTGTGGACATACGGATGCTGATGTCAAGCATGTAACATATAGCTCAATAGTCATCTCATTTTATTCTATTGTATGCAGAATTAACATATGCATGGACATAATGATCAGAGAAAGTAAAAAAAAAAATTAAAAAAATTGAGCAAACCTACACTATATAGCATAAACTAAACACAAAGCACATACTCACAGGTATCCTAACAATCTCGGTCCGATTCCATCCAAGCGGATTATATGCTACAACAACCTGGAATTTGCATTTAAAGAGAATGAAAGAAACAAAATATTTCATAAGTGTATTATCCATAAGTAAATTAGAAGAAAAAAGAAAGAGATAAATTACCAAGCTCTTCCCTTCTGGAATATCTTTTTCTGTTGGAGGGCAGTAACTGATATTGAGTAATCGACACTGTTTAAGAATTAAAAAAGGGAGGGAGGAGGAAAAGCAGCATTAGGCCAGGATGAGCAACTAGATTGCTTATTGCCATTTTGTTAAATGCTGCAATCTTAGAAAAATATTAGTTTATCAAGAAAAAGGGGCACCAACTGATCCGAAAGCAAGGAGCAACACCAAAATGAAGTTTCACCTGGCTAAAAGTCGATTTTGGCTCTTTACATTGGTCTCCTGATTTACTTTTAGTTAGGCACGATATAGCAGAACTGACAACAGCTTCTGCCTATAAAATGTCATTATGTTATATAAGATATGTAATACACATTTTAGCCTACAAGAAGAATAAAAGTGTCAGAGGCAAATGCAAAACAGAAGGTACAATTTACAGAGATACTAGGTGGAGACCTCAAGGGCGCCAATGGACAGGCGCTTTGCATAGTCATTGGTTGTATGTTGTTTAGCGGTGCCGGTGACAGCATCATGGTGCTGTGCAATTCCTAAAGCATCTCCAAGGATATAGGTATTGGAACCATTTGCTCTCTTTCCAATCAGAAATTCCAGTTCTCGTGCCGCCTATTTTACAAAAGTAGAAGTTAACACCAACACACCACTCAGTTCATGAAAGGAAGAGTAGATCCTCTCCAGAAGTGATTTAAAGTGTGGCGATTCTCAGTAGATGTTCAAGTTGACAAATTCTTGTGACAGCAGCAAGCTAAAGATAAATAAACTATCTTAAAGACTATTCCTATGGGATATGGTGACTAAAATACCAATATATTCAACGCAAAATCACATGGCACAGGACTATTTATTCTGGCTATGGATAATTACTATTGTGGACTGATTTGATGTCATACCAAATAATATCCACTCAGCGACCGGACATATCCCTTCAAACCTGGGCGACTAGTAAAAAATCCAGTCCAATAAGCATCTGCCGTATCAGCATACCTGTTGGAAATCATTGGGAAAACAATGAATGCAATAGATTAAGTCAGTAAGTCCTGTTTTGTCAACATTGTCAACAAAAGAGGGAAAAGGGAGAGAAAAATACACTCACGGAAAATAATCATCAGTTTTCAGTGGCCACGACTGGTTTGCTGCATTTTTAGCATCAGTATAGATAGATGGTGTAGAATACAAGGCATTAACTCGACTGTCCTGAAAAATTAACACAAAAGGGAAGGAGAGAAAAAAATATGATGGAAGGCTCTTAATTATACATTAAAATGAGAGAGAAAAATTAACAATAAGCTCAACAATGAAACTTCATAATTGTAAACCCATAAATGGTATGAGCCTTCTAATTAAACTCCACCTTATTAACATAGTGAATTAATTTGTCCATTTGTTTGAACCAAGACTCGGCATATTGGTACTGGAAATCATCACCCATTGTCCACATAATGTGATTTGTCCTCGTCACATTTGCCTGTACATTAATATGATTCATTCATTTATCAAATGGATATTTCAGCCTTCACCGTTAGTTAAATGAATAGTTAAAAAGAAAATTAAGAAGAGCCTTTAGGTTAAAGATAATAATCTAAAAATATATATTCAAGAAGATAAGAGATTACTTGGGTAATTGAAGCATTGATGAAATCACTAACACGCTTTTCAACATTGTAGTCAAAAAGAAGAGGGTTATCCTGCAGTTTTATCATTTAACAGATTAGATGATACATCCACTTTGAAAAAAAAACATGTAATTTTTTATGGTAGAAGTTACTCTTGTTAAAATTAGAACCTGGACAGGGACGAAGTCATCGTTTACTTCAAAATGGAAACCCGATGGTGGACTATAGTGAACAGGAAATGCATTGGCAAAAATCTACGAAAGGCCCGGGACGTTGTATAGTAAGCACAATATTACATTATTGAATGAAGAAAAAAAAAGGGGGTAACGCTGCAGGAGTTGTAGTTCTAAACCTGAGATGATGAACCAAAAGTTCTGGATCCACGCCATATAACTTCAAGAGACTTATCCCCCTTGCGCTTTGCTCTGTCCTGATAATCAACCCTTGCAAAATGTACAGAATCAAACCCAAGCTGCAAGAACATTGTAAGAATCAACTCTGTCAGAATTATACAATACAAACCGCTTCATTAAAATTATAACTAATGCAAGTGATGTTGGTGTGAGTCTGAATTCAAAAAATCAGTGACAAAGTTAGAGATTCAGAACAAATATGCAAAGCAGATTAGAAGCTTGACTTAAAAACAAACATGTATGGAAACAAAACCAACACGGTAAAACAATGGAGCATTCAATTGCAGAATAAAATTAATAAAGTGCCTACCTCAGCTCCAAGTAAGTAAGCTTGCACAGCAGAGTGTCCGAATGGATCAATTTGCCATCCGGCACGAGGCGTCTTGTTGAACTGCTGCTTTATTGCACGGTGACCTAGAGTTGTTTGGTCAATCATGTCTATGTAATGGACTGTTGCTTCATCATGCATACACCAACCACCATTTCTATACATACACATATACAAATGCTTATAACAGATTAAAAGATGCAAACACAAATAAAACGACACAAGTCAAAGATACAAATTGATTGCTAGCAACATACACAAACTCTAGCTGCCCATCATCTACTAGTTTTCGCACTATTTCTTGAATTCCCGCACTTTGTGTTGACCACCATCTTTGAAAGAATGCCTAAAATTCATACCAACTTTAAATCAGAAAACAAAAATTAAATACAAAGTTGAAAACTTTAACTTGTTGTAAAGCTGAGCAGCCTACCATCTCAGCAAACACAAATTTCCTATTCGGATCACGAACCAACGATTCGATAACAGAGTCCAAAGTATTCTCGACACAAGCACCCTAAACAAGTTCACAAACTCATTAATTAATTAATGACTCAAGTAATTACTTAATCCACTAATCACCACTCAATTGTATGACCTGAATGCTATTGTTTGATCCAACATAGTACTGATCAACAGTCTTCAACCATCCGACGTCGTCGTGTGAATGCGCAACCAAATGAACATTCAACTTGCCTTCCACCACACCACCCCCTGTCCTGTACCTCACATAACCGCCACCAACGGCCTCCTTGCACAAACAAACAGCAACAAAAACAAGCACAAACTGAAAACCCGAGGCTAAAGTTTCCACCTTTCTCATCCTGAAAACCTAGAAACTTATTTTCCTCGCTTTGCTCGGATAAATAGAAACAGTGGCCGTGGCTTGCTTCCACGGCTGTGGATCTTGCAATTGCGAATTTTGGGCAAGCGAGGACAAAGGAGAAAGGCCTCGGTTTCTCCTTTGGAGCATATGAGAGATGGTCATGGCCGGCCTAATTTTATAAGGGAGGGAAGGGAATGAGAAGGGCCAGTGCGTACAAGTGTGTATGGGGCTCCATCTTGCGAACTTGACAAAGCTCGCCTCTTTGATATATGAAATTTTAATGGCGGAATCTAGGGACTGGGAGCCGTTATTAAATTTAATGACGCGGGTAATTGTAAACGGCCGGGTGTAGTTGAACGCGAATTTTATTGGCCGTTGGATGTGGATTGGTGTTGGCATTTGGAATAAATGGATGGCTAGATTCGCATCAATTATTGGGGTAAAAAAGTCATTGCCTTTCAAAACTAACAAAAATAAAATATAAACTAAAGTTTTTTAAAAGAATTTACAAACTTTGAAGGGTATTTTAAGGATTATAGGTAGTTGAGATGAGTAGTTTGAGAGTGACAAGCTTCAGTAATAAAACACATCAATTATTTTGGTACTTATTCATTTTTCTCAGAGGGCGAAGGATTGGTAAACATGTAACTGACATACTTGTGTACGGCTGATACAAGTGAGTTCTATAACGCATCAATACGCTACAATCACTTACTTGCAACTGATACTAGCATTAGCATATAACTCTCTAGCTCCCATCTTATTCTTTACAATCTAAACCATATATTATACTAATGCTCAAGACGTGGCAACAATGAGAGTAATTAATATGAAGTAGATAACTTGGTTATGGTAGAAAACATCTAATGCGACATACGCATCACATGGAACATCTATTAATAAATTCAATTTTCTGGGAGATGCTTGAATAGAGAGCACATATGTGCCAAAATATAGAGAACACTTACTTTGACCATAGCAACACCAACAAACTAGTGAGTTATTATGAAATCAGCTCAACTATCTGTAAATCTCAAAATTTAATATGAGCAAGCCATAGTGAATATAATAGAAGAAGGAATCATAAATTGATGAACAAAAGAATGGAATTTTGTTCCTTTTTCCAGGAATGGGAAACCTCTATGCTTCTAATTGAATCAATGGACGCCCCTCGAGGCTTTGGACTGATGGAGATTCAATCTACTCTTAGCCTCTTGTAACAATGTGAGCATTGTTCCATCTTTGGACATATAAGATTGCTCGGTTTCCCATTCAAGCATCGGGAGCACCCCAGCCCGGGCAAGTTCTTCCATTTCTGGTACACGTACTGGAATGTTGCACAACAATCTGTCCACTTCTTCATATTTGGTCATATAAGATAGCTGGGATGCCCGCGTAAGCGCGGCAAGCACCTCAGCCTGCGCAAGCTCTTCGCTGTCCGGTACATGCAGTGCAATGTAGCAGATGAGAACCAACGCATATTCAGCTTTCTTATCATACAAAATCTGGATTAAGTGCTTAACACCTCCAGCACCTATTATTGCATTGGAATGGTCAATGTGGAAATAGTTGTCTGTACAAGCAAATTTTGTGAGGGCAATACAAGCCTCCTCAGTAACATCAAATTTGCTTCCATTCAGAAGCTGCACCAATCGGTTAATCATCCTTGTCTCTCTTGACCCAAATGTCTTTGCCAAATTCCCAATAGCTTTTATGCAAAAGACTTGGAAGTCTGAGTTTTCAACATTCTCAGTGATCTTCAGTAATAATTGATCAGCAATATATTTCCAAGTGGGAGAATTAGGACTGAAGGCGCATCTTCTCAAATCAGCATCTTCCTCCGCCACTTTCATGATCACCATTAATGCAAGGACAGAATAACGTTGAGCATTTGCAGAACCCTTTTCCAGGAGCACACCGAAACTATATAGTGATGTTGATTCTGCGAGGCTACGGCAAATGGCCGAGTTCCCCTCTGCTAGTCTCCAAAGGGCTTTGGCTGCCATTGCTTTCATTTTTTCCCTGGTGGCTGGGTCTTCATTAGCCTTGGCATTGTCATTGTCATTGTCATTGCTATGGGTTTTGCTGCTATGCACTTCAACAGTTTCGAATGCAAGATGGCCGATGAGCAAGCGGACAACATCGTGCTGCGCAAAAACATCTTGCAATTCCGGGTGTTGATATGAGAGCATTGACACCACCTCGGCCACCGCAACCTGAACTTTCAAGGAGCCTTCTCTGAGGATTTTCGCAAACACTTTACATACATCCGCATGAAGGTGTTCGACGATTTCGCAGGAACGTCCCAGCCACCCAAGGGTCCTGGCAGCGTTCTCTTGGCCTTCCATTGGACCCTCCTCCATCAATTTCAACAAGGCTTCCACTCCACCTTCCCGGATGATCAACTTCATGTACCTCTCGTTGTCCCTGGCAAGCTGACCGAGTGAAGCTGCAGCACTAGATCGAGCTTGGACGGATACAACCGGGTGATGAAGAATTGCAATCTCTTCCCAAACACGCCACAGAACGGGCTCTTTTAATACCATTGGAGGCTGTCTCAAGTCCTCGTCCGGGGGCTCGGCCCTCCATAAACCGATCAGCCAAGACACATTCCCGATTGAAGCGTCTAGATGCGCCAAGATTTCGAGGAAACAAGTAACGGGGATGAAGGTGGAGAACCGCTTCTTGATGATCTTGACAATGATGCATTTGGGATGCTTGAGCAGCCGGAACAGACACCCGTCGAGGGTTTCTTCGATTTGGTTGATGATCGCACGTGCGGGGCGATCATAGGTGCCGAGGTTGGAGCAGCTGAGTTGGCGGAGAAGTCCTGCCAGCTCTTCAGACTTGGATTTAAGCTGGTGGGGGATGAAGCTGTGGTCCCTGGATGTCACAACGGCCCTGTCCAAAGCCTTTGTGAATTGGTCAGTCAGTTGGATGAGCCTACCCAATATTTGCTTCACCATCTCTGGTCTGGTTTTGTGCTTCTCCGTGAAGAAGCCAGAAACCGTTTCATTCCTTGTTGATATATATATAAGTTTGGGCATTTCTTTCGTAAGTTATCCTCCTTTTGCGGCATTTGAAAATTACATGCTTTTCATTAGACTTGAATTTGATTCTGTTGCGATCTTCAGTTTGCACGCACGTCATATCCTAGTATGCGAACAAACCACACCCGCCAATATCATATACGGTATACATACATACATACATACATACATATTTGTATGATTTTGCAACAGTAGCCCATGTGTGGGGCCCACAAACACGAAGGTCTACACAACAGTTGAGCTAGCTTCATGCACGCACGCATGCATCCACTAGCAACTGAACTGATGCTATCCTAGCACATGATGTTTATGCATCCCCAAGCCCCTTGATTCAAGGGTGCGGACGAACGAATGGATAGTTGAGCAAAGCTTATTGCATCAGGCAATTATTATCTTATCGCAACCAAAAAATTTAACTTGCATGTAGATTTATAAGTTAGAGGAGGATACATTGTGGAAAAATGCGGATCAATCAATGGACTCAAAGTGACAGCAAAAATGAGACCAACAGCTACCATTCAAAGACTGAAAAATGACAAGGGAAATTCAGGCATGGCCAAAATAATCACATTGACAACTAAAAACACAAAGTAAAAATGTCGTCGTACGTAACGTAACAATATGTAATATAAAATTCAATGCAGAGATACATTTCAATGTTGCACATTGTTTTTGCTAGAAAGCCGTCCGTTTTTATCAGAAGCCTTCTCAAGCAAATGATAAAGATCAATGTACTGGTACGAAAACAGAGCTTTATGACCTGCCGGGCAAACATTGATCCAAAAGTCAATCTAGAAGCTTAAAGGTCACAACCAGAGTAGAGAGATAAGCACTACTAGTGGTTGGAGAGAGATTGCATGAACTGGGTGTATTCAGCAAATGAAACCTGCCATTGAAAGACGACCCAGGATATGCATCATTTCTCCTCCTCTTTCGGTGCTTTGTCTTCATTCTTCTTCTGATCAGGCTTAAAAAGACAACATAAATAAAACCTAATCAGAAAATAATGCGGAGCTCATACTCTGGCACTATTGGTTGGTACCACTAAAATGTTTATCAGATACCACTGCTATGCATGCAAACTGTTAGTTCAAATTTCAATCGCATGAGAAAAAATTTCATGTTATTCTAAGAAATTCCTTTCAGGATAAAGAAGCATGAGGTCAAATTTCAGTTACACATTAACCCATGCTTATGTTTTGGTTGTGCAGCTCAAGCATCCATGGTTTTTTCCAAGTGAGAAAAGTGTTATCATGAGTAATTGGTGCAACTCTGTATATGGTCAAGCCAGTAGCTAATATAACTGGTCCACAAATTACACTAAAGCATACCGAGCGCTGCTCAGTTGGAAACACAGCTAAAAGTGTTCTCATGAGTAATTGGTGCAACTCTGTATATGGTCAAGCCAGTAGCTAACATAAATGGTCCACAAATTACACTAAGGCCCAGTTTGGGATTGCTGTCACTTTTAAAAAAAGTTGCTTCTGCTGTGCTTTGAAAATAATTAGCTGTAAAGTAAAGCAGCTCCATGTTTGGTAAACAAGTACAAAAAGCAGTGTAAAAAACGTTTGGTAAATTTTAATATAAAATTGTTGTAACTGTGAATAATGACTAAAATAGACATAATGTTAAAAGTGTTATGTACTAATCATGTGGTGGTAGTTGTAGTGATGGAGTGGAGGTGGTGGTGGTGATGAAGGTGGAGTTGGTGGTGGTGGTGGTGGTGGTGGTGGTGGTGCAAGTGGTGGAGTTGGATGTGGAAGTGGAGGTGGTGTCATTTTTTAAAATGAATGATGGTATTTTGGGAATTAAAAAAATTCATTAAATGTTCATATCTGTTTCTTTTGAAAGCAGCTTTGAAAAGCAACCAAGAGCCTGCTTTTAAAAGCTGCTGTCAAAAGGTCATTGCTTTTAAAATAATCAGGATATTTTCTTTTTACCAAACACCTTAAACTGCTTAACTTTAAAGTGAAGCAGGTTTTTGGCGAAAAAAAGCAATCCCAAACGGGGCCTAAAGCATACAAGCGCTGCTCAGTTGCAAACACAGATAAAATGCTTATAAAAATACTGCTCACATTAATGTTCCTAGAGATAGGGATAGGCATGAGCATTCATTTTAGAATTTATTTTGGCCGGAGTAACAGAGTAACTTAAATAACAAGGTAACTTAAGACCTAGATAACTTACTATATGCTGCCTATAATTATTTTCTTCTATTCATAAATCATAATCAGAAGTTTGATAATCTCACCTCTGACTGGTTTTGCATGGAAGCAAGCAAATCTTTAACTGAAGGATCATTTGGGTCAACCCCTGGAAGCTGCAGAAGCATTTAAATATCATGT
The DNA here is from genome assembly GCF_965620075.1 of Prunus avium. Taxonomy (NCBI): domain Eukaryota; kingdom Viridiplantae; phylum Streptophyta; class Magnoliopsida; order Rosales; family Rosaceae; genus Prunus; species Prunus avium. Next base: position 33,463,860 of record NC_142290.1, on the reverse strand, counting down.
CATTAGTTCACTAAAGGAGATACTTTAATGCTGCATTTCTGCTTAGAAGGGAAGTAAAAAAAAAAAAGAAAAAAAAAGGGGGGATGTTGTAGGAATACCGAGGCTAGGATGGAAGACACAAAAGACTGGTCAGCCAATAGTTTACTCATATCTTTCTGGCTACCCGAGTCTTTTGCACTCTCCTGCACAGACAACTGAAGAGCTGCAAGCACCAAATATTAGGAATTAAAGCCAAATACCTACTTAGAGAACAGTCACACTGTCAGTGGTAAATTTTAGAATATATAACCAAGGAGTACTATATAAATTGAATTCAAGAAAGAACTTCTATCCATAATGTGCTTAGAATTTCAGACTTTCTGGCAATTATTAAATGGTCAGAACCAAATGATAAGCAAGGTGAATTCACATAACATTTTCTGAAATGAAATGACTCAAATTGAGGCACCACGTGCTTAACAATGGTCAAAGCTTGCATTTTTTGCATAGCACCATAAATTTATTTCCTATTCCCAATGAAAAATTGCCACCAACTAACGTTGTTATTCAACCAACCCACCCATAGATGAATGGAGTATGGTCAAATGACCAGAAGAACCCACCTAGAGCCAACTCTGGATCCTCTCCAGTTGCCTCAGACATATCTGCGTCTCGCATCTCATGGCTGGAAGCGGGTTCATCCATCGACATTGCAAGGGCCTGTTGTAGCAGAGCATTCTCATCATCCTGTTGTCAAAAATATGGTCAGTTTACATTGCACATTGGTTTTCTTTCGAGCTATGGACAAAACCGAAGATAAAGCACAAGGAAGAATGAAAGGGATTTTAAAACAAACAAACAAAAATCAACAAGAATTCATGGGTAGAGCGAACTGCATGGAGGACATATTTTATTTGTAATGCTACACCCACCCCGCAACTCCTTATTTACAAAATAAAGAAGAAAAAGAAACTCAAGAATGAAAGAAATGACACTGACCATGAAATCATTACTCTTATTATCAGCTTCAGAAGTTCCAGCACTGGCACGCTCCGTCATAGTTGCATCTTGTGAGCTGGATTGTGCTTCCCCTCCTTTTTCCTGTTTGGAAGCATCCTCAGCAGCCTTTTTAGCAGCTGCTTCTTGTCTGGCCCTCTCTTCTTCCATTGAAACTCTAAGAGCAAGGGCAAGCTCAGGATCCAGGTTTGGATCTACACCGAAATCAAAACCAGAGACACCACCAGCAGCAGCTGCTGCTGCCGCCGCCGCAAAACCACTCCCACCTTCCCCATCCCCGGTAAAGATGGGTGTACTGCCACAGGAGAAGGGAAAAATATAAGTTATACAAAATATCTAAAATGGGTAAATTGCATTAATGCTCCATCAATTGTATTCTGTATCCTATATTATTCTTTAAACTTTAAAATTGGCGCTTAACCCCCTAAATGACAATGGTGTTTTGGTTGGTTCAAATCCTAACTTTTGACCAATGTGGCCTACAACTAAGAATTGTGATGTGCCACTCACATGACCACTTCTGTTTAAAAAAGATACACAAAAATAAAGATTTGAACCAACTAAAGACACTTTTTTACTCAGGGGATTAAGTTTCACATTTAAAGTTTTTTTTTTCCATATAAAAAAGTGTGCAAGATTTAAAGTTCAGGTCAAACCAAACACTGACCTTATAAGTACATCAGAAAGAGCACTTGGACCAGGTGGAACATGAACAATGTGGCTGGTGTCATTATTGTTCACAGTCTTAAACAGGGCTTCTAGCCTCTCTGACTTCTCCTCATCTTCTTCACCAAAATTGACGATATCGAGGGCTACACTGTTCTTCTTTAATCTCCTTCCGATTATCTCCAAAAACTTTTTGTCATGTTTGACAGTACTGACAACACATAAGTCAAAGTTATTAACATTTAAGAACTAGCAAATAATAAAATGAAAAGACAAGCAAACGAGGTATTATGAACCTTCCAGCAAACACAATAATCCTTTGTTGCTGTTTCTTGTTCTGGCGATGTTTGAGGGCCAATTGAGCCACCTGAATGCCAGCTGCCAGGTTCATCTCACCACCTATTTCTAAACCTAAATTTCCAAAAGGAGAAGAAATATCAATGATGAAATCTATTATACACAACAAGCAGGAGTTAGTAACAAGGGGAATGAGAACATAGACAAAGATAGTTTAGACCTACTTTCAGGATCATTAGTTTATTTTATCTTATAAGTTTCAACACACTTCTCCTATAAAAAATATAAAAAAAATATTGCGCTGAAATGCTGGATACTAGTGGTGCAAAATAAATGAAGATCAATAAAACACTTCAACTTCTTTCCAGAGACCAACATTCTTATCACTTTTGTTAAGAGATTTGCATATAGTTGCTATTTTCTTAGTTACTTCACTGTTTCAAAGTTCTGTCAAACATAAATTGACGAAGACACTAGTAAATCCATTAACGTTCGTGTTGATTCTCAAGTAGTAGTGTTTCATTGTTAAAAGAAGGTTACTGGGTTGAACATTGTGTGAGTCAAAACATGCTAAAATCTTGCTCATGTGAAGAGATCACAGATAGGCATATTGGCAAGCTGAATACCAAGTACCAGAACCTCTGGAACAAGAAAGATACTGAAACACCAAATTCTTGGAACAAAGGCAGCAATAAGAAAAATATGACTGCACTGCACTCAGTGCTTCTACTGACCTCCTTCAGCCACAAAGAATTCAAGCTATATCAGAATATAATTATTTCCAGCCATACTTCCTTAATTTATTGAATTATTCAATGCATCTAAAACCAATGCTATTTCCGTCTGTAAACAATCAATCCTAGTTCCACAACTTACTTAAATTAGTTCACACATAACAGAAAAACCTCTTTTTTCTTCAGAAAGTTCTGGTATTAGAGAAAGTGCCAATATTTTCAACAAAATCATTACAAGGAGTTGAATACTTCCATCAAATTGAAAAATAACAAACTTCAATAACACTGCAACTTATGTGTTTGCTTGTTTGTTGGATATAAAAGTAAAAAGCAAGTACATGAACTGACCATGCATGCATGCCAGAATCTTGCCAAGATCACTAGTAGGAGTGACCAAAACGCGAACACCTTTCCCTGCCATGGTGAGAACTCCTACTGTATTCTCTGGATTAGACTGCATACCGGAAAAAAAAAATCACTTTAAATTACAAACCATAAGCAACCATTATGATCTTATATCCGAAGCAACAACCGAAAACCAACCACAAACAACTGCTCTCTCCCCTCTACACGCCCATAACACAATCAAATAACAATCTAAAACATTATCCAAAACCATAAAACGAAAATCAAATCTCCAAAAGTGTATGATTTCAATGAATAAATATTGAGTAAAATATATTGGATGATCAAATAATGCAAAAGTTACGCTAAGCTCAACCAGATATGACATGCGAGGTTTTCCTAACTTACGCGGACTTCACCAACAACCAAACAAGAAATAACATAACAAATAAGAGTACACCTTTAAAAATACCTGGGTTTTAGCTCCACAAATCAGATTGACGGCATCGGCCTGAGCTTGAAACCTCGAAGGAGCATAATCACCGTTTCGCATCCATTCCGAATTATCAATGCAGATCATTGTCGCCTGCGGAGAAAAACAAAAATGAACCATTGCACGAAAAAAGGCTAACGGAAATTAAAACCCTAATTTGCGAGATGGACGAAGAATTTGGGGAATTTCAGTAAGGAAAACGAGGAAGTTTATGTGCAACTAGGGTTTTGGATTTTTACCTCGAGCACCATAGTTGGAGATTGCGAAGAGACAAGAAAGATCGGGAGAGATTGATGCGCTTCTTGAGGAAAAAGAAAAATATAAAAACTGAGGTGTACTTTACTTGCAGAGGAGGCTGCTGTGTGCTAATTATAAGTTGGATTGGTGGTTATCAGGTGCCGCCAGGATTACCGAGTAAAAGCTGTACTGAACCAATGAGTTTTTGCCACGTCAGGTCTCAAACCTTGGTCTAGCCCAAAATGCCTAAGATAGAACCCAAGCCCATTTATGTCCAGTCGTGTACTTTGTTGGACCTATCAAAATACACGCCAGGCATTGCAAGAGGAGTGGGGTTCTTTTAACACCCAAAAGTTGTCTTCGGACACCCAGCACTCTTTCTTCTTTTTTGGTCGAAAATTACAAAGGTTTTTATTTATTTATTAATATTGTTTTGGTCCAGACAGAGACAGGATGTGTTACTAAGCGCTCGAGAGTATTTACCCCTGAATTCGAGTTTCTAAGTTAAATTCCTCCTTTCTCAATATCGCTTATATCAACAACAACAAAAAATGTTATTTGTAGATTGTATGTACGAGGCTCATCCTAAAACTTTATACTCGATGAAAGAGTGAATCAATGAATTTTACACAAATTAAAGTTCATGTACGGCAGAGGAGCTATACAATTCTTTGATTATAATATGAAGCAAGGGTCACTAGCCAAATCAATCTACAGGGAGACATTATTAGTATAGTATAGTGGAGTAGGTACATGTCGGGGTTGTATACAAGCCATGGATCTGAGTATGGGTAGGCATAATCTCACATGTGAAGAGTACTACAATAAGCTACAAGTTAAAAGTGAATGATTCACTACTACTTGCATCGAGACCTTTAATTAAGGGTATACTTATGCATTTGGTATTTGACATCTTCTAATCTTACTTAAAAGAACAACTAAGGGTATGTTTATGCATTCGGTTTCACTACTACTTGCATCAAGACCTTTAATTAAGGGTATGCTTATGCATTTGGTATTTGACATCTTCTAATCTTATTTAAAAGAACAACTAAGGGTACATTTAAAAGGTATAGCCACGCGGCTATACTATTTAACAAAAAAGGACCCTCCTAGTTGCCATTAAGAACACGGAGTATAGCCGGGCGGCCGTACTTCTTTTTTATTTTAAAAAGAAGACCCTCTATCGATTAAACGCCACGTGTCAAAAATAAGTATGGCGCTTGACTATTTATTTAAAAAAAAATCGTAATAGAGCCGCACGGCTGTACTATTTAATAAAAAAAATTAATAATAAAAAAAGGACCCTCCCAGTTGCATTAGTTTGTACCTTATAGATATTAATTTGCAACATATCCAAAGTAGATGTTAATCTTCCACTGTATGATATTTTAATATAATTTTTATAACATATGTTATTCTTATTCAATAATATGTGAGAATTATTTGTATAATACATGAATTTTGTGTGTCTTACTAAAAATTTTGTAAAAAATACGTGTATAAAACATTAGAAATATGTACATACATCATACATGTACAATACGACTATTGTATGTTTGCTTTTTAAAAAAGCGTGAGACATGTATAGAACACGAATGTATTGTTGAAAAATACATACGTACATATATATATATATACATATGTAAAAATCTATAGTCGCTCGTCTATACTATTTATTAAAGACAATTAAAAAAAAAACCAGTAACGCCGCCTGGCTCTACTATTTTAAAAAAAAAAATTAGAAAAAAAACGAGTATAGCCCAACGGCTATACTATTTACTAAAAAAAACAGAGTATCCCCACTTTGTGAAATAGTATAGCCGTTGGGCTATACTGTTTATAAAAAAAATTTAAAAAACTGAGTATAGCCTTATGGCAATATTATTTTTTAATATAAAAAAAGAGGACCCCCAGCCATTAGGCATCACGTGTCAACACATGTCTTTTTTTAAAAAAACAAATTAAGAACACGGAGTATAGCTGTGCGGCGGTATTTTTTATTTTTTTTTATAAAAGAAGACCCTTTATCTATTAAACGTCACGTGTCAAAAATAAGTATAGCCGTCCGGCCATACTATTTTTTAAATTAAAAAACCTTAATATTGCCGCACGGCTAGACCATTTAATAAAAAAAATTAATAATAAAAAAGGACCCTCCTAGTTGCATTAGTTCATCTTCTAATCTTACTTAAAAGAACAACTAAGGGTAAGTTTATGCATTTGGTTTTCGACATCTTCTAATCTTACTTTAAAAGAACATCTTCTAATCTTACTAACCATATGTATCATATAAAACAGTATTTAAATAAAGATAACTAAGCTCAAAAGTGTATACAAGCTAGTCTCTAGTGATATATGCTCAAAGAAGACACAATTCATCTTAAGTGTATACAAGCTAGTCTCTAGTGATAACTAAGCTCAAAAGTGTATACAAGCTTATGATGGAAGGAGACACAATTCATCCTTTACATCACTACTATCATGATCGTCACTCTGGTAATCAACCTTGTCATCACTGTAACTTTCAGAAACTGGACCAACACACAGCGGAAATTCCAACTTCTCATCTTCACCCTGCATCACATTGCCCTGCAGATGCCGGAAAGATGTATTCTGTTTCTTGAAGGAGCTTCTCTCCAAAGAGTTTGACGAAAAGCTATCGATTTTGTGCATTTCATCCACTATAGAATCTGAGGATGTTGAGGTTCTCAAGAGTGCAGCAGTACTAGATGAAGTGCTTTGTTTGGCCTTCACTCTCCTTTTCCATACAGATAGTGAGTTTCTCACATTTTCGGAAACTACAGATTTCTTGAACCTCGCTCCCATCTGCAGCCACAGAAAACAATTAGAGACAGAGAGGGATTAAAGAGAGATGAAAATTAAGAAGCCAGACCTGTGTGATGATGACATAGAGTGGGAATGTAATGAAGCTACACCAGAATTGGGTGACAACCCTGCAATGATTATAAAAAATATAAAAAAGTCATCAGAATTTATATGTTTGAACCGTATCCTTGAAGTGAATGTTAGATAGCCAATAGACCCGACAAACTTAAGTTGCTAGAGAATAAGCCAACAATGTACGGTAAATACCCAAATGTCAAGCGAATCACAAGGAAAGTATTGTTGTCCATGAAGCATGAAGGTTCCTTAATTTCCCACTGAAAACAAAAAAGTTGAAACAAGCATCATAACTAAAGTTGCCTATATACAAAATGAGGTAGCTATTCTTTTATGCAGGCATCGATTTCTTTCTGAACAAGTCATGAGGTCCATACCAGAGACCAGATAAAAGTTGCCATCTCAAGGGCATTCTGAAAAACAAATACCAGTAGAAGATAAGGACAGTTGAAAAACAGAATTTAAAGTACAAAATGGATTGTTAGTGTTAGTGTTAGTGATTCTCACCTGGAAGGATATTAGTTGTATTAAACGTAAAAGAAGCCAGGGCTTCTTAAACCAAAAGAGCTCATCTTTTAGCTTAAACTGTTGATTTTCCATATATGGACTTTCTTCCGTGATTTCAACAGCCAACTTTACCACCACTCGATGCAGTTTCGTCCCAATAAGCAGGATCAACTGATGTGCAATTCAAGAAATAATTTAATTATGTAGTGTGAGTGTGACTTCGAAAGATGATGAACTCGGAAAAGCTCAAGGAGATGGAGAACATGGATGGCTTACTATGGCTGGAAGGAAGGAAAGCCAAAAGTAAATGTGGCTTCCTGAATGGTAGAAACAACAATTGATGCTGTAAGATTAACTTTTCCAGGATTTTTCACTGCCTAAAATTAAAATTTTGGCACTAGCAGAAAATTACCATGAAAGTCTAGAATAGTGCAACATATGGTGTATATCCAGAGAGGTAAACTGCAAAAGCATCCCAAATAATATAACAATGTAAATAATGTAAAAGCAATCCAAAAGTTCACTAAAGCCTCTGTTGACAGGAATAAACCAGAAAGGTTCATCATAGAAATCAACTTTTTACACATAACGTAATACCTGATGCCTACAATATCTCGAAATTCTTCCTCCATGCTCCGAATCATATAATTGTGGAAATCATATGACAAAGGAAGTTGATGAGTCTACATTAAGGAGGGGAAACACAGCAGAGTCAGCAATGCAAAGCTAGCCCCATGATCTTTACTGCCACATTCTTTTGCACTGTGAATGACTAAATAAGATGGAAACAAATAAGAACCTAATATGACTTACTTTTTGCAAACATATCTAATCATACAAAACTTAGAATCCAGATGTCACAGTTAAGCCAACTTTTCTAATATAATCGGACTCCGGAAAGAAAAATAAATAGTAGATCTCAGATCTCCTTGAAAAGTTAAAACGTACAAAGAGAAAAAAAGAAGAGGTGCTAGAAGAAACATACAGTGATGAAGCCAAAACGCAAAGCCATGTAATCAGACCGGTTTATAGAGCTCCAGAACTGGCGGGTGAAACAAAGCTGCAAATAGGGGCGAGCAAAGTTGACGATAAATTAAACCATTACAGCAAATAAAGCAACTCTGAGAGATAAAAGTGCTAAGAAAGTGCAGCAAACATAGGGCCAGCAAATTTTGTAAGAAGCTGAACAGAATGACATCAATTGATTTGATTGTCATAAGTCTAAATGAAGGGCTGGTTAGTTTTCATTTCAGCAATATTGTAGCATAGATAGCATCCAATATGCAACCTCAGGCCCTCTTATCTTCCCTTTCTTTCAGTAACTTTAGTTCTCCTCATAAATCAATACAAAAAGGAGAAAATTTATTTTAGCAGGTAGAGTTAAGCAGAAGAAGTTCAAGTTCTACATTGGCTTATTGCTCTGAATCAGATGTGACTAAATCATGCTGGTATCTGTTTAAGAAATACTGGAAGTACATAATTTAGATTTCGAGCATACAATTATGGCCAAATAAAATAAATTTAGAAGGAAGTGAGAATACCAGCCAAACAAGAGCTCTGTGCTGGCTCCATGGATGGGATGCATGATGAAAAATGAAAGTAGACAATCTCCTTATTCTCTGAATACTTGGTTTAGCTAGTGGGGTATCTGGATACAGAAAATTTAAAAATGATAAGGCATGCATGACATCTACAATTTCTAAGGCATCTAAAGTCACTCATGAGTGACTCATCATACCAACAATTTTGCACCTTGTAAGGCGTGAATTGCCAAAGCTTTGGCTTCATTTTCCCATACTCTCCAGCTATAAATCTGCTTGAACTTAGAACAGGAACTTAGTTTTTTGTACATTGGACACCGCAGAGGATTAGAGAACTTCGATTGGTGACAAAATATATTTACCTTGATCATGGCCAGGACAATTGCAACAAAGCTGTAAGAAACATGTGTGACACCAAGCACAAACATCAAACGATGAAGCTGTTCGAGACTTTCCTTAGAAGCAAAGGATTCATGACCCTGATTAACATATAGTCTTTGTTAATCACACAGACTAACAAGTGATTGTTGTCACATGTGACAGAATCATACTTCTGTCATCAAAATTTCCGAAGGAATGGAAATTTGTATTAGACAATCAAGTTTTATTATTGGCTTATGCATCAATAACAGCTAACATCTGATCTCTAAACATGAGCAAGCAAACTTACCTCAGGACAATAGTCATGAGAACCAGCCTTCACCTGCATCTTCGAAACCGACTTATTCCAATAATTTGAACTTGAAACGAGTACATGTTCAACTGGATGTAAGTCACTCTCCAATGCGCATGGAAAGAATTTGCTGCTCAAGAGCGATGATTTAACGCAAATCTTGGCCACAATAAAAATCCAGTGACCCATCAACAATGACATAACCCCAAAAAGCATGAGCTCTGCTTGAAGAATATCAAAGACAAAAAAATGAAATCCTCTGAACATACTAACAAATGAAGCAAAAACATACATCTCCAGAAACCCAACCCTTAATTAATTACCTTCTTTGATCTTATCCAAAGCAGCAAATAGAGACTTCCTTTTAGTCTTATCCAACCACTACCAAAAGCAGATGCATAAGATAAGAGGAAAGTTAATAAACACCAAAACAATATCAAACAATGAAGATTTGAAGATCAAAGTGAAGAAACTGCTAATTGTAATGTGTACCTTTCCAAACCGTTCCAAAGATCCATTGAAAAAGAACCCAAAAACAACCATGAAAGTGATTACAGAAGCAACCGTCCATGTTGGGGTTTCAGCCAAGGATCTTCCTTCCCTCTCCTCCATTTCTCTGATACAAAAAACACAGAAGCCCAGGACAAGTTCTGCTTCTGATTTTCCTTTTGACTAGTGGTTACAATGGTTGATTCTAAGGTAGAGCTAGCTCAGTGTAGGCCATTAATGGCTCCAAGTAGGTGGTGGGTTGCTGGGTTTGTGGGGTTCTCTGTACCTAAAACTGAGACTGTACCATCAGAAAAATTTAAGAAACATGCATGGATGTCACAAAGTCACAGACCCCTTCAGCACGATGACCCTAAAATCGGTCCCACCAAACTGACATCTCAATTTGCATGTTTTGCAGTTGTCTTTTGACCAGCAGCATCTCTGGGAATTTGAACGTGTCTCTGTCTTTCATGCTGACCGTTTCGTATAGCACATTTATTTATATAAATAGATTAAGATGGCACATTTATTTATATAAATAGATTAAGATGTCACATTTATTTATATAAATAAAATAGATGTCACATTTATTTATATAAATAAAATAGATGTCACATTTATTTATATAAATAAAATAGATGTCACATTTATCTATATAAATAAAATAAATGAAGGAGACTTGTTATGACAAATGTGGGACAATAATTAGTTAACAACCATGGTGGTTGAGCAGTCTGCATATTGTTACGGAAGGCGATGTCATGGATCCTATAATTGAAGTCAAGGAGGCAGTGTAGGTTGGATAATCAATGAAACTATTAATTACCTGTTTAGCATTGCTTATTTGAGGTTATAAGTGATTTTTTGAAATTTTTTGAAGTTCAATTATTGTGATCGATGGAATTATGTGCGCGAAATGGATTTCAATTTTGATGCAAGAAGTGCTTTATAATCAGTTTTTACTAAATTAAAAAAATCTCAAAACTGCTTTGTATTTGTTTTCTGATGTGTATGGTAATGTTGGTTGAGTTTGAATTCATGCTGCATATAGCCTTTGTGCAATTTAATGTAAATATGGCTGATATTGTTGTACTGAGAGGTCTTTAGGACTGTTTTCTATTGATTCTGTTCGAAGTGCCTAAGTGGGTTGAGACTTGAGGTCTTTGTTTCATTTGAGTGACTGATCAAACTTTTGCAGCTAGCAGTGACTTGAAAAGAAAAAAAAGGCAAAGCTAAGTTTTAGTTTTTTGTTTTGAACAAGTGGTAAAGAGAGAGCTTGTGAGCGTTAGAGAACTATTGTTCCTAAATTTCTTCCAACATTTTAGCTCATGGTTACTTACTGAATATGCATTGTACTGATCCTGAGATTCAATTGTTGTGCTTCATATTATTGTTTCAATCAAATTGAAGCCGAATTTGGGGGGATATAAAATTACTTGATTGTGTACTTCTAGTTAATGTTGGATATGTCTCTGTCCCTACTTCTTTCTTAGTTTAATATTATAAATTTATTATGTGTAAATTTGATCTATCTTAGGTTGTGATTACAAGCATAAATATAGATGGTAATTTTTCCTAATTTAAAGGGTACTTGCTTGGTGTGTATGTGGAAACTTGTTTGTGCGTTTCTATTTAATGTTACATATGTTTTGCTTGTTGGTCATTCTATTGTTAAAACAAAAAAAGATGTTCATTCTAGAATTTTCAAAATGCAGTCACTGTTTTGGGAACTTTTATTGCTGGAATACATTTACTTGTCAAATTATGCTTCTTATTTGAATGCTTAGTTAGATATGACATTGTTGTGCCCTTTATTATTTATTCTTCCAAAAAAAAGAAAGGAAGATTGATTATTTTCTTGTATGCCAAAAGTTTCTAAATGGTCTGTTTTTTTACTAACTTTAATGATTCTTGCCAAAAGTGAAAACCTTTTATGATTATTCCCTAATGAAATAAATGTAGACTTTATTATAGTTTATGACAAGATTTCTTTTGACAATGTACTTTACACAATTTTTACTTTAATATTAATCATGTGATAGGGTCCGTTTCTTGAGCAATTCAAGATTGTGATTCTTAAAATTCCTGCATATTTCACGGTATAAAAATTTCCTCTTTAATTTTTATCAACAAAGCTGTATTCATAGTTCTACTAGCATACAATGAGGAATATCCTTTACACGGTACTGTTAAATACTGCGATAAACTAATGTTAGAATATATATATATATATATATATATATGTTTGTTAGTTCTATGTCCCTTAATTTTATTTTTTTTGTTGGTTTAAACCATTGATGAAGATGTTACTTTATAATTATACAACAGCATATTAGAACATAACCTTAAATGATGGGGAACCCATCTTGTGGGTTTATTCTTTTTTACTAGATAGGCCAATAATCACTTCTACAATCACTTCTCCATATAATTATTTTAAATGATTTTAAGTGATTTTATGGGCTTGTGCTTCTCCCCAAAATCACTTAAAATCACTAAAAGTGATTATATAGATAAGCACGTGGGAGATGCTTCTCCCCAGAAGTGATTTTGGCCTATCTAGAAACACTTCCAAACGAGCCTTAAACCTCGTTTGCAATAAGGGTAATATTTAAGTAATCATAACAATTACATAATTCCCCTTCTTATCATAAATTCATCTTAGACGTTCCATCAAGGTACATAATTTGATTTCTAATCAAAGTATATACTATTATATACATAGAACATCTTCTTCCGCTCCCTTTGACCTTGTGCACTCTGATATTTGGGGTAAAGCTCCAATTTCCTCCATGGGAGGTGCTTTATTTTTGGTGAAAACCAAGGTATCCCCCGCGCGATTGCGGGGACTAACCCTCGAGGTACTGTCGGGCGCAAAGCGGGGACCTCTACATCTGGACATATTTATTACGTTCTCGTTGAGATTTTCTTAACTATAGAAGAGAAGATATTGCTATGTAACAAATTAGAGCTCATCTTCTGCCTTCTTTCGTTGGTCAACTTCTTGAATTTTTTTGCCAGCATCTTCTGGCTTAGTAACAGGAAAATGATGCTCTACCCAAGCAAGATAGCCTCCTCCCATGTTGTTCACATGCTTGAAACCCTGTCATTTCATTTACAAGCTTCTAAAAATTTGAGGAAAAGGAAAGAACATAAATGACCATAGCAAAATATTTATAGGCTGTTTTGAATTTTGATTGCTTTCTTCAACATGGCATGAAAAAGTGCAAGAACTTGTGAATTTGGGTGAAATACCAAGTGTACTTACAGCAGTCAGAAGATCAGCAGTTGCAGAAAGAGATCTGACCCCACTTTGACAACCCTGTAAATATATAATCTCACAGTCAGACACCAGAAGAAATTGATGTAGTTTGCTCCAAAAGCTACTAGCTTACCACAACAAGAAGGTCCTCTTTGTTGCAAGCAGATGAAACCTCCTGCAAAAATTGGGGATTTTTTACCCTCCCTGAAGGCCAAAACCACATGAAATTTCATCAATTTCAAAGTAAACACAGAAATTGAAACTAAGTAAAAAAAAAAAGAAGCTAATCTACTAATTGAAGTTACAGCCACCTTCAGGTGTATTGAAGAGGTAAGGAATGTTTAAAATCTTCTCTGCATCCACATGCCCTTTCTTGTACTCCTCCACCGTCCTATCACAAACAACATTAACTCAACTAATATTCCTTTTAATGAAAAAGAAACCCAATTGGAAGTTTGAAACAACTCTCAGTCTCTCATAAAGTTCATTAATTTCAGGAAAAAAAAAGTATTTTTTCTTTTTTTTTTTGGGAAAAGAGAGCCCTTTACCTGACATCCATATAACCATAGCCAGACTTGAGCAGATCCTTGGCAGCTTGAACATCAATGGTGACGACCTCTGATCCCGAGCTACAAAATAACAGGGGAAACAGAGCAACAAACCCACAAGACAACCCAAACCAAGAAAAACCCATATCAGAATATGCAAAAAGGAACACTCCAAGAAAGTAATTTGCTGAAAATTTAGACTGAAAAAAGTCACCTGTCAACAGAACCCATGAAGAAAAGTTGGTGGTATATATAGAGCAGCTTGGTTTCTAAGAGCTGGTAGCTGTTTGCGTGGAAAACTAGCTGAAGGAGGATAGAAAACGTGGGCTGAGGATTGATACTGTTGGTGTAGCTGTTTGTGTCGACTGGTTTAGCGGTTCATTTTCTGTGGGGAAGAGTGTCTTATATATGTGGAGCTAAAGCTACGTACGGTTCCAGTCATCCGGGGCCACATTACGTCGTGCCACCTAACCTAAGGGTGAGAACCCAACTTTGATGTGAAGGAAAACAAAATCGAATACTTTTTTAGCATCCATTTATTCGTAGATTGTGTTGTGTGTGGTGGCAATTTTGTATCTCAGTTATATCATGGAATTTTTTATCTGCTGTTTTAGTTAGAGACTTGTGAAGATTTATTCTCATTCCAATTTTGCAATTTGGTTATATACAGATATGAAGTGACATTATTAGGAACCTAATGAAATTTTACACAATTCGCATGATCTTGATGTGGTTGATGAAGAAAGCTTTGGAGCGAATCAAGTAGGGAACACACTCATTTGAACGAGGACAATGCTATGAAATTAGTGATGCTAGATATTATATAGCTAGAGCAATGTGGATGGATTCATGATCATTAGTCTTAGAATTTATTTAGTCTAGAATATTTTAATTTAATATGTATTATTTAAGACTTGAAGATCAATTGAGCTTAACAATTATATATGTATGGTATTAAAATGTAGATTTTAAAATTAGTATGTTTAGTATAATTTCAATAATTTTTATCAATCGTATAAAAAAAATAATGTTTATCAATACTTTAATTCAACAAAAATGAAAAAAAAAAATTCAAGAATTCAACCAAACAACTTTTCAAATTTTAAAGATTAAAAACAATTTTCAAGTTGTATACCAAACAAATTTTTAAATCTTAAAAAATGGATTTGAGAACTCCTTGTTTTTTTTAGAATAATCAAAGTTTTTGAGTTCCTTATTTGGATAGGATACCAAACACCCCCTTAATCGCTTAAAGTTTTTGAGTTCCTTTATTTTAAATCTTAACAAGTTAATTATTGGAGGTTTGCTATTTATGTGACAATTAATTTTGTTTTGATTTCCGGAATGTTGGGATTCTTAAGGTTAATTTTCTTTGTTTTCATAAAAAAAAAGGTGGGGTTTTGTTGTCGAAAGGGAGGGAGATTCGGATTTGGAATTCAAATTTGAGATCTCCTCTAATATTGGAAAAATAAATATTACTAGGTGAAAAGCTAGTTAGTCTTAAAGAAAATAGTTTAGCTTCACTAAAAGATTTTAGTTAACCTTTGTAGTTAATTTGTATGCCTATAATTTAAACAAAACATAAAAATTTCTAGAGTATTTTATATGAAACGAAATAAAACTGCATAAATTTTAAATAATTTGTTATACATAGTTATGTCTAACATATTTACAGCCAACGGAGTCTAATTCAAGTTAGAATCCGCACGATATCATAGTTGTGCATGTGTAAAAAAATCCCGCTATGGTGTAATTCAGTCTATCACTTGTACGTTAGAAAAATATCTAACATATTTATATGGTTCTTCCAACGAACATGCCGGAGAATCAGAATATTGTATTTTCACTTGATTTGCGTCACTTTAACAATGGATTTGGCTCTTTTGGAAGCAACAACAAAATCCACTAACGCATCCCTTGATAGGGCAAATTGCTCATGAGCGTTTATTTTAAGCGATGTCGAAATTATTGTTGTAACCAAACTGTTGGACCACATGCTTGTATTGAATCGAAGCCGACTAACATACTAGATACATTTAGACCTAAAATATACAACAGTGCAAATCCTAGTGTGCAAACCATTCAAGAGCAGAGCTGTTAGCAATGGGTTCCCTTGCTGCTTTGGCAGTGGCTGGGGCAAAACTACACTCGAGCTTCAGACAATATACAGGGGCACAAAACTTTGTCCCCTTTGGCTTAGCTTGTAGATCACATCAAGGATTTTGCACAGGAGAGAGCACTGATGACCTTTACATTCGAGTTGCATCGGACAAGTTTTCACTGAAATTTTGAACAGCAAACTTTATTGATATGTTCATAAAAGTGCAGACAAATATCATCTAGACGTCTCTTCAATCCACGCAATGAAACACATTCAGGTGGAGTTCATATAGACATCCATAATAAACGGGAGGGAACCCTGAAAAGGATAAAACAAGGTTGAATGTAACAATGCTGTTAAAGACAGAACAACCTTGGGGAGGATTCAGACTAGCAAGTATTTGAAAATCCAAAGAATTTCTTTCACTTTTATACTTTAAAATGATATAGATTTGTAAAATGATTTCACTTTTGAGGGAAAACTACATTCAAAATACAAGACAATTAATTTCCATACCTTGACAAGTCATATTTTCCATTCACTAACTGTACAACCAGGTCCTCCTTTTGATCTGCAAGAAGAAAATAACCAAACTTCAGTATAATAAACCACATCAGGTATTGGCCATTAAAAACCATATAGGTTAATAACTTATCCTCAACCCCATAGACCAGGATGTCTTTCCTCACCAAAGAAAATTACTACTAAATTGGCCAAATATCAAACTAAGGACTGCAATTTCAATAATAATAGTGACTCCACAGCCTGAACTATTCAAGAAACTAAAGAAGATTCAGCCATCAAACACTAAGTGAGGATGGACCAAATTCTCTTACCTCGGGATTCACAATTTTGGTTCTCATATCATGCTTGCACACTGGGCAGAATGTCCCCCATTTTGTCAGCCATGAATCCACGCAGCTTGAATGAAATTCTGCAAGTAGCTCTCAGGTTTATTAACAGAAATATACAAATTTCGATTGAGAAGGTGAGGAAGTAAATGCTAACTACGTTCCACCTTTTGAGTACGGTCAAAGTCAATTACCTACTATGATGATAGGCATGTCCCTAACCCTATAACCAACATTAGAATTTGACAACATTTGAACAATCAAACCATTAAGATAATACTTCTAGTTATCTGTACTTTTAATTGGACATGGGGAGAAATAGAATAGCTGCTTCTTTGAGTTCTTTCTTCTTAGATTGGACGCAACGCAATAATATTTGCCACAAGAATTACAGTTGCACATGTCCACAATGTGCAAGAGCATATTATAATACCTCAAGTTCTTCTACAATGTGATTTATGAACAGGTGGAAGTCTTCTGAGATATCATGACACATCAAGGTAAGCTGTTATCTTATGGGACTTTCCTAATATGCAGATGCAAACATACACTACACTGTCAACAGCTTTGCGGCTTGATGTGACTGATACTAAAACTATGATGAAAATTCCAGGGATATCAACATGAACATCTCAAACCTTACCATGTTGGCAGGGAAGAACTTTAAGAATTTCCTCATCTTTGTAATTCTCAAGGCAGATGGCACAAGATTCTTCACTGTGGCATTCACCCAAACCAGTGGAACTGAATGTGAAGCAAGGTAGAGCTTCCACAATCTTGGTATCCACACTTTTAGGAAGCTGGTTTCTTCCTCGAGAATAGAGCCAGTGTCTCGGAGCAAAGATGGCTATTATAAGGATACCCAATATGACAAGAAATGAGATAAAAGATATAGCTAGAACCGTCCAAGCTGTTTCATTTTGAAATGGGAAGATGCAGCATTCCCCTTCTTCCCCTAGAGCATGCTCCTTTAACAGTTCACCAGATGCTTTCGAAACAAATACAGCTTGAATTGTAACATTCACACTCTCTATCATCACTGCAAATAGAGGACAGCAATCATTATAAATTTATAACAGTTAAACATTTATCCACATTTCATAGAAGGCAAAGGGTAACATGTATGAAACAATATACGGATTCCAATACAATCTTTAAATATATATGAACAACCCAATAAATGTGAAAACACATGAAAAAAATTTGAAGGGACAGAGCGACTCACTGTAGATCAATTTGCCTTTATCTCTATCGTCATAAACAATAGCACCATGAAATCCAGCATTTTGAGCATTTTGGACTTTATCCTTGAAAGCACATTCACCTCTAACTATCAGAGCAAACCTTGTTTTATCAGTTTCATTTGGTCGAAGTCCATTGCGTAGAGATGAGCAGGCGTCCAAAGGGTCTGATATAAGCAAAGCTCCACATATACCAGAGCTATTGACACCAATAGCTATTAAACGAAAAATCAAGAGCAAAAATAGAAAGAAAAAAAAAAGAATAATGTGTTCAGATCTCAATGCTTAGCAAAAGTAATTAATAAAACAACCGAAAAATTAGAAATTTGTATTATAAAATCTAAAGCTGACTTCAACCCAAGAAATAAAAAAATGAAAATCAGATTACTTTTTCTACATTTTCTCAGCAAGCAAATGGCAAAAGATGGAAAGTTACTAAATTTGGCGGGAAGGTCCGAGAACGCCCAGGCAAATGGTTTGAGAACGACAATAGCTGAGGTTAGTTGGAGAAGGTGAGCAAAAACAAGCAAACATAATCCCAGAAAAGCTTGCCTCATCTTTCTCTTTCACAGCTCTAATTACCTAAAACACAAAATCACAAAAACAAAAAAACAAGTTTATTGGGTTTAGACGCTTGAATTTCTGTGAAATTTAACAAATCAACGATCAACAATTCGAATAAACCGAAAATTTGAAAGCAGAAAATAAACATACCGATACAGTGAGGTTTTAAGAAAACTGAGACTGAAAACCCCACGCAATTGAGAAATTGCAGTGTCAACTTCTCGACAGCATTTCACTATTTTTTACTTGTATTTTTTATTATTCTGTATTGTTGAGCCAGACGGTGCCGTTTCGGCTAACCTAAATAAAGCGCGGTCTTTTTATCAGTAACCATTGGGCTAGCCGTCAAAGTTAAAAAAGCTTCGTTTTTTAAACTCTCAGATTGATTTCAGTTGAAGTCCCTGAGAAAAGCTTGAGCCTGCGAGTTTCATGGAAGAAGAAGCTTCGAACGCAGCGTTGCCAGGCGGCTTCCTCGATTTTCTGAAAGCGAATGGTTTAGACCCTTCCATTTATGCCGAGAGTCATTCGACCCCTCGTTACATAAGGTGCTCTCTCTGAATTTATACTTATTTTTCTGTTTTTGATTGTGCTTTTGTTATTGAAGAGTTCGATTTTGATGGGTTTTTTTCCTTTGGATTTTTGTTGCTCTGTTTTTGGTGTAACCGAAAGGCTAAAGCCTGGTTGCGAAGCTCAAATTGAAGAAATTGAAGGTGAAATCAAGTGCAAGCTTGAAAAAGTGGATTGGCTGCCTGGCTTTTGTGCTCTTCCTCCCGACGTTCAAATCGCTAACTCAAATGCATACAGAGAAGGGAAGGTGAGCGAAAAGATCAAGCCATTGCTTTCTTTAATTTTTAAGCAAGAAATCCCAAATTCTAATTGCAATGTCTTACTTTTGCGTTTGTTTTTATGTTTTAGATGTATGGAATCGATGCGGCGTCTGGAGCTGCTGTTTCAGCATTGAATATCTCAGCTGGAGATCATGTTCTTGATCTTTGTGCTGCTCCTGGTAAGTTAGTTTCTGGTTTCTGTTGCAATGAGTAAACTTTAATGTGTATAAGTGTGTAAGTGTATCAGATTTTTTGCACCAGTTTAGCAATATATGTTGCGTAATGAGGAAAGGCGACTAATTTTTGTGCTGTTATGCTTAACTAATTATGCTCTTAAATTTTAAAACATGAACTATAGGAGTGGCTGCAAAATTGCAAAAACACTTAATTTTAGAAATTTAAACTTGAAAGGTTTAGAATTTATAAAATAGCCAGAAAAAAGAAGATGTAATTCACAGCATTCGTGTGAGAGTTTATGTGATTCAGTTACACTGATGATTTTTGTTTCTGAAGAATTGCTCATTTTTATCGTGTATAATTTATATCCAGGTGCTAAGCTTTGTCTGATATTGGACATTCTTGGTGATTCTGGTTCTGTAACTGGTGTTGATGTTTCAAGCCATCGTTTAGCGGCTTGTAGGACAATGTTGCAGAAATATGCATTGGGCAATCACTGCCGACTATTTGTTGCTGATGGGACAACCTTTTCCCTCGTGCCCATGAGAATTCATTCCGATCCAAAATCATGTAACTGATCTGAATCCACATATACCAGAAGCTTCATATGTGATACTGTGAAATCCTTCAGAGTGCAGTTTGCAAGCATATGCTATTTTTAATATGTTATCATTCTATCTAGAATTACGCAGGTGAATATGCTTTGGAAGAAAATGTGACATTCAAGGAGTGGACATCTCGGAGACCATGGAAAGAAAGGAAAAAAGCAGCTAGGGTAAGAAAAAGTGGCGCTGTGCATTCAGGAAATCAACTTCCAGAGCTCATTTATTATGGTCGCCACTCTGGTGTGGTTGGACTGAATAAAAGTGAATTGTACCAAACATTTCGTGACAGTGAGCTTTTGAGCTGTGGCTATGACAAGGTGAAACTGGATTTTGATTCTTTGTTTTAACCTGCGTTTTCACATCTCCTTCACCTTTTTCTATTTCCCTACTTTTTTGACAAGTAATAACACCTTTTTAGTATCAGTTATGTTACCTTTTGTAGTTTAACATCTTTTCTAGGTTGGTTGGATTCTTCTAAGCTGGCTATCTTATTTCAGGTCCTAGTGGATGCAGAATGCACTCATGATGGATCAATTAAACATGTCCAAAAGTTTGAACATTGGGGATGGGAAACTCTTCAACGACGTGTATTGGATGCAGAGAGAAGTGATAGCCTCACTGTGCTTCAGGTATCTGATTTAATTTCGCTTAAATGTATTTGTCAACTATGCTACTTTGTTTATGTCGAAGTTCCAATTGATGGAGGAAACAACAATTGCATATCCATCCAATGGAGTTTCTTACATTTTCTCATAAGATTGTGCAAGACTAAATAATTCAGTTTACATCCTATATAACAAGTTAGAAGCTAAAGCTAATACTCTTAGTAAGAGTACTGAAGAAGGTAGAAGTTTGAAAGTTTTACATCCCATAGAATCCTAATCTACTAATGTAATTTTTCTCATATGCATTTCGTGGCAGAATTCTTGCTTTCTTATTCATGTCCCGTTTGATTGGCGTGCGTGCTTAGTAAAGTGATGATAATATGTGTCTTTTGCTTGCAGTTAAAGCTCCTAACCAATGGTTTTAGATTGCTAAAAGCTGGGGGACTTCTTGTTTATAGCACTTGCAGGTGCTTTTCGTTGGCTGTTCCTTGAACTTTTGGTAACTTACACATAAGGTATCTGCCTATATCGCTAATTTTTCTTTTCCTATTGATTAGCTTGACAGTTGCTCAGAATGAAGACGTCGTAAAGCAGTTTCTTGAGGAAAATCCGTTTGCTGGTAAAGTCTTTTGTGCTTTGTGATATTATCAGTGATGGTTTCAAGTATTTTACAGCCTGCAACTTATGTTAGTGTAGTTACGAACTTACGAGCTATATACAATGACTTCTCATTTTACCTGTTGACTGATTGAAGCCTTCATGTTCCGCAGAGTTGCAGGCGATAGATGGTGCTGAAAATTGGCCAAGCAAGAACGGACAACTACCAAATACCCTGCGCTTTGATCCCTTGACTTCAAAAACTAGTGGACTTTTTGTTGCAAAGTTCTCAAAATTGGCCATTTAATCTGGTTTTAGATGTTCAAGAGCCCGAGTAATAGTCCATGTCAATGTCAAGTGGCATGGGGGGGTTAGACATCTTTGATGGCACTTCGGGCGTTATCTTTGTGATGGAATATATTTGTACCTCATCGACTCTTTTTATATTCTTTTAACGATACAACCAATAGTTTAAACAGTAATCCAATTTATTTGAGGGAATTCGAACTTGGATTCGAGACAGCGGATTTATTGCCCTACCAAACTAGTCTAACTTAAGTCTGCTACATGAAAACTAAAATGAATTGGAAATTCAATTTGAGATGCCAATATACGTGACCACGTTTAAGGGATTCCAAAATATCCATCTTTAGACTGTTGGTTTGCGCAAAACTAAATCGGATTCTTGTTCAAATAATTTTCTAACCTAGAAATTGGATTTTATTTCCCAATCATCGCACGTGTTTGTGAAGCCTGAATCCTGAAATGCATGTCGCCTGAAATCAGTACAGATTCAGTGACGACATTAACAACCATTTCAATTATTAGCAAACCTCCAAACTTTAAACAGTCACCACTGACATCTCTTGATTAAATTGTCTGTCTTAAACGCCTACTAGACGAATTTTCAACTACTCCTCAGAATTTTAATTTATTTCATTAGACACCAGGCAGGCACACACAGGCCATGATCGACGCCTGGAGGAAGCAACAAGATGAATAGCGAACAAGAAATCTCAACTCCTCTTAGTAACAACTAACTTTACAACTCCACCTTTAATTTTTCCTTTTTCGCTTCCATTTATCTATCTCCTAACTAATTTTCCCTCCATTTTTCTAACTACCAACTGCTTCACAGTTCACAGCAACAAGACCGATGGCTCCGCTTCACGACCGCCGCGGGAGGAGTTTTCCGGCGACGAAAACTCTCCGATCGAGCAAGTCGCCCTCACGGTTCCGGTCACCGACGATCCCTCTCTCCCGACCGTCACTTTCCGGACTTGGACGCTTGGAGCCCTCGCGTGCGTTCTGCTTTCCTTCCTCAACCAGTTCTTCTGGTACCGCCGGGAGCCTCTCTCCCTCACCTCGATCTCGGCTCAGATCGCGGTGGTCCCGCTCGGCCACCTCATGGCATCGCTGATTACGAAACGTGTTTTCTTCAAGGGGCAAAAATGGGAATTCACGCTCAATCCGGGCCCCTTCAATGTCAAGGAGCACGTGCTCATCACCATCTTCGCCAACTCCGGGGCCGGCAACGTCTACGCCATTCATATAGTGAGCACTATAAAGCTTTTTTACAAGAAGAACCTGTCGTTTTTTGTTGCGCTGCTTGTCGTTTTGACTACCCAGGTGCTCGGGTTCGGCTGGGCCGGGTTGTTCCGCCGTTACTTGGTGGAACCCGCCGCTATGTGGTGGCCTCAAAACCTCGTTCAGGTTTCACTATTCAGGTGACGTCCTTTCTTTTCTTCCTTTTGCCACGTGTTGTTCTGTTAGTGGACATTTAGTTATCGTTCTGTTCACGTTCGTTGACTATTCAAGCAGGTGCTCCCTATACTATCTGTGGGCCTAGCCATGGGTCTAAGCCTGGGTCCGGGCCAGAGAATTATAGAAGCCTTGTGCATAGGATCCGTTTTGAGCCCATTAAATTACCTGTCAAAATAAATAATATATACTTTTTGTAATTTATAAGTAGGGAGAATCTATCTCTATACATTTGGAAGTAAAAATACTACTAAATCAGTCATAACAAAGCCTAGATATATTAATGAGTTCATCCGATCATCACTGTATCATTATATGATGTGACATATATTTACAGTCCTTATAAATAAATAAATAAGTTCTCAAATATTATGACCAAACAAAATACTTTATGTCATTTGTCAATTGGGGTCTAAAAACTTAGGATAAGAATTGGTGACTCTAATATTAGTTGGTTAAAAAATCTGGGCTCCCAAGCACTACTCAATTAAGTTTTTCTACTGGTCTTGCTTGCTGCAGTGTTTTTTGTAGAGTAATGTTGTCACTGATACAAATATTAACTATGAACAAGAATGTTGGGGAAAGTAACGACTGTTTCATCTAAACTGTGTGCATGTTATGTATTTGTGAGTGGACAGGGCACTGCATGAGAAAGAGGAGAGGCCAAAGGGTGGGCTAACAAGGAACCAGTTCTTCCTCATTGCTTTCACTTGCAGCTTTGCTTACTATGTCCTTCCAGGCTACCTCTTCCCAATGTTGACTTCCCTTTCCTGGATTTGCTGGATATTCCCTACTTCCATCCTTGCTCATCAGCTAGGTTCAGGGCTGCATGGTCTCGGCATTGGCGCAATCGGGCTTGATTGGTCCAGTATATCCTCTTATCTTGGGAGCCCACTCGCCAGTCCATGGTTTGCTACGGCCAACATTGCTGCTGGTTTTTTCCTCGTGTTGTATGTCATAACTCCTCTGGCTTATTGGCTCAATTTATATAATGCCAAAACTTTTCCCATATTCTCGGATGGTCTGTTCACATCTACTGGCCAGAGCTACAACATATCAGCTATAATAGACCCCAACTTCCGCCTTGACATTGATGCATATGAGCGAGAGGGCCCTCTCCATATCAGCACCTTCTTTGCTATATATTACGGTGTCAATTTTGCCTGCCTTACTGCCACTATTGTTCATGTTCTCCTTTTCAATGGGAGGTAAGCCGCACTCTCCAGGTTGAACTGTTGCCTTAAACATTATAATGCTGTCTTTTCAATTTTGTCCAATGGACATCACTTGCATATATATATATATATATATATATATATATATATATATATATTGCTTTAAATATAGTGTAAGGTGAACTAGCTTATATATTGCTCTACATTTTGTTGTCGGGCCTTAATTTTTGAACATTGCAGAGACATCTGGCAGCTAAGCACGTCTGCCTTCCGCGAGAAGAAGATGGATGTGCACACGAAGCTCATGAGAAAATATAAGCAAGTTCCTGGATGGTGGTTCATGTGCATCCTGGTGGCTAACATAGTAGCGACCATATTTACATGCCATTATTACAACGATCAACTTCAATTGAAATGGTGGGGGGTCTTGCTTGCTTGTGGTCTAGCCTTGTTTTTCACTCTTCCTATTGGAGTCATTACTGCCACAACAAATCAGGTAGAGTATCACGCTCTTTCTCATATTCTGCATTTTTGCGTTCACCTGGGATGTTCTTTACCTTTCTATCTACTCACCATCAGCAAATGTAGCTGAACATGGAATCTCATATTCAGCCTGTGGTTAAATTTATGAAGCTGACATGCTTTGGCCCCTATGGGGATTCCCTGGAGCCTATTTCCATAGGCATGAATAGGGTTCAAATTCCAACCGTGTCCCTTAAAAGTTTACCATGTTCTGTTTAATTCTGGTACCCCATGCTTCTACCTAGTTTTGCATTGTTATTGCTCATGAACAATCTTTTCATTGGTGAACAGAAACCAGCGTTGAATGTGATCACAGAGTACATTATCGGGTATCTGTATCCAGGATATCCAGTTGCTAACGTATGCTTTAAAGTTTATGGATACATAAGCATGAAGCAGGGGATCGCTTTTCTGGAAGACTTCAAGCTTGGACACTACATGAAGATTCCTCCAAGAGCAATGTTCATGGCACAGGTTAGCTAGCTTCCCATGTCTTCCTCTTATCAAACACTTTAAGACCTAAAAAATGAACTTTGTGAAGTTTCATCAAGTTTCTGGTCCATGGATGGATTGATGGATGAAACATGGTCCCGTAATAATTCAGGAACAATTTGTTTTCAGGTAGTTGGTACTATTATAGCAGCATTCGTCCATTTAGGAACTGCATGGTGGCTTATGAACACAATCCCAGACATATGCGACAGGGCGTTACTACCAGCAGACAGTCCATGGACTTGCCCTGGTGATCATGTCTTCTATGATGCTTCTGTTATTTGGGGTCTTGTTGGGCCTCGAAGAATCTTCGGGGATCTTGGCTATTATTCTGCCATGAACTGGTTTTTCTTAGGTGGGGCTATAGCTCCTGTCCTAGTTTGGCTTGCACACAAGGCCTTCCCAAGAAAACCTTGGATTAAACTTATCACCATGCCTGTGCTCTTAGGAGCAACAGTCAACATGCCTCCAGCTACTGCTGTCAATTTCACCAGCTGGGTTCTCATTGGATTCGCCTCAGGCTTTATCGCTTACAGGTATTATCGTGGCTTGTGGAGCCGCCACAACTATGTTCTATCCGGAGCTCTAGATGCTGGATTAGCTTTCATGGCGGTAATTTTGTACTTGTGTCTGGGGAAGGAACATGTTAGCTTGACGTGGTGGGGAAGTAGCCCAGATGGTTGTCCCTTGGCTTCTTCCTCAACAGCATGAGGGGTAGTGGAACTTAAAACCTGCCCAATACTAGGAGAAAACTTGTGTGTTCAGCTGTTTGATTTGAATGTATTGATATGTATAATTCTTCGCTTAGGATAGAATTGTAAATAATTTCATTGGAAATTTCTTATTGATCATTAATATTAAATATCAATTCATTTGATTTTGATATTATACAATCTAGTCAAAATCAAATGCATGGATTGGAAATTCAATTTGAGATGCCAATATACGTGACCACGTTCTAAGGATTCCAAAATATCCATCTCTAGACTGTTGGTTTGTGCAAAACTGAATCGGATTCTTGTTTAAATAATTTTCTAACCTTGAAATTGGATTTTATTTCCCAATCCTCGCACGTGTGTTTGTGAAGCCTGAATCTGAAATGTATGTCCCCTGAAATCAGTGCAGATTCAGTGACGACCATAACAACCATTTGAATTATTAGCAAGCCTCCAAGCTTCAACAGTCACCACCACTGACATGACCTCTCTTGATTAAATTGTCTTACTTAAACAAACACTAGACTAATTTTCAACTACTGCTCATAATTTTAATTTAATTTAATTAATTAGACACCAGGCAGGCACACACAGGCCATGATCGACGCCTGGTGAAAGCAACAAGATGACTAACGAACACCAAATCTCAGCTCCTCTTAGTAACAACTAACTTTACATTTTTCTTTTTCGCTTCCATTTATCTATCTCCGAACTAATTTTCCCTCCATTTTTCTAACTACCAACTGCTTTACAGTTCACAGCAACAAGACCGATGGCTCCGCTTCACGACCGCCGCCACGGGAGGAGTTTTTCGGCGACGAAAACTCTCCGATCGAGCAAGTCGCCCTCACGGTTCCGGTCACCGACGATCCCTCTCTCCCGACCGTCACTTTCCGGACTTGGACGCTCGGAGCCCTCTCGTGCGTTCTACTCTCCTTCCTCAACCAGTTCTTCTGGTACCGCCGGGAGCCTCTCTCCATCACCTCGATCTCGGTTCAGATCGCGGTGGTCCCGCTCGGCCACCTCATGGCCTCGCTGATTACGAAACGCCTTTTCTTCGAGGGGCAGAAATGGGAATTCACGCTCAACCCGGGCCCGTTCAATGTCAAGGAGCACGTGCTCATCACCATCTTCGCCAACTCCGGGGCTGGCAACGTCTATGCCATTCATTTGGTGAGCGCTATTAAGATCTTTTACAAGAAGAACCTGTCGTTTTTTGTTGCGCTGCTTGTCGTTTTGACTTCCCAGGTGCTCGGGTTCGGCTGGGCCGGGTTGTTCCGCCGGTACTTGGTGGAGCCCGCCGCTATGTGGTGGCCTCAAAACCTCGTTCAGGTTTCACTCTTCAGGTGACGTCATTATTTCTTCTTGTTTTTGGTTGCCACGTGTTGTTCTGTTAGTGGTCATTTAGTTAACTTATCGGTCTCTGCACGTTCGTTGACTTCTCAATGGTCGAAATTAAAGTCCCTATACTATCTGTGGGCCTAGGCATGGGTCTAGGCCTGAGAATTATAGAAACCTTGTGCGTAGGATCCGTATAGCCCATTAAAATTACCTGTACTGTATACGTTTTGTTATTTATAACGGGGAAAATCGAACTTAGGATATCGAACAGTTGTAAATAAAATGCTATCAGATTAGTGCTCATATTCATCCGATTATTACTGTATTATTATATGATGTGACATATAATGACAGTCCTTATAAATAAATAAGTTCCTAAGTAGGCTCAAATACGAACAAATGAAATACTTTGTCACTTGCCAATTGGGGTCGAAAAATTCTGGACTCCTACTACAGCTCGGTTAAGTTTTCTACTGGTTTTCCTTGCGGCAGTGGTTTTTCTAGAGCAATGCTATCACTGATACAAATATTTTGAACAAAAATGTTCTGGAAAGTCACGAATGTTTCATCTAAACTGCGCATGTTATGTATTTGTGAGTGGACAGGGCACTGCACGAGAAAGAGGAGAGGCCAAAGGGTGGGCTAACAAGGAATCAGTTCTTCCTCATTGCCTTCACTTGCAGCTTTGCTTACTATGTCCTTCCAGGCTACCTCTTCCCAATGTTGACTTCCCTTTCCTGGATTTGCTGGATATTCCCTACTTCCATCCTTGCTCATCAGCTAGGTTCAGGGCTGCATGGTCTTGGCATTGGCGCAGTTGGGCTTGATTGGTCCAGCATATCCTCTTATCTTGGGAGCCCGCTCGCCAGTCCATGGTTTGCTACGGCCAACGTTGCTGCTGGTGTTTTCCTCGTGTTGTATGTCATAGCTCCTCTGGCTTATTGGCTCAATTTATATAATGCCAAAAATTTTCCCATATTCTCGGATGGTCTGTTCACATCTACTGGCCAGAGCTACAACATATCAGCTATAATAGACCCTAACTTCCGCCTTGACATTGATGCATATGAGCGAGAGGGCCCTCTCCATATCAGCACCTTTTTTGCTATCATTTATGGTGTCAATTTTGCCTGCCTTACTGCCACTGTTGTTCATGTTCTCCTTTTCAATGGGAGGTAAGCCGCACTCTCCAGGTTGAACTGTTGCCTGAAACATTATAATGTTGTCTTTTCAGTTTTGTTCAATGGACATCACTTGGTTGCACTTTTAATGGTTTAATGGCTTACTATATTGCTTTAAATAGTGTAAGGTGAACTAGCTTATATATTGCTCTATATTTTGTTATCGGGCCTTAATTTTTCAAGCTTGCAGAGACATCTGGCAGCTAAGCACATCTGCCTTCCGCAAGAAGAAGATGGATGTGCACACAAAGCTCATGAGAAAATATAAGCAAGTTCCTGGATGGTGGTTCATGTGCATCCTGGTGGCTAACATAGTGGCGACCATATTTACATGCCATTATTACAACGATCAACTCCAATTGAAATGGTGGGGTGTCTTTATTGCTTGTGGTTTAGCCTTGTTTTTCACTCTTCCTATTGGAGTCATTACTGCCACAACGAATCAGGTAGAGTATAACGCTCTTACTCATATTCTGCATTTTTGTGTTCACCTGGGATGTTCTTTACCTTTCAATCCACTCACCATCAGCAAATGTAGTGAAAATGGAATCTCATATTCAGCCTGTGGTTAAATTTATGAAGCTAATAAATATGCTTTGGCCCCTATGGGGATTCCCTGGAGCCTATTTCCACAGGCCTGAATAGGGTTCAAATTCCAACTGTGTGACTGTGTCCCTTAAAAGTTTAACATGTTCTGTTTAATTCTGGTACCCCATGCTTCTACCAAGTTTTGCATTGTTACTGCTCATGAACAATCTTTACATTGGTGAACAGAAACCAGCGTTGAATGTGATCACTGAGTACATTATCGGGTACCTGTATCCAGGATATCCAGTTGCTAACATATGCTTTAAAGTTTATGGATACATAAGCATGAAGCAGGGGATCGCTTTTCTGGAAGACTTCAAGCTTGGACACTACATGAAGATTCCTCCAAGAGCAATGTTCATGGCACAGGTTAGCTTCCCATGTCTTCCTCTTATCAAACACTTTAAGACCAAAAAATGAACTTTGTGAAGTTTCATCAAGTTTCTGGTCCATGGATTGATGGATGAAACATAGTCCCGTAATAATTCAGCAACAATTTGTTTTCAGGTAGTTGGTACTATTATAGCAGCATTCGTCCATTTAGGAACTGCATGGTGGCTTATGAACACAATCCCAGACATATGCGACAGGGCGTTACTACCAGCAGACAGTCCATGGACTTGCCCTGGTGATCATGTCTTCTATGATGCTTCTGTTATTTGGGGTCTTGTTGGGCCTCGAAGAATCTTTGGGGATCTTGGCCATTATTCTGCCATCAACTGGTTTTTCTTAGCTGGGGCTATAGCTCCTGTCCTAGTTTGGCTTGCACACAAGGCCTTCCCAAGAAAACCTTGGATTAAACTTATCACCATGCCTGTGCTCTTAGGAGCAACAGTTGACATGCCTCCAGCTACTGCTGTCAACTACACCAGCTGGGTTCTCATTGGATTCGCCTCGGGCTTTATCGCCTACAGGTATTATCGTGGCTTGTGGAGCCGCCACAACTATGTTCTATCCGGAGCTCTAGATGCTGGATTAGCTTTCATGGCGGTAATTTTGTACTTGTGTCTGGGGATGGAACATGTTAGCTTTAAGTGGTGGGGAAGTAGCCCAGATGGTTGTCCCTTGGCTTCTTCCTCAACAGCATGAGGGGTGGTGGTTAAAACCTGCCCAATACTAGGAGAAAATTTGTGTGTTCAGCTGTTTGATTTGAATGTATTGATATGTATATTCTTCGCTTAGGATATAATAGTAATTAATTTATAGAATAACTTCATTGGAGATTTCTTATTGATCATTAATATTAAATATCAATTCATTTGATTTTAATATTGTACAATCTAGCTCATGTTGTTTTTTAATTTTCTGTCATTTGGGGTACATGCCAAATTCGAAAACAGGCTCTCTGATCCGGGGGGTTCCCCAAGTTTAGGCAATGGTTTTGTTGAGTGTTTTTGCTTTTAGTTCTCATCTGCTCCTATGGATTTTGACATCTTTTTTTTTTTTTGTCTTCTCTTCTTGAAAACCAGGGTAGCCTCATCCACTTGATGAATATATTAAACAGCAATGTCTTAGAAGTTATAATATTTTTCATTATTCTGTTTAATCATCATTAACCCGTCACCGAATTGTAAACCATGGACTAAACCAAAACGGATTTGTTAATTTAAGCATTATCCGCATTAATGAAGGGGCAAAACAAACTTATAAATAACTTGGTCAAGCAGAACCAAAAAGCTCGGACAAAACTTGAGCAAACAAAGATATCAAGTTCTGAATTCTGATCTACTTTTTGCCTTTGAATATTTTCTTTGAGTCATCATGTTTGCTTGGCAATTTCTCACATCCCCTGCTGGGAAATGGCTGGGATTTGTAACAGCCATTTGGGTTCAAGCAATCAGCGGCAACAATTACACATTTTCCAACTATTCTCATGCTCTGAAATCTCTCATGGCACTTACCCAGCTTCAGCTTAACAACTTATCTGTGGCTAAAGATGTTGGCAAGGCCTTTGGGCTCTTATCTGGCCTGGCTTCCGATCGTTGGCCGACCTCCATTATTCTCATTTTTGGAGCAGTGGAAGGGCTCATAGGATATGGAGTTCAATGGCTGGTTGTTAGCCAGAGAATCAGTCCTCTTCCATACTGGCAGGTATACCAAAACACACATTTCTATAATGCTGTCTAATCGCACAATCTGTCACGTTATGCTGTCACACTGTTAATTAGGACGCTTGAAGCAAATTCTTATTTGAATGTGTGAATAAAATGGAGAATCCGAAAGTTAATTACATGCTTTTTTTCTTCTTTGTTTTTGGGTTCTTGATAATTGAAATCATTTTCTGTTCTGGATGTAGATGTGCATATTTATGTGCATGGGAGGCAACAGCACAACCTGGATGAACACAGCAGTGCTAGTGACCTGCATGAGAAATTTCGCAAACAACCGCGGTCCGGTTTCAGGCATCCTTAAAGGGTATGTAGGGTTAAGCACAGCAATCTTCACAGACTTATGCACTGCTCTATTCTCCTCCAACCCCTCCAAATTTCTTCTTATGCTAGCTGTAGTCCCTGCCATTGTTTGCCTCACTGCTGTCCTGTTCCTCAAGGAATCCGAACCGGCTTCTACGCCATCAGAGCAGAAACAAGAAGCAGAGTTCTTCCGTGCCTTTGATGTCATTGCCATTGCTGTAGCTGTCTATCTCTTGGCATTTGACATCACTGGAACTCATGGTCATGTTCTCTCTTTGGCATTTGTCATAGGACTTGCTGTCCTTCTAGCTATGCCCTTGGGTGTACCTTTGTACACTTTTCTCTACACACCCAGCGGCACCGAACCCAGTTGCCATAATGACGATATAGAACATCAAATTAAGGAACCATTGCTTGCTAAAATAGGAGCGCCAATTGAGAAGCCACCAGAGATACAGAACTCAAATGAAGGCATTAATTTGAGAAATGTTGTAGGAAAGCGACAGCCATTGATTGGGGAGGACCATACCATTATTGAAATGGTGCAAACGTTTGATTTTTGGATCCTGTTTTTCTCATTTCTTTGTGGCGTTGGCACTGGAATGTGTGTCATGAACAATATGGCACAGATGGGGCTGGCACTTGGCTACCATGATGTCTCCATTTTCGTGTCACTTACTAGCATTTGGGGGTTCTTTGGCCGCATAGTCTCTGGCCTAGCCTCGGAATATTACATTGGGTATGTTCTTTCTAATTTCTCGTGTCACTTATTATCAATTTACAATACCTAATACATTATCAATTACACTTGCTATTAATCTACTTAATATTGTAGATTGATACTCAATATTAAACACTTTTTTCCTCACTCATGTAGACAGGTTAAAGAATAGCATACCAAACTAGGGTTCCAAATGTTGCTAACCATATATTGATCCTTTTTTTTTTTTGGCAGGAAATGTGGCACCCCTAGGCCTCTTTGGAATGCATCTGCTGAGGTTCTAATGGCACTTGGGTTCATAGCCATGGCTTCAGCCTTGCCTGGATCTTTCTACATTGGTTCAATTTTGGTGGGCATGGGCTATGGGGTGCTTCTCACCATAACAGTTCCAGTTGCCTCAGAGCTATTTGGTCTCAAATACTACGGACTTTTGTACAACATTCTCATCCTCAACCTTCCTTTGGGCTCCTTCCTCTTCTCTGGCTTACTTGCTGGTCTTCTATATGATGCTCAAGCAACTAGCACCAGCGGCGGTGGGACCACCTGTGTTGGGCCCCACTGTTACATGCTCGTGTTTGTGATCATGGCAATTGCTTGCATGCTTGGGCTTGCACTGGATGTGCTGTTGGCATTTAGAACAAAGAATGTTTATGCCAAGATCTATGACAGCAAAAAGCACACTACGACCACATAGTTAATCTTGTTGCTTGCGTTCTCTCCTCGTTCACGGTGTTGTGAATGATTTGTTTTTGCAAATGCTTATTATTTGTACAAATTTTCATATTTTTTCTTTTTTATTTGGAGTAGGTAGGAAGGAAGAGTCGAATTTATGATGTCGTGTAACATTGTGAATGAGAAATATCATTAGGCCAATTGCTAATTAGTTACAAATTGTCATTCTTTAATATCGGCATGAAATTGAACTCACACCTCATCAAAATCATAACCTATTTCTTTAGCACCTACTTTCTCAACTCCTTTTTTTCGTATCTAATTTATTTTTGTTTTTCTATTTTTTCGAATAAGCATTTCTCAATTGCTATGATGATTCGTTCATACACGTGTGAGTGATTTTTGATTGTGAATGAACAAAAGTCACAAGCTAGCAGCTGACCGTGGGCTGGTAGATGGGCTTTAACTCATAAAACAAGCCGAGGGCCCAATCACGAGCCAACTAAAACGACACCGTGACGCCCGCGAAATAATGTGCACCCTTTGTTTCCGTACCAACCTGCTAAAGTGAAGAGACTGAAGTAGATCCCCGAAGACGGAGAGAGAGCGCAAAGAGTGGCAAGGCAGCCAACAATGGAAACTGGAACAACAGGAACAAGTGTCAAGGCTTCGTCTCTCAGATGGAAAATTCTTCGTCAAGCTATTCTCCGCAAACCAAACGGTGCCTTCCTCTTCCTCAATCTCTCTCTCTCTCTCTCTATGATCAAATACAGTCTGAATTTGTTGTTGAATTTGAATAGTTTGTGAACTGTAGCAGATGAGCAATCTGAAATCGGCGTTAAGCGAATTACGAGGAAGACGAGGCAGGGCTTCAACTTGATACCATGCCATCTCGTTGACGACCCATCTCACTCGAGCGATGTTACCGTCTGCTACACCTTGCCCATTGACTCTGCTCCCGAGCTTTACCTAACGTGAGCTTAGAATTTTGTATTTTTGAAAAGCTCATCAAAATTGAATCTTTCATTTCAATTTCTCATGCTCAAACTTAAGCTTGCAAAACCCAAGAGCTCGTGTAAGGGTACTGTCCAAGTTGTTTTATTTTCTCTACGTGGGACATCTGAAACATGGCACAATGAGCTGATAATATATATATTTTTTATTAAAGGGTCTTGTTCTTGATACATTGTTATAGATATCTTTTATGTGATTGGTGGAATTTTTTTTTTGGCGCAGTCAAAGAGTGGTTGACCATGCTGAACTCAGTGACTTTGAGATTTGTAATAAGTACAATATTGACAACACTGGGCTTGTTTGTAAGTTCCCATTTAGACAAATTGGCTACACATCTTACTGGTTCTGGGATTCTGAACAAACTTTTGGTTTAATGTATCTTGTTCATGGTTTTGTACAGGTCAGTGGCCATCAGAAGAGGTTCTTGCATACTTTTGCTTGTCACACGCAGACATGTTCAGGTTGTTATGGGTTGTTTGCTACCTTCTGATACAGCTTTCAACGTGCATTTTGCTTCTATATGATTTCTTTGCATTTGATTTCTACTTTCTAGGTCTAAGAGAGTAATTGAGCTTGGATCAGGCTATGGCTTAGCTGGTTTAGTTATTGCAGCAGTCACTGAGGCATCAGAAGTTGTAATTTCAGATGGAAATCCTCAAGTAGTTGATTGTATCCTAATCGTATCGTGCTAAAGGTTAATAAAGATGGGAATGCTAGTTATATGAGAAACATTAAACAAGTTGGCTTATCCTATCTGATGATTTTTCAGAAATTTTGCTCCGAAAGATGCATAACTGAAGCAGCTTGATAGGCACTTACCCAATTTGGGATCGGTCTTTTTCCATTTCCCTTTCCAGGGGTTGTAACTGTACATGTCCTAATTGCAAGTACAAAAGAAGGTTTAAGATTGTTTGTATTCTCTAGCTGTATCTTTTATGAAAGGAGGCTGTTAAGCTCTGCTCAAGTTTTAATGCTTGCCTAGGATTGATTTGGAGGGTTTCTTGTGCCCTATGAACATGGTTCTGGCTTGGGATCTTTTCAAACCCACAAGTCATTTCACGTTGTGTTGTCTCATCAAGGAACCGTCTATTACTAATAGAGGTTTTTTTTCCCTTCTCTTAAGTGAATTTGGAAATATCTACTTGTTTCTATTATTGTGTTGATTCAAAACCAATTTTTCATTCAGTGAATCATAACCTGTTATGTCCAGATTCCTTAATGTTTAGATATTCAGCATAATATTGACGCCAACTCTAAAGCATTTGGTGGTACAAGAGTGAAGTCTATGATGTTGCATTGGAATCAGAACGAAATTTCAAATATCTCTAGCACTTTTGATCTCATTGTTGCCAGTGACTGGTATGTTCCTTTTGCTTTTAAGTTTCCATTTGAACAATCTGTGCATTTTCCTTTTCCATTAAAAGAAGGGAGGTAGTGATTGAATCTGGATCAAGATAATGTGCCTTAGTTACCACAAAGCATGTGGCAAGTGGTATGGACTTCCCAATGATTTCTTCTTTCTATCATGAAGACATGGAATTTGGACTCAGTTGATGCTATGGTGGTTATCAGGATAGGCCCAACTTTTTCTGTAGACCACTTTATATTCTCAAATGGATATGGTGGATTCCTCTTTGTTTATATTCAATTGATATTTTTTATGAGTTTGGGAGTTTATTGGTGAGGAAACCTTTTGTCAATTGCAATTTAGGTTGACCTGGGGAAATCTAACATCTTGGTTTTGTTCACTAGCTGACAAGAGGCATTTGTACTGAGTATGTAACATAATGCATGAACACACATGATTGCACACTAAATGGTTTCAATTTTTTATGCTTTATATTTGGTTATATTCATTAACTTGATAT
Source organism: Prunus avium (assembly GCF_965620075.1). Taxonomy (NCBI): domain Eukaryota; kingdom Viridiplantae; phylum Streptophyta; class Magnoliopsida; order Rosales; family Rosaceae; genus Prunus; species Prunus avium. The sequence continues at coordinate 33,428,138 of NC_142290.1, read as the reverse complement.
GGCATATTCACAGCACTTTCTTCAAGGAATTCCACAATGGACTTGCTCAAATTGTCAAGTTCCTGTTGGGAAAAGTTCAGCCCTCGGAAGCTATATTTTTCAGTCCTAAAAGGGGTGACTCGTTGGACAAGTTTCTAGAGAAAATCGAAGAAAATGATTTGCGCTTCAGCATAACAGAGAATTATGATGCAGAAATTTGGAAGCATCATACGGAGTTTATGAATGGTGCTGCTTCCTGGCCCAGCTACCAAAAAGATCACTGCTATCCCTTATTGATCAGAATTAGTGTATGAACTTTTGAACCCATATTCCTTCGTCAGCTGCACATATTTCAGGCAATATAGATTCGTCTCTGGTGGAATCAAATTTTGCTGGTTGAGCTGTGCTGTAGCATGTTTGAGTGCACTAATTATTGTAAGGAAATAGGAATTGCAGCGTACTGCCTGAATTTGGTACTACTTCCCCCACAATTTATGGATCCAGATCCGTAGTCGCTTCAACTGCATAGTCCTTCCATATCATCGTGTAGATCCTCCCTGATTTTTAGTTTACCAATGGAAGCGAAAGAATGGCATTACCGGTTTTGGTTTATTGTATTTGTGATTTCCTTTTTAAGTCTATAGGTCTTAGCAGATTTATAGTTTACCAATTGTAATGCAAGAATGAGATTGCTTTTTTGATTGATATAATATATTCATGATTTCCCTTTTAGCATGATCTAGGAGGGTGCATTGAAAGTTTTATACTTTTGTCTGAAGATTCCTCATCTTTGAGCATCAAGTCACATATTTAGCTTTAAAATACAGCCGTCCATGAGTAAACAAATACATGGACAACAGAGGACGCTGCTGAACAACGTCAAAAGCAATACTCCTTGGATCAATTAAACTAACATATTGGGAGTGGGAGATAACTTGTTGCTTTGAAGTTGGATGTCACTGCAGGCTCAGAGCAGTGAACAAGCCTCGTCCGCAGAGCAAAAAAGTGACATGCCCTGGTTCAAATTCTTAGCTTTTATAAAGGTGAGTCTTATCTCCTTGCATTCTCTTCTGTTTGATTCTGTTTTTATGAAATTTTGACTTCTCACTTAACCCGAAAACTATACGCAATTGCAAAGCACAACCTTTCTGAAGTAGCAATCAAAGTTTATGACTGATTATGTCTGATTCGATAATATGGTGCAACTTTGGGAATAATGATATAGTAGCCTTTTCATGTGAATACTGCAGTTCTCTTACCCATGCAACAAAGGTTATGTCTTATGCTATGAGGTTATTTTAATCTGTAAGCGTATTGACTTGAGGGATGAAGAAAAACTCCACGGCACTGGTCTCTCACTGTAGTGTCAGACCCATTTTTATTGTGGGTCTGTTACATTTTGTGTGTGAGAGACTGGGGCTATGTGCCGGCCGGGCATACAGAAGTTTTTCTAAAGGATGACCCAAAATGGGTTAAATTTGATAGAATTCATACTGAGAAGGAAAAGAGTATATTTCTATTACTATTGATGATGGGTTACAGTCAATGTATCAGTCAATAAAGACTACCGTTTTCTTTTTTTTTTATTTAACAATGGAGGTAAAAGGTGTATATATATACACAAGAGACTATACAGGAAACCCTAGGACAAGGACCCCTGATGATGACTCATCGGATAAGAATAAGGAATATGCTTGTCCTTGTGTTGAATATGCCTTTGTGACCGTTGGAGCATAGCAGCTGTCATAGCATGGGTGTGTTGACCATTTTCTGGTTTTTGCTGGGTGTGATGATCATTTTGATCAACCATAGAGTTATGGCTAATAAAATTGTTTTAAGGTAACATGTTATGTTCACATTTCTCTTATTTTCTACTGTTTTTTTATCAAATGATCAACAGATGGTGAAAAGATGATGAAAAGATGGATTACGAAGCACCACAATTGAAAATGGACCGCAGTCATGATCAAATATCAATCATCTTATCTCGAAGAAAAAGTTGGTTTGTTTCTGTCTTTGTAATGCTTGCTTTGTGTGGTTCTCTCCCACTCAAGTTGGTGAAGAATCACCTCTTTGTATGCATATATATGTCCAGGATGTCAAGCTCCAAGCAACTCATAGTCATAGGGCGGCAATTTGGATCATACTTGCGTTGGCCTTTTTAGGCTGGTTTGCTTATCTTACTAGCAATTATAATGATGTTTTAGGATCTTCCAACAAACACAAAACAAGAATCATTTCAGAATTGACGTTTTGAAATCGCATATTTTCTTTTGGCTTCAGGCTGTGATAATCAAAATTGGAGACCCCTACAAGCACTGCTGCTGTCCAATCATGAATGCTCACCACTTACTTCCTATTCACGCTACACGTTTTGCATCGAAAAGTGATTGCGCAAGTGAGTCGCGACTAATTTTTTTGTCAGACCTACTGTGAGTGGCGTCTATTACAAAGGCTGCCCCTCGCATTAGGTCTCCCAGTATTGTTCTTTAAACATATAACAAGGGGCAAAAAAGCACATTTTTATTTCTAAACAAATGCTTATGCTTTATGCATTAATATATGTGTAAGTATTGAACGCTCAAAATGGGGGGATTTGGAAGTGGGTGTTGCTGTTGCTGCTTTTTATAGGGACTCCCAAGATCAAGGATGCCAATTAGTGGACTCATACTCCTTTGGGACATGAGTGGCTGCCTGTCTGCTACTATAACTGTGAAAATGAGAGGGCCAAGGAGATGACCAAAACCAACATGCTTCGGAGAGCCATGGAAGGTTGGGCTCTTGTTGAATCCCCTGCGGCCAAATCTGCAAGCAATGATGAGGCCAGTAAGTCCGACCCGGAATCTGACCCTGAACCATCGGTTGTTTGTGAAGAGGAATCTGTTGCGGATTTTACACTGTACAAAAACATATTCCATACCAAGTTAATGTCAATTATACGCATAATTAGCGTATCATTGAAGTCAAATTACTATTTGAAATCAACCTCAAAAATACAACTCAAACACTTTAAACGAAATATTCTATGACTTCACAATTTAGTTTGTTACGTCATTTGGAGAAAGAACTTCCATGCAACAGTATATCCGAATTATACATACATGTTACGTTGTTAGACTATTAAACATGTTACATTGTTGGACTATTAAGTCATTATTTCGTTTTCAAAATTTTTTTACTCAAATTATTTTGTTTAAAATTAATAATAAATTAACAACTTAATATTGTAAATTACTCCATGATAATACCTTGGAAGAAGAGAAGCGCAAAATGTGATCGTATAGTCAGCACCCGTACACGTAAACGTACTGGATGCATCGTCGTAAGCGTAGCTGTACGATTTGGGGCACGCGGACTTAAACAGCTGCGAGTACATGGACGGCTTACACGTGGACGGTGACCCATACTCGCCGTTGCAACAATACTCCGGAGTCCCAAACGCGTCGCATGCGCTCTTGCAGGCGCCGCCGCCGTCTACTTTGAGCTCGGCGGGGCACCGACGGTTGAGGTCCGTAGCGCAGCCCGTGGACGCGCACGTACCTGATCCCCCGCTCCCTTCAACGATCATAGGTAAGTTATAACCGTCAACCAGGCTGACGTCATAGAAGTCTTGAGAGCCCGAGCCGAGTGTGAACTCGGCTAGAGTGGCTGGCAGTGCAGCTCCGGCGCCGTTGCACTCAAGCTGGCCCGAACCGCAGTCGCCGGTCGAACATGAGCCGTGGCCCGAACCGTCGAAGTTGCAGCCGGTTCGGCCCCAGAAGCGGCCGGACCAGCCTGTCGGGGCTTGGAAGGAGCGGGAGCTGCCTTTGGCGAGCTCGAAGCCTGTGCTGTCCAGCTTGGGGCTGCCGGCGCTGGCTAGAATTCCTGGCCATACTGTGAAGTCACACTTGTTTGTGAATGTGAATGTTGCCCCTGTGACCCCTGCAAACCAAAACCAAAGAAAACATAAACATACATACATATATGGTCAAATTATGAATATTTTGATTGAGTTATGAAAATGTGTGAGGAACCCAAGTGGTGAAATTGGTTTAATTGTTGCAATTTTGGGTTTTTACCTTTGGCAATGATGAGAAGGAGGAGGGTGATGCAATACCAAAATTGAGTACCCATTAGGACTTTTGTGTGTGTCAAATTTGGTGAATTAAGATTGTTTAGAGATGGTGGTTCCAATCCAAGAGAGAAGAAGGATAGAAAGGCAGGGCCTTTATCTTTGATAAATCAAAAATGTCAGAGAGAGAGAGAGAGAGAGAGAGAGCAGAGAATGGTGTTTAATTCTCTCACACAGACACTCTGCAAATGGCAAAGGATCAGTGTGAGAGAAAAGGAGAGGGAGAGAAGGAAGAAGAAAAAGATTGTGGGCGTGGTGGGAGAATCTTAACCTTCAGCTGTGAGGCTCTATTTGTAGAGAATTGTAGAAACAAGGAGGAGCGAGATAGCAATGGGAGTGTCTGTATCACCACCGCCTCACAGTCATGGGAAGCACTTTTGCTCTGTAAAAATATTACCTGCCAATTAAGTTTGAGCTTAGTGTTGTGAAATCACTATTCAATATCACACTTATTGGGTAAAGATGTCTTTTTCATCTGGAAATCAGCTGGAACCTGCTTGAAGGGCAGCAGCCACCTTTTCTTTTTGACACTTGTCTAATTCTTTTTACTAATACAGTTATTTTTTAATTTATCCCATCACCATGAGTTTGAGTATGATTTTTTTTTTTTTTTTTTCTGGTAGAATAAAAAAAATATTTCTTTTCTCTTCTGTTTTTATCTCTGTTATGAAATAATTGTCTTCTTCTAGAAACCCAACAAGAACAAAAAAATAAAATAAACAAACCTATAGTGATAAATGATAATTATTATTAAGGTGAAGAGAAGACCATGGCAAGGGCGTGTGGGAAGCCACGTGGGAGAATATCATTGGAGTCAAATGCACTACGAGGCACCACGTGTCCACTCATATTAGTGCGGTTTCAATTCATGTCACTTAATTAATTATAAAAAATAAAAAATAAATAAAAAATCACATGCAAAATTGAGGTGGAAAATGACCCCTGTCTAGGAGGCTAAGAATCCCCGTAACAAGGCGGGGATTTGGTTTAGAGGCGGTTTACCTTGCCGGCATTGCATGACGGGGAAGCCAACGTTGCCTCAAATTAGGAGGCAAGTCACATGGTCTTAATGCGGGAGCTTTATATAATGGCGGCCAATTGTGGTGGTTGGCTAGTTGGTTTTCATGTGCTTGAAAAGCTTTTCTCAATCCGTAAACCTTGCTCGAGAAGAAAGTTATCGTGAGAATGATATTGGTGTGTTGTCGGCCAAAAGTTAGATTGTCACTCTTTATGGTTTTACGGTTTCAGTTATATAGTTGCTCTAGTTGATCAAGTGAGTAAAAATGGTCACTCTTTATGTTTGTGCAATCTTGGCATTTTGTATCCCCCGTATTAGACACGGGTTTCCAAGTGCCGACACTCCGACACTTTGGGCTTAATGGAGTGTGCGTGCAACATAGCCTCTAAATTGTCTTGATTATAAACTATGAAATTGAAACAGTGCTTCACTTCCCATGTGAAATTTATGGACCCATCACATGTACCATATGATATGTATATATATATCCTTTTTCAGGTCAATAGTTTTGTCTGAAACATCCGAGAGGAAAAGAATATTTGATGAAGCCAACAATCCACAAGCCTGGGAAATTGCAGAACCTTATGGGAAAAGGATGGCGTGCCCACTTGTATCCAAGTTCGTTGGTCGTTTCATTCAATCTTTTTGTTTGAGTCTTGATTTTAGCTTTTCAGTGGGGCAACAATGTCTAGCTTTCTAAAGGGGCAATGCCATGTTATATATATATATTGAAAGATAAGCCTTTTCAAATCGAAAGTTAAAAAAGGGTTATGCAGATAGACTCTACCTAATTAAGGCCACACCTTATCTATATATCTATCTACTTTCTGTTTTGGTTTATTTTAGACCTCGTTTATAGCAGGAGATGACTCAAATGCGTACTTTTCAACCTTATTTTTTTGAAAAATAAATACATAATTTGGACTTTGTATGCAAATTGTCGCCTGAAGTTGTTTTCTGACTGTAATTTGGGTTGATGTGTGCTAAATGCCAAATGTCACTAAGGTCAAAAAATAAGAAAGTGAAAATTGTTGAATATATGACTGTATGTACTTTGAGTAACTCATCAAAATTTCCTTTTATGTCGATAATTATAAGGAGATTATTAGTAACTTTTTCTTCCCTTATTCTTTTACTCAGCTTTACTTCCCTTTCGAATTCCATTCTCAAAATTTTATGAGTAAACACTAGTGTGAAATTGATATACATTATTTACTTATTCTCTCACAACTTAAGTTTTTTGGATTAAACCAATGAGGGTTGCTTCAGTTGGTAAGGTCCATGTATTGTGTGTAGCCACCACCAGTGTTCGGGACTCATTGGTGCGTCATCTGTAATTTCCTACATAACTCAATACCGGTGGCAGTTAGCGGTTGGGTGCCACGCGTAAGTCTTTCCGGCTTGAGATTATGGGTATGCCTGACGCTGATGGTGAGAGTAGCCAATCTTCCCTTAAAATTTTCTTCATTTATAAAAAAAAAAAAAAAAAAGTTTTTGGGATTAGTGCCTTAGAGAAGAGTTTATCCAATATCTCTAGCCAAACGTAGGGAGCGAATTCAGTGACTGGCCTTGGGGTTGAAGGGGAGTGTTAGAATTGATTCCAGCATGGCCTAGGTATTTTTAGAATAATATAATAGTAGTATATGAATACATTAACCCCCTTTCCTTGTAAGCCGGTTTTGCAACGATAAAAATTCTACCGTATGTGGCAAGTCATCTCCCCATTCTTTGTTGGTTTGGAGGGTGCAGGGTGAGGCCATATTTCGAATTTAGAAATACAAGAATGCCAACAACTATATCAGTATATGCAGCAATGAAATGTATGGAAATACATATTTTATATCTAAAATGAACTATATTTATACTAACGCCCCATGAGGTTTTCGGTGTTTTCACAAAATTCTCGAAGTTTCAAAAATTACTCGAACACCCTCTTAGGTCTTAAAGGTTTTTCAAGTTATTTATACTAGCTAAAACACCTTTGAAGTTTTTTTTGTTTTCACAAAATACCTTTAAGCCTCTCAAGTGATAAGTTATATGCCGTGGAAAGTACATGTGCGGATAAGATTTTTATCTTTTTCTTTTTCATCAGCATCATCATCATCATCAGCATCATCATCATCGATCCATCAATCCATCGATCATCCTCTTGTTTTGTATTTGGTTTCAGCACCCTTTTTTCCTTTAGTATAAAGACAAGTACGTCACCCAACCCACCATACCACTTTTGATACTAAAAAAAACATTCTTTAAAAGAAAGAAAAAAAAAGGTTTATGCAATCGGGAATCCTTTGTTTTTTAAGCCTTAATTTCACTCTATAATTAAACTTGCTTTTGTAATTGTAATTTTGAAGGGGAAAGGATGGTATTATGAATGAGTAACGGTGAAAAGGGGAAAAGGGGAGATATTTCACTAAAGTTGGCATAATCAGACAGACATGATAAGGATAATAAGATGCATTTTGGGATATAAGAAAAAGTAATATAAACGATACAAGTTTGCATGGGGTCAAAGGAAGGAAATGTAAACATGGAATGGAGCTAGGAGGCAATAGGTTGTAAAGCGTAGCTTCAGTTTTGCTTATCAAGATATGGTTATTAAAAGTGCTTTTTTAATTTTTTTAATTTTTGAATTCCTATGTATATTTTGTTATTAGGTTTAGTTGTTCACAACTCATAACAATAAATATGTATACCTTGTCAAGGAAGTTAAGGTTCCCCTCCCAAAATTAATTGGCTATAGGAAGAGTAGTTAAGAGAGAAATTGCATCGTAAACTTGATTCTCTTGGCATAGCAAAGGCTATAACGAGAGATTATAATGAGGGATTTCTTAATAGTTGTCCAATTTAGTACAGAGTTATTATTGAATTGCTAGATTGAATACCACTATTAAATTTAGCAAATTTGTAGGGTCTTTTGACAGTTTTGGCAGCCATCTGAGCCAAAGCCCACTAAGATTGTATGCTCAGAAGCCCAAGAAATTGATCAAACTTGCTTTTAGATCTGAGCAAGAATAAAATTGACTTTTTTAAAAAGTTGGTTCCTTTTCCATCGCAGCCACCAAAATGTTCAACTTCTTTTGCTTCCATTAAAGTCCTCTTAGTCGAAATGAAAGTGATTATGTTGGATGAATATGAGCAAATCTTAGAAAATCAAGTGTGAATCAATTAAGTTTCTATTGCTAAAGTTCAACATTACACCGCATAAATGCACATTAGAAAACGACAGATTTTTGTTTTCAACAATAGATAAAGAGATGCTTTGCGTAAAGGCAGCCACATTGGAGTTTTCAAACTATTGTATTCATTGTAGGTCTAGATATACTTTGAGTAAAAATATGTAATTCTTGAACATAACCACATTTTAATTTGTTTGTTTGTAATTTTTTTTGGGTCACATCCAAAACCAACACTTGGAATACATCTTTTTGATCTTTCTTTTCCATGGACGGTTTGTCGAAAATTTACACGTTTTACTTGCCTTACAAATTTTATGCATATATATGTGGTGTTAGTGCATGGGGATATGAAGTCAACGTAAATTATATAGTGTTTTCAAATGAAAGCTCCAATTCAAAATGCCCACCGAAACAATATATGTGGATGTGATCACAAGTAAAAAGAAACTTGTTTGCCCTAATTTTGCTGTTTCTGGAATTCTTTTATCACAAAAAGGAAAGTTGGGAAAGTAGCTACAAAGAAAATTATTAAAGCTTTACAGCAGCATCTTATATCCTGCAACTATTTGTGGAAATAAAGGTTTTTTTTTTTAAAGAAAAACTGAATGAATAGGATATGAGAAATGGAAAAAAAAGCACAGCCAAGTTGGATATAGCTTTCCTTTCCATGCAAGCAGCATTGTAATGTCTAGGTGTTAAAGCTACATAACTGATCAACCTTTTTATCCACCAGAAAAAATGTGGAAAAAAGCAAATTTTTTTTTTTTTTTTGGTTCCTTCACAATCTAGCCAAGACCCAAGGACTACAACAGATTGGTGGCTCTAATTAATCACAATAATCGTGCTTCATTTGAGACATTTCCTTGTCATAATATTTCCCCCTTTTTTTTAAAAGAATAAAAGCACTTTTTAATTAAGTTAGAAAAATAAATGGCTTGGTAAGTAAGTAGAAAATCTTTATAAAAAAAATTATTTAAAAAGAAAAAGAACTCTGGGTCCTCTAGCACGATGCAATGCATGCCAGGCCTACATGACATCTAAGCATAAATTCAATTTTATCCCACTAATTCAAAAGAGATAAAGTTGATTTGTTACCCTAATTATAGAGTTGATTTGTTGATGAAGCATTTTCAAGTATTGGAAAGCTTGCTTCTCCTCGACACACATTTTTCATTCCAATAACATTCTTTACTTTACTTGTTTTTTCGGGATAAACCATTTGGTCAGCTAATTGAGCAGGTCCTTGCACCAAGTTGATGGTTGAACCACTGTTTTGTTTTGTTTTTTTGGTAGAGATGAAGGCTAAAGCGACATAAACACTAATTAACAACAAACTTGGGTGTGGAAACCCTACACAAATCATTGAAAATTAACTTGTTGACATCAGCCGGAAGAGCATCCCAGATACGTACGATAGAAGACTAATACTATTGTGAAAATCATGAAGTTCAAGATCCTGGGTCTTATTATTTTACCCAAGATTAAGTTTACATCACAAGCTCCACAACCAATTGAGAATCAGACTCCAGAATTAACGTTGGCTAGCAAGGTTCATGCCATAAAGGGATAGCCCAAACTTTAGCCTGAAGCACAAAACCAATCCCCAATATTAGCAGAAAAACCTCCAAACTAGTCCCCATTACAGTCCCTGATTAAACCTCCAGCACCAATAAGCTCTTCCTCATCTTTCCTACGACCATCAGTACTTAGCTTCCACCACCCAAAAAGAGGAAATTGCCAATTCAAGAGAACCTCAACCATAGCAGACTCAAAAGAAGCACAAATGAACAGGCAAAAACAGTGGGTTAATTGTTCATCTATTATTATTAATTCCTTCCTTTTTGCTGCATGGATCTCACTCTCTAATGAGGTGAGGTCCTCAATAGTAGGCATGAGGCATGAGGCATGAGGCATGAGGCATGTTGCACCACAAATCACACTTAAATTAGTGCTAATGACAACAAATTAAGACCCACTAATTTACAGAATCTTGCCATCTTGTAATAAAAAAATCTAAACCAGGAGGAGAGACAAAAGAAAAATGATAAAATACCAACTCAGCTCAAATACCATATAGTAAAAATAAAATACTAAAAACTAAACCCATCTTGTTGGATCTAGCTGCAAAACAACTACATTTCCAGCTAAATTATTCTAGCTACTCTCTCTCTACTCTCTACCGTATATTATATAATATTTACATCACAATCTGATGAATTTGAAAATGACAAGAAAGAGATTAGGGCATGGCAGCAAAACTAAACCCATTAGGGCATGGCAGCAAAAGTAACGCTCTTAATTTGTCCTTTAAATTCCAAGGACGTGGATCATAGAGTGTATGTGTTTGTATGTATCACTAAAGTTGCGCACAAAGTTGTTCTCTCAATTTGAATGGGCCATAGCTTTGCTACGACGCCGTATGGTACCCCCCCGATACAAGTTGTAATCTCCGATGGGATTGTGGGCTCCACGGCTCCAATGTCGGACCAAAATCTGGGCCCACCACTGAGTCTCAACAGTGAAGACTACTAATAAGGTCAACATCTCTCTCTCATACGAAATTTTTTTCTTGGGGTGTGAAAACTGCAGAGAGGATCAAAATAGCTGCCGCAACCGCCAAGCTGCCGCCAAAAACGACGAAGCTCGGTGTCGTGTTACGTGAACTTGCTGAGACACCGACCGCCACTGGGTATTGCCCATTTGACGACTTCAAACTGCACCCACCGCCAATATTTCACACGAGAAATCAAAAATGGCAGCTCGAATTTGTAATATTTAATAAATATATAACATAATGCTTGCATTGCAGGTCATAAAGTAAGAACTGTGCATCATGCATGTCAATTATTAATACAAGACGTGACAACCATATCTTATTAAGTTGACAATCCAAAACAATGGTCGAATCCCAACCGACCCATATGAATAAAATCGAAAACATTTTCTCTAATTTCTGCAAAATACAATTTTGTCAGCTATAATATGACAGTAACATCAAGTGGCGGTATAATTTGTGTTACCAAATATTAATAATATGTCACGCGATATTACAATTACACGATTAATTTTGGAAAACCAATTTAGCTGAATGTCTAGACTGATTACTACCTAAAATCTACAAAAAAAAATTAGATAATTTGGATTTGAATGTCACAAAAACCAAAATAAATAAAAGAAGAGTGAAGACGGTACCTGGTGGAAGGGGAAGGACAGAAAGTGATGAGATAATTGGCGGAGGCGCAAGTGAAGGTGCTGGTGCCGTCATCATAAGCATAGCTATAAGCTTTCGGGCACGCATTCTTAAAAAACTGCGAATAAGAACTGGGTTTACATGTGTCTGGTGTCGCGTAGGCCCCACTACAACAGTACTGTGGGTCCCCAAACGCCTCACACGCGCTTTTACACGCCACGCCCTCGTCACTCGCCGTCACCTTGAGCTCCGACGGACACCCGGCGTTCAAGTCCACCACGCACCCGGTGGTCGTGCAGTTCCCTCCGGTCCCATCCTCAGGCACCACCGTCATGGGGAGGTTATAACCGTCGACCAAGCTGACGTCGTAGAAGTCTAGCCCGCCAGCCCCGTTCAGCGTGAATTCGGCTAGAGTCGCTGGCGGGGCCGCTCCACCACCGGCGCATTCGACCGCTGATGATCCACAGTCGCCAGTTAGGCACGTGAACTTGCCCGTGGTCGGGTCTTGGGAGCAGAGAGTCCGCCCCCATAAACGACCTGACCAGGAGGTGGGGACGGAGAACGTGTTGGACTCCCCGGAGTTGAGAGCGAAGCCGGTGGTGGTAAGCTGGTCCGTCCCAGCATTTGATAGAATCCCCGGCCAAATTGTGTTGCTGCACTTGTTTGTAATTGTGAACGTTGCTGAATTCCCACCTGTAATGTCCACAAACACATAAAATGCATGAGCTAGCGTTATAGAAATGTTCCAGAGTGAAAACAAAAAAACAGAGAATGGGTTTACGGGTTTCGTTGGGTTTGTGTCATTATACCTGAAATGGATCGAAGAATACAGAGAGAGAATAGAAAGGTTGAAAAAAATGGATGAGAAGCCATTGAAAATGAATGCTTCTGTCTTTTATTTTACCTCCTCCTTTTCTTTTTAGTTGGCCATGGAGGGAGGAGGGTGGTATTTATAAGGGGGCGGGTGAGGAAAGTGTGTGTCATGTGAAGGAATATGGGTGCGGGGTCCACTCCCATGTTGTCACATGGAGGAGGAGGCCAGGTTCTTCATATAGGTTTAAGCAAACTCATGTGTGGATTTGTGTCTCTAATTTTAGTGGTGGCAGAAGGTATCTGTCGAGAGCCATAATATGTTTTTAAAAAAGAGGATATGGTTGTAGCAGAAAGAGCTTTTGGAGCCATGCAAGGGATATGGTTTTTTATTGATGCCGACTTATTCCCCAAGCTCAGAAAGTGCGGCTTCATATTTATGTACTTCGGATTTGGAAGTGATCCGATAGGGGCTCAGTCAGACCCGTGAGCTTTCGGTGTACGATTTGAAAAAATAAAGTTTCCGTCACTGGGAAGGAGCAAATGGTTACACTATTATGTCAGAGTAATGCACTGGGGAACAGCCACGTTCAAGACATTCTGACACCAGTCTCCATTCCTAGGCCTAGGCAAAAACCCACGGTTACGCAAGTCTCTTGCGTTTGCGTTTACGTATATTGTTGATGTATATGAATTTCATGTGATAACGATTAAGATAGGACTGCGTAATGCAAAACACATTTTTACGCAATCGAAAATAAGATATTATGGCAAAACCCAACCAAGTGCCTCTCCAACCCACAACAATAGCAATCTCTTGTTGTTTTTGGAAAATTACAATTAAGTGGGGGGTGAAATAAAGTTCAAGGCTTGAATTAAGTTGTAAAAGCTGGTATACAATCCCTGACAGGGCCACATAGTTTGTAATTTGACATGGACAGGGATCCACTTCTAAAATACCACACTTGGTAAGCCCGGTCTTAACTTGGGAGATTTATATTAATAACATTCATAAGATTGCTCAATTGGAAAATATTTTCAATCATAAATTTTAATGACAATGAGGCGGCCATGTTGTTTTCATTCATAACAATGATACAATGATACAATGATACAATGATACAATGATACAAGCAAGCAACTTGACGACCTGCCGAGGCCAGGTGGAAGGGGGAAAGTGTCGTCTCAAAACCTCAAGGGCCAAAACGACAGAGACCCAAAAACATTACAAACAAATGGAAGTCGAACGCAGCCCATGTTCTTTGGGTTGGTTCAAAACGCAAGTTGTGGTCAACCCAGAAAATCCAATTAGATGACAACAGCCATCTCTATCGCCAAATGGGCAGACAGATCAGACAGTTTCTATAGGTAATTAACACTAAAAAAATTGCTCCACTCAAATTTGTTCGCGTTTAGTTGTAGCAAGAGACACACGTTTAACAATCTTTAAATGCCTATGTGTAATAAAAATTTCAAGTATATAGATTGTGTGACAAGATTTCCAAAAATCAGAACCAAGCTAGGGTAGCAATTTGTTTGGGCCCTTGCTATTACTACCCAAATCTATATCCCGGTTCACCGATCTGGGCCTTCATTACTCATTAGATAGCAAAATTTGAACCCATTCCCGAAACTAGGCCTTGGCCCGATTATCCATTAATACCGCATACAGAGCAGAGATTACTTGATGAAACTAGGACATCAGCAGACAAATAGAAAATCGATTTCACGTAAAAGTCTTGAGCACACAAGCTAAGAAAAAGGCTTTACAGTTATAAGCATATTTTATACAGTTACCATGCACTGTGGGGATAAGGATGAAGGAGAGCATTCGCATTCAGGGCACAAGAGAATGATCAAATAATAGGCAACAATTCAAAGGCAGCAGCAGCAACACTCTAATCAACCCTTCTACAGAAGAAAAACACAAAGCACAAATGAACGTGCTTGCTCGCAAGCCTAACAAGACAAGTGCCATCAAGTCCGAGCTTAGGATCGTGACTCAAGCTTCACATGGAAGGGTTCAAAAAGCTTTCTTGGCTAGAGCCATACCAAACCGAAACCAAGCTTTCTTGGAAGGGTTCTAAAAGCTTCACATTGTAAAGAAAATCACCAATTCCAACAGACACATAGCATCACAAAACACATTGTTCATCAAATCCAAATGCTAAATACGTGTAGATCCTTCTAAATGTATTCTACAACTTCAATTTCAATGCTTGTCAAACGTAAAAACCAAAAAGTGAAAAACAGGGTAAGCAAGGCAGAGCGAAGCTAGCACATAATCTAAAGTCAAACTAGGACAGACAATGTAACTGAGAACTGAGGCCCTTGTGGAGCAAATACAAGGGTTGTTTCCAATCCATTATGATGAAGGTCACCCCATAGAGTTCATTAGTCAACAAAAATTAAATCAGTATCGTTTATAAATATTTGAGCACATAAGGATCAAAATCAATTTTTGCTACTCAATGCATCAATTACGAGCATCACGAATCCTAGTCCTTTAACTACTAACACACAAGCAATTGGTTAATCTTTTAACCACATTCCTAATGACTGAATCACCTGAAATTGTTTTTCACAAACCCAAACTAAGCTAAGGTGATGTAGAGGACCATATGGATATGCCTAAAAGTCTTTAGTCCACAAGACCTCCATCTCTCAATATCAACAAGATGCATTAAATAACGAGCAAACTGAAACAAAGTGCAATATCAACAACAATGAGCAAAGCAAGTGGCACTAGCTAGGCTGCAAAAAGATGATAAACTGGTATACAAATCTATGGCTTACATTCAAAGTCATATGCAGACATCTTATTCAACATCTTCTACAACAAAAATAATTCAACATAATCAACCAGCTGCATCAATGCATAGGAGATATCATAAATTCACACTTCAGAAACAAATCAAGAGCATGTAGTGCCACAATTAATGAGGATCTAATTCAACTTTCCTTGAGGATCATCAACCAGATGCGCATTCAATTATAGAGACAGTAGATAACATAAATTCACTCTTCAAAACAAAAGCTGCTCATTTAGATAACTTATCCGAGAGTCACTGATAACAATATAGATTAATAATAATAATAAAAAAGTCAACTAACTCACTCTATAGCCGAACTGGGGATTGACAAAGAGTGGCTCTTATCATCCACCAGAAAAATCAAAACCCTTTTTGCCAAAACATTCATATGTATCGAGAAAGAAATACTAGAAAGACTAAAATTTAACAAAAAGATAAAAGGATTTCTGAAGAGAATTTATTTTATTTTTCTTCAAGCAGTAGGGCACTCCTTAGCAAAATGACCAGCCTGCCCACAGTTATAACAACCATTGCCACCTGATCCAGCACTGAATCCATAGCCCCGGCCACGACCGCCGCCGCCGCGGCCCCCCGTGCTGCAATCTCTCGCCATGTGCCCAAATTCCCCACAGCTATAACAAGCACCAGCACCGCCACCACCGCCGCCACCGACGGCACCAGAACTACAGTCCCTCGCCAAGTGCCCAAACTCACCGCACTTGTAGCAGTTACCGCCGCCGCCGCCGCCACCACCGACACTGCCGCCAGTCCCATTAGGGCAGACCCTCGCCACGTGGCCATAGCCACCGCAAGAAAAGCAACCACCACCGCTACCGCCACCGCCACCGCCCCCAGCGCCGCGATTGCAATCCCTAGCCATGTGGCCGGGCTCGCCGCAGTTATAGCACGAAGCGCCACCGGCACCGCCTCCATTCCGCCTATCTCCGCCTCTCCATCCACCTCCAAATCCAGAACCGCCACCGCGACCACCGGAGCGGCCGAAGCTCTCCTTCCTGTTACCCTGCAACGGCGCGCCGTTAGGACCAGTGACGTCAATGGCTTTGGTCTTGCCGTCCTCGCCGACGGCGATTTGGAACTCGACAGACTCGCCCTCCGCCACGCTGCGGAAGCCGTCGGATCTGATGGACGACTGATGAACGAACAGATCTTCGCTTTCGATATCGGGGGTGATGAAGCCAAAGCCCTTGGTGTCGTTGAACCACCGGACCTTCCCAGTCGATCTCTCCTCCGCCATGGTTGTTGAAATTCCCCGACAGAGAGAAAAGGTTAAATTTTTTTATGTTGATTTATGCGAGAGAGTGTTCGTCATTATATAGGAGAGAACAGTGAAGGCAAAGACAATCTTTGAGAATTATAGTTTAATTAAAATATATAAACAAAACCCTAATCTGCCTCCGGCCCGATTCTAATTCCCTTGGGCTTTTGATTTTCCCTTTAACTTTACGCTTTTTAGAGCTCGGATCTGCTCTTCTTTGGGTGCATTCTAAGAAACCCTGCTCCTACAATTTTTTTGTATTTTTTCCTGAAACTATTATTATGAAATAAATCAAATAACAAAATACGCGTTAAACAAATTTGATATGAATTTTTTATTACGTTAACTAATTGTTACTCCTTCTTAAAGGTTAGCTTTGGCTGCAAATCCTCGTGTTAGAATAGGAATGAAATTTGGTTGGATATACGCAATCCACACAAATCCAATTAGAATTGGGATTGGGCAATTAGAATCCTAAAAACTTATTTATCAATCAATGTATTTGGAGGATACCACAAGTATGCATTGGCGATTTTGTAAAAACTCTAAATGCAGCGGATTGATCTTAGCAAAATTCATATTACAATTATAATAACTTGGATTAGGCTATGCGTGATAAGTTTGATTTATGAAAAATAAAAGAAATTCATGTTACAAACCTTCTTGTTTTTTTTGTTTTGTTATGGTGTCAAATAAGAGACCAAGACGTAACCACAAGGCCATTGGCGTGACTATTTCCTAACTGTTATGAAATACCATGGCCGACAGTGTGAAGCAAAGGACGAGATCATAGCAATCATATGAATTTTCCTAACTGTTAGTAAAATAAGGAAGGCAATTTTATTTTCTTGCCTTACTCTAATTTCTGATCAGTAACGCAATTTAGAGTGTAAAAGTTGAAACAGGCTTCCACTAGAGTGTAAAATTCGACCCTCAGAAATAAAATTCTTGGGGGCCATAATTATAGTATAATACAACAGCTTCATTCATATGGCAAAAAAGAAAAAAAAAACAGAAAATTTGCAAGGACTTTACCTATCTACACACTGCAGTGGAAATCATTCAAGAATTGCTGTTTAAACTTTTAAGTAAAGAAGGAGAGAGAGAGAGATATTTGTACAAAGTGACCAGAAATTAGTAGACTTCCACATTCCATTGCTCTGCTTTCTTCAACTTCTTCTTGTAGTCTGTCCAGTCAATGCCTGCAAAATATATCAAACACAAACACATTGGTCCTTGGAGGGCACATGATATAGAGATCTTCCATGAAAGTCTCAGCAATTTTATTCTATCTTGTTACCATCTTTAGCAGCCAATGACACCATGATGTCATCAATTCCCTTCTCCATTCCCTTGAGACCACACATGTAGATGTAGGTGTTGTCTTTCTTGAGCAACTCCCATAGCTCTTCTGCATACTGAGCCATTCTTGTTTGAATGTACATCTTCTCGCCCTTCTCATTGGTTTGCTCTCTGCTGACAGCGAAGTCAAGCCTGAAGTTTTCTGGGGCCTTCTCTTTCATTTTCTCAAATTCCTGTGTTCCACCATAATCTCTTATGAATTCAAGTTGTTTAAATCATATGATTCTTGAGAAAGATAAATGAAGTGACTGATAAGTGAAGTGAAGGAACTTTGAACATGCTCACCTCCTTGTAAAGCAGTGAGCTACCTGTGGGAACACCCAAGAAGAGCCATGCCAAACCATTGAACTGCATGTCATGTCAAAATTTGATCTTTCTTTAGACGAAGAGCTAATCAAGGAAGAAATAAGGATTCACCAGCCATATAGGCGCTTGAGGAGATTATTTTATGAGGGCTTTCATTGAGAAAAGCCTCTGTAAAAGTACCACATTGTTATCTTCTTTTTAAGATTGATATGGGTTTTTCGTTGTATTCATGTTGTGAGCTGATTATTTCATGCCATACAAGTGTCTGAAGAAAAAACCAAGAAGTACTAATGTTTACCTTGTAGTCTTCATGCTTCTCAAAAAACATTTTCCACAAGAATGATCTGAAAGGAGCAATTCCAGTTCCAGTTGCAAGCTGTATCAGCAAAGAAATTCTGTAAACCGGTACTATTCACAGAGGGTTAAACATTCGATTATCCAGTTTGCTTCCTGAATATAAAATATGGTAAGTATTTATACCATGACGATGGTCGCATTAGGATCTTTTGGCATAAGCATTTCTTTTCCAACTGGTCCTGTGACCGTGACTTCACTCCCTGGCTTCAAGTCACCTGAAATAGAGAAAACTTATACCAACATGCACTGGCCTGCCTATTTATACTAGAATACTAATTTACTACCACAAATAAATCGTTTCTCATTAGACACGAAACAGCATACAGCCTAAGTTTTTATTCTCAATCAAAAAGCCTCAATGAAATAATTTTATAGAACTAAGAGGTATGTGTCCTTACACAAAAAGTTTGAACACACTCCTTTAACAATTTCTCCTTGGTCATTGGTGTACACAAGCCGTTTCACACACAGAGAAACCTGGTTGGAGGCAATCAAACCACACCACCAATTATATCTTAATTAACAAATGACAAATTGGATAGCAATGGAGCATGTTTACGAATTGCCTAAAATTGCAACATTGTATGTTTAAATGCCAGCAGATTCATAGCAAATTGGCAATCAACCTGAGCAAAAAAAAAAATCCAATTGGTTGTTCATGTAATTGGTACAGTATAAATACTCACAGTTTTGGAGTCTCCAAAGTCACCAAGGGCACTACTGGCAATTGAGTACAACCTTAGCTTGTGAGGCTTCCCATTCTTGTCAATACCATCTGGAATTACTCCAACGGACTGCCCTTCTCTGTAGGGAATCTCTCCTACAAGCAACCAACAAAGCAGTAAGCTGAATGAGTTCAATATTTTAATATATGAACCAATAATTACCACAAGAAGGATTAAAGAAAAAAGAAGGGATTATAAAGACTTGATCATACCCTCAGTGCTGAAGACCATGTGCCAGGTTTCTCCAGGAGCATCATCACCAGTGATCTTAGTGTTGAGAAGGACTCTGGCAGTGTAGGGATTTTTGGGCTTGTATTTGTTAACAACCACACCTTCATCTTGCTTCTTGGATTCCTTCACAACCTTGGCAGGAGGAGCAGCCTCAGTGGTGGTGACCTGGGCTCTGATGGAAACCACTCTCCCACTAGCAGAGGCATCTCTGTAGTACAAAGGAACCTGAAAAACCAACAACCCATGTCCTTAAAAAAAACCCAAGAAATCAAATTAAACCCCATGAAAGTGAAAATGTAAATCAAAATAATTAATTACTAGGACTGAAAGTTTTACCTTCTTGAGGGTGATTCTATCAGGTGAGATTATAGAGGTCCTGCTGGGAAGAGAGGAGGACTTGGAGGATGGGAATGAGACAGCAGCAGTTACAGCTGCAGCCATGGTTGTTGTGTTAATGCTGCAGAAGAAGAAGAAGAATAGGCAAGAAGAGATAAAGAGAAGCAAGTGTGATGTTTTATGGGGTCGTAGTGAAGATTGAGAAAATTTGTGAAAAATGGGATCTTTTTTGGTTGGTTCTGGATTATAGATTGGTGGTAGAGATTTGAAGGCCAATGCAGTGGCAGATGTGAGGATAAGTCTTTTGTGTAATGTATGACTCTCACCCAACCTCTATCTTAGTTTTATTTTTGATACACAAACGGTGCAATAGTATTATTAACCAAAGTATTGTTCAAGGGTGTGTAAATATTAGACTGAGACACCCCTCAAAAGATGATAGTGACTTTGGTCACATGAAATTAAATTGTATTGCTACAATATAAACATTCAATACGAATTGGAATTAATAAAATATAAAACGATTTTACGGTTGGTTATTATTGTCGAAATTAATACTAAGGTTTAATAAGCTTCAGCGTGCTAAATCATCTTTTTAATTCTCAAAGGATGACTTTACGGTTGGTTAATATGCTCGGAGGACAATTAACACTAATGTTTAATAAGCTTAAATCAACATATGTATATTTTTATTTTATTCTTATTCTATGTGTTGTAGCTTTTTTCCTTCTTCTTTTTCCGTCTAAAAAGTTTTTATTTTTATTTTATTTATTTATAATTTTTCCGCAATGAACGAACACAAAATGAATAAAAGAGACAAACAACAAAAGGGAATGTCTAGACTAGGCAAATAGAGATTCATGACCAATGAGGGTTGGTCAGAGTGAAAGGGGCTCTGGTCGCTTAAGCAAGTGGTCTCGGGTTCGAGCCCTTGTGGATGCAGAAAACTTTCTTGGGAGAGGTCCCCGCATATGCGCCTGACATTACCTCAAAGGATTAGGCCTGGATCATGCCTGGGGATACCTTGGGAAACCAAAAAAAAAAAAATAGAGATTCATGCAATCAATACAATACAAATACATGATGATCCTTGAAACTTGTATATATGAGGGACCAACAAAGAAAATCTAAATCTTGAAAACACAATGCGTGCAAGAAGAGTATTTCATTTACATATTAAGACTCATTATTGCAATATAATCCTACAAGTACATTTTGTAAAATAATCAGTCAGATTCTTAAGGTAAACCATTTTAGATTTTTTCCCAAAAAAAAAGCATGGAACTTACCTACATATAAGAGATTGAAAAAAAAAAAAAAAACCCAATCTAATATATAGGTTTACATATATATAATTATATTTTAATACAAAAGGCTACCAGGGGTACATTCAATGATACGAAAAGATGTGGTTTGAAGCAAATGAAACCTATACGATTGCTTCTGCCCTTTAGTTTCTAATTGTCGGTTCAGCTGAAAAAAGGACCCAAGTATTGAGGCAGAACAGAATACTACCTACCTACACAAAAATTGTTTAATAGATTTTAACATATTCGATCAAAAAGAAAAACAGCTTTAAACATTAAAACGCTTGTATTTTTTTTTGTTCAAATCATAAAAACGCTTGTATTGTATTGTATATTGCCAAGCCAATAAAAGCGCTCCTAAAGTACCAAATGACGCGCGATAGAGCGGGTCAGTTTCTAAAACCGTTTTTGGCTTTTTTTGCGGCGAAGAACAAAATGGCCGTTTGATTTAAAATTAGTTTTCTTCTCGCTCTCTCTCTCTTTCTCGTTGAGAAAATGAGAAATCATTGGGTTGTTATGGAGATAGTGGACTGATAATCTGACTGAGAAGAGAACCTACAAAACTTCCTATTTGAAATTGCAGAGCAGAGCAGAGATGGTGAAGCAAACATTGGGCAGGGCCATCCAACTCGCTGACCAAGTCGCAAAGGCTTTGGACAGGGCCGTGGTGAGATCCACGGACAAGAGCTTCATCCCCGAGCTCAAATCCAAGGCTGAAGAGATGGTGGGGCTTCTCCGCCAACTCAGCAGCATCGGCCTCGGCACCTACGATCGCCCCGTACGTGCGATTATCGGCAGCGTCGAACAAAGCCTCGATAGGTGTTTGTTCCTGCTGCTCAAGCACCACTGTCCCAAATGGATCATCATCAAGATCATCAAGAAGCGTTTCCCCACCCTCATCCCCGTTGTTTGGTTACGTAAAACGTCGCAGCTTCTTGACGCTTCAATCAGCGAAATGTCTTGGCTGATCCGTTTTCGTAAGAACAAGACGAACGGGAGATTTGGACTGAATCTGCCCCCAATAACAGCAAACGAGCCCATGCTGTATCTCGTTTGGGAAGAGATTGCAATTCTTCATGACCCGGCTGAATCCTACCAAGCTCGATCTAGTGCTGCAGCTTCACTCGTTTCGATAGCCAAGGACCTAGACGTGTACGGCAAGTTGATCATCCGGGAATGTGGAGTCGAAGCCTTGTTGAAATTGATGGAGGAGGGTCCAATGGAAGCCAAACAGATCGCTGCCGCAGCGCTCGGGGTTGTGGTATATTCCTCGGAATGTGCCGGGAAAAGCGTCGATGTATGTAAAGTGTTTGCGAAAATCCTCAGTGAAGGTTTCACGAAAGTTCAGGCTAAGGTGGCCTTCGCGGTGTCACTGATCGCAGAAAGAAACCCCAAATGGCAAGATGCTTTTGCAGAGCACGATGTTGTCCGCTTGCTTGTCGGCCATCTTGCATTCGAAACTGTTGGAGTGCATAGCAGCAAAACCCATAGCAATGACAATGCCAATGCCAATGAAGACCCTGACACCATAGCCAAAATAAAAGCGATGGCAGCCAAAGCCCTTTTCAGACTAGCCCAGGAGAACTCAGGCATTTGCCGTATCCTCGCAGATTCAACAGCACTATATAGTTTTGCAGTACTCCTCGAAAAAGGTTGTGAAGATGCTCAATTATATTCTGTCAATGCATTAATGGCGATCAAGGAAGTGGCAGAGAAAGATGCTGATTTGAGAATAAGATGTGACTTGAGTCCTAATTCCCCCACTTGGAAATATGTTGTTGATCAATTATTACTGAAGATCACCGAGAAGACAGAAAACTCATACTTCCAAATCTCATGCATCCATGCTATTGAGAATTTGGCAAGGACATTTGGGTCAATAGAGACAAGAATGATTGGCCCATTGGTGCAGCTTCTCAATGGAAGAGAATTTAATGTTACCGAGGAGACTTGCATTGCCCTCACAAAATTAGCTTGTACAGACAACTATTTTCGCATTGAACATTCCAAGGCAATAATAAGTGCTGGAGGTGTTAAACACTTAATCCAGATTTTGTATGACAAGAAAGTTTTACAGGCGTTGGCTCTCATCTGCTACATTGCACTGCATGTACCGGACAGCGAAGAGCTTGCCCAAGCTGAGGTGCTTGCAGCGCTTACGTGGGCATCCAAGCTATCTTTTATGACCGTATATAAAGAGCTGGACAGATTTCTGTGCAACATTCCACTTCATGTACCAGACTGGGAAGAACTTTACCAGGCTGGGGTGGTCCCGATGCTTGTATGGGAAACCAGTGGACGTTATTTGTCCAAAGAAGACACACTGCGCACATTGTTACAAGAGGCTAAGAGTAGGTTGAATCTTCATCAGTCCAAGGGCTCACGGGGGGTCAATTGATTCAATCAAAAGCAAAGTGGTCTCTTAAATTCATTCATGGAAAAAAGGATAAAGACTCCCTTCTTTTTGTTCATCAATTTATCATTCTTTGTCATTGTGCCTATTTGCGCAATTGGATTTAGAACTTCCGTTTGTATCAAGAATCTGGTAGTTCAGGATCAGTCTTGTGCCAGAGGTTCTGGTACTTGGTATTCAGATTGAAAATATGCTACAATGTTCAAACCAGTAACCTGCTTTTAACAAGGGAACACTACTACTTGAGAATCAACGCGAAAAGTTAATGGATTTTTTAGTATCTTCGTCAATTTATGTTTGAAAGAACTTTAAAACTGTTAGGTATTGGCCCAGATCTCCTCCAGATCTCCTCCCTCACTACTCTTCAGCCATTTCACCTCCCTCACCCTTTTTCCCGTTCATACACTCACCCCCCATCAGTCCATTTCTCTCCCCCTCCCCGGAAAACTCAAACCCTAAAATCCTACTCCTTCCCTAGAATTTTCTTGGTTGTCTACTTGTTTGCTGCTGCTGTTTCTCCCCCTACAAACCATCCTCAGATTTGAGATCAGGTTATGGAGGTGTGGGCTTTGTAGTTTAATGGTCCATTTGGACCAATACCTGCTCCTGGATCGCTTGAGCATGATGCATGTTGGTGGCTTGCTTCCCCAACCCCACGCTCTACCAATCCCTTTTGTTGGCTCCCCTAAACCTTCTTGTTCTTCTGGGTGCGGCGGCGGCAGAAGATTAGGTGGCGGTGGCTGCTTGGTGTTTCTAGGGTTTTTGTATTTTGGGGTTTTTTTTTTGTTTTGGGCCTGTTTTATATTTGGATTGGGCTTTTATTTTGTTTGGTTGAGCCCTTGTTTTATTTTTTTGACTTTTGTATTGAGCTTTTATGTAACACTATATGGTAATGACGTGTTCATTCATTTGACCCAAAAAAAACTACTGAGGCTTTGACGACTTGTATAAAATTTTTCCAACAATTACATGGGTGATTGGTAGAAATTGGTGGTTCTATTTCACTCATTTTTCTTCAACCTGCTCTGTTTTGAAATTATTATTTTTATATGCAATCCTTACAAACTGATTTTTGAACTATAGGAGCTTATTCCTAGCCTAAAGATTGCTTACAGAACAGAAGAATGGTTGTTCAAGTTCAAGGTTAAACCTCTGGGTTTCTTCTTTTCCTAAGAAAACAAAAGGCAAAATAAATAAAAAGCTATGGTCGATTCATCCACGAGATTGCTTAGTGAGAATGGTTTTTTGTTGAAATGTAACCATGTTTACGAATCCTCTTGTATACTTGGACATCACAAATTGAAAGTCAAAAAATTGATTCAAAGCAAAAAGAAGAAACCACTTGACAACATTAATTAATGGATACTTGGACATCACAAATTGAAAAAATTAATGAATTCAAATCAAAAGGAAGAAACCGCTAGACAGCACCAACTAGTCTTTGTTTTTTTATTAGTGTTGCCAATGTAGAAGAAATAACAATTTAAAAGAAATAAACAAGAGAATATGCATAAGTTTGTTAATCTAGCGGGGCCTAGGTAATTTAAAAGCTCGAATAACATCTATACAACAATAGCAACACATTTTATTTGTCCAAAATATTTTAATTAATTCATATATAAGTGTCGATAAATTCAAAAAGTAGTAAATTGAATAGTCAACCCACTCAAAGTCAAAGATATTTTTCTTAATCAAATTCTTTTAAAATTTCAGAGCTGGTGGGCCGCTCCTTAGGGTTAACTGCGAGGCACCTTTTAATAATCATTGTCATCTGCAAAGCTTTGTCCGGTGCGTATACTCATGTTTGATTTCCTCATCTATCAACTTCTCTAACTTTGATTTCTGAAAATCATTTCCAACAATGCAGTGTATTGATAATTCTTTATATTTATTTAACTAGATTAATTAGAAATAATATATACAACAAAGTAGGTATTTACCAACTTTTTAGGATCGCTTTTATTGTCCTCGAGATACTGCAAAGTAACCCTAGTCACATTTAAATATGCACTGTTATCTAGCTTGTTGCCTTTCGTCATTTTTAGCAGCACAACTCCAAAAGAAAACACATCTCCCTCATGAGACCAGTGATATGCTATTCTTACTACTGCTTCATTTAGTTTAAGTTAATGAGATTAAAATTCAACTATGGCTATTAATTTGAAGAAGAAAAAAAGTTTCTTAATTACCAGGATACTCGGGAGGTAAATACAGCTTTTGTGAGAGTATATTCTTTGATTTGTGCCCCAAACTTTTCAAGCCAAAACCTGACAGTTTCATATTAAAATCCTGCAAAAATAAACAAAACACAGTTAGTTAATATAATTAAGGGTAACCCTAATATATATATATATATATATATATATATATTGAGATTTTAAAATTTGATTTAAATACCCGATCGAGGAGGACATTAGCATCCTTAAAACATGGTATAAATCCCATTGGCACACTATGCAAAAAAGCCAGTTCCCCTCGCCACTTGAACAACTATGGAGATTCGGTTGTCCCAAGATAAGGTGACATTGGTGCTTGCGATGATATCTCTCAAGCTTACTTGTTCAACTGGTGGATACACGACAGACATGGTATCCATAGGTCATTAATAGGATGGTCATTCGAAGGTGCAAGTTTAGTATGTCGGTTGAGAAGCCCCTGTAGCACCACATATCCATGTTCCAATGTGCACAAATTCTAAATTTTAATAACTCTTTAGTCTTCTCATGATTCAAGACATGTCTTTTGAACTGGATAACTGTTTTTGAGAGATCTTTCTCCTTGAATAGTTGAAAATTAGGTTGTTGTCCCTCTTCCAAAATAGTCCCACCATAGGCAGCAACAACAACCACGGAAGGTGTTTCATCCAAGTCCTCGCCCCCAGTGTTTGAAAGACCAGCAACAAAAGCAAATGATGAAGAGCCACCGGGTGCTGTATCAAAAGTAGGTAAATTAAAATTAATACAATGATTAGTATAAGAAAAGATTAATAAGATAAAAGTTGACAAGCACCCTAGCTGTTGCTACTGCAGCAACCAGGAGAATCAAGCTCTGCTTTCTGAGCTGAAGCAGAAGCTGTCCAAGACAAACTCAAAAGCTGAGATTGAGGTCAGGAATATTGTTGTTTGTTGCTGCATTGGCTTTTGAGTTTGTCTTGGACAGCTTCTGCTTCAGCTCAGAAAGCAGAGCTTGATTCTCCTGGTTGCTGCAGCAGCTAGGGTGCTTGTCAACTTTTATCTTATTAATCTTTTCTTATACTAATCGTTGTATTAATTTTAATTTACCTACTTTTGATACAGCACCTGGTGGCTCTTCATCATCTGCTTTTGTTGCTGGTCTTTCAAACACTGGGGGCGAGGACTTGGATGAAACACCTTCCGTGGTTGTTGTTGCTGCCTATGGTGGGACTATTTTGGAAGAGGGACAACATCCTAATTTTCACCTATTCAAGGAGAAAGATCTCTCAAAAACAATTATCCAGTTCAAAAGACATGTCTTGAATCATGAGAAGACTAAAGAGTTATTAAAATTTAGAATTTGTGCACATTGGAACACGGATGTGGTGCTACAGGGGCTTCTCAACCGACATACTAACCTTGCACCTTCGGATGACCATCCTATTAATGACCTACCAAGCAAGATTACAATTCTGCAGGAGTCAGACCCAAAGTTTGAAGAGGCTTGGATGAAACACCTTCCGTGGTTGTTGCTACTGCCTATGGTGCTTCTCACCATGGTTATGATAGCCAATACATAAAATTCAGACCCACAAATTTATTGAAAATGGAAAAGAAAAAAAAACCCATGGTTATATATATAAAGAGAAATAGAAATTAATTTGAAATCTGGAAAAACACAACAACACATACAACAGTAGGATGCAACTTTCCTCGTAGCCAGGCCCCTATAAGCCTATACGTATGGTACTTAATTACTATTGTGGACTCAGTGGTGGCTGTTTTTTTGTTTATATATATTTGCAAGGTAACCAAACAAGGGCAGTTACCGGTTGCGGTTGGCTCTGTCTAGCTCTGCCTGGACTAATCATCTTAGGCTTCCTATAAGGGTGCTATTTTGTTCGACCAAAAAAAATATATAGTGGTGCTATTTTCTTCGAACAAAAAAAGTGTACATGACATTGACTGCAAATAAAAAGTAGAGGAAGGAAGAGTTAGCAACCTGGAACAGTGGAAATATCTACTCGATGTGGAGCAGTAAAAGGAGGGAGAGGATTTGCTCCAGATTCTACATAAAAAGAATTGCTCAGTGTCGTTTGGGGTTTGTGGGAGGCATGAAGCAAATGAATTGCCCATCTAGGGTTTAGTGGCTAGCAAATAAATTTTCCACCTCTTTTGCTAGGTGTTGTCCTTCATATTTATATAAGGAAAGAGAGAGTCCCAATAAAGATATTTTGGCCCTCATGACAGCTGTTCCCTTGTAAACCTAATGAAGATATTTTGGCCCCATGACAGCTACCCCCTATATTTTATTACTTTCTGGTTTGGATGAAAACCCTAGCAGCTGCTGCTTGCTTATATGCAAATATTGAAAAGATACAAGTGTGCTGGTCATTAAGCCGCCCGTTTAGTTATTTACTCCCAGTTTATAATAAACAGCGAGCTAGTTTGCTTTTTGGTTAGGAATTAAACAAATTAAACTTTAAGTTGTTCATTAATGCTGGAGAATTACAACATGATGCTCGTTTTATTTTTTCCAAATCATACTTTAAGTAGAATTACAACTAGTTTTTTCATTGTATTTGGAAGGCTCTAGAATTTCTAACCAAGATGGACACGCAAATGTGTGTGATTTTCATGGCGTGGGTTCTCTGTGGAATCCTTATCCTTTTGCCATCCGTATTGTACTACTGGAATCTCACCACAGCACGTATAGACAAAATGCAGATATTGCAAAATATATAGTCACCACCACAGCACGTATAGTCAAAAGTTGATTTGAACTTTTTACCGTTCTAAATGGTCTGTACACACTCTTGTAAATTGTAATTGATATTGTAAATGATGTTAGAGAGAAAAGAAAAGGGTCATTTAAAACCCTAGTAGCTGCTCCTGCATGCTGCTTTTGCAAATATAGATACAAGTTTTCTTTATCTTCTGTGCAAAACATGGCTTCCTTCTTTTTGGTAAACTAATAGAGAGGGTGCGCAGAAAACAAACCTCTCTGCAACTCTTAAGGCTGCAGCTTTGTTCTCTCCATATAGAATATGATATACTGATTTCTATAAACAACCACAGTCTAACCGTTATCTAATAATACAGCATTTTCTACCTCTACTTTTTGGGTGGCAGGGCTGGAGGAAACCCCAAATACAAATGTGATGTTCAATTTACTGATGAAGATGCTCAACTATGATCTGGCAAAAAGTCCAAATCACTCTTGAACTGAAGCAAGCTGCATCAAAATATATTTTTTCCTTTGAGTGTGAAACTTTGCAGAGCATACATTATTCCACATTGGGTTGTCCTGTAATTATATTTCGGGTCTAAGAATTGTTGGTTTAAATTCATTCCAGGATTTTGATGACTAAAGTTTTTTCTATTATGAAAAAACTTGAATAAAAGAACATAGATAAAGCAAAATTACATGTATGGAAAGTAAGAAAATTACTTCAAATATTCATCAGTAATAATACTACGAGCACCAACTTATTTACCGATTTATTGATACCAACACATTGTTAGACCAAGTCAAGTCAAATATGGTGTTGTATCCCTTGAGTTGAGGCTAGTTTGAATTCGAAAGCAAGTTTTTGTAACTATACTGATAGAATTTTGATTGTTGTAATCTTATTTACATGTTTGTGTTATTTGTTGCCGTCCTTAATTTATGCACCTTTGTTACACCTAATAGTCATTCATTGTTCGTCCTATTAACAAGGATCAACCTATTATTTACAAATACTACGTTATCAAAACTTATCAAGTATTTGAATGTACAACTGAAGTATATTCTTTTGTTGAGAACTTTGACGTGGTCTAACACTCTCTTCCCTTGATCATCGATGTATGTGAATTGTTTGTGAAAATTCTCAGAGAAGGCTCCTTGAAAGTTCAAGCTGTAATGGCCTAGGCGGTGTCAAAGATCGCAGATGACCACCCCAAATGCCAAGATCTTTTGCTCAGCACAATGTTGTCTGCTTGCTCGTTGACCATCTTGCATTCGAGACAGTTCAACTGCATAGCAACAATGTCAGGACCAAAACCAATAGCAATGCCAATGCCATTGAAGACCCTGCCACCAAGGCCGAAATGGCAGCAATGGTAGCCAGAGCCCTTTGGAAGCTAGACCAGGGGAACTCAGCCATTTGCTGTAGCCTCCAAGAATCAACAACACTATATAGTTTTGCAGTGCTCCTGGAGAAGGGTTCCGAAGATGCATTGCATTAATGGAGATCATGGAAATGGTAGAGAAAGATGCTGAGTTGAGAAGATGTGCCTTCAATCCTTCTTCTCCCGCTTGGAAATGTGTTATTTATCAATTGTTACTAAAGATCATGGAGAAGACAGAAAAAGAAGATTTACATCTCGTATGCATTAGCGCTATTGGGAATTTGACAAGGACATTTGAGGAAAAAGAGACAAGGATGATTGGTCCATTGGTAAGGTTTCTCGATGTAGGAGAATCTGGTGTTACCTTTTATGCACCCACAGCGGCTTGCATTGCCCTCACAAAATTTGCTTGTACAGACAACTATTTTCACTTTGAACATTCCAAGGCAATAATTAGTGCTGGAGGTGCAAAACACTTTAATCAAGATTCTGTATCACGGGGAAGAGATTTTTCTGTATCACCGGGAAAATATTGTTCAACTTTACTGTATGTATCGGAGAGCGAAGAGCTTGCCCAGGCTGAGGTGCTCGCTGCGCTTTCATGGGCATCCAAGCAATCTTTTATGACCAAATATGAAGAACTGAACAGATTGATGAGCAAGGAATCCCAGCAGTCATATGACCAAAGATGAAACACTGCTCACATTGTTACAAGAGGCTAAGACTAGGTTGAATCTTCATCAATCCAGGGGCTAAGAATTGTTTCCCATTCCTGGAAAAGGGAACAAAATTTCATTATTAACCACACCCTTGAACTCAACTCAAAATATCTTTTTCCTTTGCAATATCTTCACAGTGTCTCCACTTGCTTCAAAGTGCCCTGTAATTATTTTTTAAAAGGGTTTTGATAATTAAAGTTTTTATTTTACTTGTTTTTATAATATAAAAAAATTGAATATAAGTGTTCAGAAAAAATATATGGGTGTCCGTAGAAATACAATCACTCACTCAAAAGTTTAAAACTATTACTTGATAAAAGAAAGAAAAAAAAGTTAAAAAAACGTAAAACTTCTAGCCGAAGCCCAAAGGACTCGGGTCGGGTATATCCGTTCTCAACCCGGTTCAGATCCGAAGCGGGATGGATAAAGCGGGTCAGGCTCGTAACGGACAAATGAAACGGTTTTTGGCTTTTGTTCGCGGAACCGCGGGGAAGCACAAGACGGTGGGCCGTTTGAATTGAATTGATTATCTCTCTTCCCCCTCCTCTCTCTCTCATTGGGAAACTGGGAAATCAAAAGCCCTAGAGGACTACGCCCCAAATTGATCTTCAAATTGTTTGAATTCGAAGAGTCACTAGGTGAGTCCTCAATCTCAATGCTCTATGATTCGCAATGTCGCAGTTAATTGCTTGCGTATCTGATTTTTCGAATCTCTTAGCTGAAATTTTGTTCTCATTATTGGCTAGTGGAGATTGTGAATTGGTAATCGGGTTGAGGACCTACCTACCCATTGAAAAACATGCATTGCCTATTTGATTTGATTTTTCTCAGTTTAAATGTGGAAAATGGATAAAAACAATTGGGGCAATTCGTAGGTGTTTTCTGAATTTTTTTAGTTTTCTATCTGGTGTTGGTGGATTTTGAATTGGTCATATGTGTTGGCAGAAAATTCATGCATTGTTGTCTCTCATCTTTAGCTGTTGTTCAATTTAATCCCTGCAGGAGCTTG
Source organism: Prunus avium (assembly GCF_965620075.1). Lineage (NCBI taxonomy): Eukaryota > Viridiplantae > Streptophyta > Magnoliopsida > Rosales > Rosaceae > Prunus > Prunus avium. The sequence goes on along the minus strand of NC_142290.1, from coordinate 33,396,710 downwards.
TATCCAAGTGTGTGAGGCTGGCTCACTTGTTTCATGTTTGATGTAGGAGTAGTCATTTTGATTTGGCTATAAGATTTAGCTATAAGGAATTGCTTTCTGTTTTTTGAAACCAAACCAAATTCTCATTTGAAGCAATAAGTTTCTAGAATCTGTTATACACATGAACTTATTTGATGACTGCAAAGACCTATACTAATTTCTTGGATAATCAAATTGACTATTTTCAGTATAAAATGCTTGTTAAATATGCATCTCTAACCCCGAGTGTAGCGCAATGCGCTGTGACTTAACCCACAGAGCTTACTATTGAATGAAAAACAAGATATCCTCTTTTTATTTTTCCTCTATTGGTCTACCATATGGAGTTTCTCCTATTATGCATACTGTTGTAGCAGATTGTGTGGTCATATTAAAATATTTCAGAATCATTCACTAGTTGGGGTTGGTGTCCATATTCTTGCCACATACCTACCAAATTGGTTGCATGTTCATACTTGTGAATGAATCCAATTTTCAATGTGAGTATATATATATATATGTATGGCTGCTCCACTTGCGTAGAAATCCATTATTGTAGGTAGCATTTGGCTTGAAAACATTGTATTTTCCTTTCTGACCACATTTTGGTTCGGGAAAATCTGCAATTGTGCTGCCTGGAGGAAAGTCAATGTCAGCTAGTGCTTGTATACTGACCCAAACAAGAGCTTCAGCTTATGTAAGATTCCTGATGGTGCTTGTCTTACTAACATTTGCAGTATTGAATAGTTGGACCATGGACCATGATAGTTGAAATGATTTGTGATTAGTTATGGCCTTTCTGATTACACACAAAAAGATCCTGAATCCTGTTTGGTGAATAGATATTTTGCAGATCTTGTTTTTACTCTTCAATCATGGCTCTATAGAACTCTTCCTTTACCTTTTTCACTCTATTGAATTTTAATTCTGTAGATAATGTAATTAACATAGACTGGCTCCAACCTCTATACGTTGTAACACGCCGGCAGCCATCCATTTGGGTGTACTTCCGGGAGCCACCGTTAGAAGGATGTAAATAGAACTTGGACTGCTGCATTCTGATTTTGGAGCATTCGTAATGTAAACTCCCTTTCATAATCTGTTATTAACTGATGCAGTTTTGGGTTGGGTGTTTGAAATTTTCTCTCATGATGGCTATAACAACCCTGTTTGTTTAGCATAATAATCAAATTTAGAAATGCTAAAACCAGCATACTAGTTTGAATTTGCTTTGGGAAGATAATTCAAAACTTTCTGGTCTTGACACTGACCAAATGTTTTAACAACAATAACAAATTGGGCTCCTGGGTGGGAAAACAAAAAAAAAAATCAAAGAAGAAGATATTCATTTGACTGAGAAAGTTGTAAATTACATAGTATGTACACTCCTTGACAACGATAAAACATAAACAAAAGAAGGACATCTTTTCTCTTTTCAAGGAATACGAAACCGCTCTGCCTTCTGATAAAATCAATGGCATTGGTATTTTGAGCCCTTGGACTGATAAAGATCCAACCTACTCTTAGCTTCTTGTAACAATGTTTCCAGTGCTTCGTCTTGGGTCATATAGGATTGCTTGGATGCCCATTCAAGAACGGTGAGCACCTCAGCCTGGGCAAGTTCTTCACTGTCTGGTACATGAAGTGCAATGTAGCACATGAGAACTAAGGCAGGAATCTGAACAATTTGCTCCCCAAAATACACAAGCTGGATCAAGTGCTTGGCACCTCCTTCACTTATTATTGCCTTGGAATGGTCAAGATGGAGATAGTTCTCTGTACATGCAAATTTTGTGAGGGCAATGGCAGCCTCCCTGGTAACCTCAGCTTCTCTTTCGTCAAGAAGCCGCACCAATGGGCCAATCATCCTTGTCTCAGTTGCCCGAAATGTCCTTGCCAAATTCCCAACAGCTTTGATGCATGGAATCAGGAGGTCTAAATCTGCATCAGCCTTTTCAGTAATCTTTTGTAATTGATCAACCACAGACTTGCAAGCCGGAGAATTAGGCTTGAAGGCAGATCTTCTCAACTCAGCATCCTTCTCTGCCACTGCCGTGATCTCCATTAATGCCATGGCAGAATTGAGTTGAACATCTTCAGAGCCCTTTTCCAGTTCCAGGAGCACTGCAAAACACAACAGTGCCCTTGATTCCGTGATGCTACGGCAAATGGCCGAGTTCCCTTTGGCAAGCTGCCAAAGAGCTCTTGCTGCCATTGCTTTCATGTTGGCCTTGGTGGCAGGGTCTTCCGATTCCCTCCCCTTAATGCTAGTCCCTGAATGATTATGCTGATGATGGTGAGGGGATTGTTGGTACTGATGATTCTGCTTTGCATTGCTGTTGCTGTTGCCATTGCTTTTGGCTTGATTGGCTTGATTCACTCCGTTAACTACTTGTTGGAGAGGAGGCTTCAACCCGGCCTGCATTGCCATGGTGCTAGTAACCACATTGTGCATCTGACTCGAGATTCGATTGCCCAACGGATGAGGAATGTGACGGTAACCCTGCTTCTCATCCTCGTCACTCGCCCTGTTCGGAATATAATTTGCATTGGAGTTGTTTGTAGCCACCACAACCGCATGGATCGATGTGGCTTTGTTGAAAGTAATAGCATACTTACTATGCTCCTGAACAGTTTCGAACGCAAGATGGCTAACCAACAACCGGATGATATTGTGCTGCGCAAAAAGATCCTGGCATTTGGGGTAATGAGCTGCAAGCTCCGAGATGGCCCGGGCCACCATGGCCTGAACTCTCATCGGACCTTCTTTCAGGATCTTCGCAAACACCGAACACACCCCGGCAAGGATCATGTGTTCTACGCTTTCCGGGTCACGTCCCAGCAATCCAAGGGCCTCAGCAGCGTGCTCTTGGCCTTCCATTTTACCCTCCTTGATTAATTTCAACAAGGGTCCAACTCCACCTTCCTCAATTATCAACTTTCCGTATCGATCATTGTCCTTGGCAAGCGAAACAAGCGAAGCTGCTGCATCAGATCGATCGTCAACTGACCCAGTGTGCAGAATTGCAATCTGCTCCCAAATTAGGCACAGAATTGGCTCGTTTGCGGCGATCGGAGGCAGCCCAAGGTACCCATCTTCCCGGGTATCGGCCGGGGCCGATACCCGGAGCAGCCACGACAGGTCTCCGATGGAATTTTCGAGCTGCGACGACATTTTCCGGAACTGGGCGGCTGGGATGATGGTGAAGACTCTCTTCATGATGCCGTTGGCGCGGCATTTGAGCACCAGGGACAGCGCTTTGACGAGCACTTGCTCAGTCTCGTCGATGATCCGGCGAGTTGGGCGCTCGTAGAGGTCGGAGCTGGCCCGAGCGGCTTGCCGGAGAAGCAGTGCGAGCTTCTCGGTCTTGGATTTGAGCTCGAAGCACTCCTGCTTGGACGAACTGGCCTCCTCTGCAGCCTTCGTGACTTGGTCAGCTAGTTGGATCGGCTTTGCCAAGATTTGCTTCACTATGTCCGCCATGGCTGGCACGGCGGACCAAGACACCAAGGTGTTTGATGAAGTTGGGGTTGTCAAAGAACAGAGATTAGATCAAAAGAAGACAAATGGGTCTTCCTGGTTTGGCCTCTGCACTGGTTTTTGGGGGCTTGGCAGGTGGAGAAGAAGATGGAAATACTGTGCTGAGAGAAGCACAGAAAGCAGAAATGAATGTTAGGCCAGGCAAATGCAACGTGGGGTTAGGGTAGGGAGAGAGAGAGAGAGAGAGAGATGGCTCGAACAAAGTTTGGTGCTTTGGGTTTGGGTTTGTGGCAGAGTTTTTGCAAAGTGAGATAGTCGACGAAGTCTACAAGGTCAGGTCAAACGCGTTTTTCTTCTTATATAAAAAAGTAAGAGCATATGACCTCTACAGGGTTGGGGTGCTTCTGTCTTTTCATTTTCTTCCTCTTCTCATTTTAGATTTTTCAATGAATTAAAGGTAAGGACAACATTGAAAATTTTATTTATATTTATATTATTTGTGATATACCAATTAGCAATTGCTGTCAGGCTGTCACGCTCTAACTACCAGCCCCACTTGGGTCCACTCTTGAGGTTGCAGAGTAAGGCATTCTCCAACCTATTTGGTACTAAAACTCAAATTTACCTCCTTTAAGAAGTAATTATTTGAGTGTTGCTCATACTCAAATTTTAAGTATGTAACTTTATTAAATTGTTTAAGAATAGTTTAAGTCTAATTTTTTTTAATGGATAACTTTTCTTCATTTAATCTTTTTAAATAATTTCATAATTAAATTTTTTGAACAATTTGACCTAAAAAAATTGAAATTCCACAAATATAATTTTATTTGAGAAATGAGCGGGTATTTGAGTTTGGAGTTGGATTTAATTTAAATTAATTTAAAATATTATTTTAACTGTTTAATTTAAAAGTAGTTGGATTTTTTTTAAACCGTTAAAATAGTTTGGATTTATTATGAATCGTTGGATAATTGTTGGAATAATAAAAAAATAAAATAGGCACAACACATGGTGCCCATTAATTTCTCCTTTCAGATGGACTGCATCAGCCTTGAGTGGTCTCCACCAAAATGTTTTCAGTGCCTGAATTGGTATTCGGTCCCAAATTTGGATTTTTCCAAATTTTGGCTCATCTCAAGGGTCGGAGATGGCCTAACGCAGATGGAGCTTTGGCTTGGCTGGTGTCAATTTAGATTTAGTGTTAAAAGTAAAAACCAACAAACTTCATTATTGCAAGCACAACAGCTATTGCCATTGAGTGGCTTTTGGTACAAGAAGATGCTTTCCGGTCCAACTTTTTTTTAATTTATTTTTATAATCCTTTTGCTATAAAAAAGAAATATGACATCTCATATGTGGCATCATCAGTGTCTGACTGAGTGGCATTCATATGCTTGGTTTAATTATATTTACTTCAATCTAGTGACAGCATTGCTACTTTGCAGTAGGAAGATCACCTACAAAGTCAGGCCTCCTTATTTTATTTTAACCCAATTTTATATACAAATAATAAGCAGATCCACAAAACTATAAAATCAATTACATTATGCTCAAAATCGATGGTGGGAATGCTTAAAGATGGGTTTTTATTTTTATTTTATTTTTTTCAAAAACTTTATAGCTAGATTGGTTTTTTTGTTTACAGTGTTGTTTTTGGACTTGTAACATGCCAATTTTTTTAGAGAGAAACTCTCATATAATGGGATAATACTTTTTGCTATTAATTCCCCATTAATAACATAATGACACGTCGGATAACTTCTCCACATATCATTATATTATTAGCTAGAAATAGCAAAATAGTGTTATTCCCGTTACAAGTAAGTTTTTGTTACCCTTTTTGTAAGTGCTTTATTTATTTTATCTTTGATTTTAATCGGTGATGAAATGATGTGATGGAGATTGATTTTTTGCATCCAATTCTATGGACATTGCTGGACTTGGGGGCCTAAGATGTCTCTATGGCAGTTTTTGAATCTCTTGCTAAATGTTTTGGGATGAGACCTCTGGGTGGCTGGCCCTTGGCCTTGGAAAAACCGTGCCCTCTCAAACCCATAAAAGCTCTCGATTGGGACACACTTTGTTTCCTTAATTTTTCTTACTTAAGCCAATTAAAACAAAACTACCCAATATTTTGAACCCTTTTTCGTAAATTGCACAGGATATATATTGCTTCAATATCCTGCAACAAATTGATAGTGAGTTGGACAAGTGGGGGGAGATATGTTTGCCTCTCAATATCATGTCTGGCCAACTGCCATATTCTTTATCATTTTGTCATTGTCATGATTTATTCATTTTTTTTTCTTCCATTTTTTTTTATAGTTGAAGTGAGAAACTTAGAATTTGCAAGTTGGCAATTCAAATAAATTATGTTTGGTGGTGGAGTCGGAGGTTTTATAGGAATCTTTGTGTGAGAATTGCGTCTAATTTGATTGTGTCGGATATTTTCTCTCTCTCTCTCTCTCTTAGTTGTATTTCGAGGCTTTGACTGTAAATCTCAGTAGAGACTTAAAAAATGAATACCATAGCTGGAAAAATTAGTGCCTACCCACGAACCATTTCGAGGGGTCAATTTTAATGTGTATTTTTTCTTTTTGATATTTCCATTTAAAGATGAAACACAAGATTAAAATTCTCTCCTAACATATTAAACTCACACACGCTACGTGTATGCTAAGACCTTTTTTAAGAGGAGCATTTTCTGCAAACCACGAACGCTAGTGAATCCTTTGCAACTTCCTTTTGTTTTTAAAGTAAGAAAAAGAACTTACAAATTCACGGGAAGAAAAATACACAAAAAGAAAGAGGAAATTCAATTTAGGGTATTTGACAACAATCCGGGCTCTGAAGTCACTTTCTATTTTTGTTCTTTGACAAATGAGAATCATGGTCCATGGTACTGCCTTAGTTTCTTTCCAAAAATGGCTAGGGTGGAGTTGAGCCCATCTAGCTATACGTTGTGGACGATGTTTCCCTTAATTAGGTTTAGGGGCCTTGCTTGATCAGAAAGAAAAACAAGATGAAACCAACACAAAAACGTAAGACCTATCTGCTGGAAATTACAAACTATAATCAACTAATTAATTATTATTATGCACTCATACTCACCACCACAATACCAAAACTAAAGCATCTGCATACAGACAATATACGTGGGTTCCTCACTTCCTGGTCCTGCCTGCAAGCTCAAGATCCTTTCCTGTAGTTTTAGCCCTTATAGAGTACCTAGGATCCTATAATTTTCTCGTTTTTAACTTTTTATTACTCGCAGTAAATATTATAAAAATAAAAATAAAAAAAAACAAATGTATAGCTCAAAAGGAAAGCTTGCATGTGATCATGTCCTTTCCTCCTACTTGAAAAGCAAAACTAAATTAAACCTTGCTGATATATCTTTCAAGTCCCACGTGGAACTTGCCATGAAGATTCATAAACCTAATTATATAACATACCGAAAAAAGTTATACTTGGATTTTTGTTTCTTGTCACCAATATCAGGGAATGCAGAGAGGGAGAGAGAGAGAGAGAGAGAGAGAGAGTGGTATATTATATGAAAATTCCGGTGGAGATTGGACATTTGGACGTCAGAGTTAGGTTTTGATTGAACATTTCTTTTACACCCCTCACTCCAGGGTGCAGATAAGATTTCTTCTTCTTCTTCTTTTTAAAAAAATTCCAATTTATGAGATTCCTTCACTGAGAGTCACAAGGATATAGGAAATAAAGTGGTCTTTTTATTATATGAAGTGACCGAAAGGACTTTTCTCAAACTCGTACCGCATACTGTGCTTGGCTTTCTTTGGACAGCCCGACTGATTAAGATTGGATGCACTTTCGTTCATACATATGGACACTGATTTGATTCTTTTCATGACCAAAGGCTACACACTTTTTTCACGGCACCCAAAAAGAAAAGCACAAATCTAAGTTGCATTATTATTAGTTTTCGCTATGCATGCGCTCTGAGTAACTGTAATTATATAGATCCTATATATGCTTTCAAGGTGCTGGAATGGGGATGAATTTGAGTTTTTGTGGATGAATCGCAGCTTGCATAAACTCTAATTTGGATTCACGTACATAAAAAAGCAGGGACAAAGCTTTTGCAAAATATCTGCAAAACCCACAGCATGCAATCCGACGAAAAAAACAATAACAATTAATATACTATCATGCCAGGGGACCAAAATTTACACAATTTTTTCTCAATCACCTTTACTTGTTTTCTTCTTTCAAACACAACACCCCCACCCCAAATTACATCATTTAATCCTATCAAGATTTAAAACTTGTTGTGGTGGGACCTCTTTGCCCATCTCTTTGGGAGGTACGAGTTTCCTGGAAGCAACCTCTCCTTACGAGAGAGTTAGGGAAGGAAGGTCACAATCTAAAAGAATTATTTGCAAGCATCGATATCAAAGGATTCTTATATGCATGAACATAAAAACATTGATGGAGATGGAGGTCGATTGTGAACTTGGATATCTGCATTTTAATTTAAAGGCAAAAGGCCAACTCAACAGAGCTTAGACGGAGTACAAAATAATGCAAACCATGCATATATATATATATATATATATAGTCTACTTTTTCCGTAGTTTTTCAAAAGTACTTTTGTTGTCATCTTTCTGCATAAAAAACTGCTTATCTTCCATGCATGAATCATGAGCTCCTTTCAATTAGTATATACTTTATTCTGAGACAAACATATACGATGACGGAACCATCATGAAAGTGCAGGGAGAGGGAGGGCTGGTTCTATGAAACTGCATCTGTTGCATAAACTGCCACTGCCACAGCAGTATATTTATGTATACAAGTACAATCTAATATATATGCGTTGTGTGTGGAAGCAAATTTGCAATTGGCATGTGATTTATAGTGTCGTTAACATTGCAGAGACATATTGAAATATTTGGACCACTTTTTCTTTTCCTTCACGCCTAATAGATCATATGAAAATTTAAACTCCGTGGGTAGATTATTGTCTCCTTGGTGATTGGAATGCCTGGTGGTTTGAGTGAAAATCTGGCTTACCCCCTTCAAATTGAATTTTCTTTAACTGTAACCCATTACTTTTTGTTTCTATTAATAAAACCAATTTTTTATAAATAAAATCCACGATTATGAACCAACTCATGAAGTTACCTTATCAAGCTTTAGATCTGATTTATTATAATTTTTAGATGACCAAAATACCCCCACGTCTTTGAAATTGTTGTTTTCTCCATTGATTGTTCTTAATATACTCTGAACATATTTGATGCAATTCAATTGTCATTAATATTTAAATTGTTTTTTTTTTGGAAATGAAACGATGATATATTATTACTCATTATTAATGCTAGGAAAGTATTACATTTGATCAGAAATTAAAATATCAAATGGTGTTTTTAATTGCTTAAATTTAGGAATTTTTTAGGGTAAGTTAAAGTAAGTCGCGTTTTGGGCCTATTGAATCTACGAAGAAACATTTAATATACCTGTCACCTTTTTTAGCATAAACTAAAGTACCCATTTCTTAATAGTATACCTATTTTTCGCATCTATTTTTTTATAAACATATCTTTTGTAACTGTGCCTATTTTGTGTACCTATAAATACTGTACCTATTTTGTTACCTATATACCCATTTTTTTGTTACCTAAATACTGTACCTACTTTTTTTTGTTAATAATCTACCTATGTATTTATATAAATAAATACCTATTTTTTGTTAATAATCTACCTTTTTTTAATGAATAATCTACCTATAATCTACATACCAATTTTTCTGTGAATAATCTACCTATTTTAAAAAAAAAAATAAATCACATTCCTTTAAGTTAACTTTATTAACTGAGTGGAAGATTTGTAGGATTAATCTATTATAAAATAATTTATGAATTTGTTTTTGTCGAAATTTTAGGGACTTGATGAATAATGCTATTCTTACCACATTTGTATACCACATTCTCATCCCATCTTATGTGGTAGAGGTGGACAACCACATCAATTAAAATTATTTAACATTTTCTTTTCTTTTATGATTTATTCCATTATTTGTTTTTCTAATTTTCTAATTTAAAATATATAATTGATTTAATTGATGTGGCATATAATATGGACATGCCACATCATGTGGTATATAAATTTGGGATATAAAAATATGGTAAGTGTAGCATTACTCTAATTAGAAATCAAGGAGTTAAGGACATGCTTCAAAATAAATTATAATTACAAAATATAAAGGTAAATAGCATATAATGTAATTTAGTTAATAATACTTGGATTTTAGTTAGAGGTTTAATTGTAAATGGATTTATGTCTAAGATATAAGAGTTATAATCGGCTTCACTCTAAAAGTTAATATAATAGTTCCGAACCAAACTTGTAAAAACTTAACCAAATTTAAGGGTAGACATATATCTCTGCCATAAGTTCTGATTTCAACATTTTCTCGCCAAGCTGCCGTCTCATAATTCAAAACATTATTGGCATATACCAGACAATGCATTCAGCCCTCACCAATTTTTGCCACACTTATTGCACTTTTTATTTTATATATAATTTAATTGCTCAGTTTTGTAGATATAGAAGTTCAGTACAGTACTCTCTCTATCTATATGACAATTAATAATCGCATGCTACTGTTGATCTTTTTTACTCTTTTGTCAAAATTTGGAAACGGGAGAGGGAGGTGTCGTTAGGGATCGAACCTTGAGACCACTAATCCGCATGTACCACTGAGTTATGAAAACGTTGGCGATCCTACCGATCACATTCACACATACATTGATTCAAAATGAAAAACTCCAAATATGTATGTACCAAATTGGCTGTTTGATGTCTGTATGTGCAACAACATTGTCAATCAAATCAGATATGCTCTCGTGTATCACATGAAACCCACAAATATGAATGGAATTTTATGCTAAAAGGAGAAAATTTACTTCCCACCCTAACATGCACAATTGCATGCAAGATTCAAGGGTGAGTGGGGTGATCGCTTTCATTTCACGTTTTCAATAACAAAAAACATTGAAACAATGAAATCAAACGTGATGACTATGAGTCTGATCACAAACACATAAAAAGTTGAAACTACTTTTGCTTGTGGTTTTTCAAGCTCTATATTGTCTTTTCCTCTTTAATTTGCTTTTTTTCGTTGTCTTTTTTTCTTTTCCTCTTTAAAGTTCAACTTCTTCATTCGCTCTAAAGTTAAGTACACTTGAGATTCTAGTGATTAATTCAAAGTTGTAATTGCTTGCTTGACATGACTTTAGCAAGATTTCGTGGAGCTTTGGTGATGCTTGTTCTTTCTATTTATAATGATTATGATCCCCCTCTTTTCAACCCATTAAAGAAAAAGACATTCGTCCTCTACATTATCCACACAATACTCGAAGCATCACCCCAAAATTGCTTTTAGCATTCGGCAATTCCTGTGCAAATGTCGATTTCTCTGTATTATTAACTCAAGTTCAAATTGAAAGATAACTATTAACTCATTCACAAAAGAAGGACAATATCATAAGTCACAATATACTAACTTGAGAAGAATATATAATAGGGTGGGTGGCACAATGCATGATTTTCTACTTGCTTATCATTAATTGATTTCATAGTTTTCATTAATCATCTTACCCAAATTATTTCGATCTCGGTCTCGGATCTTATGAACTTCTAGCTCCAGTGGTAGAACACTTACACGTTCAAATTAATTTTTGTTTCCTTTTATGTATTCTAAAAAGAAAAAGAAAAAGGAATATAGGATTTTGTAACCCATATAGGCCAAAAACTTTTATACTAGTTGTCCTAAAAATTAATTAATTAATTATGAATCATGTTCTTAATCTTATCAAAACAACAATAATTCTATAGGGAGGCCTTATATATGGCCCTTAGGTGAGGTCCTATCTCTTAACCGTTGGATCATACTAATCAAATTGATCCAACAATTAAGAGATAAGGCCTCACTTAGAGTACTTCCATCTTCAAAAACAACCCCCACAAAGGAAAAGTTGCCATGGCAAGAAGTGGGACAACAAAATTGGGCAAGCCCGAAGGCAAGACTTGCCTGGGCAAGCAGGCGTCAGCGGCCAATTTAAATACCAAAGTTTTTTTTAAAAAAAACCACAAAATTCATAATTTTTTTTTTCTACAATGGTTGCCCTTGGGTTACAAAATCCATACAAATTCCTCACCTCATATCTCATGTAAATAGTGGTTGCCCTTGGGTTGCCATGGCAATGGGTGGAAATTAATCAAAAAATTGCTAGGGTAGTCACTATTCATATGAATAGTGTTTGCCATAGCACAATAGGATGGAAGTGCTCTTAAGGCCATCTCCAGTCATAGGCTATATCCTAAATATAGCCCTAAATGAATGCAAAACATATCTCTAGCCATGAGCTAAATAAAAATTTGGCCAAATTTGGAGGGCCACATTGGCCCTTTAGCCCTCCAACCGGGCCAAATGTAGCCCAGCTTTGGCTTAGGCCAAATTCATAGTGGACCCACCATGTGCTTTTCAATCACCAAATATTAAAGCACTCCCCCACTTGCCTTATTAAAAGCTGGATATTATAGAGTTTTAAAAGCTGTTTGAATGTTTCTTGTTGGCAATGACCGTTGGAATCCATACCTACCCACTCCCTTTTAAAAAAATAATAATAATAATAATAAATGTCGTCAGTTTTTGCTATCTTTTCAAGTGTTGCTTAAAAAAAATAATAAAAGAGTATTTGTTCATAACCGTTGAACTCAAACATTGAATCCCATCCTTTCCTTTTCTTTTCTTTTTTTTTAAATAATAAATGTGGTCAGGATAATACGTGCCACGTGGACACAAAATCTTATAAAAAATCTTGTTCTTAATACGTGTCATATATGGAATATTGTCTCTAGTTGTGGAATGTATGAGTGTTTAATTAAATTAAACAATATATAGTTGTGGAATGTATAGTTGTGGAAAATAGTAGTTTAATTAAATTAAACAATATATAGTTGTGGAATGTATGAGTGTTGTACCATAGTTTTTCTCCAAAATAATAAAATATGAAGGACCCTAAAATATAGCCATGCATGGTTGGAGATGGAAAAATCTAGCCCTGCACTATTCTTTAAAAAATTAATATTTTGGGAGGCTAAATTTTTAGCCCTGGACTACATTTAGCCCTATGACTAGAGATGGCCTTAAGGGTCATATATAAGGTCCTCACTATAGAATGACTCATAAAAACAATCACCATATAGGTCTAGACCCAAACTCTGAAATGCAACTGGGTTTTGCATAAATCTGAAAATGGACTAAACTTTGGGCCTCATTCCACAGTTAGCCCTTATTAGCACTGAAGTGTGGATCAGAGTGCAAATGGAGAAGGGCCAGACATTCTTTGTTGAATTTTCGATAGACAATATTATAAAAAAACAAAACAAAACCTCCCAAAACAAAGGAAGGAAAATCAACAAATAATGTACGTGTCCCAAAACAAAGCTGTTAGATATTTACACTTGCATTAATAACTTTCCCAAAAACAAAGAAAGAAGAGTGGTGATTTCTTTACCTGATCATTTTCGTTGCCATGCATGTGTGCCAAATGCCAATGCATGACTTCATGCCATACCTAGCCTGATCAAATCTTAACAGAGAGATTAATTTAATGTATGACATGTTTATTAATTTGTAATCAGAATTAAAATAAGGAGTTCAATTCATATTACGGATACTCATGTGTTTAATTCACATGGAGGAACGAAAATGCGAGTGGAACCTACATAAAATCAGGAATTCAACTCCTTATTTTGTAGGAATTAGACTCTAAGGTGGGAGGTGGAATTCTAATTCTTGGAGAACTAACCCATTAGGAATCCCTTTTTTACTTATTATATCCTCACGCAATTTTTAAAATTCCAAATTTGACATCTACTTTAACCAAACAACAATGACATTTTAGTAATCAATTTGGTTTCAATTCTGATTCATGGGAATTTAGCAAACAACTTATAAGGAATCAGTACCACTCATACCCTAATTCCATATGATTTTAGTAAACAACTTCAATAGGAATCTGGATTCTAACTCTCCTCAATCAAACTCCTCATCAATTCAATTCCTCCTCATTCGATTGTGGATTAGTAAACATGCCGTAATATTATAGCATCTCCCTTTTTCACCTTTCGTTATTCTCACAATGTGTTAAGAATTTGTGATTAAGGTAATTATCTTACTGAAACTTTGTTAGAAGGAAAGAATACAAAATAAAAAAGGACTTTAATGTGGGGTTGTACATATATTGTCAAGTGATCTGAATATTGTTATATTATGGTTCGTTGAAATCAAGAGCAGTCTAAATCAGCAAAGCTGGAACAAATTATTATTAGCGATGGCGATTGTTCTGTGAGTATATGCAGAAAATTCTGATGGACAGGACATCAAGAAAATTATGGTTTTGTAATTGAAATTGTAGGGAACTCTTTGAACAATTGTCCCCGGCCGTAATCAAAAGCTATACTAGTTTACATCCATGCCATCTCCATCATAGCTTCCGGTCCACCACCATTATCTCCTAGTGATCTAAGTCCTTCTGAAAATACGACAAAATTTTATTTGTAGAAGTCAAATTAGGGCACCTTCTCTAAGATTCTTCCCTCTTCTGATTGGGATTCCTTATCTTCTTCTATTCTTCTACGACTACAAGATAGATATCCACGGGTCCCATTTTTTCCCATCCATTTTATATATTTAGTGGAAGGAGATATAAGGCAAATTTGATATAATTCAGCTTACAATTCTTCTTTAATGCAAACGTTTGGATGTTATTATATTGTGGATGCCATTTGTAAACAGTAATAACGTCCGGACGTTCGCATAGAAGAAAATTTTATTCAGCTAATGGCTCATCCACCATTAATAAACGATTGCCAAATTTCCATTCTAATAGACCAAAACGATTATATAATTAAACTATGTGTTTCATATTTTAGCTCCTCAAACATTGAATCATGGCTCTGCCCCGTAGATATCCCAATTAGAATATATGTGAAATTTATTCTAAGAATCTTATTATAGAGGTAATCTTTAATTACAAGGATGATGAGATCATTCATATATTTAAAGAATGTTACACATGAAAATAGCAATGAACTAATAAATCTGCCTTTATGGGTATTTTTGTCTTGGATTGGATTGGATCTAAAAAGAATCTATATAAAATGGATCATTGATAAGAGCCGTACGGATTTTTTATATGTAAATCTGTCTACTTTGGTGTACTTGGACCTTAATAAGTTACAATTATCGCAAATTCATCAGCGAACCGGTGTTGTAAGTTCCTCTAAATGTATAATACAACAATAAGTATTTTATGAAAATCAAATCAAAGTCACACGTTGATTGTGAGAAAACCTGAAGAGGCCGGAGACATCCATCTTGGACCCAGCATCACTCACAGATTTATATATATTGTGAAACTGAAACCTTCTTGCACTTGAAAGAGAAATTGAATTCAAATTCCAATTTGTAGGGTATTAGTTTAAGAATAGTCAGGATTAATAAAAGTAATGCCACGCCATGCAGACCAACGTTTTTGACGAGCCTAAATATTTTGATCGATTTAAATGCTTGTTTACTTTGTCTTAGTCTACAAGTATATTGGGCACAATCGTTTACAAGTTAACCACCACTCACAAGTCAGAATGTGATTTGAGTCGGCGGTATTTAAGAGAAAATATACAAATAAATAAATAATGGGAACAAGTCTACAGTTTCTGTCTTTGTTGTATTCAAAATTTTATAATAATTATACAAAGTGAGTTGAAGAATTAGTGAGGAGGAAGAATATTCCTAATTATAATAAACTTACATTGTTAAGGGGACGGATTCAAGATTTTAAAATGGACTGAGTTGGATTTACCTTACAAACAAATTCGACAGCACGAGTGAATTTCATTGATAACAAAAAATGATATGCCTAGTAGAGGAGACATAATGAGGTGTATGCCCTCAAAATACATCTAGTATATAAAATATAAACTAGTAAAAAAGACAAAAATAAATAAATGTGCAATACAAATACAAAAGAAAACTATTTAAGTTGCAGCCTTCGAGGCTTCAAAGAGTTAAAATCACTACTTATTAATTCATCATTGATATTATCAACAAATTCTTTTTCAATGTAAAGTATCATACAATCAGCAAGAAACTCATCCTCTATTTTATTCCTAAGTCAATTTTTAATAAGTCCATTTTGTTGTTGATGTAGAAACAAGAAAGTTAGCACCAAACTCTTACTCAAGATTTTTTTTTATTATTTATTTTTAATTTCTATAATCTTAACAAAATCCCTAGTAACTAAGTGAAGATTACCTCAACAAACAAAAAGAGATGAAAGTTTTGTTATGTTTCTGGCGTGCATGCTTACTCAAAGTGTGCTTTTGAGTTGTACAATAGGTATTGGGTGAGCTTGTTTAAAATTTGGGATGGGCTGTGGCTATTTGACTACATGAATTTTTTATTTTAAAAACCACATGATATTTAATAATGACTACATCAGATTTACTAATGATACACAATAGTTTTGACTTTTAAAGCATAAGTATTTCTTATATCTAAGAAGATAAATTCAAGTTAGAATTAAGTATTTCTCTTGAAAGAGAAAAAAGAAATAGAATGTGGTGGAGATTGAAAACCCTAAAGCTCTTCCCCACTAGAGTCTAGATAGTTTGATGGAGACGACATAAAAAAAGTAGTTCCAGAAGTTTGGGCACTTTAGGCAGCTTTGCAATTACAAGCAGCACCCCCTTGATTGGATGCGAGATCCCGCTTTCTTATCCTTTAAAGTTTAAAGTTTTATGGCTTCTAACTTTGTGGTGGCCTACTTCTACAAAATACAAGGAGAACAGAGAGACAAAGACAGCCACCATTTTTATACGATAAGTGGAGTTGTCGCCATTCTCACAATATGCAATCAACCCCCAACCAGCCTTTGGCACCAACGCCTCTCCTCTTCCACCCTTTTATTATCACTATTTCTCTCAAGAGATAAAATAAAACCCGTTTTCTTGTGGTTGCCAATCCTGGATCAAATGATATGCAACTCTCAATAATGAAAAAACTATCTTTCTTCTTTTACCATTCATAAGATTACTCAATTTACAAAGTAAACAAAAATCAAATCCATGCAAATTGCAATCACTTTCTAGATTTTCATAATTTCACATATTACATAACAATAATATTGTTCAAATTTCTGATTCATTCAAATTGATACCCATAAAAATACTGAGCTCCAATCTCTACGTGTAAATTACTCTATGTACTCTACTTCTGTACTAATAATCCCCCCCAACAAAAAAAAGAAAACAGGACTTTTACAAAATTTAAAATTAAAATGTTGCCCCGAGTAATTATAGTAAATACTAACACATAATGAGATTTTCAACTCTTTGACTTTGGACGTTTGGAACTTTTGGCGCTACTTCTTGTTTTAGTGTCCGACAGACAGACACACGGATCATCGCAAACATCTCCAGCCACAGCGAGACCATCATCATCAAAATATTCAACGGCTCCGATTGCACTCTATGTTATGCTTCTTCGTATATTTACAAAATTACCAATAATCTCGCGGATTGAATTCCTTCAATTTCGGAATCGGTGAGTCAACTCGCTACCAGCACTGGTCCGTCTCCCAGTTCCGCCGAGTGTAGTACCCGGAATATCCCGACGCCGTTGACAACGGTCGGATCCGGCGCATAAACTTCCGGTCGTAATCGGCGCGCTTTTCGGGGTCCGATAGCGTGGAGTAGGCAGCATAAATCTTCATGAACCTGTCACCCGACGTGTCCTTGCCCTCGCTCGCCGCCACGTCGGGGTGGCAAACCCTAGCCAATCGCCGGTACGCCGATTTGATCTCCTGACACGTGGCGACAGCCGGGATGCCGAGGATCTCGTACAGCGAGGTCATCTTCTGAGGGCCGAGGTACGACGCCGTAGCTGTCTCGTCCGAGGTGCAGGTGGAACCGGCGGCGAAGGCGCTTATTGGTCTGAAATATACACGTGTCGAGGTTTTGGGAAGGGGAGGGGTGGCGGAGAGAATTGGGGCGGCGAAGAATGTCGAGGTCGAAGCAGAGAGCATGGTACGGTGCGTTTTGGTTTGCGGTTGTGAGTTTTTGATTGAGGGAGAGAGAGAGAGGGAAGGAGGGGGGTGTTTGTCTTTATATGTTGGGGAGTTTTGGGGGTGTTTGGGTTCGGGTTTGGATTTGGGTTGTGCCGGAGTAACTATGGTTAAATATGGTGTTTGGTTAGGCTAAGAAAATGCTTATCCAGTTTGGCTGAGTTTGATGCTGACTCGACTCCTCAGAACATTTTATCCAATAATAATAATTTGTTTTTTTAAAAAAAAATTTCGGTGGTCATAACTTGATAACAAATGGCGGTGGATGAGTTCTACATTTGGTGTCCTCCTTGGGTCTTTTTCCACAACTTTGATAAGGTTGCATTTCCCTTCCTTCATTCGAGCCAAACTCAATACTGATCAAGTCGATTGATAGAAATGTATCAAGTCGATTTACACCCATATTTAAAATGTTAGATCCAATTAATGTTGTTGTATTTTGCCATATATATATATATATATATGCGCATTTAAAACTTGATTTAAGATTCGAACATGAGACTATTGATCTGCAAATCAATGTCATTTTTCATTGGATTAAACTCCGTTAGCAACACATACTACTATATCATCTCCTATGTTATTCGTTGATCAAAATTTAAAACTTTTTTAAACCCTAGTATTATTGTTTAGCCTAATCTCAACTGACTTGTTTTCATTTTTTTAATATTTTGAAAAGCAATATTAGCCACAGAGATAAAGAGTATTTCTTTTCTCCAAAGATAAGCAATTCATTTAATCAAAACAGAAGTTAACATCTGTCTTTGTCACCT
Source organism: Prunus avium (assembly GCF_965620075.1). Lineage (NCBI taxonomy): Eukaryota > Viridiplantae > Streptophyta > Magnoliopsida > Rosales > Rosaceae > Prunus > Prunus avium. Next base: position 33,378,276 of record NC_142290.1, on the reverse strand, counting down.
AAACCAACCTAGAAAACCTAATAACTGGTCAGATAACTAATAGTGCTTTGGTGGAGGTTAGTTATTAATAAATAATTAAATAAAGCAAAGGGATTTAGAAAAAGTTACTCAACCATATCCATGAAGCAAAGTATCTTCTGTAGGAAACACAAAAAACCTAATGGTCATGACTCATGATCTTGTCTTTGAATTTAACAAGTTGTAAATTTCCTATTTGTACTCCTTACTTTCCTCTATAGTCTATCCATATGTTCCACTAAACCTATAGAATGTTTCCCTCTAAGCTTTAGACTTTACTAACTATTTGATTATATTCTATCTGCACTAGTATAATAAGGGAATTTGAATTCTCTGGTACTTGTTTTCTTCTTCTAAGATAACCTACTACACTACTTAAAATTACCACATTATCCTTTTAAATTCTAGGGGGATGAATTGATGCTTAAGTTTTTAATAAGCAGAGTCCATCTAAAGAGAGAATCCACCTTACTAATGGAGGATACTGCTTACCTCCTTCTCTGGAAGGAGATATTACTCTTTTATGTTAATCACAGTTTAACACATGTGTAAAAATATGGGAGATTCACTGTTATATCAAATATAGGAGCCTAAATTTTATATATAAAAAAACCATATATGAAATGGACTTTAGAAACACACCCAAAATCCATTTACAACATAACAAAAAGGCTTTAACTTCTTTTAAATTACAAAACTGTCATTGATTTCTTAAAACAAACCCAACCCCAAAACCTCATTAAAAAGCCCAAAATACTCAATAAGGCATCAAAGTAATTTAATAATCAAAATTAAATTCAATAGGGCCAGCAGTCATTTTTTGGGTTTGTTTATATAAATTAAATGGTGTAGGGTTTATTTATAGTATTAGTGCTAAGAATGGGTATATGACTAAATATCTCTAAAAATATTTCATCAAAAATACACACACAAAAAAACATCTACACATATATTATACTGCCATTGATAGAAATGTAGGAGCTCTACTTACAGGGATGGACATAATAAGGGTGTTAAAGAGAGAGATAGCAAAACAAATATTATAAACCTACCTACTATATAACAAAACCCTCCCCACTTAATTGCAGAGCTAGAATGGAGCCCAATAATATCCCAACAAATTTGTCCAGATATTTTCTTGTGGACAATAAATCAATTCAAGTAAAATTTAATTAATCTTTAATATCTCAGTTTAGTTTGTGTATTAGAAGATTATATATACTTTTGTTAAAGGCTTTTTATCACAAATGGTCCTTCACGTTTACGAAATTATCACGAATGGTCTTTGAGGTTTTTTTGTGACACTAATAGTCCTTAACGTTTGGGCTTTTTATCACAAATGGTCCCCGCCGTTATAAATTCTGTTAAGTGTGACGTGGAAGATAAATGGAGCCCACATGTCCAATCACATTGTGACATGTAGATAAAAAAAATAATTAAATAATTTTTTAATGAAAATTCCTTTTTTTTTTTTTTTTTCTGCAACTTTTCATCCCCTTCCTTGCTCCGTCTCTCTCCCCCTCTGCCCTCGCTCTCCACCCTAACAGGTCTTAGATCTGTCATTTGACCCTTAGTGTCTCTGACGCTGCTGTTTCTGGGTTCTTTCGTTTAATTAAGTCGGGATTTTTTTCTATGAAATGTTGACTCATTTTCAGTATGAGGATTGTCGGTTTTGTGGGTCATCTGGTTCTTTCATTCCATGGAAACATGAATTGATGGCTTTTGATGTAGTAATTTTTATTTTTAAGATTTTAGTCGTGAGGATTTGGTATTTTGGCAGAATATGTGGCTTTATGTTTAGTGGTTGGACTATGATTCATACACATTAATATACTCTGCACCTCTGTTTATTGTGTTCTTTTTTTTTGGCATGGTTTCCATGGCGGTACAGACGGCCCACATCATAGCATTAGGGTTAGGGTTTATGAATTTGAAGGGCCGCTCTTAATGCATTTCTCATCCAATTTCAGACCAATTGATTCAAAAAGCACAACAATAATGCATTTCTCATCCAATTATAGAACCCTACTGTTTTTGGTTTGTGACCCTCTTGTTGTTTCATCATAGCAGAGGGTGGAGAGCGAGGGCAGAGGTGGAGAGAGACGGAGTAAGGAAGGGGATGAAAAGTTGCAGAAAAAAAAAAAAAAGAATTTTCATTAAAAAAATAAAAAAAATATTTTTATCCACATGTCACAATGTGATTGGACATGTGGGCTCCACTTATTTTCCACGTCACACTTAACAGAATTTGTAACGGCATGGACCATTTGTGATAAAAAGCCCAAACGTTAAGGACTATTAGTGTCACAAAAAAACCTCAAGGACCATTCGTGATAATTTCGTAAACGTGAAGGACCATTTGTGATAAAAAGCCTTTGTTAAAAGAAAAAGACATAACCCCAAGAATGATTGAATACTAGCTGTTATCAACGAAGAGTCCAAACCCATTTGCAAAAGGCTTGAGTGCTTTTCGGCCTGCGTTGGAAAGGGACCCAACAAGGGTGCTGGCTGTCATTTGCAACCACTAGTTTCCATTAGATCTTTTCTTCTTCTTCTTCTTCTTCTTCTTTTATTATCTTTTTGATGAAATTAAATTCTCTAGATCTTTTAGCTATTTGCCTCAGAATTCAAAGGTTAAAAAGTCACACAGGAAGCTTGCCTTCACCGAGAAGACTTTGATTGAGACTGTCCCTTCCTTGAGAGAATCACAACTTTACTCTGGATTTATTTCTGAAGATATAAACAAGGAGCAAAATTATTGTGATCACAGAATAAATTAATATATATAATGCATGTGAATTTTGGTAGCCTTTTGGGCAAGCAAGAGTCACTTGACCAAGTCCGCTACAAACTTAAGGTCCATAAAAGAGTACATTATTCCAAACGTCTCTCATATAATTACAGAGGGGCCAAGTGTTATCCGATTTCAAACAAAATCACAAAACCCTCCTTCAAATCTTGGCTGTTCCTGCTGTATAATTCTTTTTTCTTTCTTTCTTACCATTTGGAAATTGGAATTGAATTCACAGAAACATAAACACATAACTTAAAACAACATATTCACATCAAAACAGAAAAAATCTTTTGATGCTCGAGTTGAGCCTCTGGTTTTAAACGAACGGCTTTTCCACATCAAGCCATTCTAGACAAAGAACAAGTGTGGACCTGATTAAGAATGTTGGATTATGGAGGGGATTGTGAGGCCGACACTGAACGCTGATAATCAATCTACGAAAATGACTTTGACTCGACAATTCTGCTATGTTATTAACAATTACATGGTACAACAACACATCAATAACGAAATGACACCGATCATCAATCCACTAAAACGACTTAGTTTCGACGGTTCTACTATATTATCAACAATTACATGGTATAACAACACATTAATAACAAAATGACACGTAACTTAGTAAATGAAAATTGAAATTTGCAAAGTTGATATTATCAAAGAATATTAAAATCCACATGATTTTACATCATTCTTCTTCTTCCGAGAAGCAAAGATTTGGGTAAGGACTAATCCTTAATGTCATAATTTGAGAAGGACAGGTTTGCTTCTTTGTGGCCGTAAAACCTTGTCATTCAACTTTTGCATGTCCTTAGACTTTTTTAGTGTTGTGTTAGACAATCTAACCTAACAGTCTCTGATCCTGATAATGATGTAAAACCTATCTTTAACTAAGTTGCGGGTTTATCATGCACTGCTGATGTGTTTCACATTATCATTCTAATATTATATGCTTTTCAACGATCACTGCACTTAACTATCAGCCTTGTTGATTGGTATTTGTATGGAAGAAGTTTTTTTTAACCTTTCGATTATTTTATTTTTATTTTTTTATAATATAATTGAGTTATCTTCTGTGACCATTCGTTCTTGATGCTGAAACAAGAGATAATATTCCTTCCTTCCTTATTGATTATGTTGCAGCCACCATGATTTGCCAATCAAAGTTTGGCTGTTTATGTTGAAGTTATGAAAAGAAAGATTAACACAATAATAAATTTGACATTCTTTGTCCAATCAGAGTGCTACTCTTTTTGGTTGAGATATAGATGAGACCTGTATTGCATCATTGTTGATATCTAGTTACAAACCAGCTCTTGGTTTAGTGGTAGATAATGTCTTCTCAACGTGGGAAGAAGATATTTCAAGTCCGAATTTCTCCTCCACGACTAATTTTTTTATAATAAAAAATTTCATATGAAAACATATTTGTTTCGAGGAGCACTGCGATCAATTCACTAAACAAGGAAATGAATAACTTTAAACAGCTAATAATACAACACGAGCTTATGCCTGAGAGTTTCGATTCCCAGAAGAATAATTTTGATCACAAAATTTCCTAAACTGAGATGGCCGGCACTGCGCCATCTCTAAGTTTAGGGTAGGCAGGAAATTAACAGCTTGACATCCATATTACCTAAATCAGTGATCATCATTTTTGTCGAGGTTTTGAAGCAGCCCATTTGAAATAATTACAATTTGCTTCAGGGTTAGATGCAGGCCCCTGTATGGAGAACAAAAAATGCCACTAATTAGTTCATATATCATACGAAACACAGATACATAATCTGGAGACCATCTCTCTTTTTCAATCAATCGTCAAACGCCCAAAGGTTTAAAGGGAGAATGGGGGTAGAACAACAGATCGCACAGCTTGTGGCTTTTTCTGTCCTGAGTTCTAACTACCAAAGGGAAAATAGTTGCATGGTTGATGGAACTTTATCAGATGTTTTCTACTATTACAGCATCAACTGAACCTGAATATGTTTGGGTTGAATTTTATTTTTCATTTTTGGTGAGCCACCAATAGGTCGAATTGAACACATACAAAATAGTGGAAAACTAAAACATGGTAGGAAAGGAGCAATGTGTATGCTGATAGCAGTATTTGAGGTTTTAAATAAAAAAGTACCTCAGCACGAGCACAGACATAAAACCTGCGTCCAAAATTAGCACCTCGCTTCCTCACAACCCGAGCAACACAGGGTTCCCTATGGCCCTTGCAAAGTGGTATGCTATTCTGCATGACTTGCTGCAACCTTTGCCACTCCATTAGAGCAAAATTATTCTTCTCTTTCTCCAAAGAACAGACATCTACTTCATCCTGATCCTCAATTGATGCACTTGAGTTCAATTCACACTGCTTGGGACTGCCACTTTGATTCTCTGGTATTGGAGTTTCATTTGACAGACGATTAGAATCTGGAACATCTATCTGATTAGTTGAAGTATCAGTACCATTGCCGACACCATTGCTAGGGATTGAACTTTTCTGGAAAAATGACCTCAATGAGAGTTGAGAGCTCCTTTTTGCCTTTTTCTTTGGTTCACTGCTGCACATTGTTTTGGTACGTTGACCACCTAAAGTCACCAAGGTGTTACAAGTATCCTCCATAGAAAAACCGTTGGAATGCTCATTTGTTTTTGAACTGAGAACTTCAAAGTTTTGGCTCGAAGAAGAACATGAGTTTCCACTGGGTACACCGGGTGTGCTACAGTGGTCAGACGAGCTTCTTTCTCTCTCACTGCAACTCTCTTTAATGATATCTCCATCTGAATTAACTTGTTCAGCAGTTTGTCTTTTCATTAACACTGATACTGCACAGGACTAAGGGTTCAGTCAAGTTTGAGTAGGCATAAAGAACAAGCGCTTCAGGGGAAAAGAATAGATTGAAACTGACAGATGATCAAGTAAAAGAGTAAGAGAGCATATAGCATTCACATGCTTTAATATAAATAAATTCAACAGATCACTAAATAGAAGCTAAACCAAGAAAGCAGTCGCTTCCTTGAATTTTCAAGTGTGCATCATAAAGGGCTTATCACTTGATGTAATTTGCAAGACAGCATACATAGAAATATCTATATTAAAAAGAGACCATCAGCAAAAGGGGAAAAATAATTTCATACCCAGGGTTTGCTGGAGCCCATGAACCATTGGAATGTATCTAGCAGATAAAGATGGGGTGCTATGCTGGAAGACACTAGGAATTTCCAGCAAACTTGTGTAAACAGGAGCATGATCAGAGCCTTCAAGTTTAATACTCTGCCCTCCCTTCCACCTGTGGGTAGGGAAAGAGGTCAAAGTAACATCCTAACCCTCACACATGCTTACATATATATGTACCACATGCATGCGTTGCACATTACCCACTGTTGCATAACCAGGAAAGCAAAACTACAAGGGAATGAGACACACCAATGGGGTGCACACACACACAAAACAAGCATCCATGTATCCTATACCTCAGTGAATTTCCTGGTTTCCACCGTTTATACTGTGTCAATATGTCACACTCCTTGACATGGCAAGTTACAAAATTATGGCTTTGCAGGTCCTGCTCTTGGTGTAAGCATGATCCTGCAAAAAGAATGTGGTCGATTCTAGAGCCATAATTAAATTCTTCAGCACCTGTATTTTGTGGCCAGCATGTGTACGCTTCTCTTCTGCAGAAAAAAAAACGAAAACAAAAAGACAAAATGGACAAACAAGGTAAGACCAAAAAAATGGACAGACGCCTTCAGGTAACAATGAATGTCAGAGTTTGACATAAAATATTAAAATGATGGTAAAAAGGAATACATAGAGGAGAACATGGAGGATTGACAAATGGTAAGAATTTATTATGGCCTTTTCAATATACTGACCGAAGAAGACTTGATGGTAAAAAATCCAAACTCGAAATCATGCACCGTCGCACTTAATGATCATATAATGATAATGCGATTAAACCATAAAAGTAAAACATGAAGTTGAATGGGGCACTCAAGATATGTTGAAGGAAAGATATCATACAATAATAACTTCAAATGACTAAACATGTTCCCACGACTACTGAGCAAATATAACGCATTACTCAAATCCAAACTCAAGTATGCATAAGAACAAAACAAATGACTGCTAGAAGTCCTTTTGAGAATTAGTTTTACCTATTAGGATGCTTTGCTCTGAAAACATCAAAGAATGAGCCTTTATTTTCCACCAACATAGATCTAAACCATCTTCTAAATCTACAAGGTATTTCCTCAAAATATTAGGTATTGAGCTTTACTTATAAAACTGTTCAAAACATTGCATGCACATGTAACTATTACATAGAGATCAGAAAAAAAATCATACTGGTTGTTCTCAAATTCTGGTTCTGCATCACAACGATCTAAAGAGGTGGGTGCAATGTTAAGATCACCAACAACAAATATCCTCCTCCCCTGAAGCAGGAGAGACTCCCACCTTTTCTACAACAAAAATTACCTATATTAATAAATAAATAAAACACAACAGAAAAACAATTATAACTTTTGCATGCTAATTAAACACTTCTTGTAATAAACCAAAGGCATAAATGCACAAAAGAAAGGAACTACATAAAATAGTAACTCAAAAGAGCAAAAGGTCACTTTGGTTACCTGTAAAATCTTGAAAAACTTGAGCTTAAACTCAATCCTTTCTGTGTCATCACATACAGCTCGAGGCCCATACAAATTGAAGAGAACTAGACAAGCATTGTCAATAAAGCTTTTAACTTTTCTCCAACAAGTGAAAGCACAAAGACTCAAGCTTGAAAAAACATACCAAAATGACCATGATCTGTGATAATACACCGTCCCTCGCCATCAACCTTAAGAAGCTCATCCTTCGAAAATTCCTCAAGCCCTTTTGCAGCCGCAGCCATTTCTCCTTTTCCAATCTCAAGGAGCCCAGTGAAGCCTTCCTCTGCCGCCACCGGCAACGCCACTTCGTCACTCGAGAATGCCGATTTTACGCGGCAAAACGTAGCCACACCTTCATATGTGACGTGAAATCAATCCAAATTCGAGACTGAAGTTGCAAAATTTGAAGAGAGTCTGCTGTGGTTTGGTTGAGTCAATTGAACAAATACTTACCGGAGTATCCAGTTCGGCCTCTCTCGGAGGTACGAGTGCAGGAGAAGAAGGACTCGTAGCCCTCCGCCATGACCAAGTCGGCGGTCAATTCTTGTCTTCTCAGTTTGGTTTCCTGAACACAAATGATATCTGCGTCCAGCGAATTTAGCAATTTGGGAAGAGAGCCAAATTGCGCAATGCGTGGCCTCAGCCCATTCACGTTGTACGTCACTATCTTCATCTTCTTCCTTTCTTCCAATTTACAGAGACAGAAGAAACCCTCGAGCCATTTTCATTTTCAGAATTTGGAGGTAAACGAAAGCCCTCCTCGCTTAAACGACGTCGGTTTGTTCTAACGTGTCGGTCGACTATTGAGTGGAAACAGAGTTTTAACATTACTATCGTGGTCAGGAACGTAGCCAGTCCTGGTCTCTACCTCTAAAGCTTTAATAAAATATTAAATTTAATTAAAAATGAAAAAAATGAAAAATGCAATATCCAAATCGCATTGGCATCCATTCTCGCAGTGGTGGGTTTTGTTGTGGAAAGCTGAGATAGGTGTTCAATTTTGTATCTTTCGATTGCCTCTTTCCCTGAAATTCTTCAATTTGCAGTGAAGAGCAAAACCCTAGACTGAAAATTTGAAGCCAAAGGCCAGGGTTTGATTGATGTGCCTGAGCTCGCGAGCATGGATCAATGGAACGGTGACGATTTCTCAGCAGCTTCAGCTCCTTCTTCTGCTCAGCCTCTTCTTTTGCCCTCCTCCAATCGCTCCCATAACTCCAACTCTGAGTCCAGGTTTTTATATTTCCCATTTTTTTCCTACACATTTTCTGTTTTCTTTTATTGGGTTAGCTTGAATTCAGCAATTAAATGTCTCTGTTATTAAATAATTTCGAGAAAAAAAATTATTGATTGTTTTGAAGCAGATGGGTTGAGAAAGTTTGGATTTTTATAGTTTGATTTTGTGGCAGACAAAGGCCTGATGTGGAGACGAAGGACCCAATTGTTGCAAGAAAAGTTCAGAAAGCAGACCGTGAAAAGTTGAGGAGGGATCGACTCAATGAGCACTTTCTTGAGTTGGGCAACACATTAGGTAAAGCTTAGTCAATATTCTACTACTCTTTTTGGCACAACATGTTTCACCATCACAACAATAGCTTGACATGAATGAAGGCTAAATATTTTGATTAACAGTATCAGCAATATAGCATGTGAATGGCAGATTGTGTGCCTCACAAGTGAACATTAGTTTACCAAACGCATGCCTTAGTTCTCAAGAAACATGCATGCCTTATTGTTATGTTGGAATTGTAGATCCAGATAGGCCCAAGAACGATAAGGCAACCATCCTTACAGACACAATTCAAATGTTGAAGGATTTAACTGCTGATGTCAGCAAACTAAAGGCCGAGTGTGCCACGCTTACTGATGAATCCCGTGAGGTGAGGTGATGTTCCTTTTAATATGTAATGTGTATTATCCTTGTGGTTGTAACTTGTAAGGCCGATCATATGCTAATGTCATCGGAATTCTTGTTTATTGCAAGCAGCTAACACAGGAGAAGAATGAGCTAAGAGAAGAGAAGGCATCTTTGAAATCCGATATTGAGAATCTAAATGTTCAGTATCAGCAAAGACTGAGAGTTATGTTTCCATGGGCTGCCATGGATCCTTCTGTTGTTATGGCTCCACAATACTCATATCCAATGCCTGTAGCTGTTCCTCCCGGCTCAATTCCCATGCACCCATCACTTCAACCATTTCCTTACTTTCAAACTCAAACTCCTGCTGCTATTCCCAATCCCTGTTCAACTTTTGTCCCATATCAAGCTCCTGCCAATCCTCCTGTAGAACAGCCGGCACCCCAGTATGCATCTGTTTCCCACCTTTCAAGCAAACAAGATTCCAGAAGCAAGTCATCAGATATGCAAAGGGGGAGCAATGCTGAAAGATGTGACGACTCCAATGATGTGGCAACCGACCTTGAACTTAAGATGCCAGGATCTTCGACACAACAGGTTTGTTTTAGCATTTAAACTTATAGAAGCTACACTTTTCAGAAATACGTTTATATATGTACGGTACCTATATGTTACACATGAATCTACTTTGTACATTAGAAATGGAAAATTGAATGAATGGGGTTTTACAGGATTCATCTTCTGGAGGTAGGAAGGCCAAGCAATCACAGAGGAAGGATAGGGTTGTTACAGATGGAAGCTCATCTAGTAGGTATTCTTCATCTCAAGGTCTTCAGGATAACTCCTCCAACAGCGTAGGTGACGTCCCCAAGTCTAACAAATGAAACATAGGTTGCCTGTACTTCTGACTTCATCAAACTGCTAACATCACAAGACCTTGTGTTTTCTATGACACCCTGATCATAAGCCGTGGGTCTGAACACCTTCCGGTTTATTTTGAACACAAGTTTCTAATCGAATTCAAAGTTGCGGACTCCAGTATCCAAGGAAGAAAGCAAAGGTTTTCTGTTTTCTAGTAACATATTTCCTCAGCAACAGGAAGGCAATAGAGAGGTTTATATGTTTGTAAATTGTCTTTAAGATCTGCCTAACCCCTTAGATTAGATATGTTAAACTGGTGTAATTGTAATTGCACATTCAGTCTAGCAATTATTGTTATTTATTTTGATATTTTAATGTGTTTTCTTATTTTGCGTCTCACCATGCAACCATTTGGCTAAGAGCTTATTTCAATCATTTGAGCACGCGTTTTTTTGACTGTTTGGTCAATCCAAATCCAATTGAGCAAAATTAAAGTCAATAAGTTCATATTCGCCAATTTCGGTTGTTTTCTACTTGTGGTTTTTAGTTAGGGTAATGATTTCCCCACTCCAATTTTATTCACTTACACTCCTTTTTTAGTTATAAAATAGAGTGTAAGTGAATAAAATTGGAGTGGGGAAATCACCACTCTTTAGTTATTGGTATATGATAACCCAAGATACCGCATCAAATAAATAAATAAAAAGCACAAGATGGTCCTAATCTGCCACATTTTCATTAAAATTTATTTATGTCACACATAATAATTGTGTACGGCACAACCAAGAAATCCCCAACACCTGCAAAAGGATGTACACTTTGAACAACCACAGTAACCGGAGCCACCTTCTTTTCAGATTCACACCAACTCTAACATCACATGTCTCAAGTGAAATGTTTTATCCAATCCTATGCAGAATACAATTGCTGAATACTTGAGTTCAAAAGTGGTCCGGGATGGTTATAAGTTATAACTAGAAAACCGGAACATCTGTCTTACTCTCTTTTACTTCCAATCTTCAAAACATTAATTCCAATCTACACCTTCCTAGCATTCCGTTGACCAGGCGGGCTAGTCACGGTTTTCGAACTAATGCTCGCAGTTCTTAGAAGTCTACGGAATTCTGATAGGCTGATCTTCCCATCTTTGTCAATATCGGCCTCTTCGAGAAGTGGATCAATAGAACCTCTTAATCCCGTGTGCTACAAAAGAGAGGAAACAACATAGTGTATCAGGAAAATTAACAAGAACACTGGTAAATCCAAGTTTGTGTTCCATGTTATTGTGTCTTCTGGGAGAGGAAAGGCATAGCCAACAAAACAAATTAACACTAACCATTTTAAGTTCCTCTGGAGTTATAAACCCATCTTTATCTATGTCGAATTTCTCAAAGGCTGCCCGTGAGCGCTGCTGCCACTTCTCAGAGTCATGTTCCTCCAATTGATGCACATGCAGAGTGGCTGCCACAAACTCGTTGAAATCCACAAGCCCATCTGTGTTGCTGTCAATCTGCATCAAGCAAATCAACAACCACATTCCAAACCGTACATCCAAAACACGAATATAAGATTGATGTGAGATTCACATCGCCTTGGGAGGAGTAAGGGTAAGAGGGCTCGCAAGGAAAAAGAATGATCAGGGAAAGAACCTGAACACCCTACGAGACTGGCATAAAGAAAACAAAAAATAGGTGGTTTTTTCCCTTCATTAAGAGGAGGGAAAAAGAAAAAGGAAAAGGGTGGTGGGGGTGGCGTACCGCTTCCAGTATCTCAAGGACCCGTGAATCTTTCAATTTCCAAGGGACATCTTTAGCAAGTGCCTGCAAGAAAGACATCAATCTTAGAAGTTTAGAACTAAAGAAACCACATATGTTAGAACATACACTCATGAAGAAAGGGGCATATCATATTCTAAAGTTCAAATTTAAATGTGAAAAAGGATTACCTGTCTCATTTCTTCAAGACTAATGGAACCGTTCTTATCCACATCAATTGCATCAAATTGATCCTTGAGATCAGACAGCTCCTCGGCATTAAGTGTGCTAGCTAATGCCTACAATGCCATCAATTTTGAATAACGAATTTAAAATACAAAATACTTTTTCTTTTTTGTACTGGAAACTCCAAGAGAAGGAAATTTTTCTTACCCTTAGAGCAAACTGTTTCAAACGACTGTACCTCACAAACTGGCGCATGTTATTTAGAACAGATATATCGATAGGAATCTCTGATGCATTGCCTCCTTCTCTAACCCACGGGTGTGCTGAAAAGAAGAAATAACAGTTAATCCCTCTGGAAATAAATTTTATATATATTAACACTTCAAAGAATTGTCTCGAGATGAAAAATAATAATAAATGTTCCTTGGGTATGACACCAATAACTCAATAGTAAAAAAGAAAAAGCAAATCATTGGAAAATCATTTTATAAAGCAGCTAATTCAAAATCTTTACAAATATGTTAGCCTTTCCAGTACCATAGTAATCAGCATTATTTCTATCAAGATAAGATCTAGGGGCATACATAGAGCCTGAGCAGCAGTTAGCCTTGCTCGAGGATCCTTTACCAGTATCTTCCTAACAAAATCTTTAGCACTGGTGCTTATGGTTGGCCATGGTTTGCGGCGAAAATCAGGCTTGTTCCTTAAGACCTACAATAATAGAGAGGTGAATAAGTCCACTAAACAGATAATGAGGGGCCAGGGGGGGCATAACAAATAATAAACCGGCATAAAATTATTGCCCCCAAAAAAAAAAAATTCCAACAGAATTCAAAATTAAGAATGTACTACACCTCCTTAAATATACCATCTTCGGTCTTGTCCCAGAATGGGCGCCTCCCACAAAGCAAAATGTAGGTAATCACACCAATACTCCAAACATCTGATTCAGGCCCAGACTTCCGTCTCAATACTTCAGGAGCAACATAATAAGCACTGCCAACAATATCTTGGAACTTCTTGCCTGCATTTTTTAAGCTTAAACAGCTTTATAGGTTTCAAATAAAAATGGCCAGAAACATGGCCACAAGTACTAGATAAGCAAAATTGAACTGGAGGACTTTAATCACAGAAACTTGTACATCTCTTGATAAAATCTTTCCTGGATTGAAAATATGCTCACCTGGTTTTATAAAGTCTGACAAACCAAAATCTGTGGCCTTCAAAGGAGAGTCTGAGGCATTTGACTTGAAAAGAAAATTCTACAAGCAAGGAAAAAATGGAAAGTTACAACAATCAGAGAAAAATGACTCCATATATCAAAGGATGAATTCATGTTAATGAACTTGTTTATACCTCAGGTTTCATGTCACGGTGCACCAGACCATGTAAATGACACTCAGCTGCAACCTTAAGCATCTGCCTTACAACTACTGCTGCATCCTTTTCAGTGTAACGGCTTTCCTTCCTGATTAACCAAGAAGAAGAATATAATTTCAAGGTTACAACAGATATGACAGAAAGAAAATTTCATGGTCAACCGGAAATACAGAAAAATATTTATCCAGGACTCAAGGAATCTTACTTCCCCAAAATCCGGTCCAGCAACTCACCACCTTCACATAACCTGAAAAGATAGAAGATAGAAAACAATATATGCAAGATATTAATGGGGTGATGAAACAAACACTTACATAGAATTATACAGTAAAATCTCTCAGAAAACATGAAGATCAATAAGCCGAAAAGGAGCATGTAAGGAACTAAAACAGAAGAACATTGGAGTACTCTGAAAACAAAGCTCGACAATGAAACTTACTCCATAACTATAAACACATAAGAATCATCTTCAAAGGCATTATAAAACTGGACAACATTCTCATGGCCTGCAAGCTCCTTTAATATCCTTACTTCTCGCTTAACATCTTCAACGGCGATAGGTAGAATCATCTGCAGCCAAACCAAAGATCATTCACGAATTAATGGAACATTTTCGAAAAAGGAAAAGGGAAAATGATTTATGTTTCTAATTAACACATTAACACTTGAAAAGTAATTCACGGTATTTGTAATTATAGAACTACATGTTTCACCTGATAGGAAACTGACTGAGAAAAAAACAAACCAACTGAATGACAAATTTCAAAAACTTGCAGGTAGGTATGAAACAAGAGTACAATAAAACAAAAACTTGAGTAATTGTCAACTGCTATCTGCTACTATTTACACACGAGGTTCTCAACATGACCAATTTTCAGAAACCTCAATTGAACCCAAAAATGGGAAGAAATTCTCCATTCCTCAAAGAGACCCACAAGACTGCTTTAAGCAAATGGAGGCTAATTTGGAAAAGTAGAAATCCAATAGTGGAAAGTGGGAATCAACAAGAAAATTATTGGAACAAAAAACCACAAATGCCAATCCGCAATAAGAATCATCAACACCTAATCATAAAATTATAATATCCCAAAAACCCCAACCGACAACTCTTTCCATATCACATTAAGAATTGAACACCACCTTAAAACCAAATGAGCCCAGATTCACATACAACCAAATGAGATCACAAAACGGAAGCTTTTCAATGAATTGATCCAAAAACACACAAAATCCAATTCAGAAATTGAGACACCAATACCTTGTTCTTATCAATTCTCTTGACCGCAACTCGATCCCCATTAGCCTTATCGGTAGCAACATACGTGTACCCAAATTGACCATGACCCAACAACTTCCCGATCGTGTATCGCTTATCGAAATTCTTATCGTACCCAAAATCGGTGCGCTTCCCGCACGGTATGACCCCGGTCTGCCTCCTGGAGTTGGGCTTGCTTTTTGGTTTATTGGCAAGCTGCTTCCTGGGCATCTCATTGGGTCTATTGGTCCTTCTCTGTTCTTGCTTGACCGGCGTGGTTGTTGATTGTGACGATGCTGTGCTCTGTTTCCGGTTGTGATTGGCCGTGGGCGCGGCTGTGTTGTTGCTATTTGAGCCACTGACCTTGACGGTGGAGAAGCAACCACCCATGATTTAACCAATAAAATAAGCAGAAGAAGAAAAAACAAAGGCAAAGAGACAGAGAAACAAAGAGGGTTTTTACTTTTCAGAGGTTTTGATCCAAAACCATTTGGGAGATTGAATTTTAACAATTATTGGCGATGGTAGTCAAATTTTATATGGAAAGAATCAGAGGGAGACATAGGTATAAAGATAATGAGAAGACAAATTAGAGGAAAGATTGGAGCAGAGAGCAGGAAGAAGGGAAGAAATAGAGGGACGAAGGTGGTGGTGGTCAAAAGAGACTTCTTTTGACAAAAAGAAAATAAAAAAAAATGAGAACCCAAAAACACAAAAGAGAGAATGGCCTACGGGGGAGGAGTTGGCGCGGAAGCCCCCCGTTTTTCAGTTTTTTGTTGGGAGAGGAAGTCGTGTTTTTATTATTCGCTTTCAAGACAAATTTTGGATATTTTTTTACCAATTTTATTGGGTGAAAAATAATTAATTTATTATTTTTAATTCTAGAAGTCTGTTTTTTTCACACGATAACTTAAATTATAGATGTTGGGTGTCCACGTCGTCAACGCGGTGAAAGTTAAAACAATAGGAAAGAATTATTACGGATAAAGGTGAAAAGTAAATTTTGTTTCAGAGGGTTTATGACGAGTTGAAAAATAGTAAATGACTAGTTGGATATTGCAGATGATGATTTGTGCTGTCATCCGTGGTAATGTAGTGGGTAGTTTTTTCAATAAATGTACACGGATTATTATGTCTTCATTTACTTATCAAATCTTTGTCTTTATTTTTCTAACTTTTTGGGAATATTGTTGATGTTACCACGTCAACTTTGTGCAACCCACACACAGGACCAAGGTTTAGGTTGGCATCAATCTATTAGTAGATCCCATTTCCTGGTTGAAATTTATACATTTGTGTATTTTCGATATCAAAAATGTTTATTTGTACCATATTCATCGACAATATTACTGATCACCTTTCTGGTAGGGTTCCATTAGTGTATATAAGACTCACATGTATTAAAAAGGTAATAAATAATATACTCAGTAAATATGATCCAAATAACAATACATTTTCGATATATATTATGAATGATATAATACGGATATAATCTTGTTCTTCTCAAATAGTTGCCTAACGGCACACATGAGAGCTAATTCTCCTACCAAACCTCAAAACAAAGGGGAAAAGAGAAAAACCAAATACCAACTAGTCCAAGGCTGACAAAACCAAAAACAACTTGAAGCTAGCTAGGGTCCTACGATGTCTGCGGCCAAGGGTGGGGCTATAAATTTTTTTCTAAAATGATGGGCAAATCTGTGAATAGCTTAGGGTAATTAAGTTGAGTATTCTCAATGAGAAAAGACAACATATGTATAGAGGAAAATCGAACCCTTGAACTATTAATCGAATCATTGACTTACCCTAGTCGACTCACGCATTTTTTTCTTTTGCTCTAAATGTAGTAGGTTGCAGTAGCTGAACACAAGTATTTTTTCGTGACAGAAATCAATGCAGATAGGGCAATATACCAAGAGACGCCATACTTACTCATTAAATGAGCCTAGTTAGCTGGGTTCCCTCACTAGAAGGGCAGACTGTCTGTGGCTGAGATTCGAAGCCCACAAAAAGTATTAACTTGATGGGAGCCTGCCCTTGACGGCAAGTCAGATGATGAAGCTCATGGAAATGTTTCATATAAACTAGATAAAATTGTTTGACCAAGACAATTTATATAAACTTAGTCAAACTATTTGTGTCTTGAATCCTAAATATTCCTATTTTCGAATATAAGTTTATAAACAATACCGTCAAAACAAATTTAAATGTATGTTTGTAATTAAGCAGCCACCTTGGCCACATTATTTATACTTCACCTCACCATCGGTTGATTTATAATTAACAAATGGTTATCTCGAAATTGAAAGGTCTGAGTTCAAATGGTCATAAGGGATGTGCTTCGCACTCTGCACCCGAGTTTGAATCTCTCTTTATTGTTTAGATTAATTTAAAATATCGCTTATATATATATTTTGGGTTGTAAAAATCATGTTCTAACTAGGATCCATTGGTTGTTTGGTCTTCCCTCAATTCTCGTCTTTTATTTCATGTGGTTATTTATTGCGACTATGACTTTCTTAGGGACCATGATGGGGTACATGTCTGTCTACTACAAACTTGGGGTAGTTTGACTTACATAAAAAGTTGCATTGACAAAGTCAATAATGTATCCAATACCTTATCAAATCATACTGACAGTCGATTACTTTAAAGGCTTAAATATTAAAAGTCTCTATTTTATACTTATTTGGCCAATTTAGTCAATGTGTTTTTAATCTGGCCAATTAAGTGCTCGTTTGGCATTGCTTATTTGGGGTGATAAGTGATTTTTAAAACTTTTTTGGAAGCCCAACCTGTTTGGTAAACTGTGAGAAAATCACTTATTGTTAAAAATTGCTGTGAGAGAAAGCTATAAGGGAAAGCAGCTAATGAGGTGCTGTCGTTTTCTGATTATGCATAAATCAGTTTCGAAGAGGCGTTGGGTTTAATGATTATGCAACAATTATTTTCTGATTTTGTTGAAATCAATATCAACAACACTTTTAACAAAAATTTTACCAAACGCCCAACTGCTTTCTCTTACAGCTGATTTATCTCACAGCAAATCTAACAGCGATTATTTTCACAGCACATCAATGCCAAACTGGCCCTAAATCCTTGTATTTTATTCCGTTAGCCAATATTATTCATTCTGTCAAACTACCATTAAAAAAAGTAATAATTTTTTTATAAGTTTGTTTTACTAATAAAATTTAAATAAAAAATATGGAAACCCAACAACCTCTATGTGATCTTCTTCTCCCATGTCGCCGCCACCACCATCAGCAGTCACCACCCCTCTCTCTCTCTCTCTCTCTCTCTCTCTCTCTCTCTCTCTCTCTCTCTCAGTTTTCTTGGCCGCATAACCCATGTATCAAAAAACTGAACTTAATAATTTTTTATCGGTAATTTTGCATAATGGACAATATTGACTTACAGAGTAAAATAGAGGGGCTAAATTAGCCAAATTAAAAATACGGAGACTAAATTGGTCAAATGAGTAAAACACAAGGGTCATTTTGAAATTTAAGCATACTTTAAATGTGTGACCAATATATATTTAATACTTGTTGCTTTGAATGAAAATGGGGTAAAGGCGCAAACATTCTTGTGCATGTGTTGGAAGAAAATTGGTTTAAGCCCACAATTTCAAAAAGTGCTTTCATATTTTACTTGTGAGAAGTAGAAAATTGCATACATGGCTTGACCCACTCAATTTGAAACTAATTTTGAGATAATTCATAATTAGCAAAATAATTCATTGAGATAATTGTGGGGGCAAAAGTGTAATTAGCAGAGGTGTGAAGGGTGTGTGAGTGAGCCTGTGACTGTGAGCATGGAGACTTGATAAAGTCGGCAGACTTGTCTTGTGTGTGGACTTGGTCTTCGGATATCTCCAAAACTCAAATGTGAATGTGTTATATTTGAGCTTCCTTAAACTTTACCTTCATGGGAATGCACTCTCAAATGTCAAATTGTCACAAATAGGCATGACCACTGGGTTGGGATCTAGTTTATCAGAAATAGTTGAAGGGATAATTATGAGATAATCCTAACTTTAGATTACGAAAATAATCCTTAATTTGATGAAACAATTGATATAATTAACACCCGGAGAATGTTAGCCAAAAAAAATCATATTACTTTGAAAACTAAATAAATGATTTATTGTTTGGTTGGTTGGTTGGAGGATTATCCTGGGTTTTTAAATTATATATGGTGTATGACATAGTCAATTGAAAGGATGGATGACCTAGTGCTCTTGCCACTAACCCAAAAAACAAAACAAAAATACAGTTTATCAAAAAGAAAAGTCTTCACCTTGAATATTGAATAAAAAATACAGGTTATTCAAATCTTAACACATGGAATTTAATTAACATTTTTATATTTTTACGAATAATAGGAATAAATATGGCACAATTAAGTATATACTCCTGGAAACTGGTAAGAAAACATTGAGACATGACACAAATAAAAATAAAAATAAAACTTTGACTTGACTAAAGTAAACTTGGATTTCAATGTGTGAAACTTAGAATTCCTTTATTACTTATGTAGGGAGAAAAAGCGATTCGATTGATGGAATTTGGTACGATACTTATGGAATTGACGAAAGTAAATTTTAATTCGATTGATGGAATTTGGTACGATACTTTCTTTATAATTTTTTTTAATTAAAACAAATAACATATTTACAATGAACTAATACGGACTCAAATCATCTTCGGCCTAAAAATATATATATTGATTTGTAGCCACGCAATTTGTGTTAGCGGCCTAGATTAAAAGATCCAGATGGACTAAGCACTCCCAATAAAAATGCACCTTCATCGTTGGTTTTCACTTGACTCCACTTTGTTGAATGTCATATAATTTCGAATTTCCTTTCCGTAAAACAAAAAACATTTTAGCCAAAAACGCCAACAAAGAAAAAACTAATAACTTAAAGAATTATTTATTTCTTTATATTTATTTTATTAATATATTATTGTTTAATTTTGACCAGCAAGCATATGTGCATTGGCCTGGGCCCTAGTCGAACCAATAATTCTCAAAAACACTGGTCAACTTTTGCAGAGTGATAAAACAAAAAAACAAAACAATTTTTAACTGAAGAATTAGGAACTTTCAGCCGTATGAACACAACAATTTGGTTTGCTTTCACACTCAGAGTATTATAAAGACAAACCAATCACCTTTTATTGGAGGTTTGTAAAATATTTGTACATGTGGATGTGGACAAACACACAGATCAATGCAGTGATGTGCCCGTCGTGCACGTGGCTTCTTCTTCTTATATGTTTTTTTGGGTCTGAATAAGCATCTTCTACTTATATATCCACAACAGTTCAAGAAAAATTGGGTATTGGTTGGGTTGGATCAATATTGGTTTCAACTCGTAACCCAACTCAATATATAACTCTTTTATAATCATGTTGGGCAATTCGATTGTGTTAACTTAAAATTAAGTTTATTTTTTTAATTTTGGTTACAACATGTAAGTCAACCCATACATAGTGATTTATGATTTTTTGAACTCAAAACCAGCTCATTATTAGGCCAACCCACCTCTCTAATAATCGGGTAAAGCGATTCGATCAGATTGACTCGAAGTTGTTCTATTGTGCTTTCTTACTGGGTTGCTTATTTTGTAATTCTGTGCTCTCCCCATTTTGGATGAGGTTCCAGTTTTATTGAATATCCCCTTTCGACCAAAAAAATATCAAATATTTTCTCCTACAATTGAATGCGAATTCTGTATGTTAAAGTAAAAATAGGAAATTTCCACTTATGCTTTAGACATTGCAGTTGGTTAATTATAAACTTTATCAGCCTAGAAATTAAGTTAAGTAACAAGACTTGTTGTAAGTCTCACTCTCCAGTCTCCACTGCAAAATTTGAAACGATCGACATATATACAATATAAACATGTGGGATATAATATATGAAGATGCGTGTGTCGTTGGCTTTCACATAGCTTTTTGAGTTTGGCTTTTGGGAAAGAGATTGGAGAATCTCCCACTTTTTTAATATGCGGCTTTCATCACCAAATCCTATAAAAAGCCTAATCTCATTCACTTACTTTGTTCACACACACACCCCACTGAAACTAATTAGGAGACAAAATTAATTAAGCCCAAAATGCATCTTTAATATTATTATAGCAAGTTTACAATTCTTTAATATTGAATTTAGAGATGTCATTATGAGTTTTGAAATTCAATTATGATTTATTTATTTATTTATTGGTGTTTGTGATAAAATATCCGAAAGAGATTCCTACGAACAATTATAAATAGAGAGATTAAAGTTACACTTTGACAAGGTCCAATCCAACACCGACCTCAAGAGATGAGTTTGTAATGTGTGATTGTGTGTGCGCTTCACAAAATTTAGCATGTGATTTGAACTTTTTAGATACAATAGTTGGTTCTCAATGGACCAACAAAAAAATAGCTTTAGCTCGTGACTTTTTAAAGACTTCGTTTTTTATGATTAAAAAAATTGAGGGAGTTTTAGTTCCTTTTTGGGTTTTTAAAGAAGGATTGTCAACAACAAAACTTGAATCTAGACCTTGATAACGAAGAGAACGATCCTTACCAACTCAACCAACCCTCATTGGCACTTTTTAAAGACCTTTGGTAACTAGATTTTCCTGCTATAAAGAAGCTTATTGGGTTATGTTTGTCTTTTTGTTTTGTTTTGGTTTGGTTTTTTCCGTTTTCGTGTGTGTTTTTTCCACTATAATCCTTATATGGATTATATGGGTTATGATTGGGTCACGACTCATGTCTAATTCAGCTCCAAGCTAGTCTAACAATCATGACTACTATTTTGCTGGATTTGTTAGTAGCATTTTAATACGAGTCCAACCCAAGGTATGCAATGCAAAGGCCTTAAAAAAGGATTGATTATAAACAGATTTAAAAAGGTGGCAATTCGTGGGCTGCAAAGGCTTTATTCAATTATTATTATTTTTATATAAATAAAAAAAACTTCTTATAAAAGATTGCCATCCAACCTGCAAATTTAAGTCTGGTAGTGCCGCTCTATTTTTCTTCTTGACCAAACTGCAATTCAAAATAAGTATCATGCTTTTTTTCTTCTTCTTATTTAGCAAATGCCAATTTAGTTTTTGTAATAAGGTGACGTTTTCATGATATGAAACCTCGTCGGTAATAATTATTGGCTAATTGTAATGCTATTTTTTCTATGACTTATGAATGACATTGATATTGTTTAAATTGTAAGGATATTTGATTGTCAATTGGGTTATTGACCGAAGTGGTCGCCCAATTTTTGCTCCAGTTTCATTTTGGTCCCCCAACTCTTCATTTAGTATCAAATTAGTCATACCGCCAAAACTTGTCAATTTTGCCGTTAAATTTAGGGGTAAAATTATCCATATGAAGTAAACACTAATAAAAATTTAATTAAATAAACATTTGAAAATTAAAACAAACACTTCCCTAAAATAAACTTAAAAGTATTATAAATAAATAAATAAAGAGTGCTGCTATTTCCACCCACCTGTCCTATTTTCCTACTCACTTTATCTTTAAACTTTTAAAGACAAATTTAACCCTATTGTAAAATGACTTAAAAGGACTTAAGGAAAAAGAAAGAGAAAAAAAAAAAAAAATAGACGTAGACTTCTCAAGTTCTCACTTAACCTTATCGTTTGACAGGAAGAAAAAATACACAAGAATACGACTCCTTGCTCATGAGAAGGTGAAGAACAGTGCCCAAAACTCAATTCTCAAATAATTTTCTTCTCTTTTCTATTCATTCAATCAAATTGTTTATGAAGAAGAAAACAACAAGAGAATGGATGTTGAAGAGAACGATTTTGGCAAAAAGGTAAGGTAATCCTATTTGAACAGAAATTTCTAAGATCTTTAGGATTACTTAAAGCATTGGGAGATGAGTATTTCTTGGACTCTGATTTTTATTCTTAAACAAATTAAAAATCTGAAATTCTGGGGATGAATAAACAATTCTACGATTTGGATCGTTGGTTTTAGAGGAATGTAGTGATTTGGTGGGGGATATTTTACATAAATATGTGATGAGCAGGTTTTGGTTTCAAGGGCTGGTCAGCGGACCAGATAGTTTGGAAGGTGGGTAAAGAGGTTGCTGGGTATGTTTAGAAATTGGGGAGCGTGAGCCATGTTTTGGTTTCAAGGGCTGGTCATCTTTTGCCTGCTGACCAGCCATTGTCATTAAATTTCGTGATGTGAAGTTGCTTCTTTTATCGTTTTACTGCTATATTACTTCTACGATTTGGGCCTTGTTCTAGTGAGATGGATATTCTTACTATTGTTTATTGTTTTCTCTTTTTAGGGAGATGAATATTCTGGTTGTAGTACGTGGACTTTGAGAAAAAGTTTATTTACAATAGTAGAAAGCTAAGAGCATAAATATTAAATATGATTATATTCACATAATCCATATTTAAAAATAAAAATAATAAAAATAATAGCAAAAAACAATTTTAGTTTGTATAGTAAATATGAGAGACAGAGAGAGATGGAGTGTGAGAGATGGAAAATAAGATACAGTAAAAATGAGAGAGAGATGTGTGTGCCATTAGAGAGAGAGAAGACATGAGCGGAGAGAATAAAGAAGAGAGGAAATGAGATAATAATTAAAATGGTATTTTAGGAATATTGGTGGGTGGAAAAATAAGATTGTGGTTTTTAAAATTTATATGGTGAGTGGGAAAATAGAACAGGGGTGGAAATAGCAGCACTCTAAATAAATAAAGTGATGAAAACCCAACCCATTACCAACATCCCAATCTCCAATGCCATCACCAACTCCCCCCACCCCCCAACCTCCCTCTCTCTCTCTCTCTCTCTGAGAGACCAAAACCCCACCACCCTTCAACCACAAAAAAACTGCAATTTCGTTAAAAACTTCATAATCCGCCGGTGCCTTCATTTAATGATCACTACCCCACCGCGCACTATGACCGCCTCTCTCTCCGATACCAGAACCCCACCACCCTTCCATCACTAAAAAATTGCAATTTCGTTAAAAAAAACTCATGATCCGCCAGTGCCTTCATTTAATTATCACTATAGTACATCTTCTCTGCATTAGTTTATGATGGGGCCTGTTGGCTTTTGCGGTTGGGCTTATTTTGGTTGCGGGGACAGCAAGATTATGGAAGTGAATAACTTTTGGAGAACCCGTTTTAATTTTTATCCTTCTGTAAGTAATTTTGAGAAAACCATTTTCCATGGGGGTGACTTTTCGGCCTATCAATGAAGCGTCCCAAATATTTTGGAACTTATTTTAAGACAAAGAATTGCTGGTAACCACATATACATCTCAGGAGGCCAAAAGGTTTGGTGCTTTTGTGTATGGGTTGTTCATAGGTCTAAATCTAATTTGATCTTTGACAAATCTCAAGTTAGTCTTTTTTTTATACGAGCAATAATTTAAATTATTTTAATATATGAGAAGAGGAATTCAAAATTGGGTGTAAGGGAGCGAGCTCACTGCCCTAATGATTTTATACGTGTGTGCTTAGTGAAATTATTTTTAAGAGATATTTAGTCATATACCCATTCTTATCACAAAAAATATAAATAAACCTTACACAATTTAATTTCTATAAACAAACCCAAAAAATAACAGCTGATTGTATTTAATTTAATTTTGATTATTAAATTACTTTGATGTCTTATTGAGTGTTTTTGGTTTTTTTTTTAAATGAGTTTTTGGGGTTAGGTTTGTTTTAAGAAATCGATGGCAATTTTGCAATTTATAAGAAGTTAAAGTCTCTTTCTTATGTTGTAAATGGGCTTTGAGTGTGTTTTTAAAGTCCATTTCATATAGAGTATTTTTATAATTTGGGCTGCTATATTGGGTATAATAGTAAATTTCCCTTATTTTAATCTATTAATTTAACATAAAATATGACAAAGAAACACTGGAGGGGGCATTGGCATCAATGACTCACAAATTGACCAAACTTTTCCAATGCCCACAAACACACTAATTAAGCAAATTGCACATATAAGCACATAGAAGAAGTAGAAGGCAAAGGTACAAGTATCCAGTAGCATAACAAGAGCAAGCTTTGAGATAAACTGAGTTGGCTAAGCAAAAATATCATCGGCTGACTTGGTCTCCTTCTTCAAGTCCTGCGATTGTTGCTCCTTGGCCAGCTTTTTTAGCCTGGCAAGCTCAAGGTCCCTGCCCATCTTCTTCTTGTACATCTCTGTGTAGGTGATTGGCCCCTCTAGAATGGGCTTCTCTCCCTCTCTGATGCTCAGTGGGTAGACTATAGCTTCTTGGGCTGGGTTCTGGAATGTGGCTATGGACAGCCTGCTGCTGTTTGAGTTCACAACTGCTTGGTGATCAGCATTCTTGAACCTCCCATTGCTCAGAAGCTGCTCACGTTACAATTGTGTACAAAACCAATCAATTAAATTGATTTTATTTCCCATAAATTAATGCAGACAAATGAATACTAATAAAAGAATGTTACTTATCTATGCGCTCGTGTGAGTGATTTCTAACTATTTATGCGTGTGGACATAAACAACACACGCAATTATTGATAGTTTGATAGCTTCATATCAATAAATATTAATAGCTCCACCAATATGTCAACAAACTATTAAATATAAGGAAGATATAAAGAAAATGACCACTGCCCACCACCATGAACCTATTAATTTTTATTCTAAAAAGTAGATCAAATTAACCCAACCTATGTCTGCATCATAATGTGACAATAAATTGTGTAAAATATATTTAATTCGATTTAAGTAACTTATGCAAATAAAATTAATTCGATTTAAGTAGCAACGTAAATCATAAATACTCACATGACCATGGTCTCCAAGATTGACCACGAAGGCTCCTTCCACTGGTTGAACGGTGATCCACGTCTTCCCACCATCCCTTGTAGCCTGGAGGCCACCAACCTGGTCTTGGAGCAAAAGGGTAATTGTGCCTGGGTCAGTGTGGCGCTTCAGGCCAAGGGTGAGGTCGGGTTGGGGGCATTTTGGGTAGAAATTGACCACAACTTTTTGGTCCATGTCTACACACGCCTTTGTCAATGCCTCTGTATCCAATCCCATGGCTTCTGATAACACCCCCAAAAGCTTGCATGCCAGCCCCATCAGCTCGTCGCTGTACTTCTGTGTCACCTCTCTCCATCCCTCTGGCTTGTCCGGCCACCTCGAATAGTCCCGGTGCCGGATTGGGTATGAGAAGTATGTCACAATTTCGCGCCAATCTTGCACAGCTTCTCCCTAAAATTATAGTCCAAATGTGTTACAATATAAAACAATGACCCGTTCATGTTCTAACAGCTTAAGCTTTCATATTTTTCTATTATGGTATCAATCAAAGCAAGAGACTTGGAGTTGTGATTCGTGAATTCTATTTTGGGTTACCTGTAAATGGCTGGAGACGATGAAACCACCCTTTTTGCCGCCGGACATGTCAAAGCGAAGCTTCTCCTCGGACGGCAAAGCGAAGAACTCTCTGGCGAGACCGGTCATTTCAGAGATGAGCTTGGCATCAACTCCATGATCAACAATCTGGTAAATACCCCAATCCTCACAAGCCTCCACAATCTTCTTGCAAATCTCGGCCCGGCGGCCTTCCTCGTCGATCCCGGCAAGCGAAATGATCGGGATTTCATTGCTGAAGTTGTTGTAGGCAACCTTGGGGCGCTCATCTTCGTCCCGGACAAATTTTTGTTGCAGGGTTTTCTCCCCTGCAATGGAGGTGAGAGTAGTAGCAGGAGCCATGCTTTTTAAATGTGTTAGGTCTGTTTGTTTGTGTGGTTTTGGTGTTGGTGAGAAAAAGAATTTGATGTTTGAAATTGTTGGTTAGGTTCTGTGATTTATATACTGAGTTTTTAAGTGTTAAAATTAGGGTGACCGGTCCAACTACCTCATGGCTCGTGAGTCAGCTCTTACGGTCTCATTAGCCGCACAGCTACCAAACCTTTTTTTTATTTTTTTGGTCTGAACCAAGATGGCCCCAACTACGGGTGACACCTTTAAGCCTTAACCACAACACAGACTAATCCCCGCTCACACCGGGTCGGCCCGTAAGGGGTAAAATGCTAGCCAAAATGGTGACTCCGTACAAGAGCAGGGATCGAACCCCTGACCTCTCTTAAGGAATGAGAGTGCCGAACCACTCACACCAACCACCTTAGTTAGCTACCAAACCCTTTTGGCTTTCTAAAATCCTCTCTGTTTACTGTTTTGTTAGGAGGTTTCAAGCACATGGATTGTACTTAATTTCAGAAGAATTTTGTACAAATTAATTCATTTTATTATTAATGTATATAAAGTAATTTGATGCGTCCATGTATGGAGATTTGGAGTTGTTTTTAAAAATCTTGCATCGCGTCACTTGTGAAAACCATACAAGGCCTTTGACCGAAATAGAATATCACAATCTTTCTTGGGGGTAAATATTAAATGCAATGATGGCTGTGTATCCAATTTTGGATTGAGTGTGTTTTCCGAGGTACTGTCGGGTGCATATGCGGGGACCTCTTCCAAGAAAATTTTCTGCATCCATAAGGACTCGAATCCGAGACCACTTGCTTAAGCGACCAGAGCCCATTCCACTCTAACATTGGTTGGATTGAGTGTTTTTACCAACAGGAAACACTACAACAACTATTGGATGTTATTTTTTTTTGGGATAAAAAGGCAACATAATTTTATTAGATCAAAAGTGGAAAAGGGAGTCAAGAGAATATAAAATCCGATGGGAAGATATAAACCAAACTAAATATAATAAAATATATGAAAAGAAGATATAATTGAAGAATTAGAATTGAGAAAGAGCAACAGGTTTTGGTAGCATAAAAAGGGAGTAGAAGTAAGATGATATATGCGTGGGCTGAAGTCGCGTCACGTGATCTTCACCTAACTGTTCTTGTGTGTAATAATATGTATGAGCTAGCCATGCACGTGCCTACCCACCAGTTTGTTATGTTACATAATATTGCATATGTTGGTCACGATGAATCATGATATACGACTTTGTCTTTATCTCACTTACCAGCCACCGGTCACCAAGTGTCATTGCTCGATGGATACTACTTGCCTTTTTATCGATAAGGAGATATTTCTTCTAATATTGCAAGCATGCCTACCCGTGCATCGTAAGATGATATATGTATGAGCTAATACATAGCCGTACCTAAGAAGGAGATATTTCTTCTTCTTGCGAACATGGTTGTCCTTGAGATTTTGAGGGTCTTGTGTGAAATTTAAATTGGGGCCTCACATAATCTAATACAAAAAAACTATAAATAAAAATTTGCCATAACTTAATGTCATAAATAATTTTTTTATAACTAAAAGTCACCATCAATAAATATGTAATGACAATTAGAAATCAAATTCATAAAAATTTAAATGTTTCCATTTGATAAAGTCAAATGTTTGGTACAAAAATAAGCTCCTTGTGCCCCTATAAGATCAAAGCTAGTCTGTTTAATCTTTCTTACGACATAGTTGATCACAAGTATGATTTTAATAATTTTAATTTTGAAAAACTTCTTTCTGCAGTTGCAATGAATGCATTTGGAAAACAATTTAATCTTTTCAAGAAATTTAATATTGCAGTAACTGTGATATTTTCTTTTGGTAAAAGCCCCCGTAAAACTTTCAACTCAACAAATAAATCCTCCCCATTGACATCAGAAAACTTGTCATTTTTCAAAATGCTTTCCAAATGACTGCAACAATTCTTCAAATTGCAGTCATCCAATGAATTTAACTTCTCTGAAGTAAACAAAAATGAAAAAAACATTCTCATACTCCTGATATTGTTGAAACCTTCTTTGTAAAGAACCAATAGCTTGATCCACTAAATACAAGAAATAATCAATTCTAAACTTTTCTTCAGTTGATTCAGGATCTGATAGGGATGGCTCACAAGTATTCTTCTACTTTTGTAAACCCATGTCAGTAGCAATTCGTTAGCAGTACACATAGCTTTTGTAAACCCATATTCTTCTACTTTTCCAAAAAAGTAATCAACCCTTTCACTTTATCAATAGCAACATCAATAAGCATGTCTTCAGATTGTAAGTTTTTGCTAACCACATTAACAGCACCTAATATATCATACCAAATAACCATCCCCAATAAGAACTCAAAATTTCCAAGTTCATATGTTGCCCGAGAATTTGCTTCCCTTGTTATTTTGGAGTCACCGTCGCTTTCTGCTAGCTAAAGTAAAGCTTCTCTTAAATCTGGAGCTTGGATTCTTATTGCTCTTACACTTTCAATACGACTTTCCCAATGTGCAACTGACAACGATTTCAGAGTTAAGTGTTTATCATTATCTTTCAATATCTTCCACCGTTTTGTAGAATTAGTAAACAATGTATAAATACATTGTATGACTCCAAAAAAGTCTTTTGCTTATCCACAAGAGTTTGCAATATCACTAAGTGTTAAGTTAACACTTTGACAACCACAAGGTGTGTACAATGCTCTAGGATTTACTTTCAAAAATTTTCTTTGGACACCTTGGTATTTCCCACTCATATTTGATCCATTGTCATAACCTTGTCCTCTCACATTACCAATATCAAGTTTGAGTTTTTACAACTTTTCAAAAAGTCCTTCTCCTGTTGCCTCAATCACAATCAAAATTTTTAAATCGAATTCTTCAAGCTTTATTGGATTAGTAGAGACATCCATACATCTTACTTTCAAACTCGTTTGTTCTTGGTGACTAGCATCTGGAGTACAATCAAGAATCATAGAAAAATATTTAGCTTCTTCAATATTTTTAATAATTGCACTTTTGAGTTGAAAAGCTAACAAAAGTATCAATTCATTTTGAATCTTATGACTAAGATAATGATAATGAGTCTATTTCATCCATACGCATGCTCCTTCATAACTGGATCCCACTCTGCAATCATTTCAACTTGGCCCAAGAAATTTCCATTGTTAATATCATGGATCTTCTCATTACTTCCACGAAAAGCCAAACTATATTTTCCAAGATATTTCACAATTGAAATTAATCTTTTTAATAAGTTCCTCCAATGCTCTTTCTCTTTCTTGATTCGGTTTTGAACAACTCCATCAATTGTTTTATTTTTCTGCAATATAATACGAAAATCAATCCAAGTGCTCATATGATTGATATGTTCAATACTTGTCTCATATCTTTAAGTCTGCCACTAAGATGTATCCAATCTTTAAATCCCTCATTTGCTAACTGACTTTTTTGTGGCCCTTTTTTAAAATAACTTACAACAAAAACAAAATATTGTGTTCAGATCCTTTGAATACACTAGCCAATCTCTATCATGTTGCTCTCCATTTGGCAAATGACGAGTGTAAAATGTTGAAAAGAAACGTATGTGTAAATGATAATGACAAGTGTAAAATGTTGAAAAGAAACGTCTATGTAAATGATCTTTTCGACATTTTCCTATTAATAGATCTCTTACATGACATTTTTCCACTAACAGGTCATGGAATTTGGGATCAATATTATCCCAATTTCTTAGATTATAAATATCAAATGGAATGGATTGGCTTGGTTCTTCATTGAATAAATCAGTGACGTTCTCATTGTCATCATTTTCTATGTCTAGATCTTCAACATCTTCATTGCTAATAATTTAATAAAATATTTCTAAAAACTATATTCTCATATAACCAATCATCAACATGATAATAATTTAATAAAATAAGTCATGTAATATATAGAATAGATTGAAATTTAGATACATACCTGAATTTGAATTGAGATTTGAATATGACTATCTGATTTTGAGTGGTCTTTATGAATTTAGGAATTAGGGTTTTCTCTTTTTGGTGTTGAAATTCCTGAAATTGAAAGAATTATAAAAATTGTCAAAGGATTGAAAAAAGAACCAAGGAGAGATTGATGAATGATGATTATTACTTACCAAAAAATAAGAGTTTAAAAGAAAGAAGAAGCCATGAAGTTTTTTTTGTTTTGTTTTAAATGAAGAAAGTACTTTTCTTGGAGGAGAATTTTTATTTATTTATATTTATTTAAGAACGATAGGTGAGGAGTAGAAAGTTTGTTGTTATAATGCAAAAATAATATATAAAAAAAGGCAAACAGATTGACTTCAGCGAGAATCAAACTCTTTTTTTTTTTTGGTAAAGAGGAGGGCCCAACAAAACACTAAGGAACAATAAGTCTGGGTAAGCACACCCTACACATATCCTTGAAGATTAACTGATTGACAGCAACAGGAGCAGTAACCCAAGTATGGAGACCCAAAGGCTTGGTGACCCCAATAGAAGCAAGCATATCAGCAACAGAATTGCTTTCTTTGAAGACATGATGAATACGACAAACACCACCAGTCATGCTAGCTTTACAACTAGAGATAAGAGTGAACAAAGGGTGAAGAGGGTCACAACTAGGCGCATTCACGAGGTCCACCGCCAAACAGGAATCAGACTCCACAATAAGGGGAAAATAATTCGATTGGTTAGCAAGCCGCAATCCATAGAGGATGGCCCATAACTCAGCTTGTAAAACAGACCCCCTCCCAATATTAGCAGAGAATCCACCAACCCAGTCCCCATTGGCATTTCTGATAATACCACCAGCACCAATAATCCCTTCCTCACCTTTCCTGCAACCATCAGTATTTAGTTTCCACCAACCAACAGGAGGAAAATTCCAAGTAATAAGAACCTCAACCTTAGCAGCCTTCCTATTGGTCACCGAATTGGTACAGATCCACTCATTGGCAGCTTGACAAACATAGGTACCAGAAAGAGAAGTGTGGGACTGATTATCTTCAAAGGTCTCCATGCAGCGGTTTTTCCATATGTGCCACACAGCAAAACCAAACACAACATTCCATTGCAATTGATTATAACAACTCTTACCATCGTTCAGATTAAAGAAAATCCAATCCCACAAATTAAAATTAAAGGATTGCCGGATAGGCTCACTAAGACCCATGGAATTCCAGACAAGCATGGCATTGGGGCAAAGCCTGAGAAGATGGGAAATAGATTCAGAAGGCCACTTACAGATATGGCAGCAAGCATCAAGAGAGAGACCTTTACTCCTTCGAGCTTCATTAGTAAGAATTCTGCCATGGCACAAAGTCCATAGAAAAGTTTTAATTTTGGGGGGGAGGGTCAGGTTCCAAATGAAATCCCATTGCCAATGGTCCACACAATCATCCTGGATAAGAGCAGAGTAAGCAGAGCTCACAGAGAAACGACCATTAGAGTTTGCAGCCCAAATAAGTTTATCAGTAACCACACCAGGGGCTGAAACATGGAGACAAGATATCTTGGTGACAATCTCAGTAGGGAGCCATATGTTAAGTTTAGGAAAATTCCATTCACCATTAGTAATGAAATCACTAACCTTTTCATGCAAATGATCAAGAGTAAGGGGGTGGCAGGCATACCTTTGGAGCGACTCAGTATCAATCCAAGGGTCAGTCCAAAACAAAACAGAGCACCCATCACCCAATCTATACTTCAAACCCGTGGACAAGGCCTGAGTCCCATATAAAATTCCTTTCCAAGTAGAGGAAGAATCCATAAAATCCTTTTTTTTAACCTCAGTCACCTTTTTACCTTTCAGATATTTCCCATTCACAACATCAATCCAAAGGCCATGATGGTGTTGAAGAATCCTCCAACCAGCTTTAGCAAGCAGGGATTGATTAACAACAATGGCTTTCTTAAGCCCCAGCCCACCAAGGTGTTTAGGCCGAGAAACCTTCTCCCAACTCACAAGGTGGACTTTCTTTTTGCTATCAGTAGAGCCCCAGAGGAAGTTTCTGTTCAAACGGTCCAGCTCATGGCACACTGTCATAGGAAGTTTAGAGGTTTGCATAGAGTATGTAGGAATAGATGAAGAAACCGCCTGAATCAACGTCATCCTTCCAGCCATCGATAGAGTAGCACTTTTCCAACCTGTCAGCCGTTTCTTAACTTTATCAATAACCTCCCAATAGGTGGCTTTATTGATGCGGTTATGAATTAAGGGAACACCAAGGTATTTCCCAAGGTCCTGAGTCAACGGGGAACCACAAGTCTGAGCCAAAAGCAAAGCATCACTTCTTTTCACATTAGGAGAGCATAGAACTTGAGACTTCTCATAACTCACCATATGACCAGACATACTGCAGAAAACATCCAAGCACTCTCTCATGAGTCTTGCCTGCCTAGGAGAAGCCTCAGCAAACAGGATCAAGTCATCAGCAAAGAAAAGGTGGGAGATAAAAGGGCCCTGCTTGGAAACAGGCACCGGCTTCCACGTACGGCCCTCAATACTTTGGGTAATCATATGAGAAAGCTTCTCCATACAGAGGACAAACAAATAAGGGGACAACGGGTCACCTTGTCTAATGCCACTTTGGGGGGTAAAACCAACTGTCTTTTCCCCATTAATGATAGCCTGGAAGGTCACTGAACAGACGCAAGACATAATTAAGTCCAGGAATTTACCATGAATACCAATCTCCATAAGCACCCGCTTGATAAAGTTCCATTGAAGCCTATCATAGGCTTTAGCCAAGTCAATTTTCCAAGCCATGAAGCCCTTTTTACCTTTGGTCTTCCTGAATTTGTGAAAAGTTTCCTGAGCGATAATAATATTGTCCGTTATTTGCCTTCCAGGAACAAAGCTAACTTGGGTAGGTCCAACCAAATTGGGCATCAACGGACGAAGCCTCGCCACAAGAATCTTAGAGACAACTTTATACAAGGTGTTGCAAAGGCTAATAGGCCGTAACTGTTTCATACTCAAAGGTTTCTCCACTTTCGGAATGAGAGAGATAAAGGTGTGATTCAGGCCGTCGGGAATTCTACCGGTCTCAAAACAATTCCTCACAAAGTGAATGATATCATTGCCACATAAGTCCCAAGAATGTTGAAAAAACCCAGCAGGAAGGCCATCAGGCCCTGGAGCCTTTAGTTTCCCAATGGCAAAGAGACTTTCCTTAATTTCCACATCCATCACCTCTCTATTCAGTGCCACCATTCTACTAGGATCAATGATAGGAAAGGTTATGTGATAGGTGTCAAAGTGCTGTAATTTCTTAGCAGTAAACAGCTCCACAAAATAATTGACCACAATTTCATGAATACCAAACTTATCATAAGACCAATCCCCATTTTCATTTTCAAGGCCTTCAATTTTGTTCCTCCTTCTGCGAATAATAGTAGAAAGATGAAAAAATGTAGTATTTCTGTCGCCCTCCCGAAGCCAAAGATTCCTGGATTTTTGGTGCCAAAAAGTCTCCTCTTGAAGAAGAATAGCATTATATTCAGAAGAAAGATCCTTCTCCAGCTGAGCTAAAAAGGAACTAGATTTAGAGATCAAGGCTCTTTGGATGCCATCAAGTCTAGCAATAATTCTTCTCTTCCTCTGGAAAAGACTGCCAAAGGTCTCTTTATTCCACGTCACAATGGACGAAGTAAACTCCTGGATTTTATGGAGAATACAAGAATTTCTAGCAGGCCAAGCCGAAGAAAGGAACTTATTGTACTCATTATGTTGCAACCACATGGCCTCAAATCTGAAAGGCTTGAGCTCAGGATGGGGAATATGATGGCTGTCCAAGCATAACAACATAGGATTATGATCAGAATTAATACGAGGAAGGTGCTTGATAAAAGCCTCAGGAAACAATACTCTCCAGTTCAGAGTGCATAGACTCCTATCAAGTCTCTTCCATATGGTTTTACCACTCTCCCTTTTATTAGTCCAAGTAAAGGGGCTGCCAAGGAACCCTAAATCCACAAGATCAAAATTATGAATCCAATTAGCGAGCCCCCCAGGTTTAAACTGGGATCTCCCACCTTTACATTCTTCCAACGAAGTAGTTTCATTGAAATCCCCACTAATGAGCCAAGGTAGAGAGTTGTTATCCCCAATGTCAGCCAGGTGATTCCAGAGAGCCTCTCTTATCCTAGAACAAGGACTCCCATAAACAACAGTCAAAAGCCAATTCTGAACACCATACCCAGAGACTAAAACAGTACAGGCTTGGCTCATTGACACCATGAGTTGCACATGTAGCTTGTCGTCATTCCACAATAGCCAAATGCCACCAGAAAAACCATTAGCCTCCACAACCAGATGTTGATTGAAGGGCAGCCTTTTAATGACATTAGCAGCTCTCCTGCCACTAATCCTTGGTTCCATAATCGCCAAGACATCAAAATTATGCATTCTTTTTAGGTGAGTGATGGTACCGGAAAAGCCCTTACCACCAGCCCCTCTAACATTCCAAACCATTAGTTTTATCATCATAAAAGACTAAGAAAGGATGAGAAAGGTTACCTGAAGCAAAAAGCTTCTAAGACACTTGCATTTCCTCCACAGAAATGGAGGGTGATGCTTCGTCATAGTTCAGCGCCTTCTGGGCCATAGTCACACATGCATCACCTTCATCCATGGATTCCAGTGGGCTTTGAGGGACCATAGAAGCTAGGGGATCCTCCCCGTCATCAGTCTGCACCCCACTGCCCTCCAGCGACTGCAAGGTAATTGGAGGTTGGTGTCCCAGCACAACTCCACCACGATCCTTCAATCGGATAAAAGCACTTTCAAGAGAGACTCTGTCAGTGTCATCAAAAACAGCCTTCACAATATCCTTATGCACCTCCAGATGAGAGTGCGTCATAGAAACAGGATCGTGGGGGCCAAGCTTAGCAGTGCCCACAATAGTGGAGGTACTAGGCTTGTCTTTGGTCCCCTGACAAATTTTTCCACCAAAAACACTATTAGAGATATCAGTTAGAATTTTCCTTGGTCTTCCAACTTTCTTCTTGACCACACCATTGGACACTGGCTGAGAGCTTCCTTTAAGCGGCAACTCCACTTTTTTACCGTTTGAAGAAATCTTCTTGTTTTTATTTTCCGTCAGCTTCACAAAAATCCCCTGATCACCAGTGACCTCTTCTTCTTGAAAAACCAAATCTCCTATTGGTGTTGGAGCCAACTCCACCAGACAAACTCTTTTGCAAAAATTTAGCACGCTATACAATATATACAATTCTTATAAAATTAATATATATATATATATATATATATATATATATATATATATAATATATTTTTTTTTTTTGAGGGCCTTCAAGAAATTTGTTAACACATATGCAAAAATAATTCATCAAAAACACAAAAAGAAAAACTTATGCACATAAGTCACATTGCTATTGGTAGGAATGTAGAAACTTTTACTTACCTGGTAAGAAGGGAAATATTTTTCTTGATGGATAGAAAACTTAGGGCTCATTTGGTATTGACTATTTATTAGGAATAACACCAAACACCTTATAATATTGTGGATAAATAGTTAGTACTCTGCGGAACAAATTAATATTGTCCGACATAAATTAGTCAATACAGTCCGACGTACCAAATAAGCTTTTATGTTGAAAAAATGGGTTTAAAGCAAATAATCAACCAAGCAGCTCAATTCCTAATTTTTGTTTTTGGCTATCTGGTGGGATGAACTCATAAATCACAAATAATATTTCATGATAAAATTCGGCCTAAATCTATCATCATTCAGGATAGAAAACCACGGTTCATTTTAGTTACTTTGCCACCTAGAATTCTAGCTAGCCCCACCCCAGACCAACCCCTAACAAGTTTGCTGATAACACGGCACCACAAAATATAGACCCACATTTCACTTTGTCATTAGAGAAAGAAAAAGAAAAAAAAAACAAGGAAAGCTCTTTTGATGAGATATCTAAAAAATCAAAGAATAAAATTAGAGTGTGATAATAATATAATACATGAATGATTTGGCCATAATTTAGATTAGATTAATATTCTTGTATATAAAAAAAAAACATCCGAGTTTGATAATAATATAATACATGAATCATCCGAGTTCGAATTCCCCTCCCCATAATTTAGATTAGATTAATATTCTTGTATATAAAATAAAAGCAAACACACAAAAATTGGCCACATCCTTTCCTGTGTGTCTTTTCTCCATTTAGCCACCACAGAACAGGGCTTGTAAAAGAGGCCCACTATGAATGAGCAATAACAGAACGTAAAAGCAGAAAAGATCAGTATAGTGGGCTTCCCATATTTGTTACACACAGCAAAGTCAAACAGTGCAGACATCAAATTTCTATATAATATGCTGCCATAATCACTTGAGTCACAAACTTACGAGTTTACCAGATTAAATTATATAAGCAGCAATGACTTCATCAAGTAAAAGCGTAAATGTTACTAATCACTTGAGTTACAAACTTACGAGTTCACCGGTTTTAAATTATATAAGCAGCAATGACTTTATTTGCTTTTGCTTTTGGCACCGTGGATTGGGAAACAAAGTTGAATGTAGAACAGCTAGCAGTAAGGGGCCAGCCAGCCACCTAGTAATCACTATCCACTCGTCTGTCGATGCATTTAGAATACAACATTTCTTCTCAGTCTTTTTCTTTCTATTCAACTTGACAAGTTATGAGTTGTCGGTGTCCCAATAATATTAACCACTCCTCTCTAATATTGCCAATCATAATTCAGACACATCCGTCTCTCTCTCTCTCTCCTTCCTAATCTCCTTCCTAATCTACCCTTGTATTATAACATTCTAAACTTGAATATGATGAGTTGGGGGCAGTCTGGCACTTTGACTTTGGCTGAGACCCCTTTGGACTGAAAATTAACAAAAATAAAATAAAATAATATAATGGTCTAGTGGCAATATATTATTGGGGAGGCGGGCATGCGCCCTACTGCCAATCCATGCACCACCCCGCCCCCTCTTTTTCTGATCCATCTCTCTATAAATACTCACTCCAATCTCTCTCTCATTTCACAAAATCCCAATTATCTTATCTCTCTACTAGCTGCTATAGCTATAGCTGTTTTCTATATAATATAATTAATATGGCCTTGTCATCAAGATTAACCCTGATGATGGCTTCCCTTGTTTTCTCTTTTCTGGTTCTCCAGTACCTCACTGAAGCAGCTCATCAGTCCCACACGGTAATATCCATGTCTCCTTTTCTTTTTCTCTTCTTTTATCAATTACTTAAGCAAATTAAAAGAAGTTCTTAATTTTGTGCTTTACACTATTTTCAGATGAACAACAATGGAGCACCGAGCCCCCTACCCCCGCCCACCCTAGGTATGTATATTACGATTTGATATACATAACAAAAAATCTGTATATCAATTCTGCACTTTACGCAGATGTCTGCGGACGCCATTAACATTGAGGAAAGCATGGAGGGTAGTAAAAAATACATGGCGTCCGCACGGTAATAACGTCCGCATAAGAGAAAATATGTTTATTAATTTATACGAAATTAATATATGTAATTATGCAAATGATGAAAACAATCGTGCAGATTGCGGAGTGGCATGTGAAGGAAGGTGCAAATTATCATCAAGGCCTCGTCTGTGCAAAAGGGCTTGTGGGAGTTGCTGTGACAAGTGTAGCTGCGTTCCTCCAGGCACTGCTGGCAACTATGAGGCTTGTCCTTGCTATGCTAGCCTCACCACCCGCAATCAAACCCGAAAATGCCCTTAATTAATTCCATTAATCATTTCATTTCAAAAAATCCCATATATGTCTATAAATATGGGTTGTTTTCCACCAGAATAAAGTTCACACACTTCTTAATTATCTCTTTATTCAGAAATGAATTGAATTGTAAAAGCTTTCTTTTTTGTATTCATTCTTATAATAAAAAGCATTATTATTATTATTATCTTAGAGTTTGTTTGTTGTTTGATGATGTAGTTTTTCTTTCTTTTTTTCATTGAATGTTCATCCCTTCTCATATAACACCTTGACAAAGCAACTTCACTTGCAAGTTGTTTGCAAGAACACTGAAATAACTAGTGCACCCAGCAGCACTTGCAAGTTGCCTCAAGATTATATCAGTAAGTGCACACATCAACATCTAGTTGCATTGGCACACAAAAATTGACACGCAAAATTGAATAAATGACAATCAGTCCATGTTAATAGACATGACATGACATGTGCATGATGATCGGTTCATGTCGCTTTTTCATAGTTTCTTAGAAATAAAATGAAATATAATCCGAATTAATGTGCAACAGTAAGTGCTATACCACTCAAAGTTGTAAGGAGCTTCAGTAACAAAGTAGGAAAGTGTAAAATATACATGTTGCTGGGTGTTTTTTCCTTCTTTCTTTCGGTTTTGTTTTGTTTTTTTTCTTAAGCCACTTGCAGGTATTATTAATCATGCATGTATCAGTGAGATTGTCTAACAGTGACTTAATTAATCCCGACAGGGTTCAAAATTCAATCTAGCAAGTTGCGATGTACGGACTATGAAAATCTTCTTATTTTATTATACTATTTTCTTTTATTGAATTGGATAAATTATAGAATACTATGGTAGTATGGTCATGTAATACATTTTGTATACGTGTTATAATATAAGTGCATATTTATAGATACTGTTCTCTAAAAGGGGGAAAAATAAATCATGCCGTCCACCCATATTATAACATGTGTACGAAATGTAACACGTAACCGTATTACTGTAATATTTTATAATTTCTCATGGAGAGAACTGAGGACGATTCAGTATGAAATCTTGAGTGGATCACAAGAAATAATTAAATTTTATGGTTTTGTGTACGCATCTGGCTGTTCACACAAATATGAGCTGTGCTTATTCCTCCAATCAAATAAAGAATAAGCGCTTAGCTGTGTGCACATCTGGCCACCAAATCTTTCTCATTTCTTTCTCTTTTACTTTCTTTACACTATATTTTCCTCCATTTTTTTTATTCTTACAGATTACTCCCAGGCTACCTCCACCCTCCAGGCCCAACCCACCACAACATCAAAGTCTGGGCCTTCCCTATTCTTGGGCTGGGATGGTCCGTTGAGAAATCCTTTGGATACAAATATATAAGCAACACTGACATATATATATATATATATATATATATATATATACAGAGAGCTTTCATAAAGGATCCCTCAAATTAGCTTATTTGAGGGACATCTTTGTAGGGCTTATTTTGCATTGTATTTCACTAATCCAAACCTCTATGTTTTAGATAATCATTCAAAGATCATTTCTACAAAAAATCACTTGAATTCGATATCGTTTGACCACTCAATTGTGTTATTGAAATTTTAATACTTTCTTGAAGCACCGTGTTCATTGATTTTGTAGGATACAATTGGATGTTGAAACGGTTTCCGATTTGTCTAATTTTTTGAAAGGATGATCTATGAATGTAGACTTAAAAAAATAGATGGTTTGGATCATTGGAAAAACATTCATAAGGTACCTTAAAGGGTGTCCCTCAAATAAAAATTATTTGAGGGATTCTTCAATAGAAGGGGACTGTATATCACATTCTCATACTTCCTGATGCAGCAGATGAGATGGACACCCATACCAATTAATATTAATTTAACTTTTTATTTTCTTTTATGATTTATTGACACTTTTTAATTGATGTGGATGCCCACTTCATATGTCACATAATGTGGTATGAGAATGTAGTATATAAATGTGGTAAGAGTAGCATTACTCATATATATATATATATATATATAAACTGACATTTTCAAGTTATACTTGTATAATCTCATAAGAAAAAAAAAATTGTATCTACTTTTTGACAAAGTGGACTAAACTACTCACGGAAAGGATAATTGAATTAGGGTGCAAGAAAGTGAGTACAGTGTCTTGGCCAACTAACATAATTTATGTCTACAAAAATTATATATATTAATCTTATCATTTTGTGTAATAGCTCAAGAAGAGGGAAAAAAAACTCTATTTGGTTATTATTTCTTTTTGGTAAGAAATCTCGATTGAATAACAAACAAAATTATAATTTCTTTTGGTTATTATTTCTTTATGTTTCCTATATCATCCCAATCAACGAGAAATAACAAAAAAAAAAATTATAATGAAGGAAATTGGTGGGCAGACTAGGAAATTAATTACACAAATCATGATGAGGCCTATCTCAAGGCCCATTAAATTGCTCGAAAATAAGAGATGAGGCCACAGCTATTCAAATTAAACTCCAACGGCTAGTTTTAGCAAACGTGTCAGAATTTGACGCACCGCACGCGCCAACGGTCACATTCCCGTTTAAGAACCCCGTTCACCAAACCCTCATTATAAGCATCCGAAGCTCTGCCCTAAAGATATCGACTTTTCTCTTGCTTTCCAAGAATTTGATTTTCGGCGCCCACTGTTTGCTTTCTCTAATCTCCAGTCTCTGCTTGCTCCGCCTTTCAGTTTTCCGACGACCCATTTCGTTTTTCAGCGACTTTCTCGATTCAAATCCAATGGAGACCCCATCTTCAATCAGAAGAGTCACAAGGTCTCAGGCTTTGGTTGCTCAAAACAGCAACACCAACAACATTCCCCTTTCAAGTGAGTTCTCTCACTTTCTTTTCTTTTCTTTACTTTTGAATAACCAATCAGTTTTTGAATATAAAAAATGGGTCTTGATCAGTTTCTTGGTTTAATGGTTTTCGTTTTCATTTTCCCCCTTCTTTCAATATGAACAATCAAGACCAAGAGTTTTGATCAGAAATTGGGTTTATTGATACTTGGGTTTTAGTGGGTTTACCATAGATTTGGTTTCTCTATACTGACTCATACATGGTTTCTTTTTATCAGGGAAGAATGAAGATTCTGAAAAGGTTGAATCGAAATCAAGACCAAGAAATGGGAAGCAACAGCAAGACAGATCGGCCCTGATTGACATAACCAATGATTCTCCGATTGTGGGGCTTGCAATGGGAAGCTTGGAGACCCCATCATCGGCCATAGTCAAACAGAGAAGCTTTAGAGCCAAGAACACACCTGGGTCCGGAGAGGCCTTGCTGAGAGGTCAAGTCAAGACCCTCTTGCAACAAGTGGAAGAAGAGGCCGAGCTCTCAAAGATCACATTGGAAAGCCGCCCTCTTCGTCTTCTCCAATGCATTACTGGTAACTCGCCAATGGGACTACTTGCCCCAACTCCGGCAAACACACCACAGGTCTCTGATCTCTCTGTTGATGCAAGTGGAAGCAACAATGGTGGTGTGGGTTTCGAGAAGCCTTCTCCACTTGTCCAAGAACAATTGATTTCTCAGGTTGGGTTCTAACCCTTTTGTGTTTGAAGATTTTTCATACTAGATTATATGTGGGTTCTTCTCCTATTTTCATTTGGAATTTTGGTGACAATATTTCGATTGGGTCTTTAATCATTTACCTCCAAAATGAGAAGTGCAAATTACTGATTTCTTTTTATTTATGAAAATGTGATAGGTGGTATGTGACATCTTTGAGGGAAAGAATCAAGAAAGCCTTGAATCACAAAAGAGTATCATCAGCCGGTCTCTGCTGCTGGATTTCTCTGAGAAATCTGAAGTCTCCTCTGTTTCATCAGAGTGCTCCTCTGTGATTACTGAAATCAAAGAGAAGTCATCACCAGATGATGATAGTGCTTCCATTTGGTCAATTCAGGTCAATGCTAGCACCCATGATGAAGATGAAGAAGAAGTTGCTGAAGCAGCAGAAGAAGAAGAAGATTATTATCTGAATCTGAATGAAGGTTATGAAATTGAAGAACATGAACAGGATGGAGGCTATGATCTTGATGAGCTTTGTGATGGTATAAACAACATTTGTGTGGATGAGGAGAAAATGATCCCCAAGTTTGCTGGAAAGCATACAAGATTTGTGTATGACAGTGAGGATGACATTGAAATCGTTGAAGAAGACTTTTCAGCACAGAGTCCGGATTCAGGTGCTGTTGTTTCACCCAATGCCCTTCGCTTGAAGGGCTTGCCAACACCAAAAGGCAAGCACATGCGCTTTCTTGAGGAGGAAAATTAAGATTCTGGTTTTGAAGTGCTGATGTGTTTTGGTTGTCTTTCTTGATAACCATGTTTAGGGATTTGCTTTGGTCATTTTCTGTAATTCCTTAGTTTTGTTTTTTTATTCGGGATCCACAATAGAAATGATATTCATGACCACAAATGGTGTGTAATTCTCAGTGTTCTCACTGATTTTTAATGAATGAAACGTTCTTTGCTAGTTTTGACCAGTTGGGAGTACTTTTTTCTATTTATATATTTTACCAAAATGTAGAATTTAAAAATAAAAAAAAGTAGAATTAGATCAACAAAATATCAAAAAATATAGAAATGTCGTCGGCGATATTGCTAAAATATTATATTTATAGAGTACACCCAGGGCGGCTATACTATTTAAACAGAAAGGTATAGCCGCAAATATCCTATTTAAAATTTTCTTTTCTATTAATTAAATCTTAGCCTTATTTATACTTTCATTTATGAAATGAGTCCACAAAATAATTTAAAATAATTAATTACTAATTAAGTAATTTATGAAATGAGTAAAATATTTAAATATTCACTAAAGAAATAATAATTAAACATACTGACCAATTAAAGTAATTAAAAAAGGCTAAGATATTACTTAATTACATATATGTTTAAACTAAAGAAGTTGGCCAAAAAATAAAAGTAAAGAAACTAATTTTATATGTTTAAAATTTATATATATATATAAAAAAGGCTAGAAAACCTGTCCCGATGAAATTTCCTTGGTACATGTCTATCTCGACCAAATTTGTTGGATTAGACCTCCCCGACGAAATTCATCTGTGCCGTCAAAGTCTCATCGTGAGAGGTCTAATCCTACAAATTTCGCCCGGATAAACCTGTGCCGACAAACTTTCGTCGGGTGAGATTTAAAAATATATATATATATAAGTTAGTATCTTTAGGTCCAATAAATTTTTATTTTAAATTTTCTTTTTAGTAATTAAATAATATTTTAGCCTTATTTAATTACTTTCATCTGTAATTATGTTTCAATTAACTTCATAAATTATATTACTTAATAAATGGTAATTTTTATTTTTATTTTTTTAAATTTAATCAAATATTTAAATACTAATTATTCACTAAGAAAATTGTAATTAAAACATAACTACTAAATAAAGTAATTAAAAAAGAGAAATCAAGATTATGCTATTTAAATGGTATAGCCGCGCGGCTATAATGTTAAAATATTCTATTCAAAGAGTATAGCCGTCCGGCTATACGTTTAAAATTCTATTTATGTGTGCGTGATTGAGTTCCCAGTGTTGGCACTTTGGTTTTTAATGAATGAAATATTCTTTACTAGTTTTGACCCAATTGGTACTTTTTTATGTTTATTAAAATGTTCTAAGAACTTTGATTTTTAATGAATGAAATATTCTTTTCCAGTTTTAACCCAGTTGGTACTTTCTTTTTATGTTTATATATTTTATCAAAGTGTAGAATTTATTGATCAAATGACTCGTCGACAAAACTATTCTTCGATTATAGTTTAACCAAATGACTTGCCTGAAGTGCTACTTTTCTTGATTTTATGCCTGGCTGATTGAGGATTTTTTGGAAATTCTTCTCTATGAAGCTCAAGTTAGTTTTGAACACCATCTGAACTCGTTTGGTATCCTACTAAAAAAAAACTAAAAAATCACTATTTATTTTTAAAACATGAGTTTTTAAGATCTAAAAGAAAAGAAAAATTTTAATCAGAAATCCTAGATTTCCAAATTGAAAGTAGCAAAAGAAAATGAGAGAGGGAGGATAGACAAGAGAGACAAGAGAGGGAGGAGAGAGGTAGAGAGAAAAAAAAAACTATAAAACCTCACTTTTTTTTGTTTTCAATAATGGGGAAGTTTTGGCCAATGGGCATCCAGGATCGAACCTCGGTGAGGTTTCTTTCCTCCGATGTTACTCAAAAATAAAATAATGGGGGTGTTTTGAGGTTTTATTGGGTTTGGGTTTTTTTTGTGGCTTTGGACTTAAAATTTATTTTTAAGTTTATAAAATTGGATCCAAGTAAGGGGAGCTTCTATAATGAGGGGCTATGTTGAGAGGTTATAATGAGAGGGTTCAATCCAACAGTCTAATAATAACTATGCACTGGATCGAATGGCTATTAAGGATCCAAACGGGGCCGAAGCTTTGCTCCATTGTTGTTGTTGCTGGGTGATCTCGTAAAAAGAGTGCTGCTATCTCCCCACCCATCTTATCTTAAAAAATTTAAAGATAAATTTAACACTTTGTAAAATGATTTCTAAGAACATTTCCAACCGATATGTTAAATTGCCACATGGACATAAAATGACAAAAATTAAAGGTTAAAGTTGTTCCAACTGAGTAGTCAA
This sequence comes from Prunus avium, assembly GCF_965620075.1. NCBI lineage: Eukaryota > Viridiplantae > Streptophyta > Magnoliopsida > Rosales > Rosaceae > Prunus > Prunus avium. The sequence continues at coordinate 33,333,325 of NC_142290.1, read as the reverse complement.
ATCATACAGGGACTTAGGAAATTTTTTCTAAATCTTTAATCTTAAACCCAAGGGAGATGTCAAATGCAAAATGTTAAATTTGAATTTGATGGTTTATGTATCAATTTGACACGTTGAAAAAAATTTAACTCCACCCAAAATGCCAAATAGTATATTATATTATTATATTTTTAAAAGTAAATGGGGCCAATATAATGCATAAAGTTTTAAAAGAGAGTAAATGATAGTAGGGTCCATGACCAAAAAAATATTAAAAAAATATTTGACATCTAGGTTTTTGATATGTTATTTTTGACATATCTCTTTTAGCCTTCAAATTCATGTAGGATTTGACTACTCGGTTGGAGAAATTTTAACCTTCAATTTTTGTCATTTCATGTCCATGTGGCAATTTGACATATCAGTTGGAGATGCTCTAAGAGCATCTCCAACCGATATGTCAAAAGTGCCACATAGATATTTAACGGCTAGAAATAACATCTCACATCACTCCAACCGAATTGTCAAAGCTGATGTGGAATGAAGGTTGGAGGTTCAGCTGTTATTTTTGACAGCCCAAAAGCAAGATGTCAAATGAATATTTTATTATTTTTTAAAGACAACTGGCTGTAACTTTCATTTATTATTTTCCTTTCTTATTTTTTTTCCTTTTTCCTCTTTCCAATTTATTTCCTACGATGAACAATTGTTTTTAAACACACAACCATTTCCTCCTATCGTACATGTAATTTTTGTTTATCACCTCCTTCGTTTCATTTTCTTCAAAAAGCTATATATATATATATATATATATATATATATATATATATATATATACATAAATAAAAGAACTTGTGCTCAAACACAGTTCTTCTTTTATACCAAAAAAAATTCTTTTCCTTTACAGACTACAGTGAATTGTGAAGAACCCCAACATGTCTCATCATTTTTCCAATTCATCTTCTGATTCGACAGATGAGCATTTTTGGAATCTTGTTGATTCAGAGTCTGATGAAGAACTAGAAATGTTGGAAGTGGTTCCTTTGCAAAAGGAACAAGAGAATTAGTCTCACAGTATTATGTTATTTCAAGTTTTAGTTGCATATGTATTGTTTTAAATTTTAGTTTATTAAATCAGAAGTGTATTTGGTTTTAATTTGGACTCTGAGAAAACGTTGGTCCATATCCATTTGTTTGTTCTTGTTGTGATCAGATCATTGCTCTATCATATACAACATTAAGAGTTTGTTTCATTTACGTTTGATTAGTCTCGACTCATCTCAGTCCATATTAAAATCTAATTTCTTTAAGAAAACAATATAATACAAAACAAAACAAATTATAAAATATTACCGTTGCATATCACTTTGAATCGTTTCATTTATGCTTGCACAAGTGAACTAATTTGTTGCTATTTTTATTTTCTTTCAAGGTCATGCATGCATTGTTTCAATACAGATGCATTGTTTATTTTCTTTTCTTTTTAATTAAAAATATAAAAATTATATTCTAAGAAGTAGTAAATAAATCAACATTGAAATGTAATAAAATAATAATTTAATTTGACATATCGGGTGGAGTGTAAAACTATATAAGATGTCAAATTGCCACATCAGCCATCAAATTTAAATTTGATGTTTGGTATTTGACATCTCCCTTGGAGATGCTCTAAGGACTTGTAAAAAAACCTCAAATTTACCCCAACTCCTCCCAGCCCAACTGGTTTCATGCTCACATAATCGCATATAACCACAGTGGACGTTTTCAACAAACTTCCCCATAAACCTCTATTTTTGTCAGACCCTAAAACATTTTTGTTTTCCTATGAATTTATCATCATAATGAACAACATATGAAAACAGTATCATCGGCCAATGAAGCAAATTACAACATGCATAAGAAGAAACAAACCATTTCTAGTTCTGGAGAAAAGAGTCTTGGTCATAAAGACCCAGAAATGAATCAGATTATAAAACCCACCGGACAAAAAAAAAAATCAATGTTATGGCATAGAAATTAAATTTTGACACAAAACCTGAGAGAGAGAGAGAGAGAGAGAGAGACTTTACTGACAGAGACGCAAGAGCAAGAACAGGTGGGGATGACAGAGATGGAGTTGGACTTGGCGAGGTTGAAGGAGGCAATGCAGTGATGGGAAGTCAAGCCCAAGCCTCTCTTGGAGGATGGGTATTTTAAGAATAATAGTTGATGAAAAAATAAGATTATATTTTTTCAAATTTACATAGTGGGAGGGGAAATAGGACATGAGTATAATAGCACTCCCAAGAAAAAAGAGAGCTAATTTTCCCACTCCCACTTACTCTCTTTGTTGGAAATTGTATGTTCTCACTCATCTTTTATCAAAAGAGTGTAAATGAACAAAAAGGGAGTGGAAAAATCATAACCCTAAAAACATCTCGGTAGTTTTTGTTGTTGATTAATAAGAACCTTTTCTTGTTTGCCTGATCTTTATTTCTCTCTGTTGCCCTGGTTTTACCATTTACAGAAAGGAAATAATATATCTATACAAAAGATCACTGGAAAGAGATGATATCTCAAATACGTCAATAGTTTTAACCAAAAACTAAATTCCCTGCAAAGGAACGATGACGCATTTCATTTGTATAATATATGGATCCTCTTCAATGAGATACCTAAAACCCTAGAACCAAATCTTTGCTCCTAAATGTGATTTACATATGAATTTGTGATTTACATATTCAACACCCCACTCAATTCTTTCCAAATTGGGTGTCAAAAATATAATTATAGAGAACGACTTCTCAAAATCACTATAAGAGCACCGATATGTACATGATAAATATTTACAACAGGAAACCGTCCGAGCAAAATATACCATATTTTTAACTCTAAAACCTCCGGTGCTAACTTCAAAACCAGGGGTGCCACGTCGGATCCATCATGCACAAGTTCCTCGGAGTCAAGGCAGCTTCAACCAACTCGGTCACTCCGCGCTGCACCGACTGTGGTGGTTCCATGGCATTATCCTCCTGAATGCAGCAGAAAACACAACACAATCTTAGGGGCGGTTAAATTAGCAATCATTTCCAGATTCTGAACCAAATTTGAAAACCAATAAAACCTAAAAAATTAAAGAAGAAAAAAAAAATTCAGCCCACCATTGTCCTGAAGTTTATTTGAAAAGACAAGGGAAAGGGAAAGAATACAAATTTTTTTTTTTCTCATTTCAAGAGGCATTTACTTGACATCATTGCAAGTGACACAAAGCTCTATGCTACCATAAGATTGGAGGCACTGACTTACCTCTTCAGAAAAGTACTGTGGGGCAATTCTATTGATCCGGCCAATAACATGCTCGACATTGGTGATGACCTTCTGCTTAAAGTCAGCGGGGTTCATACTACCCCCTCCAGCAAATGGGGCCATAGGCATGCCAAGGGGTCTTCTCCAAGACCAAGACAGCAGCTCGTCACGGAAGAACATAGCCAACTGATGCCACAGATGTTGACTTTGCTGCAATATAGGAAAATTGAGAATTAGGATACAAATAATTTATTCTCTTTCTTTCTTCATTCTCAACTTAGATCTGATTAATCCTCATACTGAAAGCAACTGTCAACAAAAAACTCACTTTAGGTGAAACAACGGCCTGTGCAGCAGCACACATTGCAGACACAATGAGGCCTTCCACTCCAAAATGGGAGAAGAAGGCTTGCATGTTCCTCGTAAGACGAAATGGTACTGGTTCATTAAACTCGATCATTCCATTTGCATCATATGCAGGATGAAAATCAGTTTGAAAAATTTTGCCTGTGTTCTTGGCAAATAAAATTTTATTTGGGGACCTCCCACCAATTTGTAGCATGAGAGACATGAAACTTGAGAGGGCCAGCTGGATGGCAAACTGCTTTTTGAAAGCCCACATATGGTTGCCATTTAGCAGAGTCTTGTACATGTATTGCGAAAAAATGCCATCAGTTACAAGATTTCTTGTTATGTCATTATAAGCTTGGAGGCGAAGGTCTACGACAGCTTCTGGTGAGATTTGGCCGGAAATAGCTTGGTTCAATTGCTCCTTAAAATAGGTGATGGGAAGATCCGCTTCCTTGTCGTTCCTTGCACAATGGTTCTCATACACCTCAAGAAAGGTGCTGTACATCAAATCATCTTCTACCATGCGGACCTGCACATACAGCAATAGTTGAGTACAAGGGGAACCGAATCCCAAACCGACCATAAACTGCTGAGATGTCTTAAAGGTGGGAGTTATAAAAAGTGATTATGTATGAGTAGCTATACTATTAAATGTAGATAAGTCAAATGATCACACATGCTTTAAATACATGGCCGGAACAAATTTCCCGCCCTTTCCTTTTTCCACACACACACAGGAGAGGGAAGATAAAATCTAATTCCATCAAATGTGTATAGGGATAAACCTGAGACCAAACAGGAATGATGATTGGGGTGTGAATAGATATGTGGCGTCGCCTCGATTCCTTGTGCTTATCAAACATTTGGTTCATCACACGGAAAAGCTGCAATATTCGTTCATCACTTCTAGCATTAGGAGTCAAAGATGTCTGGACAATAAAATGGCGTTGAGATCCATCCGAGCCAATTAAAGTCAAACGACGGAAACTACTTCCATGTCTTCGTACAATTGGTATATCAGCTCCAACCCTGTCTAACTTTACTGTATGGTCGGGTGCAATTTCCTGCGATCATTACAATCATGTTTTTTTATATAAGAAAATGCATTGAGAAATCAAATAGAATATTGAATGAACTTGATCATAAAACTGGCTTGTTTTTAAGAAGCTTGACAGTCATTTAACATGATAGAATCAGCTTGGGATACTACTATCTCCATTTATCCAATGACACAGTCATACAAGAAGACCAATCAGTTAAATCATAATGAATAAACAATAAAGCCCGGATCCCAATGATAGGAGCAGAAATGTGCAAACACTGATTTGATTACCTGATCATTAAAGTATTGTCCTGGAACCTCTACATCAACGACATGGAAATCGCGCAACACCCTGCTTTCCTCTTCCAGCTTCAAGACAGCTGGAAACCTGTCCTCAACATTGCTCTGGAGGACATTTTTCCAATGTTTTAACCGCTCAGTCAATTCAGAGAGGGTAGCCGGGAAAGTAGTAGTGCTCCCAGGATCAAGATCACGCTCAAAATCCTGTTTATACTCTCTCACAAATTCAACGTGCTTATTCACAGCATCTTGTGAAAAGCAAGCTCTGCAAACACCAGAGAGCTCCTTCTTAAGAGATTGAGGAACCTCAGCTGTTGTGGCAGTTGGGTACTTGTAACATCGATGAAGCAGTGCGTTAACAACAGCTAGAAGTCTCTCCTCTGGCAGAGTGACAAACCTTGAACCAATTTCAGTCAGCAGAGTCTGCACTCAGAAAGAAAAAAGAAACAAATATATCATCTAGTTGATCAAAAAGACCAAGATATGACTCCTTTTTTTCTTCAATATGCTTTCTCCATACGAGCAGTCTTAAACAAGATTAAACATTTTGGTATACTATGTATGGCTAGCTTCTTAGCAACACAAAAAGTTTGTCTTAATAGAATGTGTAGACACACACACATATAATCATTTTCCTGGAAAGGATTATAATGTTAGTAGGTCGTTCTATCACATGGCTCCCTTGGTGTGAATTGCAAAAGAATATTATTAGATGACTTGAAGAATCCAAAGGCCGCAATTAGAGTCCTGAAGCATTCCATTCTGCTCACCCTGTCTTTTTGGATCACATGGAGCCTCTCTTTTGATTCTTTTATGGAGTTGCCTTAGACAGTAGTTGTATAAGAGTTAAAGTTTCAATCTCCATTAATTAAAATTAATAAAATTGACTTACTAATAAAAAAAATATAAAGTAAGACTGCTACATAACAAAAGTAAATCAAATATTTAACTTCATAAATATGAGACAGAAATATCACACCTCGAGTTCACTAGCCAAATTAGTATGCTTGCTTCTAAGAGCCTCCATTATATCTTTTGCAGCATCAAAAGCACTTGCAGCAGAAGGTACCGAACCCAGAGCACCATTGCGCCTTAATGCACTTTGACCACCATCATTGATGGTTGAAGAACTTTGTTGCTCATTCCCCGTATGGATGCCGCTCTCGACACCTGTGGACCTTTCAGATTCTTGCCCATGAGAGTTTCCACCATCATGAGAACCAATTCCGCCACCGGATTGAGCAGCTTGGTGAGCTTGGTTGTCTGAGGATAAGTTACTGCCACTATGACCTTGTACTCTAGCGTTCCCATCAGCTAAGCCGATTGAAACAGCGCTGGCACCAGAGGCACTTTGCTGCATCCTTTGAGCTATTGCCATTCTACTACCAAGTTCAGTTTTATTTGCAACATCGCGTCGTTCAAGCAAATACGTGCGCAGCCAGTAATATAGAGCCTGAGATTTTAATGCAAGAGAACATCAATATTTCTGTTGGAAGTGAAGTACTGTTTTAAATTTCTTCTCCTTTCACAAATATAACAGGACATTTTACCTGCGGATACACAGTGGCGATTTTTAGTAGGACGAGTTTGCAGTGGAGAGCTTCTGCCCTCTGCAAAGAAAGTAAGAGCTGTGGAATCCAAGAAAGCCAGACCCAGTGCGGAATTTCATCAAGATATTTATCAAAAGCTTTCCCAACAGGTTCATTGGGAGTATCAAAGCTGAGAAGATATAAAACACGAGCAAGATGACTTCTTGAGTTAGATATGCCAAATTTGATGCCTTGAAGAAAGCAGCTCACAGCATACTCCAACCACATCTCGTCATTGGTTTCTCTGTAAGCCTGTGCAAAATAGTTAGCAGATAAGTCCTCACAAATAAAAACACCAATATTATTAAATACAGTTGAAGCACATAACATGAAATACCATGTCACAGTAATTTCCCCAGCTTATCCATCCTTTAGGCAAATTTTTGAACAGGCTGATGGCATTGGAGTATGAAAGATTAGCACCTTCAGAGTCATTTAACTTTAACAAGAAATCCCCCTTCAGACGAAATATTTCTGCTTTATGTTTCACAGGAAAATACTCCAGATTAGTGCTGTTGATTAAATTGAGACCACTGGTAAGCTCTCCTTTCATTTCCAAATAAGCTTTTGCTTGTTCTCTTATCTTAACAAAGGCCTCCTGGTAGCATACACGGAAAGGGATTAGAAACCTGCATCTATTAAAACGAAAGTAGTTTATGAAAGAAAATTACCAAAATAACGTAGTACAGTCAACAAGTACAAAACACAAGCTCAGGAGGACAAGGTTCATGCAACATTACCTCCAGAAGGTTCAAATTGATATGTTAACATTATGAACATGGTTAGAAGTTACAAGAACCAAATACAAGAAACGAAAAATCATAAATTGAGGGATTTCAACAACTCAGCTAGTAACCCCAAGAATAAAGTCATTCATAAAGGGTCTTCTAGGCTTGTAGTAAATGCCCATAAAGGTTCAACACACATGTTTTTGCTTGTACTTTGTTTGATGGGTGTAAAAAAGTAAGAGTGATGTCTTCCTAAGCCCAATACAATATATTTGTTATATTTTTAAATACCTGCACTTCCATCGTTGAATGGCCATACATCTTTTCAAGTATTATCACGCAAACATCATATAGGCCTTGCTTACGACCAACACGGGCAAGCTTATTGACGTTCCAAGCTTTGTCACGATAACCAAGGTGATGAAGATTATTATTTGTTGTCGTGAAATCTTTGAATGCATCTATGACTGCATTATACATTTCGTTCCTCCATTGTAGTAAATCATACCAAACAGACATGTTATCCCATTCATTTGGAGTTCTCAGTCTCCAAGTCTCAAGAATGTCCTTGAGATCGGCATACAGATTTCCGTGCACACCAACTACGGAATTCCCAGAAAGTTTGTTTCCATTGGCAATGTCCACAAGAATTCTAGATGACTCTTGAACTTCAACTAGCTGTTGGAATTGCTGTAAAAGAGGAATCCTGGCATGGACAGACATCTGTGGCAACTGCCACCACTGATCCAAGGCAAGATCTACACCTTTCCCCACAATGTTCTCAGCATCCCCGACACCACTGGAATTTCTTTCATGAAGCGCAAAAAATGCTTGTATGAGCCGAAGTTTTGGAGTTTCTTCCACCTGAGCCTTTGTCATTACATGATCCTTCATATATGCCCAATCAGGCGATTTCCAAAGACTGTCAAGTAGTATTTCATAATTCTCAACACTCTTTCCAAAGTCTACCAATGCATCCCATTGACTAAGTTGAGTAGCACAGCACAGCCATTGTTCTTCCCAGAGACACATCTCGGGCTTTGGTATTGCGTTGTTATATGTGCCTTGAGTTGCCTTAACCATTGCTTGGTAAAAGAGGCTTTGAGCACGCTGCCAGTAGCCATGCTGAACTAGCGAAAGACCAGCCCTAGTTTCTGCAGTTATTGGCCTTTTCTTCCACAGCCCACACCTCATATCTTCTTCATTGAGCAAGCGATATAGTTCAGCAAGGGACTCAGAGCACTTTGCATCATTTGTGAACAACAAAACATGACTTTCCAGCAGCGCCAATGCTATGTGCCATGCATTGTAAGTTTTTCCAATATATTTAATGAGCTCACTTGGCATCCGAGGTTGAGGGTGGCTCAACTGAAGCCCTTCCAGAAGGGCTTGCACAACATTTGGTCTGCTGCCCTGCTGCTTCTTATGATAATCTTTTGAAAGGAGGGTAATCATTGGTTTAGCTAGTGCAACCTGCTCTTCCTTGTGTAAGGTCACCCAGACAATGGGAAACACCAACACCCATAAATGGTATGCGACATTGGCATCCATATGAGCAAGCTCTCTCAGTGGAACAATAAGATCAGCCACCTAAAACAGAGGAAAAATTTAAATAAAAAAAAAAAAAAAAAGGTCAGACTATCAATCAATAACTCAAGCTTGTCTGGAGATATGGTTTACCACCCACGACTTTCAAAGCAGAATTAATTAGTAACAAACTCTGGGAGTGCAAGAGTGGGAGAGGGGAGATGCTAGAAACCATACATTCTTGCATGTGACTCTGACACCACATGGCATACTGACGTGGTATTACAAGTCCATCCAAATTATAACATGTGCACTGGGACTCGTAACACAATGTCAGCATGTGACATGGTGCTGCAGTCACAGAATAGTTTCTCCAAATGTACAAATAATGCACCAGCCTTACCTTGAGTTTGCTCATCTCATTCAAAAAATGTGCATGCTTACGAACAAGGGTGTCAAATGTTAGAGGAGCATCCTCGGAACCCTCTGGAATATCAGTGACCTGGTGCTGCATCCCAGAAGGGTCTGGAGAACCTGAAACCAGAAGTGGTGGCACCTTTGCAGAATTTGGAGCAAGAGTAATAGCTTTATCCTCGACTAAGATTGCTAAAAGAAGATCAAGGCCCTGTTTGAGCCAGAAGACATCACTCAAGGCTTCCCAATCCTGGAGGTGAATAATGTACTGAAGCCTAGCAAACAATGTTTTCCCAAGAGATTCATGATAAAGCGAGAAGAATTTCATCCTGAATTCAGGATCTCTTGCCCGTAAACCAAGCATGAATTGCCTTTCCACTTTCTGAAACACCTCTTGACGCAGGGATAGGGGATATCTGGACATTGATCAAATCATTTAATCATCTCCTTTTATTCAAGTATAACAAAAGTGAAATGAAGTATATTACTTACTTATTTGAATCTGCACATAATCCATAGAGAAGCTGAAGATATTTACTGTCCCATTCTTCCAGAGCATTTGAGAAGTTTTGTTTATCAACCTGTGAAAGCTTTTGAAGAAAAGAAACTATTTCCTTCGGAGTGAGAAAAGCATTGGAATTGACAGATGTGCCTAGCTTTCCGAAGTCATCTTCAATCCACCCTTTTATTACCTCAAGTATGCAAAGCAGCACGGTAGCATCAGTACCTTTCTCAGCAAGCAAGGTATTCAATATGTTAGTTACGGATTTTTTGCAATCTGGAACAATCATGACCCTTTCACTAATAAGTTTCAGCACAGATTTCAGATTAGAAATAACTGCTCCAACATCGGCACCTTGACGAGAAGAGGAGACTGCAGAATCTAGCACAGATTTCTGATTAGAAATAACTGCTCCAACATCGGCACCTTGACGAGAAGAGGAGACTGCAGAATCTAGATCTTTTGTCTGACCCTGAAATAGAAGAAAATTTTCGCTATATGTAATTCAATGAAAGAGAGAAGGGATGTTATCAAATTTTAAAACATCATAAAACAAACTATAAACAAAAATGTTCATTCCAAAATATAGTAATTTGGAAAATAACAGAAATTTATTCAACCCTTCTAGATGAAATAAGTTCATTACGGGGGCTGAACATAAAAAAATAAACAGTACAACTTAAAACCAGCGCCCTCTTTAGTAGAAAAAGATTAACAATGACCATTTAGTTAGGGGCATTTGTCTCTACTTTGATGGAGGTCCTGAGTTCAAATCTCACAGACGAGAGTTTGTTCTATAGTTGAAAAGAAAAAAAGAATCAGTAGACAAAGGTCAATTATGTCAAATCACATGAGTGCTTGGGTTGATTATTTGTCATGGTACCCCTGAATGAAGCCTCAGAGCCTTACCGTACAAAACTCGATCAAACTTTAGCAGTAAAGTTTGCCTCATACATATAAATGTAACTTTCTAAGAATATTTCTAATGTAGCAAATTGGATGTGATGGCTTTAAACTTTTATCATACCCCCACAACCAAAAAAAACAAAAGGGAAAAAACAAAGAGAAAATGTATACTCTGTATCTTAAATGGTTATGCACACAAATGAAGTTCATAGAACCGTCCCACTACTTGCATGCAACAGATAATCAAAATTCAAACACCAAGAATAGAGAACACAATGCTGTGTTTTTAAAAAAGTGACCAAACAAGAAGAAACAAAGAAAAGCACATTAATGACAGCAGATATGAACAGAATAGGAAGCGTAATCCACATTGCAGCAAGGCAAACAAAGAGAAATAAGAAATAAAAAAGATTAGGAATCAAAAAAAAATTTCACCTTAATGAAGCATTAATTTATGAAACATGAAAGAGGTAAACATATGAGAAAACAGATACATACTTGTCTCAAAAGAGAACCTGCTGATGACCCCATATCCCGTGCCAGGCGTTGAAGAATACGAACCAAGATGTAAGGATCAACAAAGTTCTTCTGCACCTCTGTCAAGGTTCTAATCACAAGCAGCACAAAGCTAATTGAATTAGCAGTGCTCTCTTCACTCGATGTTTGAGGAGCTGTAACAGTATTGATGTGCTTCTGTATTAGTTCATCAACCTTATGATATAATAGTTTCACATCTTGTGGTGTAGTAGCTGCTTCTGGAGGAAAAGCAACAAAGACCATTTTCAACAGGGAGCACAATGACTTTCCAGCATCCAACAGTTTATACTTGAAACATGGTTCAAGAATCTGTCCAAAAAAACCCACAACACCGAAGTTGAGTGCATAAGTCTAGGTAATAGTAGACTTTGTAAAAAAGAAAAACAGATGACAGTGTAAGAACATACCTGAGAAATTTGGTTGATATTATTTTTGATGAATAAATGTGGCTGCTTCTCTAGGACCTTATTCATAACATCCAAGCCCTGCGCGAGGGCTGTGGAAGGGTCCTTGGACTGAGGTTGAATGCTGCTTAGCAACTTCTCTAAATAATTAAACTTAACATTGGCAGTTGGCCACACCTCCAAAGCTTGTGAAAGTAGCTCTAAAGCTTGTTTGTACATAGTACTTGCTTCCTTGTCCTTAGGCTCTATGACCAAGGCAACCTGTTTCCAAAAGTCAATAAAGGGCTGAGACAATTAACCATCAAATGAACAAATCATGACAAGCTTTGATGCAGACCATGGAACTACAAACAGAAGTACACAGACTGTATGTCACGCTCATCATCAGCGACCTAATGAAAAATTACCTCTTCAATTACATATAGCACTTGTACTATAAACCTAGAGACCACTGAAAACAAAAACCACCATAGAACAAAATTGAATTATTTATTGAGTAAATGATGCCAAAGTCTAAGATAGCAGTCATCTTTTTTCTTTGTCCAGAACATCCATGGAAGGAGTGCCAAATGGAGAGCATCACTGCCAGAAAGCTTAGAGGTTTCTTCTATGCGCCAAATTAATGAGGTATTGAATACAAAAATTAAGTATTTTCAAAAAATCTTGCTCGTACGTGTAAACATGAGTAATGAGTTGAAAGGACTTTACCCTTATAAGGAAATTGATAATCATTTCCTCCATAGCAGCATTTGGCTTGAATTCTTCATCAGGTTGGCTAGCAGATCCAGGGGTCTCAATGTTAGGTATTGATGATGCACCACCAGGAGACATCACACAGAGGGATTGAAGACCAGGTTCAACTTTGACACGCTTCGTTGAATCTTCAGGAAATGTAGACCCATCCACAGAGCGCTTAGGATCAGCACTAGCAGGGCCTGGATTAAAACCCTCACTGTTCTGATTGGTGACATCACCATCCACTACTATTTTCATTTCATTTTGCCTTTGTCTTTCCCAGCCAACCACCAAGCCAGCAAGTTCAATTGCGAGACGCCTGTTTTCTGCGGAAGTGTTGTAAGGCAATCCAAGGCGACTAAGAGAATTGACCATCTGAGGTACAAATTGAGCTCTACAGCTGTAAAAGAGATCTGAATGGCGCACAATAAGCTGGAAAATGTGAATCAGATTAGGAATTGAGTGGCCTTCCTCAACCAAAATTTTTTTGGTGTACCGTATCCAAATTGGCATGCGAGAATCTCCAAGCGGCAACCTACGTGGCAGTGCTGGCATTAGTATATCGAGGGCCTGCTTGACCAGCATTTTATTCTCTTGCTGGCAAGTTCTCAGAAGTGCTACAAAAACCTGCATTCTCAAATCAACGCCCAGATACTAAATTAAGATAACTTTCATTGTAATAAATTACTCAATTTGAACCCAAAGTTATGAGCATATTTGGGTTGTGAGTGCTCTCATCACATGCTGATGGGCTCCAGTTTAAAAGAGAAGTATAAATAGACCACTCTAACAATCCAAGATTTGGTAAATTGCTAGAATTAAAGTATTGATGTCATTCCCATTCCCAAGCAAAATTGTGTCAGCATAAATACTAAACACAAAAACTGAGATCTTTTTACATGACAAATACAGCATGAAAACCTAAATTTCCAAAGCAGTAAAACTTAATGCCAATAACAGGTTAAAACCTTGTGCCAACAGGACATTAAAATTGATATCATGTCCATAATGTGCCATACCTGGAGTATGATTTTTTCTGGGGCTTGATAGGCCTCCAAGAAGTGGCAAACATTTACAAATGCCCACTGTTTACTGGCACTATCTTCGCGTTTGAGATGATTCCAACCAAATTTGATAAGTTCTTTCCTATGATGGACAAGGTCATTCTGCAGATACTTGAGAAGCAAAGTGGCAAGCTGCAAAAGTTCTATTCTCAAGGGCTCATCATATTCAGCAGAAACCTATGGAAGCACGAAATTGGTAAGATATAGAAACAAAATGAACTTCAGCCTAAAAAATAGGGACAATTTACCAAGAAAATAAGATAAGAGATAGTGGCGCTGGAGACATTTAATTTTTTCAGAAAATATACCTCTTCTGGAGGATCGAGAAGTCTATCAACAATCGTTTTTATAATAGGTTGGTCAACAACTTCCCAACTTTGATCATTTTGGAAGGAATGAGCCAACATCGGAAGAATGAGCATTTGCATAATAACCACCAGATGATCGTGGCCAAGTTGTTTTGACTGGAAAAGATTTAGAAAATGCAAGAGAAGTGCTTTCTTAAAGTTAGGTGGATATCCTTCTGCAACCTGAAAAGAGACGATGATTGTTTCACAAACAGTCAACACAAATAACATAAAAACTACATAAATTTAAAGAACCCGTATTCAAAGTACCTCGATGATATAAAACTCCTTCAGAAATGTAAAATCAATTCGAGTATGAAACAAGAAGATGGAGAGTATATCAAAGAGAACATTCACTTCTGTTTTGTCATGTCGTAAATAATTCAGGAAGCATTTGACAAGCCATTTGCTTTCTTTAACCTGCATTTTAGAAACATTAGATAACAAACAAGATCTGATGACGCATATTAATTGATACACACAGAAAGTTAAAGAATAACGGAGAGAAATTTATAAAAATTTAACAGCAAGTCAAAAGTGATATTTGATATTTCAACAAGCAAAATTAAAAATGCATCAACACTCCAAACAGCAAGAAGTATTCGGGGAAAAATATATATATATATTAAACCCTCAAAAGGTCACATAATTTGCATAAGAGACAAAGTCGGGGGGTTTCCCCTATCTTAATATTACCAAATAGTATCGCTAATTTTCAAAAAATAAAAAATTACCCAATCGATAACCAACATAGAAAGTATACAACTTCTGTATAACAAGCCACTAAACTAACCTGCACTAAGTTCAGCTCCTGTTCATTATGTAGACGAGATAGTCTTGCAGGTGACTTCCAAACAAGTACCAAGGTATCAAACACAATTTGGTTACTCTGTAGCCAGCCAGGTATCAATTTGACTAAAGTTTTGATAAGTGCAAGTCCCCGAAAATAAGCATCTGGTGTTGCACCAGGATGTGCAGATGGTGGATTAGAACTATCAGGTACAGGCTTAACAAGACCTTCATCACCCAACAAAGCAGTAGGTGGAGTTGACGATCCCGAAGCAGTTGGCAAAAATTCAGGAAAGGCGCTTGCGAGTATTTTCTGTGGTGATTTAGCAAGTTCATCTCTCAAAGGCTGGCCAGCATCCGATCGGATTATATACATAAACCTATAGATTATATGACTAAATCAAATAAATGCATATAAAGGGAACTGGTGATTTAGAAACAAAATTCCATGAGATTTATACATATTTGAAAATTTCATCATAATGATAGGATAAATACATCTCTCAACATATTTAGACATACACATTTATTTATAGAGGCAAAGAGTTTTTAGATCACTTGGTCACCATTGACCATGAAAACGTCCATGGACACCAACCGCTGGATCAAAATTCAACGATTGGCATTCAAATTTGTTTAAGTCCAGTATTTTACTTTTGGGAATTAATGTCAACCATCGTATTTTGATCCAACTGCTAGTGACCGTGGATTTCATGGTTAATGATGGCCAAGAGGTTATAACTATATATGTATATGTATATCACATCCATACATTACCTCCTGAAGTACTTTGGTTCACTTAAGCGAGCAAGAAAATAATCAACTGCAAGTGTTGCATAGCGATTCAAAAATTTTGTCAGTGGAAGACGATATGGACTGTTAATCTCACTGTATACTTGTCCCGGAAGAAGTGCTCCTTCCAATTCTATAGTCAAGGTTACAAGTTCATCAAGGAACTTTGATGCAGCTATAGGAAGAAGGTGAAAAAGCTCGATAATAGCTGAAAAGAACACAAATTTGACATCATATCATCTGTAATCATGCATATGCGTAGGTATACAAGAACCGATGACCAAAAGTGGACAACCAAAAATATATTACCAGCTGCAATTTTTGGCTCTTCACCAGCCTTCCATGATTTCTGGCTTTGTGCAAGTTTTTCAGGCTCTAACCATTTCTTTAGGTGTTCCAGCAGTTTGCCGCCCAAGGTAACATTAAACCAATTGGACAGAAGTTCAAGAAGACGGGCCAGACCTTGCAGAAGAGGCATGCTCAGATTCTTCGTATGTGCCAAGTTCACCAAAATAGGCCTGAGGCTGCTCTGCAGAAGTTCTTTTGGCATCCTCTGCTGATTAATAACCTGCACAGCAATGGAGTAGAGTATGTTTTCTTATAAGAAACGGAATAGAGTACATTTAAAAATAATAAACAGACTTCTTAAAAAACCCCAACTTTATAAATCATCCACCATATGTCTTAACAAACCAAAACAAAACATGATAGACAGAAAAGTAACATCACCAGTCAAATAGACAAGCTACAATAAGTGATCCCTAATGTGAAACCTAAAAACAGAGGCCAGTGCTTTCCTAGGATAATCATCATAGTCATCGATCATTATACATTCAGACATGTATTATAGTAAGACAAGAGCAAAAACCATATAGATTGACTAATTTAAAAGGAAACAAGACCTGTCGCAAGCCTTCCTTAGCCACAGCAACAATTTCAGGTGTTCGACATGTCAAAGATTTGAAAAACATGGAAATGATCTTTGCACGCAGTTCTGAATGATTTGGAGTTTTGAAATCTGCCCACGCCATAGTAGTACAGAGTAGCTCAATGCAGGCTGTTCGAAGCTTGTTTAGTGATGTTGCCACCTTTGGGTTCATAAACTTCACAACCCATACAGTTTCATCAGCCTCAGCTATTTGCAAAGCTTCTTGGAGAAAATTAACCAATTCTTGAGTCAGCTTGAGAAGAGGTGGCCTCAAGGCAAGGCAAAAGTTTAAAGCTGTAACTGTTCCCACCTGTATAACATCAGATCAAGTCAAAAAAAAATTCAACAAATCCCGCTAATGACCATTAGCAACATAGATTACCTGTTGATCAACAGTTTTTGACCGGAGTGATCGCACCAAAAGAGGCTGAAGCAAATTTTGATATAATGGTTCAAGCAGCTCAGATACCTCACTACCAGTTCTACTAGCCAAAAGTGCCAAGCATGACTGCACATTCTTTCTGACGATAACAGATGCATTTGGATTAAACAATTCTGTAGCAAGGAAATCAACTACTCCTTGAAAACTTTGCCGGCGTGGTTCACTGTTTGCTTCGTCAACATTATTAACCACGCGAAGAACCTGTGTAAGCACCTGACTCGTCTCTTCTTGCTCTTTGCTAGCATAAATAGGAAGCCTTTTAAGAACATATACCAAACCACGCACAATTCTTACTTGGAAAAGGCACAGGGTCTCAACAGTAACCTTTCCAACCAAAGCACCAAGTCCCATAACACCTCCCATCTGCGCTTGCCATGTTGTCCCATAGCAACAATGCAAAAGACGGGGCAGAAGTTGCTCGAAAACAGGGATGCGAACACTTGGAGGTGGAGAATAAACAGGATTCAATGACGGACTAGAGACCATCATTGGAGTACCAGGGCCTCTTGACATCAGCACATCAGCATGCTTTGAGCGAGCAAGAAAGAGAAGTGTCTCAGAGAAAACATTTAAAGCACTAAGTGCAGCCTTGGCATGGAGCCTGTTTTCATCTGCTAGCACATCAACTAGAGCATCTAAAAATATAAGAGGGTGCAACTCTTTGAGGTTTGATGAACTACTATTCTTTGACCTGGAACTGGAACCAACATTGGCATTTGACGAAAGCATAGGGCCCCCAAGCGTAGCAGTAGCAACTGCAGTATTTGTTAAGGATGAATCAATATGGAACATCATTGCAAAATGGCGGCATACATTGACAACAAAGTCATCCTTGGGGTCTTGGAAATCTGGTTCCACACTGGCAGCAATAACAGTCATTAAGAGAATCTTGAAGACTGACTTTTCAGCCATAAGTTGGGTCTTCGTCTTTACACCTAAGTCAGCCTGCAATTATGTCTAAATTTATTATAATGTAATACTATTTTTCTATTTTATTTCCCATTGTGGGGTATCTGAAAACAAAAATTCAGCGGGAAGAAAAATAAAGGACAGATTAAGAAAAGAAATTGAAACAGACAATAAGAAAATAAAACGCATCTAACCATTAACAGAGTATTCTTTTTCTTTTATTATTATTATTTTTAATTGGTTGGGGGAAGGGGGGAAATATCTGGACAATAAAGTTTCTAAAAGATGAGACATAAACAAAGGTGTAAGAATGAACACAGATAAGGTGTAAAAGTCAAGGTATAATACAGATAATTAATACCCACATAGGTATATTCTAATACATGGAGTTCACTTGTGCATTAACTCGTAGCATGTTCTAGGTAAAGTGCTAAAGAATAAAGATGGACCCACAGTGCAGACCAATAACAGGATCCCAAAAAAGTTTATCAACGTCCGAGCATCATTTTTCCAACTTCAAAGCCAACAGTGAATAAAACTACAATAAAAGGCAATAAAAAAAAATTATCTTGAGGTTCAAATCACTAGCAGGCTCAGCATTCAGCACTTTACAAAGTGATAACATTAACCAAACCAACCTTTATTCCTGATGTTTCAGGCCGCTGCCAAGAAGAATCAACTGCAGAAACTAACAAAGTTGACAACTGACTAGGTGTGCATCCATTGTCGGTAAACTTTTCTGGCAAATTAAGCTGAGATGATAAGCAAACACGAAGAAACTTCAAAGCCTGTTTTCGGTAGAAAGTATCAATTCCACCATTTTTGTGCATAACAGCTACCACAGCAAGATTAATGCATCGATCCAATGGCACCAAAAATGGGGTTTCAGGCTCAAATGTAAGAATCACACGGAGTCCATGCTCTGGGTTCTCCTTGCACTCAAGTGCAAGGGGCTCTTTCAGAAAACGCCTGTTACGACCTCCTAACTTGCCAAGGAGTTGCAATGCTTTTGCACCCCAAGGATAGGGAGCAGGCCTCAAATGAGACCATAGGGCCAAAATCACCTCAGACATTACATTAGCCATGCTAGGTTCCAAGAAATCAGGATTCAAACTATCTACCCAAAACTCCAGTGTTCTTAAACCTAAGCCCACAAGATCATCGCTTCCTTTAAGACACAAAACAAGAGGCTTCATAAGACGGGGAAGGTGTGGTAACAATGAGCTTAAGCGTGCAGGCAAGGTTAAGCACAACTCCAGCAAAAGGTCCCTCATATCTTCCCCTGTTGGACCCTCAAGCATCATCAACAGCATATTAAGACACGGTTGTAACATAGGAATCAAATCCCTCATAAGAAGATCAAATTTGCATGCTGCCAGTGCTCGAAACGTTGCGCGAAGAAGTTGCATATAACCAAGAGGCTTTTCAACTTCAGTAGCATTTTTCATGCAAACTTCCATTATAACAGGCACGTGAGGTTGCAAAATACGTTCAAAATCTGAAGGCGCCTTTGAAACTGCGCCAAATATGAACCGAAAGAGATGCAATACTAATTTTGCTGCAGGTTTATCTGGATGCTTCAGAACATCAAGTTTACTGTTTACAAGATAATTAACCAAAACATCTGCAAAAGGCCGATATACTTTAGGGGCTTGCAGAAGTGTAGAGAATATGTGAACCAATTGGTTGTTGCAAATCATGCACTCAAAAAGCTCAGGCATACATAACGAGAACATGTCCATTAAATCTCGAGGTTCCATGATAGCCAGAATCTGGGAAAAGAGCTGCAACATATCCCTCTCCTCATCCTTCTCCTTGAAGAGAGCCAAGCAATGCACCCCACTCTTTAAAACACCAGAAGCTTTCCGAACCTACCCAAGACCAAAGTCAGACCAAGTGAATCAAACCACAAAACAAACCCCAAAATTCATAACTCAATCTGTAAATACCTCATCTTCTCGCATCCCCTTAAATGCTTGAGGCGCTGGTAAATTAGATGATGGTGAAACAAGCACCTGTGGGTGTGTTCCATGGGTGGAAGCAGAAACCTTAAACCATCAGAAATGTCGCATAAGATAACAAATGTTAAGCAACTCAGAACAAACTATTGACATAGTTAATAATACCTGTGATCGCGGCAAGTGCGCATGGGTAATACTCCATATGATAGTCTTCATTCCTGACAATATATGCAGCACAGATTGATCAGCACATGATATAAAAAAAATTAGCAATACCACTCAAGAACATATCAGAAGTGTAAGAAACTTAAGATCACAGATTCCTTAAACAAGTAACACTATAATCTATAACTGGAGACAGAAAAAAAAATATTACGTGAAGGATCACTTACCCATGACCAATGTCTTAATCAGATGTTTACAATCATTGACTTCCTTAGAATGTTCGACAGTGACCTGCAAATTCAAAACTGCCTGCAAACAAATGATATGCCAAAGAAATTATTTTTTTAAAATGCCATGTTTTATGAAAGGGCATGGGGTGGCTATATAATCAAGCAATTAAAGAATTGGACAAAAAGTAAGTAGACAAACTTCGAAGCATGGATATCTATTTTCAAGTTATTCTTCTAATACACCCAATATGCCCACATTTTCTTCCATATCAAAAGGAATGTCAATCTAACTTTCTTAATAAATGCATTAATGTCAGCAGTATTTCAAACCCTTCAAAACCTGCAATGTCCTTCTCGAATGTCTTTATAATTGCAGAAAATTTTAAAAAGGAAATTGAAGGCTTTTAGATTCCATGAGCAACTGAAAAGTATTTATAAATCCACAGGCTTAATCCTCAATGATGAACATATTTAATACCATTTTTATGACCTTTTAAAGTGTAACATAGGGAATAATCTATAGTTAGCATTTAGAAGGGAAAAAAAAAGGATGTGCTTTAGCATAAAAAAATTAAAGGTGGAGAGTACAAGAAAAAATTAAACGGACAACTAGAAACCATAAAACAAATTATGCATACACAAACAGTAATCTCAAAGAGAAGTTGTCAAAACTACCTGCACAGGGAGCTCAAGCTTTGACCTTAGAGTAGCACGGTCCTTTCCCTCCTCAGCCTCCTCCAACAGCTATCCGGAAATACAGAGACACGTCAGCATCAACAAATATGCAAGATACAGCAATCAATCAACCAAGATCATTAGCATCTGGATAAGATGGATTTCAGCAAATGCAAAGAACCTCAAAAGCCAATAGCATCTTAATAACAGTCAATTGACTGCCAACCACTCCCGAAACATAATTAACTAAATTATTTCAATACATTGTCGGAAAACAAACAGATCATTATTTGAGCTACAGACAATATGGTATGTAACATAAAACTCCTTTACTGCAGCACACAAACCATACAAAGACAATATATATATATATATATATATATGTATGTATAAAACATAGGAGAGCATTTTTGCTCACCAATTTAACCCAACCCAAGGTGTATCCTCACCACCCTCTCAACACTTGACACGTATCCTTATGCATAACCATGGTTCCATAAATACAAAGTAAAAAGTTAACCATGGTTATGCCTATGGACACGTGTCAAGTATTAAGAAGGGTGGTGATAATAGACCTTGGGTTAAAGTGGTTAGCAAAAATATTTCCTAATAAATAGCCCATATGACGAGACAAAAGCTTCCACATGAAACAAAAATATCAAATAAAGAAGAGACCCTTGCAGTTGAGAAAATCTACAGCAGTCAAAGATTACCTGAGGAATAGTCCGCTTGAAAGTACTAAATTTTCCAACAAAAGCATCCAATATACGCCCCTTCAAAGAACCATAATATTTTATAAGCTAAAGGGAAGAGAAAACTCATAAAGTTTACCAATTCAAACCATTCTAGGCAAACAGTTAGATTGCAACTCAGACCAATAGAATCCGTGCTTCATCCATAGATGGTTGGTCGACACCTTTCTCAAATATTGGCTCCACCTGTGTACCAACAAATATATAAATATAACTGAATTTCCAAATGAAAATAAAAACTGCAAAATCTCTTGAATAATAGAGTTAGCATATGCACCAGATTCAGCATCAAGCGAGCACAAGTAGTATGAATGCTCAGTGACAATGAAGCATCATGCATGTTGCTCGAAAACAAGTATATGATTCGAGATAACTGCAGCACATAATGTAAGTATGTTAGAAGATACTTTAAGTTATGACGAAAACTGTGAAGATACACATCAACAAAAATCAAATTTTAAAGCAATCAAATTAAAAAAGAAACAAAGTGCCAAATGAGCCACTGACCATTACAGAAAAATTTTAAACAAAACACAAAACCCTGTTAAACAAGCAAATGCTGACACTTGAGATAAAGTACAATTCAAAGTATGTATAACTAAGTTAATTATCCTTTGTTATGCCTTTTTGTTAATTGGTTGAAAACAACCCATAAAAGCCTGAAATTGAAGAAGTATAATCAAAAGTAATCCACAACATACGAATTCCTGTGATTGACATCATTGCTTCCTTTTTTTCATTTCCAGTTTCAGTGTACATACTAACAGTATCATGTATTTACCTCAGTTCTCAAATTTATAAAAACTTGATAAGAAATCATGACAACAACAACAACAAAAGCATATGATAAGAGGATAAAATTGAAATACAGTAGTAGCAAGACTCTTCGGGCATGAATAACTGTATAAATCTTGCCACTCAGATCTCCAACAGCTTCATAGGCATTATTCCCTCCTGTACGACATGGAAATTGATTGATTCTGTGTTTTCTCAATCCAACAAAAGGAAGGTTACTTGGGGTCATAAAAGACTTATTTGAAAGCATAATCATAACGCAGGACAACCAGTAAGTGCCGTATATCTTAACCTTGAAGAAAGTTCCTTTAAGGATTCAGGTTGAATCAACTTTAAACGACCTTCATAACAAAGAAACTAAGTAAAAGGGAGATGGGCAAACTGTCCACCTAAGACTAAGCACAACACATAGGGCAAACCAACTACAGACACAAGACTAGCAAAACAAACATCACCATGAAACTCCCACCCATCATTATCCTCTCACTTTTGCAAAAGTGCAACAATCAAGTGAACATAGGTAATTCCTGAAATTCATCCATGGAGGATGATGATAAAGATGTACAACCGTACAATAAACAGTGAATGAAAGTTGTATAATGATAAATAGGATTGAGCCTCATCAAAGCCAAGATAGTGATAACACTGGTTTTACATTGGATATCACACAAAGGAAATACCTGTGACAAGGAAAGGTCCGCACGAACATGATGAACAATCTCTGCAAGTAGACTATATGCCAATGGCCTCAATGTCTCAAAGCAGGCTCGACCACTTCCAACCAGAACCCTGAAAAGGTTAAAGAAGAAAAGGGTTAAAAAAATCGGAGCTTAGTCAGCTATAACAATATTCTATCTTCTCTAAGTTCAGGAGGAATAGCTAATTCTTATTTGTATCTGAAACTAAAAGTCAAGAAGAACTCCAAAGTAGAAATGTGGGAATGAACACTATTGTTCTCTCCAGTGGAAGGTTGTGCATTATCAGAAACAACAAATATGATAAAATCTGCTCACATGGGAAGCAGATTGGGGGGAGAACCATCATGTAGCGGCCCTTTCCCTAATAAAATTCAACATGTCGGCCATAAAAAAAACTTCAATCTGATGGCAACCAATATGAACTTTCCAGCAGAAGGATCGTTTAGGAGGGGGCAAAGGTTCCCATAAAATTAAAAGAGTAATTCTATTATCTACCCTATGTGTCAAATTTTGGTATTCATCTGTCCTTTAGCAGCAGATTTATATACATCTCTTCAACATGATGCTTTTTGTTTAACCATGAATACATAACAGAAGAAATAAACCACTCTTGAAATCTGTTCCAAGAACATGTTTTAAGACTACTAACAAGAATATCTTTTCTCCATTATATAAAGATATTGCATTTATACAACTCAGCTTGACAATGAACTTTCTGTATCATTGTTTTGGCAATTAGAGGTCACCATATGATTGAGTCAACAGTGTTACCTTTCCTCCAATAGTGTGTCAATCAGAGGAAATAAACCCCTCTTGAAATCTGTTCCAAGAACATGTTTTAGGGCTACTAACAATTCCTGCATTCATAAAATATTTATGATTCAGACTTACATTCACAGAAGAACAAAATGATCCAAGTGGAGAAAAATAAACTAAGAGACAAAATTTTTTACCTTTCTAGTTGATACAGAGTCTGAACATGTAACTAGCAAATTAACTATGCTTTTACATATGCTTTCTTCATGCGGCCTGATATAATCAGCAAAGCTCTTCAACAGATACGTTAAAAACGAAACTGTCTGCAATGGAAAAGAAACAAATTAGTAAAAACTCATGAAAAAACCTGGACGGGTTGGACAAAAAAATGAAAATGATTAAACAAGTGTAACAAACAACAGTGCCCTACTCGTTTAACATTTAATACATATAAACTCAACAGAAACAACTGCTTACCTTCACCTGTGCACCCTTCAACTCAATGAAATGAGTCTTCAAATGAGGAGGAACCTTTTCAGGGCCAGGAACAGATATAGCAGCAACCATCAAAGGCAACAGGTGAGGAATATTGGTCTGCACAAGTCGACTATACAACTGAAACAAAAACATGACCACCAGGGGACTCTCGTTAATTATTTTGAAAGAACGTGTACTGGGGTTAAGCTGCCCACCCCCAGCATACCCACTACCACCAATACCGCCACCCCCAATTCCACCACCACCGATACTACCGATACTACCGCTCAATGGTTGATCTAAAGAAGTATCGATAGGCTTGATATCTTCCCCACCCACCGCCCCATTTTCAAAGAAATGGTTAACCGTCAACTTAAAGTTTTGGTAAACCTTACAAACAAAGTCCAAGAATGGTTGAACTTCATTTTCCAGAGTGGGCCTGAAGTTCCTAAGGAGGTCAAAGATAATACGGATACATATTAAGCCATTCTCTTCGTTGTCAGTGGTTAGTACTTGCATTGCGACCTTCAAGAGTTCCTGGACAAAAGGGCGGAGTACTTCACTGTGGGGGAGACGATTGAGAATCTCCACCACGATGTTTCGGAGCTTGTGTTCGGGATTGTCCGTGAACTGTGGTTTTGTAATTTTCTGAAGAATCACTGAGAATGCATGAAAGTAGCATCTTAGGAAATTCAAGTACTCGGCAGTGTGCGCAATCTCTAGGCTGTCCCGAACCTCCATTGCCATCTGAAGCCTTGCCTGAATTGCTGTTCCAAATAAGAAGGAACAAAAGAAACAAGAACATCGTCAAGGCCTTCGTTCAAACGTAGTTAAATCAATAATTAATCAAATCAAAATTGAGCTGTTTTGTTTTGTTATACTATTGGGTGTGAATACAGAGAACATGCTTCTTTCAATAGGACCTGCATTACTGGAAAATAAATTAAAATTTTGCACAGGAAGATGAATATGATTCTCATATTAAGGGCTCGTTTGATTAAATTTTATCAAAATTATATAACTTTTGCTCAGAAGCTAAAGGGAGGTTTAAGAGTTCAAAACCATAGTTGAATTATGCTTCAGAGAGAGAGAGAGAGAAAGTACGGAGGTCATGCTCGACGAGACGCCGAGCGTGTTGCTCGAAATTCTGAACCGGACTCATGGCTTAGTAGAACAAGCAGAAAGCAACCAAAAAACCCTAGCTTTGCCGCGAAAAACACGAAACGCACAGCTTCGAAACCAAATTTCAAAGACTCTGGTTGCTCAGATCAAAGTGCTCCTGGCGCGACTCTGCAGCCTCTTCTTCTTCTACTTCAAGAAGCACTCCAAGCAACCGGAGCTCTCCTACTTACTGCTGTTGGTCTAAAATGGAATTACGGATAAAACGGAGGAGAAATTGAATTTCAATGTTGGAAATTAGGGTTTTTTCGAGTGATGGTCGGGAAATGGTCGTGTAATTTCTCTATATGTTATGTTATTTACGCTGAGAGTGTTCTGTGTTTCTCTCTCATCGTGTCCTCGAGGACTCGAGATTTGGGGGGAATTGCGTTGAGTGGTTTTCAGGGACGAAGGCCATTTTATAGAGTGGTTTAACGGACTCTGAAACCGTTAGAGGCCCAAATTTAATTTAGGGACCTGCTAATGAGATATTGGGCTGATTTTATTTGCACAGGGTTTAGGGTTTAGGAACTTGCTATTGAGATAAAAGGCTGGGAGAGAAGTTATATTTGTACCCAGCATCGCACACACCTAGGGATCGTTTGATACGGCGGATTGTCATAAACTGGACTAAATTCTGGGACTGTCTTGGATTAGCTTCTCGAATTGATCTAAGCTAAATTAAGTACTGACCTACGTTTGGTATTGCGTCGGACTAAAAAATAATTATTTTAATATTTAATTTAATTAAGGATTTTGACCCAAATAACAATTATAAATAAATAAATAAAAATCTAATATTTAATTTTAATTAAAGATTTTGACCTATAAATAAATAAAATTCTAATATTTTTTAAAGGCTAAAACTTATCTCCTTTGTTTTCTTTCTTCCTCCTCTACTTTATCTTTTCTTCTTTCTTTCCTTCCCTGGCCCCTTTTTTTTTCTTTCTTTCTTCCTCTTTTCTTCTGCCCTCCCTTTTTCTTTTTTCTTTCTTTCTTCATATTCTTTCCTTTCTCTTTTCTTCATCCTTCCCTCGTTTTCAATCTCTCTTCATGCCACACTATTTAAGATTTCATTTGGAATTTTGTTTCATTTTGAATTTTTTTGCAATCACCACATACCAGAAATGGATGGCTCTCTTAAAAGTTGGGGTGCGGAGGCTGAGAGCACCCCGAGATGAGGATGGTTGTTCAATCAACCAGACTAGGGCTAGACCCAATATAACCATCAACCCAAAATTGGGTTTGTGGTGGCTGGTTATGGGTTTGATGATGGTGGTCAGACGGTCGTGGATTCGTCGTAGTGGTGGTCAGGAACTCGTGGTGGTGGTGGTGGGGGACTTGTGGTGGTGGTGGTCGAGCTCATGTGTTTGATGGTGGTGGTGGTATCCAGCCAGACTCGTGGTTCAAAATAACACCTTCGCTATTTTGCGAACCACGTTTTGGGCTTGCTTTATTAGACAAGCGAGTCCAACGTTTTTTCCCCATTGAACTATACAGTCCCATTTAAGTTAATCATCTCCCTTATCAAATATGGGTTTCAAGTACTATTTAACCTAACCCAGTTCAATAAAGCGTAGTGAGGCATGCCAAACGTGGCCTAATCTCCATTGCGGAAGGAGAGAGAAAGAGGGTAGAAAAAATAGGAAGTGTCGTGTATACCCTTAGAAGTTTTTGTGTTTGAACGTAACACTATCACTTATTAGGAATGGATATGCGAATAAATGAAATTATTTCAATCAATTATTTTTTTCACTTTTACAAACACATAGGGAATCAAACAAATGTAAGTCCCATTTTAAAAGTCATAGTTTAGATTTCAATTCATGAGAATTAGTAAACAATAATAATTGGAATCAACTTCATTCCTATTATGATTCTATATGATTAGTAAACAGTTTAATGAGAATGACTTTTCAAATCAATTTATTACTTCCCATATTTCTAAATTTCCAAATTGATAGTAAAGATATTTAGTTTAGTGTTATTAATTCACTCAAATTATAAACATGCGGAGGAGACATGTTTATATTTGAAGGTATAATATTAATACATATATATTTGTATATAGCATAACTGAATGAATTGATAATATCACATGGCAATTTTATGGTCACATTGAAAAACTCATCATCCACAAGGTTGTCAAACTAAGGCCCTGTTTGGGATTGCTTTTTAAGCCAAAAATCTAATTCACTTTAAAGTTAAGTAGTTTAAAGTGTTTGGTAAAAATAAAATATTCCAATTATTTTAACAGCAATGGCATTTTGACAGCAACTTTAAAATGAGGTTCTCGGTTGCTTTTCAAAGTTGTTTTAATTTTTTTTTTAAAAAGCATTTAATGAATTGTTTTAATTCCCAAAATACCGTCATTAATTTTTAAAAATGACACCACCTCCACTACCACATCCAACTCCACCACCTCCACCACCACCTCTACCACCACTACCACCACCACCACCATGCCGCCACCGCTACCACCATCTCCTCCTCTTCCTCAACCTCCACCACTACCTTTTCACCACCACCTTCACCTCCATCTCTTTCACCACCACTACCACCATATGATTAGCCCTAAGGTCTAAAATATCGATGGTTTCGGAAATATCGGTAGTCCAAAAATACATAAATTTCTATGGAAATATCAGGATATTAACAATATTGATAAAAATTGAATAAAAACTATGGAAATTGTAAGAAAAACTTGGAAATTTTTCTTGAAACTTTGGAGGATGTTTATTTAGTCAATTATTTATTACTTTATCATAAATAAAAAATTGGAAGGAAATGCAACGCATAATGGGTTTAACTGATTTAAGTTGATTATATAGCGAGCTAAAAAACATTGGGAGTGTAGAAAATATATAGTAATTAATGAAAGAAGATTAAACACACCAAAATAATTTATTGTCTTTTTTATCACAAAAGGTCCCTAAGGTTTGCGAAACTTTCAGGTTGCGTCCTTTATGTTTTTTTGTGTCATTGGTGGTCCTTAAGGTTAATACGTGTTCTCACAAATAGTCATTGCAGTTAGGTTCCGTCCAAAAATTTGTTAAATTGATGACGTGGCACACATGTCAATTATGGTGTTGAAAGAGGAAGAAGGATGTATCGTTGGGATTCAGATTGCTTGATTTATTTTAAAGCAAAGAGGATTTTTGAGAATATTTATATTTTTTTAATTGTTTAATATTTTGTTTAGAATAAAACAGATATTATTTTCCTATTAAGATTTTAACTAGGATTTTAATTATTTTCTTATTAGTTAAGTTTAGGATTATTATAGAATCTAAGGTTTCTTATTTTCTATTTAAGCCAACTTATGGAGTTGTATTTTTCATATTTTATGATATTATTAATTAAATTTAGAGATTTTCTCTATTTTCTAATGAATTCCGTTTTAGGGTAAATGAATAGCTCACAAGAGTCATTATTCTACTTACATGGAATACATGTAAGCTCAGGGATAACCACATTTATCAGATAACTCATAACAATTGCTTGATTTATGTCTTCAAACATAATCCATGTCTCTTAACCCATAAGAAGTGACAAAGCAGTACCACGAGACTTCACATCACACCTAATAATTGGCGGTATATATTTGTGATCTATCAATTACTTGGCTCCTAATACTTATTGATTTGTTTAACCCACATTGGTAACGGAAGGAAGCAGCCCAAACTCTGACAAGAAGCCAAGAGGTAACAAAGTGATCAAGATAGTCCAACCACTCTTGTCAACTTCAATTAACAAAATTCAGTGAAGTGGACGCCAAGGAAACCAAAACAAAAACCCCCCCATGATTTTTTTTCCTTAACTTCCTCTAAGCAAAGCTAGAACCACACCATCCATTTCCAACGACCTCCTCTTGCAGCTCCCCATTTTGAAACTTGTATTAAAAGGACCTTTCCTCATTAATTCCACTATTAATATCTTCTTCCCTTTCCTTGCGTTGATTGAGCATGATGAACACAGAGGAAGGCAAATTGGTGGTCATGGGCCGAGCAGAGATTGACACCAGAGCACCTTTCAAATCAGTGAAAGAGGCAGTCTTGTTGTTTGGGGAAAGAGTTTTAGTTGGAGAAATATATGCCAACAAGCTCAAAGAGGTTAGCTATAGCTCCTACCACAATACCATTTTACTTCTTATTTTTTTGTTGGGTCACATTTTTTCTAGTGTTAATGTTCAATTTCTATGTTAGATTGGAGCTGCAGGGCATGCTGCTTCTGCTCAATCAACAATTGGGGTCTTGGAAGCTGAGCTTGAAGAAACAAAGCGAAATCTTCAGAAAGTTAGAGAAGAAAACAAGTTAATGGCATACTGCATAAAGTCACTAAGAGATGATCTTGACCGTGCAAAGAAAGAGCTGCACAAGTACTTGAAGGCAAGAGAGTTTGATCAGAAGGACCCAGTTGATCCTGAGATTGAAGAAGAAGACCTTAAATTCATTGAGGATGGCGCCGCGAAGTTTGAAACCAAGATCATGTTGAGCCAAGACGCAGAGGAATTGGTGCAGAAGAAAAGATATGTGAAATTTGCAAGTCCTCCTACACTGGCCCAAGTCATTGTTAGCAAAGAAGACTTGGGGGAGAGAAACCCTTCTGTCAAGAAAACCAAGAAGAAGCCATTGGTGCCTCTGGTTGGGTGGCTTTTTGCCAAAAACAAGGCAATTCAAGAAGGGGGTGGGGGGTCTCCAAGAGCCTGAGGCTCTCATGAGCAGATTATGCAGAGATTATTAAGTAAATATATTCGTTTCAAGAATGTTTGTTGTTGATAAATGAAGCCTGCAAAAGGGTTTCCATTAACAGTCATTTTTATTGAAATAATCAGAGCTAAGGCATCATTTTTTTCTTTTATTTGGGTTCTCTCATTTTTCTAAGAAATAAGGAAATTGCTTCAAATTTTTGCAAATTTGTAAGGCGGGCTTGGGCCTAAGCTCAGCATGAATTATGTAAACATTTTATTATATGGGCCACAGAAGCATTGCAATTGTGCGCTGTTTACAATGAGCACACGCCGAATTAAAGTACATAAAAACCCACAAACCCATCTTTTTGTTGGATGATTATCCATCACCTCAATGAAAAATGTAACCATCACCCGAATAATTTACAAATGTATCGTATTTATTGATTATATCCTTACTTGAATAAGTAGTTAAGTTATGCAAGGGACTTGTAGCTCAAATGGTTAATAATATTTATCCATACACCCGAGATTCTAGGCTTGATTCCCCCTTCTTCTAAGATTTTAAGTTCGATCCCCCATTTCCAATTATGTAAGGGACTTGTAGTTCAAATAGTTAAGGGGCATAACCAATACTTCAAATTGCAAATTGATATGATACAAATAGTTTTCTTATATCACTACATTCGTTCACATTAGAAATCATCTTTTGAACCGATTATCAAAATGAGCTTACTGGAGCCCAATGAGCTAAAACTCGATCCAACCAGAATCCAACTAACCCAAAAACGGGTTGTATACACCTGAAATGGCCCGGGACGACCCCATTGAGGACCCTAATTAATTAAAAAATGATGGCTATGGTGAACACAACAACTCCCTTAATATATGAGCAAACAAACAGACCGACAGCAAGTCCAATTCGAAGCATGGTGGGGAGATTGACCCCCACGTACCATAGTTAATTTGCCCCATCTCTCTCACATGCTCAATTCTGTATTTGTAATTCATCCCCCATCCCACAAATTCGTGGAACAAATACATTAGGGCACATAAAAACAATACAATTTTCTTTCATTTTTCCAAGCCGGTAAGTCGGCGGAATCCAATAGGAACCATACATTAGTTATAGTTTCATTGAAAATTGTACACCCATGCACATGTAGCCATGTGAAGCCTAGCAGCGATGAAGACAAAAAAATTTATACTAGTAACATGCATCATGCATGCACGGCTATGAAGTCTACTTCAATTTTGAAATAAAATATATGTAACCAAACTAACGACTTAGTAATTTAATACATGCGGTGCTAATCACTCATTTGAGCTTAGTCTTCATTCCAGCATATGGTAAGACATTTGATTATGATTGTGAATATTTTTGTTATTTATTGGATACACCGTGTTCATTTATTTATTTTGTTACAAAATTGGATAACTAAATCCTTTTCAATTTATCGACTTAAAAAAAACATTTATCGATTTGAGTAAATCTTTGTAAAGATGATCTGGTCATATGATGGAAAACATTATATAGCAGATTCAAACAAGTGATTAGCGTAGTATTAAAACCCAACCAAAAAGCAAACTTATATAGATATAAATCTGAGTTGTCGTCCCATGCAACGCAATTAGATTCTCATATAAAAATATAGACCAACACCTTGACCCTTCTATCATATTCTCATAGTTCAAAACGACACCAAACCTTGAGAAACTCTAAAAGCAAAAATTATGAAAACCCATCTATGCATTCCCAGGATGAGAAGCAACGTCAACTCGTGCAGCAACAAAACCAAACGCCTGTCTCCGATGACTCTGCTTGAGCGGTTTCGCGAGGCGGTTTTCCGTTTGATCATGCTGTCTGCTGTCTCATCCAACAAGTCCACAAGCCACGCTGGCCGATCCAGCCCAGATGCGCAGCGGTATTATTGTCCACATGATGACCCTCACCACAGCGAGGCTGTAGCCGATTGCATCGAGTTCATCAAGAAAAAGGCTTCGCCGGAGGACGGCAACCGGGGCTCTTCCGCTAGTTCTAGTAAGCTCCATTGATGCCGTGGCAGATCGAGACGTGGTTATACCAGTTCTAGTTATGTGACATATTAGCAATTATTAGTTTTTATTTCATATTTGAATTTGTGTGAGTATATTGTCCATGAGTTTATGCCATTCTTTGTTTTTTTTTTCTTTAGATTTTCTTACAGAGGGAGAGGGTGTTTGCTGAGATTGTTAGGAGTGAATTGTAAATTGGTATATGCATTTACAGGGAATTAATTTCAGATTCATAAATTTGTCTTCTTTTTTTGTTGAGAAGCTTCTCAGTCGTTTTTTTTTTTTCAGTTATCAATGATTTAATTATCTAAATCTTTCCTAGTAACTGTTTGCTTAATTAAACTAAGCTAATCGTTTTATTTTACTTTTGTCCAACAATTAACAAAGAAGAAACACACTAGTATGGGTTTTCTCTTTTTTTGAGAATGCAATATGTATGGTGTTTGTTCCATATGGAATCGAATTTGCAAGGATGAGGTGCTTGTCTTTAATCAGAAAAAAATGAAAAAGCGGATAAGATGCTTGTGAAAAAACTTCGGTCCTCATAGCACTTTGTTTATAAAATGATACATATTAACGACACTGTAGAGAATTTCAGGAATTTCAATATCATGAACGAGAATATAAGATTTATTAAAACTTTTGTCATAAGATAATTAAAGGTGTATATCGGTTCAAAACTAATATACTTTAGTCAATTTGTATAGGATATAGATTCTATTGTGATGTTTTCAATCCAGTAAAGTTTAAATCAAACTCAATCATTCAATTGATATTGAATTGAATTGGATAATCGATTTCGACCATAAAGATAAATGAACTAAAGAAGAATTTGGGCTAATAAGAGACCCGACCCGAAAAGTAAAAGCACACGAGCTAACAAACCTGGTCCAAAGTCCATAAAACACAAATACGCACTGGGCTGCGCTTGAGCTCACCCAATATCAAACTTGGCGGGTTTAGATAAAGGGAAAATTCAGACTAAAAAGAAAAACGACCCTGTGTCTATTTCATTTATATTGCTGAAGGTTGGAGACGGAGGCAGGAGGCGGAGGGCTTCACTGAAATTTTCAATTTCCCGGAATGAGATAGACCCAGAACCATATTAACCGATTCCCAATGGCTGGTATGAAAAATTTTACATTTTTCGCTTAGATTTGGTGTCAATTAGTGGAGAATTACTGATTTTGTTTACTATTTTTGTTCTTGCTGTGAAGGGGGTTCAGAAAGAGAAGACAAGGTCTCTATGGAGCTGACAGAGGAAATTCTTCAAAGCATGGAAGTTGGGTTAGCTTTTAGAGACTATGTAAGTACTTTTATCTCTCCGTTTCTGGTTGTTTTCTTCATTTAATAAATAAATAAAAACCACCATTGTCTTAGAGCTTTGTGTATTTGAATCTGAGTATTTGCTTTTATGCTCAGAGTGGTAGAATTAGTTCATTGGATTTTCACAAGGCGACTAGTTATGTAGTGACTGCTAGTGATGATGAGTCGATTCGTTTATATGATGTCTCCACTGCAACATGCTTGAAGACCATCAACAGCAAAAAGTATGGAGTTGATTTGGTTTGCTTTACTTCTCATCCTACCACAGTTATATACTCTTCCAAAAATGGTTGGGATGGTATGCTTCCACTTTACCTCAACTACCATGTTTGATATTTATGTTTGTCAGCTGTGTGGCATACTTAGAATGTGTTGTTTATACGACTGGTTCATTCAGAATCCTTGAGGCTTCTCTCATTGCATGACAACAAGTACTTGCGCTATTTCAAAGGCCACCATGACAGGTCTGGTTTCTGAGATTATTGACATGTTTTTTAAACTCAAGTGGGTGGTTGTACTGAAGTAGTTGAACATATCTGTCTAATTGGAGAAATTGGGTTTTGAACTTTTGTGTTTAGGGTAGTCTCACTTAGCTTGTGTTCTCGCAAAGACTGCTTCATCTCCGGCTCTCTTGATAGAACTGTTCTGCTTTGGGATCAACGGGCTGAGAAGTGTCAGGTAGGGGCCTTGGCATATGGGTATTGGGTTCGGTTTCTTATATTACATGTCTTTCTTTGAATGATTATAATCTGTGTTCGTATTTTAGGGTCTCTTACGCGTACAAGGAAGGCCTGCCACAACTTATGATGATCAAGGGCTAGTTTTTGCAGTTGCCTTTGGTGGATGCATA
This sequence comes from Prunus avium, assembly GCF_965620075.1. Classification (NCBI taxonomy): domain Eukaryota; kingdom Viridiplantae; phylum Streptophyta; class Magnoliopsida; order Rosales; family Rosaceae; genus Prunus; species Prunus avium. The sequence continues at coordinate 33,299,167 of NC_142290.1, read as the reverse complement.
AGAATGTTTGATGCCCGCAAGTATGAAAAGGTCAGTTTATATTTCAGTGCATATGGCAATTGAAATTTTGCAGCCGTGTAAACTGTTTTATCTGCATATGACAATTTAAGCGTGGCTGATCTGGTTGTCCAAACTGTTTCATCTTGTTAGGGTCCTTTTGATATCTTTTCTGTTGGGGGAGATATGTCTGATGCAAATGTTGTAAAGTTCAGTAACGATGGGAGACTTGTGCTTTTAACAACCACAGATGGACATATTCATGTTCTTGATTCGTTCCGTGGCACACTTGTAAGTTGCTCTCCTCAACAACTCAATTTTAATTTGAAAAAGTTTGCTCTCAACCAACTCAGATCATCTTGAATTTCTTGAATTTGTAGCCTTTACATAATTTAGTCTTTCTAATATGCTTTTTTGTCATTGTTTAGTTATCCACGTATAATGTAAAGCCAGTCTCCAGCAGTTCAACATTAGAGGCTTCTTTCAGCCCAGAGGGGATGTTTGTCATATCAGGTATGCATGTCTTCTGTTTCGTTTTTTCTTTATGTTGTACTTATATGTGCCTATTGTGCTGAGTGGGTATAAAATTCCCACATAATTGTCACTTACGATTTCTTGTGTCATGTGAGTAAACTCTGGGACATCGTCTTGTTGATTGCTGTTTAAATGCATAGTTTCTTCAAGGCTGTGGTTTCATTTTCATGCATACATCTTATTCAATATACTTCCCAAAAAACACCTGCTTTCCCTACCCCTGAATTCCACCCATGATAATTTAACCTGGCTGGACTGGCAGACAAATGATTTCTTGGTTTCCAAACTTTTGGCAGGTTCAGGTGATGGTAGTGTCTATGCGTGGAGTGTTCGGAGTGGGAAAGAAGTATGATAAATAATTTTCTGCCTTCTTCCATTCGCATTTCTTTGTTCTCCTTGGGCTTCTAAGTCACAATTAATGTTTGTAACCTATCCAGGTCACAAGTTGGATGAGCACTGAAAATGAACCTCCTGTTGTCAAATGGGCTCCGGGAAACCTCATGTTTGCAACTGGATCTTCTGAGCTATCATTTTGGATTCCAGATTTGTCTAAATTGGGAGCTTATGTTGGAAGAAAGTAGAAATTTTTGGTCATCTCCCCCCTAATTTCTAGTGCAAAGCAGTTCAAAAGTGCCATTTAATTGTCCATTTGTTAGTGAAACTTGAAGTTACAGCCAGAGCCAGAATTATTGTCATGATTCGGCCTTGCTTCTGGGACCCCATTGAACAGAAAAAGACAATTGTACTAACGTGCTAGTCGTTCTTTTTAAATCCAAAATATAGATTCTTAAAGGATTTATAGATGCTCTGCAAGTAAGGCCCTGATCGTATGGCCTGCTCTTTGTAAAGTCAGTGTCAAGCATCTAAATGTAAATTTTTTTACAGAATTATCACTTCCAAATTTTACATAGTGTGCATGTTCCATGATTGTAAATCGTATCATGAAGATGAAATGTCAGATCAGATATCAAGTGGTGGAGGCCACAGTCACACTGGTGCCAAAATAGGCGTTTTCTAATGTTGAATTACGATATGGCAACCATGCCACCTCCTATATGCGTTAGTAATTGACAGTCGTTGATGGGGGTAGACGATGCACATATCAACAATATTGAGTAGTCTATTGAAGCATGGAGAACCGACAACCGTGGATGGTGTGGATTCTGCACCCGAAAAACTTGAGATTCACTTAAAATTCAAACTAAGGTCAGACTACTGAAGTTCTCCATTCCAAGAGAAGAAGATAAAGATAAAACTCATGTGGGAGAGATTATGGAAATGTTAGTAAGTGGACATATTATACGTACGGGTAAAGCAAAATGTCTTATGGGCCAAGCGGACCAATAGGTAAAAAAATATTGAATTGCAATATATATAGTTGTGATGAAAATGGCAAGCAAACCAACTTGGACCATGGCTTTGAAGGCTTTTACATAGAATTGGCTGAAAAGCATGATGTATGTCATGCCTCATTTTGCTGGTAAGGGACATTACGTACTTGAAGCCTCAGAAAGCTTTAAAGATCTTCTTCGATCCACACCTAAATCTCTCTTATATCTATCAACCAGGAACAAGAAGCATTGTCTGTTAGTTACTTCTTTGAAGAGACCATGCTCTCTGTTTTTTTTATTTTTTTCACTCTTGAGGCTTTGTATGCTCTAAACGACAATTAGGGTCAGCCCTAAGCTATAAAGTTTGAATTTCTGTCAAACCAGAAAAAGGAATGCATCCACCCAAAATCTTGTTGATGGGGACCTCATTTATAGAGCTGTCCACAAGCTGAGCTCTACCAGACGCAAGAAAAATTGACCCCAATTGTGAATATATATAATATTTCTGTTGGTGAATGTCTTTGTGAATGTGTCGTATGGCTCATGTCACGTTCATTTGTACACACATTTCATTTCTGCTTCTTTAACTCATTTCGTACTCATGTGAAGAAGATGCCATTTACACTCGTCAAAGTTTTAAGTGATTGTAAATCCAATGGTATAAGAAATATGTCATTTATTTATATACTTGAAGCTAGGGCTGGCAAAAAATACCGAAATACCAAAATCGACCGACCAACTGATTGTGAAAAACCGACTGGGAAGCCGACCGAGATATTTGGACACTGAAACTGATGATTTTTATACTGAATAAGTAAAGTGCACGGACATCAATCCAAATGATAAGATTTAGTGTAAAGTCAAAAATAAGACCAAATTACGAATGAAATGTAACACTTTCCAAGATTCAACACTTATATTATTCATGATTGTTGGATTTATTTTAATGCATATATAAAATAACTTGCTTCATATCATATTTATATATATACAAAAAAGAAAGAGGAGAAGAAGTAGAATATTTTGGTATTTCCAAAGTGGGTTCAAACTTCAAAATATATCCTCCTCGCGCTTACCACTAGCTCCCAGCTACTTTATAAAAACGGCTGCATATAAAATACATTCACACACTTTCATCATTTTTGCCCTAACAGCATATCTTTCTATATTTCCTTTGTACACCATTTGATATCATTGGCAAATCTTTTCGACAACGTCCATTGCCCACACCCACCACAACAACATAACCCCCACCTTGACAACTCCTAAACCTAACGTAAACCCACTGTAGTTCCCTTCAAGTTCAAGGGCCCCACACTTAAAATCTCTGTTGACAACTGACGTCACAGCTAGCACAGCAAGCTAGTCAGAAATTGATCTTCTTCATCTCCCTAGTCTAGCTGCAGTTTTAATTTTTATTTATTTATTCATTATTAAGTGCTTGAAAATGAGCAGGCCTTTTATTAATGCTTTATTTAATCCAATGAAGGTGACTCCAAACCGTCCAGCAGTTAAAATCTGCACCATCGGATCATGGTCTTGCATTTTAATTAAGAATCATGGGATTATTATTGTTATTATATCATTGAGACTCCATGCATCTTAATTAGCAAACTCCATGGAATATTCTTGGGAATAGGAACAACTAAAAGTTAAAAGCAAGATAATCATCAGCAGATTAAGTTCTTTGCATGACACGTGTCAAATACCCATTGAAATATAGTAGTTAAGCAAACATAATTAGTAGTAGCCATTCAAATACTTACAAGCTGATATAAGATCATAAACATTAACATGGGGATACTGATTAATTAGTCTGGTCTTGATTAATATGAGCTGAAATAATCAGGGGTCATGTGGCCGTAGGAATTGAGGCTGAGCTCAAGGGAAGTGCGGCCATTGTTGCCCTCGTCGGAGCGGTACCAGCCGGAGTAGTAGCTGTCGGAGGTGGACTTGATGTTGCCAAAGCCATGGATGTCTTCACCATGCATGGGGAAGAGAGGGAGGGTCTCAATCTCTGGGGAATCTTGCAGGTTTTCTTGGTATTCATGATCTTCTTCATCCATCATATTTTCTTGGTCACCAAACACTTGTCTTGATGATGATCTCTTGTCAAAGAGAGTGTAGGGTGAAGAATATGGATCAACACCAACCCATGATCCAACGTTGTGACCAATATTATTATTAGATCCACCAACATGACCACTACTAGTACCTCCTGCAGCTGATATTGAGCAGTCCTGCAATTAATTCAGCAAAAAAAAAGAGAGAGAGAAGATGGGTTAATGAATTTCACATTTGTTAAAAGTACTCAAACTGTTTTTTTCATTTTAGTACCAGTCCTAGAGTGGAATGTAAATTGGGTCCAACTAGTTTGGCTTGATTTGAGAAATGGGGTTTTGTTAATTTGGTCATGAAAGGGAAACAAGGGGGCGAAGGGTTTCATCCTAAATATAGAAAATTTCAAAAGGCTTGATGTGGGATGTTTTTGCATGAGTAGATTATAGTAAATTAAGCTTGCACTGTGCTCACATGGGTGCAAGTTTTTTGTTGGTTTCTTGCCCTCCTATTAAATTGTAGCAAAAAATTAGGGTGGCCAAGTTGTAATTAAGCAACTAAGACACACAATAACTTTGTGTTATATACTTACCCTAAAACTCTTCTCCATGGTCATAGATCCATAGCCATAGCTCCCCATTTGCCCAACAGCAATCACACCAGCTGAAGAAGCAGATGCAGAAGAAACCCCTACAAATAAAAAACACCCAAATAGTAAAAAGAAAGAAAGAAGGGGAGGGGAGAAGGTAATGAATTTTTTAATTAGCTAAAAGGGTTGGTTGTTTAATCAACTAATTACCAGCAGAAGCAGAAATGTTGGGGTACTTGTTGCTGTGATTAATGGGTTCATAAGCAGTAGGAGCATTATTATTAATCCCAAGCCCTGATCTTTGCATGATGGGTGGGGCTGGTACATCAATGAACCTTTTCTTCTGCCTCTCACGAGCCTTGTGGTTCTGAAACCAATAGAAAACGTTCTTGCCTTCAATCTTGCCGTACTGTCTCAGCCGAGCAGAGATCCTCTGAATCTGCTCTGCACTTGGGGACCTCACACCATTGTTGTAGTAAAGGTCCTTCAATATTCTAATCTGATCACTTGTGGGTGTCCACCTTGTACTGCTTTGCCTGCACAGAAAATTAGTACCACTAGTCCCTTTGTTGCTGCCATCTTCATTTGGTTGTTGTTGGGTTTGTTGAGGTTCCATTGAGAGGGCTTGGAAGGAAGAAAATTACAAAGGGAAGCAAACAAAAATGAGAACAGTGATCAGCAGAGATGAGAGAGAGAGAGAGAGAGAGAGAGAGGAAATGCATGAAATTGAAATGTTGGGATTGGGGATCAACATGGGTTTATAATTAAGATGGGGGAGGGGCACATGGAGAGATGAAGAGAGGAAATCAGAGAAATATCTGAGAGAGAAAGACTGAAGTTGACAGAGAGGAGGTTCATAAAAGGGAAGGGACAAAAGAGGGCTTAGAAAGGGGGGGTATCAGTGGGAATTACTCGGTTGAAAAGGCATGACCAGAATATATGAAAAATTATTAATGATGCACTTTGAGAGAGAGAGAGAGAGAGATGAGAAGAATAATATAATATAAAATGTGGCATGGCATGATATGAAGTGATGATATAATGGATTGGAAAGAAAGAAAGAAAGAAAGAAGAGGCTTCTGATTCTGAATGAATGAATGAATGACCATAAAAATGATGGGGGTACTGTGTGATTTAGAGGTTCTTCTTTTAATGGAGATCATAGGGTCCTTTTTATTTCTTTTTTCTGATAACAAAACCAGGCCAAGATTTAGCCATAGCCAGAACCACAAGATATTCTTGTACTTACTTATAGGGTTGTCAAGGGCAAAACTGTCATTTGAAATTGATGAACTACCCTATACATTGGTTCCAAACTGTACTTGAGGCTCTTTGCCATTAGGGTTTCTATGTTTTTGGTTCTGCTACCCCTCTTTTAAGCCTAGATTATTTGGGTAAAATAATCTGGCCTGAGCTGGGGAGGTAGAGTAAATACATATATTTACAGCCTTGAAGAATATATATATAAGTGGAGAGTTTTGCAGTACTTCTGGGCCAATTACAGCATGGTAATAATGAATGCAAATTACTCACAGCTTCTAGCCATAGAGCCTCCTACTCCTACTTGTGCCAATCAAATCTCTGATTCTTGACAGAAAAATTTATATTTCCAGTCTGTAAATATATATTAATATCCTTTACTTTTGAATTTGTTCTCCCCAATTGGTTGCCTGCATATTTATATACTGTTAATTTTCATGTTGAGGTAACATATGCATGCATGTAATGATGTAAGTCATACTTACTTATGATCTTTAAGCTATCAACAATAAGAATGTTAGAATCACAAGAAGAAAATCCCTGGTGACCCACCCAAAAAAGAAGAAATAGAGAAAGATGGAATTAAAGCCACTCCATATAATTCAATTCATAGTTTGAATTTGAACACGACAACGGCCCAAATTTGACCATCAAATCAAAAGATTTAGTTGCTATTAGTCCAATTATTGTAGACAGAATGTGAGTAGCTTATTAACAAAACTTATGAAGCACACTCCCAACTTTGAGCATACATTTGGACTACTTTTACTAGAATTGAAATAATTTGGTCAACAATGGTATAAGCAAAAGTGTCAAATAGTTTCCCAAGTTATAAATTAGAATCTATATCATAAAGGCACTCAAAATAATGAATCTGAATCACACGACAAAAGTTAATACGATTAGTAATAGTCTAAATTCACGATATGACAATCTAACACTCAAAACGAGTCTAGGTGGTTGTTTAGGAAGCACTAAAAGTGATTATCTAACAAACAAACAGAAACAAAAACCCTTCTGTCCCATTTGAATCAAACAACAATGAAAAAGCGTTTCTGTTATTAGACACTACAATTCTCAATCAGACCTTAACAATGAAAGAAAGACTATTAAAATAAAAAAGTTGTGTTGCACAAGCAAAAGTACACAAACTCTTAAGTAGGAAGTGATATATTAGAGCAAGTCCACCGCAGCAGTTTGGCCCGGGCAAGAGGGGCCCTAGGCTCGCGAGACGACTCCAGCGAGCAAAAAGCAGCCCAGGCAAGACGTGGGGGCCGCCAATCCATGCAAGCCCAAAGGCAGATCCAGCTTGTGCTGTTGCCTAGGATTGCTGATGCCAGGCTGGCCTCAGCGCGCTTTTCAAATTTGTTTTCCACTACTACAAGACACGTGGCAGCACCTGAGGCGTCCGATCAAATTTTCCACTGTAATCCAACGATTGCCATTTTTTATGTAAATTTTTTATTAAAAAAACCAAAAAATTATGATATTTTTTTTCTATAAAGAAAGACTATTAAAATTCTCAATCAGACCTTAACAATGAAAGAAAGACTATTAAAATAAAAAAGTTGTGTTGCACAAGCAAAAGTACACAAACTCTTAAGTAGGAAGTGATATATTAGAGCAAGTCCACCGCAGCAGTTTGGCCCGGCAAGAGGGGCCCTAGGCTCGCGAGACGACTCCAGCGAGCAAAAAGTAGCCCAGGCAAGACGTGGGGGCCACCAATCCGTGCAAGCCCAAAGGCAAATTCAGCTCTTGCTGTTGCCTAGGATTGTTGATGCCAGGCTGGCCTCAGCGCGCTTTTCAAATTTGTTTTCCACTACTACAAGACACGTGGCAACACCTGAGGCGTCTGATCAAATTTTCCACTGTAATCCAACGATTGCCATTTTTTATGTAATAAAAAAAAATTGAAAAAAAAACAAAAAAATTCTGATTTTTTTTTTTCTATAAAGTTTAATTTAAATAATAAAATTAATTTTTAAAGTTTAAGTATAAAAAATAGAAAATAAATTAAATAGAATAGTAATTGCCCTTGCCCTTACCCTTGCCCATGGGGGTGGAAACAAAATTGTAAGGGCTGCCACTATTCACATAAATAGTGACAGACCAAATATCACGTAGTAAATAAAGTGTAAGCTAGAGAATCCATTGTCATGAATCATGATGCCTGCAGTCCTTTATGCTACAGAGCACGCGCCCCAAAATAAATGCCAAAAAGCATTTAATTTGCTCTGTGTCATGGTTTCTGAAGCTTTTCATGCATATAGTCTGCAGAGGAGGAGGAGAAGAAGGAGGAGGAAGAGATCATCATCAAAAGCTTCATCATTCTTTGCCACTGCCGCTTTGTTTGTACCAGCTATCATCCCTCCTTTCTTAGGTCTTAGGTCTTAACTCCTCTCTTCCCATACACACGCAATCTGCATGTGGTCCTTAAACCCAAAACCGCCCCCAGCTTGGTTTTCGTTTTATGTGGAATTAATATTGTTCTTATTAATAGTAAGTAATATGTGTGTTCTTCTTTAATCACACATGACGTCTAGTCTTTGAAAATAAAAGATTAATCCACCATGTTAATGTTTGTGTGGGGATTCAGAAATGATTATGTGTCTAAGCTAGTTGCTAGATTTTGTCTTTTTTACACTAAATTTTTGGGCAAATGGAAAACATTCATTCAATCTCTCTAGCTAGCTAGCTCCTTGAATTCAACCAGTCTCATTCCTTTTTTCTATAATTCTGACTGTTGTACATATCTTTCTCTCTCAACTCAACTTTTTCAGATTGCATAATATGTTTGATTTTGACACTATCATCATGAGATTTCCTTTCCTTATCATGCATTTACATGGGGTTTGGGACTTTGAGCCTCTCTCTCTCTCTCTCTCTCTCTCTCTCTCTCTCTCTCTCAAGACAAATAGCCAATTAGCCTACAGGGAGGAGGGGAGGAAAGGAGATGTGGGTTTTTGTTCCTTTGTCCAAATAGTCACAGTCTTGTTTTCTTTGATCAACTTTTAGACTTTGATTTGGCAGTGAAGTTGCACGTATCTGTCCCCCTTCTTATCCAAAATCCTGAGTTGCTTACCTCATAATTGAGTGACCTTAGTGTGCACAGCCGCTGTGCCACCCTCCCTTTTCTTTCGGGTAATCATCCTTTGGATGTTATTTTCTTCCCATATCTCTCAAGATACATCACAATTATATCATCACTGTCTACTAGATCTCTCTCTCTCTCTCTCTCTCTATAGACTCGTATACTTAATACAGTCTCATTAATTTTCCTTTACTTTCTCTTAAGTCCAAGATAGAGACTTGCAACTACATCTCTCTAGAGCAAGAACCCTAGCCTCAATTTTTAATTTCTTTCTCCTTGAATTCATTCGATTTTTTTTTCTTTTGCTTCTTATAAAGGAAATAGAAAGAAAACCCTATTACTTAATACAGTCTCATTAATTTTCTTTTTGGTTTCTTTCTCTTAAGTCCAAGATAGAGACTTGCATCTACATCTATCTAGAGCAAGAACCCTAGTGTCAAGTTTTATTTTCTCTCTCCTTGAATTCATTCTTTTTTTTTTATCTTTTGCTTCTTATAAAGGAAATAGAATGAAAACCCATAAATATATATATATATATATATGAACATGCATTTCATTTTAAATATGTTGAATACAAGAAACTTTGCTTAGAATAGTTAATAAGACGCCCTCACACACACACATATATATATATATATATATATATATATATATATATATATATATATATATATATATATAATATGTATGATATTGCTTGCTAGCTAGCTAGCTAGCTAGGCAGCTGCCACTTTGCCTCTGAAGTCTAAAGTTTTGATGGCAGGGGCAGCGCAGTTGCCTTTTCATGTGGTTTAATATGCTTTGTTTCTATAGCACTAGGGTCATATGTAGAGTGGACCCCACCTTACATAATTGATGCAAAGGTTAGGCCCTTTGGGGGTTTCAGGGTTGGCATGTAAATGAAGCATTGTGTGGGTTATTGGACCACCCCAAACAGCCACTACTGTTGCGTTCAAACTTCTCTCTCATCTTGTTTTTACATTTTCTTTTGTTTGGGGTAAAGAAATAATGGCTTCTCCTTAGTTTTGACTGGATGGTCTGTGGACCACAATCTCAAAGTTTGGAACTTGGGTTCAGGTTGATTGAGGAAAACCAAGACTAGAAATTCATGCCATAAACAACTTTAAGCAGTAATATTTTCCCACTTGTTCTTGTTGGGTTTTATTTTGTGATGACGAGTATTTTAATCTTCACTTGTTTATGCTCATGGTCCAATAATCTAAAGATATTCCTAAACAATAACCTCGATCATCAAAGGATAATAGGAGCACACCCGTTTTACCGTACAATCAATCACTGGGATACATAAACAAGTAGCAATATGCTACAAAAACAACCAGCTTCAAGTTGGTTGATGATCCAATATATAGTACAATTCACCCATGTTTCAAACTCACAAACCCAATAGTGGTACCCTAATTATGCAACCAGTTGCTTATAAGTAAAGCATCCTAATAAAATTGAGGTGGCATTCCCGCCAGCAAGTTTCACTTTAAGTCCATCTTCGCCGCTTGCTCTGAACTTCAGCTATAGCCTATACTACACTAAAAAATGCACACATATAGCTCTTGGAAAAAGAATAAACCAAAGCACAGTTGACAAGCCTAAATAGATGTAGAAAGATACAAAACCAATCAGATCCTTTTCCTACAGCTCTTCCGGAATATAAATATGTAACAACCTTGATGACAAACTCATCTGAAGACCACATGTCAAAAACCAATACTTAGCCCTCCAAATGTTGGAATTGCCCAACTGCAACACTTTACCTTGACATTGAAGCACCCATCATCAACTAGCCCCCGAAATTCACATTGACCCCCCTTCCCCGGTTCCACCTAATTCCAGATCCGCGTCGACTCCAGGTTGAGTCATGAGGCTCTGGGTGGACATGACTTTTTTCTGCAGATCCCCTCATTTCTGAGTTACCTACTCTTCTAGTTGACTGTCTCTGATGTTCGCCTCTAGGAGTATTTAACCTAATTATCTTGTCCTCTTCATAGGACAATGGTTGAATAACCTGCAAGTCAGGTTCTGGAGCATAACCCTTGGGCCGTTTGGATTCATCCATTCTTCTAAATGTGATAGATATCCTAAGACATACAACAAAGGAGCAGGTAAATAGCCTGAACATAAATCATTAGTACAAGAACTATACTACATTGTTTTAGCTCTTACCGTTTTGTAGGTACTGCAGGCACACAATGCTTAGCCACATCAGCCCCCCTTCCATTTAAAACCAGAACAGATCTGCATGGGAAAAGGCTGATTGTAAAGATTTCGAATCCAAGAAAAGGCTGATGCAAATATCAAAACTTAAATATAAATAAATGTATTTTTTTTATAATTGAAACGATATATTCAAAATAGGGTAACAAAACACAAAAGGTGTAAGGGATCCACACGAGAAAACACAAAACAAGAGAAAACTGCTGCCTCAAGAACAAAACACCAAAGGAACAGCAAAAGGCAAAAAACAAGAGGACGCCACACAAGCAAACATCAAATCACGGCCCCTAATAAGTCTCGCATAACAGATGAAACAGCCACATTTCTAAACACAGGACTGATGGATAAATGTAATTGAAAACAACGGGTAGAGGCTAAACAAGGGCACAGAATGCACAGGCACGAATATGGATGGCATACTTACCCAACAGGCATGGGGATTGCAAATGAACCCTCAAACTCGCCAGCACCAATAACCTTTAAGTTTGTTCCGAAAAGTATGTCGCACTCACTAAGAAATGAAACAGTACAAAAAGGTCGAAGGAAGTCATGGTTGTCAACATGCGGAGGAATACAGTCCCCTTCTTCATATATATTGACAATGCAGCTATCAGGTACACAGGTCGGCGGAAGCACATGCCACTTTACCAGCCTCCTAATGATCACCTTAAAAAGAGGAGGTATAGGATCTACTACGTCATTCTGGAGGATACCAGGTGGATTACCATTTTTATCCTGAAACCAACAGAGCACATCAGATGCAATGCATCATCTAAAATCACTAGCACTTTATAGTTCCTTTGAGCATATTTCGGTAATTATACTGATATCCACCAGAATCACAGTTTAGCTGATCTCTACAAAATTTAATAGTCAAATAAGATATAAGGTCGCCAAATATGGATGCCATAGTCAGGAAAGTATACCACTGCATAATTGTAGCAACAACCGAACTGAATGGTTACTCGTCCCTTGCCCCTCATCCACTTTTGGGGTGCTGTATATGTACGCGCTGCAACAAGTTCAGAATAGGTTAGCCAAACAGTATATACATTTCCCAATAAGAAAAATAAAATAAAATTCAATATATTAGAAAGGAAATGGAAATCAAATTCAGAAAAAAACTTAAAAGGATATAGTAAAAGTTCCATATAACAGAATTAACTAGCATAAAAACAACTTTAACTTACAACTCATCAAGAAAACAGCGGGGGAATCTTATCCTGGCATACACCACTTAGAAAGTATTTTTGCCAACTTACAACTAAAATGATTACTAAATATACCTTGAGGGCCACAACAAATATAATTTTATAATAGGCAACCAAAGACATTATGTGCAGTAAGTAATATAGATCTAACCCTGCAAAGTTAACTTATTTATAGAGTTTGAATGTCTTTACTTACATTCTAGCCAGGCAATGAAAACATTATCCTTTTCTATGTATGGAAATTTAGTACATAAAGCTCATGTATCAAATTAGCATACATAGAAAACTCCTATTAAAAACTGGATGTATAAAGCTCATGTCCAAAAACAGCAAGAAATATCAGCAGGAATACCACACTGTATTGGCATTCCAAAAGCAAAGACTGACCTTTCAATTCACCCTTCTTGCCCATCTCTTGGAGCGAATAAACAAAATCAACTATCCTCTTCTGTTCCGCCGCACTAAAGATACCAGTGTGGAGCTCAAGTCCCTCCAGAATGTTAGCAAATTTCCCATTGACCCTCTCCAAACAAATAAAATCTCTCTGCCTCTTTACTTTCATGAACCTAATGTACTCCCTCTGCTCCCTAGACAATGTAGGCTTCGTTATCCTCAACTCTCCAGTCGCGGCATTTACATTCACCACCCGCTTACTCAATTCACGCTCTTCCTCTTCCTCCAGCTCGTCTTCCTGCGCCATATCAGCCCACGACATTCGAGAACTTTGAGTCTCTACAGAGGGGGATTTAGGGGCCAAGCCACTGCTAGAAGCTTCCGGATCGGATTCAGATATCCCATGAACTCCGTCTTTCCAACTACCTAGTGAATTTGTCTCCTCATCATTAAAATTATCCTCACCATTATCACTAGCCCCCTGCAATTCCGGGGTCTTCGGTGTCAAATCACTCGAATTTTCATCTGGGTTGACCGGTTTAGAATCACCATCAAGTTCTACAACACCCATCAATAAATTCCCAATAAGGCTATGCCACAAAAAAATTCCAATATCAAAATTTATTAAATTTACTGTTCTCTTTCTACTTAAACGCAAAGATTTGAAATTTTCCTACTTTACATAGTATCTAGCCCTAAATTTTCCAGGGAAACAAACGGAAACCGAATAAGGGCGTACCTGGGCCGAGGGAGCGGACGCGATCGGCGAGTTTAGTGGAGCAGTGGTCACAGAGATCTCTGGAGAGGAAGGAAAGCCAGGTGGTGAGGAACTCCGACGCGATTCGGAGCTCCGAGGGCTGGTACCCGACGAGAAACGGGTCGACCGGCTTGTCTGGGTTGGTGTTGTTGTTGTTGTCGGTCATGGCTGGCTCTGTTGCTGCGGCGAGTTGACTCGGCGAGTTGATTTTTGCTTGTAGCTAAAGACAGATGACAGGTACAAGTAGAGAGAGCGGGTAGACAAAAGCGGTATTTGTGGAGGTTTGGATTGCAGTTGAACTCAAGTTTTGTGACTATAAAAGCTTGGGATATGGACGCAATTCTGGGCTTTGTGGTGGGGTAGATTTGTATTTATGGCGTGGAACAAAGTTGGATTCGGCTGGGATTTGGATATTGGGAATCGCATTCCTGTATGGCATCGGACACGTGTACGGTTCGTAAAGCAGTTGGGATAGATATAGGAATGCAGGCTCACAATAGATTTGCCTTCTGAACGAAGTCGTGGGGAGATTGGTGCCCTAATGCCGAGGCAATTACTTTTTCGGATTCGCTTGAAAATGCTTCCGTAAAAAGCACTTGTGGTTATAAAAGTTCTTATTAAAAGCAAGTAGGTTCAAATAGGGTTAATTTTGATTTAGTACCCTAAATTCTTATCTTTAAGTCATGTTTGTCCTTACACTCTCAATTTTAACAATTACATATTCTAAGCTTTTCAATATTTTGCAATCTGGTTCCGGCGTTAACTTTAACATCAAAATTTCTATTAATTGCTTGCATGGCAAGCATGGATCCCACCTATTTGCTTATTCCCATGAAGAACACATTACACGCACTAATACCAAACTATTTTTTAACAAATACCATTCAACTGATATTGAAAGAAGTGAATAGGGAGGACCCAAGCTTGCCACACAATCAATTAACGAAAATTTTGACGATGAAGTTAACGCTGTAACCATATTGTAAAAAATTGAAAAGTTTAAGGTATGTAATTGTTAAAATTGAGAGTGCATGAACAACCATGCCTTCAAAGTAAGAGTTCATGGTACTAAATTGAAATTAACCCAATTTTTTTAAGAAAATCCAACTATTTCTTGAAAAAGCGTTTGAGAGTGCTTCTATTATGTAGAAAGCAAGTTATAGTGATTTTTATTAGAAGCAAGCATGTTCAGATTTTTATCAAAAATCTAACTGCTTTTTGGAAAAGCCTTTTGAAAGGGTTTCCTTAAGAAAGAAGCAATCACATGTCATGACTATATTACTATTTTTGGTTGTCTGAAAGTTATGTTACATGCATTCTTTGTTAGGTGCATGAGTTATTGCTTGAGTAACAAACTCATTGCACCATGACAATAGAAGCTCCTAGTTTGTTTATTTAGAACCCTTTTGTAATTTGAAGATTAGTAATTTGATGGTAAAGGGTGTGAGTGCATGGAGGGCAGGGCAGTAATTTGAAATCGTTGAGGCCCAACGAAAGCCCAAGCAAGGGTTGAGGCCCAACGAAAGCCCACCCAACCAAACTATTCTTAAGCAGATTGGCAAGGTCCTATAATCGCATAGTGGAAGAAAACCAAAGAAAAGATAAAGAAAGTGATAAGCAAATCCATTTATCCATCCATCCACTCACTTGGCTGCAACAACAAAGTTGAACAATGGAGGCCAAGCTCCTTCATCTCCTCGCTTCAACACCATCCTCACCAACCCACCTTGTCATCTCAAAACCTACAGGAACAGGACACAACCATATCTTCTCAGGGTTCTCACCTACCCGTCCAGGAGGTCTCAGAATCTCTACATCCATTTACAACAGCACTGGCAGTGATGGTGGCAGCACTAGTAGCCCGGAAACTGACAGTAATAGTGTGCCGCCGCAACTGGCACCGGACACCACAGGACTGCGATTTCGAAAGAGGTCAAGAAGGCGGACGAAACTGCAGAGAGAGGAGGGCAGTGATGGGGATGGTGGACGGTTCACGAAGGCTCAAGCTAGTACTAAACCTGCTGCTGCTCCGAAGAAGTGGGAGGATATGAGTCTGGGTGAGAAGGCCTTGGAGCTTTATGTGGGGGAGAAAGGGTTGTTATTTTGGATAAACAAGTTTGCTTATGCTTCCATTTACATTGTGATTGGAGCTTGGATTTGCTTCAGGTTTGTTGGACCAGCACTTAACCTTTACCAGTTGGATGCACCTCCTCTCTCTCCCACTTCAATCCTCAAGGGTTCCTGAGTCTCATAACAGCAATTAAACCTGCACAACATCCAATATGTCACCATTCTTAGAACCCATTTTTCTTTTCATTTTTCTTTCTTTTCCAGAGAGATTTTGTATTTCTGATGTTGATGTGATGATAATATACACATTCACGATCGTTTCACCTTTATAGCAGACTTGGTTTGTCCATACCAATCTCAGCTCTGTGTGTGCATGTTGTGTTGAATATGTGAGACGAAATGTCACCAGATACTAATTTCAGAGAATTAAGCGATGGAGAATCCAAAAGAATGTTTGAAGGAAAAAACCTAGTTTTGAGCATGTAATATTACTCGATCAATACAGTATACACGCACCCATCCTTTCTATATGAGATGAAACTATGGAGCTATAAAATTACATTCTTGGCGAGCGGAGACTAAGATTGAAATATCAATCTACTATCTTAATAATGTATCACCATGGAGATAACCAAAGGTTATAGAAAACGTTCATCTTCACCTCAACATAGTTCAAAATGAATGGAAGGTTGAAACAACTTCATAATTTTGAAAGACTACATGACATTGACCGGCTGCGCGGTTGCATCTCTTTGAGTCTTGCACCTGCAGAAAACAAAGGTTCCAACATTCAGAGCAAATTACAACGTACTAATGGAGATAATTTACATGTTTCAACATGGAGCATCAAGAAGTACACCCATAAATTGTAAACAGTTGGGGCAATTCTGAAAACACATATTTGCTGATGGGATCAGTGGTACACGCATTTGAGATTCCTGTTCTTATTAAAAAGCGAAGCAAAGGAAAAATTGAGAAAGAGGTTTGACTACTCCCAAGGCAAGAACAATCAAGCAACAATCTACCAGGATATATTCCATGCATTACGGGAAAAAAGTTTCTACGCCATCAAAAGTTGGGATTAAAACCCAGGAATAGGATAAGTAACAAAGGGTATTCATAAAGGGGCGGAAGCAAACTGGAAATAGAAAAAGAGGAATCGATGTTTAGTTTAGAATCCATTCATCATGAATTCAACTTAATAAGATTGAAAACTAACCTATTGCAATTTAACCGAGACGCATAATTATGATTGTTGCAATTTGTGCACATCCAATCCCCATTACGCCATTGCTTTGCTCTGCCAATTCAATAAAATATAAGTAACCCAGACCACAGAAGCTAAATTAAAATTAGGGATAGTCCACAATTTATCCACATTCAAAAAGCTGTGAAACTGAAAACAACAAAATAAACATGAATACTTTATATTTGTTAACATGAGTTATAATCTACACATATCATAAGATTCAAAGACCAAAAAAGTTATCAAACCAACAGAATGTGACACCTACTTATGCATATGTAAAAGGATAAGGTGATTCCAAATTTACCCTTTGCCAAGGAGTGTAGGTGTCGTTGTTTGCTGTGTCAATGGCATGGGGACTTGCAAATTCGGAGCCATGCCTGAGCTTACGCTGGGAGGATATGAAGCATAAGGTCCAGTTACAGGATTACCACTGGTGCCTACCACTTGCTCAAACCCAGGATAGGATTGCTGATGCCCAACTGTCTGCATTAGTGAAAAGAATAAGGAAAGGATGAGGAGGAGAAGAAGAAAACATTGACATTGTATGTTATTTACAATGTTATCATCTAAAATGTCATAGAATAGATAAATCATACTTACACTTCCTATGTTCAATCTCTTGTTATCCCAGTCATGAACAAGCTCTTCCGATGCTAATCGCTTCGTTCCAAGAGCTTTATAATGGAAATAAATGAGCATTAGTTACAATTTATGATGCCAGTGCTTAATATTGAAACCCAATAACAGTAGCTCAAGTGCTTCTAAAACATAAATCTATGATAACCAATTGCCATACTGATCAAGAAAGAGTGTACCTGGTGGGAAAGCATTGCATTTTTTGCACTGCAGATAAATCACAGGTGGATCAGATATCAACAGTCAGGTAATGAACAATTTTTTATTTGAATGCTCATGTAGTGTCATCATACCTGTGTTCGAGACGAATAATTGTGGAAACCGCAATTGCATAACCAGTCACCGCTGCGCCATCCTTTTGGAACTGAAAGAAGCTGATTAGTAGGGTTTGAATATAGAAGTCCAGCATTAGGGTTCCCACCTACAGACCAAGAAGAAGGTGGCTGAACTCCGTATTTATCAGCCCCTGCCATAGACCAGTTCAGAGGAAGCGATTGTTGGGGAGCACCATTGCCCATTATTCCGATATTCATCTTTTGGTCCAGTCCTCCTTGGGCCCTGGCAAAATAATGTGAATAAGTTGGGAGAGAAGCTCCAGGCATTGCAATTGCTGGCATTGCCGCCACCTCCTTTGGTTGCCCACACTTCTTGCACTTCTCTCTTGATGCATAATTGTTGTTAGTGCAACCTATTGATCCATTGCCATACACACCCAACCCACAATCCAGCCAGGAAGAAGAAAGGAAGCCATGTATACGCACACCAACCAGTCCATCCCACACCAAAACACACATACAAGAAACAAAAACCACTCAACCTAATTGATAGCAAGTTCCTATTTTTTCAAAATGACAGAAAAGTAAAAGCAAAGAAATACAAAAGCTGCAGGAACAACAACTATGTGCTTTCATTAAATAAACATTGCCAGTAAATCATGTCACTAGCATAACTATATAAGAAAACGTGTTCGGCTTTTAAAATGCAAGATACTGATGTGAAATTATAGTGAATGCAGCTGGAAAAAAGCTGTCGATTTGTTCAACTAGGAAATTGAGAAAAAAGTAGAGAGGGGTGATAATATTTGAGTTTTTATTATTAGAAAATTAAGCTCCAGACCTGTATTTCATCCTTCCCCTACATTCTTATTTACAAAACAGAGCATGTCACCCAACTGCCATACTGAACCACTATCTGCTCTCAAGTCTCAACAAAACACAATTAACGATTTAGGAATATCACCCACTTTCTCGTGTTTAAGTTTCAAAGATTGAGACTTTTAATCAAACTTAATAAAAGGTCACTGAAGATGGGTGCCACGGAATGAATTGAACTAAGGAGATGGCATTCTCAGCCAAAATTCTCAATTATCAACAAAAATTGACCCTAAAACTATCTTAAAGAGCTGAAGTAGCTACTATTATGCGGGGTACAATTCAAACAGAACCCAACGTAAATACCCTTAAACCCCGTAAACTTAAAAACCCATATCCCTGAATTATCCAAAATCCCAAGAACCCTAACCATTTAACATTTAAAAAATTAACGCACACGTAGAGAGAAGAGAGAGAGAGAGAGAGAGAGAGAGAGAGAGAGAGAGAGAGAGAGGGGGGTGTGAGGTCTAACCGGTACAGATCCAATCGCCAATACGAGGGAGCCATTTGGAGTCGGCGGGGGTTTTGGTGTCGACGAGAAGGCGAGGCTGCTTGCAGCGATTGCAGAAGGATCTGAAGGCGTAGTTTCTGTTCCTGCATCCACTGCATTCCCAATCACCTTCCCTTCCTTCCGCCATTGTTAATTAAGAGTTTGAAGTTTTACTATTCACCTTGCTCTTCTTCTCTTCTTTTCTGTATCTATAAATATTTGTGTCTCTGTGTGACTCACTGCGTGTATATAATAAGCTAGAGCTCCAATGGTAGAGGAGCGAGGGCACAGGGATCGTACGGACTACGGAGCTCTTCAGTTGCCAGTGCAGCTTACACCTCTCGCGCCCTTGACCTCGATGGAAGGATAACTTGGGCCGTTTCGCGGCACCACCGCAATTTGCTAGGCTGGTCCACATAGGATTTAGTTGACCAGGGCCTCAGGGCGCTGAACCTGAAGGTTGAAAAACTTTAACCAATCTTCTATGGCCCAAGATTATTTTTTTATTTTTCTTTAAACAGTAATAAAGTTTACAATCTCTGTCCCAAGAGAGGTAACAAGTTTGATGAGTATACTCATCATGAAAAAGAGCTCTCAATTGACCCTAGGCCTGGGCACGGTTCGGGTCGGTTCAAAATTTGGGCGACCCGTGGGCCGAACCGATGAAGGCTTCGGTTCTCGGATCGGATCGGGTCTAAATAAAAATTCGAAAATGGGCCGAACCGGAAATGAATTCGGTTCTCGGGTCGGTTCAGCTTTGTGATCGGTTTGGGCTTGAGCCCAATTTTACATTTTCAAAAGCCCAAATTAAATTAAATTTCAGCCAAAAAAAGCCCAAATCGAATTCTCTTTCAGCCAAAACCCTTTTTTTGTTGTCAAATTGACAAAACCTAATAAATTCTTATTAACAAGCCCAAATCACATTTTTACTTCTCTTTCAAATCCTAAAATTATGCAAATTAAACCTATAAAAATCCATCATTCCAATCTAAGTTTCTAAACAACTAAATGAATCCCACATTTACACAATCATCAACTAAGTAAGGAAAGAAAATATAACGTCTTACAATCATTACAAAAAATAACTTACAAATAAAACAAGCAATTTAAATGAAACTTATGAAATATTACAACCCATCACAAAAATACACATAAAGTCTAAAGATAATATCCTTGCAAAAAATCAGCTGCATCCATTCTTCCAAAAGCCTTAACAAAGCAACCTACATAACACTTAAAAGAATTAACACAAAGTTTCACCATAAACAAATCAGCAGCAGAGATGCTAAACAACTGTGAATGAAAACAAAAATAGGGTTAGGTTATGAACAAAATATAAACAGAGATCAAAGAAATATCAAAAGAAGGTTGTCAAAAAGGCAGTACTTCTACCCAAAATTGTTCAGAATCAATACTCACACAAAGCAGTCTTATGAAAAAGGTTTCAGTTACCCAATATTGAATTCAATCCCAAAGTACAAGCCTTTTGACCAAACCACCGAAAGCCCAAAGCCAATTATTAATTTATGCACCATAAACATAGCACTAGACAAATTAATAGTTTAGAACTATATCCAATATTAACAAGCTGATTTTCAAAATTTGAAGCACTGGTAATGAATTTTTTTACATCCAGCTGTTGACCAAGAACAAAACTCTGCAGAATTTTAGGAACACTTACAAGTGAAATACCAAGTAATGGAAATCAAATAAGAACCACCAAGAAAGTACAACAGACCAAACCTTATCTTTGCAGGGAAGATAGAGAAGAAAGAAAGCAGTTTTCAATGCAATATTATATTGTACTTTGTTTTAGTGAGAGAAAAATGCTAACTACTGGTTTAGATTTAGAATGTCTATTTCTCAGGTTTGGCTCTTTGCACTTCCATGAGGCATACGGGAGTTTTTTGAGTCATTCACATATACAGTACAGTCAAGAACCATGGAAGAGGTTTGGAAAGACATCAATCTTGCCTCTCTCTCTGAGACCACCCCAAACAGGAGATCATCACCATCACTTTAACCCCAAAGTTTCACAAAAAAAAATAGAACAGATAAGAGAGAGAGAGAGAGAGAGAGAGAGAGAGAGAGAGAAGCTGACCTGCGTGCAGTGATGGAGGCGGCGCGGTGGCTGATCGACTGAGAGTGAGAGGATCGGAGATCTGAGGTGGGTCGAGAGAGAGAGAGGCGCGCCGCAGCCTCTTAGTCTTAGGTCAAAAACAAAACGAAAAATTAAAACAGAAGAGAGAAGAGAAGACTGAGTGAAAGAGAAGTGAGGAGGGTTACTGGAAAAAAAAAAAGGTGAGGGATCTGCTGCAAGCAGTCTCACATGAATATATTTTTGACCAATCACACGACGCCATGTGTAATATATATAGATTTATTTATTTATTTAATTATGTACCGGTTCGGTTCAGGTCCTCCGGTTCTGAAAAAATTAGACCCGAGAGCCGAACCGTGGACCTTCGGTTCGGTTCAGGTCCAAGTTTGACTTTTTCGGTTCAGTCAAAAAATACCCTTTTCCGGTTCGGTTTGGTTCGGTTCGTTCGGTTTGATCGGTTCATCGGTTTTTATGCCCACCCCTAATTGACCCACAATCGAATGAGGAAAGGGAGTTTACACAAATATTTATCATTGGCCCATAAATATTTTAATTCGACATTGTAACTTAATTAAAGCAAAATAACATGTTTCCATAAGCTCATTAGAAAATCAATAATTTTTAAAAATGTAAGAAAACCAACATATTTTGAACTTGAAAGAATCAAGATGACATGAGTTGAGATCTCAAGCAGAAATAAAATGATCGAAGCCTATCCCTCAATCTAGTAGAGAAAAATTTGTGCATGATTTTGACCATTGGATAGACTTTAATTTGATCCAATGGCAATACTTAAGGGGAATGCTAGGCTTACCACATTTTTCATACGACATTCATACCACCTCTCTAATAGAGATGGAGCCCACCAATACAATGGGGCCCACCTCTATTAGAGAGGTGGTATGAATGTGGTATAAAAAATGTGGTAAGCCTAGCATTTTCCATACTTAAGTAGGTATAAATTGCCACATGTCAAGACACAAGTGGAGGTTGTCTTGCCACTCATCATTGCTAAATGGCAGGTAAGTACTCACCCAAGGTTTTCTCTTCCCATGGAGTTGGAACAGAAAATGACAAGGCAAGCACAATCTAATAATCCATCATCTCTTCCGGTTTCAAAACAAAGGCCAAGCTGTACCTGGCAGTTTTTGGCCGTCTGCCTCCCCAACATAATGGCATCATTCTTCGGCCACATCTCGACCTTCCACGCAAACCCCCACCCCACCAATCCGACGGCCCAGCCGCACTCACACATGCCCTTATGGACTCTGTCTCATCTCCAAGCCTAAGTCCAACAACTAAAACAAAGATCGAATTTTTTTACTTTTTCTTTTCTGGGTCTGAAAAAAAACAATATGATTTAGTCTTAACAAAGCAAAAGCTGAAATCTTGTTGAGAATGGTTGAAAGAAGTTGTGCTCTTAGTTGCGTAAATGGAAGAGAGAGCTGAGCAAGCTGCTCAGAAAGGGTCAAAGACAGAGAGATGGTGCTGGCGGTTAATTCTGTTAGTAACTGTAGCTCTGGTTGCCACTATGGCTGCACTCACTCTCTTGAAGTATTTAAAGCACTCCAATTCAAGTCGTGTCTCGGGTCGCCCCGGCCCCATAGTGCAAAAATACTCAGAAGCTCTTCAACTCTCCATGCAGTTCTTTGATATCCAGAAATGTAAACAAACCCAATTCTCCAATTCTTGTTTTGATTTTTATTTTTTTGGTTATAATAACTATGCATGTTGTTGATGTTGTAGATTTCTTTGTTGTTTGTTTGTAGCTGGTAAGCTTGTGGATAATCCGATTCCGTGGAGAGGGGATTCGGGGCTCCGAGATGGGAGTGAGGAGGATTTGGATTTGTCAAAAGGACTGTATGATGCAGGGGACCTCATCAAGTTTGGGTTCCCCATGGCTTTTACTGCAACTGTGTTGTCTTGGGCAATTCTTGAATATGGAGATCAGATGAAAGCGGTGAAGCAATTGGATCATGCCCATGACTCGCTTAAATGGATCGCTGATTACCTTATCAATGCACATCCTTCCCCCAATGAGCTCTATATTCAGGTCTAATTGCCTAATATTTTTTACAACAACACGAGTATTTGTCTTGCGACATAAGTTTGATAAGAGAACATTACCTCTAGCATGCATATCACGATAGTAACTTATTAGAATAAACAAGGTTCAAAAGTGTGCTTAGACATTATTTGGTGAACAAATGTAATAACCCGATCAGTGCTCTAACACAATTGTATGGCTTTTTTTTAGTGGGAGAATTAACCTTTTGAACTTGTTTATTTATTGATTTATTGTATGTGGTTGAAGGTGGGTGATCCTGACTTGGACCACAAGTGTTGGCAGAGACCTGAAGTCATGACAGAGGAAAGGCCTCTGATTCAAATTAACACATCTTTCCCAGGAACAGATGTTGCAGCAGAAACTGCAGCAGCTATGGCATCAGCATCTCTGGTTTTCAGGAAAATCAACTCCTCTTATTCTAAGTTGCTCCTCATGCATGCCCAGCAGCTGTTTGCTTTTGCTGATACTTACAGAGGTTCTTATAGTGTCAGCATACCCCAAGTGCAGATTTACTACAACTCTACAGGATATGGAGATGAACTCTTGTGGGCAGCTACCTGGCTCTATCATGCCACTGGAGACTTGACATACTTCAAATATGCAACCGAACAGAACGGCCCGGCATTTGCTAACTGGGGAAGTCCATCTTGGTTTAGTTGGGACGACAAGCATGCTGCTACTCAGGTATATATTATAAGGAGTTCTTTAACTGGTTTCCATTTAGTTCTTCATATGGTACTTGAATGTTGAATTCATGCCAAAGTTGTCAGATGTACTTTATAAGCTCAGATTATCTATATTTATAGTCGTCCATTTTGTTGTTAAGATCATCAATATAGCTCTTATTTCTAATGATCAGTAATCATATACGTTGTTGCTAAGAATTGTTTATACAAAGTAGTATATGCTAATTTCATCTGTAAGCATCAGGAGAGAGAGGATACATCTAGCTGACTCTGCAAAGTTCTGATTATGCTAATATTTGTGACATTTTTGGGAGCAGGTTCTGCTGTCCAGGATAAGTTTCTTTGGTACAAAAGACATCTCATTTGCAGAGAACATGGACCTTCAAAAGTACAGAGAAACTGCAGAGGTCTTCATGTGTGGACTTCTACCTGATTCGCCCACCGCCACATCCAGCAGAACAGCCAGTAATTTTTTCAGTCTTTTACGGTATCAGTGAATCTGTGTGTGTTATGCTGAACGACTGTGTGTGGGAGCAGACTAAATTGATGAAGTTCTATGTGTCTTGTGATATAGGTGGTCTGATATGGGTGATAAAATGGAACTGTCTACAGCATGCTGTGGCGTCAGCATTTCTAGCTGTTCTCTATAGTGACTACATGCTTACATCTCAGACTGAAGTGCTGTATTGTGATGGGAAATCCTACAAGCCTACCGATCTTCGTAACTTTGCCATCTCTCAGGTATTCAATCTGTTGGCAATAAGTTGTAATAGTTTTGAATGGATTCTGGAGACTGATTCATCATTTGATGTTTAAGTAAAGTCCCAAAGTTAAACTGTCTCTCTCTGCATTAATCTGACCAAATTGCTAGACATTCTTCAGGTAGATTATGTGTTGGGCAGAAATCCAATGGAGATGAGCTATCTTGTTGGGTATGGGAGCAAGTACCCTCAGTATGTGCACCACAGGGGATCTTCAATTCCAGCTGATGCACGTACCGGCTGCCAGGACGGGTTTAAGTGGCTGAACTCTTCCAATCCCAATCCAAATGTAGCTGTTGGTGCTCTAGTTGGAGGCCCCTTCCTGAATGAAACCTATATCGATAACCGGAACAATTCGATGCAAGGTGAACCAAGCACTTACAATAGTGCCCTCATTGTGGCCCTCCTCTCAGGCTTAGTTACCAGTTCTTCGGTTGCCAAGACTTTCTCATAGAAGAGCACTCCTGCTATATAATCGCTCTCATTTTTGTACAATATGTAGCCTGCAGGAAATCCATAGCTAAATAAACTACATGTAAAATGCCATGAAATAGCTGCTCCTATCAGTCTTTTTAAGTGTTTCAGGTAGAGATTGAGGTGCTTGATCTCATGCTGGTTTTAGCTAGGAACACCAGACTGGGATTTGCCCATTTCCCTGAAATGTAAATATGAGTTTTCAATGAAATCAAACTTGAAAGACTTTTCAATGAATTTCATCCCATAACCCATAATGCAACCCTTTCTTCATCTAAAATCAAATCAAACTTGACAGATACATGAACAGTGAAGAGCCTTTAAAGAGCGACAAAGAGTAACTTTAATCCCACATCAAGTCCTTTACCGCCCATGCTATCAATGTAAGCAATGGATTCTTCTTGCAACACACAACAAAGAACATTATGAATTTTACAACAATATTAACTCCATAGTTTTTTTTTTCAAATTAAAAAATAGGTGATGCAACACGAGGACCCATCCTACTCTCGCCCAAACTCATTAGCCCATTTTTTTAAAAACCTTTTTTGTTTGAGTTTCACTAATCTTTTTTTAATACAAAAATATATGAGGCCTCCCACTTGACTTGAGCTACAAATCACAACCTCAGAGTTAAATTCACTAATCTATTACATAATTTATTTATTTATTGGGTATTTTTTTCTTTTTTGAGCTTGTTGCTCAAAAGTGAAGGACCACTTAACCCAAGATAGTTACTTTAATAATTGAATTAAATCTTATTCATGATGTAAATTATGCTGGTCGGCCTATAAACATTTTTTCAGAAAATTCAGGTATTTATTTGTTTATTTGAAAATAGAAAAAGAAAGAACACAAAAGCAAAGGGTGGACAAAAATGAAAGTACACGGCTGCCCTTTCCCTCTCACATTCATTCTTGTTATTATTGCCATTTCTTACCCAAAGAAAAAAAAAAAAGGTGTGCTGGACGAAGACGAAGACGGCACCAGCACCAAACCTTCAGCTCCTGCACTCAAACCCCCTCAAAATCCCTTGCCTTTCCTCAATTCCAAAGGTTTGTTCTCATTTCTATCTCATTTTCTTTTTTCGGAGCTTTGGTTTGGCTTTGATCGTTCGTCTTTTCGTTCTCATTGCCGTGTTTCATCGTAGCTTTTATTTTGTTTTTGTAATTACGTCCCTGTATCAGTTCTGTTTGTCACTTTGTTTAAAGTTTAGGCTTTTTGTTAAGATCGGATTGTGCTTGTATGCGATTAGTCAGATGAACTATAAAGCCAAAATTGACGGAATTATCAACCCAATGTGATAATTAGGGTTTCATTTTTTCATTGTTACAAGATTCTGCTGTTAGATTATCATAATTTGAGTTTTGTACAGATATTAATTTCTTTATTTCCCCCTTCCATTTCTCAGAAGTTAAATTTTTTTTAACTGGAAATAGCCTTAGATTTATGATTCACACGTTGGATCTTCTTTAATTTGTGTTTTTTGAACTTATTTTGCATAGGCCTCATAGAGGCATAGTTGAGGGATGCATTTGAGTTAGTGGGCTGTTGTTTGGTCATCTGAGTTCATTTTTGAGTGATGCTGGTTAGTTAATAATATGATTTGTATAGCTTTTCAGGAAAATACAGAAAGTACCCAGGTGATAATCACCCATTTTTTGCCTCTTTTGATGAACTAAAAAATTTATTATCCATGTTAAAATTTATTTCCGAGGTTGTGGATATAGCTTTATTCAACTTTAAATCTCCTTTCCTGTCTCTAGCAACGTATTAGGATCTTTGCAGTAGAGTGTGTGTGTGCATATAACCAACATTGCTTGAAGTTCAACTCCGCATCATGCAGACATCCCAGCTCTTGTGCACTATAATGTGCAGCTTGGGTTTAAGATTTTTTTCCTGTTTTGAGTGGTGAATGTGTTTAATATGCTTAAGCATAGATTTGCTTGATTTGGGTGAATTTCTGCCGCTTTGACCTGAGAAGTATGCCTCATATTGCAAGATGGAAACTTGATATATGGCATGTGCTATTAAACTTACTCGTATATATTTTCTCCTGTTATAAGTCCTATTTGAGTTAGCAGGCACCTTGTTGCTTATAACTTTGTTTAACCTTCATAATGTGTTATTCCTTTGAAGGATCCAAAGGTGGTTATGCGTTTGATATTGAACTGGTCACTTTACAGTATATTTGAAAGTTTTCATTTTCATTTTGACAACTTTGAACAGGGGATGGCAGCAGAGGAAGATGTTGAGTTGTCAACGTTTAAGTCTCAGCTGAGCCAAACGCAGGAAATATGGAAGCAGGAGATGGAAGAGCGCCAATCCCAAGTGGATGTATTACAAAAAAAGCTTACGGAGGTAAAGGTTTGTATAGAGGGGTCTGAGGAAGATTCGAAAAAGGAACTAGAGGTTCTTTGGCGGAGAGTTAAAACTACCGCAACGCTGTTAACATACTTGAAATCAAAAGCAAGACTAATGGCTGTTCCTCATTTAGCGCATACATCTTGTGGCATCAAACAATTAGAAGGG
The DNA here is from genome assembly GCF_965620075.1 of Prunus avium. Classification (NCBI taxonomy): domain Eukaryota; kingdom Viridiplantae; phylum Streptophyta; class Magnoliopsida; order Rosales; family Rosaceae; genus Prunus; species Prunus avium. The sequence goes on along the minus strand of NC_142290.1, from coordinate 33,271,499 downwards.
GTGGGGCTTGTTGATAAAGATGGTACACCGTTGTCTGGTTGGTCTAGAAATGTTGATCTTTCTTCCTTTGATAGTCCAGATGAAGACACTTGGATTGGGATTAGTAAGCAACATGGTCCTCTGGATGAACAGGATGCAACTTATATTGGTGAACTACTTAAGTCTGTGCAGATGGTTACAGACGTAATGGAAGCTCTTGTCAAGAGAGTTGTACTGGCAGAATCCGAAACTGCAATTGAGAAGGAGAAGGTAACTGTCGGTGCGGAGGAACTTAAGAAAAAGTCAATCCAAATTGAGAATATGTCTTTGAAGTTAGAAGAGATGGAACGGTTTGCTCTAGGTACAAATGGTATTCTAACGGAAATGAAGCAGAGAGTTGAGGATTTGGTTGAAGAAACATATAGACAGCGGCAACGAGCTGCAGAAAATGAACAGGAGCTTTGTCGTGTGAAGCGGGACTTTGAGTCTCTAAAATCATATGTTAGCAGTCTCATCACCGTACGAGAAACACTGCTTTCATCAGAGAAGCAGTTCCAAACTATTGAAAAGCTGTTTGAGCGGTCAGTATGTTTTGTTCTGCACTCAACAGATATTCATTCTTCTCAATTATCAAGTGCTTGTTCTTCTATCATTTTGTTGGTTATGCCAGAATTTTTTGCTAGAATTTCTTTTCTGTTTCTTTACTAGGTTGAGGCCTCCCTTGTTTCACTGTTGCTTGCATCTAGTTGTCCTGGTAGTTATCACTGATTGAGTGCTTTTGCTGGGCACTGTATTGTTCAGTTCTTGCTGGGTGACTTATCAAGCATGAAACTACCAAGCACTGATTTAGAAATTGTTCGTTTGATCTATTTAGGTGCTGTAGGTGCTGAGTTTTCAAATTCTTTTAATTGCTTTGGTCATACAATTGATTGGTCTTCCGGAAGTTGGAATTTCTGGAGCTATTTTGCAGATAATAAAATGGGTTTTTAGTCTGGTATTGTTAGATCATTTGGTCAAGAAGGTAGCTTTAGCTTCTGCACACGGGCACACTCGTGCACTTGCATGTGTTGTTCTTATGTTTTTCAGCAGCAGCAGTCATATGTTTATGCCTGTGCAGTAATCTGATGCCATCTCATCCCTTTCTACATCCATATACCCTAGATGGAAATGTTTTGTTGTTTTATCATCTGATGTTGCTTTGAAACAGGCTAGTCGCAAAAACAACACAGTTAGAGGGTGAGAAAATCCAGAAAGAGACAGAAGTTCAGAAACTTATGGAAGAAAATGTGAAGCTGAGTGCTCTTCTTGACAAGAAAGAGGCCCAACTTCTGGCCATGAATGAACAATGCAAGGTGATGGCTTTGAGTGCTTCGAACATCTAATCTGTTATGCTCGCCTGCCCGGTGGTTGGTGTCCGGTGGCTTGCTTTGCAACACTGTTTGGATCAATCCCGCCCGTCCGTCAACATACCAGAAAGAAAACTAGGAATGAGCGACTCTGGATAGCAATCTTTGTCTGAGACCCTTTCTTTCGATTGTAACATTGTGAAGAGCCCTCTTGAACTCATTATCTAGTTGTGCATTTATGCTGTTGTTTAACCGAACGCAGAAAATCGTACATGAATTGGAATGCAAATCTCATTTGTTAATCATCTGAATATGTTCCACCAATGCTGCCGGATGATATTTTAACTAGAAATATTTTATATCAAGCATGGTACTTGGCTAAGAATTCGAGTATTGAGCAAGGGGCGTGTAGCACAAGTGGTTACGAGAAATTACTTCAGCATTCATTCTGTATTTAAATCGTCTCTTTTCAATTTTCTTTGTATCAAAAAATAAAAACATTCGAGTATTGAGGGTCATGGTAGGCTGGCTGACTATAGAATTTTGTCATGGTAGGCTTAGGCTATATGGAATTGTATGGTAGCCCATTGGGCTTTTTTTTACCTAGTAGAAACAAATGTTATCCTCTTTATTTTTTTTTACTAATAATAATTTTTTGTTGTTGTCATAATACTAATAATAAATGTTATCCTTTTATTTAGACGTCATCCAATACAACAACAACAAAAAAACATTTTGGTCAAAAAATTTGTATTTTCGCATGGAAAAAACAAAAGAGCTCGAAATCCCGCTGAAAATACCAAACCAAAAACAAATGAACTAAAACCCTAACCCCCTTTATACCTCAAATTTCCCCTTTCTGATACCCAATTTGTGCCATACGAATTCGCAAAATCAAAACCCTTTTGTGCTTTGTGCGTTCAACTCTGTGTTTTCATTGCTCTGTTTGAATTGACAAAGACGGAAGCTTGAATTTTGGTCACAATGTCAATCAGAAAAGTAGGTGAAACTCAGCCTCAGCCTGAGGAGGGTGGTTCTGCACAAACGTCACAGCCAATCCGCATTTCCAAGTCTGCTGAAGATAGCGACAAGAAGGTAGTGCATTCTTGTGCTGTTCGTGGGCTAAATTTTTTTGGGTTTCTAAGAATGTGAACTATGAGGCTGAAAATTTTGAATTTTTCACTTTGTCGTCTATAAAATCTATCCTTTTCCTGTTAGTTTCTGCAGTTATGTGTTTCTAAGTTAATTGAATTTGAGGAAGCAACGAGCTAACGTTAAAATATTTAAGCATTTGTTGGTTCCATATATTTGAATTCCATGTTTAGGTCTGACATTTCGTACTCCTTATGCCAATTTGTAGCACCCTTTATTATATTAGATGATATGAGGTTTGTACTGTGGGGCTATAAGACCCGGAAAATTTGTTTAGCTGTAATCAATGCCCATCTCCTTTTATTTTTTCAATAAACATTTATGATGCTTTTTTATTTGGATTTTCATAGGGGACAAACAGGAGACTTAAGGATGTCGAGATTTGTGTACCAATAGTGTATGGGACAATCGCATTCTATCTTGGTAGGAAGGCCAGTGAGTAAGTATTCATTTGCTTGGGTCCTGTTGTATGCGTTTTGCTTTTTGTAGATTATTTGATCATTTTCCTGTACTGTTTTCTGTTATTTAGGTCTCAGTCCCATAAGTGGACGGTTTATGTTCGTGGGGCAACAAACGAAGACCTTGGGGTGGTGGTAAAGCGAGTTATATTTCAATTGCATCCTAGTTTCAATAACCCTATGAGAGTGGTTGATTCACCGCCATTTGAATTAACAGAATGTGGTTGGGGTGAATTTGAAATTTCCATCAGTCTGTTCTTCCACAGTGATGTCTGTGAGAGACAGTTGGACTTGTGAGTTGCATATTGTGATATTGATTTCATCTGCTTGAAAAGGCCCACAAGGCAGATCAATAATTACTGGAGCTCATATCATCTGCAGGTTTCACCCTTTGAAGTTATATACTGAAGACGAATCTGGGCCCCAGTCAACCAAGAAACCTGTTGTTATGGAATCTTACAATGAATTAGTTTTCCCTGATCCTTCAGAAGCCTTTGTTGCTCGTGTGCAGAACCATCCAGCAGTTGTAGTGCCCCGTTTGCCTGCTGGTTTTAACTTGCCTAATCCTGGTAAATTTCTTGCTTTGCTGGTTTTTCAACTCCTGCTTCTTACATTCCTTTGGTTTTAAACTTCATATGTTGACTTCTACAGAATCGATTGATCGCGTGAATGAAAAGGGACGAGGGGACACAAAAGATCATCCCCTTAGTCAGTGGTTCTTGAATTTTTCAGAGCCTGATGAGCTCTTAAAACTTGCAGCGGCTCGTCAGGAGGTTAGAATTGGTTGCTATCTCCTTTTCTTTTTGAACTAATCAATGTGGCTTCGGCTCCATTTGTACTGCGTTTATGCCTTGTAAAATACTACTAGTTTGGAACTAACATATTCTTAACTTATTACCTCCCCACCCCCCTTTTCACCTGTTAAGAATGAAAACACTCGTTTGTTTTATTTTATTTTAATTTGTTAACATAAGAGCTTATATGATCATGCTTATTGGTGTCATGTTAGGGCACTGCTGTCTAGGGTTACTCACTAGAGATTACATGCTATTACTAGCTTCAATGTTGGGCTGATCCTTCTGATCTGCTTCTCTTCCTTTATATTGTATATGTATCCTGGCTAGGTCACTCCATTGTGGTCAAGTCTTGCTGGTTGTCTTATGTGCCCTGCGCTTTCTTGAATGCATCTGATTGAGTTTTATCTTCTAACTTGTTGTTTTATTTATGGCTTGGTGTCACTAGTAGCTTGCCATGTTGCAAGTACTGTTGTCCTTGTCAATTCTTGTGACTTGTTTTGCTCTTTCTCGTAACTTGTGGTCAAGTTTGACAAGTTAATACCAGGTTATTGAAGGATGCCTTATGTGTCCTGCACTATCTTGAATGCTTCTGATTAAGTTTTATCTTGTAACTTACAACTTTTGTTATGGGCGTGGGTATCATGTGTAGCTATGCCTGATTGCATGTGCTGTTGTCCATATCAGTTCTTGTTGTTTTGGTCTTTCTTTTACGCCTGTTTGACTGGTCTAACTTATTGACATTTTCTTCAACTTGATAGGTGCAAGCCCACATTGTTAACGTGAGAAGAAAACTGAGTATGTTGGATGGAGTGCCCCAGCTGTCCAAACCACCCTCTGGATACGAATATACATGATCAGGGTAGATTATCCTTCAAGTTTCCTCAGCAGTGTAGATCACGGAAGGCCTAAGAACGATTATTGATGTAAACATGTGTATTGTCGCAGTTGTGGGAATCTCCATTTCGTTTAAATCTCTCTTTTGGAGCTAACGGAAGTGAAGTGTAGGAACAACATTGGATTGTACCCAGCTTATCATCAGGCAAGAATTAGAAGTTTATGTGCATGGACGTCTATGAATGTAAAAACATGTATGAATGTTCTTATGCATATGTATGTGCAGTTGTGTGTATATTTTGATTAATCCATTTCTGACGTTGAACTATCAGAAGCCACTTAAGATATGACTTAAATGAAAATGTACGATGCTCGGTTTTCACTGCTAGTGTAAGAGATCAAAGATAGATTCAACTGATCAAATGGATGACTCGAATTTGTTTTACCTAACTCAGATTTGGTCTTGTGCTGATCGGTTTTCACACAGCTTAATTTGTTCAAAAACTTGTGCTGATGCAGAGTAACGAATGTCATTACATTAATTGAGTGTTCGAAAGGACTTCTGAATGTAAATGCAGAGAGATGCATGCATGCCAACGCTGGAGAATTCTGACTTTTGATGCATTGATATGTAAATTAGATATCTTTCATCTCCGTACTCTAAGGTAAGTTAGATACCTAAGTTTATCTGAGATAGACTAGATTGGTAAGCTGAAATGTCAGCAACAGTTATGATGCCGTCATCAAATTCAAGCAGCCATCTGTATTTTGTCTCTATAAGGTTTCTTGAAGACAAAAGTAACATGGCCTTCACATGTTCATGAATTGATGTATAGGTTGAAAACATCTGCAACACAAGAGCCTTGTGTTGATTGGCAATCATGGCCCCTGCCTCAGTGACGATGATATGGCCTCTACTAACTTCAATTCAATTCTGACCTTCATATTCTCTATCCATATGTATTCATATCCACAACATGGGTAGCCGCATATATAGACATTACCACCGCTCTTTCTATTCAATCTCCATCGAGACTCTGACTTGTTTCGTTTGGTATTGGAATTTGGATCTCAATGAGTTTTCCCCAAAGGACAGAACTATTACCCCTCAATTCAGTTTCTCAATTCTATAATCCTCAAACTTTTAACGTTGTGTCACTTTAGTCGTTCTGTCAGAGTATGTCATTTTCTTCTCTTGTTTCATCCAAAAGTGCATTGTGTGACTTCAATTTGGGACGAAATAGGAGAAGAAAGCAGTTGATAGGTTGGCGCAGTACATACAACCTGGGTGGACATTTTTACCCTAATTTTTGAGAGAAAAACGAACGGACTTTGATTGAAGGACCAAAGTGACACAAAATTAAAAGTTGGATAGCACTATAGAATTCTAAAACTTTATTCAAAGACCAAAGTGAGAATTGAGTAATTGAGGAACTAAATATTAAAGTTGGTTCATGATGTCATGATATGAATTTTGTGACTTTGTATGTATGTATGTAGGAATTCAGGACAATCATTTGGAATGGGAAAGAAAACAAAAAAGTGAAGTTGCAGGAAGACAGATGGGCATGCTGACCTTGAAGCTCTGAGGATGGCTTCTTGAGAGCCTTAGAACATGGCTTAATAAATTCTCCCAAAAAAGTGAGTCAGGTTAGAGATATACCAGTGTAAGTTGAAACTGGTGGTGCTCATTTGAAGAGGAATATATGTCCTCACATACCAGCTTCCTTTGTATATATCTGTATGGCCTGGTTTTTGTTTTTATCAAAATCCCACATGGGCAGTCTTGAATGGTGAGACATTTCCGGAACTAATTGCAGCACAAGGAACTCAAGTTGAACATGTGCACCCTACTATTATCTGTCATGGATTTTCATGTAAGAATTCATATCTACAAAAGTTGATAATGTTTGAAGAATTTAACTTTATTTTATTTTATTTAAAAAAATTATGGTTCTGAATGAGTTTCAGTGCCAGAAGGCAGCAAGCAACACCAAAAGATGCGAGCAGTTTGCTCCCCATTTTGGCGGCCTTGGGCAACTGGGCTGACATTGGGAGGGTCTTAAGGGAGGACTGCCCTTTAGCTGTTGGGCAATATAGAAGTTTGGTATGTTTCTATTTATGTGAGTTTGTGTACATGACAAACAAGCATAGAAAAAAAGGTGAGACAAAAAATGTTAGCATTTTGGTCCCCTAAGGAGAGATGCAGTTAGTTAGGGAACTGGATTTTTAACCATGGCTTGTAGCCCTTACACCCATTTGTGGGGGGCAATTTTGCCCGTAAACCATTTAAATATTCATTCCATTGAAGTAGGGTTGTTCGGACGTAATGAAAATAGTAAGTATATGGCAAACTGTAAAATCAGGGGCAAGCCGAACTCCGAACGGGGATTAATCCCACCCTTCGGATGTGGGGACACCTCGTGGTATTTACAAAAAAATCAGACGTTTTAACTTTGAATATTTATTTATGTAAAGACATATCCACATGACGAGTAATTTTTGAGTGTTCCCGGTACACCACGTGGTTGGTGTACCATCCAATAGACGGAAGACATATGGAATATGTCCAATGCAATCCGCCACATGTCATAAGAAGAAATGCAGTAAGTTGGATAATAATTCCACATGTTCTATGTTTATTGGATGGTACACCAAACACGTGGTGTACCTGTAACATTTAAAAATTTCTCCCACATGACACATGTACTTAGCGGGTAGTTGCTTGTAACCTTTATCAAGATAAATCAAAGTGGGTTGTGGAGATTTTCTTCTTTAGCCAAGAAAATATATAGAAAGTGAATGCTGCATTATTTGGACCACCTTTCACAAAAAGGCTTCTATTGCACTTGCCATCCAAAATCTGTTCCGTTCCTGCCAGATTTTATGTTGGTTTTAGGTAGCTGGGATTGTTTTCCCTTTTATTCTTAAGAGTTGTGATCCATAAGTAACTTAGGTTAAAGCATTAGATGTGATGTGTATCTATTTAGCATTTGAATTATTATTATCCAAATTAAATATTTAGTTGCTTATAATTCTATCTTTACAGATCATAATTTTAACTTTTTTTATATTGGTTTTATTGTTTTTGTGATTATAAATGGGATGTCTATGCCAGAGTTTATTTGATCATGTGTGATCGTTAATAGAGGCGCACCAGATTGTCTTAATTTTGATGTTAGATTGCTCCGTTATTGTAATGGCCCTTTGTGGCTAGTTTGTATTGACCTTTTGTGACTAGTGGGTTTTTTGTTGTTGTTGCTGAATTATGAATGCAATCCTAGAATTTCTATAAAAAAAAAGAAAAAGAATGGTTGCCCATTCATTAATTAAATAAAATACAAAGTTGCATTCTTTTTTGACCAAAAATTGGACGGTACGTACGTACCCAAAAGTTTACCAAACAAAAACAGATGGCAATTTCTTTAGCTGGTGGGATGCAATGGTGTGACAATGAAATGTAAAGTTTACTTTTATACATCACCTCCTTTTTTGAATCATTAGAAAAATACTGGATATGTCGAGGAAATTGAACTTTATTTATGAAAGGGCTCTTTCCTTAACCTTTAATCAGGTTATTATAATGCTAATCTCTTTGAATTTAGGACTAATTTGTAATGGATGGAACACTATTTTTCTGTATCTTTTAAAAGTTGATCGTGTTTGTATTTTCCTAATTGCTGATTAATATGATATTATAAAATATTAGAAGTATAATTTGGACTCATTTGCGCCACACAGCAATAATATAAATACGCATTCTTGTCTTCATCAATAATTTTGAAGACACATTCTAATTGCGGTTAACGGGTTGAAAGGGATAACACAGTTTGAGAGGGACAGAGCCATCCATCCTGAAAGACATCATAGATTTTTCTTCGCCCAGGGCACTGTGCTTGACAGAAAAATTGGAACAAATTAATTCATTCTCGAATTTTCCGAACCTCATATACTTGCAACGGGGTACATACGCAACGTACCTCTTCCTCTTTGTCTCTCCCCTCATCTATGGTGATACGTGACAACCCTATTGCATGTAAGTTTCATTTTCTTTACAAATGTGAGTCGTGTCTTTATTAGAGATATACGATATACATGATGATTAGATAAGACGGTATGTATAACAAAATACACGTACGAGTAAGATAGAAAGTAGTACAAAGAGAGAGAAAGAGAGTGGGGGCCCATGGTGTACAATTAGAGGGAAGCAAGGGTAGGCCAAGCCCCAATGGGGTTTGCTAGCTAACTGCGTGCCCTTGAACACTATTTTCCCCTAATGACTTGTGGGTTGTTCTTAGCCCCCACATCTCACATGGCTTTGCTTTCTCTCAAACCAATTCCCTCATTCCCACTATCTCCATATAAATACCTCTCCACCCCTCCAATCTCCACACCAGATCATCACACACTTCTCTCATCTCTCTCTCTCTCTCTCTCTCTCAACCAAGTAAAACTATATTCAAAGCTAGCAAGCAAGCAAATTTAACACAAGTTTACAAAGCACTTCACCCAAAACACAGAGAACATGGCAATCAGCAAGAAGTCAAACAAGCTTACTCAAACAGCAGCTCTCAAGCAGATTCTGAAAAGATGCTCAAGTTTTGGGAAGAAAAATGGTTACAACAATGAAGGTGGTCTTCCTGAAGATGTGCCAAAGGGGCATTTTGCTGTGTATGTTGGTGAAAACAGAAGCAGATACATTATCCCAATTTCATGGTTGGGCCATCCAGAGTTTCAAACTCTGCTCCAAAGGGCAGAGGAGGAGTTTGGGTTTAACCATGACATGGGCTTGACTATTCCTTGCGAAGAAGTCGTTTTTCGCTCTCTGATGCATCAAATATATTGATTTCATTGATTGATCATGAAGAAAGGAGGGCTTATTGTTTTTGGTGTCTGCAGCAAATATTTGCAAGAGAGATGAAGCTAATTGCTTGGCTGGCTACCTGCTTCATTCATTCTTAGACGTCCTTGATTAATTTGTATTATAATTGGTGGCTCTGACCTTAATTTATTAACTTTTTTTAGTGATTATTGTTTATTGATGCATATGATCATGTAAGCAGTTTTTCTTCAGTGGTGGTTACACTCAAATCAAAGAATTCAAGGGAGCTCCTCACTGGCTCTCCCTTTTCCAATCTCTCTCTCTCTCTCTCTCTCTCTCTCTCTCTCTCTCTCTCTTGTTTTTATTTATTAATTTATTTAGACACCTTAATTTGCATTAAGATGAAGATGAAAAGATGGAGGACAAGCAAATCCATGATGAAGGTTGACTGGTTTTATGGCTTAGTTTATACAGTGGTTAGCATGATATATATAAAAGGAAAAGATGGACTATATTGGTCAAGATTACTATTCAATCTTCTATTCCCTATTCTTAATGAATTCATTTCAAACTTGCAAGTCCAATTTGAGAAATCGTTTTAGTTGTCTTGGTTTAATTAAAATAAAACCTCAATAAGGAGAAGGGTTTTGTAACATACCCTGGGTAGAAAATCATTGTTCTTCCTCCCCTCTCCCCTCCTCTCTTCCTCCTCTCTTTTGTTTGCAAATAAAAGGGGGGAAAACAATATTGTTTTTACATGTATTTCCAGTAAAGGGGAAGAGAAGCTATATAACTTTTCTCAGCAAATTTCAACCCAAATAGTTCTATTAATAAACTGATATATAATTATCATAATAAGGCAAAAACTTAATCGTAATGGTATGCAAAAACCCAACTCTTTCACAATCCTGGAGATTGAAGTTGTTGGAGTTGGAGTTAGGGTTTCTACTAATTAAGGCTGTGTAAAAGTTATGCATATGTGAAGATAGAGAATAATTTTATATACCGCTATGGAACTTTCTAGAGATGCAATTCTTCCATGATGGTAACTCTGGATTGTAGGCGGTGACATATGACAGCCATATGATTGCAAGGCTATCCATAATTTCTACGACTATTTGCATCATTTTCATGCATGAAAAGTAGTTTGAATGAGAAGCTCATTTGGATAGTCTAGAATTACTTATGGGGAGAAGCACACCTCTCACTTGTTTTTTTTCTATGAAACCTCCCACGTGTTTTTTTATATAATCACTTACTCTAATTGATTGTAAGAGATTTTGAGGAGAAGCACATCCCACGTATATTCTATATGTTAATTTCAAGTGATTCGTTTTCATCTAATTTCCAAATGTATTGCATATGTGTTCATTAATTACAATTTTTACTAATTGTAATTAGTTTATACTAATAACCACAAGGTTCGCACTAAACAAAAATCCTTGTTTTAGTGCATGCCTCGGCAACGTTTTTAAACAAAGCTTTGCACTTATGTGCTAGTCCTAGTTGGAGACACCCACCACACGACATAATCTATATAATATTATTTGGTTTTTTCTTGACAATATCGTACAATCTTCAAGTACCTACTTCATATAATTTGTGGAAGTGACTTATTTAAACAAATCCATTCTCTTCTAACTTTTCTTATTATAGATAATAGACCCTAACCCCCAAGTGCCAACCACAGACAAGTGTTGCTCCACAGAGTCTTCTTCAAAAGCCATGGAAAAAGATATTGATTAAGAAACCAATTAATTATATATACGTAGAGTCCAAAGCCGCATAAAGATTGCAAGAAGAAGTAGTTATTCAAACCAAATACCTAACCAGTTTTTAATGGTTTCCTGCCACCATGCATTTGGGTCCACGATATTAGAGATGTATTCCACCAGTTTTTAGCCTCTGATCTTTATTAGTGACGCCATATGGCTTAATTGGACTCCATTTTTGTACGTTTGAGAGGCACATGCAAGTGGGTCTCGTTGTCCACTTTGGCTGGTCTTGGTGATTATGAGATTCTTAATCACGCTTTAGTCACTAGATCCCGCCGGCCGTTAATCACACGTACCCGGTTACAATCAAATCATGCGATCTTAATTAATCAAATGATGATGATGGATGGATTATTGATTGTTCTATGTGTCGTATAATACGGCCATGCACAGTCCATGCACAATTTGGAGGGTACAAATTCCTTTTCATTCCCTTAATCTCCAAGATTCCAACTAATTGCGTTTCCATTCGTATAAGCTTTATTTTGGAGAAAGGGATTGGAAACTACCTAACCTTGTGACGAAGGAGACAAAGCTCACATGAGAATGTTGTGATCAACGAAAGAGGCCATAATCTTTCACATCATCTTTTTCTTCAAATTAAAACATCCCTAAAAGATTTACTCCTTAATCAATCGCATCGAGTTTTCCATCCATGTCAATCAGCATTACATACGTACTTTAATGCACAAAAACATTTTTTTTGCACCCTGCCATTGCCGTAATGAATCACAAAAAATCTTAATCAGAGCATTATCCACACCAAATTAGGGTTCCTATAAAGATAATAAAAATGAAAAAAATTAACGGTACTGAATTTAACACATAGGGTTTGTCATTAGTCCAAATGGGGTTTGCGATATTTTTTTACATATTCAATTGTAGCACAGATCATGAGTGGATTAATTGGGTGAGGAGATATTCTTGCATTTAACCTTCCGATCACTGGATTATTTTGTGCCCCCACCCCACCCCACCAACACAAGAGAATTGAAAAATGGCAAGAAAGAAGCCAACATTTTAGATTTTTACCAACAAAACATTTAAGGCTTGAAGAATATGAAGAACTAACATCCCAACACACATGGGTGAAGAAAGCTGAATTTGCATGGAAGATATTAGTCAGCTTGTGAAGCTTTTCTGGTACAAGTCTCTTTCGTCGACCTTGTGCATAATAAAAATGCTCTGAATCTGAGTTGGGGCTCTCCCACATAACTTTGGTTAGTTTGGATGCAAGAACAGATTGTGTTGAGAAGTGGGTCGGCTGAGATTACCTTGTAGGGTAGACATGTTGGGTTCATAAGCACCAAGAGTGAGAACTAAACCTGCATATACTCTTTAGTTCACATGTTTTTTCTTCTATTTATCTGAATTTGGGGTTTAATTTTGAGTGCCACACAACTCCCACAAACCAATTTTGTATCTTCACAAGTGGCCAAATGAGGTGAAGGAAATATCAAGAATGTCTCCTAGCCCACACATGTTACTTCGGGACACAAACCCTAGCTAGTCTTGTTATTAACATTTTCATTTTCATTTTTCTTTAATTCGATACAAGCGATATTGGGGGAGAGAAGAATCGAACTCATGATCTCGAGTGCAGGGATAATTGCTTTTAACCACTTGAACTATAAGCCCCTTACAAATTTTCATTTTCTTTAATGTTGTGTTTTAAAGTTTCATGAAAACTTAATTATTGTTAAGCACTTTCTTTCTTGGGTGCCATTCCAATAAGTTCTCTTTTGTAAAAGTTGGATGGGATGAATAATTTAGGGGATGATAGTAACATTACTTTAAAATAACGATCTGAACATTCAAAATAAAATAAACTATGAGAATGCATGAATAATTATCAGCATATACCACTTACAATTCTTCTTTTGATCTTTGTTTTTAGCATTTACCAATCATCTGAAAAGTTCTACTTTGGGCCTAGAGTTAAAGAATCAGGTTTAGGTTTTATTAAACGATCTACCGTTTTATGGGCCATTCCTTTATGAATGGTTCGTTAATTGTGCAGATAGAGTGCGAAGAGAAGTTAGGAGCACAGAAACAAACATAACCAGAACAAAAACACTTTCTCTCAAATAAAAAAATACTTTCATTAATCTTGAAAAATTGCCCGAGTCATTGGAAAAACTACCTACCTACCCTGTGTCTCGAGGTCTCAAATTTACCCAAAGCTGTGCACAAAACTTGTGTAGAAAAAGAAATGTAAAGATGGGCCAAATTTGCAGGATTTTAGCTCCATTATTCACATCCTTGCAGTATTAAACCCAGTTAGTTTCATTCTCTTGGCACTATGGGCCTCCATGATGCTGCCAGTCGGCCATTCGCATGAGATATCATGCTGGAAAGTGCAATTAACTCCATTACGGCATCCCCTAGAGCTTTTAAAGTACAAGCAAGGTTTACGATTCTTGCAAGGTTTCGTTTCCCCTTGTTTAAAGTTTTGAACCATTTTCAAGTCTGTCAAGTGATTATGATTGTTACCATTTTGTGCAATAAATGGGTCCTGGATTTCTACTCCATGTTGCATAATGAGGTTCTTAAAGTAGTTCACATCCTTCACATGTCCGGCTTCGTTGGCTGGGAATGGCGGTAAAGGAGCTCTGTTTGGCTGATTCATTGCACTTGAAGGGAATCGCGGTAATGGAGGTCTGTTCGGTTGAGTCATTGCACTTAAAGGGGGTTGTGCTTGGTTTTGATTTGGCAGGCTAGGCAACATAAATAAGTTGGATTTGGGGCTGGGCAAAGGAGGCGGTGGTGTTGGTCGATTCAACCCGGATAGTTGAACGTTATTTGGCTGAGGAGGGATTGTATTCAAAGCAGTTCCCACTGTACCTGGCATAGGGCAGAAGTTTCCACCTGCAGCAGTCCTTTGCATATCAGATTTTGGATGAGATGAGGGAATTGATGGAACTAATGTCTTTGGCCTGGGTGCAAGTCCTGCATTGGCCTGTGGTCCGGATTCATTACTCAATTTCTGGATCATTTTTGGGTCACTAAGAATTTTAATGAGCAAACCAGTATCGACCAAACTTCCCTTCTCTGTGCTTTTCATGATTGCAGTCAATGCAGCTGAAGCAGCAGCAGTCACGTCCGCGTTAAGATCAAATAAGTTTCCCAGTACAGGTTGATCACTGGCAAGTTGCTGCAAACCAGGAGAGTTACATTTAGAAGCATTTGAATTCCCAGATGCTGACAGACCTTGGTGCAAGACTGGTGGTTGACAACCGACATTGGTATTCACTGGTGTTTCCAGATCAAGTAAATCTGGGGACTCTTCTTCAATTGGAGTATCGGGAACAAAAGGAGTGAGGCGATCATCATAATGCTCACCCTCTACATCCAAAGAAACCGAGGGGCTGTGCATAAAAAAAAAGATAAAGATGATCAGGCTCTATCATGTAAAAGAACAAAAAGACTACGAAATATAATTCCGGATACAGGATAGAAAGCTTACTTAGGAGGAATTGCAGAAAAACGAGGATAAACTGCTTCAAGCACTCTCATCTCTCTCGATTTTTGAGCCTCGGCTTCCTCACTTTCCTCGCCAGCTGCTACTTCCCAGGTGGGATTTGTGACAAACTGTTCAAGTAAAATAAACATATCAACACCTGAATTCAGATTACATACCAGATATTCTAATCACATGCATATTAATCATAATTTAGCAAAGATCTAACATCTACCCACCTTGGAAGGACGTTTCCATTGAATCCTCGGGATGTGGGGAAGTTCCACTTTTGACTGGCCCACAGAAAAACTGCCTTCAAATCCAGGGGGAAAATCATTTTCCGCAGGAATTGAATTCAACATACTTGATGCCTTTGCTTGAAGATGATCTTGATATTTCAGGCCAACTTTAACAGGACAATCCTCAGAAGAGAACAGCTTCACCTATTTAAAAGCACAACTTGGTCAGTCACAATGAACAGATGAATGATAACAATCAGCAACATTTACCACAAAAATTTGGAAAGAAAATTTTAACAAGAAGACAGAATGATCATATTTTAAAAACCAGATTATATGCAGCATCTACATTAGAGATTGACCACATTATATGCAGTACGGCTCATCAAACCTACACACTAATTGTCTCCGCATTTTATCATATGCACATTCATATTAATGATTTCCACGGCATTCTACACATAGTGGATATTTAGATATCTAAGGCCAAACCTTTTTCCTTTATACGCTAGAGGCTATATACCATTATATGAATCTCAGGCAGAAGCCTAGTTTTAGCATTTAATTTCTGATTAGAGTGGACAACTTTGCTTTACATTTTATGAAGACTTCAAACGCATGGATTTCACCACATATGTAACATCTTCTTACTATATGACACACGAACACACCCTAACTCCAGTATCTGGATGGTATCATACCCTTATGTAAGTCTTGCTGATCTTAAATTTTGTTGATCCTATCCTTAAAATAGAGCAGTTTCTACATGTTTTGGATAAATTTTTGTATGTGAGGGTAACACCTCAACGTGGTGTTACCAAACCACCCAAGTTATAACACGTGTATATTTATCATACCCTAAAGTATAAACCCATCGCCCACTACGTGTATAATGCTGTTACCAGTACACCCAAGCTATGGCACGTGGTGGCCGACGAGTTTATACTTTAAGGTATAGTAATTAATGAATATATGTGTTATAACATGGGTAGATGGTAAAACCACATTTCGGGTGTTACATGTTGTAATACGGGTGGAAGATAACACCACATGACTTCGTAGATTATAGACATCATAGCAACAATACAGATTTGGTAGATTTAGTTCTACTGATTCTTGTAATAACTTTGTTGATCCTAATTATAAAGACCAGCATTACAGTTTCGATAAGATCATCGATCGATTCATCGGTCTGAAGGACTTCATCAAGTAAGATTTTATAACAATCAAATCAGATTAAATTCTTTTGATTCTTGTGATAACTCTGTTGACACTTAATATAGAAAAAAGAGTTTCTGCATGATCACTACACTTTCAATAAGATCGTTAAACGATTGATGTGTGGCTGAAGGACTTCATGGATTATAGGTTTTAAAGAAGTCCAACAGATTTTCCGCTGGGTGGCATACAAGAAATAAGTCACAAGGACCAGCCTTAAGACCACCCCATCTTCTTGCCAATCAATCTGGTTTGAAGGAGAATGAATATCGAATCTCTCCGTTTTAAATTTTTTTATTTGGTGTCAAGATCTTTTCATTTATTCAAGCTCTTGTCCCACTGCCAATATTTCAATGGCTTTTTCTCTCTCTATTTTGTTGCACAGATTTCTGGACTCACAATTAATTACGTAGCTTAATATCTCTAGTGATGTCAACAGAATGAATTTTCTGATGTTGGTTTTCAATGAGTTTATGATGATGGTTTTAAATGAGCATCCGCTCTTTCCTTTAATTTGCCAATCGAATGTAATCCAGATTTGATTTCTTAAATAACGTAGAATAATAATAATAATAATAATTAAAAATAATAAACAGAAGCAAACTTTAATCAATCAAGCTGACAGGTATGGTTTTGTGATTAATTTAACAGGGAAAACTAATGGAGTATTTTCTGACTTGCCAAACAGAAGAATCGAATGAAATCTTATAAGGTTAAAACAAATCCAGAACCACCTCCAATCCAATCCAATCCAATCCAATCCAATACGAAGAAGAAAAAGAAAAAAAACCTAAAACAAATTCGTGGTTCAGAATCAGAACTGAGAAGCCAAAATTTTAAGATTTTGCGATTATACCTGACAAAGATTGGCTCCGGAAGCCCAAGAAACTGAGTTTGAAATCCTCGATCGCTTCATATTCGTTCTCATATCTCAAAAACCCTTCCCGCTTCAATTTACCGATATAAAATTCCTACTAATCCTAGATTAAAAAATAGCTATGTAAGATTTGTAAAATCGTAATCGATCTGGCTGTGCAGATTTTCTCGAAAACCTAGGCTGCAAAACAAAGAGCAATGCCCTAATTTTATACCGAGAGGAGAAGAGGAAGCCGATGCGTTTGCTTAATATGAGAAGTGCGGTGGTGTTCTTGTATTTATTGGGAGGTTCGAGAGACAGCTTTTTGTTCGTTTTCCATTTTCCTAATTTTCCGATTTCAATTATGACGGCTTATTTGGTATTTTACAGCGCACGCATATGGTTCGCCTGGCGTATGGTATGCGCTTGTGCTTTTCTGGCCTGGCCTGGCCTTTCCGACTTTATTTACGGATAGGAATTACAATAGGATTATTTGCAATGCATTATTTTACTATCCCTGTAAAAAAAAAACTCTATATTAACTTCTTCTTTTTAAATTTTCCTTAAAATCACCTCATCAATTTTCATATTCAAACCTTCATGACACACTGTCAGTGTCTGAGAAATGAATTGCATGCTTATCCTATGCATCTCCCTTTCTTGTATGTTTTATAGCCAACAGAGGCAGCCCTAGACCAGGGCGACTAAGGCTATAGCCTAGGGCCCAAAGCTGAGAAGGGCACACAAATTTTGTTTATAGCCCATATATGTATATTTATAAAATTTAAAAAATAATAATAATAAAGGAACCAAACTTCAAAACTAGAATGAGCCGTTCTGATATGTTGTGGTGTCATAAATCACTTTTCCTTACTTGGAAAATAAAGTCAAATATATTTTATATATTATATAATATAATAAAAGAAAAACATAACATTGGGAAATTAAACAAAGATAAACCAACATGCCTTCTTCTTCTTTTTCTTTTTTAATCAAAATGCAAAAAGTCTCTCAAAAACAACACAAGAAGACTCTCAAATGCAAGCAAATTTTTATTTTTATTTTTTGTGACTCTCTTCTTCTCCAACACTGAGTTGGAAAATAATCCTTCACAAGACCAGACCAGTGCCTTTCTTTCAAGGTTTTTTTTTTATCTATCAAATCTTTCAAGGTTCTTCCTTTGAATAAATATTTTGTTAAAAGGACCAATGCTTCACTTGAAAATTTACCAAATGCATCTAAGCAATGTTTAATTTTGATAAAAATTGTAATTTTAGTGTTTAATTTGTCTAAAAGGGCACACTTTTCGAAATTTGCCCAGGGCCTTAGAAAACCCTGGATCGGCTCCAAGACCATCTCCAACCCAAGGACCTAAACCCAAAATATCCCCCAAAACCTCTCCCAACCCAACAAAATGAATTACTCAAAATTTGGGAAAACCCAAATTTTGACCCAAATACCAGTCCACTTATTGCATGGACCTAAAAAAAATTGTGGAGCCCACCTGCTGCATCAGCAACTCATGTGCAAGCTTTCTTTACTCGGGCCCGCCACACAGCCCATGTGGAAGATGCTGCCTTTGTCTTGTAGTGATTTTATTTGTATATTTTTTAATTTTTTTTTAATTCTAATATTAACTTAAATCAACGATATATATATATATATATATATATATATATATATATATATATATATATTAAATCAAAGCTATTTTAACGGTTAAAAAAAAAATCCAATGGTTGAAATTTAAATCCAAAGATCAAAATAATATTTGAACTTAATCTAAATTAGATCCAACCCCCAACACTCACCCCAAACTCTATAAATACCCACTCATTTATCAAATAATCTACAAAAAAAATTATAATTTTAGAATTTCAATTTTTTTAGGTTAAATTGTTCAAAAAATTAAATTATAAAGTTATTTAAAAAAGATTAAATGAAGAAAAGTTATCCATAAAAAAAAAATTAGACTTAAATCATTCTTAAACAATTTAATAAAATTGCGGACTTAAAATTTGAGTCCGGAGGGTTGGGAGAAAAAACGATTTGAGTCTGGGTAAAATTCAAATAGTCACTTTTTGGAGAGGAAAAATTTGGGTTTAGCCCCTCATGAGTTGGAGATGGTCTAAGGCCATCCCCAATGGGGGCTCAACCACCACAAGGCTCCAATATATACAAACCCTCTTTAAAAAGGCATCCCCAATGGTGCAAATTTGGGGCTCTAAAACTTAAAGCCCAGCCAGAGTAGTAGCTAAATGTATGACCTTGGTTGAAGCCCCTGAAACCGAGTGGGACCCACCAATTGAAAAAGCTGCAGCCCACTTTTGTGTTATTTCTCACTTGCCTGCGACTGTACAAGGCATACTTACCTTCAATTTGATTGTTGATTTGCTGCTGGCCCACGTTCTTTGCATGTTGGCCCATATAAAACAAATTTGCAAAGTTGATTGTTGATTTGCATGCTGGCCCACGTTCTTTGCAAGGGATCCATATCCAACTTTGGGATGACCATTGTATCTATGAAATAAATGTTGATTTCCAAATCTTGTCCAAATTTTGATTTTTTTTGGTTGAAATGTTCACAAAAAAAAAACTAACATAACATGAATAAACATTAAAGTAAAATAGTTAACAAAAAAAAAAAAACCATGTAAATCAAATTACATCATAAAAAAAATATAGAGCCCCCCATTGTGGGAGAGATTCCTTTAGAGCCCCAAAAATTTCATCGGAGCTCTAAATGGGGCTCTATAAACCCTTTTTAGAGCACCAACCATTGGGATGGCCTAATAGCCAAATTGGAGGCTATTGACTTGACCCGCAATTTAATCATCAATCAGTATTTGAAGAAGATAGTGAAGACACCACTATACTTGGTTGACGGAGCATATACTTGGTTGACGGAGCATGTAGTCGAGGGACTCCAACAATCTTAAAATTGATTTAAGAGAGGCTCGTAAGGTAGTCTTTCAATAGCTGAATAAAACAAGGGCAAAATATGACTCAACAAATAAAATTTAATTGCAAAGATAAATATCCTTAGCCACTTAAATTACAAGCTCTTGGCATATATATTTGATATTAGAATTTGTAATAATTTGACACCATAAGAATATTGGTTTAGTCCCGATTTTTTTTTTATAATTAAACACTCATTATTAATGATATTTGAACTCATGATTGATGATATCTGAACTCGTGAGACTACCTGTACTAATCAATTGAATAATGTTACTCTTACAACACTTATATATCACATTCTCATATCACCTTATATAATAGATAAAGTAAATAGTCATATCAATTAAAAAGTATCAATAAATCATAAAAGAAAGAAAATATTAAATTAATTTTAATTGATGTGGTTGTCTATCTCAAGAGTAGCATTATTATAACCTTAAACGAAATATGATTATGCTGATTTGCTAGATTAACTCAACAGAATTAAATATTAGGCATAAAAATCAAATCAAAGATTATAAAATTTTAAAAAACGTTAGAAATTTGGCACCCCTTCTGAGTCTGACTATCGTGCTGTGGGTCCCTCACCGACAACTCAGCTGGCGCCCTTCTACTAGCCACCCCCACAGTAAAACCGCTAAAAGCGCGTTCCTGTCCAACCAACCAAGCCACCAGACTTAGATCCCTCCCTCCTTCCCTCCCTCTTAAAATCTCTCAAAACCACTACACCCTCCTCTGCACAATCTCACTCCTACTCTCACTCCTCTCTCATTTCTCCTCACAAACCCGACACGACAATGGCGTCCGAGACCGACACCACCAGATCCGGATCCACCCCCAACGGCTCCGCCCCGGATCCGCCGGAACCCCGCAAGGTCGCGCTCATCACCGGCATCACCGGCCAGGACGGCTCCTACCTCACCGAATTCCTCCTCAACAAAGGCTACGACGTCCACGGCCTGATCCGACGGTCCTCCAATTTCAACACCCAGCGCATCAACCACATCTACATCGACCCCCACAACGCCCACAAGGCCCGCATGAAGCTCCACTACGCCGACCTCACCGATGCGTCGTCGCTCCGCCGTTGGATCGACACCATCGCCCCCAACGAGGTCTACAACCTCGCCGCCCAATCGCACGTCGCCGTTTCGTTCGAGATCCCCGATTACACTGCTGACGTCGTCGCCACCGGCGCCCTCCGCCTTCTCGAGGCCGTCCGCTCCCACATCGCCGCTACCGGACGCACAGACATTAAATACTACCAGGCCGGGTCGTCGGAGATGTTCGGGGCGACCCCGCCTCCGCAATCGGAGACGACGCCGTTTCACCCCCGATCCCCCTACGCTGTTTCTAAATGCGCGGCGCATTGGTACACGGTCAACTATCGCGAGGCCTACGGGCTGTTCGCGTGTAATGGGATACTGTTCAACCACGAGTCGCCGAAGAGGGGGGAGAATTTCGTGACCCGGAAGATCACTCGGGCCGTGGGTCGGATCAAGGTCGGGTTGCAGAGCAAGTTGTTCTTGGGGAATTTGCAGGCGTCGAGGGATTGGGGTTTTGCCGGTGACTACGTGGAGGCGATGTGGATGATGCTGCAGCAGGAGAAGCCCGACGACTACGTGGTGGCGACGGAGGAGTCGCATACGGTGGAGGAGTTCTTGGAGGCGTCGTTTGGGTATGTGGGGTTGAATTGGAGGGACCATGTGCTGATTGACAAGAGGTACTTGCGGCCATCAGAGGTCGATAATCTAAAAGGGGATGCTACAAAGGCTAAGAAGGAGCTTGGGTGGAAGCCCAAGGTTGGGTTTCAGCAGCTGGTGAAGATGATGGTGGATGAAGACGTTGAATTGGCCAAGAGGGAGAAGGTTCTTGTTGATGCTGGGTACATGGATGCTCAGCAACAACCTTGATTTCTCTGGTCTCAATTTGGGTTGAAGTTTATATAATGTGGCTTAGTTGAATGGTTTTCTAGAGGTGATACAGTTTGTTAATGGTTCCAGTAATTTATTGTTCAATGTTCTCTGTTCTGAGGGTTGTTTATTTTATATTTTTCTGTAACTTCATTCATTCAATTTCAGCAATTCTATACTTGAACTATTGTTGCAGTTTATGTTTTTGTTCATTTTTTCTGCTCTGGAGCTTGACAGTTTTGAACAGTGAAGCTCTCTGGGATCTGCTGGATCTGATACCTCTCATTTGACAATAATTTGATTCAGTAATTCACTAAAACAAGTTCATTTTGTATAAAGTTTTATGTCGGTGATGGTAGTTGCTCACGTGGATTGTTTCTTGGTTTATTGGTTATAAGCCAAGAAAGATGGGAACACTAAAAAACATAAAATTAAAGTGTGTTGTATAGTGGGACTCGTCTTGTTCCTACCCTGTCTCTTTACATTTGTATTTTCAGTATGGGAGGGCCGAGAGCCAACAGGAACACTTTTGTTACCATTGAAAATGTTAATAAATCACAATCAACAAAGGTTTTGTACAGGAAAGAAAGGATGCTAAGTCAGTCTAACTTGGTTTCGGCAGAAGGTAGACTTCTGTTTAGATCTCTTTGCAGATCAGATGAGCTTGATTGAATTTCTTGGTCGGCAGTGCCGACTGCAAATGGCTTGATAGATGACCGAAGGGATTCTGGTCCTTCCATCGATATTCTCCGGCACAGTGCATCACAGTTACTAATTACCTCTGTCAGCCTTCCTTTAAGCTCCCCAATCTCCACCTGCAATGCATGAACTGCATGCACATTCCAAGATAAAGTTAGAATAAATTAGGTCATAAGAAGGTATACAGGCAAGAGCAGGTTTTGATGTGAAAATTATAATGGACACATGCTGTACAACTAATTTCACCATACTCTAGGTCCATCCAGACATTAGGTAGAACATATATCAATTACCTTCAGATAAATGTTGCGAAGACGTCTTCATTGCTGACACTGAATAATTAAAACGTTGAAGAAGTTTAACAGTCAAAGCATCAGCTACCTCTATCTTATCTTCTATGTCTTCCTGCAACAATTATCAACAAATCAAGGTTACGTAGTTCCGGATGAGGAGAAAGGATGGAAAAACAAGTCAATGTTCCTAATTTGCTGCCAGCCTTTCACAAAATTCAGCATGAGCAACACAGGCTTCTTAAAAGCAAGGGCAAACACATAAATTGTTCCAAACATAAAACTTTCTGATTTGCAAGACATAACAACAACAGCGTGCAATTATGTTGGATTTTCACCAACTTCATACCACTGGCTAATACTGCACAGAGAGCTATACTTGAATTTCATGGAAACATCTTCGTTAAGGCAGTCGTTAACTGATATCATACAAAACTGTTGATCCCTTTAATTCTGTGATATTATTTCATCCACTATAACATCAAATGAACCAAGTCTCAGACAAGATCCAATTACATAAGTAACCTCACATATTTCTTTGTTCCGTGGTGATCCAAATAGAAGGCCTGAAGTTGGCCGGATGGAAGATGCATAAGGACAGGCCAAAGATCAATCTACTGCCTTTGAAAATATGATTCATCACAATGTCTTTGGGAAATAGGAAGAATACCCTAAACCCTGAATCGAGTTCTAATTTTCTCCCTACATTTTAAAATCATTCAATGTCTCCTCAACTTTGAGGTTGTGTGAAGTAACCCCTCCGGCCATCAAAAACTAACGGCTAGTGCCCGTGTGGACCATAAAGAACTTAGAGTTATGTAAAAAAAAACTCAAAATTCAACAAGGAATATTGTATCTTGTTAAAACAAACCTGTCTTTTGCTCATCTTTTGCACCTTCTCTTCCTGCCAATCACGGTACATCGAGAAGAGTTCCAATAGCACTTTTGGGTTCACAATACCTGCAGTGTCAATTCATAACAGAGTACTGAATTCCACTTCGAAAGGCAACATGTATCAGTATCAATGTTGCAAAGAAAAAGACACAACATCTACAAAATTACAACCATTATACTTATAGATGCAGAAATGAAAATTCTGACGCAGACACAATGCACAGACCACAGGGACTTAGCTAGTTCAATTGCTTTGTAAGAACTTAATTTTGGGTTTTTGCTTCTATTCTTTTCTTTTTTGCATCAAAACCGAAAATTATAAAACACTGAAGCAGCTTACTTGAAACAGAAGACGACGAAGGTTTCCTCACTAAAATGTCAGTCAAGCTACCCTCAGCTGGGGGTGAAGTCAGTATCGGCGTCGACTACAATGAAACAACTCAAAACGTGAATTCAAGTGTCGTTTAAAAAATCCAAACACCGATGAACTTAAACCCTAACTATTTGTTTTTTCTTCCTAAATTAATGATAATTTGATAATAGGAAATTGTACACTTACAATTTTGAGGGATTTGAGCTTTTCTAAGACGGGATCGGCGACTTCTGACCGCTCAGACACGGTGGTGATTTCATCGCCTGGCCTCTTCAACCATAATTAAATTAAATTGATACTGTAAATGAAATTGAATTCAAAAGAAAAAAGAAAATTAGAAGTTGATTAAAACGCAGAGCCACCTGTGAGCTTGAGAGTGTGGATTCTGACGAACCCATCGCTTCGCTGCTGCTTGTAACGAACAAAACCCACCGTTTCAGTGGCGCTGCTGAGAAATGAAGCGGTCTTAACTGACTGTTCTACACTTTTCGACGACACAATGTTCGCGCGCGTGTACGGAAACCGCGCCGAATTAGATTTGGTATTTTATCTATATTTTTCCTTCCCATATTTTTTATGAATTATAACACACGTGTCACATAGGTTGAAATAACAAAGTTGAGGGGATAAAAAATTGAAATTAGTAACAATTTATTTTCGCGAACTTTTCTTTAGCGCGTAGCTGCCTATAAACACCTCGACGGAAGCTTATTTGCTTCACAAAACTGAAAACTCCACCGCGCTCCGCCATTTCACAGTCAAATTCCCAAGCCCTAACTCCGTTTCTCTTGGTTGCTTAGGGTTTCTATCCGCTGCGTATAGTCAGCATGAGAACTCGCAATGCGGACACTCCGAAATCGGCGGCAGGCAAGAAAACGCCGCCGGCGAGGAAAACTGCCGCTAAAGCACAACCCGCGGCTTCTCAGTTGGACTTAGAAGTGGCCCCTCCTAAAACTGTCGAGACGAAACGCGTCTCTGCTGCTGACAGAGCTAAGCAGGTCAAGAAGACGGAGACTGCACCCCCTACTGCTTCAAACTCTCAAAAATCATCAGGTAGCTATTGAATTAGTTATCTGTTGATTTGTTTCGAACTTCTAATAATTTGTTTGATTGAGTTAGGGTTTAGCCTCTGAAGTTATGACTGCTGCTGCATATAGAAAATGAAATTTGGTACTTAGTGAAATTAAGAACAGTACAGGTACTGGAGTGTAGATATCATATACCTTTATTACCAATTAAGTTGAAGATGTTGTGAATAAGTCAGTTTTGAATCGATATGCTTGATTTTTTTTATTGATGGCATGGTGTTTGTTAGTTATTCACTTTTTTTTTTTTGTTTAAATTTTTACCTGTGGGTTACTCGTAGTTGAGGAGGCTGAGGCATCAGCTGGTACTGCCAAGGTGACACCAGCCGCTAAAGTTGGTGTAGTGAAGAAATTAGTTGCGAAAAAATCGCCTGGGAAAGCTAATACACCGGCATCAGCTAAATCTGTTTCATCACATACACGGAAATCGGGGGGTTCGGTGAAGGCAAAAGTAGATGCGTTAAACAAGGAGAAAGTGGCAGATATCAAGGATGTGGAGTTCACAAAGAAGAATCCCATTTTTGAGAATGATGGAAAGTCTGAAAAGGAGGAAAGCCATGTGGAATTTGAAGTATGCACTGTTGAGAATGTCGGAGAGCCTTCAAGGAAGGAAGAATCAGCTGTTGGAGGTCAAGAACCAGCTGTTGAGAATGTTGAACAGCCAACACACAAACAAAGCGCCAAGGAAGTAGAACCAGATCCTAATGAAAATGAAGAGGATCCTATTGAGGAAGAGGATCCTGTTGAGGAGGAGGATCCTGTTGAGGAGGTGGATCCTATCAAGGAAGATGATCCAGTTGAGGCAGAAAAGTCTGTTGTTGGGGAGGTTGGAAAGTCTTCTGAGAATGAACCATATTGTGATGTAAAAGAGGGAGTGGCAGTGAAAGGAGATCAGGAGGAGCCAATGGATAATGGTGATGAAGAGGAGACCCGTGTTGAGGCTGATAACAAGGTAGAAAATGTCAAAGAGGGGTTACAAGGAGAAGATATTGAGGGTGTAAAAGACGTGTATGATGGTGATGAGCAGATGGACGAGTATGGTGAGAAAGTGGATCTTGGAGAACATGGAGAGGAGGAACTTCCAGAGGATGATGCAGAGGATCCTGCAGAAGAAACTGAGACATTGGAGGATAAACAATTAACAGCCATTGCAAATGAGCGCAAGATGAAGAAAGAACGAGAAATTTTTCTTGGGGGGCTTGATCGGGATGCTGTGGAGGAAGATGTGAGAAGGGTCTTTGAGAGGATTGGAGGGATAGTTGAAGTTAGGTTACACAAGAATACTTCAACTAATAAGAACAAGGGTTATGCATTTGTGGAGTTCGAAAATAAGGAGCTTGCAAGGCGTGCTTTGTCTGAAATGAAAAACCCTGTTGTATGGATTTTTCATTGTCTTTCCTGTTTCATATTCTTATAATCTTCATTCTAATTAACCATTCTGCAGATTCGAGGGAAGCGATGTGGGACAGCACCGAGTGAGGACAACGACACATTGTTCTTGGGTAATATCTGCAATACATGGACAAAGGAAGCTGTAAGTGTCATTCAGTACTAATTTAGATAACCAGATAAGTAAAAAGGTAACAGAAAGGGATAAAGTTATAAGTATCTTTAAATTTGTATATATGCTTCTCAGGATTGTTCACTCTTTCCTTTATCATAATATGGGATGACAGATTAAACAAAAATTGAAGGATTATGGTGTTGAAGGTGTTGAGAACATAAATCTTGTCCCTGATGTTCAACATGATGGGTTGAGCCGAGGTTTTGCATTTGTTGAATTCTCTTGTCATGGTGATGCTATGCTTGCATACAAGAGGCTTCAACAGCCCGATGCTATATTTGGTCACCTTGAAAGAACAGCCAAAGTGGCTTTTGCCGAACCTCTACGTGAGCCTGACCCAGAGATCATGTCCCAAGTGAAGTCGGTATTTGTGGATGGCCTGCCACCTCATTGGGATGAGGACCAGGTTAGGGAGCAATTTAAATGCTATGGAGAAATCTTACGCATTGTTCTGGCCCGGAATATGTCTACAGCCAAGCGGAAAGATTTTGGATTTGTTGATTTCTCAACCCATGACTCTGCTGTGGCCTGTGTTGATGGTATAAATAATATAGAACTGGCAGATGGAAACTCAAAGGTATTCTTGTGTTTTTCTCTTTTGTATCTTCTCTATCTCTCTCTCTCTCTCTCTCTCTCTCTCTCTGGAAACAAGTGATCTCTCTCTCTCTGGAAACAAGTGATTAGGTTATGTGACACATTGGAAAAAAATAAACATTGATTTTTTAAGCTGGACTAGGCAAGGATAGGGATGTTCTTTAACTGCTTTACATAGATGCATGAATTCTTGTATACACATAGACGTGCATACCTTCCTACATGCATACACACACGCAAGAGATGAGTTTTTACTAGTTCCTGTTCTGATTGGCCATTGTTTTCTTCAGATGTGATTGCATGTACTGCATGGCACAGAATTATTAGTTGAATAACATACTTTCATTACCTGTTTTAATTTGGTACTTACTTATGTTGGTTTTTGTAATTCTAGTTAAAAGTGAAAGCAAGACTTTCAAATCCTTTGCCTAAAACTCAGGCTGTGAAGGGTGGAATGGCCGGTGGATTTCGAATTGGTGGTGATGGTGGTGGTGGTGGTAGTGGTATCTTTCCAAGATTCGGTAAGATATATGTTTATTTGTTTGGTTGAAGATTCATTTTGCTTTGCACATCATTTTCTTGTTCTTACTCTATATTGCTCACAGGGAGGGGTTTTGGTCGTGGTGGACATCATTTCAACCGTGCAAATTTCCAACGTGACAGACATTTCTATCCTGGTGGACAAGGACTAACTGGCAGTGTGGGTTTCCCAAATGAATATGACTTCGATTACCCATATGATGAGTTTCATGGACGAGGTTTCTATTGTGCTTATAATCATGTCTTGTAGTTTTTCAACTCCTACCCCCCCCAAAAAAAGTATCTTACTGATTTTGTTATGTTTCTCAGGGGGAAGAAGGGGCCCTTTCATGGGTGGTCATTATCCATCTGCTGGAGGTTCATCATCAAGACCCTACATAGATGGACCCTGGCATGGTGCCCCTGATAGAGGCTATGGTATGCATGTTCCTCCTAGAAGGCATCCATATTCTCCAGGACATTTTGACAGACTGCCAATGGGGGGTCATTTTGACAGACCGCCAATGGGGGGTCATTTTGATAGACCGCCAATGGGGGGTCATTTTGACAGACCGCCAATGGGGGGTCATTTTGATGAACCTCATTTTTATGATGATAACACACAAGGAATAAAACGTCCATTTCATATGAGAGTAAGCTTCCCTTGATAACATTTTGTTGTTATCTAAGCCTTTTATGCCCATCCTTATCATATATGTGCTACCTTTAGGACTATGATTATGATTACTTGGAGCCTAGTAGACGTCGCCCACGGTTGGATTATACTGATCCAACAGCTTCATTCCATGGAAACCATTATAGTGGTATGGATTTTATGCTCAGCATTCCTTTGTTTTTCCTCTCTTCTCCCGGGCTGTCCATATTGTTTACTTTTATGCCAGTTTACTCATTTAATTTGCTTTATCTTCTAGATACCTATGGAGCTGGCAGTAGTCTCTACTCGCATGATTATTATGGTCCTGAAGTAAGCAATTAATGCTTACGTGACTGTGACTTACTTTACATTTACATTAACATATGATGATGATATCAATTTCATTTTGCAGTATCATTCTGGTCCATATTCATCTTATTATGGGAGGAATCACTCATATAGAGGAGGCCACTACTTTTAGACTTGAGAACTTTTTGGTAATAGAAATGCTTTATGATTTTAAGTTATAATCTGTGATTGTGAATTCCGTATGCTAATGTTCTAATGGTTATTATTAATTGTGATCAGGTGGCCATGGATCTGCACGCAGGATGTAATTTATCAAAGATGGGCAAGTGGATTGCTGTTAGAAAGAAGTTGAATATTTCTTTCACCTCTCTGTCTTCATCCTACTTTTCCTCATTCTCCATCTATCTTCTTTACTTGTTAGTTGCCTGTGTAGTTAAATTTGGGTAGGATTTCCGAAGTTTTGATGTTTGTAGTTTAGGTAGTCTTTCAAGGACCCATGACTTAGAAACTTAGTAATTGTTTGTATGGCAGAGGTTGGAAAAGATTTACTCATCTTACCCTAGGAATGGACAACTCGATGAACTCTGTTATGGTTCTTTTGAAGCTAAGATGCTTGTTCAAGCCCTATCTATAAATAACGGCATGGGCCATTTGTTTGTTGATTACAGTTAATTTTGTGGTTTAGAGAAATCAAGTTCGGTGATTTGTTGGAGATAAAAGGTTTTCAGTTTAGGGTTTTTCCCTTTTCATGGAGATGGAAGGGATAAGAATAAACATGCTGATGGAGATGAACCTGAAGGTTTTTTTAATGGAGAGACAATATGCATGTATTATGGAGTTCTATTCGATCTAAATGAAATACTTGCATGATTATATGCTCAGAGGTTTTTCTATATTAGGGTAGGCTTCTATATGACATTCTCGTTTTTTGCTGATGGGTGAATGAGGTGGTGGTGTGTATGATGATATGTGGTCCTTTTTTCTTTATTGAAATGTAGCTCGGGTTCTCTACCTGTATTTGGCATGGATATAGTGCTTCATGAACATTGTTGCCATGTTTCATCAAACTGTTCTGCCAGAGGTCTAGTATAACTTAATGTTCAGTTTATCTTAGGGATAGATGCTGACGCCATTTGGAATAAAAAAATCAAGTAAATTTGTTTTGGTGTCTATCTGTGAGGAGCATAAGTGATTGATCAGGTCAAGTATGCCATATGGTGTCTAGTTATATTCAATTTCATAAAAGATTTATTTTGTGGGGGAACCCTGCGAGGAGCACAAGTGATTTATCAGGTTAGAGTTCATTGTTTCTCAGGTGACAACTAGTTATTGCTGAGTAGTTTTTAAGGTCCAACAATTGACTCTCTGTGATTCTCATCAAGATAATTTGGACTTTCAATGGTTGAATATTTTTGTTTTTCTCTGTAGTTCTAAGCTCTCTGTTGGCAAATGCTGGCCATTTATGATTTTTCTGAAAACTGAGGACAGGATACTGAATGTGTGTTATTTTGGTTCTCCATTGAAGGTACATTGTGTTTTGTCAGTCAGGTAGAAGCTCAGGATGTAATTCGTTTTAATGATCCGATACCTCTCAGTAGGGCCATATATTTTTAGGATCATTGTGATTGATTTAGCAAAATGTCGACCATTTATGACATTTCTGATAGAGGAGGAAAGGATCCTGAATCCACATTGTCCGCGTCTGTTCGTCAACAAAGGGATATTAGGTTAGGATGTAATTGGTCTTGACAAACTGAATACTTATCGGCAGAGGTTTATGCTATGACCGACCATTGTGATTGATTTGCCTTGCTTGTATTTACAAACCAAGTGTTCGACTGGTCAGCGTTCTTCCTTTTAAATTATCTGTTCATGCTGAACTGAGAGAATGAACATAGGATATACCCATGCCTCATTGCACGATGCATCCTCCGATTTTGATCCTTTTTAAGACGTAGCAGAGGCATGCATAACATAGGGAGTCTATTCCTAGATCATACACAGAGTTCCTAGTTTTGGGTTTATGTAGGCTACATAGTTTTTTTTTTCAATCGAGGAACACGGATAACGGCTGATGCTATATAAAAAGTCTGATGGGTATGATTTGTTTTTCTGTTGTGCACTTTCCTTCAGAGAATTGCCCCTTTTCTTTTCCCTCTTCATTTCTCTCTCCTTTCTTGTTTTGATTCTGAAGTTGTGCATGTTAAATTATGATCAGAATATTATAAAGTTCGTTTGTCTTGTCATTTAGCAAAACGTAGCTGTCATGTAAATCGCGTAAAAAAATAGTTGTCATGTAAAAACTTGAATGGCATATATATTTATAATTGTTGATTGGGATGTGAAAAATATCGGTGGACTTTGGGGTGCTCTGTCATACTTTTTTCACCATTGAAAATTCTAGAAGACAGTTACTTTGCATTAGACACAGGCAATTTCCCCAAAAATTGTAGGGTTCGGCGTGGGGCCCATTTTCGAATCTGATCCCCAAAGCGGATTGGGTGATTTCTGGGATTCAGAAAAACAAAAATTACAATTTTATATTGTAAAAGAAATACAATTAATTAACTCCATGATATTCTGCGAGCATTTTTACCATGTAAATCATGGGAAACAAATGTAATATTACTTTTTTCTTAAATAAAATACGAACATCACCAAAAATTTGAGCTATCAAGATAAGAATTTATCATGGAGGTTTCTGTTTTTATTTATTTTTCCTATTAATTTTAGTTGTTTTATTTAAAAGATAATTTCAATGGATAAGTGCCATCCCCACGTTTTCAATATCTCTGATTTTATATTTTCAATTTTAATTACAAAAAAGCTAAAATGACAAAACCAACAAAAACATATGTTTTTCTTTCTTCCCCTTATGAAAAAAGAGACTGTTAGTATTTCCTGCCTCAATATCCCCCTGAAATGCCAACCATTTTTCCTCCTTCAACCCACATTGGAACACACACCTTCTGTTCTTCAATCTTCTCAAAATTTCACTTCGAAATACAAACCACACCCGCAGAAAATCGCCGACAAGAACAAGAAGAAAACACAGACTCACACACTCTTTCCCACCAGAATCAAACTCGATAAGAAAACCAAAGCCACGCTGGAAATCCGACATCCCACTTTCTCTCCACGTGTACGTTCCAGATCTTTCATCTGCTCAACTTGTCAATCCGGAACACATCAAATCAACCAATCACAACCCAGAACGTCTTAGCCACAGATCCCTCCCTCCATATAAATACCAATAGGTTCAGTTTCTAGTGGCGTCAGTCTGTCAGTGCTAATTTTCTATTTTTAGAACAAAAAAACGTGATGTCGGCCACAGAAGAAGTTCAGGCTCCGGCCGTCGAGGCCCCGCCGGCGGTGGAGGCTCCAGCGACGGAGGAGCCCAAGAAAGAAGAAAAGCCGGTCAAAGAGAGAAAGACGAGAACCCCAAAGGAGAAGAAGCCTAAAGAGCCCAAAACCGCTGCTCATCCTCCATACTTTCAGGTACTTGATTTCGGGGTTTTCAGATCGCGGTTTCTTTCTTTTCCTAATTTCTGTTTCTGGGTTTTTCTTAAATATTTGTGAAATTTGTGCACAGATGATAAAGGAGGCACTGTTGGCTCTGAACGAGAAGAGCGGGTCGAGTCCGTACGCCATAGCCAAGTACATGGAGGAGAAGCACAAGGCGGTGCTTCCTTCCAACTTCAAGAAGACCCTGGCTCTGCAACTGAAGAACTCTGCCGCGAGAGGCAAGCTGATCAAGATCAGGGCCTCGTACAAGCTCTCCGAGGCAGGCAAGAAGGACCAAACCACAGGCAAAACCAAGGCTTCAACAAAACCCAAAACGGAGAAAAATACCAAAACGACCGCTCCTGCTCCGAAGGCGACTAAGAAGCCTGCGAAGAAGAACAAGAAGTCCACGGCTTCTAAGCCTAAGCAGCCCAAGTCCATCAAGAGCCCAGCTGCTAAGAAACCCAAGAAGGCTGTTGCTTGAAGTGAAACATGTGAAAAAGTTGTATAGAAGTTGAGAGCGATGATGAATTAGTAATAATTAAGTTGAAAGAAGTTGGGTTGTGTGTGTTGATGTTAGGAGTTAGCAGGTGCTAAGTTTTTGTTGTGAATATGTAATCTTATGTTGGAATGGAATGGAATGGAACTGACTTTGTGCTAATTTGCTGGGTTTGCTTCTCTCTCTCTCTAAACCCTTGGCATAACAGAACACAATCATCTCATAAGAGGTTCCGTTTGGTTGCAATGTTATGCTAGCTGGATCATAGATTTGGTTCATCTATGAAATCGGTATGCCAAATGGGTCCTCAGGAGAAAGCCAAATTGGTGTTGCCTTAGCAACTCATGCCACTGGTCTCTGCACCCTGTAAATTATGAAGCTGCTATTAGCTTGTAGAACTTTCCTATTTCTAAGTGTTTTCTCATAGGGAATTTCCAAACTTTATTTATGTCTTTACTTTTGGTCACAAGTTATCTATAACACAATAAGCACGAGCTTTTATGGGTCAGCATAGATGAACTTCTTCTCACTCTTAAAATAAGTAACTTCTAGTAGGTCCTAAATTAATTGCATGTCGAGAGCTCAATCTGAAAAAACCCTAGTTCCTCTCTCCCAAAACACTCCTAAAGCCGTTTTGACTTGAGGGGAGGAAATCACTGTTCTTCCTTTCCTCTCCCCTCTCCTCTCCTCTTCTTCCCTCTCTTCTTCTCTCATTTTCATAGACAAATTGTTTTCCGTGTTTGTCTTCATTTTATGATTTTTCCTCTAACTATCACAGGCGGCTGCGTCTTGGTGTCGAATCTTCACCTGCATTTCGGCGTCAGATCTCCACTATCATCTCTTTTGCGGTTTCGTTATGTTTGGAATAAGTCACAGAGACTCTTTGGGTTCTCTGTATAGTTTTCACCTCTTATTTTATGAGAGCTTTTTACATCTCCTTTGTGAGAGCTTTTCACATTTCATTTGTAAGAGCTTTTCATCTCTCCTTTGAGAGAGTTTTATTTGTATTGTTATGGTTTGTTTTTTCAAGCTTGATCTCTTTTTGATTATTATGAGTTTGCAATCTTAGATGGGATGCCTATGCCATAATTTCTTCGATCCTGCGTGATCGTTAGTGGAGGTGCACTAGATTGTCTTAATTTTGATATTAAACCTCTCCGTTATTGTAATGGCCCTTTGTGACTAATGACTAGTGACTTTTTTAGTTGAATTATGAATGTAATCTTATAATTCCTAAATAAAAAAAAGAGGTTTGTCCTAAATTTGCATTCTTAGAATCAAAGTTGAATGCATGGGTTAGCTGCAATGAGTTAAAGCCTAGTCCACATTCCTTACATTGTAAAACTAAGCCCATCAATCATTTCCACCCTGCTCACAACCAACCTCTCCAACCTCTTCACATGATTTGGAGCCCAAATGTAAAAGATTTTTGTTAGCATATACAATCACAATGGATAAGCTACAAAGGATATAAAGCATAGCAGGGAGTGGCAAACAGTACGAATCACTTTTTCCATCACCATGTTGAATCATTTTGAGAAAAAGTCTGGCTACTCAATAAAAATTGATCTAACACCGGCTGCAAATGCTTTCCTGGCATTAATTCTGGCTGGTTTTACCCAATTAGATAACTAGGATTGCTACTTTTTTTGGCCGTAGTCTATGCTCTACGTAGGTTTCCATAGTCAAGTACTAGGGTTCGGTTGACGGGCACGCAATCCTGTTGAACGGTGAGGATGTAACTAGAAAATCAAAGAATAAAAATTAATTAATGTGTTGTGACTAGTCAAAACAAATCTCAAAAAAAATAAAATTGATCTCAATTCATGTGATAATGTTTCTTTTGTTTTCAAATTAGAAAAGTTATATCGTCAGTGTGAATGAAACATCATAAGACGAGAGTGTAGTCATTTCACGTCGTTTGACTAATTAGAATATAAGATAAAATCATATGTCCATTTCACATTGAATTGAAATGTTCATTCTCTTTTTTTTTTTTTGGAACGAATCTGATTTCATTAGAAACCCCAAAAGGAGCAGAAACAAAACAACAAAGCTTAAAACGATGCAACATATACAGAAGCAACTAAAGCTCAAAGGCAAGGCTAGACAGAGAGCTCCTACCTAGACCGGACAAAAGCCATACATTAACGTGGAGGGGATATCGATGGTAGGCCATCAGAAACCAGGTACATGGTGCTACTCAATTTGGTTTGTGAAATATTATATCGACATGGCATCTCTCTGTGATGAATTTGGAATATGATCATCCCAACCCAATTGATTGTTATATTCACAAGGCTGGCTTGCATTTGCTGGTGGTGCCATCATAATTCATAGGTATCATTGTTGTCCAAAAGGCAGCTTGTTTTTGGTCAACCACTATACTATAATTGCTTTTATCTTCATCCATCATCTTTCTCACCCTCTGTCTCTTCCACTTTCAAAAGCTAGCTAGCTTAGCGCTATAGCTTAAGACCACTTTCTGGCCATAAGCAACTTAATCAGCTGATTAATTAGCATATAATATGTGCTTTTGGCTTTTGGCTTTTGGCTTTTGAAAAATGGAGATTATTATTTATATATTCAAGAAGAATCAACATGGTTTTCACTGCACTCATTTGATGGAACGTGGTGGATGTTTCCAACAGCTCACGGTCATGGGGCTGCTCTGAATGTCACATTTCTGCAACGGGGTCGGCAAAAGGTAACCATTTTTGCTATAAACTACATAGTAAATTGGAAACCCAATATGCCACGTGGCTCAAATCGGTGAAGCAAATCATGTTTCAACTGGATTTAGAAGTAACTCATCATGATTAGGAGGCCCTATCTTGTACAACTCACTTGGCGTTGTCAAATACTGGTTGAACGGTTGCAGACAAACACTATATAAAATTATCTCTCAGAGGACAACAACAGGATAAGGTTTGGAGTTGTTCCAAAAGGGCTTTTAGGGTTTTATTCAAGTCAGTGATAGTTATACTTTATAGTTCCATAAAGAAAAACACTAAAAAATTTAAGACAATGTGGCGTAAGAAACACTCTATTGAACGCATTGGCATCATATACGTACTATTTTGACAAACTATTAGCGCTCAAAAGATTCTAATCGAACTCAAGTACGAGAGATGAATACACAGTACACTACCATGTCTAACTGGCGTAACAAACACATCTGCTAAAGAATTTAATTTAATTATATGAATAACTTTCTGGATAATCAAATCATTCCTAATTAGATCGCATAATAATTAATATTTACATGCTAAAATTTGGCATGTTTCTAGTGGCCATTGCACCAAACTTTGTGGAAAGGTGCTTTTATGCATAAGGTGCATCTGGATCCCACACATAAAAACCTGTTATCCGAAGTGAAATTAATTGGCCCCTTTCTCACAAGATTTGGTGCAATTGCCGGCTAACACACATGATGCGATTGATCATGAACCGCGTTAACACATTTGACCTTAATTTTTGTAGCCCGGCGTTAATAATTTGAGTGCAACATGTAGACAGTGGATCATGCTTGTAAAGTTTTCCGGTTTAATGCCTTTACAAATTACATTGATTGACGATTAATTAGCTATAGTTAAAAGTGAAACACATTTTTGCTCTAGTCCCATTA
This sequence comes from Prunus avium, assembly GCF_965620075.1. NCBI lineage: Eukaryota > Viridiplantae > Streptophyta > Magnoliopsida > Rosales > Rosaceae > Prunus > Prunus avium. Next base: position 33,235,073 of record NC_142290.1, on the reverse strand, counting down.
ATTACATGCAAAAGAGAAAAGCACTTGCTTCTAATTATGCACGACACTAAGGTCAAGCTGAAGTTTATTAGACTAGGTCCACACATTAGTGAGAATGACTTGTTTAAGTGAGTAGGGTCGACTATGTTAAGGAAAATATTATTGTCTCGTTCGTTTGAGAGTACCTAGGAATTCTTACTTTCATATACTAATCACAATTTGATATGTGTGCAGAAATCAAACATATTATCCTTGTGTTAATACACGCTTGGATAATATGTGTGTGACACGTATGACTAGTTAGATAATTTCTGATGTGACAAAATTCAAATACTTCAAAAATGGTCCACATTGCATGAAAAAGCCACGTCACAAAGTTTGATTAATTTGTTCGACCAACCTCTAATATATTTAATGCCATTGGGTTGTCGTCCAATATCGAAAAGTGTTTGTTTGAATCTTCTTCATAAATTGGTAGGGTGTCGGTGTGGCTATATAAATATTCTCCACTTAAATAGAAGTATTTAGGAATTCTTCAAATAATTATATGAGAGGCGAGCAATCGCTGTGCATGTGAAGGGGAGCTGAAAAAACAAAAACTGAATGAGGACAAAGCATGCCCAGCAGGTACCACGTTGCACAGCGCATGCTGGACAGTGAACAAGCCTTTTGGGACCCACCAAACCCACACCAGAGCGTCTCTCTCCAAGTGAGATGCCTGCCGCCATGCTTACCATGCTCACCATATATTAATCTTAATTAAGCTCTCTCCAATTAATACTCATAAATATATCTACGTGTGTTTTATTTATTTATTTATGATTACTACTACTACTTATTAATTTCCCAATTTCAATTGTTTAACGAGTTTTCACCCAAATAATGACTGACTGCATGTTTCGAACTGAAAATTAGTTTACATTTTTAAAAGAAAAAAAACGTACGTACATTTTGCTGGGATTTGAAACATATTTTCATTGCTATCATCACTGAGATGCTTACAATCTCATGCGTCGACGACACTCAACAAATGGAGTATTTTGTGAAACACACACACATACATATATATATATATATATATGAACATAAAATCTTTGTTTTGTTATAATAATATCAGACACATTATCGATAATAAGCGATAATCTAAACTATAAAGAGGAGGAAAGTACGATCCATTACATAACCACACTACATATGCATGAAATATGACAATATGATATGTTTACTATATGTAAATGTGAAAGAAATTAACAATGATCAAATTAAGATTTCATTTACAAAGAAGGTATGGAGAAATAAATAATTAATAATATATAAATACGGTTGAGGGGAGATTTGAATATGTTCGCTTTTATTTTGGTTGACATTTGAGTTTCGTGACCAGATAATATATTGGTGTACAAATCATAACAAGACAGTAATTTGAGTGGAGTGGTTTGGAAATAATGTTCAGCAATTTGAATTGATGAGTTGAGATCTCAATGAGCCAATTTTCTTGTATGTCGTGGACTAATTTTGTTGGTATAATATCTTGATATACGTTTTGGTATATAAGCATATTGTACATTTGGAGAATTAGACTGGTTTTCTATAGTGATTGAAACACTAGTTTCAATAACCAAATTGGGTGTTAGTTGGATTGGTTCAGGTTTTTGGTATGCTCCTAAATGATTTGGGATTCAAGTCCCCATGCATGTCACCCATGTATATGAGTCTCCCAGGTTCTAATTTTGACAACAACAAAAAACACTATTTCAATATTAATTTTTTTGTTATTATTCTTATGGGTATATCACTAATTGTACAAATTAAGATATACATGCATGGAACTTTGTGTCTCTGTGTGTGGAAGAGAGAGAGAGAGAGAGAGAGAAATACACTCACAACCATATTTTTACAAAAATATATGTCTCAGGGCTCGATTCAATCAACCCTTATAACATTTATAATACCTACTTACCAATAAAAATTAATTAGCTTCCTCCATTATTGCAGTACGTCTTAATTATTTTTCAAATATGCATATCCCAATATCACCATCAGGACTGGAATTTAGGAACCCATTCAACTTGTTCCCCTGGTCATCATCCCTACCACTACTCTGCAATAACAACAATGCCATCTCTGAATCATCATGTGCCCCAAAGCTCGACTCTCCATCACCTTCATATCTCTCTTCCTGACTCAACTGAGATGCCACAAACTTGTCCAAGGCCCTCCAGTCAGTCACCTTCTTGGGCTCGTCTTCCACTTCAGTATTGTTCTCCGATATCAGAGACATTGAGCTCGGCCTCTTTGATATCAATGGCAGAGATGGGCTCTCTAGCTGAGGCAGCTGCACAAAATGATCAGAGTGCATGAAGTTCAAACTGTCAGCTTCTGTCTCTTGCTTGCACATGAAATTCTGGGCTAAAAAGCTTGGAGGCTGCCTCGAGATCATATATTCTGTTGGATCAACGACAGAACTGACACCGTTGAGTTCGTCGTAGAAGTAGCTTGAGTCCCACCCTTCAATGCCTTTGTTTTGGCTACTGGTTCTCTTCTTGAATGCTCTGCATACCACCCATCCTTCTTCCTGAAATAAATAAATTAAATTACTTTCCATTTTGTTTTTCTAATCATGTTGTTGTGGAAAAGAGGTTGGGAATGTTTCTTGAGGGGAAAAGTGAATGTTTTTCCTTTTGACCTTTGTACATAGACATGCATTTTCTTTAAGTAGCTTTTGGAGTTTTCTTTCTGTTTGGTAAAGAGAGTCGTAGCTTGATGTCAATCTAAAGGCCATGCAACAGAAATGGAACTTTGCTTTTTGACAAACTCAAGGAGGAGAAAGCCACACCAGAAAATGAATGGGCAGAAAGCAAATTAATACATGCTTTTAAAAGCTTTAACTTTTGACTTTCATGTGTTGGTGGGAGTGAGACTGCACATATATATATTAGTGGTCTACGACTTACGCATGCAAATTACATGAGATGGTTCCATTGCCTTTTATAAAACTACAGTACTCACACAATATTAAGTTTCTCTTTTTTTTAAACCATGTTTGTGAGAGGCTACTATCTGATGTTGTACGCTCGAGCATGGAGAGAGAGAAAGTGTTGCCATAAACCTTTTTGTTTAGCAAGTGATGGTAACTGATGCCAAACTCCAATCTATAAGAAATTCTGAATCAGCTATAGCCTACGTATATTAGGTCAACAAGTGCTGTTTCAAACCCATGCCATGTTGACCATAGCTTCTCTCTACCGTTAATATACTCAGTGCCGGTTTGTGTGTGTGTGTGTGTGAGAGAGAGAGAGAGAGAGAGAGAGAGAGAGAAGATGAGATTACTTGCCTGTGGAGGTCCATTCTCCTCGGATTCAAGTCTGTATTCGTGCATAATCCAATCGGTCTTCTGTCCATTTGGAGCCCTTCCTTTGTAGAAAACAAGGGTTTTCCTCATCCCAATCAGTTTTGTCTTGTCGTATACTGATTTGTCTCGACCCGTTGCTTTCCAAAACCCCGCCATGGTGGCTCTGTTGGTCCTTGTCCCAGTCGGATACTTCTTGTCTTTGTGGCTGAAGAAGTACCACTCGTTCTGCTCTTCATACCCGATCCGGCATCTCTCTGCCCATTCATGTCAATCAATCAATCAATCGGATCAAGATTCATGTTAATTATACAAACCAAATACTATATTAACTAGATATTTAAAAAAAATCGATCCAATAATGTACCAGTATCGTAGATTGATACCCTTATTACCGTATTAGATGTACATGTGCTAGAAGAATATGTTCAACCCAATAATGCAACTATTTATGTTGGTATATAAGATAAATTATTGATAGAAACGAACCCAAAAGAAATAAAAATAAAAATAAAACAAAGATTAAGTGATTAACAAACACATACGCATCCATATATTTCATGAGCAAGCATAAACCCTAGGGAATAATTAAGCATGATGGATCCAGCTGAAGAAATGCTCCTTATATATAATTAGTACATACCTTGAAGGTCCCATGGTTCGATTCTGTAGAGATCAATGTCTCTGATGACATCAAGATCGATCTTCTGGGAGGCAACTTTCTTCCTGAGATAGTAGCCGACGAGCTCTTCATCAGTTGGATGAAATCGGAAACCTGGTGGGACAGTGGACTCGATTGACTCCATCATGGCGCAGCTGGTTGGTTTGCTTGTGGTGCCCTTGCTTGTACTGCATCAAATTCATCAACACACCCCCATTAGTGCCCACCACCACACCAACTTATATATACAGAGAAAATGAAAACTTGGGAAGAAAAAAAAAGGAAGAAAGGTGAAAAAAGGCAGTAGATAACATTAAAATGTTAAAAAGTAGAAGAAAAAAAGGGAAAATTAAAATTAAGAATATTGTAAGTTAAAAGGAATAATGAAGAGCCTATACATGATGAATTAAAAAGGTGACAAGTGTTATCAGAGATAATCATCAGCTCATTTGGTGGTGAGCAACCCCCACCATCACCATTTTTGGTTTTATATAGGAGAGGGAACTATAATAAGCGCGTGGGACTTAATTATATATATCTCTCTCTCAGAGACTAATCAGAGACAATTAATAAGTAATTAATTAAATTAATTACTTTTTGTCCCAAGGGTGAAATAAGGAATAGAACAAGAGAATCATGAGAGTTTGGTTTTGATAAAAACTAAGAGGAAATTGGAGCTTGCTAATTTGTGCAGACGGGGGGGAAGAGGGACTCAAGAAACGGACAACCAGAGGTTTGTGCTAATGATGTTGTCTTGTGTTGGTGAATGGTGGAAATGATGCATCAAGAACGGGGTTTCTATTTTAATACAATTATTTATTTATAATAATTAACTACTAGTAAAGTAGACTCATTGTATTTTATATATTATGGGGAAAAAAATGAATACAAGGGTTGAAATTGAGAATTACAAAGGGAGATCAGTCAGGGGTGGATGACGTGATCACAGAATAAGCATGCGTTTGTCTCGAAAGAGGAAAGGGTTTTTGGAAGCAAAAAGATGGAAGACGACAGCGTTTGATTGGATCAAGCCTGCTAAGAGAAAAGGATAAGAAAGAAAAAGAGAAAAACAACTGTGCTCTCTCTCTCTCTGCAAAGACGGGGGGCACTGAACTACTTGTCTGCTTGTCGAGAATTTCAATGGCACAAATCTGACCTCTCTTTTTCTTTGCTAGCTAGAGTACTGCTGCGTGCCATACAAAAGAAGAAGAACAAACAAACAAACAAACATGCATGCATTTAAACCATCATATCATCAAACTCATCCTAATTTAGCTAATCCATGTGTTTAATTAATCTCCAGGTTTTTTCTTTCTCTTGTCTGGGAAATTATAATGACAAACAGTTTGTGACAGGATATATATATATATATATATATATATATATATATATATATTTGGGATGCAAAATATATGCAGGTGGATGAGAGGGAGAGAGACCTTGTGTTGCATATATAGCTCCTCCATCGTCGTCTTAATTACCAAGAACAGACACAGAAGATCAGATTTGTTCCTTAAACTAAAGTATTATATTAGCTAGTTTGGTGGGAATGAATGACTAATGAGACGTGTTTTTCTATGGTAAGGAATTTTCCATGCAAACATAAAAACAACTTAATTTGATTAAATAGTTAATTAAAAATTACCTGATCAACGGCGTTGGTGTAATTACTCGTTAAAGACAGAAAGCAATGAAGAAGAAGAAGACAAACTGAAGACGAACAACAACAACCACAGAAGAAAATGAGACGAAATTGAAGAGATAGAGTTAAGAAAATTCCGTTAAGAGGGAGAGAGATGAAGAGAATATAAAAGGGAAGGAAGGAAGGAGAGCTAAGACAAGAGAGAGGGAGGACCGCTCGATTGCGCATGGGTTGATGGTTGTCCCCAGCAGCTGACGTCACTCTCACTCCCCCATAGCTTCCTACAGAAACTCCCTTTTTCTTCTTTGCTTTCCGTCCATTTTCTCTTCTCACCATCACCGTATATAATATTTTATTTACAACTTTCTTGCTTTCTTTCTTTCTTTCCAAGTTTAAAAAGGGAACTTCCTTTGTTCAATTTCTTCTAGATATTATCAACTTTTTTTATATTCTTCTTTTACAATATTTTTAGGACATCTTCAAGTTTAAACTACCCTTTTTTCTTTTTGTTTAAGTTTTTAATTTTTATTTTATTTTTATACAAGAGATATTGGAGAAGGAGGGAGAAGGAGGAAATCGAATATAAGACCTTAAATCCAATAATAAATGCTCTTAATCAACTGAACTACGAGTCCCTTACTTTATATATATGCTAACCCACATATTAATGTCACATATATAAAGCGCACCATTGTGGAACAACAAGTTGTTCGATTGAAACAAATGATCAAGAAAATTTCTTTTGAAAGAAAAAGAAAAAGAGTACCTCTATTAGTAGTATGGAGTAATTCTCCTTGTAAGGGCATGATCGCATATATTGCCCATTACTCCATCATCATAATGCTTTTGGAGACTTGTTAAAATCAGAATTAAGCGAGTTTCATTAGGATCACTTTCTGATGTTTACGAACTTTCATTCAAAAATTAATGTCTGCGGCAAGTTCTAACTCGTTTCCATTCAGCAAATCTCCAAAATGCTTTTTATTTCCTAGGGAAAGTCTCAACAAAATTGTATGAATCAATTAGGGCTCTTTTGAGAGAGAGGATGAGAGAGAGGAGTAACAAAAGTGAAAACTAAATCTTGAAAGTGAAAACAATTTAAAATGGATTTCAGTTTTTAGTTTTAGTTTTCACTTTTGTTACTCCTCCCTCCCATCCTCTCCTCTCATCTTCCCCCTCAATCCCATCACTTCCATTCTCCCTCTTTTTCCTCTATACTCAAGCACAAAAAATGAAAAAAAAAAAATTGAAATTGAAATGGTTATCAAATGGGCTCTTAAATTCTCGGTAGTTCAATTTTTACACTTAAACAATATGATTGGATGAGTACTAAGTTGGTACCAAATAATAAACTTACTAGTCACTAGTGAGGTGCAATAATCATTGCTATTAATTAATTTGGTTGCAAAAGAATTCATGATCATGGAGTTTTGGTGTTGTTGCTATCCCGATTTGCCGTGACTACTATCTTCCTCCACATATATGGACCCCAAAACTGAAAGCTTCATGTTATCTTTCCATTCCTTTCCTTCTTCTTCTTCAACTTCTCGTCAAAAATCCTTTGAAAAAAAAAAAAAGAATTATCTCCAATTAATATTATGTGTAGTAGTCGCTTTCTTTTTCAAACATTCTTCTGACTGACACACCTGCCACGTCGGCACTGAAATTACGACCTCGTGCCACATGTTGCCGCCAAATACCCCAGTTCGGCTCGGCTCGCGCAGCTCACATGGCTTCTTGGTTATGCTAGCTAGCTGCATGCCAGTTTACCAAAAACTCCTCCAGGCTCCGGTGTGAATAGTATTGGAAGGGCGTTTTGGTCATTTAAGAGGTCCAAGCACTTCCGTTTAGGGCCTGGAAATGATTTGATTTCTTTGTGGACAAGTATTTTGGAGAAAGAAGGAAGGAAGGAGTATAAAAAGACAGGGAAAACGTATAGTGAGGAGAACAATCGAAGCAAACCACCGCGTGACACAATCTGTGGTTTTTTAGGTTTTTTTTTTAGGGTACAACTTTACGTAGAAGATAAACAAAGCAAAGCAAACAGTAGAAATAAATATTTCCTAAAGACTATAAAGACTAGATTCTTTTTTCTTTTTTTTTTTGTCTGAACCACGAGGTGGTCCTAGATGGGCACCTTTAAGCCTTAACCACAATCCAGACTAATCTCTGCTCACACCGGGTCGGCCCGTAAGGGGTAAAGTGTTGGCCAAAGTGGTGACTCCATACGAGAGCAGGGATCGAACTCCTGAAGACTAGATTTTTTTTTATTTACCAGGACCCCACCTCCATTGGGTCAAATACCATTTTACAAGTGATATTCTATTTTAATATAATCTAAACTGCACGTAAGAGAGATTTTCGAGTGCAGAATGGGGAACACATCCGCTCTAACCAACTTAGCATAGTCTTTAATAATAATAAAATAAATTTCACGGTGTTTGATCAATAGTATCATATATAATATATTTGGTGGATTTCGCAGATAATAATATTCAAACAAGAGGGAATTTGAGTGAGTGAGTTCTAGAAGATGATCAGTGGAACAAACTAGCTAGTACGTGGTTCCATCTGCATGCTCGTTAATTTCTTGACGGATGGATGGATCGATATGTTAAGTATTAGTAACTATCATGACAAGAACTAATCATGGCAATCTTAGTATATATGTTATATATGTAGTATTCGTATCTTTTGTACGAGATTCCTGAATGGACTACTTTCTGCCAACAAACAGATATTTCTTTTTTCTGATACCAAGTCACAATCTTATCCCACTTAATCCATTTAATTATTATGCCTAAACGTTTTAAAGATGTGATTATAACTAGACGGTTTTGATATATATACATCTTGATCAGCTTTGTATGAATAATTAAAGGGAAAAGCTTGCTTTGCTGCATGTCATTTTCCATGGAAGAACAAATAATAACAAAGAAAGAACGTACGATTTGAAATGATGTTGGTTGAGCAAGAGATGAAACCGGCCACACATAAGGAAATCATTTTGTGATGAAATGGGAGTACTTCGTGTGCCTACGGTAATTTCTGGTTACGGAAACAAACCTTGAGAAAATAAAAAAAATACGGTATTAAACAAGATAAATTGGAATGAATTAAGGTGAATTATCATTTTGTGCCGTCGACTATGTATAAGTTGTGTAAGTATAGGTTTGTTTTTTGTGAAATTGATAAAAGTTGATTTTGATATAATAAAGTTTTGTAGGCCAATGTTGATTGAGGATCTCGTGTTATGAGAAACTTACATAAATAATAATAAGACTAGCTTTCTTCTTCCCGTAATATTGGACCCAGAAATGAGAAAAGACTTGTGCAATTCAATGCATTTCACATTTTAATTTGGTGCAAAACGACAGAGTTTCTATGATGTGAAATCGGACCAACTTGATGTCAAGCAACATTACATGCAATGAGAGGCCACATGGCGGGGAGATCTGTTTGTGTTGAAAATTATAGACTTTTTACTCAAAAATCATGAGTAATTTTTGGAACAAACTTGATGCACGTGTGATCCAATGAGGCTAAATTTGGATAGAAATCATTAAGCCTTTCTCTTTTTTTTATGTAATTTGATGCATTAGGGAAGGTGAGATTTCAAACTTCGATCTGATTTTACTTTTGTTAACACAAAAATTACTTTTGCTAAAAGAGAGAAGATGTCGGCAATACATAGTGAGATTCTAATCCTATCCTTGTTTTGACCAATACATAATTAATGCTACAATTTCTCGCCATCTTAGTGTGATTGTCACAACGTCACATACTGTTATTAATTTATTTATGTTATTATACGTGTATTTATTTATTATCATTATAGATAAGTAAGGAGGAATGAGATTCTTGTCCTGATTCGGTCTGACAAACATGCCAATAGCTTAACATTTTTTTATTTATATAAGCGATATTAAATACATACGTAAATATACTCTTAACCAATTAAACTACTAACTCCTTCCAACATTTCAAATCAAACATCTAATTTTGTAGTCCAAGACAAGGATGTAAATTGCAGGGTGAGCCCAACTTTGAACATTGATTGACTGATCTGACGCATGGAAAAGGTAGCAAACTTGTTTGGGGATGGCAGAGGGTAAGTTTGTAACTATAATAGAAAGGGAGTGGCAGTTACGGAAACTAAAAATACGAAGGGCAAGCTATGAAGCTGTCAAGCTGTGGCTCGTGAGTGGAGGATAGCAAACGGTGATATAGACGTGCAGTCCACGTAGGACGGTGATGGTCGGCCGTGGTCTCTCCAATCATGCGGCGGACCGCATCATTGAGCTTATGAGACTCACTGTGGTCCCCACCATAAATTTGCCTTTCCTCTTCTAACCCTCTTCTTCATAGGGCTATCTTGGGGCGGTGAGCCAAACAATCACCAATCTTTTTCTCTTTTAATATGCGTAATTTGCGAGTGATTGCATAGAACTGAATTGTAGATACGTTAAAAAAAAAGATACAATTTCTTTTAATCCTTTATAAACTAAGTAAAATGCTTCATCACTGAAAACTATAAGCGTGTGTTTTTTTAATCCAAAAGTTTGTAACAAACAAAATGAAATAGATATGTGGAGAAATTGATATTGTTAGGGTTAGCGTAAGCAGCAAAAGGAGATCCTTGGGGGGGGTCCTATTAGGATCTTATAGCCCTTTTTGACATCGACCACCCTCCAAACTCTCTCTCTCAAATCTCAATCTCAGAATTACACCCTACCCTTTACAAATTATGTTACGGAAATTATGTCTTCTTTTTGAAATATGGTTTTCATGGTGGTTGGTGAAGAGAAAATGACCGTGAATTTTCTCAATTATTAATTTGTAAGTAGTTATATATAGAGAGAGCTTTCGTTGAGGGATACCCTTATAGGGTCCATTCCTCATTGTATTTTACTAATTCAAACCGTCTATTTTGTAGATATTTATTAAAAGATTATCTCTACAAAAAATCACTTGAATTCGATATCATTTGACCACTCAATTAAATTATTGAAACTTAAGTATTTTCTTGAAGCACCGTATTTTTTGATTTTTTTTGTGTGAATTAGATGCCTTAATGATTTTCAATTTGCTTAGTTTTTTGCAAGAATGATCTATGAATGGAGACTTAAAAAATAGATGGTTTGAATGTTTGAAAAAGATTCGTAAAGAATTCTAAAGGGAGTCATTTGAGGGTCTATGTATAACTAGACCCTTGAACATCTGTCTTTATTGTAAGGTGTGAAACACAAGCTTCTAGCAGGGACATGGATGATCATTGCACTTCTTGTAGCTTCTAATAATTCTAACATTTTATTCACACGTAAACATAAAATTATATATTGCCTTCTAGACCCTAGCAATTGATGGAAATTGTTTGCACCTTTCCAGAGTTTTGACGGGGGAAAAGTTAAATTACGTGTATTTTGTCATTTCTGTGAGGTGATGATTGATCATAATGCAAATTAGAGTGGATATCCCGTGGCCAAGTTATATGATCAGATTTGAAAGAAAAAAAAAAAAAAGTTAGGGTTTGATTGAAGATGGTATCAAATTGGTTATCAGTGTATTCTAAAATGGCCCTAAACTAGAAATATTGTAGTTGTGATGGTTTTTGGCATTGAAATCATTACCAGTGAAAAGTCCAGCAAAGAGAAGAAGAGTGTTGTTGGAGATTGAACCCAAAGCACTCATAAGTGTGCCAATGAAGTAAGAATGAGCACTGAAGACTTGTATGATGCCTGAGAGATTGAATTGGAAAACCATTCATGAGAATTGGCATAGGCTCTTTTTCCCTCTTCGATGCAAGCGATATTAAGAAAAAGAAAAATCGAATACAAAATCTCGGATGCAGGGATAAACAATCTTAACTACAGCAGTTGAGCTGCTAAGCATACGATGATATTGACAGATAAGTTATCAACTTGAACAGGAACTCTCTAGGTATGCAAATTGGGCGGAGATGGGCCATTGATTGGGAAAGGATTGGAATAGATGCCATGATGTTGAATGGGGTTAGGTGAGGGGTCCTCTGCTACAAGCAGCAGCAGAGACTATATGATGGTGGGGGGTTTCCAAATGAGCTGCCCCTGACTCTGCCCTGTGTTCATGAACAATGAGATCATTTCTAAGGTTTCAGTGGAGGGTCTGAGTCGAATGGATAATGATGACAACGACAACGACGATGACAACGCGTCGAATTGACTTGTTGGATCTGTTGCTTGTGTTGCACAGACATGCCTCTCCTAGTTCTTAATACATTTTGGCCCTGATTAGACATGTTGTTTGTCAAAAAGGTCCGATTGTTGCCGTGTTACCTTTTTCCAGTCAATGAAGCAAATTTCAATTGGGAACTGTCTTGCATAGAGAGTGATGTTAGGCTCATTATTCTGCAGATTAATATGGCAAATGCTAGTAGCAACTAGGCTCAATAAATCTCAGTTGCAGATAATTAAAGAAATCATAAGAAGTCGAGCAAGGTTACCACAGTGGTTGTGCCCTCCTCCTTCCCTCATGCTTGGCACCCAGAATCATATATTTCTTTCTTTCAATGTAACCAAAAAAAATAAAAGGAAAAATAAAATTGTGAAATGATAGAAAGTATGATGCAATTTAGAGAGATTTCAAATGCTAGAAGAAGTGGACTTATCACCACCAAAGGTATGGAAAGCATATCATAGAATGATTAAACTTCACTGCCTGACTGGGGAATGTCACTGAGATTTCAAATACCCCTTTTTTAATTTTTCCTAGTAATTTTATGTGCTTCCTTCATCTCTCTGGCCACACTTGGGACTTGGCCCCATAAAATAATATCTGAAACCAACGTGTGGCCAACACCTCTCTTGTACCTGTAAGAAGTAATAATCTGAGATTAATTAAACCTCCTCAATAAGCATAATTAAGTAGATTAACGGGTCAAAGTCAACCTTTTCAGGGTTGGGGAGATTGTATTTTCTGCACCACAACAAACTGTTTGAAGGCAGAATGATGAAAGGGGAAGAGCTTTTTAAATGCATATTAATAATCACAATGTATTCAACGTTAAGCATTTGCACGGATCCATCAAACCCGTCATAATTATTTTACTTTAAACTGACTCTTGCATTCTTTTTCATCTTTTTATTGGGTATGTGAATGTGATGGTAGATATTAATGGAAAAAAGCAAAGAAGATGAAAATAAAAAGGTCATGTTGGTACTTGTTTTGCATGATGGTGGTTTTACGCACACTCTTGGAAGTCTTTTTTCTTTCCTTCTTTTTATTGGGTATGTCAATTGGTTACTGAAAATATACATTTTAAAAAGAATTTAATTGAGTTGTTATGATCAATCGCCTATACTTACAAATTTGATTTCTGATCGTGGATGCATGTAAAAATAGAATTAACATGCATTAGCGGCGAGAAATCGAGGGCACGCTTACGCCCAAAGTTAAGCCTCGACCTGCTTGTTGATCGTGCTTTGCAGGCATTATTAGCCCATACCACTCATAAAAATGGGGGAAGACTATTTTTTCAGTGGGCATTGCAAAACGACAAGTCGTTGATCGAACGTATAAAAATGACCCATTGGGCTGGCCTGTATTGTACGCCCAATTCAACATTTATCCATTTTGTCCCGTTGCCAATCAATCAGCGGGCCCAACTGAAGCTTCGGAGAAAGTGGCACCACACACACTGTCGTGACTCGTAAGCGACAAAACGCTCGTGTGAATCCAAATCTATCAGTCTCCAATCTCCGCGATCAAAATTTCCCAAATCTGTGAGAGGCTGAACCCAATCGCTAATCGGAAAACCAAAAGCAAAGAAAATGGCGTCATCCACGTTCAGCGGTGACGAAACGGCTCCGTTCTTCGGCTTCCTCGGAGCGGCGGCCGCCCTAGTTTTCTCCTGTAAGTGAAACCCCCGACTTTCCCTCCAATTTGCACATTTCATTTCTGCGTGAAAATTGAATGACTTGAGGGGCTTTTTGGTCAATTCAGGTATGGGAGCGGCGTACGGGACGGCGAAGAGCGGGGTGGGCGTGGCGTCGATGGGGGTAATGAGGCCGGAGCTGGTCATGAAATCGATTGTTCCGGTGGTTATGGCGGGAGTGTTGGGTATCTATGGTTTGATCATTGCTGTGATTATCAGCACTGGGATTAACCCAAAGGCCAAATCTTATTACCTTTTCGATGGCTATGCCCACCTCTCCTCCGGCCTCGCTTGCGGCCTCGCTGGACTTTCTGCCGGAATGGCCATCGGAATCGTCGGCGATGCCGGTGTTAGGTAATTTGGTTTTCCCTCCATTTCTGGTTTTTGTTTAAGTTTTGTATGGATGAAGCTGTGTTTTTTTTGTGCGTTGGAAGAGAATTTTGTTTTGTCTGAGTAATTGGGTATTCGAATAACTTGTTGGCATTGTTATGGGTTTTGATTAAGGATTTAGACAGGCAGAAATATGTGGAATTTTTTAGGCAATGTGAAGAGAACTGACCTATAAATGGAATTTAGTCTACAATGTTTATCGGGTTTTGATACAATTGGATTGGATGAGTTTATTAATGGGAAAGAAATGTGATCACCCTTCTTAATGTTTCTTAGTGACTCTTACAGAAGAAAGACAAAATCTTTTCCATGTTGGTAGAGTGATAATCCCTAGTCGTCTTGTGTTTGCTGCCATGAATGTTGTTCCACCAAGTTTTTAATTGGATGTTCCCCGAAGGGTTTTCAAGATTTATTCTCCCGATTTTAGGTGCCGTGTTTTTTTTTGGTTCATGGCTACCTGCAGGCAGTACATTTGGATTGCTCCTTGTTTTCTTCTTGTGCAATTGATCTATTTCTTTTCTGTGATAGAATGTTTAGTTTGTTCCTGATGTAATGGGTTTATTCTGCAGGGCGAATGCACAACAGCCAAAGCTTTTTGTTGGAATGATTCTCATTCTCATCTTTGCTGAAGCTTTGGCTTTGTACGGTCTCATTGTCGGCATCATCCTTTCATCCCGATCCGGACAATCCAGAGCAGATTAGAGATAGCATTGCTGCCAGCTTCGAATGTGAATGTTGTTGGCATCTCGGGTACTCACAGGTTGGTGATGCTCATTCGCAGTGTGCAGTGTTGTGTCAAGTTATTGGTCTTGCATAGGAAGATCCTTTTTCAGATTGTAGAATTTGAAGTGAATTGTCTTTGAAATAAAGCTTTTTTAGCTGGTTGTTCACCTGCTCCTTTTTCTACATATTAGTTTGACATAATGGAGAAATCATCATTCTGGAATATTCCACTCCACAGAATTTGTTTTATGTTTCTGATCATCATATTCGATGGTATTACTATCATGTGATAGATTATTGTACTGGGAAATGCATAATACATTGATGACCTCTAAAAACATAATCTTACTTGTACTAAACCGCTGAACCTGAACTCTCACCTCAGAACCAAGATAAGTCCCGCCCTCCACGGAGGGCGTCCGACTCAGCAAAACACCTTGTTAAAATAAAAAGGCCGTGAAATCTTTGACCCCTTCCTTCGATTAGTTTAAACTAAAGACTGCAACAAGCCACCGTCCCTGAACAACCACAAAAGAGTAGTTTGTGCTAACGTTCCGCATGGAACACAAAGACAAAAGTGATGGACTCTTACTTGTCCCGTGTGTTCGCTGAGGCCAATACAATTGGAGAAGAGAAAAAGGTTGAGAAAATGATCATAGAGGATTAGGATAGGTTTGTGAGGAAAAGGGAGTTTTATTAGGTGGGCAAGGTTTGGAAAAGAGGCTACTTATTGTATGGCCCTCCTGGCACTGGCAAACAAATCTAGCTTCATTGCGGCCATGGCTGAGATAAGGAGCTTTCTGGTATTATTCACCATGACTCGGAATGGAAAAACAACATTCAAGTTTTTTTTCTCTTCTTCGTTTAAATAAAAACAGAGCTTCAATTCAAGAGTCATTTTATAGTGAGGGCCTTATATATAGCCCTTAGGTGAGGTCATATCTCTTAACTGTTAGATCAGGTTACCTAATTTGATCAACGGTTAAGAGATAGAGCCTCACCTAAGGGTATTCTTGCAAGTTCAGTTTGATCGAATCTGTTTTGGGTCGGAATTGGACCCAGCAATCTCTCTTGCTTGGGCTCTCTCTCTTAACCCACATGATGTTGGGTTTTGTTTTTTTCTTACATATCCATAGTTGAACAGAGTTATAGGCTTAAGCATAATTTGTAGGTCTAACTATGTTTTGTCTAGCCTGCCAATTTCCATCCTGAGTCCTTCACCTAGCCATTCTCAAGAGTTTTTTTCTTTTCGCCCTTTTTTTTTGGGTGATGCCATTTATAAGCGTTGACTTAACATATTTCCATTGACCATAAGAATTAAAAAAAACGTATTTTCTACATCGAATAACAGAGACCAACGTTTCGGAAAATATTTATTAAACAACTTATCGTGCTGTGTGTTTTAACCAAAGGAAATCAGAAGCAACGTAAAATTAAAATAATTTTTTTGAAAAAACAGCAGAGATATATTCAAAAGAGGAAGATCCATAGCTTAACGGTCACTGCGTTTTGCCCAGTTCCCAGTGTCGCTGAACATATATTTTATTTCCACACTCAACCATTCGTTCAACTCTTGTATTTATTTAGTATTTAGTTATTTTATTTATTTATATGTTTGGGTATTCCAAGGCGAATCTTCTGGTTGTTGTCTCTTCTCTTGTGCCTCTAATATTACAAAAATATTTATGCTATATAAAATTCATTTTCGCTCATTTTGGAGCCAAATTTCAAGTTTGGTAGCATCAAACCACGAATGCAAATTAGATGACGAATGAGACACGCTACTACTACGATTCAATTCAATCAATTCAATACCAACAACAACAACAAAAAAGTCACGAGTCACGACCCACAAAAAGTTCAAGTACTAGAAAGAGTTATTGAGTCCTGATCCAGTGGGACCTGAACTCAACGTCCTTGTCTGCACTCTCCACTCCAGTCCACTGCCATGAACAAACCAGCGCCAGCAGATTACCCCACGTGGCAGCCCAACAGATCGAAATCACGTTGAATCTGTGCTCAACTTGGTTCACAAAACCAATGCCAGGGTGTATATGCACCTCTCCGACCCCACAACCTTAACGGCTACATATTCACGAGCCCACGTGGCCCCGCCCTAAACCCAAATAAACAGTTCCTTTCGTCGCTTGGTGTTTGGCGGGAAACAGAACGGTGGGCCCTGTCTTTTTCACTGGTTCTTTTGGCTTTTTAATTAATTAACTGCGCCTGTCCATTTCGTTGACTGAAAATCTTGGATTTTACTCAAATACGCCGGCGGACCCCACAGTCCCGGCTCGGCCGGCGTAGACGAGCGTGCTAAAAGGGCAAAAGCGTAAAATAGACAAGCCAAACAAGGAAAAAAAGTCCAAAACTTCAGCTACGTACGGTAGACTACAGTTAAAGAAACATTTAAAAAAAAAATTAAAAGAAATTAAAAAAAGAAAAAAGAAAAGGTCAAAGTTTGTTGGGCTTCTGATTACGCCGGAGACGGTTGAGACGTCGGGTCAGCGGAGGAGGGGATATCGGGTCCGACCCGGCAGCCTTCGAGCATGAAAACGATATCGGACATGGTGGGTCGGTCAAGCGGGTCGGGTGCTGTGCAGAGCAACCCAACTTTCACTCCAAGCAAGAACTCTTCCCACTCCGTTGACTCAGGGTCAAGCTCAAGCAAACCCGGCTCCAGCAACTCTGTGATTTGGCCTTTTTGGAGCTGCTTCTTCACCCATTTTACTATGTCTTCGTCTTGGGTAAACATCACCGGCCTCTTCCCTGTCAAGAGCTCAAGCAAAACGATCCCATAGCTGTAAACATCTGATTCTTTTGTGACTGCTCCTGTTAGAACTGCTTCTGGAGACACATAGCCTAATGTCCCAACTGTGGTTGAGCTTGAGGCCTCAGCTGGGGTTGCCAATGTGAGTTTGTCTAGCCCGAAATCGGACAGATGGGCTTCGAAATCGGCGTCAAAGAGCACGCTTTGGGGCTTCACATCGCCGTGAACCACTGCGGAACTGTGTAAGAAGGCCAAGCCACGAGCAATTCCAAGTGCAATGAGGTGGCGCATTGGCCAATTGAGGACATGGCCATCTTGGTGTGATGCTTCTTGCAAAAGAGTAGCGAGATTTCCGTTGGGCATGTAGTCATAGACAAGAAGCCTCATGTCTGGTGGCCCGGCGTAGTAGCCTCGAAGAACTGTTAAGTTCCGGTGCTTCACTCTGCCCAGTGCTTCAGCTTCTTTTCTGAACAAGTTTTCATTTAGTGCTCCATCTGGGAAGCGGCGGACCGATAACACCATACCATCAGCATAACAAGCCTTGAAGACCAACCCATATCTTGTTCTGCTGAGCACATTTTCTTCGTCGAATTGTCTGGTAGCTTCAATTGTCTCTGCCAGTGTGATTTTGTTGTTGAACATAACGAGCTTTGGCCCTCCACTATCAGAGCTTCCACGGCCCCCACTGGCCCCTGAGCTTGCCCTCGCTGGACTCCTGTTCTTCTCTCCAGATGCCCTTTGTTTGAGCTTTTTGCGCCACCTGAAGAGGCTGAAGATGTAGAAGCAGCAACACAGAGCTAATAGGCAAGCTCCACTTGCAATAATAACAATCATTAGAATCAGCCTCTTCTTGTTGTCACTCTTGGTGCCTACATCCTCACATTTCCGATCCAATGGCCGCCCGCATAGGTTTTTATTTCCTCCAAATGCTGATGGATTGTTGATCCGAGAACCAAGCAATTCCGGGATCTTACCATCGAGGTTATTCATGGAGACATTGAAGTTCACAAGGCCAGGAATTAACGTAAGATTAGAAGGAATTTCCCCACTCAAGTTGTTGTTCGAAAGATCCAGAGTAGTTAGGTTTGATAGCTCAGACAATGAGACTGGTATGCCACCTGAAAGATGATTGGACTCCAGTAACAAAGCAGTTAGTGATGAACATTTGGAAATTTCTTCTGGGATTTCACCTGTTAAGTTGTTGTTTCCCAAATCAAGCTCCTTCAACAATGAGAGGTGAGAAAGATCAGCTGGAATGCTGCCTGTCAAAGAGTTTGATTGCAGCTCTACGACTTGAAGATCCGAGCAGTTTCCAAGCTCTGGTGGAATCACACCCGAAATGTGGTTGTCAGCCAATGACAGAACAACCAATGACCGAAGAAAACCATAATTCTCCGGAATATGACCAGAAAATGCGTTGGAACTGAGGTTCAAATAATGCAGGCCCATCAAACTACTAAAGCCCTCAGGAACATCTCCAGACAAACTGTTCTCTTGCAATGCAATAACTTGCAGATTGGGTAACCCAGAAAGCTCAAAAGGTAGCTCACCAGAGAAGTTCTGTTTGCTCAAATCAATAGTTGTAAGCCTGAAAAGACCGGCCAAGCTGCTAGGAACCCTCCCAGAAAAGCCATTACCACTTAGATTCAGAACCATTAGCTGACTCAAATTCCCAATAGTGATGCCAACTTCACCAGAAAACTTGTTCCTACTGAGGTCCAATGTGGTCAAATTGCCCAACCCCATAAGCACCTCCTCAGGCAAAGTTCCAGTCAACTGGTTCCCTCTCAAGCTCAAAGTCTCCAGCCCCAAAAGGTTGGGAAAATTTGCAGGAATTGAACCCAAGAACTGATTTTCCCCCAGGGACAGCACCTTCAAACCTCTCAAATCACCCAAAAACACAGGAATTTCACCCGAAAATCGATTCCCTTGGAGATCAAGCACGCGCAGTAAGCTACATTGCTTAATCTCTGCAGGAATCGGACCGCTAAATGAATTATTAGCCATTTTAAGCTCCTCTAATCTGGTTAAGTTTCCAATCTCTGGCGGCACCACACCAGAAAATGAGTTACTTGAAACATCAAGAATTGTCAAGTTTGATACCTGTGTTAACCACCAAGGAAAATCGCCGCCAATCTGATTGTGTTGAAGATCCAAAACTTGCAGAGCACTAAAACAACTCGCTGTCTCGGGCTTCACGATATCCGTGAACGCATTAAACCCCAGCTGGACGATTCGAAGCGACGGCGTAAAAACCGAAACGTTGCAGAACATTGAGTACGGGACAGTACCAGAAAGAGTATTCTGTGAAAGCGCGAGCACTTGAAGCTTCGGTAGAGCTCCGATCGCCGCCGGTATCACGCCGCCGAGCGCATTGCCTTCAACACTCAAATGCACGAGCGCCAAGCAATTGGCGAGCGCCGAAGGCAGTGGTCCTGATAAGAGGTTGTAGTCGAGCCAGAGGAACTCGAGCTCTTGGAGCTCGCCAAAGCTCGCCGGAACCTGACCGGAGAACTGGTTGTACGAGAGGTTGATGAGCTGAAGGCCAGTCAGGTTGACGATGCTCTTCGGAATCTCGCCGGAGAATGAGTTTGAGGAGAGATCGAGGTACTTGAGCCTCGGAGGCAGCTCACCGGAGATTTCGCCGGAGAGGTGGTTACTGGCGACGTTGAAAATCTGGAGATTGCTCAGGTTTCCGATCTCCGCCGGGAGCTTGCCGGAGAGCGAGTTGTTCTGCAAGAAGACGGAGCGTAGGAGCGTACATTGGGAAAGCGAAGACGGAACGGTGCCGTTGAAGGAGTTGGACCGGAGGCTCAGCTTGCGCAACATGCGCAGGTTACCAAGGCGGTCACTGAGTCGGCCACCGAGTTCGAGACGAGGCAGGCGGAGCTCGCTGACTCGGTTATCAGTACAATCGACTCCCCGCCAGTCGCAAGGAGCCGACGGCGTGGTTGAATCCCAGCCGTTCAATGCGCCAAGTGGATCGTGGAGGTTGAGCTTGAAGGACGTCAAGGCCTCGATCTCGGCTAGAGTTTCGGCGCTGCGCTGGGCGCAGGATAAGAAGGGGGGTGAGCATAGTACAACGAGGAAAAAGAGAAGCGCAGTCCCGGCCATAAAGTGGCGGTTTTTTTATTATTTTTTTTCTGCGGAAATGAATGAAACGGGTTTCGGTTTCGTATTTTAGTTCATGAGAGGGGGTGGGTTGAGGATAAGGAAGTGCGCAGTGGGTGCGTAAATTAGCAGAGGCCTGCCGGTAGCGACTGAGAGAGGTGTCGCCATATGTTGGGCCACTGCAAGTATCTTTCGGTCAGAGTGTGTGAGAGTGAGAGAATGTTGATGTTGAAATTGAAATTTTGAAGGGGGGGGGGCTTGGCCTGTGGTTGTGCTCTTAAAAGCGCTTTTTAAAGAAGCACTTGAATAAGTGGTTTGGTGAGGCGTGGTGGGGAATGGGGTGGGGGGGTATCACTTTTCAACCTCATATGACATGATGTTGGTTTAATCATTGAGCCCTTGTGTAGTGTGTTTGATGTTATATATATTTGTATGTTTGCCTTTTGTTTGTTTATTTTATTTTGGGGTATGTGGAAAAAAATAGTATGGACAAATTTAAATGTGGGTCCAATTAAAACTTAAATGTCCCTACCATTGATTTGGGGCTAGGGTTTTGAGTTTGTTGGCTAAGACCCCTTTATGCTTTTCCCCCCTTGTTTGACAATTTTTCCCTCTTAACCCCACCCTAGTAACTTGTAGCTTTTTAGCAAGGAAACTCCAACTTTGTGACTGGCAATGTGGTTCTCTTTTGAAGCATGTTCTTTGATTGAATGGTCAAGACCCAAAACGTCAAGGTGAATTGTAAAAGAGATTGTGAAGTGGATTTATCATGGAATGTATCTTATTTTATTAGCCTTCCTTTGGTTGGCTTGGAGTGATATGGGAAAGTACATAAAGGTTGAAGCTTGTATGAGCAAAGTGGAAGGTCAATCGGCTGAAGGGACCACCCACAAAATCAGCTATAGTTGGCAGCACTTTTTGAATAATCTTAAAAGCATTCGGTCTTGGGTCTTGGATATGCAATTGGCACTAATGTAGGAAGCTTAATTGGTTCATTCTTCGAGTTTACGTCCAATATAATAGGACAAGTTAAAAAAGTGTGAGACTTCTAATTAAAAGTGTGAGATGTGTCTTTAATATAATACGACAACTTCTAATAATGAACGCGAGATACGTTCAACATAATATCGCAACCGCTTCTAGTAATAATGAACATGAGATATACCCAACATAATACAACAACTTCTAATAATAAACATAATATGCGTCTTGACATAATACAACAACTTCTAATAATGAACGAAATAAGCATAATACGACATCTTCTAATAATGAACTTGAAATGCGCCAAGATAACATAGGGAGTGAATGGATCAATTACATATCCACTATGTAGTTGAACCCCACATTTTTTACTAGATTTTGACGTATTATATAGAATGCAATTTCGGTCATATTTGTCTCGTGATTCAAACACTTTTCCCGTCCATCAGTTGATCCGGCAAACGTGTATCCAGTCAACACATAATTACCAGTAAAAGCATTCATCCTGGATTGGATTCTCTTCCTCGATCAAAATGTCCATCAACTCATCATCCCTATCCAATCTGTCAAAATCTCACCTTTTGCTAAGGGAGGTGCACCATGGTGATATAATAGGCATCGAGTCCTAAAAATGGAATGACAGATTTGAACAATTTGGTGTTATTTGAGCTCTAAACTCACAACTTTAAAATGGCCAAGCATTAAGCCAACTAAAAAGGGTCCCTTTCTATTAGGGAAATAATTAGCTTCAATGACATATCATAACTTTATCATGTAAACTTTCTTGTTGTTTTCATGGTGTCAAGTCTGTGGTAGACCCACGATAATGTATTTTTTCTTCTTCTTTTCCTCTCAGTTGTTAAATCCACTGGGATCCTTGGTTTGCCGAGGTGGGTTAATATTAAAGCTAGTTGAATGCAACAGATAGAGACTATATATTGGGCATGTAGGGCTGTCATAAAAGTGTCCTGAATCGATGCCTGACCCAACCCAACCCAATCCAATCCAATCCAAGGCATCATCTGAATGAAAATAATTAATGTCGAGTCAGTGGGATGATATGCGAGTAGGGACTTCACCTTTTATGTGAATATATTGATGGACACAATGAATGCCAGTAGTTGCAAAATTTTGATCAATTTTCTTGTAGTTCAAAATTTGGGGTCCAACTTTGCGCTTGATGAGATTCCTAGATGGGTTGCGGCGATCTTTAATGATGATTTGTTAAGAGTTCCTATAATTCGTACTGTTTCTGTCATTTAATTTTTGTGTGTTTAGGGATCCCTCAGTTTTAAGTATGAAAAGTCAAATATTAAGTCATAATTGACAGCAGAAAGAAGCAGGCACAGATTGTGTTTGCCATCTTGTTATAGAAGACAAACGAATAAATAGCATTTGAAAATGGTAAGGAGTAGCGTGTGTCAATAAAGTATGTAATGTTCATGTTTACAAGGACAGAAGCGAAAGAATCAAGATTGAATTGGTAAAATTAGAAAAGAAAGAAAAAAAAACCCGTATATAACACCCTTTATATAGTTACATTACATCTCTCCACATGATTATTGGTAAGGTACTAATTACTTTACAATAAACTAGGGAAGCCTAGCCTGAGCAAATTTACACTCTTTCTTGCAGTCAATTACAATCAGAACTTTAACAGGGGGAAAAAAATTATACAATCAGAACAGCTGATCAAAAAAATAAAAACAAAAAATACAATCAGAAGAGAAAATATCAAATGGGATATTTGTCAAGGAATCATTATTCTATAGGTGATTGGAATTGAACAAAATGAAACTTCTAACACGGTGATCGCACAAGCTCTTACACAAGAGCCTTGAAACTTTCTGTCCAGAAGTGAGATTTCGGCCTCGCGTCTCGGGGTGCAAATCTGAGTCCAAACATCTCCTTGAATGCTTGCTCAGGCTCTACCGTGCTCACAAGCTTTGCAACAATGGTGGCACTATCCATGATATGGTCCAAGTTCTTTGTGTCACTCCACAGAAGGTTTGCCAATTGCAGCCTCCTATTCTTTGAATGTAGCCCAATACCCCACTTTAGGTAGAGGTTATTTCTTTCGTCTGCAGAGAGCCGCCTCCGCATTTGCTTGGTCAGCATGTGTCTCTCACTAGACAAAGCCTTCGAGCTATTTATAGAATCAAACATGTTTAAGTTCAGACAATGCACATACAAGATAAGTTCCAAATAAATCTGAAGCCTTCTAATCTAGATCAGATGTGGTAAAATACCTTGAAGCGGGTGTTATAGTTTGACCATCTTCCAAAGTTTGATTGCCCCGAGCAAATGTGTCTTTGAGGAAGGACAATCTCCTGTGCTCAACCTCCATGTAAATAGAATCACTCGGATCACCTTTAAAAAGGAGGAAGAAGTAAGTCCTGTGAACCAATGACACGTTGCAGGCATTCCAAAGTTCAATTATCTCTCTTTGGAGCCTGTTGAATTCAGAAGGCCACATTGAAGGGCTTTCCTCATCACTATGAATTGGGTCCAAGCCAACATCTTTTACATCCCTTGCAGATGGTACGGGCTTTAAATCCATCTCTGGTACCTGTCATACGAGAAAATCTTTGTTAGAAATATAATTAGTTTCTACAACTTCTCTTCTTTATGTCTCAACGGCTACATTTGAAGAAAAAAGGAATAACTGGTTGTACATCTTACTAAAACCCCTATAATTCCTGCTAGAATTGTGCATAAAGAAGATATTGCATAATTTTCTGTTTAGTTTTAACAGTGTGAAACAAAGTGAAGGGTCTTGCTAAATTGCCCTTCCTTTTTACTTCTTTCAACTGAATGTCCATCTTAATAGTGGCCCTTTTCTTCTCTTCATCTATGTGCCAATAAGACGACTGGCTTATTCTAAAGAAGTGATGATAAAATAAAAAACTCACCGTACGATCAGCAAGTTGAGTATTGCATTGGGTATCAGTCATTTCCTCTGTTCCTTCAGCTAAAGTACTGCATTCAGTACTCTTGTCATCAGTTGTGAATGTGGTATTTTGTGCTTTACACTCATCAACAGTAGCACTTCTTGCAGAAGCCTGAGAGCCATTTCTTGATAGCCTCTCATTCTCGCCTCCATAGTTCAATGAAGGAAATTTCTTTAGGACACCCTCAGGCCTTCCTGTAAAACTTTTCTCAAAATCAATTGGAGGAGGTGTGCTCTCATTCTTCTCTACCATCATCTCAAACCAACATGAAGACCAACTGTTCATAAGACGTGCTCTACAACTTCTAGTCCTCCTTAACTTCAAGAATGAGGGGCTAAACATATCCTTCTCTGACAGCCACTGAGATGTCTGCTCGGAAGATGGAATTAGAAAACCTTTTTGGTTCAATAGGGGTGACTCCAATTCTTGATTTGTGCCATCTCCGTTCTCAACCATTGTCAATCCTGAGGTAGCTGTGTTTGCCATCGGAGACGACATATTTGAGTTTTGGTATCTGCTTGCGCTTGAATCTGATATATTTGACACTATATATCTGTTTGTGCCTGACTCTTCCATTTCAATGCAGCGTACTTCCTTGCAAAGATCCTCCGAATTTCCATCGGATCGTTCTTTGCTCTCCTCCTGATGCAGATTGCCATCAACAAAATTAGGAATGCCAACTGACAACTGCCGAGAGGAGTCAGTGTGCAGGAAATTCTCTTCCAAGTCAGCAAGTTGGAATAAAGTCTCATCAGAACTACTCCTACTGTCTCCATCTGAATACTGAGATGTGCCAAAAGATCTAACACTGTTGGCTCGGCCGTGAGAAACAGGTTGAACAGGTGCCCCTGATGTTTGAATTTCAATGTCCCATGCATTTCGCACTCTCAATTTGGGGTAATAACGATCCAGATCCTCCTACAGTAACATGAAAATAAATTGAACTTAGTACAGGCAGGGGAAATTGAAGTGAAACTGGATTCTTCAATTTATGTTAGTACACATACTGCTGATGGTTTATCATCTCCAAGAACTCGCACCAGATCCTTAACCTGAGACTGAGCAAGGTCTCGTTGCTGAGTCAGCTCGGATACCTCTTTCTTGAGCTACACAATGAATAAACAAAACCAAAAGGTTTTTTAGACAAGAAAAGGATGCTGCATGAAACATGAACATGAAATACTGTGCTCTGTCCTCTTACATATGAGAACCATGGAGAACAAAGAAAAAACAAAGAAAAGATATTTCCAAGGTAAGCACAATGAAGATTTTCAGAGACTGCCACTTGAGACAACTCGAGAATCATGAGACAGAATTAAAAGTAATTAACATGGAGAAACCTGCTTGATCAAATTATGAAAAGACCAGAAAGAAAATATTTGAAGGTCAATACATATTAAAGAGAAAATTCCTGCTTTCCATTATCAGAATTTATATTTTTATCCTCTCTTTTGAATTCTTTGGTGATCTTTTAAGAGGTCAGCAAATCTGCTGGCCTCTGTTTTGTGCTTCTTTGCCCAGTTTTGGATATTCACTTAAGTTAAAAAAATACTATAAAAAAAGAAAAGAACTGAGTGAAGAGAATAACATATTGTTTAGAGAATGACATGACATCTTTCCATGCAAGGAACATGAATACTTGTCACAAATGTAATTTTGAGGATTTGTAAGATGCCAAACTTTTATACTAGAAGCCTATTAGTTACCTTTTCAATTTGATGGTCCTTTTCTCTTAGTAATGTTGAAGAATCAGCTGGAACAGTTTTTGGTCCTGAACCTCTCAACTCGTTCTCTAATCTAGTCAATTCTCTTTGCAAATGCTTCACCAATGCTTTATCCGACATGACTACATTAACCTGCGCATTTGTTGTCACTTCTTTAGCACAGCTTGCAAACAAGAGGGTATTTCTTGACTGTTCAACATGGCTATGTGCAGGACTCATGGTACAAATGATGGCAGTTCTAGCATTTCCTCCCAAGGAGGACTGCAGAATGCGGGTTAGCTTCGAATCTCGGTAAGGAACATGCCCATTTCTTCCCTTGCTGCACGAGTATTGCACAAACTAGTATCAGATATGACAATTCGTGTTATGCTAGAAATTCAATTGCACAAAGACTAACAGAAAGAATCAAAGGAAGTGAAGACACGACATAACAATTGTACATAGTAGAATAGGTTTTGGCAAATACCGTAACTGAGAAAAAAAAAAAAAAAAAAAAAAGCTGCACAAGCTGACCTGAGCTTGCGAATAACAGTGCCCAGAGTTAGTAGACTACGATTTATGTGGCAACCCTCTTTCAACCTTGTGCCAGCTGATAACGTCTGGGATGCACGCTCACTTCCGGCAAGATCGACAAAGTTCTGTACCAAAAGGAATTGTATCATTCTTTTGTTATCCCGTTATCCCTTTAACGATGGTTTTAAAAAAAAAACTCATTTTCTCCCTTTAAAAATAATAGTACTTACCACAACAGCTGTAAGGGAGCTTGATTTGTCATAGCCAAGAAACTCACGTGCTGAACTTTCTATTACCTGATAAAACCAAGACATAATGACCAGGGTAATTTAGTATAATTGGTAAGCAAACAAACATTGCTTAGCCAAGCTAAAAACAATGTGACATCTGCAGTTTGTTAGCAAAAAACAACTGGTCATACCAATCTGAGAATCTGATGAGATCTGGAGCTTGCTTCATTTAGGGCTGTTTCCCCTATCTGTCTTTGATCTGTGAAAATGCATTAATACATTGTTTAAATTTGCATCCACAGTCATCTGTTAATCAAATAATAGCTTAAAGCATCCTTACCTTCACAGACAGATAGAAGTTCTTTGAAATGATCCCAGTCCCTCAGAGTTGCCTCTGTAAGTTTCTCAACAATTGTTCCTCTCTATAAAAAGTCTAACAATTAGTACAAGACATGTAGAAGTTCTCAAGCATACCAAAAATGAAATTTACCTCTGGATCATCCAGAAGTCTAAGTGGAGTGGTATCTGCACTGAGGAGGTCCCTAACAGATTCGTTGTAGATCTCCATTGCAGAGAACTTTAAATGGAATTCTCTCTCCTTGTGCTACATATAATACACATTATTTAATCAAAGTTAGAGAACCATGAAACATAATGAAATGTGGAAACCAAAAAAATATATATATCATTATCTGTAAAATACCTTCTCTATGTAGTCATATATATCAGTAACAGTGTACTCAGTAATTCCACTCATGGTGTACGTCTTTCCACTGCTTGTTTGTCCATATGCAAAAATACTTGCTGAAAGGATGGATATATATTGATCAGTTCAAAGAAAAATTACCGAAGAAGAATAATGAAAAAGAAGGGAAAATAAATTATACTCTACTTACAGTTTATGCCGCTGACAACTGAAAGAGCAACTTTCTTAGCTCCTTCTTCATACACCCGCGTTGTGGAGCAATCAGTCCCAAATACTCTGTCTGATAAGGGAAAGAATACAGATTAAAGAAGTAAGCACATGTAAAAATTAAATCCATGAGACATAAAAGTAACAATATGGGCAATGCAAAATGCTCTACCAACGAACTCACAGATATATATATATCCAATAAATTTTTTGAAAGAGTTATGAGTATTAATATGGTCAGTTTTTCTGAAAATAGTATCAAAAGCAGGGCAAAGGAATTCGGAATTTCTAGGGACACTTAATTCAAAAAGAAATTAGAGCATTGAAATCACAAAGATTTCAGAAACTCCTGGACATGGAAACTAATTCCAGCAAAATGCTTCACAATCCGGTATAACCCGGTCCACTTGGGTCGAATGCTTCATAACGGTCATGTCAACTAAGTCTCAAAGTCCACATTATTCGAACAATTCAGACAGAAAACTGGAATGCATTAACCAAATAAAATCTAATTTTACAAAACTGCAATGTAAGCACTTCCTTACCAAATGTGTAGGCAGTTGGGTACATGGAGCGCTCAGAAACTGAAAGGTTGTTCCTGTATATGACAGTGCTGTCATTAATGCATTCCCAATCCGACACATCGTTTCTTGCAGTCTCCTTCTCGCTCAAAGGCCTCAGCCGGACTGAAACAAATATTCTGTCCCCGTGGCTACCTGGCTCTTGCATTGGCTCCTCGCCACCAATGGCCACCATCTTTCACCCTTACCCTATCTTCTTCCAGGCAAGACTGATAACGAGACTATATATCAACAGTCCAACACATTCAACTATGAACCATTAATCATTGGCTCTTTTGTTCAGCTCCCATTAACCTTTTCTTTCTATTCGGTTAATGCTTTATGTTCCCAAATGCTTAATAAAGCAAATGTGTTGCTGGGGTTGTACATAACATAATGGCCACCCAAGCTATACACCAACAATCATCATCTGCATCAACAGACCAATCATTTGTCAGTATCAATTCACCCACATTTTGTTCAGTGTTTTGTCTCGACCATGAAACTGGATTTCTTTAATCACCCTTTTTAATTCAGAAATGAAAAAAACAGTACACAAACAAACGGTGGCCTCTCTATTATAATGGAAATCTTGGATTTTTGTAAGGTGGTAGCCGAACACAGGCTGTCAAAAGTCTTATTCTAATAGAGCCCCATTTTGACAAAAAACAATGTATTTCAAAGAAACAAAGAGAACACCAGAGAAAGAAAAAACCGAACTTTTATTTAACCTTAGGCTTGAGAATTCACAGTCACTTTCAATCAAGGAATGTTTGTGACCTCAAGAAGATTCTTCTCTAACTGCAAAAGGGAGAGATGGAGAGGAAGAGGGAGAGAGAGAGTTAAAGATGGTGGTCTGAAATTGTGAACGGGATTTGATTTTCTGACGGAACTCTTGGGTTTTGGATGCTTCCACGTTTCTAAATTTAACTCTGTACAGCCAAATCCAAACAGAAATTCTACCACATTTCCCCAGAATAGAACACTCATATCTATATCCAAAAATCTATCATATTCTAAAAAAATCGCCACAGAATGCCAACAGATTTGAGCCAAAGAAAAAGAAATTTCTAATTTTGGATATTTCTAAAACTAAATTTGGAAATTTCCAAAATTTAACTGAGAACGCTGTCAGAGAAATTAACTACACACACTTAAAGCAAGTCCAAAATTGCATCAATCAGAGACCACCATGAAAATTGAAAACAAAAAATAATCTTACAAAATTAAACTCCAGTGAAATAACATTGAGCATATCAGAAATCGATTTGCATTCTCAAAATTCAAAAGCGAAAATGTTAAAATTTCTCTCACCTCATGAAATCCGAGACCACCATTTTTGGAAAACTTGGAGCTTCGACAAAATGATTGCTTTCCCTCAATCTCTGCGAGGACTGAGGAAGATGGGGCTCTACTCTACGAGGAGTGGTTATGGCGTCGACTTCTTTGTTAATTGTTAGTTGCTTTCGCAGCTGCTCTGAAAATCATTACTGGCCTTTGAATAAAACTACCGCGCTAACGCGAACGAGTGGTTACCCGGGGGTGTCGAAATGACTGATTTGCCCTTGACACTGTACCTAATTTGCGTGGCAGCCACGGCTAAAGCATTGAAATAATGGTCACCGTAAATTCGGTGGCGCACATGACCCTTTTAACTTTCCAAGTAAAAGTCCAAAAAAGCTTTCGACCGTCCACGTTAAACCCAAATTAAAAAATTTAACGTTAATGAAATAACATATTCATAATATTTGACTTAAAATTTTAAAGTGAAAAAGAAAAACATAAATGAATAAATACGAATGACTTTTATAAGATTGAGTGAGAGTAGTTTATTCATTGATAAATAATAATCTATATATATAAAGCAAAAGGCAGAGAATGGTGAAACATTCAAAATACCAGAAAATGCCCTTGATTAATTCAAACATTAATAATTGAAATTATTAATTAAATGAGGATAATATGGTAAATTCACAATTACAAAATTAAAAATAAAAACAAAATCAGATAATGGATCCTACTTTTATGGAAAATAACTACCCATTTTTTCTTTTCTTAATTCTAAAAACAAAAAAACCAATTGGCACACGCGTGAGCGTGTGGCAAGGGGCTAGTATATAATAATTCGCCAAATATGAGAAATATGTGTCACACACGTTGCGTCGAGCAATCAGAGGCAAATATGGAAAGTTTACTTATGCATAACTAGCCTCTTTGCACGCGCTTCCGCGCTTGCGAGAGGCTTTTTTTAAAAAAATTTAAATTTATTTTAGAATTAAAAAAGATAATGTGTAGTTGTGTTCCATAAAAATATGATCCATTATCTGATTTTTATTTTTATTTTTATTTTTTAAAATATAAAAAAGTGTGAATTTACCATATTATCCTCATTTAATTAATAATTTCAATTCTTAATGTTTGCATTAACCAAAGGCATTTTCTGGTATTTTGAATGTTTCTCCATTCTCTGCCTTTTGCTTTATATATATAGATGAACCCTTATTAGCTCTTGTTGTTACTACTTGATTTTTGATATTATAAAGTCCTATGTCATAGATCCATAAGCTCTCTACCTTTGACTTTTCATAAGCTCTCTTAAATAGTCTTCGTTTAAAACCGTCCAATTATTATTTATTGGTTATGAAAATGATCTTTAGTTCAACCCTTGACCCTAAACTTCACCATCACACATGAGCTAGGGTTTGTTGATGGAGCCCCTAGTTGTGTGACCGGTGTACTATATTTATATATACAGAAGCTATATATATATGTATTTATATCTCAGAAGAAAATATATATGAAGAAAAGCAGCTTATTGTGGCATGCGCGGCCATGCAAGCTTTTTATAATAAACAAATTTATATAAATGTCAGCTCAGCTGCTTCGAGGGTTTTATAATTTCTCCCTCTCCAAGTGTGAGGCAAACAAAAAGCTGCAAAACGAAGAGTATGGGGACCGCTTTACCTTTGACCATGAAAAAGAAGAAGAAGAATAATGCAGCATGAATGTAGTGAGACAGCCCATGTGGAAGAAAAGCTTAGTAATTTTTTTTTTCCAGCTTTTCGGGATGATATACTACACTCACACACACTATGAATCCTAGAATTCGAACCCAAAATCTTGCCTGAATGAGCAATTACTTCAAACCACTAATTCTTTGCTTAACATAAACATTAATTCGTCCCTCTTCGAATAGCAGGACCCATGCATTTGTCTTAGCTCTAAAAGACTCTAAAGAATTAATTAATTAATTAAAAAGATATGAAAAGTAAAAAGAAATTAATTAAATTAATTAAAATGGAATGGAAGGCCCAAATAAAATCTATGAATATATATAGTAGATAATGTGCATGCAAATTCATTCGACCAGAAGAAGAAGGCATAGCATTGCATGTGCAGTGGCACCATATTGTTGCCGACAGTGATACTTGTTTATTTTTAGCTCTCATTTCATTTGGGCACTTTTTGTAATTTCTTTGTTTTTGTTTTTCTCTTTGTCAGTGCTCAAAACAAAACAAGCTAGTTTTTTTAAGCGACTTATTTTCTTTGTCATGAAATCTGGAGCATGTTCGAGTTTTTAACAGAAAATTGTATACAAGTTATTTTGAACCCATCATATTCGATAAAAATAAATAAATTACATGGAGTAGGTTATAGAAAACTCAAATTCTTAATACTAGCCATTTAAATATACCAAAATATCCCATTCCCTTTCTTTTAGACCACATGTTTTGAAGTTTTTTTCTCGCTTAATTAGAAAAATACGAGTGCCAGTAGTTTTTGTTGAACTTTAGACTAGATTGGACTAGCATAATACCTATATTTTACATGCATTTAAGGTATAATATGCATATGTTGCCTAACTTTGAAAAAAAATGAGGACTATCGATAAGAAATTGATGACTAAAATTTAACCCCACTAAAAAAAAATTGGCAACAGTCACCACTATTTGGTGACATTGGATGACAAAATTATTTGGTGATATTTGGTGACTATTGACACTTTATTTTTTTAGTGCCCCCTAATCTCTTGAAAACGGGAATTATGAGGGATAAGTTTTAGTCATCAACCTCTTATGAATAGTACTCATTCTTCCTCCAAAGTTAGACAACAATATCCATATTATGCCTTGATTGTTAATCTAGTCCGTTCTAGTCTACTCCTCCCCATAAAACAAGCTTCAAGTGTCGTGCCTTGAAAAATAACATATATCTATTAAACACCATTATTTGACAAACCTGAAGTAAATTAGCAATGATAGTTTGGCACACCTAAAGTAAATTAGCAATTATTTGATAAACCATTATTTGGGGCACCTAACTATGGTCTACGCATAATTAGCAATGATATTCGAGATAACCTCAATTAAGTGGACCTATAAAGACGTGGAGTAATGACACGTGGTGGATTGTCATTTTCCAATTGTCTTACGTTAATCTTGGATATATAAAATCTTTAATTAATTCCTTGCACCTTCCCATGAGCCATGATAGAATGTCACAGACACATATAGTTTAAGAAACCTAAGACTTGTGTAGACTGGTTGAGATGAGTAACAAACACAAAAATCCATCTTACTTTCCCCGAGATCAGAAAAATCTGTCCAGGATTGAAAACGAAAACCCAACTAATTCCAACACTCTTCTGAATGATTGTGGTAAATAATCAAGCTCATCCATATTGGATTAATATATTAAAATTGGGAGGACATTATTTAACCAGCTAGCTATATGTACCTTCTAACTTAAAATCTAATTTTACCTGTTCCACTAGAAATTGGCTGCGAGTGAATTGGAATTGGGCATAATTAATGGCACCATTAGCCCATTACCTACTTCACTATATAAAATATATAAATATGTTTATAATATCCAAATCAGAAAATAACTATATATTTGTGTGGATTTCAATTTTTGTATGTGCGTTTCAACTAGCAAAAAGTAAATTATTTGGTTAAGGATGTCACTCCCAACCTAACAGCCAGTGCATAGGCAAAACCGATTCATATTTAATTTGATGGATGACTAGCAAACCCAACACAGTATTTATGATCAATTCCTAATATTCAAAATATATTTTTATTTTACTAAAATGAAATTAACCCTAGTTAATGAAGTCCTATTAGGGATGCTTCAACTAAATTTCATTGTTGAAATTAATTTGTGGTGTATAGCTCAGTTAGTTGAACTCTTCTATCTCTATCCATGTGGACAGAGGTTCAAAATCCCTAGACACCCAATAAATATTTGTGTGTAAACCCCTCTTCCTCAATTGCTTGAATTGAAAGAAAAATTCATCGTTGAAGGGTCTTTTATTCAACAAAAAAGAAGAGAAAAACAATGTTGAAGGAGTCATTGAGTATGGGCTCATTGCACAACATGGGAGATCAAGTAACTGGCCCAACAAAATAAAATAGCAAAAGAAAACCCAAACAAGCAAAACGAACGGAAGAAAAAAGAACCAGAAAAGCCCAAACCAAACGAATGAAAAAACCATTCAGGCCCATGCGGGTACGGCAACCTCCGCCGCCGCTGGAGGCAAAAGAAATGAGGAAATGCAGGTGGAGACTGTTTCAACTGGCCTCTACTGACAAGATAAAGATATATGGTAAAATGCTTGATGAGACCAAATTGGGTTACTCAGAATTTTTAAAAGATGATTGGGCTGCCTGTGGAAAAAACAAACGTGTGGGTGAATTGGGATCCCATTATTTGCAAGTTCTAGGAATATTTGTTAGCATGCTCTCCAAGTGACAAAGTCCAATAGAGACAGCAAACAAGTACAAACATAATTTATAGGAACCAAACCAGGCATAATGGATCTAAACTCATACAAACCAAAAGCCCAATGAGCACTTTCCCATTGTTTCTCAAATTATTCTGTTCAAACATGCATAACAAAATATAGAAAAGAGACACAGAACACATTCAAAACATTTTCATTATCACCGTCCAACAAGTTTCTTAAAAAAGGCAGATCAATCTGTTGGTGAATGATATCTCATCCTATCTGTCTATTTTGGATTGTTGAGTTTATAGGAAGAAAAAAAGATGATAACGTCATGTGGGAGAGAGGAAACATCACAGAAACTTCTCATTATTTGGCATCTTTGTAGTTCCCTGGATTTACAAGCTTCTAAGAACTACCTGAAGTTCCAAGAAAAGGTTGGGTCAAAATGCACGCTTGCCCCCATTTCATATTTTGGTTTTTTGCTTTAGGATACTAACTAAACTGTGTGTACCTTTGGACTTGAAATCAACCACACAAAATGATTGATGATTAGGAAATACCTTGAGATATAATCTGCCTGATGAAAATTAAACAGTGGCTAATTGATGACATGATTTAACATGTTAGAAAATGCACAGAAAAAAAGAAAAAGAAAATAGTACCCTTTTTATTGTGTTTAACACATAGTTGATGTGGCCTTCAGGGATATCACCACCCCTCCCAATATGTCAAGGTGGTCAGTAGCTGTGAGGATGACTAAATTTAACTTGTCTGGTATGATCTGAGAGAATCTGCCAGGAAAGTTCCTCACAACAGCAAAGAACAATGTGCAAAAAATTGAATTGAACTCAAAAGATGCACCAAAATGTGGCTTTATAAAAAGGCACCTCCCCTAATCTTGTGATGCAGGGCATACAAGAAATCAAAGAGAGAATTCTAAGTGCAAGTGAGAGTCATAAGAGTAAGAGTGTCAAATGGAGATTGAGGAGTTAAGCAACTGCGAGGCACTGCCTTTGCTCTCTTTAAATCATGTGTCTTTGTTATGCAGATCGGTGTGGAATTCTTTGAGGTTCTATGAAGAAGTCTTGGGCTTTGTTGTCATCAAACGCCCTTCTTCTTTCAACTTCAATGGAGCCTGGTTAGCTTTCTTTCTATCTGAACATGCTTTTTATAGTATGGAATTGTTTTCATACGCAGCAAAGTTGAATATTTATGATTGTCTTCTTGAAAAGAAAATGCATGCTTTTCCAAAGTTCGTTTAAAAGAAAATAACAAATCAATCTGTCTCTGACCTTGTGTAGGTTGTATAACTATGGGATCGGGATACACTTGATTGAAAGTCCAGCCATGGAAGACTATGAATCTCGGCCAATCAATCCCAAGGACAACCACATCTCCTTCCAAGTAAGAGCTGCACTGGTACTTGTAGAACCTGTAATGTTATTTGTGGTTAAATATAACAAATATGTTTTGGTTATGATCATGCAGTGCACTGATGTTGGACTTGTTAAGAGGAGGCTGCAAGACATGGCGATGAGGTACGTGACAGCCGTGGTGGAGGACGATGGGGTCAAGGTCGACCAGGTGTTCTTCCATGACCCAGACGGGTATATGATCGAGCTCTGCAACTGCGAGAACATCCCAATCATTCCCATCTCTGCTTGTGCCTTCAAACCCAGAGGTAGTAGTTTCAAGAAGGCATCGATCAATAAGTGTGGATTCATGGAAACTGTGATGATGGAAAGCTTGAGCCTGGACATGATGAACTTCTCATTTTAAGTTTCAGAAGGAGTGATAAGCCTCACTCCTTTCTGTCAACTGGAAGAAAAATGTTGCAAATGTATTACAGGGTCTATATAGTGTGGTATTGTGACTTGTGTCTTGGTCAGAAGACAAGTTGTATTGGTTTTCTACTGCTTGTAATAAAGAATTTGTGGGGAAGATTAAGTTGTACTGTGTGTATGCATATACTTAATCTCTTGAGGCCAATATGTGCCATGTGATTAAGCTCATATTATTGAAGCAAGAAACTCCTTAATATAGTGTGAGTTAATTTGGCGATATGTAGTTCGATATATATCTTACTGATTTCGCTCTTTCTTCACTAATTCAAGTTTCAAGTTTAAATGTTTATACACTTGGAAACAAAAAATTGAGTTAAAAGGCAGTATGGATACAGGACGCCTTAAGATAAAGGTCAGATGGTAGATGGATAAAAAAGTTTTGAAGATACCTATCTTTGTGCTTGACTGGAAATGTTTCTACAAATAAGCCATTTGAATTGAGCTCTTTAATATCAACCTTTACACATACATCTTAGCTCTTCAAGCACTTTCTGGCTTTGCAATTTGTTTGTACCAGATACTGCAGAAAATCTGCTAACCAGGGAACAAGATATTCCAAGAACATCAAGCGCTGAACAAAGCTTTGTCTATGCTCCATAGGGAACTAGTCTCTGAAGGTCAATATAACCTCAAGTATTGTTGCCTCTATACATCATCATCCTTGTTATAGTCTTTGAAAGGAGACTGAGAGTTACGTCACAAGTTATACCGTCCTCCAACTTTGTGACAGTTTATGCCTCTGCTGTAGTCAACCACCACAACATCGAATCGCGATAATAATATTAACTGAATAAGTGGAGGTGGGAGAAGCGACAAGAGTGCATTTTGCAACCACTGAATGATGTTTTTCCTCCTCTTTTCATCTGTCACATATTGATTACTTGCAGATGTGGATACATGCATGGCCCCTTCACATCGAAGAAACATTTTGATTATGGTGAGAGTGAAACCAATTCAATTTCTCATTTCGATGATTAAAAGCTAGAGATGTTATACAGGTGTCCCTCTATATCAGGAAGAAAACCTTTCTCCATCATTTCTTCTTTTACTATTTCATATGTAGTTCGATTTGGGACCAAACCTTTCTCCAGCATCTCATTGAGAAGTTCATTTGCAACTTTAAGCTTTCCCTTCATACAATGTCCCTTGATCAACACATTGTATGTTACTATATTTGCCCGTTTCCCTTCTTTCTCCATCTGTAACCTCACATTCAAAGCTGCCTTCAGGTTTCCTTCCCTGCAATAGCCATCCATCAAAGTATTGTACGTCACGTGGCTTGGACTCAAACCTTTTTTAAACATCTCATTCAAGAGCCTTTCTGCCTTTCTTGACTCCCCTTCTTTGCACAAAGCATCTATTAATAAATTATACGTTATGGGATCAGCTTTCAAGCCCCTAACCTCCATTTCAAGCAAGAACTTCCTAGCTAATTCCATGTTTCCCTGCCTACAGAAACAAGCAATCCAGCAGTTAAACGTCGAAGTGTTTGGGGAAACCCTTCTCTCTAACATTGAATTATGCAATGCGTATGCTTCCTCCATCATTCCATGCTTACAGTAAGCATCAATTAGCGTATTATATGTTATAGCATTGGGCGCCAGGCCTCCATTCATAATGTCATCAAACAACTCTTTAGCTTCCTTCATCATCTTCTTTTTGCAGAACCCATTTATGAGTGCATTGTAGGTAACTATATTTGGCTTCAAACCCAAGCCAAGCATTTCATCCCACAAACCACAAGCCTCGTCAAGCTTCCCATTACAACATAACCCATTAATCAGAGAATTATATGTAACCATATTCGGTTTCAAACCCTGCTTCATTTCCTCAAACACCTTAACCGCAGAAGCTACATTTTCATCTTTACAGAACCCATCAATCAAAATATTAAAAGTAATCTCATTCGGGCGAACATTATTTGCCACCATCTCCTTCAAAATGGCATCAGCTTTGAGCATCTTCCCCAATCCACCCTTTTTGCAATACCCATCAATAAGAGTATTATAAGTAACCACATTTGGTGAAATCCCCCAAGCTTTCATGTCATTAGTAACATCCCTTGCCTTGTTCAATTTCCCAACTTTACAAAAACCATTAATCACAATACTAAAAGTGAACAAATCAGCCTCTATCCTCCTCCTAACCATCTCTTTGTACACATATTCAACATACCCAATTTCATTTTCCTTCACCAAAGCACTCAACAAAGAGTTACAAGACAAAACTGACAACTTAAACCCGTAATCCCCAGCTCTCTGAAATGCTTCAAAACCCAAACGGGTCTTCATATTTTTCACATTTGCCAGCACCAACATATCAATTATAACAGAATTTGCACAAAACTGGTTGCCACACATTGAAAGCATGTGAAAAATTGAAGAATTCGAATGCTTTTCATTGTTTCTAACAAATCCATCTAAGAAAGCTCTGATCTTTGAGTATTTTTTTGCATTTGCTAGGTAGTGCAAAAGTCTACAAGTGAGTTCAAGAGGGTGTGTAACATTGAAATTCTTCTGCGACCAACTAAAGTACCTGAGTATCAGAACTGGGTCAGCTCCTGCATCAAACAGTTGGTGAAGAACCGCGATAAAGTTCGAGTCTTTGAGGTGGGTTTTCAGCTCTGACCAGTGTTGCTTTGCTATGAGCTCTGAAATGATTGGGAGGCTGAAGGGCTGTGAGCTTGGATTTGTGGAGATGGAAATTGAGGAACATAGTCTGATGCAGGTTCGACGATGCCCCTGAACGTGGACTCGGGCCTGGAGGCATGAGGAGGAGGACGAGAGAAGTTTCAGCATTTTCAGTGGCGGTACAATTGAAATTGGAGGTCAAAATTGGAATTTAATTTAGGGTATGAGTTTGCTTGTAGACCCAGTGGTTTCTCTGTGTATGGGAAAACGGCCATTTCTGCGACTCTGGAGTTTTTGAGAGAGGAGTCAGTGACTGCCGCCTTTTTTAACGACTGTCGGACCGTAAACGGGCCGGCCCGAACCTGGGAATTGAGCCCTTCCACTTTATTTTAAAAAAATTTCAATTTCTTATGTTTCAAAGTTCTTGAAATATGTATTTTCTTTTGTTTTAAAGATTTAAAGATTAATCTTTAAAAATATTTGTCTTTTTAGGAATTTGCTAGTGTTACACTTTGTACCCGTTGTATAATTAGGTCATAAAATTTCAAACCATTTGTGTTCGTATTGTGTTCGTGCTAACTTAATGGGTTTTAAGTAATTATAAAGCTAAGTGAAATTCTCAAATAACTCTAAAAAGGTTATTGCATTTATGAAATTTCGAACTCTATATATATATATATATATATATATATATATATATATGTTTTTGTACAAAGGAGACCCAACTCTCATATTATATTCTACAAAAATTAGGAGACCCAACTCTCAACCACATGAACATACCGTAGAGAAAAAGTAAAATAAAATTCAACACACCAACCCAATTTTTGTTTAATTAACATCATTTATTTGGTGAAAAATCACAAGTATATTAAAGAGAATTTAGATATGTTGCAGAAAATACAAGCGATAAATTATAAGAGAATGTAGTTTTCTCACACACACTATTAAAGTGTCATGAGATTTAATATGAGACCACTGATATGCAAGTTAGATCATTTTTCAAGTAGAATATTTATACAACTCATTTTCTGCTATAATTTTTTTTTTTCCCAAATGCTGTAAATACTTTTTGAGTTGCCAGATCCTCAAGGGACATGAATAGTTAGCATTCATGGTGTCACGTCTTCCCGTCCACTCAGATTATCATCCTTCCATATATATGACCGTTTTAGGTAGCACGGATAGATAGATATATGTAAAGGGCCCCAAAGATGCTCTGTGAACGGCAGGGCGTTGGTTGAGCTTGAGAGCTGTAAAACGAAATGGGAGAGCAAAGAGAGACCATGAAAACAAGCAAGTAACAATATTTACCAGAAGGAAATGGACCCCACGTCAGATATGCATCTGGTGGGTGAGAAGAGCCCAAGAGCCACAATCGAATATCAACCCCACTCTGCCTCTTTAAACTTGTGGCCAAGGTGTGAGCTTTGAGCTTTGGGAGAGACAAAGAGCGAGCCTTTTGAGTTTGAGGAGCCAACAAAGTTGACAAACCCCAACAACGTATTTATGATGTTGCTTATCAAATTTCCCATATCAATTTTCTATTATATAGTTTGTTTGTTTGTTTGATTGTTTATATTATTATTCTTTGTCTTCTCGAATCTCCCCAACAAACGCCAACCCAACCAAACATAACCCACTTTTATCTCACCCTAATCCTTTTTCCTGTTCCTGGTCCTTCCCCTCATTATTGACTTCATGACTGATCTCAACCACAGTGTGAGTTTGATATCAGTGTTTGTTTGATAAATC
This sequence comes from Prunus avium, assembly GCF_965620075.1. Lineage (NCBI taxonomy): Eukaryota > Viridiplantae > Streptophyta > Magnoliopsida > Rosales > Rosaceae > Prunus > Prunus avium. The sequence goes on along the minus strand of NC_142290.1, from coordinate 33,194,701 downwards.
CCAAATCACCAACACAAGTAGATTTTGGTGAATTGGGTTTTGGTGATTTGCTGCTTTGGTTTGTTGTATATGGGTTTTTGATTAGATGTGAGCTTTGCATATGTGCTTATCTTATATGTGTTAGTTGGGTAGAAATATGAGAGTAGTGGAAGAGGATAATCATGCGAACACTTTGTGACTCTTGTGAAAGCGCAGCTGCAATCGTATTTTGCGCTGCGGACGAGGCTGCTCTTTGCCGTGCCTGTGATGAGAAGGTTTGCTTTTTTACCATCTGGCTCTTAATCTTCTATAGTAACCAATTGGCAGATTCATATGTTAAAGCCCAAAATCTAGGGGAACAGGAACTGCTTGTTTTTTTTTAGTACAAGTGACAATCTAAACTAGAGGGGAGGGGGTTTTCTTACACACACGACCAAGATGTCTTGGGTTTCGAACCTGAGACACCTTTGGCTGTTTTTCATATGTTTAGTTTACTGGGTGCAAGTTGAACCCCATATGCTGTTGGGTTGTTATATATAGTCAGGTGAGTTTATATTTGTAGCTCTCCTTTACTTGCTGGTTGAATTGTTAGTTGCTTCCATGCTTAACTAACATGAGGTAAAGAAGTTTTTGGAGCAAACATATTGCATTGGTTGTACTGCTAGAACCTTGTAATTTCTTGTTTCCTCTGTTGTTTACTTTCCTTTTGTCTTTCCCACATTGCATATATCCTTTTCAATAAAAAATTACTTTTGGAAATAGCTTAGTGACTGAGAATGGTTACATAATTTCCTGGAAGAGAAAGTTTTGTTTGTTTGTCCATTTTCAATGGAAATAGCTTATGGCTGGCAGGTCCACATGTGCAATAAGCTTGCTAGCCGACATGTGCGGGTTGGTCTTGCAACTCCCAGTGAAGTTCCCCGGTGTGATATCTGTGAAAATGCACCTGGTATGCTGGCCTTTTTTTGTTTTCGTTTTTTGGCTTGTATATTTTCCTGTTGATATGTCTTTATGTTAATCGAAAATAAGAAAAGAAAAAGAATTCACACTTATTCTATCTTCTTGGAAACTACTTGTAGCTTTCTTTTATTGCGAGATAGATGGAAGTTCCCTTTGTTTGCAATGTGATATGGTTGTTCATGTTGGAGGCAAAAGAACACATGGAAGATATCTTGTGCTTAGGCAGAGAGTTGAGGTTTGTTAATCCTTCTTTCCATGAACTGGTTTTTTCTTCTTCTTCCAGCTGCTACATTTGACTTAGTGTTCTACATGATTTGGTTGTTCTGTAGTTTCCAGGAGATAAACCTGGTAATGTTGATGACCCGGCTTCCCAACCCGTTGATCCGGGTGAGACCAGAAGAGTACAACATCAGCCACCTAGAATGACAATAGGAGAGAACCAGCAAAATCACAGAGCGTCTCCTATTCGTATATCAGATGCCAATGCTGATGGGCATGTAAAGATGGATACTAAATTGATTGATTTGAACATGAAGCCTCATCGGATGCATGAACAAGCTTCAAATAAAGAGGTTAGAGTGTTTTCAGTGTTCAGTGGTTAGTAAATTGCAAGAACTAGATCATAGTTGCTTGTATGGGCATGAAAAAAGTGGTTAATAAATTGAAAAGTTTATCATTTATGTGCAAGTGAACTTAAAAAACAAGCTTGTTTAATTCATAAGCTAAGAAATTGAAGCTGGGAAGACAGCTGAAATAGGAACTCCAAATTGATGTAAGAAGAAATTGAAGCATGCTCATAAGTTGAGAATTATAATATTTTTTTCAGTATAAGAAGAAAAGAGTTCCCATTCCCTATATATCTATTCCTTTCTTGCATTTCATAAGTATATAAATGACGCACTTCAAGTTCTCATTGTATTCTCTTCTTTTTGCTTTGAAGCTGAACTGAAAGATTGCAATTCTACAACCTTGGGCATAACTTAAACAGAACCATTCTCTCTATAGGAGATTCAATCAATGCTTAACTTGTTGGCTTTTCATATTTCAAACCATGTATTGATTAATTGTGATGCCTACCAGTACATTTAAGCAACAAGCATCTCTTGTTCTTAAACAGGACTAATGCAACATATCCGGAAGCATCAGCTCCTGCAGATTACTTCACCAGTTGCCGGAAGGGTGCTTCATCATATGCCTCGGTTATCTGCTGCTTCAAGTGGAGCTTTTAAGTAGGCATATGATCATTAAGGTTTGGAGAGTGTTCCCCATTATGTAGTTTAGTTGTGCAGGATATATAGTTGGAAAGCATCCATAACTTGCTTCAAAAGCAAAATATCATTATTTAGTGCAACTCATGTCATAGTACCTTTAGTTTTGTTTGTTTTGGAATTTTTGCAGGTACTCATACAAAAATGAGGACTCTCTTGTAATGGCACTAAAATTTGAGAATTATATTTTTTCATAAATTACATGCTGAATTCTTTAGGAACTCGAAAACTGTTTGCTTAAAACTGCAAGCAGAGGAATATGAGACTAGAGCATACAACAATCTGAACAAAGGAATAATGGGTTTATGGAGGAACCTAAGGTTTAGCTTTGCACTTAATCAAAACCTAAAAATGATTGGGAGTGTTCTAATTGAACGTAACGTAATAATTTATTTGCTTCGAGCCAGGTGAAGGTGTAGTCTCGTCTAAATCTATGATGTTTTCAATACTGAAAATTGGTACTTCTTCTCCGGAAGAGGTTCAAAGTTCGAATCTTCCATTGATAAAACTAAATGAAAGTGTTTTTTAATGGGAGAAGCATTTGGATTTTCAATGAAATTTTTGATAAGCTGGTGATCCAATACTTGTTCTACATTTCCACACGAGACAACTGAAGCACAGTCAACGGCCCACAATAAGACTACCAAAAATTTGGGCCGGTACATCGGCCCTCCAAAATAAACTGTAAAAACCGGTCCCTACCCAAAGTAAAACAACAAAAGACAAAGGATTGCTTGCTTGCTGCTGTTGTATAGAAACAGTGTTCTTTTTTTTCTGTTGAGCTGAGACTTTGACAGAGGAACCACCGCCAATCAATCGGGACGACGATGAGGCGACTTCCGATGACGAAGTCGTTCTCGTTCACGCTCTTGTTAACGACGACGTTTTGGACGCTCTCATATGGCTTTGTGAGGCCTCCAACTCTGCTTCAGCTTCAGAGCTTGTCCGGAAACGGCAATTACTTGACGAAGGAGGAGCTCTGGTTTGATCAAACCCTCGACCACTTCTCTCCTTATGACCACCGCAGATTCCCCCAGCGCTACTATGAATTTCTTGACTACTTCAGACCATCGGACGGTCCAATTTTTCTCAAAATTTGCGGAGAATCCGCGTGCCCCGGTATATCTAATGATTACCTAAGTGTAAGTTTGATTTTTGATTTCTTCAAAAAGGTTATAAATTGGAAAAAAATCGCAACTTCTTGTAAAATTGTTGAAGTGAAGTCTCGTTGTGCAGGTTTTGGCGAAGAAGTTTGGGGCAGCTGTGGTTTCGCCTGAGCATCGATACTATGGAAAAAGTTCTCCTTTCAAATCACATACAACAGAGAACTTGAAGTATTTATCATCAAAGCAGGCGCTTTTCGATTTGGCTGTTTTCCGTCAGTTTTATCAGGCAAGCCCATCTTTCAATTTTTTGAATTTGATTGTCTTCAGTTAGAAAATGGCCCAATTGAGCTTGTAGTTTACTGGTTTTTTTCGCTTAATTATTTTTAGGAATCGTTAAATGTGAAGCTGAATAAAACCAAGGAAAATCCGTGGTTCATATTTGGTGTCTCGTACTCCGGAGCTATGAGTGCATGGTTTCGACTCAAGTTTCCTCATTTAACATGTGGAAGTCTTGCAAGTTCTGCAGTTGTTCAAGCTGTTTATAACTTTCCTGAATTTGACCAGCAGGTGACTACAATGTTAATAGGTTTCTTTCCCCTTTAACATGAGAATGAGATTGTAGTTCTGTGGTCTCTGCCTCAACCCTGTTGCTCTTAACTTCAATCCTATCCAAATGCAGATTGGTGAGTCTGCCGGTCCGGAATGTAAAGCTGCACTACAAGAAACTACTCGTCTTGTTGAAGGAAGGCTTGCAACCAACGGGAAAGCAGTAAAGGCGTTGTTTGGTGCAACCCAGGTTGAATTTTTCATCCCTTCCATTCATCATTTGTAAATCATGATATACTTTCAAAGCATGACTCTAGTCTCACGCCGGTAGGATTTTCTTTAATACTATCCACCTCGCATCTTGACCTTAAGTCTGTTTGCAGCTTGATATTGAAGGTGATTTCTTGTATTTTCTGGCGGATGCTGCTGTTATAGCGGTAAATATTACTTCTTTCTTAGTTTTATCAATCAGTTTTCAGTTTCTCAAATTAGTGATTATTATTTGTTTGAACATTTTCAGTTTCAATATGGAAATCCAGATAAGTTATGCTCCCCTCTTGTTCAAGCAAAGAACAATGGAGAGGATTTGGTGGTATGTTCCTCTTCTTAACATTCCGTTTGGTTCTTTAATTGAACAATCGTGGTCCATTGTGTTCTATAATTAGCCTACAGTTACTTTGCTTGTCTTATGTCAGAATGTTTACATGAATTGTAGTCTAGCTTTCAGTGTCCAAATGAATTACCTCTTTATGCAATATTTCTAATTTCAACTCTAGCGGTAGCATGAAATTTCTATTGCACATTTCCTCTGTTTAGTTTTTAATATGAATTCATTGTTTATGCTGTATTTTTATTTATTTATAATAATTCTAACTTCCAAGGAGAGTAAAAGAAAAACAGAAAAAAAAAAGAGAAGAAGATTGTTTTAACTTGGTAAGTTGTAAGCGGTGCTAATCATCTGGTTCTTGACCTTATGCTTCATGAAGAACGAAGATGCATATATCATTTTTCTCTAAATGTCTAATGTTTCTAATGGAAAAAAGTAATCTCCTTGCAGGATGCGTATGCCAAATACGTTAAAGTGTATTACCTTGGAAGTTTTGGCGTTGACGTTGAAACATATAATCAGAAACACTTGAAGAACACTGCTGTTAGTGAGGCCAGTTCTGATCGGTTGTGGTGGTTCCAAGTTTGTACTGAAGTTGCATATTTTCAGGTGGCACCTGCAAATGATAGCATCCGGTCTTCAAAAGTCGACACAAGGTATGTTTCTGAAAATGCTTTGATCCAAGTATTACATTTTTATCATTTCTACTTTGTAGCGCTTCTAGGCATCTCTGGTTGATAGTTTTTCATTGTTGCAGATACCATTTAGACCTTTGTAAGAATGTTTTTGGAGAGGGTGTCTATCCTGATGTTGTTGCAACAAATATATATTATGGAGGCACAAAAATTGCAGGTCAAACTTTTCCCAGTAATTATATATTACTATTTAGTAGCATCATTTCTATCTACTCTTTCATTTTAGCTCTTAACCTTTATCACCATTTATTCATTTTCCTGATTTTTCTAAATGAAGACACATCTGGGTATTTATCATTGGTTCACTTGATCTTATGAAAAATGAATCTGCAGGTTCAAAAATAGTTTTTACAAATGGCTCACAGGATCCCTGGCGTCATGCATCCAAACAGACTTCATCTCCAGATAGTGAGTATCCTATTGCTTTGACGAGAAGTCTCATTATTGTTATCCTATGCTCTGATTTGAAAATGTTTGAACAATGTTGCTTTGTATCATGCTTGATATTCTAGACTAAATTGTACCCAGTCTTTTGTACCAAGAAGGAATTTTCACCTATGAGTTTACTCTTGATACGTTACAGATCTAATCTTTGTACCACCAAATTTCGTTTGGGTAGTTTCATCTGCAGCAGTTTTAAACTGGTATTCTAAGGATATTGCACGTTTACTGTGCCTTGGAGACATGTGTTGAACTGTTATGGAAAGTCTTTAGAAGGGATCAGACATTTGATAGACTTTCACTTATTTTACATACTCTTAGATCTCTCTGTACTCTCGTTTACTGAACTCATTTTTTGTAAAATAAACTTTCAGTGCCTTCCTACATCATCAATTGCCATAATTGTGGTCATGGAACTGATTTGAGAGGATGTCCTCAGTCTCCTTTAACTCTTGAAGGTAAGTTTTATTCGTCTGTATTTATATTTGTTTTTATTTAGAATACAATTGGTTATGAAAATGCCAGCACAAGGTTTGCTTATTATTAAGATGAAGGTTTGAAATTCCCCTTTGTGGAGCCAGTTTGGGATCATATTAAGTTTTCCAGATTGCTTTTGGAGCCAGTTTGGGATTATATATCCTTCAGTTAAATTTCTTCCATCTTTTTACTGATAGAAAGCGTGCATACCAGATTGCGACCTTTAGTTTTGTGGTTCTGGGTGCAGACGTGGTATGGGATGTCAATTCCCTTGTGTTTGTTGTGTGTTGCCCCTCCTCCCCAACCACCTTTCTCTGTATATTTGCAAAGAAAGAACAAGGATGAAAGAAAAAAATGCACAAAAATATGGAAATGGAAAAACTACCTAGTAGCCGAATATTTTTTCCAAGTTAAGAAATTACTCAATTCCAAGTTTATCCCGGGTTGAAGAAGAAAATTGTGGAGTAGCTGGGTTTTGTTATCAACATGCACTTTTTAATTTTGGCAGCCATGGGAAGTTTCCCATGTTTATAAAGGGCATTAAATGCGCCTCAACGTTGGATACTTTGGGTCCGAACTTGATTTTCATGGATGGATGTTCTTGTTGATAATTTTCCCATTCTGATGTTGTATTTATTAGAATCTATGGCTTCTCCGTTTCAGGCAATTCCCAGAACTGCAGCAACCCTGATGCAGTCAACAAAGTAAGGCAGCAACTTGTAGAACACATTGACTTGTGGCTGTCTGAATGCGAAGAATCTGGTAGGAGCTACATGTAATATACTTTATGTGATGTGCGATGTGTTTGTATAACTAATCTCAATCTCACCTCTACCTTCTCAACAGATGTTTGATTATTAATCTAGCAAGGATAATCCCCGTATGTACACAGATCGTATGTATAGGTATAAAGTCTTTTTCTTTTGCTACTTCCATGTTATTGCAACATCAATGAAAAGCTTACGAGACTTTTCTCCTTTTTTTTCCCTTCTTTTCCCAACTGCCGATGGGGCATATATATTATTTATGTTTTTCATTTTACATTTTTAACAACTCATTGTTTCATCAGTCTTCCTCTTCCTCTTCCTCTTCCAAATCCTCCCTCACCAATTTTGTTTACATTGTGGTCGTCCATTTTTTGCCTCTTTGCTTCTTGATTTTCAAGCTTATTAGCCCCTTCCTCTGTTTCATCGTTCTCGACCTTATTACGTTTGAGGAAATTAGCAAGTCCGTCCAGAGCAACATCAACATCATCACTCTTCATGAGCTCCTCGGCAACCTCTGCTGGGGTGACCTCTGCGCTCTCTATCAACCCTTCAATCTCTCCCCAAAGCTGATGAGGGTCGTTGTCGCCATGGAAGCCAAGGTAGTTAGATGCCAAGATCCTGAACCCACTTGTGGTGCAATAGGACATGTGAATGTGGACGTCCATTCGACCGGGACGCAGCAAAGCTGGGTCAAGTCTATCCTTGTGGTTTGTGGTGAACACAATGATTCTCTCATCACCACAGCTTGACCACAAGCCATCTATAAAATTCAGTAGGCCTGAGAGAGTCAACTGCAATTGAATAGGTCCGCTTTAGAAACTTATTATATTATATATACACAAAACTTAACAAATAAAATAAATAAACAGAGCACTGAGCACTGACCCTGTTGTTAGATTGTTGTTGATACACACACTGCTGCTGCTCATCGAACTGCCGGTCGTGCATTTCCAGACTGCAATCAATGTCCTCAATCACCAAAATCGAACGGTTGGTAGTGGACAGCAATATCCTCCTCAGATCATAGTTGCTGTGAATACTGGCGAGCTCCAAATCATACACATCAAACTTGAGATAATTAGCCATGGCCGCAATCAAGCTCGATTTTCCAGTCCCAGGAGGGCCATACAACAAGTAGCCTCTTTTCCAAGCCTTGCCCACTTTCTTATAAAACTCCCTCCTCCTCACAAACCTGTCCATGTCCTCTACAATGGCTCTCTTAAGCCCCGGCTCCATGGCCATCGTCTCAAATGTAGCTGGATGCTCCAGATTTACAGAACCCCAAATGCTCGAACCCATGCCGTTCTCGTCATCGCCCAAGCATGGATCTCGGGTGTAAAGTTTCACGACTTTTTCTTTCTGTTTGATTGCATTGGCCTGAGCAAACACATGAGGCAAGTAAAAGTACCACTTTGTCTTTGTGTTTCTTGTGGAATGTTAGCTCAAAGCAACGCTTTTCACTAGACTGGTTGTTGTTGTTGTTGTTGTTGTTGTGACGGCGGAGGCTGTGGTTTTGGGATTCGGATCGCTGATCGGAGGAGCAGACATAACGCCATGTTAGTTTAACGTTGTCAAATGTGTCGTTGACTTGTTGGCCTTGGTCAATGGAAAGGCTAATGGTCTTCTTTCGAGGGGTTTTGCTGACCCGAAGACGTTCGGTCAACGGACTGATCTTGGTCCGGAGGTAGAGCTCGGCAGCGTCATAGACTTGGTTGCGTGTCATGCCAGAGTGCTCGTCGATAATGAGAGTGAGGTGGGAGGAGAGAGGGGTAAAAAGGTAGCTGAGGCTTGAGTAGATGTAGGAGTGGAGCTGGCGGGGGATGAGCTGGTCTGCCATGGAGCGGACCAGCATCATGGAGGCTGCAAAGGAGGCATAGGCTGAGAAGAGAGTGGATGCTGTTGTGGGTGCATCTTTGAGGCTAAACATTGTGGTCAACTCTTTTTGACTTCAATTGGTTGAGCTGAAGTTGGGATGTGGAGAAAGCTGAAGGGGGAGAGGAGTTTTATAATGAGTTGGAAGAGTGGGAAACTTGGGCAGCAAGGAAAAAGATGGTGCAAGCTGTTCAAGTTTCAAAGAGTTTTCTTTGTGCTTTAGAAGGTTCCTATTCATTTGTGAAGTCAAAAGTCAACACCCCATATGGTTTGCACAAAAGAATATGTGGGGATAATGGGGCTAAATGCAAGCTATGAATGAAAATGATATTAGCTAAGCGTCCCATAGTATATTAGGTTAAGGACCAAACTGATGCATTGACCAAAAAATTAAGGACAGCCGTTCGTGATAAAAACCCTTTATATTAATCTCAATCTCGTAAACGACTTGATTTACATGGTTAATTGGAGGATTTAGCAGCTAGCCTAAGCCTAGTAAACGTAGCCCTTGACAAACATGCCTTGCTTTGATTCCTCAGACTCCCCTTCACCTGTGTATTTTCCAAGCTGAGCAAGAGAGTTGGCCTTTGCCCTGACTAGCAGAGCTTCTTGAGCCTCCTTCACATTCTCAGGTCTTCCTCCCCACTTCTTAAGGCAAGTGTTTTGGAGGGCTCTTGCATATGAGAACGATACATGCCATGGGTTGGGAGCTTGGTTCATTGCATTCAGGTTCAATGTAGCCTCTACCTCTGACTGCCCACCAGACAAAAACTGCACAATCAAAGCATGAGTTCCACAAAATTAGAAGCAACCAAAATAAACTTCAAAGTACAAAGTTTTAGCCTTTAAGCTTCCATTTAATTATCTTTTCAATGTCAACTTCAAGGTACTATTTTAAGACAAAGAGTTATGGGGTGCTTGCCATGATTCCCGGGACAGCAGGGGGGATTCGTTGGTGGAGGAGCCTGAGGGTGTAGTCAGCAACTTGTTCTGGTGTGGCTCTGTCCTTGGCCTCTGCACCAGGAGTGACCATGCTTGGCTTGAGAAGGATGCCTTCAAACAAGACATTGTTCTGGGAGAGGTAGAAGAACACCCCTGCCCACACTTTCTTAGCCACTTCAAAGGTCCTGTCAATCCCATGATCTCCATCAAGCAAGATCTCTGGCTCAACAATTGGTACCAAACCATTGTCCTGTAAGGTCACATAGCAAAAATGTCCACCATTAAAAAAAAATAGGCAAAATAGACTGAAAAAAGAAACATACCAGAAAATTAGCAATTGGTTTCTATATCATTTTATTGTTACCTGAGAGATGGCAGCATAACGAGCCAAACCCCAGGCTGCTTCCTTCACAGCCAGTTCAGATGGGCCATTTGGAATGCTAATAACGGTTCGCCTATTCGATAAACAAGTAATTAAAAACATACATTTACTATACAAATGAAACTCAAAGACAATCGCCAAAGTGGCCATAGAACAACAAGAACAAATTGTCACTTTCAAATGGTTTCAAAAAGAAAAAAAATTACTTCAAACTTGTGTAAAATAGAGCAACAAATATACTCTACCATTTTGCAAAACGAGCACCCTGTTGGTAATAAGAAGCAGAGCGAGAGGCAAGGCCATCAAGACCTTGGCACCATGACTCGTTGTTTGATCCGGCCAAAGGAACCAGACCCTGCAGTGCTCATCATCAAGCTTTCGATTGTAACACAATCTGAAAACATAACATGTCAGATATCTGATACAAGAATGTTGTTTGGCTTACCTTGTCGACCTTAATGCCGGGGACAATGTTCTGCTCAACAAGCACATCAACAATTTTCCTGCCATCAGTTGTGGATTGGTAGAGTGTCTCCTCAAAGAGGATGGCACCTGAGATGTACTGCCCAAGCCCGGGAACTGTAACGAGCAGGGTCCGGTATGCCTGGCGACTAGCCTCAGTGTTTTCCAGTCCAATGGAGGCAAGTCTTTTCCCACAAGTAGCATTTGATTCATCCATGGCCAGAATTCCACGCTCCGGAGACGCGACAGTTTTCTACAAACCATCCAAACAAAATTCATACACTGAAAAATTGATAAAAACAACAAGGCCATGTTGAACTGAAAATACATACTGCGGTTTTGACAAGCTCGTCAGCATATGAGCTGCTAGCTCTCACACTAAGAGCAGAGGAGGCAACTGGGTTGTATCTGACCACAGAGGCTGGAGGTTGGGGAAGAGCTTGGCCCTTCAGCCATTCTGGCTTGCCTAAAACTGGGGCTGACTTGAGAAGAGAAGCAGAGGGCATTGTCTCTTAAAAGTATCTGATATAAAGACTTCTTGTTGTTCTCTGTTATTCTCTCCCTGTCACAAGCTCTCTTTGTTTTTTGCCTTCTCTTTCACACAAGGATTTGGTGTAAATTTACTGTATTTATAGTTGCAGGGCTTTGCTCTGAGATATGTGGTTTGAGGCTGTGATGCATTTGCCAATGAGTGATTGCCTGGTGGGGGAGACAAGTTGCCTACTTGGCATGCCATGGCTTGGTTGTACAAATTCATGGCTGGGTTTACGCAACTTTGTGAAACCAGAAAAAATGAAATTGATTATAAGCCAAGGTTTTTTTTTTTCTTTTATTTTCTTCTTTGCCTTTTTTTTTTGGTCGAATTTCTTCTTTGCCTTTTAGCCTTAACACAATACAGAAGAGTAAAGAAAAGAAAAATATTAATTCCAATTTACCAAATTTTCTACTGTATTTTCCTTTATTACATATGAAATAAGTTTCAACAAGTTCTAAATATCTACATAGTTCCACAGTTGCGATTTACTTTTGGCCAGAATCCTTATTTTTTATATATATATTTCCTTTGAATCGGGTATTTTCAATGAAATTCAAAAAATGGTTTAGTTCTTGAAATTGTGACCGATTCGCATTTTGGTCCTTGAAACTCTCATGTGCTTCTTTTGAAACTCATGGGTTCATAGTCCAAAAGATCTTGCAATTGTAGGCCTCTAGATTTACAACATAATAAGTTGGGGGGAAAAAACACATCACAACTCACCCAAAAGGTCATGGGAAGATCTTTAGGAACAGGTTCCATGACCTGTCCTCAATCATCTCCCCATCAAGATTTGGAAGAATTAGGAAGACTTGAAACCAAACCAATCACAACCACCCAGTTGCTGGGACACTTGCAGCTCAAGTGAATTGGAGGGTACACAAGTTCTATCATGTCCACCAATGTCACAACTTGTCAGCTTATGTTTGCAGACAGATTTGATTCCCTCATTACAAGAGGGCACACAAAATGCACACTTGAGGCTCCATTTATGTAGAAACAAAGATAATTGATTGATTATAATAATTCACAAAAAGGACACAAAAGGTCAATTGCTTAAACCGATCTCTTTCATCTAATTTTACACCCTTTCTCCAAACGATGGAAAACAAATATCTTCTAAAACTAGGAGCCTCGTCATCACAATTTGCCAGAATTATCAGCACTATCACTATAAAGGACACATGAGCTAAATCTCCAAGAAAATCTGTGGTTTCCAAATCCGACAAAATTGAGGTTTGCCTTAAGAACAGAAATTACTTCAGATAAGTAGACGAGACCCAGAGTAGGCCGTAGGTTATCAACGAAGTTGTCAACTCAAAACTTCTTGGTCCTTTGAGTATGGGTGGAATCACAGACACCATCAAGAAGGTTCCCACGAGCCATGAGAAAACAAATGCTCCAGCACTGCACCAAAGCAAACATTTAATAGAAACCTTTTCACTGTTGCCACCTTTCCTAGTTCGAATGTCAGAGGACTCAAAATACGCAATTAAATTTGGAGTGAAAGAAGAGAATATGTCATCATTTTGGAATATTTAGCATGATTTGGTTAGTTTCAATAAGGTTATTCAAGAATACTGATGATACTAAAGTATTACAAATTCTGAGTGATGGGTCCTTACAAGAACTAGTGTGTTTTCAGAATCTTTTGTCAATACAGAAAAATTCAATCGTCCTGTATGGAAAAATCAATAGAAAATTATACAAATATACATAAATTATTTATATACCTGTAGAGCACAGCTCGTAATTTGCTCTTCAGCCTGTCATATACAAAGTAGATGGTAGCCAACAAGGAAATGGCTACCTGAAGGGTTGGACCCTCTTCGGTTGGAAATAGAACAGTGAGAGCTCCAAGCACGACAAACGCAATGGACGTTTTTATAATGAACTTTGTGGATGGAGTTCGAAACCTATTTCTCACCGCCTGCACAATACGAGACTGATTGACTTCCCTAACCTTTTTTTTAAAGTCAATTTTTGGGTTCTTTCTGTCATAAAACTGCTGCATGATTATTTTGTCATGTGCTGATTCAATTGCGTCCACACTTGGTTTGTGACCTGCATACTGTCGGATAAGGAAGTTCCTTGCACCTTGGATCTCATCTTCAGAAGCCTCCCTGCTTATTCCAAGTCGTTTGTATGGGTCCCTCACATTAATCCTAGGAAAGATAGCTTTACTTGCAGAGGCAGTTAAGAACAAAAAAAAGTTCAGAGAGCTAAAGATGCTACTTCATAAATTATAAGTATCTACCAGAAAGAATCAGGTTGACATTAATATATCAGTTCAATGAGATATTTCTAAACTAACCAAGTTACTGATGTCAAGCCTCCTAGAAATACATAAAAAAATTGCTTTGGTTCGACTCGATAAGCAAATTTAGACAAATCAAAGGCCGTAAGGTGACATCTATGTCATGTTTACAAATTCCAGTTTTCCACTCTATTGTGTGCAAGAAAGGTCGGTAAGGTGAAAGTTGAAGGACATGACACATGACTACGTGAGCATCCAGACTTATATGAGATAGATATACAAAAGTATAGACACAGAGAAAAAATTAAAGAAAAACACAACAGCCCCCAAAAACAATAAGGTGAAACTTACCAGTTGGTTCATTTGGAATATCACCATACGATGCATCCATGGAAAACTTGAGCAGATGTGTTTTTCGTGCATTCAATCTTTGTGTAAAACCAGTCCAATAACTTCTGTTTGATTGCAAAAGGAAACAAAAATAAAACACATTGCAACCACTGTACTGAATTCGATAATCGATACTGCAAGAAGAGCTATACCTTTCCCCACGAAGTAGCTCATTCTTTCCTGCAGGCTTCCAACTATGAGGGAAATTTGAAACTCGCCCACATAGTGAACCGGAACTGCGTACTGGAATTTGGAAACAGCATCTGGAGGGACTACCAGTCAGTCCAGATACAGCAATCATCTTTCTGATACTCTCTGAAACCAAAACAAATAAACACAATCAATAAAACGGCACCCAGAAATTGCAAGTTTTCTTCTCTTTATAAGCAATTCAATCATTTTGTATGACATTTGTAGTATTCCAGCAGTATAAACCCAACAGGAAAATGCATTTGAATCATCATAGGCTGCCCAAATCCCTATTTTCTGTACTTGCAATGATTCAACTACGGAAACTCCTAGCTGGGGTTGAATTATTTTACAACTTTGAAGAAACTGTGAATTCGGGGTTTTGAGCAGTTTCCAGAGTTACCCTCATGCATTTTTTAAAATCAATTGGAATTCATAGCGGAAAAAAGAGGGACAGATATTAAGAAGAAAAATAGCATACCTGATGGGCTGATGGTGGAAGGTAAAAGGGGTTGAAGAAGACTGTCTTGCGGTGGGCTGTGTAGCAGCGTCTTCTACAACGGATAGGAAAGACGCATAGAGAAGAGAAGGCTACACGCTAAAACCCTCCTTCGTTGCCGAAAAACAAAGATGGCACTGACGGACTATCGTGTTTGGCTTGAATGACAACAGATATAAATAAAAAGCGCGAAAAGATATCACAAATCCGTTGTAGTCTAGTTGGTCAGGATATTCGGCTCTCACCCGAAAGACCCGGGTTCAAGTCCCGGCAACGGAATTTTACTTTTTTCCAATGTGTTTTTTCCTTCTTTTTTTTACCATTTCACACTTTTTTCCAATTGTTTTTCCCTTCTTTTTTTACCATTCCAATTTACAAGAATTGTGCATGGAAATTTGCGGAAAATGGTCCATACGTTTTAGTTATGTAATGTCTTTAGGGAAAGGAAAGTTCCAGAAGAAAGGCCATTAAACTCGTTACTAATACACGACACACAATTAGGGATGGCAATTTTCCCCGCAGGTAAGGGTCTTCGTGGGGATTCGACCCTAATGGGTTGGGTATAAAGGACAAAAAACGGGTATGGGGACGGGTACGGGGAATTTTTTGGGTATGGTGTTCGAGGAGGGGCGGGGATGGTATTTTAATCCCCAACCCGAATCCTCCCCGTTTAGAATATATATATATATATATTTTATTTTATTTTATTTTTTTTTAATTTTTTAATTTTTTTTTTTTTTGATGAGGTATATACATATATTATAGTATATATAAATATGCTGTTAAAGTGATTGTACCGACTAAGTTTTATATTTTATATTATTATATTATGTACTTATATATATTTATACAAATCTTAAGCCACACTAATGATTTATTTAGTTAACTTCCAATAAATATATAAACATTCTTATATTGTCATGTACGTATGTATTATATATATTCATTATATGGCCTTAGAACTTTTTTTTTCTTCAACAAAGTAGTTATATATTGGTTTTTTCTTCCCTAATGGGGCGGGTCGGGGAACCCATTCCCCAACGAATGTGGGGATGGGGAATCGCCGATATGAATATTGCAGGTATGAAGGCAGGGATAGGAGAAAAAAGCTTAACGGGGATGGGGATGGGAATGGCATAACCACCCCCGATTCGACCCATTGCCATCCCTACACTCAACCGGTTTAGCTTTTTTTTTCTTTTTTTTTTTCCGATTAGATTCAAACAATCGCAATTTTATCTGATTGATTTCATGAGAGCATTACGTAACTGGAAATAGCTGCAAACCCTTAAAAGAGTTTATTTATTTAAAAAGAAAAAGCGTTGGGCCCAGATGAAAATAGCAACTCAAATTGCTGCTTGGCACGTGTAAATGAATCCTTATTTTTATGTTGATCATATGTATATTGATACTGTCATGCCCCAACGATTGGCAGGCAGAGCCGGTTACAAGAAATCTGGCACTATGGACAGGCTTTGTAGGTTGCAAGAAAGCAACTGGCGATCGATTGTTAACTTCATCATACATACAATCAAGGATTGAGCATACAAGAAGTTACAAACTTCCATTTTCAACCATAACAGAAGATAGATACATGTTTTTACAGTACAATTTATTCTGTACAAGTCGATATACATAGCTGTACAATTGTCATCGCTCCCTGGCATTCTCACATTTGCTAACAGTATGAGCCGCTTTCACAGACAGTAAAAGTCCCGCCTGTGTCCCCATGAAATGCCATTATCCAACTGGGCCAAACAAAAATCAAAACAATGAAGCAAGAGATACATTTATACCCCAAAAAGAAATTAAAAATAAAAATATAACCAGCCTTGTTGATGATCATCTCATAGATGGAATATAACAATGCAGTTGCTTTCCAATGTGTAAGGGAACATGATATTACTAAGAATACCTGTAGAAGCAACAAGATCATGACTGGAAAAGAGTCACAGTTGCAATGTAACCATTCTTCATCACCTGTTGATTATCAACATGATATTTATTACCAATCATAAGCACAACCATAACAGCGCACTAACTGGAAAAAACCGTACTTGTGCAAATAATTGTTGCACTACGAAGAACTTCGAGTTGGCATATAAATTACAACTTTGTTTTCCGTATTACTGGGAAAGGGGGAATTGATTGAATCAAACATTCATCAACTCACCTCAAATGCAGCATTTTGATAACCATATACAAAAGTAGATCCAAATGGATTGCTTGTAGAACCTTGTGTCTGGATGGCAGCTCGGCCACAGTCCCCAAGGATTTCCTACAAAGAGCATTCTTTTGTTACTAATATAACCACAATCATGATCAACATACACTGAAAGGAGTACACTGATGAAAGATGCCATCAAGGATACAATTAGGTTACCATGAGAAAGCTGTTACTATTGGAAAACAATGCAACAACTATAACAGTCTGAAAAGGACTAGCCAATAGAACGTTTACCTTCACTTGCTCCCATTTTGTGCTTGGTGTAATCCTGTGTTTGCAGTTATTTACCTCCTGAAAAGACCCCCCTACTGCGAGGATGAAAAAAAAAACCATGCTATCAGTTTCAGTCCATAGATCCAATTGTAAACTTCAGAATCAGAAAAGGACTTACAGTCAGAAGCAAAGATGACAAAATTGCACTTTATGTATGAGTTGAAATCTGCATGACCAGGATAGTTTGTATGCAAAACAAACTTCTTGATTTTATGAGTCTGGAGACAAACAAAAGAGAAAAGTGATCTGAAAATGTCCGAGCACAAACATTATCATGCAAAACATCATCAATGTACATTTACAACCAGAAGAATAAATGATACCTGCCCATCAAATAAAATGTCCAAACCACGGGTAAAGTAATTGTAGAAGTAATCGCCACAGAGTGTTGTCCGTGGACGAGGGTCCAATCCAGAATGAATAACCATTTGGTCTACCTACACAGCAAACAGAATCAACGGTCACCAATATGGCAAATGCATTTAGAAAACATGCTTAGATGTAACACCAGCAATACCTGCTTTTGATGTATCCCACAAGGACGACCCAATTCAGTCCAAACATCCTGTAAAAAACAGGAAACTGTTACGCAGGACAAACAACAGAACAATGGAAGAATTTCCCAGCCAAAAAGAAAGACAAACTATAGCTTAACAGCAGGAGATCAAGAACTTGCCTGAGGCGATGCACCAAAAGGAATATTCTGACCACCAACAGTAAAGTATAATTCTTCCCCTAGCTGGATAAAATAAAATTTGAATTGAATAACATCCAAGAACTACAGTCACCAGTTTCAAACAAGTACACTGAAATAATTTGCACGCGAAACATTGGGGGCCAATAGTAAACCACTCATGAAGGAACCACAAAACAAAAGCCCTTGATTCTCCGAATCATGGTTTATAATCTCCAAGATGCCCATCCTTCATGCTGGACAGTTGATGTAATAGGAGAAAACAAACCAGGGTTTAATGGAAATCATGCAGAGAAGATGGAGAAAGAAATCAAACCTTAACATGCACCTCTTCCATATAGAGGCTGCCAATTGGTAATGGAGGAGCAGAAGCCTTATCCATCAAGGAACCCACACCAACTTTTTTATCTGTAGAACTGTCATAAATGGAGACACGGCACGTAACTGGTGTGGTTCCATCTGGAAACTCTAATGGTAATTCCGCTTTCATAATCAAAAGCAATAAAAATCAAGTTGTTAGAACTAGCAAAATCCGTAAATCAAAAAATTATTGAGTAAAAAATGTCAGTACTATACCTTCTCCATCATGGCAGCAATCTGTATACTGGTTAGGAATTGGAAAAGCAAAGGAAAGTCCCTGACACAGCCATGGTTGGTAGAAACATAAAACAGATTCCATCTTGTAAGATGAGTGAATAAGGAGATAAAATAAAGAAATATGAAGATTAAGCAATTAAAATTACATACTGGGTACAATAGAGTGTAGACACCTCTATCCTTGTCATAAATTCCAGGAAAGGTTGGCCCAAACAGTGCATATACAGCTACAAAAGTAGCTAAAGTGGATGGTCCCCTGAAAGCAGAAATGAAGTTCAATAACATACCTGATTGCATATAATAGAAAGCCTGAAGTAAAGTAACCCACCCAATCAAGGAAGTGGCATAGCGCATTTGAAGTCGTTTTATATCAAAAATCTCAACAAGACGCAGCCTCTGCAATAGAATTTTAAGTTAGCCAACCCTATCATAACATAAGACAGTTGAAGATATTATAATCCACAAAAACAATCCAACAATACCGCCAATCCACATACAAATTTGCCTGGCATATTAAAAGAGATAGCCCAGATACAACAATTAAAAGCATAACAATATCAAACTCTAAAGAGAAAATTAGCTGACTATCGTGCCGTGCTTCTGAATTTCAAAAAGTCTTCAAGATCCTCTGTTTTCGATTATTAAATAAATCACTTGATGAAAGCAGATTATCTTTCCATTCATTTCAAAACGTCCATGATCCCTCTAACAATGTTTCATGCTTCATGGACTAGCCATGACATTCCACTCTTACATCCTACAAGATATTTCTTCTTATGCACCACTTAAGGTAACTTTCAACACACAGTATTAGCCACAACTAATATAACATAATTGGTAGAGAACTCATGGATTTGCTATCAATATTTCCAATTTTAAATTGATGATACACGAGCAGATACCACAAGACTCGGCCACATGGCCATTAGTTAATAGCTGCATCATCCTAGTGGTCATATACTTATTCAACATCAGAGTAAACAAAGCATTACTAATGCACAAAAAAACAAAGCACATGCAGTGAAGATAACAAATTAAATGTAAGCAAGGAAGAACACCTGTGACCAAGGATCAAACCGAAGATGAAAACCATGATCTGGAAAGCTGATAACAATATCCAACTTAAGAGGCTCCTGCACGGGAGAAGAATAGTAATAAGTGGTTGTTGCAACTTATGGTATTTCAACACATACACCTTATGAATCATGGTGCTATTTGTCTGTTACGTAAATTTTGTGCATAAAGGTATAGTAGATGAATAAAGCGAATCACAGCAGACGTAAAAGACAACAAAAATACATTCTAAAAATGTGTGTCTACATTCAATTACACACGAAATAATGATATACAACTCGGTACAATGATCCAAACCTCATCATAATACTTCACGTGGACGACGTCATAAATGTTAGGCTGCTGCTCTATCTGAGCAAATGCTTCACATATCGGCATTCCTGAAACAAACATTTTGAAGTAATTCCAAAAAATACGCTGAGCTTGTAACACCAATGAATTTATATAAAAACAAAAACATACCAACACAGATGTTCGTACCGAATCTTTATACCGTTAACTATTTGATTCTTAAAAAAGCAATAAAACACATACCAAGTCTAGCAGAGTAACTTTGAAACCAAGGAAAGCATCTCAATTCAACCTAAACTAAACCTAGCCAGATGTTAAATGCCTGATAAAACTCTCAAATATGGTAAAATGTAAATTGTCACATAAATGAAATAATCTCATGAACTAAGCCAAGCTAATTTACAAAACCGATCAGTTCCTTAAAGTTTCTAACCTTTTTCTCGGGATGAAATGAAATGGCACTAATTTGATTCGAATTTCAATTTTCCACAAAATATACTCTTAACCCTAGGCTAAAAACTGAACAATTGTGAACATATTCAATGATTAAGAAGGCAAATACATGAATTAATAGCAAATTACCGATAGAGAAGGGTCCGATTCCAAGGCCGGGGCGGAGATCGAGCACGATGGCGCCCATGGCCGTGCCCTCGCAGCGTCGTCGAGGTCTCTGCAACATACTGGTCCTAGCAAATGGGTTTTGGTTGGGGGATGGTGACGAAGAAGATTGGCTCCGTTACTTTCGCGATAGGAACGCACAGGTGTTGAATGCTCAAATACGCCACACCAACGCTTCGCCGTGAATGCTTTGCCTCGATGCACACGAAACATCAACTCTATTGAGTGATGGGCACCCAACAAAATTGGGCCCGGTATCCGTGTTTGGTTTTTCCTTTTTCTATTTTTGTATATGCGCAATATTTGTTGTGTTTTTACTTTTTTTTTTTTTGGTCTAAACCATGAGGTGGTCTTGGATGAGCCCCAACTATGGGTGGCACCTTTAAGCCTTAATCACAACCCAGACTAATCCCCACTCACACCGGATCGACCCGTAAGGGGTAAAGTATTGGCCAAAGTGGTGTGTTTTTACTTTTTCAGTTTTGTTAATTTGCCCCTCTTTCAACATTAAAAAGAGAAATATCATTAAATAAAAAGTTAGTTCATAAATTTTTCTTTTAGGTAAAAACTAGTGATTAAAAATACAATGTAAAATGAGTTGCATTTTGATTTGTTCGTTTTTAGGTTTGGAAACGTTTTCAACGGGAGTTGTCTACCCAATCAATTGGGATAGGACATACAAAAGCATACATGATAAGAGTTTTTAAATTTTTATACACACATAAAAATCCATCTATTGACATGACGGACACAACTTTAAAACTGAAGTGAGATACTATTCTAATTTATGGGGAGGGGCACTCGAACTTAAGCACAAGAGGATGAGCTCATCGTCATAACCAACTGGTTTAACCCATATTTGTAACTATAATGGAATTTTAGATAACATTGTATAAACGAAAAACTCGTTGGTATATGTGAGAGTTCCTTCTAATATAAAAAAAGGTGAAACCCATCTATTAGTCTTTGTGGTCTCAAGTTTTGACTCATAGTTAGAGATCAGTAGTTTAGATTTGTGTTTCATGTATAAGTTTTGAGGTTTTTGCCCCACTTTTGGAGTTCGAGGTTCTAGCAGGGACGGATTCATTCAAAATAGCGTGGGCTAAATTTACCTTATGTACAAACCTATAGAAAATTCAACAGTACGATTGAATTTCACTGATAACAAAAAAATACACAGGGGAGATAATGAATAATACAAATAACACTTATATAAAGTATAACCTATTGAATAACATATAGAAGATGTAAACATATAGACTACCAAAATCCCCAATTTATAATTTATAAGTCTCAATTGTAAATCCCTAATTGATACTTTGTAAACCCTAAATCTCCAAAATTTCAACATCGACAAATTTAGAGAAGAAAAGTAAAAAAGATGAAGAATTGAAGATTACGTCCTTTAATTAAGTCTTCAAGAATGACATGGGTGATGGCTTTGGCGTGCACTACTGCATCCTGCGTGACAGGGAGGGATGATTTTTTTTTTTCCGAACAACAGGGCTTGAGTAACTAAGCAAAAAGAGAGAATGAAAGTTTTTTGCATAAGTGGTCCCGTGTGGGGTTAGTTTATATTTTTTATTAGTCAGACGTGGTGTAGTGTAGGTTTGTTAATGGGATTTTATTTATGTGTGGGGTTACTTTTAATTTTTTATTGTTACTATCCCCTTGGCACATGCTCACGCATGTGTCAATTGGTTTTCTTTTTTTCTTTTTTATTATATTTTCATAATTAAGAAAAGATAACATGAGTTGTTATATTTCATAAAAATAGGATCTATTATCTAATTTTGTTTTTGTTTATATTTTTATTTTTTTAATATCACAAAAGTGAATTTACCATATTATCCTCATTTAATTAATAATTTCAATTCTTAATGTTTGAATTAACCAATGGCATTTTCTGGTATTTTGAATGTCTTACCATTCTCTGTCTTTTACTTTATATATACTAGCCTCTCTGCAAACTCTAAACCCTTCTGCGTCTACGATAGGTTTTTTTTTTTTTTTTTAAATTAAATTTATTTTAGAATTAAAAAAGATAATGAGTATTTGTGTTCCATAATATGAAAAAGTGTGAATTTACCAAATTATCCTCATTTAATTAATAATTTTAATTCTTAATGTTTGGATTAACCAATGACATTTTCTTGTATTTTGAATGTTTCACCATTCTCTACCTTTTACTTTATATATATAGATTAACTTATTGGTCAGACATGTATTATTTTAGTCTTTAAAAAAAAAACTCACTTAGGCTACAGTCCAGGTTAGCCTGGGTGTAGGATCGTGCATGGTCCCTAGAACCAAGTTCAAGTGTTGAAATATGGAGTCTACATTTTGGGTCCATGTTCATATTATTACATGGTGGAAACTGAAGCTTACAGGAGCGTGGTGTAATTGTATGGACCAAAATACCAACTAACAAATAAATTTACATTTCTGACAAAAATAAAAATAAAAAACTAAAAAATTTACATAAGAAATGCACATAAAATAATGGTGGTTAAGAGCTTCTAGCGGAGATTTTGGCGTTAAATTTATGGTATGTTTACTAATCCGTAATTGGATTAGGAGGAATTGAATTGAGGATGAGTTGGATTGAGGAGAATTAGATTCCGGATTCCTAATGAAGTTGTATACTAAACCATATAGATTGAGGGGAGTTAGATTCTGGATTCATATTGAAGTTGTTTACTAAACCATATGGAATTGGGGTAGAAGTGGTGCTAATTACTAAAATATCTTCATTGTTGGGTTAAAGTAAATGACAAATTTGGAATTTTTAAAATTGTGTGAGGATATAATGGTTAAAAAAGATGAATTTCTAATAGGTTAGTTATTCATGAATTAGAATGCCACCTCCCACCCAAGAATTGAATTCCTCCAAAACCAGGAATTCAAATCCTAATTTTGTGTGACCCCCACTTTTTTTTTAATTCCTTGATTTGAAGTAAAGACAAGAATCCTCCATAAGTGAAATTCAATTCATGATGAGAATTCTAATTCATAATTAGTTAGAGTAACTTTTTATAAAACAAGCAGCCAATGTACATGAAATATGTGTCCAGCATTTTAGTGCTTGGCAGTTCATTGTCACTTCGTTCGACTCCATTGAAGATTGAAATGCATAATCTATTTGTTTGTTGACCCCAACCAAAAAATTAATAATACCTAACTGTTTGACCTTTTTTAAAGAAATCAGCTCCTCAAGAACAAATGAATCGCATTCATGTTACAATCAGATGAATAAATTTGCTTTATTATAACAAGTGCTATCAAATGTCATGTTAAACATATATCTATAAAAATCATTATTAATTATAAACGTGACCTACTTCTTATTCATTCTTACTTTTACTGGTTTTTTTTTTATATTGTTAATAAGTGTTGGAGTCTTCGAAATTAAAATGGCTTTTAAATTAGAAAGAACGAAAAATAAAAGGAGTACAAGTGATTGGGTGAAGGGAGTTTACATAAATATTTGTTGGGTGTCGAGGGTTTTAAACCTCTACCCACATGGATGAAGGTGGAAGAGTTCAACCAATTGAGCTATATCCCATTAAAAAGAAGGATACTTGAGAAGCAAGAGGAAAGGCAGCTCAACAACCTCTTAACACCACAAAGAGTGTCCTTTCACCTTCAAGTCACCGATAAATTCCGCAGCCAAGAAAGAAATAGCTCCTAATTCAAACTCGGAAAGAGTTGACCAACAAAGACTAGCAAGCATTACCCTTTAAAAGAAACCTATCGTCACTTTTTTTAGGAAATTAATTTATCACCGTTAAGAAATATAAAATATGAAAATTTCCATTATTAAGAAAGTTCCTTTCGAATTTATTCTAATTGTACTGATGCTCATTTAATTGCAACCATATATCCACGAATAAAATTGCATCAACTAATTTCATTAAATATCTAAACTTTGATTGATAAATTTATAGCAAAGTTATATTGAATATTTTGTAGCATTTGGAGGAGACGCAAATACGATAACGAGAACCTTCGTTTACATCCAATATATATGAAACAAAAATCCGATGAATAAAATGTAGATGATTTTTTCCCAAGACATTCTACGTGGAAAATTCACTAGTCAGCATCTCACATGCTTTCTTTTTTAGGCCATCACCTGTCACACATATCCTAAAAATATACTATTATCAAAATATATTGTGCTAGAACCATGAGATGTGGTGTGGTGGTAGCTTACCTCATTCCTTAACCATGAGGTTGGGGGTTCGATCCCTGCCCATGGGAATGGAGCGCATTTCGTGGCCAGCCGTTTACCTCCATTGGCAGAGCTCCCGCGGCGAAAGGGATTAGTCACTGCTGTCGGCGGTGGATACCCTTGGGTCTCACCTAAAAAAAATTATATTGTGCTAGTGATTTTCATTGGCATCTTGTTGTTTTGTTGTCCTTGGAATTTTTGGTGAAGAAGAAGTAGCAGTGCATTGGTGGTTTCATTGGCGGATTTGGAGACATACTAGGTGGTTTAATTATTTCTTATGTGATTACTGTTTCTTGAGTTGTAATAATTGTATAAACTCTTTGTAAGTGTTTGTTTGTAGTTTAACGGCTTTTGTGTCAAAATTTCTTTGGCCTTATGTGGCTAATAGTGGAAATACACTTTGTGGGCTTGATATTTCTAGTGTGTTTCTATGTATACGGATTAACCTTACGTGGTTATCATGTTTCTATCTTTACATTAATCCTTATGGGTATTTATATTGTCTCTTATGATCTTTGTACATAATTTATGAATATAATTATCATTTTTCTCGCAAAAATATATTATTATCAAACGAACTTTCAACTATAATTAAGAATTCAACTTCCATCTATATAGAAAAAAATGGACATTGACTGACTCCTAATTTAGTGATTCTCATACTTTTATTTTTAATATTGAAAAATATTTCAAATTAGAATCTCCTTAATAATAAAATTTAAAGCATATAATTATACACACAATATGTTTCTGCCATCTATTAAAGAAAACAGATTTTTGTATAAATGTCACTTGAACTTATATCTCAATTTCAAATTGTCACCATAAAGAAAAATTTAAGAGAAATGTTATCTTAATTTTTCAAAATCCATGATTTGTCATATGACTTTAACACCATTCATTTTCAAGGGGCCCCTTCCTCCATTCCCCCCTCCCCCTCATCCCTCCTCCTTCTCTCTTTACTATGGAACACCTACCCTCCGTACACAAAATTTGTGGAGAGAGAGAAACAGAGGGGAGGGGGGGGATGTCATGTGTGATGTGTTTTGGGGATGGCTGGGGGTGTTGGGGTGGGGGAGAAAGGGAGATAGAGGTCTCTTTTCTCTCTCTTTGTTTTCATTGAAAATGGAAAGACTAAAAGACCCTTAAAATGGATGGAAAATTGAATGGTGTTAAAGTCAAATGAGAAATTATGGATTTTGAAAAATTAAGGTGACATTACTCTGAAACCATGGTATAAGTTTAGGTGACATTTTTACAAAAATCCCTAAAGAAAATGTTAAAAAATAGAGGGTTAATAAAAATAGAGGCAAGGAATGTGCTACTATTTTTGTTACATTTCACACCCACACCACATCCACAGTTTTATAAAAGGAGAGATAATAAGTAAAAGATTATCAATAAATTGCTAATCATCTAACATATACCTTATTTATTAAATAAAATTATGAAGTAGCTAAAAGTTTTATAAAAAAAGAAAATAAGGGAAAAAAAAGAATTTCCACTAATAAAGGTAGCGGCATTAAGTTCTTCGGATTAGCTCAAGTAGTGATGGTGGTATGCAATTGAGTTATGATTTTACTAAGTAAGGCTTCTATTCCCTTCATATGTAAACAAAAGAAAATTAGGGGCACTAGCCTTTTAAATTGACCACATTTAGGAACTAAAGTGAGAAAAGAGAGAAAACCCTAAGGTGATAAAAGTTCTAGCCGTTGCCCTCTTGGGGTCGGTGGCCTCTATCCCTCTACTACTATCCTTCCCTCACAGACGTTCCCTCCCTTTTCCTTCGTTTCCCTCTACCCCCTCTCCTCCTTTGGGCTTTTATTAGTTTTGGTTGGATTTTGGTGTTTTGTTGTCTTGGGATGACGTGGTGGCAGATTGACGTTTATTTTTTTTGTTTTGTGTTTCAATTTTTTGAGTTGCAATAAATGCATCAACTTTTTTGAACTTCTTGTGTGTTTTTAGTCTTACTTGTAGATTTTACTAGTAAGAGTTTAAAGGTTATAGTTGCAGTTGTAGTTTTGTGCGTTGAGGTCTTTGCATGGATTTTCCAGGCTTGTGGCTTTCATGCCATAATTTCTTTGGCCATGTGTAGCTATGAGTGGAAGGTACACCTTGTGGTGTTCATTGTTGCCCGTGGATTCCTCCATATTTGGATGAACTATTTTATGATTATCGTGCTTATGTATTTGTATTAACATTGGTTACTTATATTTGTATTGGCTTTCATGATTGACGACCTTTAGGCATGAATTATGAATACAATTTATTGTATTTCTCTCAAAACAAAAGATATGTATACCATTATTTTTGCAAAGTTGATTAATAAAATATCAATTGATATTAACACTCACCATCAATGCATTTTTTTTCGCATTGTAATTACATGAATATATCTCTAATAAAAAAACTAAAAATTCCCTGTATTTTAATCTTATAAATCTCCTAAACATACTAAAAGATATCAAAATCAATTTCATAGCATGCTCAAGTACACTGAACTAGCTCATAATCAATTTCAATGAGATCAAAACAGAAGGGGCAAAACATACCAAGTTAAATTCTTTGTACACATGTTTAAAGCGTTGAACAAAAATTCAAGGTGGGCCCCACATGCGATCACCTTTCCTGGGTGCCCACTCACCACGTGGTGCTCGAGATGAGAGAATCAAAACTCACAAGAGCCGCGTTTGACGCCTTCTGTATGAGAAAGAGAAAAAGGTACCCGGCTTGCCTTTGCCCACCCAAACAACGACCCCTTTCCTCTCAATTTCCCCTCTCTCTCTCTCTCTCTCTCTCTCTCTCTCTCTTCCTTCCACTTCCACCCAATACCAAGTGTTCGCCTTTCCACAGCTCCGTGTGTCGTCGGTCCTCCTCACTTTTTCTTCTTCCTCCAAGCCCCATACCCATATCATAAATAAACCCAAGGTTTAAAAAACAAAAGTCTGTTGCGCAACGCAACCCGAAACCCGACCCAATGCTCTGTCACATCCTCGCCCGGTCCTCCATTTCCATGTGCGCTGCTTCTGTAGCCACTTCTCATAATTGCAGCTCAAACACCTAGGGTTTTCAATCTCTCTCCTCCAATCCCCTTTACCATTCAATTTTATTACTTCAATTGTAGCTCATGGAGCTCCAGAAAGCTCAGCTCTCCTCCACCTTCTACAGAACTAGTCTAGAGGAAGATGGAGGAGGAGGAGGAGGAGGAGAACAGGCCTTTGACCGGTCGCTGCCGGCCGCGGAGGACCGCATGAGTGTTGATCAATGCGAAGCGATCGGGGACCTGGATGATTCGCAGCTCGTCGGAGCTCCCCAGACGGTCGCCGGCGGCGGCATGGTTGCTGGTAGGGTGGGGCAGGGGATGGCGGACGTGGCGGTCAAAGTGGCGGCGGAGAAGAGCTTAGGGAAACGGAGGCGGGGTCGGCCGCCGAGTGGGCACGTCAGAGCGGCCCCGGTGAGGAAGCAGAACGAAGAAGAGGACGTTTGCTTCATTTGCTTCGATGGTGGAAGCCTCGTGCTTTGTGACCGCAGGTCAGAGTCTGGTTTTTCCGCAGTCTTAGTCAATTGAGTCCAATTATGATTAGTCCTTGCTAGAAAAATCCGAACTTTTACTTAATTTAGCTGTTGTGGGTTAGTTCATTTCCTTATTGGCAATCAAATGGATATTTCATTTTGCGAATGTTTGTTGGTGCTCATTTGCATTGCTTAATTCAATGCTTTGTGGATTGTTACTCGTTAGGGGCTGTCCTAAGGCATACCATCCATCGTGCATCAAGCGGGACGAATCTTTCTTTAAATCAAAGGCCAAATGGAATTGTGGTACGTTGCACTGCATTAATAGCTTGTTCATTTTTCACCAATTTTTGTTTAGTTCTGTAGGCACTCTAGAAATGAGCCATGGGTTTTAATTTTAACTTTTAAATAGTATTCATGGCAGTTTTTGTGAACAGAAAGTTAAGCATCAGGTTGTGAAGGGGTCATTTTTTAGTTAGGGTTGGGCGTAAATTTTATTATCCTGTTATTTATTATCCTTTTAGCGTTAAGTTTTCATCCCTTGGTTGTTTAATTTGTTCACAATTTGGTGTTCTGGTTCTGATGCATTTCAGGTTGGCATATATGCAGCAGTTGTCAGAAGGCTTCACATTATTGGTGTTATACTTGTACTTATTCTCTGTGCAAAGGTTGTACTAAGGATGCTGATTATCAATGCGTACGAGGAAACAAAGGATTTTGTGGAACATGTATGAGAACTATCATGCTAATTGAAAATGTGCAAGGAAATAAGGAAGTGGTATGCTGAAACATGTTTTGGCCTATTTAATTATTTTATGTAGTTATTACTTCCAGTAGTGTAGTTTTTCCTATGAACTGAGGATTCTCAGTTTTTTGGCATTTGGAGAGGGTTTGGATTGATTTAAGAGCAGAAAACTCTTTCATATCAAGAATGCTTTAGGTTTTTGTTTGTTTTATTTCCTTCTTTATTTTTTATTTTGTGCCCCCAGTAGTGCATGCTTATTTGCTGCTGATAGTAAAGTGGCGTTCCATCATGTTCTACCTTTTTGGAGTTTCTTAGGAGACAAATCACCTTGTTTCTATTTTTATTTTAAATTTATTTCCGTCTGGGGGTGCAATTTTATCTCTTTCCTTTCTCATATAACTTTTGTGCAGGCCCAAGTAGATTTTGATGACAAAAGCAGCTGGGAGTATCTGTTCAAGGTTTACTGGAATCTTTTGAAAGGGAAACTATCATTAACTCTGGACGAGCTCATTAATGCTAAAAATCCATGGAAAGGAGCTGCTGTTGTGGTTTGTAAGAGGGATTCTTCGGGTGAACTATATAATGGGGATAAAACAACAGATTCAGGTTCTCTCAACTCTTTTGCAGACCTGGAAGCAACACATTCAAAAAGAAGTAATAAAAAGCCTAGAATTTCCAACAAGGATTTGACTGTTGAAAAATCACTTGGTGGTAGAGGGATGCCTTTCTCTGAAGGCACAGTTTGGGCATCAAAGGAGCTCCTGGCGTTTGTTGCTCATATGAAAAATGGTGATATATCTGTGCTATCTCAATTTGATGTCCAGGCACTTTTGCTCGAGTACATAAAGAAAAACAATCTTCGTGATCCTCGCCGGAAATGCCAAATTGTTTGTGATTCAAGGCTCATAAATCTGTTTGGGAAAGAATGTGTGGGTCACTTTGAAATGTTAAAGCTTCTTGAATCTCACTTCCTTATAAAGGAAAGTTCCAGGGCAGATAATATTAGCAGTGCTGCAGTTGTTACTAGTGTTTCCAGCCAAATGGAGTTTGATGGGATCCATGATAATCAAATGATGATGGGTAATGATAAGAGGCGTAAAACACGTAAAAGAGTAGATGAGAAAGGACCACAGACTAATCCAGCTGCATATGCAGCGATTGATGTTCACAACATCAATCTGATTTACTTGCGCCGTAACTGGATGGAGATTCTTATTGAAGACATTGATAAATTTCATGAGAAGGTGGTTGGTTCAGTTGTGCGAATAAGAATTTCTAGTGGTGATCAAAAGCAAGAGATTTATAGGCTTGTCCAAGTTATAGGTATTAGTTAACACGACCAATGCTTCAAGTTATTTCTTATATTTCCACTGTAATCATGAAAAGTTATGTTGTTGACATCTTTGTGTACAGGTACCAGCAAGGTTGCTGAACCTTATAAAATTGGCACAAGAACAACTGATGTCAAGCTTGAAATCTTGAACTTAGACAAGAAAGAGGTTATACCAATTGATGAGATCTCTAATCAGGAATTCACCCAGGTGAGTAAACTTATTGCCTACTCTCCTCCTCCCAAGGGTGCCTTGATATCACTTACTTGCACATACTAGAACTTTTAGTGATTATTTAATGAATACTTTTGGAACTCAAGTTTAGGAAAGGCGTATAGAGATTGCAAGTAGTGTGATAGTTTAGATATCAATAATGAAGGTGCTTGGAGCGTAATTATTTATTTGAACCCTGCTTTCTTCAGTTATGTGAACTAGCATTAAAGGATGCTTGGGGAACATGTACACTTACAATTAATGACGGACTTGAAATCCATATGCATGCTATTTTCTTGAACCCTCCTTTGTTCAGTTATGTGAGCTAGCATGAAATGGCTTGGGGAAGGTGTACACTTACCATTAATGACTGACTTGAAATCTATATGTACACTTAACATTAATGACTGACTTGAAATCTATATGCACCCTGTTTTCAATCTTTCGTGACATGGAATTAATGATGTAACCAAACAAAATTGGTTAAGGCATGCTTGTGGGTTCATATTTAAGTTTTTCATTCAATCTCTGACAAAAAAAAAAAAAAGTTTTTATTTGGTCTCAAGACGATGGGGATGCTGTTTGTTGCCCATGTTTTAGATGCTCTTTCTTTGTCATCGGTTTTTTTTTTCTTTTCCAGTTGTGATATTTTACTTATGTGTACAGGATGAATGCAAACGATTACGTCAAAGTATAAGGTGTGGGCTCACCAAACGTTTGACTGTGGTAGGTTTGCTTGTTATGCTCTGTTATATGTTATGCTCAAGATATTTGCAACTCGTTTTACGAAGGATTTTTGTGCTTGGTGTGTCAGGGTGAGATTCAGGAGAAAGCAATGGCACTTCAAGCAGTTAGAGTAAATGATGTAAGTTCCGTTACTTTTAAATCTGAGGCAAAAAGAGGATACATGTTTGTTTTTATGGAAGGATTGTAGATAGATTTGGTTGTCTTTTATAGTTACTAGCCTCTCGACCCACGCAACAATATCCTTTCTTATTTTAACTTTATCCCTATATATAGAGAATTTTTGTTAGACGCATACTCTTATTTCCTTTTTGTTTTTTAACTCTTATTTCCTTTTTGTTTTTTAATTATTTGCATTTCAACAGACTATTGTTTTACGCATTTGCCCCTTTAAAATAAAGTAGTTGTGTTTTGAATTTTTTTTTCTTTAAATTGGGTTATTTGAAAATTTAACCACAAGGGCCTTTTGCTTCATATATATATATATATATATAGATTCCTCCAGTTTAAGTATATGCATTGGTTGTTATTGTTTCTCCCAAACAAGTCATCAAGTGCTATTTCTGATACTGGTTTTTGGTTGGCATGGTCTTGCTCTCCGATGTAGTTGCTGGAAGCAGAGGTATTACGGCTTAATCACCTTCGCGACCGAGCAAGTGAAAAAGGACACAGAAAGGAATATCCTTTTTTGTCGATTATTCTAATGCTTTTTTTTCTTTTCCCTCTAATGATTTTGCTTGCACATTGTTGGTTATTCTGTTTGCACTCTCTGTTTACTTTAAATTACTTGTAGCATGTTCTTAAATTGAGAGGTGGTTTCCGTGAGTACCTGTGTACTCTATTCTCGATATTGCCTTGTGCGAGAGATATTTTGGTCCATGTAATTTAAAGTATTCCTTGACCATAGTTTACGCTTAGGGAATGTGTGGAGAAATTACAGCTTCTGAACTCTCCAGAGGAACGTCAGCGCAGACTGCACGAAATTCAGGAAGTGCACCCTGATCCTAGTATGGATCCAAGTTATGAGTCAGAAGAAGACAGTGCTGGAGCATTCGATAAGAAACAAGGTCCCCATTTAATAGACATGGAATTATATCTTATCATTTTCTCCTTTGAAATGGAAGTCTTCTTTTGGAAATGTTAATTTGGGGTTAATTGTGGTGATGTGTATGCAGATGACAAAGTCAAACCAAGGAAATCTGTCTTTGGTAGAAAGGGAAGGGAACCTTTCCCTCAACCATGGGAAGGTGACTTTTCAAATAATATTGGAGGCAAGGCACAGAAAAATCGGGGTAGAGAAACATTTGGAATAAATGGATGCAGTACAATAAAGAATCAGGTCAATCCCACTGGTTTTACGGCTTTTGATTGGAATAATCAATCGGTGGTTGAATCTAATTCATCTACAGAGCTTGCATCAGAAATTTCATCGCTACCCTTATCTGCAGTGATAAAGACGGACCTATCTGTTGATAATTTTGAGACAGACAAGGTATGGCACTACCAGGACCCAACTGGTAAAATTCAAGGACCATTTGCGATGATACAGCTGCGTAAATGGAGTACAACTGGGCACTTCCCTCCTGATCATAGAATATGGAGGATAAATGAGAAACCAGATGACTCCATCCTTTTGGCTGATGCAGTGAATGGACAGTATTATAAAGAACCATTATTGCCACATGACAGCCACTTACTTTCTCAGGGATTTACAGTGGCCTTGGATGAAAGAAACAATGGCCAGGATGCTGGATCAAAGAAGAGTATGAATGCAACTCAAATAGATGGTAAAAAGGTTGAAGAGAGCTGGAACATGAAGCAGGATGGCCAAAGCTTGCATAATAATGGCAACGTTGAACCTGTGAGGTGTACTACACCTGTAGATGTTGTCAATTCCAATGAGGAACAAACCAGAAACCATTTGCAAGGCCAGGATCCATTGAAGGTTAATAGTTCTTCACCCGATAAAGCCCAAGAGAGTGGTTCACTACCTTCACCTGTAGTGCCTGTGAAACCATATGAAACACTAGTAGGAGAAAGTAGAGGAGCAGAAAATAACTCTGATCAGAACAATGGAAATTTGGATCCACCAAAGACAGCTCAGGGTCAAATTATGAATGGACAGTGTACTGAGAACCGATCTGATAGTGAGGGCCATTCAGGCCAATCTTCTGGACAAAACTGGAGACCTCCACCTGTAAGTAGTCCTTCAAATGGCTGTGATTCCAACTCTGATTTAATTCCTTTGTCTAAATCATGTGAGACGTCAGAACAAGATCAGAGGGAACTTAGTTTTCCAGATATTCCCAGTCCCACTCCAAAACCAAGCAATGGAGATTTACTTGGTCAGGCTGCTGAAAATAAGCAGTCTGTATCTTCAAATTTTCCTGTTCAGGATGCTGGACCTAGCTGGAGCACTGCTTCTAGTTTAGGGGGTGGTGGGGCACAACTTCCCGAAGTAGGTGGTGAATGGGGTGGGTATTCCCCAACTCCGGCCAAACCTACTTCTCTTGAGGAATGGGAATCCAGTCTTGTCTCTGCATCTTCTCTAAAACCAAGCGAGATGGCAGGTGATTGTGTTGCTACCGCGGTTTCAGTGAGTGGTCAGCTGACTCATTCTTCCCCATCCCATCCTACCTCTAATGCATCTGGTTGGCAGGACATTCTTACTGGATCCACTGAATTTTGCACTTTAGCTGGTGAATCAGTTTCAGATCTTCTGGCTGAAGTTGAAGCAATGGAGTCTCTCAGCGGCTTGGCTACCCCGACATCAATCATGAATTGTGGAGGTGAATTTACAGAGGGTTCCAAAAATGAGAGTATCAGTTCTGTAGAGGGATTTAGCCCCCCCGACCCTGGTAAAGGTGATGCCTTAAGCTCCAGTGGTGATTTGCGGGTACCTATGGTGTCGGATGAACCACTTGGGGAATGCCAGGGAAATGCTGTTGATCTGCAAAAAGGATGTGGTGTGCATTCTTCCACAAGCACTGAAGCGGAGGGAGACAGAAAACCGAGTGATGTTTCAGTCAACCAATGGGAGGCAGGAACAGAGATCCAAACCACTGCACCACCCAAGGAAAATTGGGACATAGCTAGTACAGACAATCAATGGAAAGCCAGGTCAGAAAGCACAGAAACCAGTTGGGAAGCAGCCCAGGGAAATGCAAACATGGGCTGGGGAGGTGGTCAGGGTATAGTGCAGGGAAACACAAGCATCCATCCAGGTACTCCAGCTGGGGCCATGTTGGAAAGCCAGTCGAGGTACGGCGGAGACAGATTCATCGGTCCAAGAGATCTGGGTTTTCAGAATAGGGATGTAGGTTTTGGTAGGGGTAGGTTCCAATGGAACAGGCAGACATATGGAAATGGAGGAGGTTCATTCAGGCCTCCTCCCAAAGGCCAGCGGGTATGTAAATATTATGAAAGCGGGTACTGCAAGAAGGGAGCATCATGTGGTTATTTGCACCCATGATTTTGGGTGCCAGAACAATTAGACACATTTAATTCTGTAATCATTACTCATAATTAGGAGGCTCTGTTGTTGCCAATGCTGTAATTTAACATGTAAAAGTAGCCATCAAGAGGCTTTAGTGCATAATAATATTTTTTGGGTTAGCTTAGAATTATTCAGAGTACCATGTTGGGTATTCATTCCATGTTTATGTAATATTTGATGAACAAGGTTGTCCACAATGGACGATTACTACTCATAATTCCTTGTGTTTCTTCTTGACTCAGTTTTAACAAGCATTTTGATAGTTTGCTTGATCCATGTGTTTTGATATGATTGTTTACTGGGCTTGGACCATTTAAATTCAAATTCAAGGACTCGTTTGGAATGCTTTTAGGAACCACTTGTGTTCATGAGCATTTTTATAGAAGTGCTTCTATTTAAAGAATGCCTATAAAATTTCTTGAAACTAGTGCTTAAGTGATTCCAGATGCTTCTGTCCAGAAAGTGCTTTAGTGCTTTTGTAAGTTGTAACCCTAGTAGGTACTATCAAATGCTATCACAAGCGTTTTTGGTTGTTCAAAAATGCTCACAAGCGTTTTTGGTTGTCCAAAAATGCTTTTAGACCTTTCAGAAGCACTCTCAAATATATCCTAATAACTAATTAGCTATTCCTGTAGGAGTATTTTACTTTTTAAGGAAATGTTGGAAGGCGTCCCAATGATAAAACAAAAAAGTTTAATTGTTTTTTTTCACTGGAAACCTCTTTCCCAATTGATAAAACAAAAAGTCTCAACATTAGTCCAATTATGAATAAATGCTGTCTAATTTAAGGATAGAAAATGGTTATTTGATTTAATATTTTTATATGATAAATTAGCAATTTGAAGTGAGACATGTAGCAAATGTATCGAAAACAACTCTTCACGTTGCTAAACATGTGCAGAGTCTATTGGAAGAGTTCCTGGGACTGTAGCATCTTTCATGTTTTCAGGGAGGTTAACTTTGCTGCTGACTCTCTGGCTAAGATGGGGCATGAGATGGAATTGGGTGTTCATTGCTTTGTTTTGCCTCCTGGTGGTATTACTGGTGTCCTCCAAGAAGACAGGGATGGCTTTTAAGGTCTAGGTTGATTTATGTTTAGTTGTTGTTTGGGCTTAGCCCTCTTTGTTACCAAAAAAAAAAAAAAAAACAACTCTTCACGTTGCCGCGTGGGCAAGCAAATAAAAACGACGTCTGGGCTGGCTGTCTCTGGTGCGGAGGAGCCAGGAGGAGGAGAAGAAGTTGAATATTTATTTCAATTTAAAACTCGAGCGTCGAGGAGGGCTTCAGGTTGAATCAACAACATTGCCAATTCTCGCGCGATTGAATTTTGTTCACTATTAGTTTGACCGCAAAATAACTACTACAATTAACACAAAAATCACCAAACTCCCATGAATTCAGTTCTCTGAGACTCATGGCAACGACGTCGTTCTTGACGCCGACGCAGAGGTACGCCGCCGGAGCTCTGTTCGCGTTCGCTCTTCACCAGGCTCAGATCCACCAGACCCATCCCCTGCGATTGTCCTCTGAAGAAGAAGAATCAACCGAGGAGCGGACCAGTAGTGTCAGCAGCGCCGACTCCGTCTCCGACGGCCCGGAGCTTTGGGTCCATGAAAACTCGGGTCTCCTCCGACCCGTTTTCAGGTCCATTTCACTCCTCAATTTCATATTTTTATATATTTATTTTATCTGATCTTTCAACCCTGAATATTAGTGGAGCGGTGCAGTGAATTTATATAATAAGGGATTTGAATTGTTGGACTTTCGCTACCCTAAGGCATTTTCAATATTGCTCATGTCGTGAATAGGTTTCTGGAGATTGATTCTGCAGCCTGGTCCGGACTTCAGGAAAGCGCTGCTACTTCTCCTGCTAGCCATCATGTTGGAGCAGTACGTCTGTTTGTTCCAATATTTTGATCACCATTTTATTTTGGGTTAATTTTATATTTTGTTTTTTTAATTGTCTTTGCTATGTTTTTTGACTTTATCATAGTTCTTGAGGTTGCTTGCTGAAGAAGGTGGTGATGGTGATAAGGATGGTTCACAAAGTGCAGATCAAGAACTTGCTTTGTCCAGAACTGTTGATGCTATGGCACTTAGCATGGAAAAGACTTCGGAGTCTTCCCAATCTAAGAAGGAAAAGCATCGTGAATATGAAAATGAATGCCGTGAGAAATTCTCCACAGCTGAGGTGAATAAAAACATTGAAGCAGCGGATGAGCATTTGGAAAGTCCGCAGGAGAAAAGGACCACAGCTGAGGTGAAACAAAAAATTGAAGAGGATGTGCAGTTGGAAAATCTGATGCAGAAATGCTCCACAGCTGATGTGAAACAAAACAGTGAAGGAGTGGGTGCACTTTTGGAAAATCAGCAAGGCACTGGTGGTAATCTGGTTAGTGCCAAAGACGCACTTGCGGCTAGCAGTGAGATTCGTGAGAAAACTATTGGAGAGTTGACAATGCTCAGTTATCAGAGGAAAGTTATGGTTCTCTATGAGCTCCTTTCAGCTTGTCTGGCTGATAAACAAGAAGACAACAAGAAATGTACCCGTCGAAGAAAGGGTTATGATGCTCGGCATCGCGTAGCTCTGCGATTGCTTGCAACTTGGCTTGATGTCAAGTGGATGAAAATGGTATCTATGTTCGCCCTCTGAGTTCCCTCCTAATTTATTCTACATGTGCTTAGGTTGAAATGTTCTTAGGTTAGTTAGGTGTCTTATGATATGATCAGTATGAAAAGATACCTCCTCATTTTCGCTTTTAATCACCAAGATCAGGATAGTATCGTATTTCGATACAAATTGACAGCAACTACATTCCCTTCTTCATTATGGTCACGTTTTATGCTTTTTGTCCTAAACTTTGCTTTGTAGGAAGCCATTGAGACAATGGTTGCTTGCTCTGCAATGGCATTAGTGAAAAAGGAAGAAGAAAAAGAAGAAACCCAGTCACCAAAAAGCAAATGGGCTAAATGGAAGCGTGGTGGTATCATTGGCGCAGCTGCAATAACCGGAGGAACGTTGCTGACAATAACTGGTGGTATGAGACCCTAAAAAAATCTTTGCTTATTGTAGAAGAATTTAAAATCCTTCTACAAATTTTTCAGCTTCAACAGTTTTGGTCTTGCAATTCGTGTAGTTTTACTTTTCTACAGGATTAGCAGCCCCAGCAATTGCTGCAGGACTTGGTGCTCTAGCTCCAACATTGGGCACTCTCATCCCAGTAATTGGAGCAAGTGGGTTTGCTGCAGCTGCAAGTGCTGCTGGAACTGTTGCTGGTTCTGTTGTTGTTGCTGCATCATTTGGAGGTGAATAGGTTTTTTTGGTTGTTGAATCATCTGATTTGCTCTTTATTGTTTCTGTGGGATATATCTTTTGTTTCTACAAACAGTTTCATATTTCATATTCATATTGTATTTGTGCGAACTAATTTATGGTCTACTGCTCACTCTCCATTCAATCAAGCTGCTGGAGCTGGACTCACAGGGAGCAAAATGGCTAGAAGAACTGGAAGTGTCGATGAATTTGAGTTCAGCGCTATAGGAGAAAATCATAATCAAGGCGTGAGTTTTTTTAAGCTCCAAATTCTATTTTAATTTTTTTTCTTCTTATTATTCTACCTTAGGGAGAACTTTTACTATAGTCCGGTGGGCTATAGTTTTGTTTTTACTCTCTCTCTTTACACACACATATCTATAATTAGTGGTTCAAACTGTAATTTTTCTCACCTTATCTCTCAGAGGCTAGCAGTTGAGATCTTGGTTTCAGGATTTGTTTTTGATAAGGAAGATTTTGTAAGGCCTTGGGAGGGACAGGATGACAATTTGGAAAGGTACAGATATTTTTACTACTCTTCAACATGTTTGAAGAACCTGAAAATTAAACTGAACTGATCCAGGCCTTTGAAATCCATAAATGGAAGTTACAGATGAATTATCTATTATGACCTTAACAAATCTATAGGTATGCGCTGGTCTGGGAATCGAAGAATCTAATTGCAGTCAGCACTGCAATTCAGGATTGGCTTACTTCAAGTAATTGGTTTGGATTATTGTTATTTACTGGTAATATGACGATATAAATTGCACATGATATTGAGATTACCTCTGGTTGATGTAGGAATTGCAATGGGGTTGATGAAGCAAGGTGCAATGATGACTGTGTTAGGCACTCTTGTTACTGCACTGGCTTGGCCTGCAACATTACTTGCAGCTGCTGATTTTATAGATAGCAAATGGGCAATTGCTGTGGACAGGTCCTTTTTCACCCTTATCAAGAAGAGTGGGAAAATCTTTCTTTTAAGTTCATTCTTATTTGTGATTTCCAGAAGCTTTGGTCAGGAATGCTGGAGTTACTCCAGAGTAGCAATGTTTGTTGTGAGTTTCTATCTAGACTTGTTCAACCTTTTTTTTATTCCAGGTCAGACAAAGCAGGAAGGCTGCTTGCTGAGGTGTTATTAAAAGGAATTCATGGGAACAGGTCAACATCATAACTTGAAATTATTGTTATCTCATTACTTCAGAAATTCCTGAAAAACCAATCCGAATAATTTTTGTTCGCTCGGGATTTCGTGGACTTCAGGCCTGTAACACTGGTGGGTTTCTCACTTGGAGCACGAGTAATTTTCAAGTGTCTGCAGTGTTTGGCAGAAACTGAAAAGAACGGTAAGTGATAATAATTGCTCATCTATCTCCTCTATCCTGGATTAATAATTATTTCTTTATATTGGCAGCTGAACTTGTAGAAAGAGTTGTTCTTCTTGGAGCACCCATCTCGATCGCAGATGAGAAATGGGCAGCTGCTAGAAAGGTGATAGCAAAATTGGTTTTTTTTGTTTTTGTTTTTCCTTTTTCTCCACCTCCGAAGTTTGCAGAGTTTTATTACAACTTTGGTGCAAGTGTTTACTACCTCCGGATATTTGCAGATGGTGGCTGGAAGATTTGTCAATGCCTACTCCACAAATGATTGGATGCTTGGGATTGCTTTCCGTGCCAGGTATGCAGAATGGGAGATTGTTTTAGTAGAGCCTTTGGTCATACCTGCAAATTTTAGGAATTAGTGGTTGATTTACTGTAGGAAATATGTTAGGCAGGTCTCTCTCTCTCTCTCTCTCTCTCTCTCTCTCCCCTTAGTGCCCAAGCCCACCAGAGAACGCATCTCAACCTTGAACTAGCTTACAACTTGATGGCTATACACTTGTTTATGAATACAATTACGTGCCCATTTCAAGGATTTGATAGAAGGAAATGGGATGGGGTGGGGGTCAGTTTATTGCAGCTCTACTATACTGATAGATTGTTATTTGTTGATTTCCATAATAGTAACTAATGATCACTTTTGAACAGTCTACTTTCTCGAGGATTAGCCGGAATTCAACCTATAAAAGTTGAAGGGATTGAAAATGTAAGTTTTCTCCTCATCTCTCTCTGTCTCTCTCTGCCATCTCAGTTGCTCTTGGGAGGCGCATTACTTCAACTAGAATTCTGTGTTCCCTGAATAGAGCTTACTGCTTGAGATAGTTGCTGAAAAGCAGTACATAACTTAGAGTTCGAAGGGGGATAACGATTGAAACCCTTAACAACATCAGTATGCTTTCTTTGGTATTTGCAGGTTGATGTAACTGATGTGATTGATGCCCACTCTTCCTATCTTTGGGGCGCACAGCAGATCCTGGATCTGCTTGAACTGGAGGCCTATTATCCTGTTTTCCGAAGCACTATTTGCATACAATGAAACTGTAACTATACTACCACCACTCTTCCTTTTCCTGGTTTGCGTGGGGTAAGAAGAACAACACTCGGTGGATCTAGATACTTGTTTTTGTACTTGGTCACTCCATCCATGTCTGTCTTCCATATCTTACTGTAAGAGAACAAAAAAGCGTCTCAAATGCTTGAATAAAATGTGTACATATTATGAGATATCTTGCTCTTTTGGTAATATCCTTGTGTTGTGCCCTTTGCCTGTTATACTATTTGACAAGGCTGGATATCTTCATTTAACCTCATTTAAAACAAAGTTTCTGGGCAGATGAGGGTTAGGCAGTTAGACAGGGCAGTGAGCCCGACTCTTTGCATCCAAGTTCGAATTCATCTTCGTATATTAGATTAATTTAGAGTAGTTAACTTTAAACTATTGCTCGTATTTAAAAAAAAAGTTTCTAAATATCTTCATTAAAAACCAAATACATATAACTCACAGTAAAAATAAAATTTCACCAAATCAGATGTTAGTAAAACTATGGATTGTAAGATGATTCATGCAATGCCTTGCTGAAAATGAGAAGATAAATCAATATACTACGGTAAAAAAGAATTGTTAAGTAAAAAAAAAGAGTCCGGTAAATTCGTTAAAAACCTACTTGTCACACTTTATTTTATTATTCCGTGCGAGTAAAACCACGTGTGACGCCACCTGAGCAAAATGGGGTACAAAAATACGAGAGAGCCAAACCCGCGTGACAGAATGAGAAGAGAGTGAGAGTCACAGTGAGGACGACGACGACGCCATGGCTACGAATAAGAGTACGGAGAAAGAAAAAGGCCCAGAAAAGGTCTCGAACAAAGGGAGATCATGCAAAGGAACACTTTATTATTCAACCGCTCTCAAATCCAAAGCTTACAATCCTATCTGCCTCGGCGTTCCTCGCACCCTCCCTCAAGGTCTCTCTTTCCCTGTAAAACTTCCCTTCTCTCTTTCCTTGTTATTTTCCGTTTGGTTCTCGAGAAAAACAAACAATTAAACATTAGTTCCATCACCAACCGACCTATTTTTTATTTATTAATTCATGAGACACCTGATCGATTGCGGAAGTTTCGATTCTCTTAGAGAATTCTAACTTTTAGGGTTTCGATGTTTGAATTCTATTTTTTTTTAAATTTAAATTTTGTAAACCAGGTTTTAGCTTTTCACCTTATATTTGAGATTCATTCGTGAAAGTTTAGGTTAGGAAAAAGTCATCATCTTTGAGCTGCAGACAGCTTATTTTTTTTGCTTTTCCTATAAAGGATTAATCTTTCTTTGCTAGTTTTGTAAATTTGATTTTAGAACACATTTATTTTTTCTGGATTAGATTGTTTGCTTTGTGCTCTCCTTTTTGCCAGTTGAAACCTTTTTTTATATGAAAGTCGTATGCCACCTACTAATATGTAGATTTGGTGACCAGTGCCTGACGCAGTAGTTGTAGCAACTGAGAGGGAGGCTTCTAGAGAGGATCGACATCTTGCTGATTTTCGTTATGCTTGTGCTGGTTACTCTATGTATTTGGATCGAATTAAAGAAGACCCTTCTCAAAAGAACACATTAGAATTGCCCGTTTGTATTGGCTTGGTGGTAATCTCTCACCCTCTCTTTCGCCCAGAGACTCACACACAATGAAACATTTTATTATGTGCTTATATGAGATGTGGGGGTTCATGTGCTTGATTATTGACTTTAATTGGTTGCTTAAATGCATGGAGATTTGCAATTGTTTTTCTTTGTCTTTTAATTTTAATTTTGATGTTAATTGGATTAGTTATTACTTTACCTTGCTTTACAGTTTACGTAATGAGATCATGTTTAACGAGATCTCAATATATTGTATGATAATGATAATCAGCTATGAGCTATTCACGGAGGTTGTGACTTTTGGGTTTTTGGTGCAAATTGGAGCGGGATCGTTCTTAGATAGCTGGAAGTAATATGGTCTGTGACTTTATGGGCGCATGAAATTTCTAATTAAACAGCTCCTTTTGCGTGCATTAGTTTTTGTTTAGCAAGCAATCTGACTAAATGAGTTGCTGCAGTTTTTGGTTGGCAAAAGAATCCATAAAACATCACCAGCTGCCGCTCCTGTTTCTACCCATGTTCATCACAAAGAGGGTAAGGAAAAAAAAAAAATTTGTTTACCAGTCTCTATTTTTTTTTTACTTGTCATTCTCTTTCCAGGTGTTTCTTACAATAGTTTGCCTTCAATATAGTCAAGGTCTTCCTGCAAAAATGACATGTAGATAGTGAGGTCGTGTGAGTATAATTCCACTGAACTTAGCTTAATTCTGCTAGTTACTGATATGCATTCCAGAGATGGTCGCGTTGGTTAAGAATATATTAACTATATAGTATTTGGTTTCTATAAATGATTTAGAAAAAGTTGTGTACCAAAAACAAGTACTGTTTTTTCATTAAATGTTACATTATCATCTGTTGTCAGCTATTTATCCCTTTTCTTTACCTTCTAGATGTTCGTGAAGTCCCTCAGACTCAGAGGCACCAACCACCTACTCAATCTGCCGGAACTGTTTTCTTGAACAAGTAAGCATATGATTAGACTATCCAAGTGAAGAATATGAAATCCTGGTTTTACGAAACTTTAAGCCTTATTTCGTAAGGGTTATCTTATCTGGTGTTTGTTAATGAATGTGTAGGTTTTCAAGAAATGCAGATCTTGTTGCTTCAGGGGTGACTAAGAACGTGTATAAAGTAGGTAACTACATAAAAGGAAGTCTCTCAGATTTTTTGTTCCCATACAGAGGGAGATCAAAGTAAGATGGCTTGTTGAAGATATCGGACGAATGAATAAATATACTGAAGAAGCGGGATTCGGCTTCAAGTCGACCTGGTTTCTGTGCTTGTTTATAATACCTCACTCCACATTTTGAGCAATATAATGTTAGTGCAACTGCTAGTCGTAGTCGTAGATGGCGATTATTATTTGTTCTCTAACTGTTTATTTAGTTGTGGAGGAATGTGACAAGAGGTTCTGTTATGTATGATACAATGAAATCCAAATTGTGCAATTTGCTAATCTTACCGTATGATTCTCATAAACAACCTTTGTATAACCTTCCTCATAGAACTGGTCGCATAACTATCATGTCAGTGAATTGAATTTAGCTGAGGAGTTTTTGCAAGGAAGGAATGGAGTTTATGTCTCTTCTCTACACATGCGTTCGTCTGTGAGCGACACGCACGTGTGAACGACATTAATGTACCTGCACACGCACATCTTGATATTCATTTTTCTCTTGCCATATTCGAATTCCAATCCATATTCTTTTTCTTTTTTCTTTTATTTTGGGGTAATGGGGGTGTCTCTGACTAAACCAATAAGATTAGATGAAGATAATGTATTGGTCTTGGTTTACTGCCCTATAAATGAGCAACTAGCAGATATCTTCACAAAGTCATTGGCTAAGGATTGATTCCACTACCTTAGGGATAAACTTGGAGTGAAATCAGCTCAAAACTTAAATGGGAGTGTAGAAATGTAAGTAAATGGGAATGTAGAATTGTGAGTAATAAGTTGATTAGCATAAGTATAAGCCTAGAACAATAATAGTGAATACACTTAGCCTCTTAGAATGGCAGGTGTAACGCTCCAAAATATAAGGCTGAAATAAGCTATGTGTAGTGATCTTAGTATAACTAGATGAATGGCTGAGATATAATATGATGCTTGTGTGTATCCAGCTAAGGCTAAACGTCATGAAGTACACGTTTTTGTGTGCTCATTCTCAGATAAGAAATATACATTCCTCTCTGCACTTTCTGGTAGAGAGAAGTAGAGCATTTCATCATTCTTCTATTCTTTCTTCTAGAGCATTCCATAACTCAGCTAGAATACAAAAGCACTAACATGGCCTTAGAACCAGGTTCGATCAATTGAATCTGGGTGTTCTCAATCTGTGAAATCGAGCTACATTAGAGCTCAATCGAGGCTCTGTGAAATTGC
Source organism: Prunus avium (assembly GCF_965620075.1). Classification (NCBI taxonomy): domain Eukaryota; kingdom Viridiplantae; phylum Streptophyta; class Magnoliopsida; order Rosales; family Rosaceae; genus Prunus; species Prunus avium. The sequence continues at coordinate 33,150,567 of NC_142290.1, read as the reverse complement.
TAGAGTTCGATCAAAACCTAAATACAGTTTGTTCGTGGCTTACCTGAGATCAAAGATGGCTGGATTTGGAAGTTCAGAAGTAAGAACTCCGATCTTCTCTAGTGAGAACTATGAGTTCTGGAGAATCAAGATGGTAACTATATTCAAGTCATATGGGCTTTGGAATTTGGTGAAAAAGGGAATTCCGATCCTTGATTCGAAGAAGAAGACCGAGGATACTTCAGAAGATGACTATGATGAAAAAATGGCTACCATCTTCATGAAAGATGCAAAGGCTCTAGGCATCATTCAAAACACAGTTTCCGATCAATTCTTCCCTCATATCACCAATGCTGACTTTGTAAGATGGCATGGGAGCTGCTGTATGGAGAATATCACGGTGGTGACCACGTTAGATTGGTAAAACTCCAAAACCTCATACGTGAATTTGAATACAGTAGAACGCGTGATAATGAGTCCTTATCTGTTTATCTTACTCGATTGAATGAGCTAATTAACCAGATGAAAACCTTTGGTGAGACTCTCTCTAATGAGAGGCTTGTCCAAAAGGTTCTGATCAGTCTTAGTAAGGTTTATGATCCTATTTGCCTGGTGATTAAGAATACAAAAAGTCTAGAAACTGTAGAACTTCAGGAAGTTATCTCAATATTGAAGAGTCAAGAACAACGGTTCAAGCTACATAATGTTGATACAGCTGAAAAGGCATTTGCCTCATTCTCTGTGAGTCCAAAAGGCCAGAACAAGGGTGGCACTCAATCTGGTTCATCTAAATTCCAGAAGAATTGGAATCCTAAGGGCAAGTCATAGGAATCAAAGTCCAAATTTCAGCAGACTAGTTCTACACAGGGTTTGACCTCATCACCATTAGTGAATCAAGAAGGGGCAAAGCCATAGTGCAAAGTGTGTTCGAAGTTCCATTTTGGTGAATGCAGGTATAAATGAAAGCCTAAGTGTTACAATTGTGACAAGTTTGGACATTGGGCTAGAGAATGCACTGCAAGTAAAAATGTGCAGAAAACTAACTATACAAATCAAGTGGAAGTGACAGGAAACTTATTTTATGCCAATAGTACCATCTTTGGAGCAAGTGTTAATGGTGAATGGTATATAGACAGTGGTTGCAGCAATCACATGATTGGAGATAGGAAGCTGCTAGTTGATATAAGAACAAACGTGATAGGCAAGGTACAAATGCCAACTGGAGAGCTTGTTGATGTAGTTGGAATGGGAACTCTAGTGATTGACACTAGCAAAGGTAGAAAGTACCTCAAAGAAGTGATGTATTGACCTGGGTTGAAAAAGAACTTACTAAGTGTGGGACAGATGGATGAGCACGGTTACTATTTGCTATTTGAGGGCAAAATGTTCAGCATCTTTGACAATTCCTCACTGGAAAGTCTTGTTATCAAAGTGGAGATGAAGAGGAATAAATTCTATCCTTTGGCACTATTACCTAATGATCATATTGCTCTGAAAACGAGTGTATCACACTCTACTTGGACTTGGCACAAAAGGCTAGGCCATCTACATCTAAGGGGGCTAAACCAACTCAAAGAAAAGGAAATGGTGCATGAACTTCCATACTTAGAAGAGCTTGATGAAGTATGTGAAGGGTGTCAACTTGGAAAGCAACATAGATAGTGGTTTCCAAAGAATCAAGCATGGAGAGCAAGCAATCCCCTTGAGCTAATTCATGTGGACTTGTGTGGGCCTATGCAAAATGAGTCTATAGCCGGTAACAAGTACTTCATGCTTCTTATAGATGACTGTACAAGAAATATTTGGGTTTACTTTCTCAAATACAAGTCAGATGCACTGAACTGTTTTCGAAAGTTCAAGTCCATGGTAGAATTGCAAAGTGACTTTAGAGTGAAATGTTTGAGAAGTGACAAATGGGGTGAATTCACATCTTGTGAGTTTAACAAGTTGTGTGAAGATGAAGGTATTCAAAGACAACTCTCTATGGCTTACACTCCACAACAAAACGGAGTGGTGGAGAGAAAGAATAGGACTGTGGTTGAAATGGCAAAAGTCATGCTTCATGAGAAAGGATTACCTTACTACTTGTGGGTAGAATCTGTACACACAACTATCTACATACTGAATAGATGTCCTATAAGAGCACTTAGAGATATAACTCCATTTGAAGCATACAGTGGGAGGAAACCAGGGATTGCACACCTTAAAATCTTTGGTTGCTTGTGTTATAGGCATATACCAAGTGAGGTGAGACATAAGCTAGATGCAAAGAGTACCAAGGGGATATTTGTGGGTTATGGAACCTGTGAAAAGGGATACAGAGTGTATAATCCAGTCACTAAGAAGCTTATACTCTCAAGAGATGTTGTGTTTGATGAAAATGCAGCTTGGGATTGGAAGGAAATGCCTGAGAATCATGTATCTGTGACCAGCCATGAAGAGCAATCCAAGGTACCTGAAGCTACATCACCAAAGACACCTCTTGAGAGTCATGATCAAGTTCAGTCACCAAGAGAATCATCTCCTCATGAACCATCAGGTGGCATAAGTAGCAGCATGAGGAATTCTCAAGCCTTTGATCACACTCCGCTAAAATGGGTGAAACTTGGATGATGTTCTAGCACAATGCAATCTTTGCATCATGGAACCTGGGAAATTTGATGAAGCTACTAAAGATGAATCATGGATAAAAGCCATGGAAGATGAACTGTCAATGATTGAGAAAAATGCAACATGGAAGTTGGTGGACAGACCAACTGACAAACCTATAATTGAAGTTAAATGGGTGTTCAAGACCAAGCTCAATCTTGATGGCTCAATACAAAAAATAAGGCAAGACTAGTAGCCATGGGTTATGCTTAGAAACCAGGTGTTGACTATAATGAGACTTTTGCACCAGTGGCTAAACTTGATACAATTCGAACACTAGTTGCATTGGCAGCACAGAAGAGTTGGAAATTGTATCAGCTAGATGTTAAATCTGCTTTCCTAAACGGTGTGTTAGAAGAGGATGTTTATGTAGTCAGCCAAATGGTTTTATGGTCAAGGGGAGTGAAGACAAGGTGTACAAGCTTCATAAAACTCTGTATGGCTTAAAACAAGCACTAAAGGCATGGTATGGTGAAATTGACACCTACTTTGCTCAATGTGGATTTGCAAAGAGTCAAAGTGAGGCCACTCTTTATACCAAAACCAGAGGAGAAGCAGAAATTATGATCATGTCTATATATGTAGATGATATTGTGTATACAGGGAATAGTCAACCAATGTTTGAGGAGTTCAAGAGAGACATGATGGTAAAGTATGAAATGACATACTTAGGGCTCCTACATCACTTTTTGGGAATGAGAGTCATCCAAACTCATACAAGTATCTTTATTCATCAAAGAAAGTACACTGCATCTTTATTGAGTAAATTTGGCTTGAGTGACTGTAAACCTGTTTCTATAGCCTTAGTTACAACTGAAAAGCTGAGCAAAGATGATGACAGTGGTCTAGCAAATGAAGAACAGTATAGGAAGATTGTGGGAAGTCTATTGTATCTCACAGCCACAAGACCTGATGTGATGTATGCAACTAGTCTACTTGCTAAGTTCATGCACTGCCCCACTAATAAGCACTATGCAATTGCGTCAAAGGAACACTTGACTATGGCTTGGAGTATGTGAAAGGAAGAAATGTAGTCTTAATTGGCTACTGTGATAGTGACTAGGGTGGCACAGTTGATGACAACAAAAGCATCTCAGGATATGCTTTTTCCTTTGGTAGTGGAGTCTTTGCTTGGGCCTCAGGTAAACAAAACTATGTTGCTCTCTCTACTGCAGAGGAAGAATATATCAGTGCATCAGAGGCAACTGCACAGGCAATTTGGCTCGGGTTTGTGTTAGAAGATTTTGGCAAATTTCAAGCTGAGGCTACTCCACTTTAGTGTGATAATATTGTTGCAATTCCCATCACAAGGAATCCTGTGTTTCACCAGAAAACTAAGCATATTGATCGATGTGTTTCACCAGAAAACTAAGCATATTGATCGAAGGTATCACTTCATCCAGGATGCTCTGCAAGAAGGAATCATCGACTTGGTTTATTGCCCTATAAATGAGCAACTAGCAGATATCTTCACAAAGTCATTGGCTAAGGATCGATTCTACTACCTCAAGGATAAATTTGGAGTGAAATCAGCTCAAAACTTAAAGGGGAGTGTAGAACTGTAAGTAATGAGCTGATTAGCATAAATATAAGCCTAGAACGATAATAGTGAATGCATTTAGCCTCTTAGAATGGCAGGTGTAAGGCTCCAAAATATAAGGTTGAAATAAGCCACGTGTAGTGATCTTAGTATAACTAGATGAATGGCTAAGATACAATATGATGCTTGTGTGTATCCAGCAAAGGCTAAACGTCATGAAGTACATGTTTTTGTGTGCTCATTCTCAGATAAGAAATATACATTCCTTTCTGCACTTTCTGGTAGAGAAAAGTAGAGCATTTCATCATTCTGCGTTTCTTCATTCTTCTATTTTTTCATCTTGAGCATTCCATAACTCAGCTAGAATACAAAAACACTAACAGGTTGGGGGTCAGTTTATTGCAGCTCTACTATACTGATAGATTGTTATTTGTTGATTTCCATAATAGTAACTAATGATCATTTTGAATAGTCTACTTTCTCTAGGATCAGCCGGAATTCAACCAATAAAAGTTGAAGGGATTGAGAATGTAAGTTTTCTCTTCATCTCTCTATGTCTCTCTCTGCCATCTCAGTTGCTCTTGGGAGGCGCATTACTTCAACTAGAATTATGTGTTCCCTGAATAGAGCTTACTGCTTGAGATAGTTGCTGAAAAGCAGTACATAACTTAGAGTTCGAAGGGGGATAACGATTGAAACCCTTAACAACATCAGTATGCTTTCTTTGGTATTTGCAGGTTGATGTAACTGATGTGATTGATGCCCACTCTTCCTATCTTTGGGGCGCACAGCAGATCCTGGATCTGCTTGAACTGGAGGCCTATTATCCTGTTTTCCGAAGCACTATTTGCATACAATGAAACTGTAACTATACTACCACCACTCTTCCTTTTCCTGGTTTGCGTGGGGTAAGAAGAACAACACTCGGTGGATCTAGATACTTGTTTTTGTACTTGGTCACTCCATCCATGTCTGTCTTCCATATCTTACTGTAAGAGAACAAAAAAGCGTCTCAAATGCTTGAATAAAATGTGTACATATTATGAGATATCTTGCTCTTTTGGTAATATCCTTGTGTTGTGCCCTTTGCCTGTTATACTATTTGACAAGGCTGGATATCTTCATTTAACCTCATTTAAAACAAAGTTTCTGGGCAGATGAGGGTTAGGCAGTTAGACAGGGCAGTGAGCCCGACTCTTTGCATCCAAGTTCGAATTCATCTTCGTATATTAGATTAATTTAGAGTAGTTAACTTTAAACTATTGCTCGTATTTAAAAAAAAAGTTTCTAAATATCTTCATTAAAAACCAAATACATATAACTCACAGTAAAAATAAAATTTCACCAAATCAGATGTTAGTAAAACTATGGATTGTAAGATGATTCATGCAATGCCTTACCGAAAATGAGAAGATAATTGTTTTCTTGATACAAATAAAAAAAAACCATTAGGATAGATTTTTTGAACAAATCAATATACTAAACTATTTATTTTATTATTAAGTAAAAAAAGAATTGTTAAGTAAAAAAAGAGAGTCCGGTAAATTCGTTTAAAACCTACTTGTTACACTTTATTTTATTATTCCGTGCGAGTAAAACCACGTGTGACGCCACCCGAGCAAAATGGGGTACAAAAAAACGAGAGAGCCAAACCCGCGCGACAGAATGAGAAGGGGGTCAGAGTCACAGTGAGCACGACGACGACGCCATGGCTACGAATAAGAGTACAGATAAAGAAAAAGGCCCAGAAAAGGTCTCGAACAAAGGGAGATCATGCAAAGGAACACTTTATTATTCAACCGCTCTCAAATCCAAAGCTTACAATCCTATCTGCCTCGGCGTTCCTCGCACCCTCCCTCAAGGTCTCTCTTTCCCTGTAAAACTTCCCTTCTCTCTTTCCTTTCTTGTTATTTTCCGTTTGGTTCTCGAGAAAAACAAACAATTAAACATTAGTTCCATCACCAACCGACCTATTTTTTTATATTAATTCATGAGACATCTGATCGATTGCGGAACTTTCGGTTCTCTTAGAGAATTCTGACTTTTAGGGTTTCGATGTCTGAATTCTTTTTTTGTTTTAATTTAAATTTTGTAAACCAGGTTTTAGCTTTTCACCTTATATTTGAGATTCATTCATGGAAGTTTAGGTTAGGAAAAAGTCATCATCTTTGAGCTGCAGACAGCTTTTTTTTTTTTTTGCTTTTCCTATAAAGGATTCATCTTTCTTTGCTAGTTTTGCAAATTTGATTTTAGAACCACATTTATTTTTTCTGGATTAGATTGTTTGCATTGTGCTCTCCTTTTTGCCAGTTGAAACTTTTTTTTATATGAAAGTCGTATTGGCCTACCTACTAATATGTAGATTTGGTGACCAGTGCCTGACTCAGTAGTTGTAGAAACTGAGATGGAGGCTTCTAAAGAGGATCGACATCTTGCTGATTTTCGTTATGCTTGTGCTGGTTACTCTATTTATTTGGATCGAATTAAAGAAGAACCTTCTCAAAAGAACACATCAGAATTGCCCATTTGTGTTGGCTTGGAGGTAATCTCTCACCCTCTCTTTCTCTCTTTCGCTCAGAAACTCACACACAATGAAACATTTTATTATGTGCTTATATGAGATGTGGGGGTTCATGTGCTTGATTATTGACTTTAATTGGTTGCTTAAATGCATGGAGATTTGCAATTGTTTTTCTTTGTCTTTTAATTTTGATGTTAATTGGATTGGTTATTACTTTACCTTGCTTTACAGTTTACATAATGAGATCATGTTATACGAGATCTCAATATATTGTATGATAATGATAATCAGCTATGAGCTATTCACGGAGGTTGTGACTTTTGAGTTTTTGGTGCAAATTGGAGCAGGATCGTTCTTAGATAGCTGGAAGTAATATGGTCTGTGACTTTATGGGCACATGAAATTTCTAATTAAACAGCACCTTTTGCGTGCATTAGTTTTTGTTTAGCAAGCAATCTGACTAAATGAGTTGCTGCAGCTTTTGGTTGGCAAAAGAATCTATAAAACGTCACCAGCTGCCGCTCCTGTTTCTACCCATGTTCATCACAAAGAGGGTAAGGAAAGAAGAAAAAAAATTTGTTTACCAGTCTCTTTTTTTTTTACTTGTCATTCTCTTTCCAGGTGTTTCTTACAATAGTTTGCCTTCAATATAGTCAAGGTCTTCCTGCAAAAATGACATGTAGATAGTGAGGTCGTGTGAGTATAATTCCACTGAACTTAGCTTAATTCTGCTAGTTACTGATATGCATTCCAGAGATGGTCGCGTTGGTTAAGAATATATTAACTATATAGTATTTGGTTTCTATAAATGATTTAGAAAAAGTTGTGTACCAAAAACAAGTACTATTTTTTCATTAAATGTTACATTATCATCTGTTGTCAGCTATTTATCCCTTTTCTTTACCTTCTAGATGTTCGTGAAGTCCCTCAGACTCAGAGGCACCAACCACCTACTCAATCTGCCGGAACTGTTTTCTTGAACAAGTAAGCATATGATTAGAGTATCCAAGTGAAGAATATGAAATCCTGGTTTTACGAAACTTTAAGCCTTATTTCGTAAGGGTTATCTTATCTGGTGTTTGTTAATGAATGTGTAGGTTTTCAAGAAATGCAGATCTTGTTGCTTCAGGGGTGACTAAGAACGTGTATAAAGTAGGTAACTACATAAAAGGAAGTCTCTCAGATTTTTTGTTCCCATACAGAGGGAGATCAAAGTAAGATGGCTTGTTGAAGATATTGGACGAATGAATAAATATACTGAAGAAGCGGGATTCGGCTTCAAGTCAACCTGGTTTCTGTGCTTGTTTATAACACCTCACTCCACATTTTGAGCAATATAATGTTAGTGCAACTGCTAGTCGTAGTCGTAGATGGCGATTATTATTTGTTCTCTCACTGTTTATTTAGTTGTGGAGGAATGTGACAAGAGGTTCTGTTTTTTTATTTTTTTTGGGTCTGAACAAGAGGTTCTGTTATGTATGATACAATGAAATCCAAATTGTACTATCATGCAAGTGAATTGAATTTAGCTGAGGAGTTGTTGCAAGGAAGGAATGGAGTTTATGTCTCTTCTCTACACATGCGTTCGTCTGTGACTGTGAGCGACACGCACGTGTGAACGACATTAATGTACCTGCACACGCACATCTTGATATTCATTTTTTTCTTGCCATATTCGAATTCCAATCCATATTTTTTTTTCATTTTTCTTTTATTTTGGGGTAATGGGGGTTTCTCTGACTAAACCAGTAAGATTAGATGAGGATAATGTATTGGTCTTGTGAGCTGGTTCATTAGAAAAGCCAAAGTTATAAAACTAATTAGCAGCACCCCCATGACCAATGGACCTGCCTGCCTCCAGCTAAAAAGGTCTGAATTATCGTAGAGACGATAATACAACTACTTAATTAAGAAACGTGCTTAAGATAATTAGCAGTTTGTGTTCAATTATTAGTAGTTTGCAAAAATAAAATAGAAAAAGGTGGTGCGCGCTGTTTTGGGCAAAAGCTAATCAAATAGCAGCAAGCAAGCAACCGCGAAATCAAACCCAACTCTTTCTTCTCTTCGCGAATCCCAAGAAGGACACAAGGACAACAAGCCTATCCAGGTTCATCCTCTCTTCTTGGATTTCTCAGCTAACAATAAAACCTTCTCTCTCTACGCTCTTAGCCCCGTTTCGTAGCTTTTCCGATACAGGTACTGGATCGGATTCAGTTTTTGTTTCATTATTGCATTCTCGCGTTTCCTTGCGTTTTCTCAGTAACCAAACGGTTCGCATTTCTCTTCCCTGTGTGAAGATTCTCTCATTGTTCTTCGCGCGATTTGTTTGACCGATCAAAGGAAGGTTTCGGACGCCGATTCAGAATCGATTGATATTTTTGTGGGTTGAGATTTTCAACTAGCATTCGGAAATCAGGTTCTGCGGAAATTGAATTCGAATGGCCGCTGCTGCGGCGTGTAAACGGGTCGGGCAATTAGGAACCAATTCGGGGTTCGGATTGTCCGGTTTTGCTTCGAAAGTTGCGGTGTCTCCGTCTTTGGAGTACAGGCATTTGGATTGCAGACTAACTTCTCAGCTCGTCAAATCTAATGGAAAGCGATTGTTTCTCGTCGACACATTAGCCTTGGTGAGCAATCACATCGCTTTCTCTTGCATTCAATTTTCCAAATTCACTTATCTATACGATGTTATTTGAATTTCTGAAAATGATATGTTTGTGAAAAACTCAAATGGCAAAAGAAATTACAGTGACATTGGAGTAGGATGTAATTGAGCCTAATTATATGCTGCATTTCGTCTAGGTTAGGAGATTAGAGGGCCAAGGGGTGCCCTCAAAGCATGCCGAGGCAATAACAGCTGCCATTACTGAAGTGTTGAACGATAGCTTGGAAAATGTGTCTCATTCATTTGTTTCCAAAGGAGAGATGCAGAAAGTAAGTGATTCTCATTTTTACTGTTACTTTTCTATTCTTGATTACCTCTCTGTATATTGGCGTTCATCAATTCATGAGGAGACAATTTAATTATCCGATTGGGTTTTTTGTGTGCATAATATCAGACCGAGATGATCCAAGAATCCAATTTGTCCAAATTCAAATCCGAAATTCAAAGCGCACAGGTACTTACTAGTTCCTTATGTTAATCACTACGTCGGGCTGGTGGTTTTCTATTTGATTGTTGTTGAATTTTCTTTCTGGTAATGTCTTTGTTGGATTCTTTTGGTAAACCAAGAACTTATGTCGCCTGTTTAACTTCTGTTGATTATGAGCAGCCAGGAATTGTGGATTATATTCTTCTAGTTCCCATCCCAAATCTTATTATTGTCTTGCATGCAAACATTGTGACTGAGTGACATTTCTGGAATACCCTTTGTAATTGGTCACAACTGTTTCTTTTTTCAGTTGTGTTTGTCGTGCATAAATAACCACCAAATCATTGATGGTATGCCAATCCAGATTAGATTTCAACTGAAACTGTTGTCTCTAAGCTCCCGTTAACACCAATAGACATGACTTTAGTGCTTCTCCTATCTAATTTTGAGTTAGACTAAATAGTGATCTTCATGAAATATGCCCCCAGTCCCCACTGTTTTTGTATGTGTGTGTGAGAGCATTATGATAAATGATTGTGCCCCAATCATGGCTGATCATAATATTTGGACATTAATATGTTTAGTAGTGTTCATGTACCTAAAGTATGATGCCTCCATTTTCTGGGTGGCTGTTGCATGGTGTGGTGTGCTTCTGATTGTGGATCTTACCAGCAACTATAAGCCAAACATTTAGGATTTCAGTCATACATTTGGTTACTTTGGTTGGCATTTCAGTCTCCTAATCTTCTACATTTGATTTTCTGGGCATGAATTTACTAAACTATTCTATGAAGACCATAATTCTCATTTCATAGGCAGCATATGGGAGATGGAATGAAATTAAGGAACCCATTTGGAACCAATTTTAGATTAAATTGAAATTTTGTCAATATATTGGAAAGGATTTATTAGTTTTTTCGATCATATGTTTCAAAGGTTGACAGCCATGTCTTTATCTCTCTTTAACTTTCTTGCCATATTTACCAATATGGATATAATTGATCACAAGAAGGATAGTTATTGAGTTATCTTTTCAAAGTGACCTTGATTTGTTGGCTAATTTGTTTAAAAATTCCTGCAAGACTCTAAAGAGGCTGAACTCTTATGTTATCTAAAGAATCCTTGCAATGAAAAATAAGGATTTCTTAGTTCCTGGGCTAGCTTCTATTGGTAATTTCATTGAAAAATATGTGATGCAGGGACACCATTTTTCTTCGTTGCAACACGAGACTGAAAAACTTAGGAATGATATAGAGAAGATGCGTAGCGAATTGAGGTCTGATTTACGGAGTTACTTTACTGTCGTTTTCTGTCTGTTTCCTTGTCAGTATGTGTTGGCTTTTTCGTAATGATCTTCACGATGCAAATATTTTCATTGTGATGCAGGTATGAAATCGACAAAGTTACTGCAGGGCAGCGGTTGGACTTGAATCTTGAAAGGGGGTAAATGAATACATTAAAACTTTTTATCCTCTGAGCATCTCAGGAACCTCTGTTTCAGTCACGATATTCACCCTCCTTGTTCATTCTTATGGTTATCGAGTGTAGGAGGATACGGGAAGAGCTATCAAATCAGAATGCAGAAACCAATAACCTTACTAACAAACTTGATCGGGTGAGAATTGGAGCTAATACTTTTCCAATTGAACTAGGAGTGGATGATTTCTTATACTAACTATTACTTGTATATTATTACCAGGAAATTCATGCTCTAAGGGCACAGGTGGAAGCAGCAAAATATGATGTCATAAAATACTGCATAGGTACTCTTGTTTCCATTTCTGCTGTTGGTCTTGCTGTGCTTCGTATCTTGATGTAAACGTTTTTTTATAGCTGACGATGACAAAACCCAATAGGGGAAAAGGTTCATTCTTTTCAAGCTGTTGTATTTTTATTTTCAATTTTTTTGGGTTACAAGCTGTTGTATTTTTAAGAAATATGATAAAGATGTGAAAGATTAGGACATTGTAAGTGGGGCCTAGCCCAAGGAAGAATTCAATTACGCAAACCAAATATTCATCTTGTTAGAATTCAATTAAGTCCTCTTTGCCTCTGTCTTTGTCTCTCTCTGTCTCTCTCATGTGCCAATATGATGCAAGTCCAACGTCAATAAATGATGGGTAAGGAAGTTCATGGGCTGGGTTTGGCTGGGTCTAATATCTATTTATAATTTTGTTCTTTTCAAAAAATATTTAAAAAAAACATCCAATAATAGCTCTGCAACTAATCAATGGGCTATTAAAGACCTCTCATTATATAACTCCTAATTATTCAACACTAGATGAACGGGTCAACTTGACCAAAAAAAAAAAAGATGAACGGGTCAAGTGGACAACTTGTAACCCTTATTTTGTGACTGAAAATCTTTGGGAGTTAAACTCAAGTGGGGTGAGGAATGAAATTGGAGTAATAGGATACGACGACGAGTAGTTAAGAGTTTGGTTGGGCTATTAAAGACCTCTCATTATAACTCCTAATTATTCAACACTAGATGAACGGGTCAAGTGGACAACTTGTAACCCTTATTTTGTGACTGAAAATCTTTGGGAGTTAAACTCAAGTGGGGTGAGGAATGAAATTGGAGTAATAGGATACGACGACGAGTAGTTAAGAGTTCGGTTTCCTCCAATCTAGAAATTAAGAGTTCGGTTTCCTCCAATCTAGAAAATAACAAGGCATTCATCAAGCTATACATACACCTATGTCATCTGTCTCTAGGTCTTCTCTGTACACATCTACATCCTGGGGTGATCCAAAGTTTGATCTCAAAACTCATCAGTCTAATCTGAATGCTGCGTATACACGCAACGCAACTACAGAGACCTTAAAAATAAAAAACAAAACCAGATAATATATTTGGATGGAAATAGGTTGGTGGGTTTGGACTGGATTGGATGGGGTAGTATTCAATCCCACTCCATTTCCCAAACGCAAGGTAAACTTGTAAGCACAGTGGGGTCCTGTTCAAGCACCAAGCCACCAACTTTACAAAAAGGGACAAGGATGGATATATATAATATACAAATATCCCACTGAATCTGATTGGATTGCATATTGGTGGCCCATATGTCTTCTATTGTCCGTATCCCACGTTTGTTGAAGATGGGAAATCTCAGATGGAGCCTCCCCCACCTCACCTCTCAATTGCCCTCATGCCCAGTCTCATTATTCTACCCAAAGAAAACACAAGAAAGGCCTCACGTCCTCCTCACTTGTCCTCCTCACTTGTACTCACTGCACACCTAAACTCAATATATTTTACATCTCTCTCATCTTTCTCTGTATCAATTGTACCAAGTACAAACACGTTTTGTTGCCACCAGGCCCATTACAACACTTTTTTGCACACATGTTTGATTCCTAATTTTCGTGAGTACCTAGTATATTACACCAAGCGCATTACAACACTCTTTTGCATGCACATGTTTGATGCATATTGCACCACGGGCAGGGCCTCCACTCGAATGCTCGTACTCGTATAATTGTGTCTATCTCTTTCATCGCATGATTTATATTGTCAATGGACCCACCAAAATACTCTAACTCATTCATGCCCCACAGAGTATTGGGCTTGACATTTAGCACTAAATAGCAAGCGAAAGAGTCAAAAGTGTCAATTCTTGGAGCTGCTGATGACAGTATGAACACCTTCAGTCGCAAGCATATACAAACTTAATATAAATATTCACACATCCAGCCACAAATATTCCCCAAAGTCACGAGAACACTTTCACTTGCATCCAAAAAAGAGTTACAAATTACACAAAATTATATACCAAGTGTTTGCAATAATAGTATTTATTTTTTTCCACTGTGACAAATATATATATATATTTTTTCAAATTGATCCATTATTTGAATACAATAGTAAGAAAATAAAAATAAAAATAAAAGAGGAAAAAGAGAGGAAATCCAAGACAAATTTCCATACATATGAAACAAATCAAAGAGAGTGTTTATACACAAAGAAAGAGAATACAAATTCCTTCATTTCTTGTTTCCAAAGTCTCTTTTCAATTATTTGTTTTCTGGGTTCTTCCCGAATATTTTAAATATAAAAAAAGGAAAAAAAAAACCCTGCAATTTACCTGTGCGTTGCCGTTTCATTGTTCTGTATACTTGAAATTTTGGGACACCAATTAACCCATGCAAACTCCGTTTTTCTCATCCTCGTCATGAGATCATCAGAGTGGACAAACCACCCTTTTACTCGGTACGGCAATGAGTCGACTCGCTCTGGGAGCGGTGAGTCCAAACACGTCGTTCATGTCGAGCTCACTGGGTTTCATCCCATCAGGCAACTCCCACGTAAAACAGTGGAGCAAATGCCCCACCGCCAACTCCAGCGAGTACAACCCGAGCTGCATGCCCGGGCACGACCTCCGACCGGACCCGAACGGAATGAACTCGAAGTTGCTCCCCTTAAAGTCCGGCACACCTTCTTTCAAAAACCTAGAGGGCTTGAAGGATTCTGCGTCCTCCCACGAGTCCTTGTCACGCCCGATGGCCCACGAGTTGATCATAACGCGTGACTTTTTAGGGATGTGGTAGCCGGCCACCTCCGCGTCCTCCGCCGTCTCGTGCAGGAGCAGTGGAATCGGAGGGTGGAGCCGCAGTGTCTCTTTAAGTGCACATTTTAGGTAAGTCAACTTCTCAAAGTCTCCCTCTTCAGGTCGGCGATCAAGACCCACCACGTCAGCAAGTTCTTGTTGGACCCTCTTTAGTTCCTCTGGGTTCCTCATTAGCTCCGCCATGGCCCACTCTATCGCCGATGCCACCGTCTCTGTCCCGCCAAACATAACATCCTGCATGCAACACATGTCAATTAATTTGTTCATTTATTTAGTTTACTAAATGACTGATATATATGTAATATGTTACGTTGTTAGAATGTCAATCTGATTTGTAATCAATTCAAAACAATATTATACGATAGAAATTTACCGTCTAACAACATAATATGTTAGCATTTTCAGATTTTTCCGAATCTTTTGCCTAATAATTGTGGTTTTATATGGTATAGAATGTGCAATAATTTACCATGATGATGGCCTTGATGTTATCTCTAGTAAGGTTGATGGCGTTTTGCAAATTGTCATCAGGCTCATTTACTTTGGCTTCATCACTGTAAAAAGCCAACAAATCATCCACCATATCAGTTTCACCGCCATTCGATCCCTCACTGTTCTTCTTTTTCTGCATGTGGTCGTCTATGATGCTGTCGATAAATCTATCCAACGACTCACGAGCCCTAGCCAGCCTGTTGTTGAGCCCCTGAGGGTCAACCCAACCAAGGCAAGGAATAAAATCCGCAATATTAAAAGCCCCGAACAACTTCGAAAATTCCTGCAATATCCCAATAAACTCATCCTGCCCTTCCTCCGAGCTCGTCCCGAAGGCCGCCCGATAAATAATATTCTTCGTCAACGAAAAAACCAGCTCCCCGATATTCACAGCCGAACCGGCCTGAACCGCGACTGTGCGGACCGCCTTGTCCACCTCGTCCCTCACGGCGTCCCAGGACTCGGCTCGCTTCCGGCTGAAGAGCTTCATGACGCAGAGCTTACGCATCTGGCGCCAAAAGGGCCCGTAGTGGGCGAAAGCCATGTCGGCGCGGTCGTAGGTGAGGTAGCTGATGGCGATGGTGGCGGGGCGGTTGGAGAAGATGTTGTCCTGGACTTGGAGGACCTGGCGCGCCACGTCAGGGTTTGAAATGCCGACCATGTGGAGGAACCCCATGCGGAGGTGGAAGATGCCGCCATATTGCTTGGCCAGCTTGGCAAGGCCTCGGTGGGTTATTTGGTCCATCATCAGCATGTTGCCGATGATGGGGAGGCCTGTGGGGCCGGGTGGGTAGGGGGACCGTCTTCGTGACCGGTACAGGAAGACTAGGCCGGAGAGGAAGAGGAATGGGATGATGAAGAAGAGTGTCATGGGTTGTAGGGGTTGCAAGGATTGGAGAAGAGAATCCATGTGGTTTATATTTTTTGGGTGTGTAGTGTAGTTTGGTGTTGTGTGCAACTCAAAATGTTGCTAAGTTGGATGAGATATTATGGGGCCTTTTATATACAAAGTTTGTGTGCTGCTGTTGAATTTTAGTCACGCGATTTAGAATTCAAATGAATTGAATAAATTGAAAAGGGTTTGTCTTTTATTTTTGTTTTAATATTGTTTTATGTTTTGTGGTGTGGATGGAAGTTGGACTATTGTCTCTGAATGAGTAAACGTAAAACTAGAAGACGGTGGGAAAAGACTGGGAGATTTATTGATTTCCAAACTGCTTTGACGTATAAGATACGTACCGACATTCTTTTGTATAAACGGTGATGAGGGATATTATCTGATATATACATGAGTTTAGGTCTATTAGTCAAAGCGGTATAAAGGTATTATTTGCTTTTTTCACTCGATTTCGATGTAAAACAAAATAAAAAACAAACAAAAAAGAGAGTAGGTAGCTTTTACTTTTTTTGAGAAAATTGCTTTAATTTGACTTTGTCTGAAGTAAAGCAATTGAATACTTCTAGAATTAATGAACTCAACAGAGAAAATAAAAATTATGAATTATGAAGCTTCCATATACGATTGATTTTCCTTTTTCATTTAAAGTAGAAGAGGGTTGAAATAATTTGTTTTTAAGGACTTTTTCTATTGAAAAAGGAATACTAAACTCACAATACGAATATTAGAACTTGAAGTCAGGAACTTTTCTAAAAGATTATATTGTAACTTGCAAGAAACGAACTCAACTTTTGCAAATATCATCACACTTAAAAAAGAAGAAGCAAGTTCAATAATAACTGGTGTGCACGAATTTCAACAAATTTTAAATGAATCGTCCTAAAAGTTCTACCATGGCTGCAAGACAAAAAACATATGCTGCAATTGTGGACTTTCCTCAAACTAGCCACATATAACGTTGGGTCCTATCTCCTATCAACCCAAATATAAAATAAATGCATTCACCAAATAGTTTGTTTAATTCACAAAATTAATCAGGAAAAACACTTCATGATGGCATGCCTCATTCATCTTTGTTTTTATATGAATTTTGTTATAAACGGTACTTAGAAAACCATCCATCTTAACCGTAACTTATCATTTAACATTTCTAATTCAAAGAATAGCGACCCAGATAGGTACATATTTCACTAGATAAGTTATTGAATCTTGTATAAATTTGTGTTCCTTAAATTTTAATTCAAATTGATGGTCCTTAGAAAACAAACCGAGCTTGTTTTGGGAGTTTCTATTTGTCTTTAGGGTTAAAGATAGCACAGCCAGCTGCCCACCTAATTCTTTATTTCTTCAATTTGCGTCATGATTCATTAGTATAATATCCAAATAGCAAAGTGTATGGTTGAGGCTTCGCATAGAAATTGGTCAGTGTGTCCATGTGAAAGGTGAAAGATTTGATGCAGGACCTTATGCATATCCAGTAGCTGTCGAGGTTTAGACATTCAAGCCATTGACTGTTCCATTTCACCATTTCAACCTCTTTTTTATTTCCCCAAATGTTTTTATAGTAATTGCCATATGTTAAATGGTTTTGTTTTGTTACATAATCTTTATTAATATACTTCAAAACTAAGATAAGATTACAAGATTAGGAGCCAGGTAGCTAGATTGCGTGTTTTAGCATCATGATAACATCATTATTATTTTAAAAATTAATTCAATGGCTGTGGTCTGTGGCCTGTGGGATTTGATTTGATATTTTCCCACTTGTATCATTTTCATCAAATAATATTCATTCCATGAATCCATTAGCAATGTGAATCGCACTGTGGAAAACCTCAGAGCACCCAAAACCATGCCTCATTAGTTGATAAATCATGGCCCATTTTGAGGTGTCTAAATCATTACATGACTTAAATCCCCCAAAATTGAAAAGTTCAGATGTGCTAGTGGACCACCACTTCAGGCCAAAAAAATCATGTGTATTTCCGGCCTATACCTTTCTAAATCAGACATACATCAAGTTAATATGTCTGGACCCCGGATAATGGAAACTAAAAACGACTGCATCACACAATTAATTAAGGGAAGTAACGGTCAACATCTTCAACTGCCACTTGTAAAAATTCGCATTCTTGACCTTGCCATATACGAATACAACACGTATCATGATAACGTGATACAAAATTAAAATTTAATAACGTACGTTATCAATAAAAAAAACAAAACAAATCATATCATAGAAAATCCAACACAATTTAGCCCTTAATAATTGAATAGAATATTAACTACCAGGGGACATTTCCAAAAGGGATTGCCATGCATAAATTCTTCTGGTTTACCTAAAATTTAAGATGAACAATAAGTAGAAGTTTGATAATCATTTAAGATATGCTGCGTTTGTCAAAGATGTAGACATGTATATTGTATCATTTGTATTGACCAAAAACCACAAATGATCCTTGTAGTTTACGGTTATTGGTAGCGATCGTGGTTTAATTTTGTCAATTTAATCTGTTATCATTTTTGATCGGACGTTCAGTTTTCATCAATTTGAATAACTTGGCATCCACTTGTACGTCAAAAGCCTACACTGTCTATGAAACGTCACTGAATCAAGAGGCGGTGGTAGCTAGTTTGGCCGGAAAGTTTGAATTGTAGTAGGAGAGAGAGGATAGCCAGAAGATTGATCAGCAAGGGGAACAGTCTTTTTTGACAAAAGATATGTCTTAGTTTTGGCTCACAGTGCACATCATCGAGGGTCGTCACCTTTTTTATTTCATTGAATTAATTCTCTCTTTTTTTTGGACGAAAACAGTGAATTAATTCTCAGTCAAGATTGCAATTTTACTATAACTTTGTTTTGTTTTGTACGTATTTTCCTTCCTTTCTTGATCAGACAGAACATTTTTTTACACGATTTGAACTTCGAAAACAAAACCCAGTGAATTATTTCGCCGACCCTTCTGGAAATTCGTAGAACTTGATAGAAACAGAGAGAGACATTTCATTTTCACCTTCCTGAGACCTAGCAAACAGATTACATATTTGCATTCATATTCCTATCTCACCAAAACGCGATGTCATTGTAGATCATGACTAGTTACCATGCATGCACCCGTTATACACAACGAGCGTCTCACATATGAGTAGCTGCACATGACCATTCTAATCAAGTCACTCAATTTAAAGATAATATGTTTCTAGTTAGCGAGTTGACATATCTTAATAAAGCTTACTTGGATTAGAAGTAAAATGACATTAACCCTGAAAAAAAACACCAGTAAGTTTGAAAGGTTCACTCGACATTTCATCTTAACTGACATAGAAATTTTGACTTGAAATACAATTGTTGTAACTTGTATGAAAAAACAAACAAAAAAGTGCTTGTTGAATACTATTTATTTCATAAAAAATTATACCAATTGCAAGTACGTAGCTGTCAGGAATCTAGTAAAGCAGAGGCAGTTGGTACCAGAAAAATATACAAGTGTCCCTGTTACTAGTTTTCATTGTTCATAACATGTTGGTGGGGGAGGAGGAGGAGGACAGGTGCATGAAGCTTCCAAAGTTTTCCAGTTTTTCAAATAAATCAATACAAGGACTTTTTGCTGCTGTTTTGATGATTTTGAGCCAACGAATTACCAAAATCCTCTCATCGAATTAATTGAGACTCCCAGTTTGAGGGAGATGGAAGTAGCTGGGTTTATCACAACGCAAACTGCTTGATGTGTCTTCCTTCCTGCAATCCCACCAGAGATAAGCAATAATAATTAGGTAAGCCATTCACATCATTCTTGTCTTAATCAACACACACTCGCCGTTTCATCTTTGTCAATGATCAAGATGGGCAACACTTGTTTTGATCTTATTGGAATCTGACGAAAACGACATCGTCCATGAAAAGATTTTACCCCAGCAATTGAGTGTGTGAAAAACCAACATAAAACAATGGACTGTCTTTTAAGTGTGGCTGTATTCAACAAAATAAAATAAATAAAAATAAAATCTAGAAGCTTACTTGTGACATGGTTCATCTGGCTATATATAGCCGGACAATTTCTTACTTCATGTTTAGTCATTGTGACCTCACCATCAATCTTCCTCCGTTTCATGTCAATCTTTTTACTTCTCTTGTTGCATAATGCTCTCATCACCATGATGGATTCATTTGCTTGTGCTGGTGCCAAAAGCTGCCAAAAGCTGTTTCATGTTTGAATTTTTTTTAAATTTATTTTTTTTTGCCTTTTTAATCATACAATTGTTGATGAGTGAGTGGTATATACTAGTGGTGGGAACATGTCACATTTCAGATAACATTGTTTTTTTGGATTTTCTCTTTCACTTCCAAAAAACCAAACCCCAAATCTTCAATTTGCTGGAGCACACAATTACAAAACTTGGTGGGAAACACCCACAATTTTATTTCATTAGGGTCTATATATATATAGTTATTCTCTTATTCGAATATTCGCACGTTATTATCGTGCGGATGCATGCCATTGTAAATAAAGAGGAAAACAGAGAGGGGTAATAGAAAATACATGCCCTAAAACGTACACCTCAAGTTATAGTTTCAAATCATTTTTCTTGTCAGGGACTTTTCCCCTTTTGTGCATGAATTCTGTCAAGGTGAAGAAAATTTAGGCCAAAAGTTTCGGCCATTAAGGGCATGCAGTAACTCTACTGCTGTTGTTGCTTTATGTATGCATGACATGTTGTGGACGCGTTTTTTTTTTTTTTTGGTGTTAATTATTATCTGCAAATAAATGGTGGTTTTTTTTGACATATGAAGTCCATGATCTCGTGTTTGACGTGTTCATATGAGAGTAAGTGCGGTGTTTTGACGACCATGAATTGTTTATTGGGTGGTTTGGCATTTTGCAGAGTTAGGTGTTTGCACAATTCAGATTAATTCCAGAACACAAAGCATGGAGTGGACCTGACCCCCGCGGTCATGCAACAATGCCTATATGGAAATTTCTATGCTAATTCCATCTAATTACCGAACAAAACATGTTTAATTAATTAATCAACAAATTAAGTGATGGTGATTGTTGAAAAAGAGAGGTCAAGAACTCTTATGTGGGTTTTTTTTCTTTTGCTCTTAAATTGGTTTACGTCTCCTATGGAAATTTGAAACGGTCTCAGCAAGATCACCCAAGTTCCACTAACTGAGATTTACCGCAATAAAAAAACACAGAGGGGAGGATGAAGTTCACTTCTTTTATTAGTTTCAGAAAGAAAATTGAGGAGTTGATGTGGAAATTTGCAACAAAATCTTAATATAAAACTACAATTCTTTTGATTTGGTCAGATTGTTTACTTGGGTGAGTTTTCTTTCCCCTAGATGTGAAACCAGATTAACACTTGATGACAGTCTGATAGGTCAAGTAATAAGATAATGGGTTCCGTAAATGGCTAAACAAAAGTGAAACAAACGAGAACATAAGCATATATGTCATATGCAAACATTGTTAGTTTGGGAAGAAAACTTAGGGAAGGGGGTAGAAAGTGAGGACAAAATCTAACATCACCAATTGAACTGGTGAGAATTGTTCAATTTTGAGTCTTTATCTCTTCAAGAAGTGATGTGAGGACAAATGTAACAGTTCCTTTACTTTTGCTTTTGTTTATTAGCATCCAAAGTTCGGAGGCCAGAAATCAAGCTCGATCGAACTTAGGGTTTAGGACTCCAAACCCAAGTTTGATGTGTAGTTTTAGGCCTATAATTTGAGGTTCAAATCGTAAAGTTTGAAGCTCAATGTCTAGTTAGGACTTAAGTCTCATATTTAGGGCAGAATTCTAAGTCTCCCATCTCCGAGGTCTAAAGTTTGAAACGTATATACTGAAAAGAAAAAAAAAACAAAATTGTTTTTAAATTAAGCCGCACTATTGATAATCCATTCTAACTTTTCTTAAGGATTATATTAAACTCGCATCTTCAAAACTTTATTTGAAAATAACCTACTTATTTACTATGTCCTAGTCCTAGTTTCACCATGAGGTGTACTGTGTATGTATTGGGCTGTCTCATGCTGACCACAAAACTACTTAAATTGCTTTGGGCTACCAGAACATTGGACCAGGCCCTTTAACTTTCTACCGATCAACTACTGTTCGAATTCAAATTCAGTCCACCATCAAACTTGGATCGTTTTGTAACCTGCCACATCCAATGGACCAAACCCAACTCTGAACTTTCTTCTTGTGACTAGTCTGAATGCAAAGACAAAAAATTTGAGACCAAAAGAAAAGAAGGCATAGCTTAAAGAAATGGCGATTTCATCACATGGAAAAATAATGGCATGCACCCACAACTATTGGGGGACCTTATGTGGATTGCACTTCTCAAAATCTCCACCACAAACCTAGAGCCATTATAAACATATATATACTAGACAGCACCACCACCACCCTCCCCTCTCCTCTCCTTGTACTTCCATTCTTTTTTCACGTGGCCACCACTTGTATTCTCATTCAATCGTGAAGCCAAAGGAACCTCAGACTCTCGTCCACCCACTTGTGAATTATTTAGTTTATGTGGAAGGAAGCACAGCTGAAAAAAGTCCAAATTGCTTTTGCTCAAAGAAGAAAACCTAAATTCTGTTTATTTTGACTTGTTACTCTCTTAATGAATCAAGCAAGTTTAATAGCACGAGATAGTACACACTAATCGAATTTGTATTGCAAAGGATCCATTAGTGTTCGAGTCCTAGCATCCGTATAGTGCATGTAAGTTCCTAAAAAAAAATCAAATTTGTATTAATTAATCTGAAGGACAGAGATTCGAACGTGCCTGACAGATAAACAAGTTGCTTATAGAGGACCAACTGGAAGCTTTTCAGTATGCTAATATACAACGAAAGTGGTGGGGGGCTTGGGATACAAACAAAACAAAGATGGGTCTTAGTCTTATAGAGTTAACCAGAGTGATGGAAACAAGAGACTTTGGCTTTTATAAAAAAGGAAAAGCGTGCAGAGGTCACGCAAATAATAAAAAGTGGGGACAAATTGCAAATTGCGCAACAAGTCATCAAATATGATATCTCACTACTACTCTTTGTATGTATTATCTCTTTTGCAGCCTTTGGGAGGGGTTAGGGTTTGCTACTTATTGGAAGTTAGTTATAGTGGGAGCTGCATTGCCAATTGGAAGTACAATATATTCTATTCGAAGAGTATAAAGAGGGTTGGGGATGACTTAGGTTTTTGCATTGATCTCAAGTTCATGAGGCAGAAGATGGAGATTAAGGGTAGAGTGTTTGGAGTTTGTTTAGGTCTCGCTGTTTTTTCGAGCATATGTTTGGTTGATGGGCTCGAACATTCTGATGCAATAGATGGTGGCATTAATGCTGGGTTTAATAATGCCACTGCTGCTGCTATGCCCAAGCTGAATGCTTCATCTGATGAAGTTTTAGTCAAAAGCAATAACAATCAAAATGGAGGTGGAAATGGAGGAGGAGGTGGTGGTGGTGGAGGAGGTGGAGGTGGAGGCGGAAATGGTGGTCGAGGTGGGGGAAGTGGTGGCGGAGCAGGTGGTGGGAATGGTGGAGCTAGTGGAGATGGAAGAGGTAAAGGAGAAGGTAGAGGCCACAAAAGAACAGGAAATGGTAGAGGAAGAGGAAGAGGAAGAGGCAGTGGTGGTGGTGGTGGTGGTGGTGGTGGTGGTGGTGGTGGTGGTGGTGGTGGTGGTGGTGGTGGTGGCGGCGGCGGTGGAGGTGGTGGAGGTGGAGGGAATGGCGAAGGCCATGGATGGGGCGGAGGAAGTGGTGGTGGTGGAGGCGGCGGTGGTGGTAGTAGTGGAGGAGGAGGTGGTGGGGGAGGTGGCAGTGGAAGTGGAGGAGGCGGTGGCGGTGGTGGCGGTCAAGGTGGAGGTTGGGGTTGGGGAGGAGGAGGTGGTAGTGGCGGCAACAACAAGGGTTGTTGGGCTTGGGGATGTGGTGGCCATCCAAAAGCAATTGGAGGAAGGAAAGGCAGTCCTTAGAGCTAATGCAAGGTTTGGTTTTGGGCATGCACATTGCATGAACAAACAAACTTTGTAGAAGGGTGCAAGAAATTGGACCAGTTTCCACGTTTATTTTGGATTATATTGCTTTTACTTTCTGAGCAAACTTTTGCCTCTTTTAAGATCAATATTTCTTTACACTGACAATGTGATGAAAATGTAATAAAAGATACCCAAGTAGGGAACTTTTAGTGAGTGGTGTGTATGTTGTGTTGAAGAGTTATTGGTGATTTGCCAAACACCTACCTATGCGATGCCAGAGAAGAAACTACGAATAAAAAGCTTATCATTTTATGTGCCTCCATCTCATATGATATCATTCT
Source organism: Prunus avium (assembly GCF_965620075.1). Taxonomy (NCBI): domain Eukaryota; kingdom Viridiplantae; phylum Streptophyta; class Magnoliopsida; order Rosales; family Rosaceae; genus Prunus; species Prunus avium. The sequence goes on along the minus strand of NC_142290.1, from coordinate 33,126,497 downwards.
TTCTCATGTTTGCTTTAAATTGATCTTTTTCACTTTTACTGGAGCAGCTAATGCTTCACCTTTTGTGTTACAGATATTTCTTTGCACAATTGCACCCAAACTTTTCACGGAGCTTCTATAACGAGGGGTTATAATGAAGGGGTTCAATCCAACAGTCCAATAATAACTTTGCATTGAATCAAACCGTTATTGAGAACCTCCTCATTAACCCTTTACAAAAACCCCTCATTCTAACCTCCTAAGATTGAGTTAATGTAGAAATGTAAAGATTGCATTGACAGGCCTTTAGGGGAGTTAACTAGGGCCGGAGAGGCTGCCTTTTAGCAAATCTTACATCTTTCATCATGGGCCATTTGGCATTTTAAACTCTAAAACATACTAATATTAATGAATTGTGAGACTTATGAGGAAATCTGAAATGGGTTCGAATCACAAACAATCAATGGGCTCAATGATTGATACCAACTGCAAGTGAAACTATAAGCCTTGCACCAATATAGATAATGGTTTTTTTTTTTTTTTTGATATCTGCTATGTTATGTTGTCTAACGATTTATTAGCATTGTATATGAAAATAAGTAAATTTGGCAATGTGTCATGTTTTACCGTGTTCGTGTTGTGTGAGATTATGTTCAACTCAAACTAGACACGTTAACTTATCAGGTCCAAATATATAAAAACTCAAACTCATTCGCAAAGTTTACGTGTTGTGTCGTGTTTGGTCCGAATACCTAATTTTTCATGTCTCTTCGTATCATGCATATCATTTTGTCAGGTCTACAAATAAGAATCCGATAAATATTGATATTGCTTATCGAATTTGACAAGCAAACATTGCCTACTAGCAATACTGAAACGAGGCCAAACGTGTTTTTTTTCTTCTGATCACATTAAAGCCTAGAGCTTGGGAGTTGTGTTGCAGACCAATTGCATATGCAGATTGCCAGATTCAAGTTATAATAAACACATGCTAGCCTTATAATAATTCTAGATGAACGATCAAGTCAACAGAATTTAGACTTCTAATACTCAATAAACAAGTATGACTTGACAATTCCGATGATATTTTCTCATCAAATAATAACTCAATTCAATGGACCTACATATTGACTTTACAAAATCAACAACAACAATTTTTAAACATACGATAGGATTCAATAATGTGTGGGGGTCGTTTGATGCAGCAATCTTAGTGGTCCCTACAGCACATTCCAATGACTAAATCTTACTTCTCTTCTACCCCAAACAAAATAGCCATGCCGGCTCAATTTGCAAAGTCTATCGTCAATCACTCACACGTGCATGAACGATTTTCAACTAAAGTTCGTCCTTGTGCACTATGGCGATAAATATAGCAAAATTCATTTATGGAAATAACCCATATCTAGTTATCTGCAGTGGTAGCAAAAAGGTGTACCACTTTGGTAGATTAGATAGACATCACAGCACACAAAATGAAATCAACTTGCATTTCGCAATCAAATTATTCGTTGAGGTAATTAAGTCTAAGAGCAAAAGAGTAAAAAACAGAGGGATTATTGGAGTGAACAAGACTCGCACATTATTGGATGGGGCTGATAAGTTAAAACCCTCCTATTTGAAAACGAGTATAATTACAAGAATTTTACAAGGCAGAGGCCAAAAGGCCGTTGATTCTTGAACAAACATTATGGTCAAAAAAGGTTGGGTGAGGTGGGTACAATCACTACTCACTAGCATGTGGGTGTTGAGAGAGAGAGAGAGAGAGAGAGAGAGAGAGAGAGAGAGAGAGAGAGAGCTCTTTTGCCTTTGGATTTTCCAAATGGAGGGCACGAGGCAATCCATTCCGCACAACATCACTACTCTTTTAAGTGAAAGGCCGGCCCAAAATTTTGACCACCTAATGTTTATGCAGAAATAAATATCTTAATTCACCTAATTTAACCACACATCTGCATCGCCATCATCATCAACATCATCATTGTTGTTGATGGCCTTGGGGAGAAAAAACAATGCCAGAAATTTCTTTCTATTTTCTGAATGCGACACATTTTCTGTTATCAAAGGCATCAACTCGATTCAAAACCCTAATTGATTCTATCACTCTATGCGTTGGACGTGTGCTACACTTTTCTCAACACACATAATTTGATTATATAAAGTCCATTTGTATTTAATTAATGCATACTTCTTTTCTTCTCAACAAAGCGATATTTTAAACTACTCTTTTGCGTATACTTCTTTTCTTTTGGGTCATGGGCGTATTTTTCATTTTTTTTACTTGGGAGATATGATAAAGGTTTTGTGGAAGGGAAGGGAAAGCTGAGAAAGTCAAATACCTAAGCAAAATCAAAAGGCATGCAAGACCCACACAAGTGGACAAAGGCATCCCTTGTTAATGTTGCACTATTATGGACGTTGGAGAGAGTGGTTGGAACTGGTGGGAGATGGCCATCACGTAAATGCCACTCAACAATTATGGTAGGGCACCCAGTTGCCATGGCATTTTGCCCACACTTGGTAATTTCTTATGCGTTTAGGTTTTATGTTAGCTTTGGTTTTGGTAGGAAGGAGGCCCCGGAGGGGCCTGATTTTGAAATGCTCTTTCATTATTATGGCTACAACCAATGGAAGTAGCTGAAATTCTTGGCACTACTTTTTTAGCTTCTTCCCTTCAAAAATCAATATTTATAAATATTAAATAGAAGGAAGTTGAGTTTTCATTTCAAAATCAATTGACGATGGGGAAGTAGTCCAACACCTTACAAGTTCTTGCAAAGTTTTCTAACTTTCCAATGTTGGACATTTTCACCTTCACATTGTCACATGTCCCGCACGTGTGATGAATTTTCAAGTCTAACACGTAAACAACACATATTGGGTGACATGTAGCCGTTAGGCTTCACACATAAACAAACCCCATCTAATACCATAAAGAAAGTTGAGTTTCCACCTAATATATTAGTGTTTTCTTGTAAAGATGCGAGAACAAGAAAATACTTTATATTTGACTCTTGATAGTCATGTCTATGTTTGAGTACAAGAATGTGTTTTTTTCTACTTGGAGCCTTGGAATCTTTTATTATTCAAATAATGAAAAGGATACAATTGAGTATCCATTGGGTTGTAATATTTATTTAGTTCAATTCCAACACTAAAATATTTATTTATTTTATATAAAAAAAAGGTATAATTAAGTTGCCCATTGTGCTATTGAATATACAACAATTAGTCCAATCTTAGTTTGCTCTTGCTGTCTAATTCGGCAAGCAGCAAGGTTTACAAAGACAAAGAATAATAGAATGGAAGGGACTTGTATTTTGACTGAAGACAAATGTACAAGTTTTAGGCATAAATTTTGATATAATATTAGGGATGTGACGACAAATGGCATGCGCTTTGTAACTTAGCATTTCTATATGAATTGAATTCACATGGCATCATATTCCCGCCAGCAACAACGCAATTTCGAGGTATATTTGAAAACTTCTCTGCAGTTTTACCCCCACTCAACTCAACATATATAATATATCAAACCTAATGCATCTCTTTCCACACACACACACACACAAGCACCAAAAACACAAAAAGGAAGAAGTGTTTGTATTAGGTTAGAATCATAGGCCTCTAATTCGTACTTATTTTGCTTTAGCCAAAGCATGATATTTACGGCGGCATTCGCTTCTATCAGTTGTTGAATTCACTTACATCAATGGTTGAAAGCCGCCTACACGTCATCACTGTATTTAGTTAGCGTAAAGAGACTTATAAAACCGAAATTGTTGTAATGAATTTTAAAGGAGTTTCCGTTTCGGAATCAAGAAAGGGTTAGTGAACTTTTTGTACATACTTTGTAAGCAAAAAATCCAACATGGAATGATGAGTCATAGCTTGGTGGTAATTATGGCTGTCACCACTTATATGTGTGCCCGCGGCATCCTCTTTTAAATTGTGAAATGGACTGTGACTTAGTAAATGGCTTCGGCTTATCGACTGTTACCTGATATTTTTTTTTCGCCTTTAAAGCCTTCCATGGCCAATGCATGCTTTTAAACCTCGGACAAATATCAATATCCACTGTGAAATGCGAATGCGAATGGCTCCAAACCCAGCACCAAAACCCAAGAAAGAAAGAAAAAAATAACCCTCATCACATCAGGATTTGCAGGCATCGAAGCATCTCCTTTTAAAATCCAACGGTCAGGATTCAGCACAGAACGTGCAGTTTACGCCACGAGAAATTATGTCGTTTAGAGAAAAGCCTTGGCCTCTCTCGTGGCGCGCTCGCTCATAACATTCATGCTTTCCAACGGCCACCAAATTAAAAGGGTTTTGAACGGTTTCAAATTCACTCAAAGGGTCAGTTTCGACAGACCACCAAATCTCCTCCTTTTCCCTCTAAAAATCGAACCAAAAATTAGGGGCAATTAATTAATTTAATTATAACCCAAAAAGATTAGAAATAAAACTTTAATTAGGAGAATTAAATTAAAAACAAACCAAGAATATAATTTAAAAATTAAGTACATATTAAGTAAACTAGTAAAGTCCTGCCTAATCAGTTACATGCCTACAAACCTACCGCACCAACCCATGCAAAGGAAAAACGAAAGAAAAAATGTACACTAACCCGGCCTGTTCGAACCGGGTTCAATCTAATCTAACCCCGGTTCACATTGTCCTCTTCCCTACTTGCTAACTAAAGTTTTAAACCTTTTTCTTTCTGCCTAACCAAAACTGGGCACCACCGGAGGTCTGGTCAAACCGGGTTCGGGCACGCCGGGGACATCCTTCTTCTTCCGCATCTCTAGAACTTTACGGTGGTGGTTGGAGTGCAACTCGCTCGAGAAAGTCGGGCTGCATGCGGGTCGATATTCCGGTAAGAGCCGACCCGACTTGTAACGGACCCCACAGGCGTTACAGAGGGTCTTGGCTCCATTGGGCCCGGTTCTCCACTGCGGGGTCTTCTGCACCCCACAATGGCTGCACCGACGAGGCGGCTGGCTCGAGCTTCCATCCACCAGTCTTCTCTTGGGCTTCTTCGGAGGCTTCTCCACTGACGCGACCGGTTCCCCGCCCGCTTCGGCCGGCTCGTGGTTCTGGGTGGTGGGGTAAATGAGCCAGGGGCTCGACGGAGACGAAGAAGACGACGAGGAACTAGAACTCGAGGATGTCTCCGTCAACGACGGTGACCCCAGTGACCAGACCCGGCCGCCAGTTCGGGTTCGCTTGCTTCTGGCCTTGGCCGGAACCGGAGTCTTGAAACAGGGTTTTTCGGGTAAAGGCGTTGCCGGGTCGGGTCGTTTCTCAGTCTTGGGCTTCTCGGGGATGAACCCTGCCGGCAGAGACGTAGTGAATTCCGTGAAAGATTCCTCGACAAAATGAGACAACCACTCGAGGTTTTCCAAGTCGTCCGCCTGTAAAAATGGTAGCTGTTGGTCAAAAACCACAACCCAAGGCCTCAAAAAGGGTCAAAATCACCATTTTTAAACATGGAAATTGGGAAGAGAAAGTACCGGAACGCTGAGTTCGCTGGTGGGTTCGGGCCCAAGTTCGTTTTTGTCAGACAAATCCGAGTTCTCAGGGTCCTGGGGTTGTTTCTGAGGCGAAACAGAGGCAAAGCCCTTGACTTTATCTTTATCGTCTTCCTCAGCCTCTGTTTCCACAAACCCATCTTCGTTCGAGAAGTCAAGGAGGTCATCGACTGAGAAATCGTCACAAGCGACACCGTTTTGTCCATTGACGCCGCCCCACAACAAGTCATCAAAAACCACTTGTGGGCTCGCCTTGACAGCCATCTCCTTCCTAATACTGGTCTTCAGGGCCGCTTCCACGCATTCCATTTCAGTTTCAACCTAAGACAACAAAACCAGAAAAACCCAAAACCAAAATAAAGCAACATTCTTTCTTTCACTAAACACATAGCGGTTACAGAAAACAACAGGAGGAAACCCAAGCCTTTTTATTTGATTAATTTGAAGACAAAAATGACATTTTTTCATGTATACCTGTTGTGGAGGTAGAGGTGGACGACAGGTTAAGAGCAGAGGAGGATGAGGAGAGAGAGAGGAGAGGAGAGAGGTTGAGGTTGAGGTTGAGGTTGAGGTGGTTGAAGAAGAAGAAGGGATTGAACAAGTAAAGGGATGAAATTGGAATAAAAAGGAGTGGTGAGTTTGGTAAAGCATTGAATTAGGGCTGAAAGCGTCCGTGGCCTATACTAAAAGTGCCCGTTTCTTTCTCTCTCTCTCTCTCTCTCTTTTAATTTACCTTTTTTTTCTTCTCTCCCCACCCATCCACTTTATATATCCACCTATACTGTTCTCTGTATTTACACTTTGGATACGTTTGCAGTCTGTGTACTAAATAAACCGTACTGTTCATAAATAAATATATTTGTTTTTGTAAAAATAAATAAATATGGAAAAATATTCTTTTTTCTGTCTGAAATTACGAGGACTGCCCTTTTGACTGGATTTTTCTTCCCTGTCTGGGTTTTGTACATATATGGGTAGGCCAGGGCGGACCATATCCACAGACAGCTCCCACCCATCTTTATATAACTTCCATTTTCTTTTTTGTTTTTCTTTTTTGTTTTTCTTTTTTGTTTTAATTTTGTAATTTGTAATTTGGATTTTTGGGAGGTGAAGTGGGATAAGAATTATAGGGTGCGGTTCGTCCCACACTAACCACTGCGTCGTGAATACCTAGGAAACCGCCACCTTTGTGTATTTTTCCTTTCTTTTTACTTTTCTTTGAGAAGGAAAGGAATTGGCCATTTCTTTTGACTAATTTACAACATCATCCTACCGCGTTGATCGCCGCTCGTTTTGGTTCTTCACCACTCGAAGCTTTTGTTTCCCCGCTCATAGTTTTCGCACTTTATTACGAACTCAACCGAAATTGGCGCATTGCTTATTTGTTCCTCTTTTTCTTTTTTTGTTCTCACTAACTACTCGTTTGGGACTGCTTCTTTAGGAAGCACTTCTACTTATAAGCGCTTCTATCAAAAGTGCTTTTATAATAAAGACGTTGAAATTTTCATAAGAAATCGAAGTGCTTCTTGAAAAAGCACTTGGGAATGCTTCCTGAAGAAGCACATGGCAGGTGCTTCTCCATAAAGCGCTTCTATGGCCTAAAAGCACTTCTAAACTTTTTGCCAAACGCTGTAAGAAGCGCTTTTGGTTGTCAGAAAGCGCTTTTAACTGTTCCAGAAGCACTCCCAAACGGGCCCTAAATCTCTTGTTTTTTTAAGTGCTTATCAAAAAACTAAATTGAACTGGAATATATCCATTTAGCTTAGATTTTGCCGTTAGATCCTGTTTTAATTAATAGTCCATAATCACTTGCATTGACAACGTACGATCTAAATATAGTTCATTACTTCGAAAAAGTAAGGGAGCACAATTCTTTTGTGTTGAACATTACTTAGCTCCTTTCATTTAAGGAGGCAATTCATATGTACTTACAAATTACTGTCTAATATATTAAAAAAACTCATTCAAAACACATGTTAATAATAACTCCATTATTCTGAAAATTAGACAAGCATTTTTCTTCTAGTGTTTACTTCTATAATTGCATGGCATTGATGATTTCTTTTTCTTTTTTTTTTTAAATGGTGAAAAACATTGCCCCTTGGCTCATATTCAAAATTAAAATAACTTGTGAAATATAGAACACAAATATGAACTATGTTTGGCACACTTGATACATTTTTCTCTGTCCCGTTCGCTTAAGAATCTAAATATGAGGACCTGTGATATCCTGTTTAATAAAAGTTCTTGGATTAATACAACGGCACACATAATTAATAGTCTTTACCCTCCCTTATACTCCTTGGGTGAGCGAGACTGACATTTCCTCTATTAGAGAAGGAATTCTAAACTGCATTTGCTTAAAAGACAAAAAAAAACAAAAAACAAAAACTGTAGAGTAGTATAAATTAACAGGGTTTTCTCTATTTTCCTTCCATAATTCTTGAGAATTTGGAGTAAATGGCGGCAATGAACATGAATACGATATGAATTGTTTGATATCATAAATCATGGCACATACGCAGCTACCATTTGACACTTGTACTCCAAAATAATTAATACAGCTACTAATTTTCTACACGTTGTGTGATCATGACAACATATTAACGAGTTTTCTTCAAGTTGTGATTAACCAGGGCAATTAATTCAGGTTATATCCAACGTGTTAATGTTTTGTGATGTGTCGTAAAACTATTGGCCCGTAGACGCAATACAATGAGTCCAAGCATATTTGACAGGTCACTAATTAATTAGTACTGTATCCCACTTTTATCCACGTATATACATCACCTTAATTAATTTTCCATATAAAACAAAGAAGAGAATCACTGTATCTCAACAAACTGAGGCAAACCAAATTGAATTATTTTATTATTTTGGTCTGATAACCCAAGTTGAATTGATCCATAATTTTAATCAATTCATGAATTGAGGCCAGCCCAGAAATTGGTACGACCAAATTTATATGGTACCCCTGGACTGGAAAACCAAACTCCAATCTGCAATCTCCATAATGATCAAAGTTCAACGACAGTACATACATGGCTTAGAAGCAACGAAAGGCGCAGAAAAGTGATGATACGAACCAATGAGTCAATGACATGGGTCCAGCTTTTGTCTCCAACCTCTTCCAACTCAAATGATTCCCCTTCATTTTTATTTTTATTTTTATTTTTATTTCCATATAAATAGGTCTTCTTGTGTGCTGAGCACTGATCGAACCCTCATAGGTGTGAGCAAGGATGGACCAGGAAATTTTATAGGAGTGGACTAATATTTTTTAATACGAGATCCATTATATTACCTTGTTTTTTCTTTTTAAAAACAGGTTTACATGGTTAATTGGCTATAGGCTATATGTTTATTTTTACACGCAAACGCAAAGAAAATGAGTGGTAGCAACTATTCTTCAATTAACAATTTTTAAATTTTATGGGAGTACACATAAACACAGAGAGTGCAGTCATATAGATCTATAATTGCACAATCACAAGCTACAAGCATTCAACAAAACCAAAAGACAACTAGACTATATAAAAGCAGAGATCAAGTAATTAATAGATTTAATCATAAAAATGACGAGTCATCAATAAAATCCTAGTAAGTTGCAGAAGAAAAAAAATCCCCAAAATTTAATACCCAAATTCTAAATCATAAAAAGTTAACAATAACAATTGAAATTTGAAATTAAACAAAAAGTAAGAGAGAAACTTACTAATATTAAAGAACCCATTGAATATAGGTTGATACAATTTTAAAGAGGAAGAGACCTACTACTTCTAAGCTCTCAAGTTCAAATATAAAGTTATAGCTTACATGGATGGTAATAGAAAAACATGATGTTTGATGTGTGTGGTTGCCTATAGAGATGAAATCTTATGGTTGTGATAGGCTAATTTCAATAGAGAGGGGTGGACTATTTTTAATTAACTTGGGTTTGACTTATAAAATTAACATTAATTTTTTTCATCTCCAAATTTAGCACTAGGTTAGAGTCCCACACTAGCCCATGCCTAAATCCGTCCTTAGGTTTGAGTTGTGTTGTGACACTGCTGCGTGATGTTATTAGGGTATGTTGTTAAAAATAACAATAACATATGCTATAACATTATATTGGTGCACGACACCACGCGACGCTCTAAACCCCTACACTATCAAATTGAATAATTTATAATTAAAAAATTGATAAATTGATATGGCTATCAAATTCCGATCTAATAATATTATTATTAAAGTGGCAATTTTGCACTTAATGCCAAACCTACTCTATTTGTTGAAAAGGACTTGCATGTCACGGGTGATAACACTATTTTGTTATCTCCATCCAATCACACTTCATTATATGAAATTTTTATCATATATGACGGAATATAATTGATTGAAATAACAAAACAATTATTCATGTAATCTACAATTTTTTCTCCTCACTGTCACGTGTTCCAAACCCTCTCTTAAATTATTAGTGAACGCCAGTGGTTGAGTGACTCAGCTCAGATGCGGTAGGGGTGGTTTTGTAACTTCCCGCGGAATAAAAATCGTCAATGGAAACAAAAAAACGAAGAGAGAGAGAGAGAGAGAGAGAGAGAGAGTCAAAATACGTATTTTGAGATTCCAATAGTTGACGGTTTACTAGATGGGGATGGTAAAACAACAACATGTATAAAGAGCCGGCTTCGTAGACTTCCCTTGTCGTTTTCAGCCGCCCAGAGTCGTTTGCTCACGTGGTGGGTTACTATTGGACAGGTGACGTTGCCCAATAAGTCATACGTTATTTTTTCTTTCTTTCAATTATTAGAATTCTTTTTTTTAAGTTTTAAAATTTTGAAATTTGAAAATCAAATTTTGAAAATCAAAATTATGGAAAGGAATGACGACGAAATAGTTTTATTATTATTATTTTTGTTCGGAAAAAAGTAAATAAACGAGTGGGCTTGAAAATTGAATGCGGATTGGCCCTCCTCGGCATATGGAGCCCAACCAGGATACAACGGGGTGCCCCAAATGATATATTTTTTAAAAAAGTGATTGGACGGAAATGCCCTTGGAGTTGGAGCGTGCTGTTGTTTGTGATGATGGTACGGGAAAGTGATGAGAAGTGAAAATACAAACAGAAAGTACGGAATCTTGTGAAATTTCCAATGAAGAAGGTGACTCATGTCTTATATATGTCTGTCCAGTGTCTTTTGTTGGCAATACGGTGCCTTCTTTCATTATGGATATGGATATAAGGTATCTCCATCTATGCGGAAATCCCTCACGAAGCTCGCCAACCGGCTTGGAGGAGGTTTTAAGTTCGACATACGTGAATATGTGTTCGATAGTACTACAAGTGCGACAACTATTTATGACTCTACCCTATTGTAATGATTTAACTTTGTTGTTAGGGAGTTATCAGATTATAATTTCAGTTTTGTAAGTATCTGAACATTTATCAAACAATTAAATTGGTTAGAAGAACTTTCGCACAATCTGTCTTATATGGGAGAAAACAAAATGCAGAAACATCCGAATGCTTGATAATCTGTGAATGGAAAAGGGTCATGCAAGGCACCATTTTCTTAGGTAAATTAACCATGAATCTTCCCAATAGGGTAGTATATCTCTCTCACACTCTTAATAAGGAGGAAGAATTGGATTTAACTTTTAATAGTAATTTACATCTTTCACACTCTTTCTCTTGGTATAGGATGAGGTATTAGGTCTTGGATTTAACTGGGGCAAGTAATTTGAAGTCAGATGTGTAAATTTGGTTATATTCCTTTATGTAAGGTTTTCAATATCAATATACTTAAGTTATTACTGCAGACACGTTGGTTAGCCAAGTTGGCCAGGACACTGAATTCGTCCTCTTGTACCCAAGTTCGAATCTTCTTCCCGTTGATTATATTAATTTAGAGTAAACAAAACATACTTAAGCTACACATATTTTTTTCCTTCTTTGGAACCAGAATTGGAGAATGAAGATGTGTTTATGATGGAGGGCATAGATAAAGTGATAACACATTGGAGATGTGGAGGGTGGACTCTCTCTCTTTCTCTCCCTCTCTCTCTTTCTCTCCCTCTCTCTGCTTCCATGATTGAGTAGATTCCCTTGATTCGTGGTCCCAACCAAGCATGGGTAACATTTTGAGCTGCTTGATGTGGACTGCCATGAATCTGCTTTTCAGGACAAGGGTATGCCTATGCTGCAGGGAAAAGTAAAATTTTTGTCTGAAATTACTGCATCATGTGAGTGCAAACACAGTAGAAATCAGGGGTGAGATTGAAGAGGGGTTGGTATTGTAAGTGATAGATTTGATAGGTACATGAAAAATGAGAGGAGGGTTGAAAAAAAAGGATTGGAACTTACTTCAAAATGGTTGGGATATATTTTATTGGACAACAAAAAGTGTTTTGAACAATGTTATAACTTATAGATATAAACAACTCAGATTTCATTACAAATGCAGAAAAAAATTGTGTTTGATGTTTTCTTCATTGTAACAATAAAAGGTAAAGAGAGTTCCTAGGCCCATCATTCAAAAAAATTTGTCTCCATGAAGGGCTAGAGCTAGAGCCCATCATTTAAATCAAATAAGGAATTTCGGAGGCTGGGCTGTCTTAATAAATTTTTAAGGCAAGTGATTTGAGACACAAAAAAGAAGAACAGAGAAAGTCCCCTTCACTCGTGCACTGCAGAATTTGGAAAACATCCATCTTGCAAACAAATGTGTATGATTTTTTGGAGCTTAAATGCTAACAGAGCCCACTTAATCTGAAGTACAACCAACTGTGACTGACTGTCACAAACTCAATAACACATTCAAATTTGATCAAAGAGGGTCAGAGTTCAACAGTTGGAAGCTGGAACACAGAGAGAAGGAAAAAATAATTTAGAGGTTTTCACTTTTGGCTCCCGTTTCTTTCATTATGAACCCCTTTCAATTTTGAAGGTGTAAGTAGTTTAATGAGCTAGACTTCATACATCAACTGTCCAAGGAGCCTTTGATTGAGTGATATATTTGAACCAGAATACCAGGCAGGATCAATTGTCAAGTTGGTTGATCGGCTTACTGCTCACAACAAATTAGCCTTTCATTTCAGTACAAGGCTAGTAAAGCAAGCATGCTGTCTCTCTCACAAACACACAAGGCCACATACATAAAGACACTCACTTTCACATTGATTTCATAGTTTCAGAGAATGCGGGTGTGGTTGTTAGTCGTTGATGCATCACAGGGGGTGTATGTGCATCAACAATCACCCACACGCAAGTGGACGATTGATGTCTCTATCTGTGCGGCTATGCCTCGCTTTCCTTGCACCACAGTCATGTTTGTGCTCAATTATGGATAACTTGTCTATATGGGTTTTGTTTAGATTTGATGATCATGATCGATAGATGCATAATTGGCACCCAAAATCAAGTCCCCTTCCCTCTTTTTTCGAAGATAGATAGGCACAAATCCTAGTTAGGCTTTTCGTGAGGCAAAAGTATGGAATGCATGTTCTTCAATATATCACATACATACGTCTCCAAAGCTATGCATGTTCAAACAAATAAACATGTGGTGTGGTCCAAATTTGACAGCAAAAACTCCTTTTGGGTTGCTTTATTTGTCCTCAACTTTTTTCTTTTTTCTTCTTTATATATATATATATATATATATATATATATATATATATATATATATATATGTATATCCTTATTTGCATTTTTGTCACACTTTTCGGGTAATATAGTTTTCCAAATTTGGTTTAGCCTTAAGCGAAACGTGCATGAATAGTTTTCTGTGGCACTCGTGAGACACAGATATGAACTCAACAGGACACGTGGCGAAATCAGATGAAGACTGGTGATATGATGAACATTGAGCAGCAGAAGGGGCACAAGGCACTGTCACGTGATGGGCTGAGAAGCAGGACATGGCGGCCTTTGTAATGCAGGCACACCAACCAAACCAGTTGCCCAAAAGCAATTTGCAATTTTTGCAGTCTTCTTCTGCACAATGCAACGCAATTCATGCCTTGGAAACTGCCAACACACGGGCCTTCGGTACTCTAAACCCATATAATCTATCAAACACGTAACTATTTCCATTTTCTGCATCATCCACTTATTATTACAGCTTAATTTAAAACCATATCCCACCACCATTGAGCTTTGGAAGTGGAAACTCTTGATAAGTAGTTTTGTGAGACAATCATTAACGTTTATAAAGAGGGTTAGGATATTTGGACAGGGTAGTACGCTCGCTTCCTTGCACCCAAGTTCGGGTCCTCCTCTCCAAAAGTTCGAGTACTTTGATTATGTGGTATGTTGGATGTGCTCGATATATGAGTATTTTTTGCAAATGTTTTGCTGGTCCCAAAGGTGTTTGTGCTTTTGCTTTGAGAGAAGTGGTCAGAGCTTTTGCTTCTTATAACTAAAAAGAGGGTGAAGGGGAGGAAGTGACAATAATGAACAGGTTATATATATTGCATGAAAATGGTGCATGAAGCAAAGAGGGAGGAGAGTGTGCAGTGAAGCCATCAATGCAAATTGCAGGGAACTTGTTTCTATGTACTGTCAATAAAGGGTAATGCTAGACATACCACATTTTTCATACCACATTCATACCACCTCTCTATTAGAGAGGTGGTATGAATGTGGTATGAAAAATGTGGTAAGCATAGCATAGAGAGGTGGTATGAATGTGGTATGAAAAATGTGGTAAGCATAGCATTTTCTGTCAATAAAAGCGTGCTCTACATGATATAACTGCAGGCAGCAGGCACATATTAATTTAATTTCCAGTTGAAATGTTGTTGTAAAATACAACAAAAAAAATATCTGCACCAGCCGGGAATCGAACCCGGGTCTGTACCGTGGCAGGGTACTATTCTACCACTAGACCACTGGTGCTCTGCTTGTTATTTTTATAGCCAAATAACATAATATATAACATATATGTTTATCTGGTGGCTACGAAAGGATATCAATGGTCATTTAATTTGATTATGAATAAATATTAAATACCTTTCGATTGACATCTCTCTCTTTCCCCTCGTATTCCTATATAAATGCAATGCTTTGTTTTTCGTTTATGGAACCTTTTCAACATCAGAAATTTCTCAATGTGATTGTCACACAATAACGTGGTATTGTCAATTCATTTAGTTATAACACCTGTATTTATTTGTTAATACAATACTTTAGGTTCATGAAATATGAACAATCTCAAAATTTATTCCTTTCATCACCCCACTTTGTGAGGTGATATATCCTCAAAATCAATGCAACATCAAGTACTCCTATCAGCTTAATGTTATTACTTAATTCACTGATTGGGAGTTGTAGCCGGTGTAAAGTAGTATTCTAGCTCAGAATCATGGACATAGCATAATCCAAACACTAGACACCAAAACAAACAACACAACAAGGAGAAAAATACAAGACATGGTTTGAGTCTTGAGGATGACCAGCTTACCTCAATTTGTTTCCTTACAGTATTTTAACATGTTCTAAAACTAGGGCAACGTCGTCCATTGCCCCTATGGCCTGGCCAACATTAAGCTTTTTTTGTTATTTATTATTTATCTGCAACAGATTTGCTAGGGTAGTAGGTATGGACGGTGTTTTTATATTACAAGTAAATACCTGCCTCACATGGTGCTTCAAGGGGTTGAAGATTTAATTAGCCTCTGCTTTAAATCGTGATTCGAGGAGCTTAGGGCTGGAAAAATAGCCGTTAGGGGGACGTAAAGACTCAAACACATCAGAACTTTCAATATTTTAGTGATGCATAAACATTTAAGCCTGCACAAAAAGTAAAGATCTGAACTTTTTAAGTTTTCATCATTAATCAGAATTTCAAGATAAACTTTAAAAATGGAAATTTTGGGGAAAATGCTAAGAGTGGTTACAAGGAGGAAGTGGAGCTCCACACAAGCCAGGATTATCTGCGAAAGCAGACAAGGGGAAAATAGCTTTGTGAGGAGGAATTTTCCCTGACAATTGGTTTCCAGACACATCAAATTCTTGAAGATCCTTCAAATTCAGCACCTCCTTTGGAATAGTGCCACTCAAGTTATTGCTTGAAAAAAGAATTGTAGCCAATTTTGTGGAATGTGCAAGCTCCATTTGTATCCTTCCAGAAAGCCGATTATACACAAGCTTTAGGACCTGCAGCTCACTCAACTTCCCGAGTGACTTTGGTATGCTTCCTCTCAATGGGTTGTGTGATAAAACTAGACTTTTGATAGAAGTCATTGTGGATCTTTCTCCAATGTCCTCATCAATGGGGCCAGTGAACAAGTTGTGAGAAAGATCAATGGAATTAAATTGGCCAAGAGGGTTTTGGGATTCTTTTGAGAATATTGAATCCATGTGGCCAGAGAACTTGTTGGAATGTAGATCAAGATCCATTAGAAGTGAAAGGTTTTTGAATTCAGCTGGGATTGATGCATGGAAACCGTTGTTTGATAAGTTCAGAAATGATAGGCTACTCATGTTGCCTATCCAATGAGGTAACTTCCCTGTCAAGGCATTGCTTGATAAGTCAAGTATGGATATAGATGATGAAGATAACCAACTTGGAAGCTGCCCTTGAATACCAGTTTTTGCCAACAATAGCCTGAAAAGCTTTAATCTTGCAAACCAGGTTGGTATACTAACCAATCCCAAAGGATTGAATGAAAGTTCCAAAGTGTCTAGCCTCTGTAGTTTTGCTAGCTGAGGAGGAATTTGACCCGAGAGTCGATTTCTCGATAAATCTAGTGTTTGTAGGTTATGTAAATTGCCAAAACTTGAAGGAATCTTGCCTGTAAAATGGTTGTTGGAGAAGAAAATGTCAGTAAGAGTTGCTAGATGGCCAATGGTTTCTGGCAGTTTTCCTGAAAATTTGTTGTTCTCGAAAATGAGCCTTTCGATCTTTGGGAGCTGGCCTAGTGATGCTGGTAAAGTGCCTCTGAGCTTGTTTTCTGATAACTGACAAAACCGCAGAGAATTGAGCCCGGAAATCGAAGATGGAATGCTTCCAGTAATCTGATTATGATTGAGATAGAGCAAGACTAATTGGGAAAGTGCACCAATGGATTGAGGAAGTCTTCCACTTATCTGATTTTCTGACAAATCAAGATATATAAGGCTCTTTAGCTTGCCAATGCTAGTGGGAATGCTACCAGAGATATCGTTCCCATGGAGATCAAGCTTTGCTAGCAACACCAACTTCCCAACTGAAGTTGGAATTGGCCCTGACAATCTATTTCCAGATAGGCCTAGTTCCACAAGTGATCTCAAAGATCCAATAACAGAGGAAGGAACAGCACCAGATATATAATTGTCACCAAGAAAGAGCTTCTCCAATCGAAAAAGATTACCAAATGTAGTTGGTATTGAGCCAATGAGCTTGTTTGAATCAAGAAAGAGATGAGTGAGTTGAGATAGCTTCCCAAGTTCTGGTGGTATTGGACCCTTCAAGTCCTTGAGATTACTGAGGTCAAGAAGTTGAAGAGAGGACAAGTTTCCAATATAAGGGGACAAAGTACCAGACATGTACGTGTCGACGATGAAGTCATTGTCTGAAACAAGTCCCGAACGTGAGACATTGACAACTCTGCCAGAGGAGCTGCACGCGACACCTTCCCAGGCAGAGCAGCAGTCAGAGGAAACTGACCATGAATGCAGCAGCTTTGAAGGGTCAGAAATGATGTTATGCTTGAAATGGAGAAGGGCTTGTTTGTCTACAAAATGGCATGCTTTGGAGGCAAGAAATGAGAGGAGCTGTGAGAGAAGGAGGAGCAGCAAGGTTCTGCTGTGAATGGAAATCTTCATTTTCTGAGATAGTAGAATTAATTGGGTGATGGAGAAGGTGTTCTATAGCTAGCTGTGCAGCAGGGAAGAAGTGAAGAGAGAGATGGTAGCTATATTAAAGCTCAAAACTTTTTGTCATGTCTCTCATGTGTATGAATTTATTAAACTAAGCCTCACCTCACACTAAAGTTATCTTCTTCTAACTAGGATGCAAAGTACCCATTAGTGCAGCGTGTATGAGTTTAGTATATTACCGCCCATCCTAATAAAAAAAGTCTTCATAAAAAAAAACTTCCAACTAAGATAAGAAATGCTCTCCATAATTAGTGGGAAGTGACTAGGATTTGTAATTTGGGGTTTAGCTCCACTGTGGCTAATGCTAGTTTTGGTAAGTTGGAAACATAATCTTTTCAAACACAGGAATGAAATCAGTAGGGCCACCATTAAGCTGACTTATTATAGTGTGGCTGCTAATGAGTATTGTGGCTGGATCAATGTTGCCCCATGAATCATGCTGTGGTGGAGGTTGGTAGGTTCCATAATGGAAAGGAAAAATGAAGTCTGTAAATCAATGATTTAAGCAAGAAGCGAAGGTTTGGTATGAAGATAATGTAAACTAACCATTGGACTACTCTTTCAAATCGTGAACTCCGCCACACCACATATTTACTAGAACATCGTCACGTGGTATAAATTTTACTCTTTTTTTCGGACCAGTGGTATAAGTACCACGAAAAAAAGGTATAAAAACTGGAAGCTGTAAAACAGTACAAGCATATTCAGTCTATACGTACATACCGTATAAAAAAGGTATAAAATACCAAATAGTAATCTAAAGAAGTGAGGAGATTGGTTCATCAGAGTGGGGCCCTCAGGCCATCAGAAGCATAGAAAACCACGTGCGCCTAGCGTTCAGGTGTCAGAGGAAGATTAAAAAAAAATCTAGCAAGCTGATTTACTTTGGTCATGTACCACCAGACAAGGACGACCCTTCTCATTACTACAGTATTTAACACAAGATTTCCCACTTCAAAAAATAATCCAATAAAAATAAATAAAAAACCCAAAAAAAGAAAAAAAAAGAAGCAAAAACAGAACGAGAGGAAGCAATCAAAATTAGTAATTTTTATGTCATAATGTTACAAATAATAACGTTTTGATCATGGGATTATTGGGCCGAAGCTTCTGCACTCAGAGAGCGATTTCTGGTCACCACCTTGACAAAAAAAGAAAACTCTTGGGCATCTGTACAAGCAGTTATCGGCCAAACCCACATTTGCAGAACCCGGTTTGAGCACCAGCAACGGACCCGGGATGGGTCCGAATAAGTAATTCCCGCCCAGCAACAACCTCTCGAACGCCGAGACTCCGGATCCGGGTAGGGCCACTTTGAAGGCGTACTGGGTCGGAATCATACCCATGAACTTGTTGTTCTCCAATGTCAAAGCAGAGAGCTTTGGCATCATGGGCAGGAAAGATGGCAGGAGCCCTTTGAGCTGGTTGTTGCTGAGGTCCAGGGCAATCAGCTCGCTCTGGATGCCCAGAGAAACTGGGGGCTGTACGGACGAGAATTGGTTGAAAGAGAGGGTGAGTTGCTGGAGTGATGGATGCTCGAAGAGGTAAGAGGGAACAGAGCCACCGAGTTGGTTGTGACTCAGATCGAGCACCTGCAAAAAACCCAAGTGTTTGATATTTTCCGGGACTGTTCCTTGCAAGCGGTTGTTTCTCATGGAGATTTGGAGCAGAGAGCTCGGGAGGGTTAATGGGATTTGCCCAGAAATGGCGTTGTTGCTGGCGTCCAGGTAGAAGAGGTTTTGCAGAGAACCCAACTCGGGCAACTCGCCGCTGAGTTGGTTCCCTTGGAGCTCGAGTCGTTTCAAGCTCGCCAGCCGATTCAAACTCGGTGGGATTGCGCCATGGAGACCGTTGCTGTCGAGGTATAGCTCCTCGAGGTTGGAGAGTGATCCGATGGATGCGGGTATGGAGCCAGAGAAGGAGTTTCCGGAGAGACCGAGTCGAGTCAGCCGAGTCAGGTTGGAGAGCGAGTCCGGGATTGAGCCGGAGAAGAAGTTGTTGGAGAGGTCGAGGGTTTGGAGGTAAGGGAGGTTCCAGGAGATGGAGGAGAGCGAACCGGAGTAACCGGCCTGGTCGAGACTGAGCTCGGTGACTCGACTCGTTGCTGAGTCGACCAGGTCACACCTGAAGCCGCAGGTGAATCGGTCGCTGAAAAGATTGTCGCAGGGGTCGAGCTTGAAGTCCCATGAGCTTATGCATGAGCCTGGGCTCACTGAGGTGGGGTCCAGAGCGTTCTTGAGCTCCTTGAGAGCTTCTATGTCTCCCCAGAAGGTCTTTGATTCTGCTCCAAGTAGTTGCAGGGTTGTGAGTGTGATTAGCAAAACAGCAAGGGAAGAAGAAGAAGGAGATAAATTGCTATGCACACCCATTTGGTGTTTTCACTCAAGAGTGATGATGGTAACTGTTTGTAGGTTTGAGGGAATATGAATGAAGATAAGGAAGGGGTGTGGAGTTTGCAGATGAAGAGAAAGGACAGCAGGGTTGATCAGGACCGTTCGTTTCCGTGGAAAATCAGAATGAGAATTCTGATGTGGGAGAGAGAGAGAGAGAGCCTTTGCAAAAAGCTCTTTTTGTATTTTGGGGTCAGAGAGTTCAGAGATCTTTATATGATGAGTGGTTTTCTCACGGGCTCACGGCACTTGTCACAGAAATAAAGAGAGAGAGAGAGAGAGAGAGAGAGAGAGAGAGAGAGAGGAGGAAGGTCGTGTGTTGGTCCTAGAGTGGACAACTTGGCTGTATGTATACAGAAACAGTGACGTGTGTTGGTTAGCTGAAGCTGAGAGTTGTTATTACTACTGTCGAGCTGTCGTTGTTTCTCTTTTCTATATCCATGGCCATAATTTTCATAATAAAATGCAAGAGATAATGCGAAAATATTTAACAGTTCGTTAAAAATGAGGAACCAACTAACTTTATTTTTTGGACTCTAGACCAGATCGAGTTGAGATGTGGATTGACTCGTTGAAGCAAAATGCGGGCTCATATATTGAGCCCATCATACTCTGACATTAGGTCCAAAAACTTTTCTATGTCAAAGAATTATTTTACCAAGTAACCCAATATTCTTTCACACCCAAAATGTTTCAACAGTTTCTATAAATTAGTTATTGATTGTGTTTGTGTAGAATGAGGCGATTTTATTTTGCCTTCTTTATGCCAATATGCTTTGGACATCGAATAGGTTCTTTTGCCTTTGCCTATAAGCCACTCGAAATAGCCTCTTTACACAAAAGCAGAACCTACCGGTAAAAAGAAAAGATAAAAAAAAAGGGTGGTTAGAAATTGGAATCAAATGCCAGCAGCGCATGGAATCTAATCCCCTTTGATTCAGTTGTTACAAAGAGCGAGCTCTAAGTTGGTGGGTGATTTTAACAACCGATATCACTAATGTCAAATCGAGCGGTTGAGTTAAGCACTTTTATTATTAGAGCTTATTAGAGCTAACAAACTTGAAAATACAGCAAACTTTCCAAAAAGCCACCCCATTTCCAATATGCAGATTCGCGTTTGGTATTTCCAAGTCCAACCAACCACCATTCAGGAAGATCCTTTAGCATTCCTACTGTGAATTTGGGAAATTAAGCTTGCAAACAAGATGAGTAATGCTAGAGACAGCCATCGACGGGCACGGTGGGTGGCTGTCAGCCGTCGATAAGCATGATTCCTGCAGTGGGGTACCAGTCAACGATGTACACTAAGCGACTGCCTTTAGCATTCCTCAAACAAAATAGGGACCAAGAAATACATCAATTGTCAAAATCCTAGTTGTCTTTTGGTGGGGGTTCGGGATAATGATAAACGGCAAACGTCAACCGTTGAATAACAAACTACTATCAAAACATCGGGCAAAGGCAAGTTGAAATAACAAGGAGCTGGTAATTCCTGTTAGCAGGGGTTACAAAATTAGCTGTTATTTACTTATTTATTTATTTTTGTAATACATCTTTTCTCAACTAATTAATTATACATACATAGATGTAAAATAATAAATGCCTATACATTCTATAATCGAGCATACCAAGTATGAATCTATTTTTAAAAAAATGGAACAAGAAAAGTCACCTTTACAATTTTCTCCAATTATGGACCTCTCCCAGGCGACCATTCAAACTTGGTGTATTTGTGATTTATCTCAAAGACAAAGGCCATTTCCCTAATCTGCAGATTGTCATAAACAATAAATCAATTGGGCTGTCATAAGCCAAGAACACGAAAACAATCCATTGATGAATACTAAATTAGTAGGAGCAATCATGTTTGGGGAAGAAGGAACAAGTGTGGTAGCATAAGAGAAAGCAGAAACTTTGAAGGACGACAGGAGAATCCTACGAGGATATCTGCTGTTTTAGAATTAAGGATGGGAAACCATTACCCTCCTTCATTCTAATCACTTGAACCAAGACCAAGAAGCATATGCTTGAGATAACCCAGAACAAGGAATAAATAGAATTAAAGTAACTAGAGATTTGAAGTGTGACCAGAAAAATAGAAAACCATTTACCTCAATCAAGTTACTTGAACTAAGGCTAACAAGCTGTCCAGTAGTAACTTCTTTGCCATTCAAAAAAATTGAACCCTTGCCAAGATTCTTCAAAGAGAAAGAACCATCTCCTTCCATCTTTATCACAGCCTAGAGAATAAGTAACAATAGTCATAGCCAAATTTCTTGAAAGGAATTTAAAAACAACTAGGACAAATTAATACTTCCACTTTGGTCTAACATGCTGCAATCAGACTTGTGGAGACAATGGCCAAAGTCACATGCTTCATCAGGTTGGATATTTAAAAAATAACATTAAAGAGAAAAGGAGGGTTTTAAGATCATTAACCATTTATGCATATCAGATTCTAATCTACAATCTTAGCCCATCACATCTTGTCCGTTTTCACTCCTTCCTTGCAATATGCTTCAGTTCTCCTTTTGTTTACTCAATTACCAAAGCGCAAAAATAAGGGGGAGGACTGCAAATGGATAAAATGGGAATGTGGAAATCATGACCCTTATTTAATAATACCCTTCAGAAGATAGGGTGTCATGTTTAAAAACTAGTTATTTGACATCTCAATCCCATTCTACAGTTTGTATGAATTATCAAAGAGCAAGTAACTGGTTTCATATAAGCTGACCATCTGCAAATGCAAGTCCTGGAAACAATTGCATTAGGAGAACAAAACAATTCTCACCTGCCGTCTAGATATTTTGTTGTGTAGCCCTTCCTTTCCCAAATCAATATCAACTTCATTATCTTCTGTTGCCCTGCCAAGTATTACCTGCAAAGTAGGAAGAGGTTGCAATAAGGTCTGCAAAGGTGACGTGTGATTCTGAATCAGAACTTTAAAATTTGAAAAACATACCTCAGTTTTCTTAATATATTCCTTTACATGGCGACCATACAATACAGCAAGTGCACCTTTAGATGCAAGATCTCTTTGCATAGAGGATCGTGCACACTGTTCTAATCTCATGATATGCCTTTTAGAATCCTCATCTTGATATGCTGAGGCTGGAAATACCAAGGAAAAGAATTTTAAAAGAAAACAAAAGCTATATTCGAACATAATGGCAGACATGCTATACATTCAACAGTTACATTTAAGACTGAATGGCTGATATGTTCTCCTTCTCAATAACCAGATAGAAATGAAATACAAAATCATGAAAGGCGGTTTTTATAATCTTCATCACTTAAAAACTCAAATATAGATGTTTAAACCATAACAAAGGCCAGTACATAATGCAGAGTAGATTTATCTTACATTAAAAAAAATGACAAGTATAATGTAGTTCTTGAGATTCAAAATCATAGAATTTATACTAACATGGAAATCTTAATAAAGTTCACTTATATACAAGAGTAGCTTTCTTTATATAAGATATCAAAATTCAGAATTGATTAGAAACAGAAGCAGAAGGATCATCAGATACTAGCACAGCACCCAAATTAGAGGAGTTACCTATTTTACTGAAATATGAATCCTGATCATCTGGACATAAATCCATCTCAAGTATCTGAAAAATAACATAAACAAGTTATAGAAGGCAGATCCTAGAAATGAACTTAGTAGGACATAATTATTACCATCTGTTCAATATCAGATGTTATTAACAAAATTAGCTAATCAACAAATGATGTAGGATATGGGTGAATTGAAGATTTTGATAGTTTAGCGGAAGCGAAAACAAAGAAAACAGAGAATTAAACGACCAGACCTATCCTTGCTCGTTCAACAAAATTATTAATGCTTACCATCTGTTCAATATCAGAAAAATAGGGAATGTCAGCATCATCATCATCAACATCGTCATCAGATTCTTCCTCAGATTCTTCACAATCTAGTGCTGAGGGGTTAGCTTCTGGTTCTAGAAAAGTCATTTTAGTAGAACCTGGCTCTGTGATTACGGGTGCAAGTTCTGCAACTGTAGATGGAGCATCTATTCCCTGTTTAGAATAGAACAACCACCTTTAGTGATATATTTTTGCAACAGAAACCAAGAACTTCATAAAGTAATTACATATGAAATCCATTGTATGAAGTGACCCCAGATAAAAATTAACCTCTTCTTTTAGCACTCGATTTGTGATAGACTTAGGAGGTTGATGTGCTGATCTGCATTGGCTTGGGTTGGCGGGGACATTTTTATCATGTTTGGAGACTGAAGCTAGACCGTTACTATCACCATATGCAGCTTTAATTCCAAAAGAAACAAGTGCATGGTTGGGGCTGTTTTCTGTAATTGTGTCGTGTCTGACCATCCGAGGAACCTTAAAAGGTTGTGCAGGATCTTCTTCTTTCGTCAAGGTTATTGTTTGTTGATCACATTTTCTTTTGCCAGTAGAGGACGCTAAACCACTAGCTTCTTTTAAAGTTGGCTGCACTACAGCATGAACTGTTCCAGTAGGTGGAAATATATCATCATTGCATGGGATTTCAGGGTCCTCGGTATTCAATGTGCAAATCATCTCTTTCTCACGAAGTTCAGGAGTACGAGGATTTGGCACTGATGTAGATGATGGATTATTGGCTTCGGAAGAAGAAATATCACGCTGCTCGTCATGCAGAGAGTGAGATGGTTTAGCGGCAACATCCATCTCGGCAGCATGCACATTGTGTGAAACATCCTGGCATGTTTCTGAAATCAAATTTTGTGGTTGACAAGAGTCGGGCATCTTGGCAGTATGCACATTGTGTGAAACATCCTGGAATGAGTCTGAAATCAACTTTTGAGGTTGACAAGGATCAGGCACAACATATTCATGAACATCTTTGGGAGAACTCAACGGAATCGGCTTCAGGCTTTCATTAGAGGACTTATCCATTGACTCCTTTCCATTTACATCCATGAAGGTGAGATCATCCTCATTCGTAAGGTATATATCTGCATAATCACCTCCGGAGATAGTTACAGACCTATTTAGTTCATCGCAAACTTCTCCATCATTCAACATTGCCTCAGAATGGACAACTTCATATTGAGATGAACCAATATTCTCCCCATCCGCATCATCAGGAACTACCAATGTCTTTTCGGCATCCTCACCATTAACCCCGAGGCTCACATCAATTGGCATTTCTGGTGCTGGTACATCCTCAATCGTTTTCCAAAGAGGCTCATCTGTCGATGCATGCGATGGCCCTATATCTTCCACATCCAGGGCATTTGCAAAATCAATTAAATTTTCTCTCTGAGTAGGCAAATCTTCGCAAGCAGGATCGTGGAAAAAAGTATCCTCTCCTAATCCATTCGGCAACAATGAAACCTGTTCCACAAATCCATTAGGGCACCCTTCCCTCACAACTCCCTCCACACCATGATTTCCAATTGGGACACACTCTCCAGCACGAAATGCATCCGCAGCATTGCTCTCATTGCCATTGCAATCCATAAGCAAGGGTTGATTATGATCTCCAACCCCAAAATTTTCCTCTAAAGCCTCGCCATTATCAAGGTGTGGCGCGAACAGAAAATTAGGATCGAAAATTTTTTTGTGATAAGAGTTAGGATCAACGGAATTAGAAGTGCGGAGTCTCTTCTGCATAGCATAATAGTGTTTGCGTATGCTTTCGCCTTTTCGCTTCGAATCCCTAGAACTGCCGACTCTACTAGACTTGAACGCTGCGCTGGAATTGCAACCTTCGACTTCCAGCATCCGAGACGAGGCCTCGGCCGAGATATCGGCATCGTAGAGGAGCGAGGACCACCGCTCTCGCAATTCCCGGACTGAGAACTTGCGCGAAAATCGCACTGCTCCTTTGGCAAGTGCTTCCAGAGAAGCACCTGCCTGCAAATTGTCAAAAAGCACCAAAAAGATTCAAAAATCAAATTTAATTAACTAATCACTCTAATGTGAAAAGGCCAAATTCGAAACAGAAGATGATGATACTTAAGTGGCAGTAACGACAATAATTGAAAAGTAAAAGGACTGAAATGTGAAATGCTGAAATCGAGCGAAAATTTGCAGAGAGGTACCTCCATGGCCTTCTTCAAGCGAAGGTCGTCTTCAGGGATCCAAGGAGGAGCCGAGGCCGCTGCTTCCATGTGGCTTTGGTCCCTCTGATATCGTTTTGAAAATTGAACTTGAAATTGAATTCTAAGCTCTTCGTTTTCAAAATTTGAGAGATCTCTGTAGATTTTGAGGCCTCGAGAGCTGTTAATTTCTGAGAGTGGAGAGAAAGTTGCAGAGACTGAGTCACTGAGTCGACCGAGTTCTGGCGAGTGAAAAATGCCAAAGGTGAAAAGCACCGACTGAGTTGTCTGACTTTACGAACACGCGCGTAACGGTTCACGGACTCGTTGCTGAGTTAAATCTCCATTTTGATTATTATTCGCATTTCTTTCGCTCAGTTTTTTTCTTTTCCTTTTTTAATCTTAATTCTTATGGGATAGAATATTGCTTTCGCTGTGATTTGAATGCAGAATTTTTTCAGCGTTAATTTGTTACCTGTTAGCGACACTCTGTAATTTCATTGGTTGACTTTTCTTATCAGTTTTGTGCAAGAAACAAGTACGGTTTCACCACATTAATTTTGTTCTTTCTAAAATTGTACTTCAGTTTAAATAAGCGACGCCGTTTTCGGAGTGGCAATACGCAAATAGAAGCTCAAGCCCAAGCCCATGAACCCATTAACGTCTTTCTTTATTAAAAGATCAGTTGTATTTTTAGTTTTTGAGTACAAAGTTTACTCTTACTTTTTGGAGTAAGCATCTCAAATATTCCAGTTTTAAAAAGGAAAAAGGCAAATATAGCACAGAAACGGAGTGAAATGTCATCCAAAACCAGCATTCTGCACAATTTAACATTATGATCCGCGCTTGAACACGAGTCGATATGCTAAATGATTAATAACTCAATATATTACACTAGAACTCACGCAAAAATCAAGAAGCTAGTTGATTCGACAAATTAACATAATATACTAGAATTTGAAGAAAAACAAAAAGTATTCTTGTGTATCAATTAGTTCATAATTGATAAACCAATCCCTCTATATCTTAAATGGAAAGGTTGCTAGAGTTTGGAGCCAATACCATGATCAAGATCGCACTCAAAACACTATCAATAGCAGTGTCAGTCAAGATACATTATGGAATACAAACATTATACAAACAAACAAACCCACAAGCAAGAAGGGCACTCAAATTCATTTCAGTTCTTTGGGGCCATTCTCTTAATGCTACATAAAACATGATCATATATATATGCATCTATTTTTAGAAAGATTACCGAGTCCAAGTCCAAGTCTAAGTCCTTGCCTAATTACTTAGTGGCAATTAATCGTCCATGGATCGATCAAGCGAGGCGCAGATCGTGCAGATGAGTAATGGAGGAGCCAAGCGAACTTCCGCCGTGGTGGTGAAGGTTAGAGTGGTCGCGGATGTCTTGGTGGAGGTGGATAGTGAACAAGTTGGACGCCCCATTTGCCAATGCAACCGCAGATTCATATTCTCCCTCATTGACCACGTACCCATATTGTGGATCCTCAGAGGCTAATTCCTGATCAAACTCCAAATTTCCAAACAAAATTACTCAATCAATCAAAAGTGTTCCACATATAAAACTTTAATTAATTTTTTAGGGTGCACATATAAATGCTTGCTTACATAACCATGTAGCATATTTCCTCTTCTTTCCTCCAAGTTCTTCACCTGCAGCAGTGGGATTAATTAACAACACTACCAAATATATATACACATATGGAAAACTATCCAGTAAAAATTCTTAATTACCTTCTTCTTGCTGGTCTCTGTCTGAGTTTTGATCACGTGGTACTGTAAAGAATCCAGCAAAAAGATTAACCTCACACACAAACTTCCATAACAGCTGATTGACAGAGATTATTAAGGCTTCCTTTTAGATTGTCTAAGAAATTGTTTATTATGAAAAATTGTTACCCTATCTTCTCTGAAATTCTACAAAATTGTTTTATTAATGGGGATTTAAGATTTTCAGAATAAAACACAAAAAATACTGTGGAATTTCTGAAACCCTAAGTTAAGATTTAGATCCATGTCCAAGCAACACCAATTGAACTCTGTGATTAACTTATAATAGCAAAAACGAAAAGTTCGAAACAAAAATCTGACCTTCCTTTCACGTATGACCTCCAAGGAAGAAGCCATCTTATCCTCCAGAGAACGCAGCTGCGCATGGGTCAGGCCATTGAGATCATGACCCAACCTCTGCCTGTTAATTTCACAAATATATAATAATATTAATTACCCTGATCAGAAATATTCATCCACTCAACAATAAATTGATTTCTTCTTCAGCAGTTTCCCAATTACCTGATCTCTCTCCTCAGCTTATTGTTGATCTCTTTCAGTTTCCACAAGGTGTCTTTCATTGCCTGCACCCACCAAGAAGCAAACAAATTAACCAGAAACAAAAACTAACAATAATTTATGTATTTTTATCTATATAAAAAAAAGAGAAGATAAAATAATTAAGAGGGTTTGTGCTTGGTTAACCTGGTAGTGTGAGCTCCACAGATCGACCCCCATAGTTTTTTGGTAATCATCATACATCCTCTTGGTCCTGTTACATATATAAAAAATTAAACAAATTAAACAAATCGAAGTGGAACAAAAGGAAGGAAGAAATTAATTAAACAAAAAAATAAAAATAGGGTTTGATGAGAGAGAGAGAAAGAGAGGACGTACGTGGTGGTAGGGCTAATATACTCGTGCATTTTACCAGTGTTGGAGAGCATGATGAGAGAGACCCTGGCATCACAGAGGACGGTGAGCTCCTGAGCCTTCTTGAAAATCCCATTTCTTCTCTTGGAGTAGGTCACCTGCCTGTTTGTGTGGTTTTCGATCAGCTTGATCTCAATCTTCCCACGACCCATGTTTCCTCTCTCAATTTCCTCTATTTTTTTCTTTCTTTGAAAATTTCTATGTCCTTGGATCTTGTTTAATTTCTGAACAAATGGGGGAAGAGGGTTGGTTTGTTTATATAATGAAAGTGAGATGAGGAAGAAGAGAGAGGGTTTCTATATCGGGAAGGTGAGATGAAAAGTTAGTTTGTAGGGTAACCAAGAATGTCGTTGCTGATAAACTGCTAACTGCGTTAACTGCTAAGTAGTGTCTTGTAAAGCTTTATGTATATATAACTAGCCAGCCCTAGTAGACAGACATAGCTTTAGGCTTTAGCTAAAGGTAGCTATAAGGTTAAATTTTACACTATTGAGACCATGACAGCACAAGTCTTGTTCGGCGTGCTTGTTGCTCCGCTCATCAGTTGAAGTTGATCAAGGCCACTTGAGTAAGTGAGAGGAGCTCAAAATTTTAAATGTCTAGGACCAAATGAAATTAGAAATATATATATATATATTATCGTGCGGATGTCATTGTAAACAAAGAAAAAAACAGGGAAGAGTAGTATCCAAGTTCCAAACAAGCAACTCCATCTCCCCTTCTCTCTCTCTAGCTTTATAAGAGGGTATAATTTTTATACTATTCGACCACAAAACATAAAGAGTTTGTATACTAACATACTTTTTTCAAAGTTCAAAATAAGTTAGCTAGTGTCTAGTGATGAAGGTTGAGATTGGAGGAGACAGGAGAGCTGGGATGTGGGTTAAATCTACGTATAACGTATATGTACGTAAAGTTATGAATTTTTAAAGTGGAGACTTGAAGTATGTATCTTTATGCATATCTTTGAGTCTATCTCTTTGAGACTGAAGCTACAAGCCAGGCTCATCATGTTCAAGGTGTAAATCTCTAATTTACTTTGACCTCAATATCGAGGTTGAATGAGTGAGAGACTTCCAAGATATTAACGTTGTGGGTTAGCACACATCTTATGCCCTCTCTCTCTCTCTCTCTCTCTCTCTCTATCTCTCTCTCTCTCTCTTCCTAGGAGAGACATGGCTTCTGAAATATCATCAGAATGAGTGAATGTAAACTACCTCTCTGTAATGTAAAAGCTTCATGCCTCTATATATATATAAAGTTGCTGTTATAAATTCTAATGTTTTTTATTTTTCTCCAAATTTAGGCTCAAAGCCAAAACATGGAAGCCCGGGCTTGCCTCTACTATGGGCCCGAAAAGACTGCCTTCAATCTCGATTTATAAAACAAAACTTGATTTTTTTTCTTCTTCTTTTTAATCAGTGAAATGGAAAGTTCGTATCAAAAAGCAACTAATTCAAATTGTTTGGGGATGTTGGCCTCTTTGACTCACAACATATAGAAGGTCTTATTAATGATCGCTTAAGCAAGTGACTCTTAAGCAGTATGTCTTATTAACGGTCAGAAATCATCCACTTGCATGAGATATACATTTGCAAATTGGCCTGCTTATGATAGAGTAGCATGGCCCAAATCTAAATTCTAATGTTCTTCATTCTTCTCCTCCAAATTTAGGCTCAAAGCCAAGACATGGAAGCCCGGCCTTGCCTCTACTACGGGCCCGAAAAGCCTGCCTTCAAAACAAAACTTGATTTTTTTTATTGCAAGATTAAAGCAATTTTGAAATGTGAAAGATTTAATAATTTGGTTATTATATGTCCAAGATTACTATGTCACTTGTGTTGGACCAAAAAAATACAGAATTGCACCGACGAATGATAATTTTCAAATGTCCTTGTCATGAACCATAAATGCCAAGATATTACGAACCCTAGGAGGCATGCAGATGCCGGCAACCTAAATGGTGTATTCAGAGACTTAAAAGCATGTCCGAACAAGAAACAACACACCGAAAATAACAGGTTTATGATATTTTTCTTTTCTCACCGTGAAAAATAATAATATTGGAGAAGGTCCAGAAATAAATGAAGGTTAAATTAGTATCAACAAAATAAATAAAAATATTGATATCAATCAATATCAAAAGCTTAGAGCATCTTCAATAGCCTCTTCAACAACTTTGAAATGCTAAAATAGGTGAGCTACATAATCAAAACCCTCTCCAATAGCCATGTCGAATTTAGACATCAAAGCTGCATTCTCTTTTTAACTCTGCAGGACTGAGAAGTTGACATTGGCTCTTCAAAATATTTAATTTTACTTTGAAAAAATAAAACCTACCCTGAAAATGTTAAAAACATGCAATTTTTTCGTTAGATATTTATAAAAATACCCAATTCTAGACATGTATTTATAAAAATACCCAATCACTATTTAAACATAGAAACATACCCAAAATGGATTTTGGGTATGTGTGTAATGATGGGTTTTGGGTATGTTTATAAATGGGTTTTGAGTGTGTGTAATGATGAGTTTTGGGTATATTTATAAAGTGTTTTGGGTGTTGGGTATTTTTATAATTTCAGCCCCCATTTTGGGTATTTTAGTGAAACTCCCTTTTTTCGTTTCAAACAATAAATACATAGATATTTTTCACATGTTTTCATATTTTTCATTCTTTTCCATAATATTGCATTAATTGAATTGAAGAGTTTGTTGGAGCATAAATTATTAAAATAGCAAACAAAGCTTTTCAAATTGTCATGTAGGTCAACAAACTTCAATTTGAAAAGTTTAGTTTGCTACTACTGTTGGAGATTTGATTATGAAAGAAATATCTTTCTTCCCAATGCACATGGGGTTATTAATAGCCATCTATTTCATAATTATGACGTAATAATTAAATTAAACCATTGGCCCACTTCCTCTGGATTTCATTTATAGTTTATGGTTATTTGTTAATCGTAGAGGTGGGTTCGGTTTGGGTTGGTTTAGTTTTGGGCTCAACCCAAACACCGAACTATGGGCCTCGGTTTGGCTATTTTGGAAACCGAAACCAAACCATAACAAAGAAGAAGAAGAAGGAAAAAAAAAAAAAAAAAGGGAGACAGGGAGAGGGAGTGAAGACAAACGTAAGAAGAAGGAGAAAAAAAAATAGAGAGAGAGGGACTGATGGAGACAAGACAAACGAAGAAATGGAAAGAGAAGAAAAAGAAAAAAGAAATAAATAAAAAAGAGAAGACAAGATGCATGTGTGTGTTGGGGGTTTTTAAAAAAAATCAGTCAGGCATGTGTGTTGGCTTGCCCAACAACAAAAGCCAGCTTTTTAATTATTTTTTTACTTCGTTAAACTATGTATTATATATAATATTTTTTTAATACCATCGGTTTGATTTGGTTAAACCATGGTTTTGAATATTGCAAATCGTACACCGAACCATATATTTTGGTTTAATTTGGGTTCAAATCGATGACAAAAAAATTTTTTTAAAAAAACTAAACCAACCCAAACCATCAGTTTGATTGGGTGGTTTGACCAGGTTACCAATTTGAATGCCCAGCCCTAGTTTATGGCGACTATGACTTCTCTGTCTCTCCTGCCCCATGAATGTTTTTAGGTAGATAGTGGACTCTAGTTAGTTACCGTTTAACTACATGACAGCAATTGCTAAAAAAGCCTATTGAATCTCAACAATAATCCCTATTTTCAACTTTTTATAAAGATTTTGCTAAAATGTATTGTATGTGGGCAATTTCTGATTGTTGATCGCAATTACATGACACGTTGTAAAGCTGAACCAGCGAGACGTTACTGGAGATAAATAGTGTACACTTTACACCATTACCTAACTTTTTAAACTTGCTGCTGTTGGACATGTCCTCTGTGATCGGGTAGCACATGTGAACGATCCAAACTAGTTCCTTTTCCATTTATTTCTTGCCGTGGTTTTTGCTGATTGGTGGGTCAAGTAGCATTGATTTCTAGCTCGGTTTAAACCAGCAAGACGATAAATGAAAACCAAGTGGAAAATGGAACTTGTGGTTGGTTGCATCAACATAGAAATAGTTGGATTTCTTTTGATGCAACTTCCTTGGTGTCTGCAACTAAAGTTTGTTTCAAAGTTGGCAAACAGAGAACCAAACCAATAAAAGTTCTAGACATTCTTGGAGTTTCAGAGCTTATGAATACCACCATGGAAGCAATTACAGAAGTAGAAGAGACATTGTCTGAGCTGAGGCAGACCTTCAAAAGTGGCAGAACCAGAAGTGTTGCATGGAGAAAAAACCAAGTTAGTGCTCTTCTTCAGCTCATCCATGACCAGGAAGACAAGATTTTCAAAGCACTCTATGAAGACCTAGGCAAGCACCCAGCTGAAGCTTATCGGGATGAGGTAGATTGCTTCTTCTTCTTCTTCTTTTTTTATTTATTTTTTCCTTTTTCAAGGCAAAGAAATTAGTTTGTATATAATATAAGAATTGGCTAATTCTGCTTTTGCTATTTCATTGTATTGTAGATCGGAATTGTGGAAAAAACAATCAACTATACTTTGAGCAATTTGGAGAAATGGGTGGCCCCTAAAAAGGTAATTTGATTAAATGATCTGTTGTTGGGCATGGCTATGAACTCATGAACTTATGTTCAGACTGGGGGAAGATGACATACACATTGGCCTTAGGGTTTAGCTAAAAATGATCAAGGTGAGATGACAGAGTAAAACTGGTAATGAGATTTCAACCCTCCCATGATACTATATCCTCACTTGCCTCTGTACACTAAAACTGATTTTGGGCGTTCTGGTTATTGTCATCTATGTGAATTGCTGGCAATTTTATATTGGCAGAGTCGATTACCGTTGCTTTTGTTCCCCACAAGAGGAGAGGTGCTGCCCGAACCACTCGGCGTGGTTCTCATTTTTGCATCTTGGAACTTCCCAATATGTGAGTCCAGTTATATCCGGATCTTTGACATGATTGTTTCTTTTGCTACACAAGAAGGAAGGAATTCAGCAGTTGCTTTGTGACAACATTTGTAATTGTAACACTAGCGAAAACTGTTCGAATTTTGTTATGTTGATATAAGATTCTCAAATGGAAATATCTCTCGAGTTTTGAGACTTCTGTTGATGAATTAGGCATCCAAGACACCCTGCTTCTACCTTCCCAACTTGGCAATAACAATATCATAAAACTGCATGTTTTAGATTTTTGTTAACAGTTTAAAGGACAAAGTAGAAAAGCTCATGTTCTGCTATTTATGCAGCCTTGGCGTTGGACCCTGTGATAGGAGCAATATCTGCAGGGAACACAGTGGTTCTAAAACCTTCAGAACAAGCACCGGCTTGCTCTTCTTTTCTTGCCAACACCATCCCTCAGTACATGGACTCTAAAGCCGTTAGAGTTATTGAGGGTGGAGCAGAAATTAGCGAACTACTCCTGCAGCAGAAGTGGGACAAGATATTCTTTACCGGTATAGATCTCCACAATTGCCTCAGAATATAGAATTTCTTTCACAATGAACAGATTTCCTTATCATTCCTGGTTTCTTTGGTGATCCGTCATGAAGATTATCAAGAATGCAATACATACAACTGTCATCAATAACACTTTGCTTCAAACACTAATTTGCCTTTCACAATTCAGGAAGTCCGCAGGTAGGGCGCATTGTCATGTCTGCAGCTGCAAAGAATTTAACACCTGTTACTCTAGAGCTGGGTGGAAAATGCCCTACTATCCTAGATTCCTTCTCCAATCCTTCAGACTTAAAGGTTTTCTGAGTTGCTTTATTTTGGTGCCTCTTTAAACTATAAATTTACTCGTATTAAATGCTTTTTTTTTTGTGTTGGCCCTGAAGGTGGCTATCAAAAGAATTGTAGGAGGGAAGTGGGGGCCTTGCAATGGGCAGGCATGTATAGGAGTTGATTATATACTCATCGAGGAAAAGCTTGCTTCCACTCTGGTAAACTTGTCTTGAATAAATTCTTTGATTTATAGTTATGTGAGGACTTTGAGATGATTTCATATCCTAGTTGTATGTCTTTTAGATCGAATTACTAAAGAAAACAGTCAAGAGATTTTATAGTGATAGCCCCAAAGACTCAAAGTGCATAGCCAGAGTCATAAATAGGCGCCATTTTGAGCGGCTGCGCAATCTCCTCAAAGACCCTCTTGTGGCAGCTTCCATTGTACATGGCAGTTCAGTTGACGAAGAAAATCTGTAAGTTCTCAATCCTTTTAGTCGGTTTTTTGAATTGGATAAGATAACTCAGATTTCTTACTTTGTGTGGTGTCTGCTTTTTTTCTTCCCCCCCTGGCTTGAAGTTTGTAGTTTAACAATGCTTTTTGCTGGTCTGGCCCAAGCAACAAAATAATTAGTCTCTGTAGACGCTTATCGGTTTTGTTCTGCAAACTTTTCAGATTCATCGAGCCAACAATCCTGTTAGATCCTCCACTTGATGCTGCAATCATGACTGAAGAAATTTTTGGTCCACTGCTTCCAATAATCACGGTGAGAATTGCTATACCCCCTTTGTGATTATTAACTTCTCCAGTTCTCAAAAACGTTCTTTTTGTCTATTTTTACAGTTGAAAAACATTCAAGAAAGCATAGAATTCATCAACTCAAGGCCAAAACCTCTAGCCATTTATGCCTTCACTAAAGATGAAGAATTCAGGCAACGAATTCTATCGGAAACATCCTCAGGAAGTGTGATTTTCAACGACGTCTTGATTCAGGTACTGCATTTGTTATTTTCTAAGTGTTTTCCTTTTTCCTATTTGCTTTTCAAAACAATAAAAGGAGGCCAAAAACCTAACTACACATCTTTCTATGTACAGTTTATCTGTGATGCTCTACCCTTTGGTGGTGTTGGTCAGAGTGGCTTTGGCAGGTACCATGGGAAGTATTCTTTCGATACTTTCAGCCATGAGAAAGTAGTCATGCGAGGAAACTTCTTCGTTGAACTTGAGCCTAGATATCCTCCATGGAATGACTTTAAAATGAATTTTATCAGATTGGCCTACAATCTTGACTACTTGGGTCTACTTTTGCACTTCCTGGGACTTAAAAGGTAGAATTTCCATTGAGTCATACAAGTGATCTACAAGGTAGAATTTCTATTCCTATATCTTTATTTCGACAGGTCGATTTGGAACAACCTTGCCTGTTTTACTTATTGAGTGCTTTTAAATTTGTGCTGTATGTTTTCTGAAATATGTAGTTTGATACTCGTAACTATTTGTTAAGAAATAATTGGTTAACTGGAGTCTCACAAAGGCAATGCAATACCTGAAAGCATACAAGG
The DNA here is from genome assembly GCF_965620075.1 of Prunus avium. Classification (NCBI taxonomy): domain Eukaryota; kingdom Viridiplantae; phylum Streptophyta; class Magnoliopsida; order Rosales; family Rosaceae; genus Prunus; species Prunus avium. The sequence continues at coordinate 33,090,638 of NC_142290.1, read as the reverse complement.
AACTTTCTCCTACAACATCATCATGGAAACCAAAAGGATCTCAAAGCACAGGAAGAAAATTAAGACATGAACAAAAGAATTAAACACATTATGTACCAAGGAAATTGATAAAGCAATATTATTCCAAAATTTCATAAAAGTGAACGGTTTCGTCACAATCCAAAAAGTGCCTCTGGCCATTTCTTCTATTTAAATTTTTTTACAATTAATATTCTGGATTTTCCCAAGTCTGGAAATTGGCCTTCATCTATTTCAAATGAAGCAGGGTTTTTCACAGGGGGTTGCCGCCCTTCAAATCTACCATCCATCTGTGAATGATGTCCTTTAAATCTGCCATCTCCTTTGGAATGATGTCCTTCAAATCTACCATCCCTTTGTGAATGATGATTTCTTTCAAATCTACCATCCCTATGTGAATGATGATTTCTTTCAAATCTACCATCCCTATGTGAATGATGATGTCCTTCAATTCTACCATCCTTCTGTGAATCATGTCCTTCAGGAACACCATCTTTCTTCTTGTTCTGTGGTCTGTGGAATTCATTGATGTTAATAGTCTGTGTCTTGATCTTCACGTTAGCACCATCTTTCTTCCTGTTCACCTCTGCAGACTTATCTTGGGGCTTGGGGACAGAGACCTTCTTCTCCTCCTCCAATTTCTTCTTCCCAATAACTCGCATCGACTCAAATTCCTTAACAAGAGTCTCAGTCCTATCACAATCGCCATCAGAGCTTTTTTTCACAACTTCCACATCCTTTTTTTTGGCAACCTCCTTCTCATATTCTTTCAAAGTGAATGTATCAGTAAACTTTTTCTGAACAGAAACAGAACTTACAGCAGCACTGGTACCTTCAGGAGCTGCTGCTGCATTGTTGTCGCCTTGGTTTTTGTTAGCCTCTGCTTCCTTTTTTTGCTTCTTCAGCTTTCTCCGTAGACTTCCATTAATGTTCGGCTTTTTCTTTCCTTCAGAAGAACTCTTGTTGCTGCTTTCATGGACGTCATTACTCTGTATTTGTTGCTGCGTATTCCCCTCTTCCACACCACCCTGTTCTTGTTGCTCCTCCTCCACAACAACTTGAGACCCCTCCTCCTTCTCCAACCCCAACCCATTATTGTTACCATGGTTATTTTCAGCTTCAAAGTATCTTCCTCTTCCTTGGTAACCATTACCTCTCCACCACCTACCCCTCTCATTCCGAAAACCGCCTTGAGCCCTCTGCTGATCATAATTGCCATTATAACCCTCATTAACCCTTCCATAATTTTGGCCTCCATCTTCTACATGGCTCTGACCCCTCCCTTCATAACCACCATTACCCTCTTGGTAATATCGCCTCGGATAATTATAACCATGATTAGCCCTTCCATAATTTTGGCCTCCATTATTACTCTTTCCTCCTTCTTCTACATGGCTCTGACCCCTCCCTTCATAACCACCATTACCCTCTTGGTAATATCGCCTCGGATAATTATAACCGCGATTAGCCCTTCCATAATATTGGCCTCCATTAGCCCTCTGAGGAGGGCCATTGTAATGATTGGACCCCTCAGAGCCAGTACTAGCAGTACCGGACACAGGTCTTACAGCTTTAGGATCAGCACCATTCTGGGACTGGCCATTAATTGGATCAGACTGTGCTGAATCCTTAACCTGCACTCCGTTGCCTTCGCCTTGGCCTTGATCTTGATCTTTGTTTTTGCAAAGAACAATCTGGCTTTTGAGAAAACTGCGGGGAAGCACAAGACGCTTTGCTCGAATAGGCCTGGGATTAGAGTACCAAAACTCTGTCTTCCGCTGCCCTTGTGGCTTCTTCATTTTTTTCTCCTCCTCCCCCTTCTTCTTTTTCTCCTCTTCCTTGTTTTTCTTCACGACTGCCAAAAATGCATCCTCCGCCTTTGCATCGACAATGCCGATGAGCTCATTCTCATCCAAGAGTTTGAATGAGTTGATGAATGTTGCCATGATGGAATCAAAAGCAGGTTTTGCCTAAGCAAGTAGTGAGGGCTTTGCTAGGGTTTCTGATATCAAAGAGAGAACCTTAGAAAGCACAAGGAAAGGTCTCTCATCTTGGCTCTATTTATAAAGAGACCTATTTACTCGCTTTGCTTGCTCTCCAAGCCAAAATCAAATCCTACAGTTGTCCCTTTCCATTAGTAATTGATTCCTACTTGCTCCCCAAGCAAAACATAGGGAAACCAAAAACAAAACAAAAAAAGCTTTATTGTATTTACTTTTTTTATGGAAATCTTACACATGTTTTTTGTTGATGAAAATCTTATCTTTTTTATTATTTATAAAAATCTCCTGGAGGAGACCAAACAAATTCAATAGCCACCACGTGTCTCGGGGAGGATAAAAAGACTAAAATAGCCCTGGTAAAAACTGGGCTAGGTCCCCATCTGAGCCCAACACACCTGTACTTGGGCTCCGGCCCATCTATCGAATTATAATGCAACTTAAAACGAATAAATAAGCTCACGTGGAGAGTCTCAGTATACCCACCTCGTAAAGACTTTGACCACCACCATTCCATTACGAGTACATTGGATCCTAACCAGCCGTGTATGGACGCCGCGCATCGTCATTGTCTGCGCGCGTTCATACCGTACACCCCAGCGCCAGCAAATCACAACCCGCCAGAAACAGAGAATGCCCGAACCCACACGTGCCTGGCCATGAGAGGAGGAGCTATAAGCATCAGAATCTCCAGACTCAACCCAGCGCGACCACGACGACCCTTCTGCGTTCGCGCCACCACCACCGCCCAGAACTCCATGGCCGATCGCGAAGGCGATGCAGCTACAAAGACCCAAGCCACTCAACCAATCGAAACAGCGAAGTCGAAGGAAGAAGAATTGAAACCCGTCAAGGAAGCGGCTCCTCCGCCTCCGCCCCCCGAGAAGCCGGAGCCCGGCGATTGCTGCGGAAGCGGATGCGTCCGGTGCGTCTGGGATGTGTATTACGACGAGCTCGAAGATTACAACAAGCTCTACAAAAGTGATGAAAACTCCAATTCTTGATTTTTGCTTCGTTCGATTGGCTTCAATTTGATTGATGATGTTGTAGATTTGAAGATATTTGTATTCTGGATTTGATTATAGATTTTTTTAATGAAATTCATAATCACCCAAAATGAAATCTTTTTGTATATGCTGCTCAGCTGCTGTGAATCTCTGATGCTTGAAAACTTAAAAATGAAAATTTTGAAAATTGGGGGAATTTTATTATTGGGGCTGCTAATTAATGGGCCAGGCCCACGGGTTTCTTTATGCAATTCTGAATCTTGATATAATTGGAGAATAATAGAATGGTGGGAATGTCGTAACAGAGCGATCGTCGTGTCGTCGTGGGAAGATGCGTAGGTTAGAGTTGTTGGGCGGTGCTGCGATCGCGGCGGTGGCGGCGGCTCTGGTATTGTTGGGAAACGTCGTCGTCGCAGAAGCTTCGACTTCGCCTTCGGCGTTCGTACAAAATGTCATCTACTCCAACAAGATTGCCATCTTCTCCAAATCCTATTGCCCGTACGTTACGTTCTATCTCTGTTGCTTGTTCGTTTTAGCTTTTGTGATAAATTTGAGGTCTTGGGGTTGGGGTCTTAATTGGGAATTCAGAAAGCGATCAAATTGGAATTTGAGAATTACGAGTTGGTCAATTTGATAATTATAAGAGTGTTAATGTCGAGGAAATTTGAAACCATCATCTCAAATGGGACCTTTTTACTAATTTATAAATTACTTTAACTTTGTATTAGTATTTGATTATCAATAAGAAAATTTTCATTTTCATGGTTGTGTTGCATTGTTTTCTAATTCTGGGAAATGAATTGGTGCGTTTCATCTACTAAATCTTCAGTTTTCTGTTATTGAAATGGTTCTCAAGTTGAGTATAAATGTTTAGAAAAAGAACTCCGTGTGTGAATTTAAGTGATGTTGGAATGAGGGATTGTGTGCTGTGCTGTTTTGCTGCTAGGTATTGCTTGCGTGCCAAGCGCATATTCAGTGAATTACATGAGCAACCTTTTGTCGTCGAACTTGATCTTCGAGGTATGACATAGCTATGGCTTTTATGGATCTTTGAGCAGCTGCTTCTCCATAATGTGAAAAAGGTTTGGATTAATTTTCAAAATGTACTTGTTTAGATGATGGAGCCCAAATTCAGAGTGTTCTACTAGATATAGTAGGCCGAACCACTGTCCCACAAATATTTGTGAATGGAAAGCACATTGGCGGCTCTGATGGTGAGCTCTCATCTGTGTTTCTGCTTGCTAGCATGTTTGTGTGTGCTATTAAATATGTTTTCCCTTCCTTCTTTGCCCTGTGGTCAGTTGTTCATCTGCATTGTTACCTTCAGTCTACTTTTTAACTTGTGATTTTACAATTCAGATCTCAAAGCTGCAGTTCTGAGTGGTCAACTTCAGAAACTTCTTAGGATCAGTTGAGGAGATATATATGGAGCTGCATATGGCGATTAATGAGTTAGTTCTGTGACTTTGAAGTTGCTAAAATGGTTGGTGAGATTATGCCATTGTATCTGAATGATGTAACTGCAAAATAATTATCAATGTAGTATTGAATTTGCTTGACCTCATGGGTTTTGGGCATGATTTGACTGTTATTAGGCCGCCATCGTGACAATGTTCTTCTGTTATAACCCCTCACAGACATATATCACAATTGATCAACTATTAGCAACCTGTGTTTTCTATTCTGCAATCCAGATTGAAGCACTAACAACTGTCCCTCTTGTTGATGAGACCAAAGTGATAGTGCTTTCATTTTCCAAACGAATGTAATGTATGGTTTCTTGCATTTATGTTTTCGATGATTACATATATATCTCACAGGGTTACATGCAATTAACAACATGAACAAATACATCTCTATCTTGTTCAGTTCGTGTAGCAAAATTAGTTTGCATCCGAAACGACCTTAATGCTAGAAATTTGTTACATCAACAGTTCCGGCCTACAAACAGTCTGAGAGCACCATATATGAGCCGAATGCTCTGTTTTTTTGAATGTTAAGAAGAATTTCTATCTGCATATGTGTTTGGCCGCCATTTGCCTTTCTGTGCACTGAGCATCCCTTCTTGGTTTTTGGAGACGGTTAGACTAACCTCCCAATGCAGGGACTTCAACAAGTTCTCAACTTCCCCGATTGTGCTGGACTCATCACGGACTATGAATTTACCTCCAGGCCTGACAATCCTATCAATCTCTGCCAGTACAGGAGGAAGTTTGCATCTGCGACAACCAAAATAGGTACGGTTACCATGAATTCAAGATCACAATAGTGATTAGAATTATGAATGTGACGAGTTGTACCTCTTTTTAAGCTTTGAAAATAGATGGTCTGCATGGAGTAGGTCATAGGTTCTGGGATAAGTGCTAAAGGATTCACACCAGTCATGGTATATTCCGAAAAGACCGCGTTCATAGATTATGGGAAGTGTATCTGGTGAATCTACATTCACCACATTCATGACCCACACTTTAAGGTCCTTCAAAGCTGCAGCAAACCTGCACTCACGTAAGCACAACTTAGTTGAGATTACCACTTAGAACTAAGTAAAACAATTAGATAAATATAAGATCATCCTAATTAGTAGTAGTACCCTCCATAAACAGCTCTCATGTCCATGACATTTCTGACATTGGACCAATTAATGCCCAAACTTTTGATGTAAGTGTTATTGATGACTCTTTTCCAGTGTTCATAATCTCTTGCAAAATCTTGGGGTGCTGGCTTCCCATAGATGCCCATCTGGGAGCTGTTTAACCAGTAAGGAGGAGTCTGCAGTCGACTCGGCCATTTCTCAGGCCATTGAGTCCCTCTCTCCGATTTGTCAATCGGTGCCCGGTGCATGCATGCCTGCAGAGGTACGTACCTGCACAAAATACCCGAGTCATGATCAACTTGGCTGATCTAGTGATCTTAATCTTATTATGATCAACTTAGGCTATAGAACTAAAGTCATTATTGGAAGTTACCAGGCAGCATTGGGGTCATCATCGTTGTTGCACATAGGAGGCTGCTTTTGCTTTCTTTGCTCATAGCACTGATTTGAGGTGGGTTTGCGGTAGATGGCGGCCGCAACCAAATTTACCTTATCATTCTTGATGGCAACAACCTCCCAACACATGGACGCCGTCAGCGCAGACATTTCTACAAAATTGAAACATTCTCTTATCGAAATACTCTAGCATCGAATGTTGCCAATATATATAACGGGACAAGGAAACATTTTCCGCTTCACTATACATGTTACATGAAAAAGTTTGGTTCCCTACCCTTCCAAATTTCTACATCTTCTTTCTCCTTGCGGTAAACAGGAGTGGCTGACCACACAAAGTAACCCCCAGGCCGTAAAACCCGATTCAATTCCAAAAGTAGCATACCACCTGCAATGGTACATAAAAGAAATTGCCTAACCTTGTATATAATCAAGGGGAAAAACATTCCAGAAAGATCGAAGCTGATTAAATGAACCTTCTTTGTGCCAAGGGACCCTGCAACGGGCACAATGCACAACATCAAAGACCCTGCTGGGGAAGGGAAGCCTCTGGGAACCCATGACGGCAGAGATTGCAGGTATGCCCCTTTCAAGGGCAAACTGAACTTGAGCCTCATGCTCATCTTTGGGTGCAAATGACATTGTTAGAACCTCTCTGTCGAAAAGATAACCCCCAAAGCTAGCAACCCCACACCCGACGTCCAATATTACTCGAGTGTTCTTTCCCCATGCGATGCCCGGTACTGCCTGCATGCAACCAACAACATTAATTTCTTCATATGACCACTCAATTTTTGCCAAACTTTAGGCTCCGATTTGAGCTAATTAATTAAAACATTCCTAGATCTGTGATTGGTGTTATAATTCACTCCTATTATAACACTCATTTTACTTGTTGATCTTATACTCCAAAGTATAAACTTGTCATCAACTCATGTTATGAAATGTGGATTTGTTACATTATGTAGCGGTTTCTAGTATCATGCAATAATTTCTCGTAAATATATATTTTATAATAAATATAAATATAATTAAATTAGTAATATGGTATCTTCAATTGAATGATTGTTAAATCTAGTCACCTACGTGCACACGTGAGTGATTTCTAACTGTAGATGTATCTAAATTCCATAATGGAGTTCACATACATCAACGACATAAATTAGCTAACACATCAAGATCTATCATGCGTGGATTAAAACTATAGTACTTCTTGCATTACTAGTATACATGTGATAAAATGGTTTTATTTTAGAAAAGTATATCAAAGATGAAGAGATGCTTACGTTTTGAAGAAAGTCAATGTACACGAGGGCGCCATGTATGAACTGGGTCCCACCACCAGGAAAAGTCAACAATTCACCGGACACCTTAACCCAGTTCTGGTGGCCCTTCACCTCCGCCAGCAATGTGTGCGGTACATTATGGTACCATATCTGCTAGACCACAATAAAAAAGTTACATACCCACTCATCCAACCGTTGGATTAATTTCAATCAACGGCATTACGCACCTTGTCTCTGCTTTTCGGCCACTCGATAGATCTCTTGTAGCCTTCGGGGAGTGGGACCAGGCAAGTGGGCCCCTCCTGAGGGCAATGCCTCTCCCGGTGCTCGAAGTGTTTGGTCGAGCGCAATTGTTTCAAAGCTTTCTCGTTATCCAAACAAGGTATATAATCGGGACCCGCAGTGACGTTGCAAATCTGCCACGTGTAACCGTAGATGCCATCCTGACCGTCGGTTTCGTCCTTGCGCCTCTCCTTCTGGTTCTCCGACTGGTCTGCTTGCGTGGACCACGACTTCTTAGACTCCTTCGACTCCTTGGGAATGCCTGAGTTGTCCCCGCCCAGTAACGAATCGCCCGAGTTGGACTCAGTAGCTCCCTGCTTGCTTTGATCAGCTGCATTGCCCGCCTGCTTTTGCTGAGAGTCAAAGTCTTGTTGGGTTTTTTCTGGGCTTTGTTTATTTTGATCAGAAGGTGTTTGAGAAAAGTTCTGACCATCAGATGCCTTGTCTTGTACTAGCAGGGTCGTCGTCATTGCATGGTTCGTCACGTCTGAGAATTGTATTTCACCGATTTTGGTCATGTTGGATTCTGAATTTTGTTGCTCTTGCTTTAGCTGTTGGTTCTGTTGTTCTTTTGCTTTCTGTTGTTGATCACTCTCTGAAGTCTCATTTTGAGATTCTTGTGATGAACTTCCTTGCTGTTCATCTGATGATTGGTTTTGGGACTCTTGTTGTTGCTGACCTTGTTGTGCTGTACCTTGTTGCTGATCTGCAATATCTGATTTTTTGTCATTCCGAAAATCTTGAGAACTTCCTTCTCTGCTTTCAGAATTGTTATTATTTGTTTCTTGCTGATCTTGAGACTTGCTCTCTGAATTAATCATTGGATCATTTCCAGAACTACTGCCTTCTCCATTGCTTGTAAACATTTTCTGGTTGTTCTGATCAGATTGATCCTCAGAACCCTTCTGGCTGTTCTGATCAGATTGATCATCAGAACCCTTCTGGCTGCTGACGCTCTGTTCATCATGGTCAGCTTGTTGTTGGCTATGTTCAGCCACTGAGCTGGTCTGGTCCTCAGACAATTGGCTCTGGCTAATTTCTTTCTCCTTTTGATCCTGCAACTCTTCGCTAACTTGATCTTGCTTATTATCACCACCTCCACTACTATTTTGATCTTGTGTGCTACTGCCCTTTGATGAGTTGTGGGGTAGATCATCGGATTTGATGGCGTCGTCTGGGAGATCACCGGGGTTGTCTTCAAAGGCCTTAGGGTTTTCACCATTGTTATTACTATTGTCATTGCTGGTGCTTTTGGTGATCACTTGGGCCTGATCATCTTCGGAGGAAGCCATGTTCAATGCGGTGTTGGTTGTGTCATCGGGGGAGGCGGTCGTGGCGGTTCGAGTACTTCTGTTGGTGGTTTGTGGTGGAACTCCTGTATTAGAGTAGTTGAGCATCCATACAGCAAAAACACATACTGCTATGAACACCATAATCGTAACAGTTGAGGCGTAAGAATTTGATGATGACGACGACCGCTTGTTACTGCGTGACCTCATTGTGCTCTCTGTATCAGTGTGTGTGAGAGAGAGACAGAGAGAGATGAGGATTTGAGTTGTATTTTTGTGGGAAGAAAAAGAAAAGGATCTAGTTAGTGTGATTAGTTTGTCTAGAGGGATCTATGTTTGTGGAGGAAGATGAAAGCGAACATCGCAATTGAGAGAGACAGAGACAAATTCTAAGTTGGAATGTCTCAAGATCCAAAGGAGTCGGAAAAGGGAATTTGTTATACAACAAATATTTTCTTTTTTCCATGCAAACTAAGCAAATATTGCATGCATGATATATATATATATATATATATATGTGTGTGTGTGTAAGACTGCTTGAGCACACTTCCATGTAAATGTAAGTGTTGGGTTCCCATGCAAGCAGTGAAAGTAGAGAGAACATAAAATAAAAAAAACCCTTTTGGTAAGGCCCAAACCACACTGAAAAAACAAAAACTGGGCCTTGAGTAGCCTCTTAGGGCATTTTAAAGATCCACATCATTGAGACCCAAATAGAATTTTGGCTTATGTGCTTGGAAGGGCTTAATATATGGCCTTAGTTGAGGTCCTATTTCTTAAATATTTGATCAAATTTATTAGCCATTAAATCAAATTGGTTAGTATGATCCAACGGTTAAAAAATAGAGCCTCGCCTAAAGGCCATATATATAACTCTCACTATGAATTCTTGTATGTGCTTGATATTTAGAGCTTGATCAAAGTCTATAGCCCAAAAAGGAGAAGGTTGAGAGCGGGAGTAAAGTATTCTACCACTGAAGTTATAAACCTTCTTTCCATGATGTTTGCTCAAATGAGGATAAGATGTTTGATTAATTAACATTTTCCATGTTAATTACACACAAAATAACCAAAAAAGAAATGCGAGCGAAAGATAGCAGGTTCAAAATGAGTGGTCAGGGTATAGGCATGTATGTATCTTTCAGGTCCCGACTTCCATTGATATGAAACACACCTTTTGCCCCCTTAATTAAAGACACCATGCATGCTTTCTATGAAAACCAAGAACTAGGGAAGATGTGCAGGCCAGTCCACTGAAAATGATATACATTAGCTAGTCTCGTGACCTTCCTTAGGGTAAGGTAACCACCATGCCCAATCATAAACTCAAAAGAAACCATATATTTATATATATATATATATATATATATATATAGAATAGCGCCAAATTTCAATCCATAAGCTATATATATAGAGTTGCATTTGCATATGATCATTTAATTACATGCATGCATTCCAGGTGACAACGCCTCTATTCTATCTCAATGGGGCCTCACCTAACTAGTTTATTACCATGATCTCTCATGCACACATTTAATAATTTGGTTTCGCCGCAAAGGACCCACTAATGTTGTGGTTTGGAGCAAAATATTGCTCCTCTAGAAAAGGTCAAGATGAGTTTGAGTACTAGCATCCGTGTAATGCAGGAAAGGTCTTTTAAAATTAAAAATTAAAAAAAAAAAACTCATTGCTCACCACCTCCACTATGATTGAGTTTAATGTCATTTGGGGCTGTTTATTTTCAAAGTGTTACTAGAGAAATACTTTCTTACTCCACATTCTCCGATAATATATAATTGGATTAATAGTGTGGTAGTGTAATATATGCATGGATGAGTTGAGTTGAGTTAGGTATGGTGAAGAGTCTCATATCATATTGAACAAATACACAAAGGCTTTGGATTCATTGACAGACATAACTTATTGCAAGAATCATCAAACGAATTGTCTTTCTTTCCACGAGAGAATTATAAAAGTTGTATATTCCTTCCCCACCATCGATCAAATAAACGAAAATTTAATTACTTGATGGGTATTGGGTAACTCTTTGACTTGGATTACGACATCATAAGGAACACTATTCTGAGTTTGAATTTGATCAAGATTTGTGTTCGTCTCTTTGATGGTCAAAGCCCTAATAGAATTCAAAACATTGAGTACCGGTAGAACGAGAGGTTTATATTGTGTTCAAAGAGTACTTCCACTTGCTTTGCCAAATCAAAGGCAAATTAAAGGGCTGTAGAATTTATACCATCCATTGAGTGATTTGCATAAAGAATTATAAATTACGTACTATTTGCGAGAAGAAAAAAAAAAGGGGTTCCATATATAGTGTGTGAACATATTATATAATAATTAAAAGGTGTTGTGCCAAAAAAATATAAAAATACCATAAAATCAAAAGGGTTCATGGCAAAAGTTTGATGTTGCCATATTACTATTTTGGGCGGTGCATCACTTTCACCATGCACTGAGCAGGGATATATTGGATGGTATTTATGCTCTGCTTGTCCAATCGAGGCAACTTCAAAATCATGAAAATTCCAAAGGCACAATTCCACCATGTTACCAGCATCATTCACCCATTTTGAAAATGAGTTTTTGTTTAGTTTTTTACGTAACAGTAATACCAAAGGAATCAAAGTTTATATGAATACATTAATGATTGTCGGTGCAAATGGCCAATTGATGAAGACAGTGCGTTCGCCTCTTTGCACCTGACTAAGTTCAATTCCCCTCCTTTTGTCAAAATAAATATGATATATATGTACACATACTATTTACACAAATAAGGGGAAGGGATACAATAAAAACTTTACAATTGGAGGTCTGAAATTCTTGAGACAAGATCAAGTGGCATGACCGTACACAAACACAAAGTGAAGATTATCATCATCTAAAATCTTTAAGTATCAACTTTAGAAGTGTATTAATCAACTTGATGACATCCAATAGATTCTCTCTTTCTTTCTTTCTGCGTGGGCAGGCGTGTCACTGTGTGTCTCCATATTTGCTTGCATGAGAGCTTGAGCTCGGAGGAGGCAACCCATATTTCTTTACATCATTTCAATCCCCTTTATCTCTTTCCTAAAGGTTTGTTTGGGTGTCACGCACAGTTTCCCTTTGATGCTCTCACTCTATCCATTTATTGACTCATTATTTTTTTTTTACTGTAACTTTTCCCCCCATTAAAGACCTCTAACAGGTAAGTTTAAATATATATATATAGCCACGTTTAATTGATGTCCAATGATGGGGCTGAGACATAGGGCATAATATAGTACCAGCATGGTATAATATATATAGATAAGATTGAGTTCCTTTGTTCTTGTGTTTCAGAAATGTTGTTAAACCTTGAGCTCCGGGAACTGTTTTGATGACTTTGAGATGTCACTTTTTTTGTTCCAATTATGATTTAGACTGGCTACCTAATCTTGGACTGTCTTTAATCCTTGGATCCCCCATTCAAGTATGCTTGTTCAAAGTTTTTCTCCTTTTCTTTATGATGATCCACCAATAAATCTTAATTATTGTTTTCTGTTAATTTTGTTATCTAATTATGATTAACAAATAAGGTGATCATAATTTCCAAGGTTTCTATGTGTCTGTAAAAACCGTTAAAGTTGGGTGAAATTTTGAAAAAGTTGCACATGATATTGTTTGTACTAGAAGATAAGCCAAATTCACCCAAACCATCAACGATCCACCAGGACCTCTCATTGACTCAACAGTTGGTCTACACAGAAATTATTAGCCACAAGAAGAAGAAAAAAAAGGCTTAACATATGCTTTTGATCTTCATATCTAAAAGCCAGAGAGTAAGAACCCACTAGTATAGTGGTTTAAAGCAAATGTTCTCTCACAAGAAAGGTTCAGGTTCTAGGTTCGAGTCATTACACTCGTGTGGTGTGTGTAAGTTTAGTATGTTATCGTTTATCTCAATAGGAAATATCCTTAAACAAAAAACAAAAAATCATAAATGTGTGAAGATGGGTAAGTCAATGGCCCTAAGTTAATAATTAACTTGGCTTAAGCATAGAGTGGGGATCGATATAATAATGAAATTAAGTTTAAGTACCCTATGTACTTGTAAAATAAACTTGTGGGCTTATAGCTAAGTTTACTGAGGTTACTATTAGGAACTTAGGGTCAAAATGAAAAAGACTGATAAAATTATTTCCCCATATAATTGTGAATTGGAGTTACGCCTAGCTAGTGTCTAGTACCTAGATATATAGTATTTAATATTAGGGTTTGGACCTCTGAAAATAGCTCAGCTTCATGAATTGGCAATGTTATGGATGTATATGGAATTAGCCGTCTAAATAATAGACAGACACGTTTTGGACTACTCTTTTATTATTTACATTTTTCTTTGTTATTTTTAGGCAAATACTTATTTAACTAAGCTTAAAGGAAGATTATGTTTTGGTCATTTTAGTTAACAATAGCAATCAAGGAAAAAATCCAAATTTCTTTTTGACAAATCCAATAGTTAAATTATTTCAAACACGTGTTCCATAAGATGCTATTTATTTTGTTCACACTCATGTATGTATAGATTGGCCCTAAATGAATCAAAACACTTCTCAAATACATAAGTAAATACTTTTGATCACTTGAGCTACAATCACATTGCAGCTATGAGATATTCTTAAACGAAAGAACTGGCGACTCTACTAGAATAACCCATATAAAGTTTTTATTTTATATTTTTAATATCACAGTAAACGAGTATTTTTATGTTTACTATGAAGTGGATGGTTAACGACAAATTTTCATTATGAGTTAGTTCACACACACACACATTATCAATATATGTCATGTGAGTTCGAATTTGAGATCATTATTTCGCAAGTAAAAGCATTTTCCATTTGGCTAGACCTCATCAACATCTCTCGATAATGTTAAAAGAAGTTTAACAAAACATTTATATTAAAAAAAAAGTTTGATAGCAACGAAAGAACGCAGTTATAAAGTTGAATATTTTCATTGAATTGACATGACAACAAATATACACAGCCATGATGCATTTCTGACTAATAATCTGCTTCTATGGATCCATAGGCCATAAAGTAAATTAGGCAGAAATTTTGAACTCCAAATCCAGTGGTCCTGGGTTGCCTTTCGGCTTGATAACACTTTTAGTTAGGCAAGCACCAACAAATTGGCTCAATTTTGGCTAATATTGACTAATTGAGCGCTGATGAGCATTTAATGAAATTAATTCTACACCATTTTTCTAAAACTTTCACCAAACAATATTTATATCTAACTTTTTAACCGCCATGATAATTACAGACACTGACCTACCAAGTTTTTATCTGTAAGCAACATTGACCTCACCCCTGGCCTGACCCCCAAGGTTTTTCTTTTTCTGGTCAGTGAGCTAAGAGGGTGAGATATATAGACCCAGAATATAGGAACTAACCTGCAGAGAATGCAGAAAAAAGAATTGCTGAGGATTTGGTTAGTTGTTATGAAGGAAAATGGACATATAGGTGGTCGATATTTGTTAAAATATCATAGACCTAGAATATATATTTAATTAATAAGTAAAATGTTACAATATAAGTATATTAATAACAACATGTGCGGGTGTAATTTGATACGAAAATTCTATATTCTAAAGTATTGAGTTATATTTGAATTTTAAGAATTGATACTTGGTCCTTTTATTCTTACAATCTTTTTGACAACTAGTGAACCATGGAATATACAATTTTCTTGTTTATATAAAATTAGATCTCAGTTGGTCAACTTAGAAATGGGACCAAGTGTCTAATCTAGTCCAGTAAATCCAGTCCCACTCCAACAGTGGTTTCAAAGATGAGAAAGGGTGGGCCCAAATTCAGCTCATGATCAACGAAATCATCAACAACATCCACTGTTCATGAGCAACCAGAACCAGCTCTGAGTGAAAGACTGAAACAAACCCCAAGGAATAAAAATGTATGCATGTATGTATTTGGGCTGCTTCTTCGCTTCTTTACAATTGAGAGAGAGAGAGAGAGAGAGAGAGAGGAGGAAGGGAGGCAACCAAATCTTTTGAGCATATTTTTGACTTCCTGTGTATCACATGCCGGTTCCCATCAAACCCCAAATTTATTGCTTTGACAGCGACCTCCCTCCCCTCAGTCTCCTCAAACCCTCCTCTTTGCTTTATCAACCATTTCCCCTGCCACATACATTAATTTACAACTTACTTCAAATGTCAAGTAAGAAGAACCCACTTGAATAATTACTTTGCCCAATTCTTGAGTGCCCAAAAAACAGAAAAAATAATTGGATTGCAAAATGAAAAGGGTACTAATTGGGGTTTCCCAAAAAAGGAAGTTTTTTTTATAACCCTATAATCAATAGCATAACGTTGCTTGCTTGTGACCCAAGAAGGAGGGGAGGGGGTTAGTTAACCTTGGGATTTGTGGTATTTTTTTGGGGGTTACCCTTAATTCCCTTCCTTCTATTTAAATACCTCTTTCAATAATATTTCACTTCCAATAGTCGGAATTAGAGTAATACGAGAGATACCAATTATTATGATGGTGATCTATTTGTTTTCAATCTAGATTCACTCTGAACTTTATTTATTCGCAAATGACGCATTAAACTAAATAAACGCGTTTTGTTTTGTTTTGTTGGCTTCTACTACGATACAGTTGACACAGTAAGTATCCTCTTTCTCTCTCTCTCTCTCTTCTCTGTGGATTTTGTAGAGAAGGAAAGAAAAAGTTTCTCTCTCTTGTTTTGTAAGTTATACATGAAGCAAGCAAAGGAAAAAGGAAAAGGATGGAAATGAAGCATAAAGTAGCTAAGGTGGTAGTCAACCATGGGAACAAACACAGGGCTCGAGAATGACAGACAGACAGACACACCACTGCAGGTACACACAATTATTGGGACTCGCACACATCCATCATTATTCACTTCTCTTCCTTCCTTCCTTCCTTCCCACCACACAAACCCAAAAAACCCAAAACCAACAACACAACAAAAACATAACTAATAATAAATAAAGCCTCCCTTTTTCCTTTTTTTTTCTTTGTTTTTTTTTCACCCACCCTTTTATTTGGGTAACTTAATGCGCGTGCCACACAAGACAGAAAACTTCAACTATATCTTCATGATGTACACAACTAGTTTGTCTTCATGATGTACATAACACAACTAGTTTGTTTTCTATGGACTAAAAATTTAAGGAGGTGATTTTCCCACTCCCCTTTAATTCACATATATTTTTATTTTTTTAAAATATTTTTTATTATAAAATAAAAGGGAGTGTAAGTGAACAAAAGAGGAGGGAGAAGAACATACAATTTTAAAAAAATGGAGTGTAAGTGAATAAAAAGGGAGTGGGAAAATCAGTACTCAAAGTTTAAAACTAAATTGATAACAATTTCAGTTTTCAATTTTTAGTTTTTAAACACTACAAATTTGTTTGGTAACTGATTTCAATTTTTTGTTTTATGTGGAACTTATAAATTGAATATTTTAGGGTCAACTTGTGAATTTGAAATTATAGAATGAAAATGTATGTTACAAAGAGTTTGTATTATTTTTCGGTGAACTTTTTGAAATCATGATGATTTTTTTTTGTTGCAAATTTTGGATATGGAGGTCCCAAGGTTTGGACTGGGTCCGTGGCTAAACGCAATAATCGGGCAGCCGGGTCCAAGTCGGGAGGTTCCAAATATTGAGTTTTGCTAATTAGAGTGCATTTCATGTGCAGTTATGTAAAATTAGTGAATGAAAAATGAGCGCAAACTAAAAACAATTTTAAGTTGCTTTAAAAAATAAGGTTGATTTTAAAAACTAGTTTGCACTTTTTCTTTTTAAATAATGAATATATAGGCATTCTTCACATGATTTCATATATATATATATTTTTTTTCCATAAGACTAAAAACAAAACTAGTGATATTGTATTTGTTTTTTGTTTTGTTCGTTTTCCTTCTCCTCTTCCTCGGCTCCTTCCAATAAGTTAATAACATGTATACAAATTAGATCTTAACCAATTTGTATTAAATATTGAATCACATACTTCGCTTTCGCAAACCCCCTTCTACTAATTAATTAGGATTTAGTAGGTCTAAAAGGATTTTGTTTTGACCTTAAATTTCAATGACAACCCATGCAAGATTCATGAATCTAGACCCATTTCCATGCTTTTCTATTTATGTTCACAAAAAGTAATCATATATGTATTTATTCCTCACATGCATTCTGAATCGACGAACGAGATTCTCGTTTATAAGAACAAATTTCACTTATGCGAGAGATGTGATTATTAATATACGATTAATTATACAGACAAAAGCAGCAAAACAATGTTAAGTAACAAATATTTATAAATAAATTTAAAAGAACCAAAAAAAAAAAGAGACTTGCTTAGTGGTGTATGTCATCAAACATTATAAGCATGAGCATGCAAAGTTGTAGCAACAAGAAGTCCATATGATATATTATTCACATAAACAGGTAAAGTAAGTCGTAGTAGTTAGCCAGCTGTAATTTCAAAAGTTGACAATGACCCCTTATTAATTTACCTTGACATTTCTTTCAATTCCAATCTCTCAGTCTCAATCTCATATGCTATGAGTTCGATTTTATATAAAATTCTTGTTACCCTTGTTACTTTTGGCAACTTGGATGACAACAATACTTGTGCTTTTATTATACACTTCAAATTTATTTTTCCCTGCTCACCTAGTTGTGGATTGTGTTGTTTGTAGTTTTAAGTTGTATGTGCACCCGAATTTCTGTGTTCGAATCTTCCCCCATGTAGTATTGCTTGTATAAAAAACAATTGCGTTAGTAATTGCATAGTACCCAATAAAGAACAATTTAATATGACACTATAGGACCCACTAGTAGAGCAAAGGACCAACTTGTGTAGTGATTTGGAGTAATTGCTCGTCCAATCAAGATTCTGGATTCGGGTCATAACATCCATGTTGTGTGTGTGAGTTTAGCATATTATAAACCCCTTTCAACAGGAAATGTCCTAAAAATAAGAAGTGACATTGTACTATACATATGATTTTATCGTATGAATGAGTGATTGGACGAATTAATTTGTCCAACTTCCACGAAATTCAGTTTGCAAAATCTAACAAAAAAGAAAAAAAAACCCTAGTTGAGTTGAAGTTTCAAGTACAAATAAAAGAAGTGATGGCCTCCCACATAAATATCTGACTTTGAGAACTGAGGGTGGTCCAGTTTTCTATCAACAAAAAGCATTCAGCCACCTCCAACTCGTGATGCCAAAATTCTAGTTACGTATATTTTTGGATGGTTAAGATTTTATTGAGTGAGTGAGAGGTGAGAGAGCAGCTTGTCCTCAACATTTTCAACAGGAACCATGAGAAGTCTATGTCCAATTTGACACCCTAAATCTAATAATTTACCAAATAAACAGAAAATAAAAAGGAAGAGACCATTTTTTTATTATTAATATTTTCGCAAACTGACGAAGATGCCATTCACGTTCTTATGACGTGGCTTGATGTGACTGGGTGGTGCAGTTCCCAACCATGGGCCGATAAACATTCATTTCGGCCGTCGACCGAAATTGGTAGACACAAACTTACAAAAAGAAAATTAGAAATTCAAAACTCCAATTCATTTTTCATTTTAATTTTTCCAGATGTTATTATGAAAAATATAAAAGATAAACACACACACTTTGGGGGGAGACAGAATATTGTACGAGGAAGCTTTGCACTTGGCCGACTCATGTCCCACTAGAGCCATGCCAGGTCAGCTTCTGGGCCCAACAAAATGTTGGGTCCCCCATGACGTGGACAAACTTTTGGTAATTGGTAGGGTCGTAAAACGACCCAAACCCACAACGTTTCACTATTTTGATTTTGAGTGACTATGAAGCTGCATAAATTATTTACTACTACTCCATTGGAACGGCGCGTCGTCCAGCGGTGCGGCGGAGCCCGTAAAACTAACCTTTAACGCCGTTTGTTTATTGCATTAAAAGACGAAACTACCCCTTGATTCAAATAGTCAACTGCAGATCATATGGTCCCACAGTGACTAACTATTCATTAATAAAAGTTTGGAATATGCCGAAATTAGTTTAATTAAATTTTGGGAGAAAAATAAAACACAAATTAAATTATTAAAAGGGGTAATTTAAAAAAAAAAAAGTACGAGGAGGTGGCGCTGTGTTCCCCTATGTTACCGCAATAGATGCAAACAACATGCTTATATTCTAGAAATACGACAAAATACGCCTCTTTTTCACTGCCCAAATCTCTCTACTTCAATAAACAAATAGTAAAAAATAATCTAAAGTATTGCTGACCCCTGAATACTGTTATTGATAAGTTAAAAAATATTAAAACTTTGTACCAGGGTTTAATATGCACATCAATGTAACAAACGTGAGTTAGGTTAATTGGCTAATACAGTATATTAACTTCTTTATATCCGCGATCCATCCTCTACGTATCCTTTTCTCAAAAGAAAAACCATCTCATTGTATATTAGTAACGTAACATTTACTGGATAAATAAGATTTGAATTTACTAAATTGCCCTATGCAGACAAGTGGCCGTAAAAGAGTGGAGGAGAATTTTGCTTTACAGCTAAAGCTTGGTGTAATGACCAACATAATTTTCACCCAAAAAAAAAAAAAAAAGATAAACAATTTGGTCATGTGAAGTGAAAAGGAAAG
The DNA here is from genome assembly GCF_965620075.1 of Prunus avium. NCBI lineage: Eukaryota > Viridiplantae > Streptophyta > Magnoliopsida > Rosales > Rosaceae > Prunus > Prunus avium. The sequence continues at coordinate 33,071,077 of NC_142290.1, read as the reverse complement.
GTGGAATAAAAGTCGGATAAAAAAAGTGTTAATTATTTACGTGCCGAATATTAATGGTGAATACAAGTGAGTTTTGGAGTGTGTTTAAAAAATAATATTTGGAGCAGAAATAAATAAATTAAAAATAAGGGGAAATAAAAATAAGGGTCTGTCATTAAAGAAAAGTGGCGGGTTTTCCGGTGCAAAAAGGACGAAGGAGCAAAAAGCTGGCGAGACGACACGTATCGATGGAATTGACCGTTGGATGAGCATGCGAATTTAACAGTGATTGATCATTCTTTCTTCCATTTGAGATGAGATTATGACATCCATAGCTAACGAAAAGAGAAAGGTGTTATGTTATACAGTCAGTCACAGAGAGAGAGAGAGAGAAACAAGAGGCACTGCTCTCAGAGCTAAAAAGCTCATCACCTGCAAACAAATCAGAGAGGGAGGGAGAGAGAGAGAGAGAGAGAGAGAGAGAGAGAGAGAGAGAGAGAGAAAGAGAAACTTAAATTTGTGTGAGCAGCTTGTGCAGTGCAGACACAGAGAAAGAGAGAAAGAGAGGCATGGCGGCGTAGCAGTGAGAGAGAGAGAGAGACTTAAATGCTTTGAAATTTACAGACGAACACAGCACAGCACAGCACAGTGAAGAAGAGAAGGGAAGGGAATTAAAAGCGCGATTAACGCTGCCAAACAGAGCCTAACGTCTGTCTCTCTCTCTGTAAATTTTCACCCATTTTCTCCAAACCCAACAAACACTAAGCACACCCAAAACTCTCATATACTCACACAAACTTCACAGATTACATAAAGATTAAAACTTTAAGCACAACAGTAAATACCCATCAGGGAATTGGGTGTGAAATTGGGTTCAGAATTGAGAGTGGAGCTTGATTTTGATATGGATTTTCGGTCACAATTGGGGCAGCAATGGCTGGTTTTTTCTCGTTAGGCAGAGGCGGCAACAACAACCACCAAGATCAAGACCACCATAACAGCAATAACCCACCCCCACCTGATCATCAAATTGCTCCGGAGACGTTCTGGTACAAGAATGAGGACGTGGCAGCTCAGCCGTACAAAGGGTTCGAGCTATGGCAGCAACAAGAGCAGCTCCTCCAGCTCCAAACCCAGCCACCACGCCTCTTCCACCACCACCCCCATCACCATCAAGATCTCTACGCATCCGCTGCCGCTCTAGGCGTGGGGCCCAGCAGCAGGGGCTCGGATGACACGTCGTCGTCGCGGTCGGCCGCCGCGTTGATGATGATGAGGTCGTCCTCCGGCGGAGGCGCAGGTGGAAGCGGAGGAGGAACCGCCAGCTGTCAAGACTGCGGAAACCAAGCCAAGAAAGATTGCATTCACATGAGGTGCCGGACTTGCTGCAAGAGCCGAGGGTTCGACTGCCCGACCCACGTGAAGAGCACGTGGGTTCCGGCGTCGAAGCGCCGCGAGCGGCAGCAACAGCTCATGGCTTTGCAGCAGCAGCAGCAACAACAGCAGCAGCAAGAACATCATCAACAACGACAGCAGCAGCAGCAGCTGCAAGTGATTCGGGGAGAGAATTCCAAGAGGCTGAGAGAAAATCCAAACTCCAATTCTTCCCTTCGCATTCTCGGCAACTCGTCAGGTACTATTATATATATATATATATATATATATATATCTATGTATGTACAGTTTTTTGTTTTTGTTTTTTATAGTTTGAGAAAACAGACTTACTCAGAGTTTCTTGAAAATTTGACCCTCGTCTGAGAGAGAATATTAGGCAGAAGTTCTGAAGAAAAAGAGAGAAAAGAAAGAAAAGAAAGAAAGGGTTTTGGAAGGTAGCGAGTAAAAAGATAAACACAAGAAGTAGAAGAGCATATCGATTGCGTGTGGAGTGGAAATCGACCTCCATAGTAAAAATCTTCTTCTTCTCCTCCATAGTAGAATAGCATATCAGACGTCGTCAGCTTTTTCCTCTCTTTCTTTCTTTCTTTTGATCATTATCTCCCCTTTTCCTTTTCCAATAATACTGTTATCCAGTCGTCCTGACGAGTTTCAACATTGACAGGGAAGAAAGACACACTATTTTTCTTTCTTGCCTTGGCCTATAGCTACAGCTAGCTTTAGCTTACCCTCTTTTGTTATGTGTGCGCTTGTGGCCATCTCTCTCCCTCTCTCCCTCTCTCTCCCCCTCTCTCCCTCTCTCCCTCTCCTTCTCCCTCTGGCTTGTTGATATCTGTGTTCATGTATGTGCGTTTCCTTGCTTTTGTGTGCCTTTCTTTTTCTTTTCTTTAAAAAATAAGATAAACAATTTCTTAATTTCCACTCTTTTCTTTTGTATTATTGTATATACCATGAAGAAAATATAATATAGTTTATATGATGGTTTTGGGCTAATATTACTTTGTGTATGTATTTATGTAGGGTTGGAGTTGGGGAATTTTCCGGCAGAAGTGAGCTCGCCCGCGGTGTTTCGCTGCGTAAGAGTGAGCTCCATCGAGGACGACGATGATCAGTACGCGTATCAGACGGCTGTGAACATAGGAGGCCATTTGTTTAAAGGAATTCTCTACGACCAAGGCCCCGAAACCTCTAACTACAACATGAACATGGCTGCTGCCGCTGCTGCGGCTGAAACTTCATCTGGTGGCGGTGGAGTTAATATCCAGCCGCTCAATCTCATTGCTGGCGCCACCACCGCCGCCAACACAGCCACCATTGGCGGCGGTGATGACGAGGGTGTGGCGGGGGCTTCCACGACAGTTATAGATCCTTCTTCTCTATACCCAGCTCCACTTAACACATACATGGCTGGTACGCAATTCTTCCTACCACCAAGATCTTGATCATCATCATCAAACAAAAGTTTCTCACCACATTCTTCATCCTTCTTCTTCTTCTTCTTGACTGCCTGCTGCGGTCGACTTTGGCGTAGTTAGTTAGTGTGGACTCTCAAATATTTGATAATATCTTTGTAGCAAAATTGACACCCCCTCCCATTTGAACTAGCTTAGCTAGGAGAGCTAGAGAGAGAGAGAGAGAGAGAGAGAGAGTAGAAAGAAACGAGAACCAGCTTAGAGGAAAATGATGCGCAACAACGAACGAGTTTGTTTTGTTGACAGTTTCCAATGCTTGTTAATTAGTTAATTTAAACATGATCATTATTATTCTTCGGTCTGAATTATTTTCTTGTTCAAATTCAAAGATGTTAGTGTTTACTTGATTTCTTCTTCTTTTTTTTGTTTAAATATATGATTTTGTTGTGTTTGGTGGGTATTTTTTCCTCTCCTGGTTTGAAACCCCGTAACACGTTTTGGTTGGATTTGAACTTGGAAGCTGCTTTATTTCCTGTTTACTCGTATGTTTGCCGGTTTGAAATGAATCACGAAAACTTGGTTTCTTCTTTTGTTGGACAAACTTCAAAGACTTCTTGTTTTTCATTTCGGTATGGGCGGTCCAGCCATGCATGACCAGCATTCAAGTTCAAAAGGTCAAGCAACCCTCTCTCTCTCTCTCTCTCTCTCTCTCTCTCAATTAATATTTTACTTCGTTTGACCCTAATCGTAAAATGCATAGATGCGACCTTGATGTTAAAATGGGAAAATTTGCTTACTATCTGCAGTGGTTTAATGCTTCTGCAGGAAGGTATATATAATTACAGAAAATGCTTCACATTTTTTGGAATATATATATGCACATGAACTTAAATAATATTGTTACTTACTGTATGAAAATTTAGGAATTGTAAAGAAAGCAGACAATTGAAAGGCTTTCCTTAGTTTACAAACTATTCTGACCGATTGCATGTTCTCTCATTTTTCATACATCAATGGTCTCTGCAGTTATCTATTTCTCCCTTCCCATTAGAAGCCCCCTTTAAACCTTTTAATTTCAGCTTTGCTTTGGTAATCTTCTTTTGTGCCAAAATATAAATGAATATATAAATTTAAGAGGGAAACATTCTAAGATTGATTAATTAGATAGTAATAATAGATGAGTTTTTCGAGTGTTGCAAGAATTTTAAATGAAGAAAGAATTAAGAATAAAAACTTGAAAAGGAGTCATCTACTAATCATAAATCAAATCTCTGTAAAGCCTATTTAAAGTAACTGAATGCACAAACACATCCCTAAACTCTACGAGCATCTCCAACATAGTTGCTATACCCTGATCCTCAATCATTTTGGCTAGAATGAGGGTAAAACGCAGCTCCAGTGGACTTGCTATATGGCTCTCTATTTTGGAGAACTCCCTATTTGAGTTTGGTGGTTCTCTACGTTTGGAGGACAGAGAAACTGAGGGTTCTCCATTTCTTTCTCTTCTCTCTCCCTAGGCACACAACCCTCACTCACCTCTTACTTTTGACTTTTTAATGAACTTTTTAGAGGGGAGGAGAGGAAACAAAATAAAATATTAGAGATTAACCAAAGTAGAGAACATTGCGGGATGAAACTACTTTTAAGTAGTTTGCTATACCGACTTTCTAGCTAATTTAGCTAAAATTTGGAAACTCACCCGGAGATGCACTAAATCTTAAACCTTAATATGAATACGATGAATTGGTAATCAATTCTGAAACATGTACATGGTTTTAAACAAAACCTTCTTGTTGAAGATAATGGAGAGATCTCCTACTTAATTAATATAGGTTAGGGAAATGATAATCAAATCTTACTGGGGAATACCTTGTATTGCATTACATGTAAACTTGAGCCAAATCTTACTAGGGAATACCTTCTATTGCTTACTAGTCATTTAACTTTGATTCAATGGACATTGGTGAGTAGAAACTTATATGATATATCTAGCTAGCGGTCTGTCAACTATATATGATCCATTTCTAACATATGTGATATATGCAGAGAAGATTTAAACACATCACAATTTTACACTATTTCTGACAATAATGTTGTAGCTACATCTCTCTCTTTCTGTGTGTGTGTGTGTCAGTCTCTGCAGTTTGGGTTTTGTTAATGGAGCAAGTTGTTCCAATCTTTGAAATAGCCAAATTATCTGTGTATGAATCAGTGATAGTACTAGTTTAAATTACAGGGAGAGGTTTTTCACACACACACAACCAAGATGCCATAAGAGTTTGAACTTGAGACCCTCTTATGTGCAAGTCAAGTCTCTTTTCCACTAGGCTAGACCGAATTAGCCTCATATAAGGATTTGCAGGAATGCAGGAATGCAGGAATTGGTTAGTAAGATTGTAGATATTCAATGAAAAAATTTATAACCGAGGACTTTATATCGACAGGTACTGCTTTACAGTAGATAAAATAATTGCACTTGAAATTATTTTGAAGTCCAGAGAGGGTGAATATAGAAATCAAGTTGTCTCCAAACAAAGCTTTCTTTTTTACCTTGATATAATTTTATGAGGAGTAATATGTGTATGACATGTCCTGTCAAAATAATTGAACACATAAATTTGTCACATCAGAAAAACAAAAAATAAGACAATAAAGAAAGGAATGGAAGTAGGTAAAACTAATGTGAAATTTACCACATGAAATGATGCCAGCTTCTCTATCTGTCACCCTCCCGTTAAGTCCTCCCTTAGTTTTCCTCACAATGATATACCTAAAAATGGGTCATAGTATATCATTTATGTGATAGTTTCATTGTGATCAATAAGTTATCATTTTAAATGAATAGGGTAATCCTTGTTACAAATTCAATGTCCATTATATCAAGATATAGTTTAGACACAGTTTATTTTCAAGCCTTGCACAAATTAAATACGAGAAAAAAAATAAAATGATATTTTCTAGTTACTTTCTCTACATTACTAAACATGAAAAATGGTTCATTTCCCATCCCTCCGAAGATATACGGAAAATGATTTCATGCGAATTTCTTTCCATAAACTGAAAGTTTCTTAAGTGATGACTCTAAAATGAATATGGTATATTCTTGTTACAAATCCAGTCTCCATCATATTGACATATAGGAAGAGGGAAAGAGCCAGTTTAGATTCGAAGGGAGATTTCTGTGGTCTATCCATGTTAATGCATGGAATGAGAACTGATTGAGATGTTTCTGTAGAAATTAACCCAGGTCTATGAGTGATGTATCATATCATTTTATGTGCACTTCTTCTTCTACAGGAAGCTAGAAATATATCACATCACGTTTTCTGGTAAATTACAGAAGGGCTTTTCTTCCGACATGTTTACGGCTGGGAATATAAAGCAAATGTGTTACTACAGTGGCGCCATGTGATGCAGCTGTTTTATTGTGGCTTCTTTCCCTAGGAAAATATCTCTTTTCTTCTTTAAATAAACAAAAAATTTACTGACTGGCCAACAGAAAATAAAAAAAATTTGCTCTTGGGATTCCGTAGGAAAATACCTAAATTGCATTTGCCAACTACCCCAAACCAAATTATTATGTTTGTTGAAAAAAAATATCATTAGTATATAATATAATATATAGGGAAAGCCAGGCATTCCCAATGCAAAAATAATTGATATTACTTTTACCAGAAATAATGATGAGAATGACGCCCATGTTTTTTGGCTCAAAAAAACCTTCCACTCAGAATAATATCATGTTTTCTTGAGCAGCACAAGATCCAGAATAAATATTCCTTCCCTGGGACAACTGCGCAAGTTTCTGTCGGGAATTGAATTTTCAGTATTTGTATTGTATCCATCCATTTTCTTCATCGACTGTTTCCCATTTAAAAGTATCTCTCAAGAGCCTATTTGCCATGAAAAATGAAAAATATCAACACGTATTGTATTCTAATTAACATATGTACACTGCAAGTATTGCGTAGAGTGGAGTGGTAATATCATCCTCGTATTCACATGGACACATTAAAATGCTACGTTTTCCGTCAAAATACGTACAAATATACAATCTGTAGTCATGTAAATGAGTAGGTTATTGTCAATCGGGACATTGATCAAGTGGAACTACTTGTAATCTAAATGCTTAGTTGAGAAACAAAAGCTCAGATTTTGGTTAAGTTGACCTAAGTTGCACCGATTAAATGTTAACGATATTCAAACTATATATAGTTTGCAAATGCATGGAAATTGTTGCCCGACTGCGGTCTAGCTGTATTTGTATACGCTTTAGACCACAGTTTTTCTATAGCCGCTGACAGGCGACTTTCTTTTACTATCTTCCAAATACAATGGAAAGTTTGTCTTGTATTAGGGAAACCAATTTGCACCTATAATTTCTCCAATACTTGACCTACGTACATTCAACTACTTCCTTTTTAAATTCCACCATTTTTGCCTAATTAATTCACTTTATCTTTATATGCCCCAAAATGAATTTGACGTTCAAGAAGGTATGTTCTAATCTAATCATATTATTTTGTATATGTAATATTATTATTCTGCAAATCAGATAGAGTCACATCAAATAATGTTATCACAACTACAACATTTGCATTATTCTTTACTCTATTATGGCACATTTTCTCAATACAATTATGAGAGAGCGTAAATCATTTAAGGAGGAAAATGATAGGAAGAATGGGACAATTAATACAACCGGGGTAGGGAAGTATTTATCCCACTAAAACATTGCTAGCTCTCTCCTATAGCAGGAAAGCTTTCAACAGCCTGTAACCCAACAGCTTTATTACTGTGTATCACATAATCACGGTCTAGAATATCTCAGACTTGTGTTTGCCACCAGACCAGCTAGCTAATAGCTCTCTCTCTCTCTCTCTCTCTCTCTCTCTCTATATATATATATATATACACACTTGCTTAGCTACTTTGGTCAGTACAGAAATGGGCAAGAAAAACCCAGACCCATATTATTAGGGTTCTTGTAATGTTTGGCAGTGAATTTTATTTGGCCTTTAATTTAATCTTTGCACATAAGATATATATTTATGTCTAGGGACCCATAGAGCAATATAGTTAAGCACCAGAAATAGCTAGATTCCCTAGTAAGCCAAGCCATGGCACAATCAAAGAGAGCACTAGGGTTTGTTATGGTATATTAGGGCAATCATAGGCAGGCGGGTTGGCATGCATTTTGATCAGCTCTAGGGTGGTAGAGTAGAGTGAGCCCAAGAAAGACATAATGTGGTTTTGTGTGTGTGTGTGTGTTGGGAAGCCATTAGTGAATTATTGTGGTCCCTCAACAAGTGCAATTCTGCTGCAAAAAAAGCTAATTTTGCTTTGGTCTTCTCTCTCATCTCAACTAGCTGTTTTCCTCCGTCCCGAGCCCTATTTGCAAATTCTGAGAAAGCAGTAGAGACTAGAGAGAGAGAGAGAGAGAGAGAGAGCAAATTGGTGCAAGTTAAGTTTTGTTGTTGTTTCCATAATTAACTCGAAAGCCTGTGTGTCTTCTGTCAGCAGCACAAAACAAGGCTGCAAGTAAAAAGGGGTTGAAGCCGTGACTTTTGAGGCACATTTTGGAAGACCAAGCCTTGTTCATCTGCGATGAATTGTCTCTTCATGGACCAGTAAATATTCTTTTGGTTGCTTCATCTCTCGACCGTTACTTGTAGTTTATTTTTATTTTATCCCTTCCAAAATAGGTTGACAACCCGTGTTGCAAAACCACACACAAAATCAATTTGAAGAAATTAATTAATTAAAACCCATCTTACTATAATTTAATATATATTTAAAAAAATTCAAAAATAAAAACCTTTCCCCAGGTTTTGGATCCACGAACAATGGCATCTTTGGGTATACTTGTTTGTATTGACTTTAGTCATAAGGTGCTTGAATGAGACCTAGACCTCCCACTAGCTTTCTGCCCCACGGAATTTTCTTGTGGCAATATCTTACTTTTCTCCAAGAAATCTCTTTGAAATAGATTGATATGGAGGACCTTTCTGAAATGACATGCATGAAAGTGAAAGCCATTTGGGATTTAAATAGAATGTCGTGAGAGGTCTGTCAACATTTCAATATAATGACATATGTATGTACTGAAATGCCTTTTTTTTCTTCTCTTTTTTGGTAAACAAAGAGAATTAAGTTGCACTCAATCAATCAATGAGAGCGCCGGTAATTCCAATCGCGTTGTATATCATTTTTTGTGCTAAGTGTTATTTTCAACAATCTTTTGTACTAAAGTTCGTAGCTGTTTGGAAAGGACCACTAATGTAGTGGTTTGGAGCAATTGCTCCTTGAAGGAAAGATCCTGGGTTCAAGTCCTAGCATTCGTGTAATATGTGTGAGTTTAGCATACTATCACCCCTCTCAATAGGAAGGTTCTCCAAAAAAGAGTTCTCCAAAAAAGAGTTCGTAGCTATTTCTTCTTTGAAACCTACTAAAAGTTCACTAGATTGGCATGATTTAGCTGCACCCACCCATTTGGCAAGCACCCTTCGGCAAGAAAAAGGAGACCCAAGAATTCATTAGCAAATAGAAAAAAAAGTAACTTGGAACGTCGCGTGAAGAACAAAATTAGGAACCAATAGATACACGTAATTTTTTCGACAAAAAGAAAAAGCAGGGGTTGAAATACAGCATATAAAGTTTAATTTGTAAGCTTATGAAAAATTAGATGAAAGAGGAAGCAGAACAGTAAAATTTATATACCAAAATTTTCTATATTAAAAAGAAAAAAAACAGTGAATCAGTCTGAAAGCTTCCCTCAAGTTTAAATATAAGGCTTTTACATGCAAAGCTAACAGGAGTAAATGAACTGCTACAGGAGTAAGGCAGAAAACACGGGAGGCAGGTCTATGGCAGCTCGTCAATCAGATGATGTTTCTAAGGCTAAAGGATACAACCCTCCGTCAGGCTTATGCCAATTTTACTTCATCAAAGGAAGATATCAATGAACTCTCTTTGCTTCTTCAGGGCTGTGGCAATCATTCGTTTAGTATATTCATTATGAAAGCAGTGCTGCTTTCACTGAGCAGATGAAGCACGGGGTTTGCCCTTTATGGAGTTGAGGTGTTGGGTAACAAATACGACTCCCATTACAAGTATGAGGCAACCAACCAGGGTGCTGAAGAAGAGGGCGCCTGGTTGCCTGGTCTGTACGAACCCGTACACCCCGGTGTTGGTCACAATGATAAGATCAGTGAGGCCATCGTTCGAGAAGTCCTCAGTGACCAGGGCGTGTGTAGGTGGTGCTGGAAGGTCAACTGATGTTAAAATACTTCCTCCAGGAGATATCACAACAGCCTCTTGCTCTCCAGCAGCAAGGATCACTTGTTGATTATCATGGACTCGTAACAAGAATGACTTCAGTGTAGGTATCACTATACCAGATTCCATCATCCCTGATGGAGATGGAAGATTTGACCATATAGCACCCGTCGAAAGCTGCCACTGCCAAACAGCACCATGACCATGCAACCCAGGGGAGTATGATGTTACCTGAGAGAAACAACACTTTTAAGATTCCAACTCAGCGTAAGAAAACAGAAGCCTGCACCTTGCCGGCTAACAACTGAATTATGTAAGCAATCCTGTGGGATTCATTTGAGCACCTCGAAATATAATCGTCCCAATCCATCATGCAAGGAATTTGTAATAAGCATAAATTATGACAGATTGGATAATCAACGAAATTTCATTCTGAAAACGTCCCAATTTGATGCCAACATTCTAAAGGTTCTAGCAACTTTTGGAGTGATATGACAACTATAAAGGCCAAACAACTTTTTGGTGCAATCTTAGATTCGTGTATTGAAATTAGATTCAAAACCATTTTGATCTGATAATCCAAACAAAGGTCCATTCTCAAGATAACCACAGGAAGAAGACTAAAAGGACCCAGATTAGCATGCATACCTCACCACGATTTGTCAAGAAGACAACATCACCATGGCTTCCCTTACGATGCCTATGGCCATCACTTCTTGGGATGAGAATGGGAGTTGCTACCTCCAATGAAGCTAAATCATGAGTTCGACCAAAGTTTCTTGAATATTCTCCATGTTGGAATAAGTTAAAAAGGGAATGATGGCATATAGAAGCATTAAATAGTTGTTCTCGTACAGGTACACCAGAGGTCGCAACAGCCCAACAGGGGCGGAGCACTTCCATGGATCCACTGGCAACAGTCTGCTCAGCACCATTTCCCCCTACAGCCTGAAGAGAAGGAACATATTCTGTCACGCTTTTAACCCAGGATTCAGCCAATAACAAAATGTAATATTCAAAGGAAAGGCCACCACTTGATTGAAATTCATATGCAAAATAAAATTAGCCACGCATTTTTTGTGGTTGCAGTCACCAATCATAAGATACATATCATTGTGCTTTAGATCAAATTTTATCCATATAATTGCACGAAAGGGCTGGATTAATGTAAGCTAAATTACTCAGCATGCTCCCTGTACATCACTGAACCTCTAAATAAATGGGAAATTGAAGAGGTAGGTAATCAAAACTCAACAGACATTAACTTCCAACATCCACTGAGCAGCTTTTGTTCATTTATTTGGCTGTTCAAGACCAACTGCAGTTGAGATATAAGACTAGAAAGCAAAGAGATATGCACCTGGACATGATCTAGGACTCCATCGCCATTTATATCAGCATGAAGGCCACCCTCTTGAAGATGAAGCTGGTGAGATCAACAAATTTTAATTTTACGGGCTAAGGCAAATATAACATAAATCTTACTCAACACAACATAGTTTAAGCAGAATATATTAATGTAGAGAAGTATGTCCACATTAGATACATAAGCAAAAGGTGGTGACCTAAAACCACAGGAATATTTCCAATTAAAAAAATGTTTAAAAAAAAGGGACTGAGCTGAAGCAGGGTGAATTATCTCAAAATTGAATTAAAAAAAAAAAAGAAACACGGTTGGCCATTTGTTGCCCAAACAGAGGCATGAACAGCTATTATATCAAGTGTAATTTCACTTTGGTTATGGCACTATGAGGGAAATTGTGTGGGCATTTTGTTTACCTTACAAAAAGTGCGACCAGATGCTAAGTGAATAGCTTCTATTCCTTCTTTTTGATGAGCTACAACAACATTAGGAACCCACCAAAGTTGTGTGTGGTTTGTTATGGTAGGAATATATGGAAATGGCTGCATCAGAAATATAAGCAGGTTAAAAAGCCATTTCAAAAGACAATAAAAAATTCTACCATAAGTAGTTCACAAGTCACACCTTCTTAGGTTTTGCAGAGCCAGCATACTGTGCAGCTTTTCCAATGAAGTTAGAAATTTTTTTTGTTGAGTCTTTTCCAGGAAGATGGTTTTCTTCAGGCTTGTGGAAAGGGTAGTTAATAGTCTTTCCAGATGTTCTCTTCAATATTTTCCTTTTGTGCCTCTTGAACCTTGCAAGTTCCAACAAAGTATCTTCTCTTCTATCCTGATGATGGCACACAAATTGGAAAATCACTTGCCATCTAAAAGAAATACAATGAATAGAACAAAAGTTCAATGAATCGAGTAAAAGACAGTATTTTTAACCTACCCAGTGATGTGGCATAACTCCAAGGATAGATTCTCTGAATTCCCTACATTCAAACTACAATTTAACCTGTATCAGGGAGCTTATCTCACAAAAACATATCAGAAATTTGACCCCAACAAGAATGAATCATAAGAAACTACAGCAACAAGAGAGAGAGAGAGAGAGAGAGAGAGAGAGAGAGAGAGAGAGAGAGAGAGAGAGAGAGAGAGAGAGAGAGAGAGATTTCCATAAGAGCTCATTCAGGCCCATGTCAAGGCAGAACTCAAACATGTTATATGTTTGGCCCATTTCACAAAATTACTATACAAAAAGCAATGAGTATAGGGACAAAGACATCTGACATTGAGCAACAGAAACAGGTAAACCATGCCATTTTATAAAATGGCAGAATAGCATACCTCTCCTGGTTGACGACTGTTCAAAGCCTGAACATCAAGCTTGTAGTTATGCTGTGGAATTAACCGTGATGCATCTGAAGAATGTTCTTCGATATTCTAAACAACCAATAATATAATTAGCTACTTGAGAAGCCAGATAGTTCAATAAGCTTAACCAAAAGATAAATCATCTATTTGAGAAGAGGTGGACACTAGGTAGTAGTGTAATAGCAACGCTCATAAATTAGACCCTACGATGAAAGCTTCTTGCTTCTACACCTGCTAAACATTATACAAGAGAAATTCTGGACATTTTACACTAAAAAGTTAATGTCTTGAGTGTTTGACAAATTGATGATATATTACAATGGCAGCACAGTTCTAAGTGTTTATAGACTGATATAAAATTCTAGGAGAGGTACTGAAGTATCTACACACCAAAGCTCAATGAAGATTAGTATTATAATGGAAAGCAACCCACGTTAATAGTTCTATTTTTGGACTCTTCAATAGTTTTCAATGAGTCTGCGACATACTTACTGATACCCAAGTTGTACACAAAATGGAAAAGGACAGGGAAAAGAGTCATCCTCCAAAATAGCAAAACCTCAAGAAAAAGGAACTGACTTTCTTTTCATGGGGAAATCCTTTTAGCATGTCATGAAGCAGAAAAGTGCCAAAATAGGAAGCATGTGAAAAAAAAAAAGTAACAATATAAAGCACCTCATTCTTTCTGGTCCATCGAATTGCTCCAGAGTCACCAGCAAATGCAAACAATGCAAAATGGCGTAAATCCACAGTTCCTGAATTCTCAGAAGCCTGAGACAAATAGAAATAATCATCAAAACACTCTACTACTAATAACCAAAAAACAAAACTCTACTATGAATAACTAAACAGAAAAAGAACTCCAGCTGTTATTACTGGCTTTCTATAGTTCATCCATTTAGAAGCTCAAAATATAAAGAGAACATATACACTATCATGCCTTACACCAAAAAGTTATAATGCTTCAGTAAATGTAAAAGACTGAAAAACAAATTATCTACTCTAACCACAAAAAGAGTAATTATGAAATCATACAAGACTTTTTCATGCATAAGCCAAAAAATGCTTTTACCTCCTTTTCAGTCAGATTTCTTCTATGCTGATCAGCACTTCTCTCTGCCCTCCCAATTTCTTCAAAAGGGTCCAGGGAAATCTAAAGATCACAGAAGAAATTATTTCTAAGAACATTGAGGAATGATTAACATTTAGAGTCATCAGATTAAACATTAATACAGCATCAACAGGTCAAAATGCAGATGCAGGAATGCTAAAAGTTTGTGATGACATTGGATGCAGGACTTCTAAAGTTAGTGGATAATGCCTCGGCCATCATACCCGATGAATTGTTTAGAAGTTATGAATCAAGAAGATGGCCTGCAAACTTTGTAAACAACCTTGGCGGTTGGGGGAATTTGTAATCATACATGCTTTATCCATTACTTCTCCATAACGGAAACCAGAAAGAGAAGTTTGACTTGTCAACCCAGAATAAATGTAAACAAAGTTAACATAAATACAACAAAAAACATACATGAGGCTGCATTTCCATCCTTCCACCAACAATCACCAATCCTGTATCCCCATGCCTCAAGGTGTAATTGCTTATGGAGATGGCAATCTCCCTATGATGAGCATTATGTGGAAAATCCTCCTGTGGAAATGCCAATAACAAGAATGTGCATTAAAACAAAAAGCACCATTACGTCACTGGTAGCTAATGAGCCAAGTAACCATTTTCCAAGAAAGGTGTGAACAAAATTGAAACTTGCCACAAACCTGCAAATTGACTTCCCAGAGCTTTTTGAGGTTGGAATCGAAGCACATGACAGACCAACCCGATGTAACAACCACCAAAACCTGCCTGGGTCTTTGCCCGGGTCTGAGCTTGTCGATAACCCCGGTAGCCATTGCCACAGGGCGTCTGCCGGAGGATATGCGGATTTTGTCAGGCAACAGGCTCACCTCCGCAAGCACGCGAGCATTACTGAATCCTTCATCCACACGCCTACTATGAGGCTCCAAAACCTAATGACAACAATAACACAAAACCCCCAACCATAGCCAACAAGTAAGCAACAACACTGCTTGTTATTAAAAGAAAGCTAACATGAAAATGAAGTGAAAGAGTGAGAGAGAAAGACCTGGATTTTGGCATCGTGGCTGGCCACGAGGACTTCTTTCTTGCCGTCACCGTTGAGATCGGCGACGATCGGCGGAGGGAGACGGTCGGCTTCGTACTTGATGGGGTAGTCATCGGAGAGATGCATCCATGCCTCTCTGAACGAGAAATCACCCTCGTGCTGAAATTCCAAAAACAAAGCCAATCAGAAACAATTCAATTCGATTAAAAAGAATGAAAAATTCGTTCGTGCTTAGGGTTTGTTAGGGTTTTTGGGGAGCTGACCTGAAGAGAAAAGAAGATGGCGAAAGCAGAGAGCATGAGAATGGCCAAATCTCGCTTCCTCATGTTGAAGCCACGTCCAGTGAGAACCCAATTTTGCAGGGGCTACAGTGCTTGCTTTGCTTGCTTAGCTGCAGAGTTGAGTTGAGCCTCTGAGTCTCTGAGACCGTGAGGCCGTTACTTTCGGCTAGATTTTACCTCCAGTTTCGGACGACGGCGTTCTGACTTCCGAAACCCCTTCCTCCCTCTTTGGCTTTTGCCACGTTCGTTAAGGCAATAGACTACTGCAACGGTAGTACACGTCACCATTTCTTTCTTTTTTTATAATTACATTTTTGCTCATCACCAATTTGTATGTTTAGATGGAGAAAAATAACTAGGAATTTACCTAAGAGTTGGGAATTGAAGAGTGGAAATTGATATTTCTATTGTTTGTCAACTTAAGCAAGGAACTTATTAGATGACATGCGGAAAAAATCATAGAAATTGGGGATCAAAATTCACAAGTTTAATTTCCGCCATAAGAGGCGTTATTTCGCAATTTCTATTGAGTAGGAATTCATTTTTCATTGTAATTTCTGTCATTTACAAAATTCAACATATATAAATCCAAATATTGAAATTATTAATTGTCAAAAATTTAGACGATAAAGATCTAAATTTTGTCATTTAAGAATTCTATGTAATTTTCAATTCCTTTACCCAAAGAGAGAGTTAAGAGTCAAAAATGTTAGCTAGAGAATGTCTTAATCTTCGACCCAGAAAAAAAAAGAGGCAAGGTCTTAATCGACCTGATGGCCCCAGTCCACCCCGCTGCTCGTGCTAATAAGGTAGTCCAGGCCAACCTTTCCAAGAATGAAGCGTCTCACACCACAGAGTCGAGGCAAAATCGTGGCTTCTTGTGCTATACTCTAATTGCAAGGAGAAGTTCTACCCGATGGAAGGAAGATAAATTCTTTCTGATCAAGGGGGCTTGGCCAGGTGAAGAGGAAGAGGGGCAAAGGGAAGAATGGGGCTTGAAGGGCTAGGACCTGAACCGCCAGAGATCTCTTTACAAGCTATTGTTGGCCTTCGCACACCGCAGAGCATGCGAGTTTAGGGACTACTTGAAAGAAAAGCCATCACCATTCTGATTAGGGACTCGTAGCTCACTGAACCTGAAGTCCTGTTTTTATTCCCTCTTTTCCAAAAACCAAAAAAATTATAATCCATATTAATCATATTAATCATAGTCTATATATTATAGTCCTAAAAATATTTTGGACTGTGCCCGCCAATTCGCACCCATGACATTAATCTGTAGTAATCTCGAGGGAGAAAACTAAGGCAACAAATTGTGTAAATGAGCTAGCACTGTAACAAAAGAAGGCAACTTAGAGAATAAAGAAGCTTTGAGGCTTCCAAAGAGTTGCATTCATTTTTTTACATTTCATTACATACGTTCATGTACATTCTTTTGTAGCATTCTTCAAAAACTGCTATTGTATCCAGAGCTAAGGTGGAGTAGGCCTGTGAAGCGCAGTCCAAAAGCACAAAAACACGTGATCTATAGTTAGGGTCTATACACATTCAGAAGGAGAAGTGTCGGCAGGTAGACCTCTTCAACGTTGGTCTAGTTGCAGTGACTGGTTCAGAATGTAGTTCTGAGATTTTATCAAACCGTTTCGGTAGGTTGTTTCATTATCTTTTGCTTCCTCTTTGTCTCTAAATATGAAGCAAGTTGAGCGCTCTTCCTTTTGGCCATCTCCAATTCCTTCTCTAGGTTTTCAATCTGTTTCATTCCAGAAACAAAAGGCAAAACTCAGTATCCCATTATTCAAGTAACTCAGGCAGAAAGTTGAAGTGATGAAGTATGAATCAAAGATGTAATTTGGATACGAGTTTATACATACCGTCTGCCTCAACTCAGTCTCCTTCTGCACCTGTGCCTCACACCTGTAGCAAAAGGGTTTTGTTGGGTTCAACACAACAAAATCATAAAGAGCCACATCATATAGCATGTGAATTCTAGCCCTACCCCCAACTAATATGTCTGGTACTTGAACCTAGAGGTGTTCATAACAAGGACCTACAAATGAATTCCAGACTATTTTATCAAATATAAAATTAAAATGATACCTCATGAAAAGTTGTATATTCTCTTCACATATCTCATCAACTGACATGGGCTCTCTATTGTCGGAAGACATCACTACTTCCGATGACTTCTGCATTTGCATTCAACAATGTAAGAATATTTCAACCAAAAAGAAAACTAAGGTAATGATACAGAGAAATAGAGGATCCATTGTGGCCTATTCCCCTAGAAACCATCGTACACAAGACAACATTTTTATATTTTATAAATGTTTGTGAACATGAGTGTGGTGAACCTGCTGATACAATGTTCACCTAAAACTTCAAGTGGCTGTGTCAATATATTCACAGTTAAGCATTTCAGGTGATTATTGGTTAATGGTATGTTCCTTGTTTATTTACTGACAAATAAGATTTTTCAAGTTAGAACTAATTCCTGCACATTGCAATACATAACAACATATGATAGTCATAGGAAAAAATGAACATTGCAAACATTTAAGACACTGAAGCTAGTGACCAGACTGTCAGCAAACTCATCAACATAACTCCTCAGCCATTTGGACATCCACGGTAAGGAGTTTAACCAAGAATGTTCCTAACCTGCATGTGCTAGCTGTCAACTATACTAAATAGATTGGGATAACAGTGCTAAGAAGCAAACAAGAAATCACTTACACTTCGCGAATCATTTTGAAGGACATTAGCAGAAAGACCAGCCATAGTTTGATCCAGATGCATATCTTTTGGTGTAACTCCAACAGAAGGTTTAAAAGTCTGATCCTTCTGCAGGTTGTGTGCACCAATGGGCTGATATCCCACAAAGTGACAATTGGTTTTCCTGTCTTGTCCAGAACAATTTCCACAACTCAGACCAGTGTAAAAATACGTCATTCCGTGTTGGAAAAACACATCAAACTAAAGTACACCAAACCATGTGTGTTTGTGTATGAGAGAAGGACGTATGGAAAGCATAAACGGACACTAGTAGAGCGATTGATAGTACATTGACATATTTCATGAGAGAAACCCTTCTGATGCATAAATGTATACTACTAGATAGCACACCTAATATTCCATTCATCTATAAATGCCAAGGGAAAAATGCTTGGAATCTAAAATGGAGACCAAAGTTTGCTTCTATGGTGCACTCGTTTTAACTTTTATGAATGTCTAGACCTTCAGTGGCATCAAGCTCCAACTCATGGAGTGGAAGCTTCTTCCCTGAGACCACTTTATAATGGATAAAGAAGTATGCAATTTTCATTTTTATTTTTGGATTTAGTATTGTTTACTTCTCTTTTATGCCTGGTATTTCCTACATACACCCCCCAGTGCGCCTATGATATAAACCCTTTTGCACCTTTTTAATGGAAGTAACTTACCACCAGTTTCTTTTTCTTTTTTTTATTAGGACCAAACATCCTCAACACTGAAACGACAAGAGTGTGGATTGGCGCAGCTAAAATGCTATCCCTAGATTCCCTACCCTTATGGGCAAAAAGTTGCCTGTAAATTGCAAGTTAAAGTAACTCACCAGTACTCATTTACCATTTGTTTCAGCCTAGATTCAAGACGGAAAAACAATGAAGATCTCTCAAAATCCTGCTTATCATGTGCTGGCTCTATAAAATTTGCTTCAAGAATTCCTGTAATATGTACATTAATAAAATTAAGTAAATGAATACATCCAGAACATATCTACGTGAGAAATACAGAGTTAAAGAATGATACCAACAACACCGTTCCCTTTCGAAGAACCATCAGCTGTGACTTTCCAAAAGGGCTGCAACAATGTAAATAAACTCACTGCCTTAGTAAACTAATTGGAATTACTGGCCCACAATTACACAATGCTCATCCTTATCATGTAACCAACTTGGAATCCCATAAACTTTCATGGAAGAACTCAGCTGTACAGGGATCAAAATAATCTACCGAAGTTCAGAACGCTGTGTGACTAAAAATTAAATTCCGATCTTGAACTTCCATATGAGATATATTAATTCACAGCGAAAGCAACGTAAAAATCAAATACATAGAAAGTGCACTTCAGCATTATCAAAACATACCCTGATGAGGCGATTTTTATGGTACAGGTTGAATCCACTAACTCCAAGATCAGGCGCCTCCTTTATGAATCCAATGGTTGTTTCCACTATAACCTTAAACAACGAAATCATGATTTTAAAACCTACTCTCTTTGTTTTTTCAAAACTATAGAACTTCCACAGTGACTTTTATTCATACACTTGAGATTACTTCTCCAAAACCTCAAGAAAACTTCAGAGCTCAAGAAGATTATTGCAGGGAAAAGGAAAGATCACTAGATAAGGATTGATGCTTTTATCTTACCTCATTCAATGTTGTTATCTGAGGCCTGTATGTTTTAACTTCTAAATATTTCAAGTCATCTTTAATATGATATTGCTGTATAGGTTTTCCCCTTAATACAATTTTGAAGTTCGTGAATGTTCTGAGGTACAGAATGGAAGCATATGCCTGACCAAAAGAATATGGTTGAATTAGAATCGTCTCAGTCTGTCAAACCAATAATGCTGAAAACAGAACATTCCATAAAATTTTGATAAGTTACCCTCAATGAATAGCGCATACGGTAAGATATATGGGATTGTATTTTCTGTTGTACTTTAGTTGACTTTCCACCGGCAGCTTCATCTCTCAACCGTATATCCTACATCAAACAAAAGAACCACAAATACTATGAATATTAGGATCCTCTAATCTATATCAATGAATATGTTCCCTCCAACTTTTGAAATAAAGTATATGGAGTACCCTGTTAACATTAATCTATTAAAATTGTACACAAAGTTTTGCATGCTTGATGTCACAAAAAATTTTGTGTATGTTTGCATTTGTGCATGTTTTAAGGGGTTGAAATATCATACAAAGCACTTTTATATTCATCATTGTGTAGAATAAGTTATAAGATAAAAGGATCATCTTCAGAATTGCTGAAAAAGAGAATTATAGCCAATTAGTGGTTATCAGGGCATAGTTTAACTGAGTTGACTTAACCAGTTAATGTGGAACACTATATCATTCAGTTATTCCGTTGAAATTCTGAAGTTCAGACATGTAGATGAATTTTTTTAGTAAATCAGTAATTCATAATAAGACAGTTCTTA
This sequence comes from Prunus avium, assembly GCF_965620075.1. Lineage (NCBI taxonomy): Eukaryota > Viridiplantae > Streptophyta > Magnoliopsida > Rosales > Rosaceae > Prunus > Prunus avium. The sequence continues at coordinate 33,050,663 of NC_142290.1, read as the reverse complement.
ATATATATAGCTAAAATATGTCCTTAAGAAAGCTTCTACAATTTACGTTCTTCTGAATAAGTATGGCATACCTCATCATCATCATCAAAACTCAGTTCATATATTCCTTCATCATTTAGCCACAAATTGTATATAACTATTCTTGTTCCATGGGCTCCAATTTCCTCAAACTGGAAAATAGAAATTATAAAAACAAGAACAAGAACAAAAAACTAGTCAGGGAACAACGTATGTTGACGGCAACCTATAAAATAGTAAGTAGTGCATGCAGTAATCAGAGCCTGTACATTCGGTTGAAAAAAAGGGCAGCCTGTATATCCACTACTGTGGTTGTAGAAATGTGATAGCTGAAGGCATCATGGCATGCTGGAAAAATTCAGTGCAGGCACTAACTGGGTGGCCTTAGTAACTTCAGATATTAAAACCTATTTCCCTATTTCTCAAAGGATATCAAAGAAAGGGCAAACCAAGCATATGTTTCTGCCTGCAACACCACAATGGGATTGTTCAAATCCATGTACCAATATAAACTCTTTGTTCTAATGGCTTAAGGAAACATGAAGACTGAAAGCAAGGGCATCTCCGGCATCATAAATCTGTAACATATCCACACAACCCCTTCCAACTAGGTAACAACCATCTGAAAGCAGATACTACCAATGTACAACTTCTGTCAAACAGTTGCTTTTAAGTTAATAAACTTAGGTAGATGATGATATTTCTGTAAGAAGACTCAAATCAAATAACCTGTAGCATGAGATCCTCCTTCGATGCAAAGGGAGACCATTCTAGGATTGTTTTCAAATTAGAAGTCCAGTCATCCTGCGAGCCATAAGTTATTGGTTCAACCCAGTTTCCAGAGATGTCAAAATCAATCTGCAATACAAATAAAACTGAAGTGTTAATTGTGTACACGTATTTCACTGCAAAGTCTCAAGGAGGAAAAGAGAAGCTTGATGTTAACGGGCCAAACAATACCATTGGAACAATAACATCATCCTGTCCAGTTCTCCGGAGGAACGTATAAGATAATAGACCAACACTCTGGGTAGCTTTGCTAAAAGACAGGTGTAAGGGGAAAGTAAGTCATAACATTGAATTTTTTAACTCAATTCTGCAAGCGGAAATTTTATTTATGTCAAGATAAAATAATTAGGGAAAAAGAATATACTAACCCACATGAGTGCGCATATATCAATCAATGAAAATTTTGGAAAAATCACACAAATCCAAGCTAAATGCATACACAACCATTAGGTTTAAATCGTAGCTTCAAGTCAGAACCTTTAGTTTCATGAGGTTGGATGTGTTAATCAACCATATTTGGGCATATGATTGTAAATGCGTGCGGACGTAGTGGAAAAGAAATATGGTAAAGGGCGGGAGTTGATTGCGTCAGCTAGTTTGACAGGAAAGTATTTAGAAAGAAAAAGAAATTAAAAATACCCTGCGCGAATTGCACGGCTGAAAACAATGACATCAGCACCTAGCCGCATGGTACTTGTCTTGAATCCATTACCATCTGAAATGTAAAAGCTTGTCAGACGGCAAGATGAACAAAAACATGCAAACACTTGCAAATATTTCTTTAGCATAAACAAAACAAATTCTAAAACCTAGCTATACATGCAATTCCTTGAAAATTGGTCCAACAAAAATGACATCGTTGAAAATAAACATACAGAATCACATAACTGTGCAAATGATATACTGACAAATCAAGCCAACAGCTAATGAAACAAAAAGATCGGTATAATTACATTGCCCAATAGTCGTGTTTGCCTTCTTAGTAGAATAACCCAAGCTCATGCATTTGCGCATACCTTCAGGATCCATTCCCCCACCATCATCTGCACAGAAAGCATCACCATTTGCAATTTTTCTTTACTGTTTAAGAAATCACATATCAACCACCAATTAATAAACTTAACAATTGAAGACATACCTTGGAAAAGTAAGGCTGGGGAGTTATCTTTCACAACATCAATTTTATCAACTCTCACAAAAGTTGCACCATTTTGTACCTTTATTAAGGTAGAGAAAAAAAAGAAGAAAAAGGATTTAGTGTCTTACTTTCCTTTTTCTTCACTTTTGGGTGCATAAACACATATAGAAAGGCATAACAGCATAAGCTAAAGCTCACCTCATCAACAGCATTGTCCAATAGCTCAGCAATGGCTGCAAACAAAAAACAAATAAGCAGAAATAAAATTGACTGAATTAGTTGAAAATTAGGAAGAAACCCAATTTCGCTAAACATGTAAAGAGGAAGAAGAGCTTACCGCCAAAAGCCCATTTATGCGAAGTAGCATTGGAATGAAGAAACTTGGGATGGACCCGGGCATGCTCCAGCTGCCCTTGGGCAATATAGGGCCTGGCGGTGGGTCCCACGGCATAGTCGCCGGCTTTCCAGAAACTACGAGAGTCTAGGGTTTGACAGTTGGGAGCCAAGGGCTGTTGCTGCGGTTGAGGTGTGGCTTGCGGCGGTGCTCCGGTCGACGAGGCATTGTTGTTCTGGTTCGGTGCTCCGACTCCGGCACCGTTATCGTCGTCGCTGTCTAGCTCCACGACAGGGATGGCTTCCTTCTCTCTTTTAGGCGCCATTTCGAAGGCTCTCGCGTTCACAGTAGAGTAGCTTCACTTCTTTTTTTGGCATGCTCCTCAATAGGACAAAACGCACCGTTTTGGAGGCGAAAGAGAGTAGTTTGGGCTTGGGCCGGTTGGTGAGGGCCATACTTACTAACCCACTAACCAAACATATCAAAAGCACCAAAAACACGCATTGTCTGATTTGGTCTGAAGCTTGAAGCATCGCTGGGTGCTGCTGGGCTCATTTTCTTGACGACGATTCCATTGCCATTCAAAGGTACTCTGCTTCTCTTCCTCTGTGTCTACGATTTGTGTTGTGATACTGTTTTTGCTTTTAGCTACGGTTTCTGCAACCCCTGAAGTTTTCCTGACAGTTTCTCTTATTGGGTATCTAATTTAGGGTAAAAGCAAAACATGTAGGCAGTTGGGTGATGCCTCAAAGTATTTTTATGGTTTAAGTTAGCTAGAAATGCAATTAAAGATGTTGAATTGGGGTTAATAAATGCTAATCGTGTGTGTGTGTGCGTTCCCAAACTAGATGAATATAGCAGACCAGTATAAGGAAGGAACAGTTTTACTAGCTTCTGAATTTATGTTTGCTCCCCGAATAAATAATTTTTTTGAACATTTTTGTGATATGGTGAAGAAATTTCTTTTGGATCTTACCCTTATTACAGTAGGCGATTTCTAAACCAACGAAGATATTATGGCATTACCGTGTCCCATAACCTTATTGGAATAATGGAAAATCTCTTTTTTTAACAAGAGGATTTAATTGTAAGAGTTATCTTGACCCCATGCCATTTTACATAGGAGAAAATAGACGACTACAATTTGATAATGGGGCAATCTCTACTGTTAATGATTTTTTGATAATAGCTTTTCCCGAATTTAATTAGAGTTCATAATGTGTCATAATATTTGGTTGCAATTTGTTTGATGATCTGCTGAAATATGCTGCTTGTTGGAAAATATTGTGTTCTGTTTGGGAAAGAAAGCATTTCTTTTTATTTTTGGGACAATGCATTTGTAAATTCTCTGTGTAAGTGAACTTGGTGCCTTTTATTTTGGAAGCACCTTTGCATTCCGAGCCAGATTTATGAAAAGTATCTAATGTTTTTGAGGCAATTCAGCAGCTTCCAATTTTGGCAATGGAAACAAGTGCAAGCCCTGAGCACAACTTGATGATCGATGGAAGTGCTTCGCCAACTCTGCAAATTGACCCTAGAAGAGCCCGGTTTCCATGCTGCATTGTGTGGACACCCCTTCCTGTTATTTCATGGTTGATTCCTTTCATTGGCCACATTGGCATATGCAGAGAAGATGGTGTGATTTTGGACTTTGCTGGGCCCAATTTTGTGTGCGTGGATAACTTTGCTTTCGGAGCAGCGACTCGCTACATCCAAATAAGCAAAGAAAAGGTATATGCAATCTTCATATCTGAACCCTGATTTTGGCTCCTATGTAGTTACCTTTTATAAACCTGTTGCCATTACTGGAGTGCAATTACTATAAACCTGCTTCATGAGCAGGGACATGCCTATATACCTTTATTTGGTGCAATGAGTAGATGGGAGCTGCTCCCTTAGTCCAACATTTTCGTTTATGTATTGACCTGCTATTCCTGTCTTAATTTGTGTTCATTAAAATTTTGACAAGCAGTGTCACTCTATTCCCAATCCATCTGTGTGTCAAAGCGAGGATCAATACGGGCAGGATGAACCCGGAAGAGACATAATGACATGGGATGATGCGCTTCGGAAGGGCACGCAGGAATTCCAACACCGATCTTATAATATTCTTACCTGCAATTGCCACTCCTTTGTAGCCAACAACCTAAACAGGTTAGGGTTTCGTTCTGGTGGGTGGAATGTGGTGAACCTTGCAGCTCTGATCTTCCTCAAGGGTAAATGGGTGAGCACGGCATCCATGGTGCGGTCCTTTTTACCCTTTTTAATAGCATTCGGTCTTGGAGTTGGATTTGCAGGTTCAACCTTCCTAACTTACTTAGGATTCTTCACCGCATTTCTTGTTGGATGGTTTCTTCTTGGTACTTACTGTTTCAAGAGTGTGATCCATTTGTAAGATTTCTGTTATTTGAAGTCAGTCATACAGAAACCTTGTTTTTAGAGACGTGTGATTCATGTGTATACAACAGTGGCATTTGCCAGCTACTTTGGACATTTTAAATAGCCCCTGATCTCTCCTGTTCATTTCTAAGTGTTTGTTTCCTCCTAAGAAGGCATGTGATCCAAGAATTGAGTGCTGTTCCAATTTTAAAGTTTATAGTTTGTTCTTTTATGTTGGTTTCTTGGATTTGAACTCTGCTTTGGTCTCTCCGACAGATCGAAAGCTTCTGTTACTATGTTTACGTTTATTGGCATTCTCATTATTTCTTAAATAATTAGTCAATTAGCAAGTCTCCAATGAATCAAACGTGCATTCGGACCTGACAACATTAAAACGTAATCATGGTTGGTGGGATAAACACTATTTACAAATTTAGATTTTGTGGGATTTACGTACCGTAAATAATACGGATTCTACTAATAAAACATAGCAATCTTAATGGTGTGAAACAAATCAAGATTGGATTTTAGACACAAACGATTAACCAATTAGCCCTTTACTACAAAATTAAATTATATGGGAGAATTTGATTCGATTGAACTAAACCATTACTTTGTTTGTTACTTTAAAAGGAATCCAACGATTAATTTATCCTAATCCAAGCTCATTACTCCATTCTTCACCGCTTGATTTCACCCCAAAGGCACTAAATCATAATTAGTTTGTCCTCCGACAACAATGATGGAGTCACACGTGGGCTTGAGGATTGCCCTACCCTACAATGCGACAATAAGAACATAACTTCTTCTTTTTTCCACGTTCAATCAAATGACTTTAGAGCAGTCCAAATTACATAGCAATGAAATGAAATGAATCTAGAGATATACCAACACAGCAAGCACAATCAAATCACATGATATATTAGGTGACCACCATACCTTGTTTGTCCGAGTATACCTAACCGGATGCCCTTGATTCTTGCAAGTCAACAGTCAAAGTCTACTCTATCAACGGTTATGATTTAAAGATCCACGGATCATATTGTGGGCTAGCGCACAATACGTCCACCTAACAGCAGCGCTACATTACGCTCGCATTAGCGGTACGTCCATTTACGTTGCATGGGAATCTCCTTTTATACATTGTCCTTATCGATCGTGGCACATTCGTAATTAAACCTAATACTAAGGCCAATTCGGCAGTGACAAACAACCGCGGTTTTTCCTTTTCTTATTTAAGCCAGTGAGAGAGTCCGAAACCAACATAAAAAAAAGCGGACGCGTTTATTCTGTGTGGTATTTTCTGTTTGTTTCTTAAGAAAATTGTAGAGAGCGAGAAAATAATGGCAGCAGAGGAGGGACAAGTTGTCAGTTGCCATACTCTCGATGCATGGACGGAGCAGCTCCAGAAGGGCAACGAATCCAAGAAGCTGGTATTTTATTCAATTGCTCACACCCAAAAAAAAACAATTTTTTTCATATATATATTTGGTTTGCTGTTTGTGGTTTTGGGGTGATTGGGTTAGTACTTTTAATGAATCTGATTAATGGGTTTTGTTTGGTTTTTTTTTTTTCGTATGGAAAAGAAAGAGATTTGGTTGGTTTTCGCTTGGTCTAGATTTATGTACAAAGCGTAAAGATTTGGTTTGGTATTCCTCATCATCCATGCATGAATGAATTAGCCTGATTGCTGCTGTACCGTAGGCAAAGAGGTTCTGTTTGTTTGAATTTGGAATTTTCTTTTGAATTTTGTGATTCTTCCATGGAAATTATGAAGCCCTTGGCTGGATTCGTTCTTGGAAAACATGTTGGTGAAAGCTGTTTAATAAATTGGCTTCGTTTATTTAGCATTTTGTTCAAATTCAAGCGTCTTTTGTTTCCTTTGTTAAAAGTAATATGGAACCTCTTGTTAAGTTTTGTTCGACTCCACTCCACCCTTCAGTGTGTCCTTTATTTGATATCATATAACTAGTTCTTAGGAGAAACACTTACATGAAACAGGATAACTTTGCTATTCCCAGGTAATCACAGTATGTTATGCGTGATAATTTTTTTATTCTAAGTTAGTAGACGCACAACTTTTCTTTTAGCTTTTTTATTATCTGGAGGAAACAAACAGCCAAGGGGCATATGTGTTCATTCTTCAATCTTAAAAGAATATTCCAGCTCAAAGATAATATTTTCCTACCACGTTTATTGCGTTTGCTACGATTGTACATATAAGAATCCTAGGTTGACAACGACTTCTTTGTGCCCCTTATCTTGATAAGGGTATATTGGTGGAACTACATCATGTTGTCTCTCTGACTTAGTCGTTCTCTGTTTTTTATTTTGACCCTCCTGTTACTTTTTCATTTTGGTACCGTGAAATGTTCTTTGTACTGTCGAGCTTCTCTGTGAAGCACTTTTGCTTATAAGTGCTTTTATTATAAAAACGTTGAAATTTTCATAAGAAATTCAAGTGCTTCTTAAAAAAAAAAGCACTTCTATATTTTTCTACCAAACGCTGTTAAAAGTGTTTTTCGTTGTTAAAAAATACTTTAAGCCCTTACAAAAGCACTTCCAAAGTATTTTCCTTCTCAAAGCAGCAGATGTGTCACTGGGACTAGGCTTCAAGAGGCCATGGTGTAGTCATAAAAAATAGTCATGATAGGATGGGGGGATAAGGTTTTTGTTTTACTATTCACATTTTTCTCACAGTAAAATTGTATTGTATTCTTTTACTTCTCTTTCATGTTCTGAGATCATCAATCAAATGCAGATGGTCATTGATTTCACTGCTTCATGGTGTGGACCATGCCGCTTCATCGCACCATTCCTGTCAGAGTTGGCTAAGAAACTGCCAAATGTCATATTCGTAAAGGTTGATGTGGATGAGTTGAAGGTAACATACAAAAATAAAATGAAATCTCTCCTTCTAAAAGTAAAACTGATTTTAGAATAAACTCATTTGCAAGTGAATTTTGTTTTGTTGTTGTTGTTGGTAGTCTGTGGCTCAAGACTGGGCCGTGGAGGCAATGCCAACCTTCATGTTCCTGAAAGAAGGGAAGATAGTGGACAAAGTGGTGGGAGCAAAGAAAGACGAGCTGCAGCAGACTATAGCAAAGCACGTTGCTTCTGCTTCTGCTTCTGCCTGATAACTTATGATATAATTTGCATTATATGCCTATTTATCTTAGACTACATCTACATATATAGCAAAAGCACATGGCCACAGACCTTATGATGCGCTATCAATGTAGACTTTTATTATAAGTTATAACCCCTTTCACTTGTTCTAAGTCTTGTGTGGTATTTTTCATATGGGTATTGCTGCATAAATACAGTTCTATTTAGCTCATTTCATGGTTTATGTTTGCACTTTATGCAAATCTATGAAGTTAGCAGATGACATGCTAGTTTGGCATACTGTGAAAATTCCGTATAGTTGCGGTAGGTACGTCCATAACTTGAGAAGGACCTAGGATGCATAGTTGCGGTAGGTACGTCCATAACTTGAGAAGGACCTAGGATGCATGAGTACATGCTCTTAACCACTTGAGCTACAAACCCCTTGCCAGGAGTACATACTCTTAGTCATTTGAGCTACAAACCCCTTGCCAGTTTGCGAGTCTGGTGTGTTTTTACTTTTACTGTTGAAGGCACTATCATCAAATCGTAAATCATGGGAAATTATTTGCCTTTTTTACTTTCCCTTTGATAGAGGATTCAAAGGATATGCCATCAGAGACAAAGCCGAAGTAACACATTGAAATGGACAACACAAATCTCTCACTTTTCTTTTCATTCATGAACTGCACAGTAAACAAATGGTCATGCTAGGATCCATTCCCAACATGAACCTTAAATACTTAATTAGTTCTGGGGCATCCTTTTTCCCCAACAACAGATGAACAGTAAATCATTCAACAGAAAAACACATCACTTCCCAGTGCCCATATATCCCGTTAAAAGGCCGGGGACCGGGGCTTGACCCCTAGGGACCAAATTGTAGGACCCCAGGTTTCCTACCAACTCACCTAAGTAACAAGTTCACTACTTTACACAACTTCATTAAGCTCACTTAAATTAACAGCTAATTGCCTTTTGGCTCCAAACATAGCTACTACTACTCTTCATCAGAAAGAAAAAAACTATGGCACTCCACCTAACTACATTTCTATCTCGCTGTACTTGAACTCTTATTCTTCTTTGCTTGCCTCTCTTGCTGTGGTGTATAATTATGGGATTAGGTGCAACAATTATGGTATGTTATTTCACACTTTCACTAATCCCTCAAATTGGGTTCCCCGGTCGTTGAAGCTATGGGAGCACAAACAGCTTCAACTGACAGCCGCTTCAACACTTTCGGACATGGATCTCCGAAGTTGCTGTTGGATATGGTGACTGCACATCTCTGCTTCCCTATGCACTTCTGTGATCACAAAAGACAAAAAAGATAGAACACAGTTTTTTAAAAAAAGAGGGTAAGAGTACTAGTACATTATGAAAACTAGAAAGCACTGTTAAGTACCTTCTGTAATACAGAATATGACGTGGCGGCATGGCAAGTTCCTTCTTGGTAGCTCCCACAGGTTCCCAAGGGCGTGCCGAAGCTAGCAAATTTAATGGAAGAGATAGCCTGGCCTGGGTTACACCGTAAATGCACCTTGGGGCTGTGGAAGTCTTCAGCTTTTCCATAGCTTTCGATGTGCCAATTCTTTATTGTTGGGTGGTATTCAGCGACCTCAGCACAAACACTGCTCACCGATCTCTTTACTAGAGAAATTCTTGAGGGATCCCCTCCAAGTTCCTCAAAAATTACCAACAAATTTTGCATTGGTTTTAACCAAGACCGAGGCACATGGTACCTGAAAATGAAATCCACGTGAAATTGAAGGGAAGAATTTGTTTGCTGAGTAAAGCCACGAAATGTTTATGCCATACTTTCATACTACAATTCATGTAATAAATTTTCATCATAGGGTTACTTACACTCGTTGTGTGGGTTGGCCACAACCCATTTGACACTTTGGAGGCCTAAACCCTCCAGCATAACTGCAACCATTGCAATTACCATTAGCAAATGCAGTCCAGTATCTCCCAATACTCTGCCCATTGATCCATATTTGGCCCTTTCCCATTCCTTCCATGTCCAAAGCCAATGGCTCATCCCCTTCGGGTGCATTGAAAAGAGTCTGCAAAGTTAAGTGAGTGAGTTTTAATAATTCAATTCCCAATTTTCCATTACAACATTGAGTTCCATTTCCTTTGTTGCCTACCTTGTGCCAAGTCAATGGCTGCTGTTTTTGTGCAGCTAATGATCCTCGCATCCAATCAACAGAGGAAATAGCATTTGGAGATACAAGATTCATGGCTTCTCCTTTCAATCCAACCTGTCAAAGTATCAGGGATAAGGGAAAACGTTCCTTTGAATATAAATAAAAAAATTTGATTTCTAAAGTAAGATCACTTACCTGGTAGGTCCACTTCTGCCATGACAAGTCCCATTTTCCTTGGTCTAGTCCATGAAGTGCAACTGGGCCAAGGATTCCAGTATTCCATGCCTCAAAGTGGCCCCCCACATTCTTCAACAAAAAACAATAATTTTAAGTCAGGAAGCAAAGAAGGAAAACAAGAAGAAACCTCACTACCAAAAGTAAGGTTTGTGTAGAATAGTAATGAGGTTAACTGTTCATTCATTTCATGATTGCAAAACAGATTCCTCTTTCTTTTCTACTAGGTTCACTATTACTCAATATAGAATATGAAAAATTAATAATCAAGGGCAATGGAACTAACTGGTAATCCAACAGCAACACTCAGCAGTGCGATTCTGTTTGTTCCTGCATGTAGATTGACCTTGCCAGTATATGTGAACCTCCTACTCTGCCTTGTTCCGAAGGAAGAACCTGTAATAATACTTGTTAAAGTTTTTACTACTAATCAGCTAGGGGATATCCATGCAATAAAAAAATGTACCTGAAAGTTGTCCATTAATGAAGATGTGCACAGCATGGCCTGTTGATTGAACAATAAGGGTCGGGAGTTCCCCTCCACGCAGGAAGGACTCAGATGAGCCAATATCAATGCTGCAGGCACATTGAAACAAATACGATGCTTTAATATCTATCTTTAAGGTCTTTTTAAAGCTCTCATATCCTCACTTAATGTTTTTTTTTCCTCTCTGGTCAGAGTCGGGATATCACTGAAGGCATATGTAACACTGTCCTGAGCATATTTGCTTGTTGCTTATGTCTTATGTCAAATTGCATATTAGGTACTTCCCATAGACCAAGATGGTCAAATCGGAACATTCTTTTGAAAGGCTTTCTAAGAATTCATTGCTAGATCTTTCTTCTGTGAATTAGAAATACTTCTGAGAAAAACAGACCAACTGTGGAGAAATCATGAGATGGTGATAAAAAAAAGAGTTAGGTTTAGGAAATTCTCACCTCGTTATGTACCACAGGTAATCAGTACTATCCCTCGTGACATTTATCTGTTCCAAGAGACCAGGAGCGGTGATTGTTGAGCTGTCATCCAGAGAATTAATATCTTCATCATAACTCTCCCATGATAGCTTCTGAATATTTGTTGGTAACATTTCCATTTGTGATGTTTGAACTCCAACCTGGGGAGAAGGAACAAATGACTTCATCTTAAAAACTTTAAAACCCTTCAATGCTACAAGAAAATGAAACAAAGGAAATAAAGATTTGTGTTCCTGAAAGTGTGGTCACAGATTCTGTCGAATACACATATCACATTCCAGAATTAATACCTTTGCAGTGTTAAAGACTACATTTCTGCAATCAGGAAGGATACTGATGGACCAAGGAGGCAGGTTGTAGTGCATGTTATTAAACATCACTCTTGCAGCTGACTTGGAATCGTGGTTTGAAAGAAATGCTGCGCAATCCCCTGATTCTGAAGTGTATACATGAGCCTGAATATGCAAAAAGATACCTAGAGTTTAGCAAACAATAACAACTTAAGCAAATACAAAAATCTAGTTTGAGAAAGAGATGAAAACCTGTTGAAAATTCCCCAGTGAAGTGATGATAGGATCGGCTGAAACTAAAGCACGTTCGCACATCTTAATAGCCCTATGAAGCTCCTTTAGATGACCGTACTTTGGTTGCCTGATTAAACCTATCAAGTTTAAGGGTGGAGCAGTTAGCTATATTATCAAAAGTTCAAAGCTTACATGCAGTGAACTGGTATATCATTACACACACAGATATCCAGCTTGCTTAAGCAATTACTAGCAAACTCATCATTTTGTGGCTGTAATATTTGAGATAAGACTGATGGATGCTGAACATCTGTGCATGTTCAGATCATCAGATACACCTGAAAGAATGCAACCCAGTAACCCATGTAACTCATGGTTCAGTTCATTTTGTGGTTGACACCCATCTCTCTCTCTCTCTCTCTCTCTCTCTCTCTCTCTCTCTCTCTCTCTCTCTCTCTCTCTCTCTCTCTCTCTCTCTCTCTCTACACACATAATAAATCAAACGGAACTCCTGTCACTCCTTGGAAAGAAAGCTGGTAAGTTTTGGTTCTCACCATATTCGTCTAATGGAGCGTCATAGTCATAGCTGGTAGTGATGAAAGGGCCGCCCGCTGTGCGTCCAAAATTAGTACCCCCGTGATACTGTTTCATAATGAAGCACAGGGATTCAGTTTTATATAGGTTTTAAAATTTCACATTCGTACCCTCAAAATAGAAAAAGGAAACTGACCATGTAATAATTAACAAATGATCCTCCTTTCTGTATGAATCTAGCAACTGCATATGCTAAATCCTGAACTGGTCGTTGGTGAATTGGACCGCCAAACTCCGAAAACCTTCACATTTTTGTTGAAGGAAAGAGTGAAAAGAATGTATTTTCATTTGTAGCAAATTAACAAACAAGCACAATAAACATACAAAGCAAACAAGCATAATAAACATACCAGCCACTCCAAGCCTCTGTCCAAATCGTAGGCTTGTAGGGTTTGTTGGGAGCGAAAGAATCACAGTAGAAACCGTTACATGTGTTTATCTGCCACCATCATGCACAAAACATTTCAGTGACCTCTTCGCAAAAGATAGAATGAAACTAGAAGAGATCTTTAATAAAGAATGAAGACACAAGTCACACAACTCTCTTTCTCTTTTATTCTTTTTTTGTTCAAACAAGTCACACAACTCTTTAAGAACTCCAGAATCGGTAACCCATTGCAGGAATGTTAACTAAAGGGAAAATGCAGAACAAGACAAGCTAAGATCTGCAGCACAAATAGTGTTAATTGCTCACCACTGGATCTGGAGCATCTTCTTCCTTGCACATCACCCACGGCACCCCAGTTCCCAACCCAACAGCCATATTTGCCGCCCAAGTCATGTAATTATGGCCAGCCGCTCCAAATAACTTACTCTGTGCTCCGTACTCATTCTCAATCTGAACCAAAGGGAAAAAATTAACAGATTTCCTTATAACTTGACTCAAAATAGTTTAATTTACTGCCAAAAATGAAATCATAGAGCAAAATGGAAAATCCAAAAGGCTCATATACCTGAGAGAGGATGATGGGGCCACCCTGGGATTCAAACAATTTTTCACTCTTCATCAGTCCCACAATCTTTTCGGTGAACCCTTGCATTGCCCTCTGCAACACCAGAAGTTGTACATTATAAAATTATACTGAATATATCCCAGCAAGCTCCCTAAATTCTTCTTAGACAGGTTATGCAACATAATTAAGAACATACAGTAAGGAAGATTAACCTTGAAAGGCTCATTGTCCGTTCTGAAGCTGATGCCCGGAACATACTTCAACCAAACGGGAAACCCCCTAAAAGTCAGAGAGTCAGAAAGGTTAGAAAATTTGTGTCTAAAAAGAAAAAGAAAAATGTAAAAATGGTAGTGAAAATCCTCAAATGCAAAACAAGAGCCAAGATAGTTAGATCGAGAAGCACAAAAAAGAGAGAGGGAGTACCCAAAATTCCATTCAGCACAAACATAAGGCCCAATGCGAAGGTGAGCATAGAGCCCTGCTTTCTGTATGGTCTTGAGGAATCTCACCAGATCGTACCTCCCTTCAAAATTGTACTGAAACCCAGCACAAACACAGCAACATGCATGATTAGAAGAGAAACTAAAAGGCAAACAGAGCAAAACAAAGTAGAAAACTTGGAATGTAAAATGAAAAGAGTAAGTGAAGAGTACATTGCCGGGAGAAGGCTCATGCACATTCCAGAATACATAGGTTTCAACCACATCAAGGCCTCCATCTTTTGCCTTCTGTATCAGATCTTCCCACATCTAAACAACCGACAAAATGAACAGAGGGAAAGAACACAATTTTATGAAACAATTGTTAGAATGGAAGACAAGTGAAATGGCAAAATGGGAAAGATTTGGGTACCTCAGGAGTGCTTCTGGGATAATGTATTGAACCAGAAATGAGGATTCTTCTTTGCCCATTTATCACAATGGCCCTCCTATCATAGGTGACAGTACATTGGACAAGCTGAAACCCCAAGAAGCAAACCAAGCCCAGGAACAAGCACAACTTGGAAACTGAGTTGGTTTCCATGTTTTGCCTTTTCTCTCCGTCTCTCTATCAACTCAAATGGTAGACAGAACTCAAAGCAGAGAATGAATTGTGAAATGTACAGAGAGAGAAAGAGCAAGAGCAGCTAAGAGTGCGGTGAAGCAGCAAGACCAGCAGCAACAAGGTCCATTCACTTCTTTGGTGTCCCACACTCACAGGCCTGAGACTCTGAACTGAGCTATATAATATATGTATATATATAAATTTGGTCACAGAATAAGATAGGAAAATACAGAATTGTATTTATGATTTTTTGTGAATAAATAAGGTAGAGTTACACATGGACCTCTTTACCAACTTGGGGTTAAGCGTTTGGTTTGGAGTGAACCTGTATTTATTACGTGTGTAACAGATACAAACAGCTTGCACCCCTTCACAGTTCACAAATCACCACAAGTGTCAAGGCTCATCTCTGCGTGGCTTCAGGCTACACATGGAGTGGAATTATAACCTGTCAAACAAGCGCAAAAAGGAAAAAGGCAAAGGTAAATGTTTGCATATATGGGCTTAGCCAAATTCGATAGTTCACAAATCACCACAAGTGTCAAGGCTCATCTCTGCGTGGCTTCAGGCTACACATGGAGTGGAATTATAACCTGTCAAACAAGCGCAAAAAGGAAAAAGGCAAAGGTAAATGTTTGCATATATGGGCTTAGCCAAATTCGATAGAATGGATGTGTTTTTTACTCTGCATCTGAGTTCGAATCCTTCTTTCTGTAGTTTAAAAGTCGAATTCGGTAGAAACGATGTGTTTTCCACTCTGCACTCAAGTTCAAATCCCTCCTTCCGTAATTTAGATTTTGAGTTTAAGAAGAATGATAGTTGCCTATTTCATATGCGAAGCATCCAAATTATACAAGTACTGGATATAAAATTAAATTGCTAAATTGCTGATAAAAGTTGGTGGAGAATTATTCAGATGGAGAAAATTAAGGACAATTAACACTTGGTATAAACTAGAACAATAAAGCATCAATCTCTATTGTTATTTTTAATTAAGCAGCCAATTAGTTAGGCCATGTTTGGCAGTAAAAAGGTTTTGACCAGCTAATGTGACTATGAACAAAGGGCATTATTGTCATTTACCAAGCTGAAATGAGAGAGAAAAGGGACATGACCTACAGTAGTCTGTGGAATTTTCCATTGCCATGTGAACCCCAAAACCCTTTTGGTTTCTTTTGCGTCATGTGCGTACCAGAAACTCCCGTAGTCCCTCTCAAGCTCAACTCAAAACCACATCCTTCACATATTTTTGTCACTTTTCTTCCTTCATATTGACACCAACCCAAACCCCACCACCCTTTCTGTCCCAAATTTAATCTCTCTCTCTCTCCTCTCACAGCACAGAAGCACCCAGTAGATCTCTTATCTCTGTCGTCGAAGATCACAAAGACTATCTGTCATTCAAGCCAGAAACCAACCCTCCTTCCTTATTATATTTCTGTGATCTTATTTATTATAGTGGTATAGTTCCAATTTATTGTAGTTATATGATAATTCTCTTTTGACCCAAGCTTCTATGTTACTCATAATTTATTATAGACTTGTGATGAATTCTATTATTCCAGTACGTATTGGGAATATTATATTGTTATGCAACAGAGCTCACATCTAGTGACACCCTCTGGTCAAACTTACCATATCTTTACAATATTCCTTCTTGTATTTTTACATGCCACTGCCATTACAAAGCTTGTTGAGAGTATAAATCCCACGTTTGCAGGGCCGGAGCTAGAGATAGATCGAGAAGTTTAAATATTTGAAGTTCGGAGCAATTAGATGAAGGTAAATGATTTTCTCACTCCCCTTTTATCCATCTACACTTCTTTTTGTTTAGAAAAATGAAGTGTAAGTGGATAAAAAGGGAGTGGGAAAATCAATACCATGAATTGTCCAAAATGCTACAAATGGAGTACATAAAGTTACATGTAAGTTGGTGAACGGGGGTATATCAAGTATATCATTTTCTATGCTTACTGCTATGAATTCAATAGTGGGGAAACATTTTTGTAATTAGGGTAATTGTCATCAATTGACCCTTAGGGTTAAGGAGAAACACTTTCATAAAACGGGGATAACAGTATTTCACGTGTCATATCATTATTAGCAGAGATAGCAAAATACTCCCGTTGAAACCAAGTTTTTCTGCTAGCTAAGAGAGAAACTCGATTTTGACAACTAGAGTTTGGCAGCGGAAGATTGCTACTTACTTGCCTAAAATGTCCAATCAATATTTGGCGCCAGTTCAAGCATATTGTTTCTTGATTAGCGGAAAATAGATTGGTGACCTGATTATTTTATAAATAAAATTCTTAATAAATATAAAGCCGTTGCAACTTTCTCTTTGTTAATAGGACGACATGTACTAGTATGGGATACCAAAATCATCAAAAGCGCCTGCTTTCGTTTTTAGATCATTATTAAAAATGGATTATGATTATAATAATCACATCCCTCATGTGCTCTTTAATTATAGTAAATTAAATCCGTTGTGTTGAGTTGAGAGTCAACAGGGTTGGTCATGATCTGAGTATTGATCTTCTGTCCCTCCCTTCGTATGGTCCCCATGTGCCATGCTTTGTTTAGTAGCCTAGCCTAATCAACCAACTAATTGACCAAAAATAAAATCAACCAATTAGCAGGAAGCTTCTCTGATCTTTCTTTAACTATGGTCCTTCCTTCTTTAGCTTTTTCTTCTCTCTCTCTCTCTCTCTCTCTCTCTCTCTCTCTCTCTCAACTAGCATTGCATTCATAGGCGTGAACAACGGAGAGAATTGAAATGAATTCAATGGAACCCTAACACAGTGGGGCCTTCATCGCACTCACCTCCTATTAGGTCATCTAGATAATACAACTTTCAAGGCTTCAACTAATTACTTGTGGGGGATCCGTTGTGTCGACACCCAAAGGGTGCAATACCAATATTCAATCCTAGTTGGCTTTGGGATCAATCCATGGCCATATGTGGTGGATCCCTAGCTATCCAAGCTGGTGCAAGATCCTATGTAATTAGGAGCTTCTCTATCCGAGCACAACTCAAACGGCATTTTGTTACTTTCAACAAAGCTAACTGTTTTTACTACATTTTTTTAAACCACATTCCAAATCGAATTATGAATAACACTTAGATCATAGATGTTAAAAATGAGGTTGAAAAATATGGTTATGTTATTATTAGTTAGAAGATAAACCGTCAATTAGGATATGCCACATGACTTGAAGATCTATCTTAGAAGTGTGTTGCTGCATAAAGTAGTTTTGCTCAACACTCTCCTAAGTAGCGTGTGTTCGGGATGGGATGTACACAACTAAGCATGTACATACTAAAACATGTATGAGATGAGTGCCTCAACCTTTTAGTCAAAAGCCAAAGGTGCATGCCTTAACCTTTCTGACAAAATAAAATTCGAGCTTATAGTAAGTAACCAGTGTGGACAGCTTTATTATGTTGTAATATTGTTTCATAATTGTTATATATAAGAATAAATTATTTCCTGAAAGAAAATAATTAATGAACTGCAAGTAAAGATATCAATATGGCTAGTAGCAAGGAATTATATGTATAAACTCTCCTATATTGGTGGGTCTTTTGTAAGTTGCCCTAGTAAAATGGGGAACACTACACAACTAACATCTTTCTCCCTATGACTCTGATTAAAGTAATAATTGAAAGACACTTGGGTGAGCACTTTTTCATGTCAAAGTATAAGGGCAGGCCGGCAGGGTTAGTGCCGAAGCCTACCGAAAAAAAGATAAAGTAGTGCATCCACTGAAGACGCAATTTCAGGTTATTTTCATATTAAAATTCACACAAAAAATACCAACCGACAATATTCCGGGTGTTTTTATTTGCATAATTTAGGTTTCCATAACCCAATAACACAAGAAAGCAGTCCAACATTCCCCTTATCACTATCTTCATTATTTTTTTATTTTTTAGTAAAAACGATAAAAATGATAGTCTAAATTATAGAAATAGGCATTTTTCACACACACACACTATGATGCTAAGGGATTCGAACCTAAAACTTCTGATATGCAAAACAATACCATTTTCCATTGGATTAAACTCCGTTAGCATCACTATTTTCATTATTAATTATATAGCATAACACCTTATGTATTACTTAATTTAATCTTGCACCGTACACATGTATTCAATCTCCTTTTTCTCTTCGTACCAAATATTTTTTATTTTTTATTTTTTCATACATACAGCTAATTATTTAACAAAAATCCCACCACTAATCACCTAAAGTATATACACATCGATCTCCCTCTCCTACAAGAAAAAATAATTATGGTATTTTAATTTTTATAAGTAGAAGAAAATGAAAGCACATTTGTCGTAAGCTCTTATGAAAAATCACATCAAATAATATTAATGGAAGGAAGCACGTGACACAGATTAAGGACAAGTGCAATGTTCTGATATATTAAGGACAGGTGCCTCCGTACAACAGCCGAGCGACGGCGGAGTGCATGGTGACGTGGCCGGTATATGGTCCATATATATGGAAGAAGGTGTGGGGTCCAAAGTGTAGTGCTTGGTGTGGGTCCATAGGACGTCGGTGCACGTGCCGTGCATTATTATTTGCCTTGGGGTTTCTCAGATTAACTGCGCGCCGTTTGTTGCACCCTTACCCATACCCTTACCCTTACCCGCCAATATTATTATTGAGAATTTGAGATTAATTAGACGGCGTGCGGGGATTGGCTAGAGACTCGTGATCCTCCTTCTGTTAACGTCGGTGGAA
Source organism: Prunus avium (assembly GCF_965620075.1). Classification (NCBI taxonomy): domain Eukaryota; kingdom Viridiplantae; phylum Streptophyta; class Magnoliopsida; order Rosales; family Rosaceae; genus Prunus; species Prunus avium. Next base: position 33,031,663 of record NC_142290.1, on the reverse strand, counting down.
ACGACGCCGTTATGGTTAAGCCTCGTTTGGGGAATATTCTCTCTGTTTTTGCTTTCCCTACGCGCCACCGGTTACATTCTGTGTGTTGTAAGGAATTGATTGGGTATGCAATGGAGAACATGAATGCTATTGGTTATTTAAGTAGAGGAATCACGTCACGGGAACTGAGATCGCGTCTTTGTGTGTATGTCCAAAGATAACGGGAGAGTAAGATGATATGGTAACATGAGAAGAAAATTTGGATGTCACCCTCTAACTATTCTTACTAATTCACGCGTTATAAGATGAATGAATGATAATATTGATTTATTATACGCTTTGATAACCTCACTAGGCAATATGATCGTTATGCCAATAAATTATTTGTAAGATAAGAGGATTTATGTTGGATGCAATTGCTAATTAAAATGCTATGTATGCCACCATGTGGTTGGATTAGGCATCTCTCAAGTGCATTATTAACTTCAAAATTATAAAAATTATATTAATGATCACCTCTCTAATATATTGTATAAGTAGACGTCTCTGATATAAGTAGGTACATATATACGTAGGATTCTTTAGAAGAGGGATCTCGTTTTTTATATGTGAAACATCCAAATGCATGCGCAATTGGCGGCCATTTCTCTATAATTCACTTTTGAATCTCATTATGCGTAATGTACTAGGTTTAATTTTTTTTTTTTGTGGTAAATATTATGAGGTGTCTGGGTCAGCTTGCACGCACCTCGACTAATCCCCACTAGCGTAACTGAGCTTGCCGCTGGCCACCAGGTGTTGTAACTACCGAGACTCGAACTGGGGAGCAAACCCAACCGAACCCCAGAGCCTTACCCAAATGACGGACAAACCACTGGGGCATACTTGGCGGTTAGGTTTACAATTTTAAGACTTAAAACCTAATAATACTTCTAAGATGTCACAAGTACGTCACAAAAACACACCAAAGCATTCGGTCAAGACATACATACAAGCTAATTATCAATAAAGAAAAGGTAATTAAGCCGTTGGAATAATGATTAGTAAGCACATGAGCTCCAATCACGGCAGTTAAGAGTAAATTAAGAGAGTGTGGGTGTGGCACACCAAACCCTAATTGCATGCACAAGTTCTGAAAAGAGGGGACTGTGATTCATTAGGGTTTCGGCACGCGCTTGCAAACTACCCATTGCTTCATCTACAAGATTTATTTTGGATAGCATAGATACATACTTTTCGAGCCCATCATTATCTTGAGGACAATTATCTTCTTCCCACTAAGAGGCCTCCTCCCCTTTAAGATGTTGGCCTTCATTATTCTTAGGGTTTTCCATGGCATGAGTCACCCCTGTCCTCTAGAAACTAATTATCATTTTGTGTTCCACTGTTCTTTCAACATGACCACACTTGCTGCAAAGTAGATTTGATACCTCACTTTTCCTTTTTTCCCTTGCTTGGCGGACCATCATCATCCAACGACTAGGACAAGAAAACCGTTAGTTAAAGTTCGAAAAGTTCATGGGACCGTTGAGATGTGCTCATAATTTCTGTGTTGATATTGTGCTTTGCAAACTAAATCTAACCACAAAATTTAAAAAACGCGGCATTAGATTAACTAATTTTGTTCATTAAATGATGTGACAATATTTCGTTTAGTAAAATTTGAATCGATGAGATACTTGACATATCATTGAATACGATTAACGCAAACCCGCCATTTTTATTCTTAACAACGATCACATTAGAGTTTTCCCCTCAAATGTTCTGTTATATAAATTGAAGGGTCCACTTCTCAAGGCATACAAATCAACAGAACCCCTGTGCTCAGTGCTATAATGTGGTTTTTAGTTTGTCAATTAAAACGCTAACATGGATTAGCAAGAAGAAAACAGAGCTTGTGATACCTCATGCATACAGTATAATTAAGTCCCTCCATTTTCTTCATCAAAAAAAAAAAAAAAAAGTCCCTCCATCACTAAACAAGAAGCAATAATATTATGATTCAATCCATGTTTTGGAAACTATAACAAGAAAAAGAACCCATAGCCACTAACACTAAGCTTATTGAAACAATTATGATAAGCAATAATACCGTTAAAACGTAACTATCAAGCGTGGAACCTTTTTTCTTATGAAACGACAGCATTCCGCATTAGCAATAATATAGTTCAGTTCTCTGTGTCGGTGCCTGCTTAATGTTGCATATTAAACTCCCCCCAAAAAATAACATATTACATTGTTGAGTCTAAATCATCATGTCCCTTGATAGTCTTCCGAGGGGCCAATGCAACATAATTACGTTTGGAGGAACAAACTGAACATAATTACTGCAACTAAATATTGCATACTACAGAGGTTTACTAATTTAATGTACGGAGAGGGGGATTGATTGAACTCGAGTGCCAAGGAGCGAGCACACTGCCTTGACCAACTGGACTAACCCACGTCTGCTCTGCTTGCAATTACAAAAATTAAGTATTCATACATATTGCAATTAAATATGATAAATATAATAAAATTATCAAAATTACCACAAAATTTTGGGCCTGAGAATAGCCAAACCATTTTTTTCCAATAAAAAACCAGAAAGAAACATAGCCCAAAATTTATACGAGTTTGGGCCACTGTGAGGCATCTAGCCCAATAATTAAACTATCAATTTGTTATGTGTTCAGTTTTTCATCGCCTAACTTGCGAAGGCAAAACTCCCACCATAGCAACTAAAATTCAAATCTCAACGGTCAGTCACTTTGAAACCAAATTAACGACGAACAACACATATGCTTCGACGCGCCAAATGTCTTTATGGTGTCATCCCCGGGCATGGTTCACTTGGGCAGCTGCAATCGACGTCCAGATATCGCTCCTATCGGAAAATCAACGGCGCAGATGACGACGGCCGTCGGAAAAGAGAGAAGGGTCAAGATGGGTATTTGCAGTTGCACAAGAGCAAAGGCCAACACCTCTTAACCAATCAACGCATTCTCGACAGCATTGTTCGAAAATCCGCAATTAAACCCACAGACACCGTCCTCGAGATCGGACCCGGCACTGGAAATCTTACCCTCAAGCTTCTGGAAGCTGCCAAGAGCGTCGTGGCCGTCGAAATTGATAAGCGGATGGTGGAGGTTCTCCAAAAACGTGTTGCGGAGTGTGGGGTTCAAGATAGGTTGACTGTAAGTCAAATGGCGTTTATGTGTTTGATGAAATGCGTGAACCAAAATTTTGCGCTTTTGCGACGAGTGAGATTAAGGTTTTTGATAATGCGTTTTGCAGGTTATATGTAAAGATGCACTGAAGGCGGAGTTTCCTCCGTTTGATATTGTTGTGGCGAACATTCCGTATGGAATATCTTCGCCCCTGGTGGCTAAATTGGTGTATGGGGCAAGGTCATTTCGGAGTGCCACGCTGCTACTTCAAAAGGAGTTTGCAAGGAGATTGATGGCTAAGCCTGGAGACTCTGAGTTCAACCGGTTGGCTGTGAATGTGAAGCTGGTGGCTAATGTGGAGTTTGTCATGGATGTGAGCAAGAGGGAGTTTGTTCCTTGCCCGAAAGTCGATTCGTCGGTGGTTATAATTCGTCCGAAAGCTGAAGTTCCAAACGTTAATTTGGATGAATGGTGGGCTTTTACAAAGGCTTGTTTTGGTAACAAGAATAAGACACTTGGGGCGACGTTCAAGCAAAAGAAGAAGGTGATGGAGCTGTTGCGGTTGTCCAAATTAGCAGGCTCAAACGGTGAAACTGACAATTATATTTGCAGCAACGACGACAACGGGGATGGAGGAAAGAGCAATGAAGAGGAGCTTTCTTCATCGTCTTGCTCGGAAATGGGAGCGAGTTCCGTCAAGGAGAAGTTAATGGGGGTTCTGAAATCAGCTGATTTTGAGGACAAGCGGCCTTCAAAGCTGTCAAATGAGGAGTTGCTGCATCTGCTTGCATTGTTTAATCAAGCAGGAATATATTTTCATGATCAGTCCAAGAGTAGTAATGCTGAGAATGAATCATTTCCTGTTGCTTACAGTTGATAGCTGTTAGCCTATTAGCTCGCTCATTAATTAGGATGTCATAATAGGAAAATCTTACTATAATATGACAATGATTTGTGTATTTCTTACTATAATAGGAAAGTCTTTTGAAAACAGATCAGTTTATTTCTTCCTGAAATGCTCATGGCTCTAGTATTTCTCTAACTGGATGTAATCTCATGACAGTTCCATAACTAAAATGAATCTAAAACCATGTTTTGAGTTCATTCATCTGATTGTTTTATGTAGAACATTAGTGATGGAAGAATCTTTGACGAAGTGGAACTCATTCCATCAAAGAAAATGATTATCTTGGTATTATTGGTTAAGAGCATTTACCTACACCCGACGACAGACTTCGAATCCCCTTTGTATAAAATCAGAGAGTAGTTAATTTTGCTATAAAAAAAATAAAAAGCAAGACAACAAATACTGGTACGGTACAAAACAATCAAGGCGTTCTGGGCCATTGCACTTCATCTTGGTGTGCATTATTATAGATGTCACTTACCAGCTTTTTAGTGGGTCTTTCTCACAGCATGGATCAAGGATCTTGAACCCCATTCTTTGTTTTTTACTTGGACCCTATCTTTTCTTGATATGGAATTGCAGTTGTCCGTTTCTCTCTTCCTGTACTTTTCTGGCCAGTAGTGCATTTATGCAAGTTTTATCTTCCATGAGGACCATAACTTTTATTCTTTGTAATTCATTTATAATTTTAATCTAAAAGTCTAATTTACAATGGCAGCAGTGGAAGACCAAATATTTTTTAGAGTGATTCTAGATAGGCTAATAATCACTTCTTCACATAACAAATTTAAGTGGTTTTAAGTGATTTTACGGAGAAGCACGTGTGAGATGCTTCTCCCCATAAGTTATCCTAACCCTCCCAAAATCTTTATTATAATCTTCTTATATAACCGACACAAAATTATCAGATTAAACATAAAAATTAATAGCTGGGGACTTAGTACATGTGGGAGTTAGATTCATTCACCCCCACTTGTATTGCATTCAATTTTGAAGGACCAAGGAAAAGGCCCCAAAAACACCAGCAATTTACAAAGATGGTGACACCAGAACTACCCTATAATGCAGATAGAGCCCATCCACCTAAAATGGGGACTTGTTACACCTCTCATGATTGCTTTTTTTTTTTGTTTTGTTTTAATAGCTCGAGATATTATGCTGTACAGAATTTTCTTGATGAGATAATTCAATTGTGGTTGTGATTTGTTCGTTGAAAGATCAAATTATACTTTCTAAAATTCTAAGTGCTTGTGGATGTGACTGAAATGGGCAGCTTCCTCTTCATCTTGACCGTTGGAAAGTGAACAATTTCATCCTTCTCAGCTACCCATCTGCAATGAGGAACCACAAAAATACATAAAGCTATATTGCTAGGTCAATTATTGAAGAAATCATTGGACAAACATAAGCTAGTGGAAAGCAGCAACATTGCCTTTTTCAATCAGGAACATTTTTAATATCCCATTGGAGTAATGATGTGATTAGGGGAAGATTAATACCTGTAATTAGTGACAAGATGATGAAGGAAGATTGATAATTCAAGCCTAGAGAGTTCCAAACCAGGGCACAGCCTCTGTCCTCCACCAAATGGAGTGAAACTACAAGTGTAGTTTACAGCAGCTTCTAACTTCTGCAGTCAAAGAAAACTTATATGAACAATACACTTACAAATTAACATAAATTAAAGCAAGAAGAAGAAGAAGAAAGTTTACCTCCCATCTCCATGGATCAAACTGATATGGGTTTTCATAGTTCTCTTCATCCATGTGAACAGAAGTTAAAGATGCCAAGACACACCATCCTTGTGGTATCAAATACCCTGAAAAACCAACATAAAATTCCTCAAATTGTACATGTTCTTGTTAATTATTTTCTTTATTTTTGGTTTTTTTTAAATAAAAAAAGACAGATACCTTTGATTTCAACATCTTTAAGAGCTTTTCTCCAAATAGCATTGATAATATTTGCCATTCTAAGAGTCTCACTTATCACCTTCAGCAAAAAAAAAAAAAAAAAAAAAGACTTGCTGATGGCAAATATAAAAAATAAAGAAGGAAATATAAAAAGAATGTGATATGATACTGTAAATAGGGACACAATTTATATTCTGTTTCAAACATTTGGGACTCACATTTTGAGTAAATGGCAAGGACAGGTAATCAGTCCATGCATAATTTTCTGAGGAACCAACCTTCTGCCTCTTAAATTCCATGTTCTCATCCTGCATTTACATATGATATATAAATAATAACAAAAAGCATTTAAACAGAAAGACAGACAGACAGAGAGAGAGGCAGTGCTTTTCACTTTAAAATCGAAACCAAGAATTTAAGGACAGCATGTTCATCTGTTTCCTTTCACTAAAATGATCATCCCTTCTTTACTTACACATATATGGAATCCTACTTTTGTAGAAATACAGCAATGCTTCTAAAAATAAAAACACAGTAGCTCTGAGTTTTCACTTTTCACCCACTTTCTCAGCATTTCTTAAAGTCAGAAAGAGACAAAAGGTTTCATATACAATTTTTCAGTATTTTGAGCTTCATTCTACCACTGTACAAGACCAAACAGTCATTTTTTCTGCTTACTCATTTTTCAATCATTGTATTAGTACATAGTAATAAGGTCTTTTGTGTTTGCAAATTTTCACATTGCACTTTACTATTATATAGTCCTTAGGCCCAGTGACGGACCCAGGATCCGAACCTCGTAGGGTCATAGTGTAAATGTTCCAAAGAAAATTTAAGAACGGGTTATTTTTCTTATCTATTTTTTCTCTTCCAAATTTTATTCCTTTCTTGGAAAAATATACTTTGAATGATTTCAATTTGTCATTTTTTTATGTATGTTTTTGAGTGATTTCAATTCGTAAAATTTCAAATCAAACCTATGCCAATTAACCAAAAAATGAAAAAATCACAACCACCTAATCAACAAAAATAAGCAAAAACTTCATCCAACAAATCAAACCAATACATATAAATCATAAATTTCATCCAGGCAATTATAAATTTGATTTCCATTAAATTAAAACTAGTATACATCATCCTTATTTTGATATTAAGATTTAGAACTTACTTGAAATAAAAACTATCACAACAACAGTGGTGCCACAACATGTAGTGGACGGCGGCAGTGGAAACACATCGGCGATACTACAGCAGGTGGGGATTGGGGAGCTTGGGGTTAGGGTTTGAGAAAAGAATAATAGAAATTGGGAGATGAGTTTTAAGGGTTTTTTTGCAACTTGCAAAGATCCAAGTGGAGAACTCATTGCTATGGTGAAATGTTGTACTTGGTAAACAAGTGGAGAACTCATTGCTTTGTTTAGACTTTTTTGTAATATTGGTTTTAGCACTGTTGGAAAAAAAAAGATCCAAAATTTTATTGGGTCAGATATTTTGCCTGCACATCTTGTTCCAATCTGTTGGTTACTGCATTTTGTTCTAATTACAATGAAGAAAAACAAGTTTTTTTAATTTTTTTTGTGTGGAGAAATTCTTAAGTGTTAAATAGTGGTGATAAAACCATGTTGTGGTCATCCTTAGATAAAATTACAAGTAAAGCTCATCATTCATGGATTCTAATTTCTAAGCCAGTCATTGGAATTTGGGAGGAAGAAATAATAATAAATGGAACAAAGTTGACTGGCTGATTCCAAAAACAAAACAAGTTAAAAAGATTAAAAAGAAAACGCGCCAGGTAGGTTTCGAACCTACGGCTTTTTGCTTAGGAAACAAACGTGGGAGAATGGAGGGATACGGAAGGGTTTTTTATTTTAAAAATTTTCCTTGGCCAAAACGACGTCGTTTTGTCCAAGGTGTTTTAAAAAAAAACAGAAGCACGTTGCGCTGCTTCTTCTTCCTCTTGCGCGCAGCTTCTTCCCTCTTCCTCTCAGGCAAAACATCAAGCACTTGGAGGGCAATCCAAGGGGTCACACAGCCAGCTAAAGTGGACCTCCAAGCCTATTTCCATGGCTTCCATGGGGTCGTTTGACCCCAGTGACCCCACTGTGGGTCCGTGCCTGCTTAGGCCCCATTGCACATATAAATCGTACGAGGAGAGCTAGTGTAGACTTTATAGCGAGACCTAAACGACGACTAACAGTTATTCACATGCACATGATTGTCTTTAGCAAAACTCTAAATGATGCAATTGAAATAGTTGTTATTATTCGTGATTGATAGTCAGTTGTTGATTAGCGCAAAGATGAGTGGATGACTGGACGCACGTTGCCTAGTGGTCACAAATCAGCACCGAGGAAAAGTTAATAATAGTGGGTCCACACCTAACAGCCGTTCAATTTAAATCCAACGGCTGCAAAATTTGTATTCACAGCAAAGTGGGCCCCCGGACCGCCCCACAGTCTCTCTCTCCGTCCATGTCTCACTCGTGCGTGCATTCATTCAAGTGTCTAATGAGATGAAAAGAACTTTTAAAAACAAGTCAAACACTTCAGAGATAAAGCTAGTGCGCCCACAGGACCCAGTACCAAAACAGATCCTGACCGTTGGATTAAGGGCAATGGAAAAAAAAGGGGCAAGCGTCCATATATTATGATGTGATATACGTACGTACCCTTAGTTTGTCTAACGCCACAGGGCTGTCACTGAGGAACTTGACGGCTAGGGTCATGGCCACCGGCACAGTCTCTTCTCCTGGGATCATCATCTCTATGATATTCCCCGTGATGAAATCCAACGGCAGGCGTTGCGTCTCGTTGTTTTGGTCACCGCCATCACGTAACAGCACATCCATCGCGTCATTGACTGGACTTGTTTCTTGGATACTATTATTTTCCATAGCCTTTTTCTTCTGCTCCACTATTTTTCCCACCATCTTCAACAATCGCTCCCTAGCCTGCAAAATCCACACAAGCAATATTAGCACTAATAATTAAAAAAAGAAGAATAAAAACCCTAATTAGGGCTCACATGAAGACATGTATACATTTTTTTTTTACCTTGAGAGATTTGTAGAGTCTAGTACCAGGTAGCTTGATTGGTATGCAAATTAAACCTTTGATGAATTCTTCAAATTCTCTCTTGAGAAAGTTCAAATCTTCCCCAGGACCGACGCTCATTAATACTTTAACTAGAATTTCAAATGTTATCTGAAATACGAGTAACGTTTTCTTGTTATATATTTAATATGTTACGTTATCACAATAATGAATTTAAATAACGCGTTGAAACTTTTGGTTGGCATAGAGATGTAGAGACCTTTTGGGTTTCATCTTGAACGTAAATGGGAGATTGCATGTGTCTCCAACGAGCCAGGTTGAGCTTGACAGAGTTTTCAATGTCTCTAGTGATTCGATCTTTGAACTGTGGTGATTTGAGGAAGCCACCGATGAGCCCATGCACTCTCTTATGAATGCTTCCATTTATTTGCAGAATCGAAAATTTTCCCAGCAGTTCTTTAACAGATTTTGGATAAGCAGGGATGAAGGTATTTCCATGGTTTTTTAACACCACCTTGTTCACTTCAGCATCGGTGGACACTATGATTGGAGTTCCCAATATGTTCGTCTTGAACACCTTTCCATACCTGCATGTAGAGAGAGAGAGAGTGTGTGTGTGTGTGTTATTTTCTCATTTAATTGAACTTTGCTACTTTTTCATTGATGATGGGAGGATATTTTGTTGGGAGGCTGAAATCTATGGAGAATAGGATGTGTTGTTGTTAATTAATTATAGCACAGCCTGCAGAAGAAAGAAGCAATAAAGGGGTGTGAAGTCTAAGGCCTAGTTTTTTCTAGCCTTGTAGTAGCTAGTTAGTATAGAGCAGGCTTTTTCTTCCTTTCTTTACTTCTTGGGGTTGTTCCTTTTTCACTCTTGCTTTCTTTTTTGTGCTATTGTCACCATCTGTCATTGAGTGAACAAATTCCATTCTTTTATATACATGTTGGTAACCCTCTTGTTGCCCTGCCTGCCCCAATAATTTATTCTTTTTTCTTCTTCTTTTTTAAAAATAAAAAATCGGTGGTAGGCAAATGTCTATGTCCAAATGAATTCATGTCTCGTTATTAGTTTGAATACAAGCGATAATCTAAAATACTTTAAATTAATATAATTTGTAGGAGGAGAATTCGAACTAGGATATAAAGTGATAACTATGACTTAACCTAGGAGCACCCTGACTAATTGGTCTAATCCAAGTATTGCTTCAAAAACGTTATCCTTTTCTTTGTTGCTCATCTCTTTTCTGGTACACGTTAGATGATTCCCATTAAAGGCTACCTTTACCAACTCGAATCTCTTTTCGATCGAACCCTTTAAGTTTGAGCCAAAAAAGAAAAAGAAAAAAAGGAAAGCAAATATATGAAGAGTTACAGAATCAATCAAACATGGTTGAATATGTTTGGAAGTCAAGTCACGCAAATCTTTTACAAAATTGAAAAGCACATCATCAAAAGCAGGCGTACGTTTTTCAAGTCCATGGAAGTACAGCAGGGCAAATGAAAGATACTTATATTCATAGATGTATAATTCTACTGCTACATGCTACTTGACAGCATAAGCAGGGAAAGAACATGTATCTGTTGTTGACGATATGGTTTGAGAAGAAAGATGCTCGTTTTGATTAAAATATTTCTACACTTTATATTGTATAACATTAAGACCATAATTCCAGGATTAGGATAGTAACGATGGAGAAATTAAATTAGAAATATATATATATATCTTTTGGGAAGAAAAAAAAGTTGCAAATTAATCTGATGGCAAGTGTGAGAGAAAGAGCAGAGAAGAGAGAGCTTACAGAGATCTGCGTTTTTCCATGAAGCTGACAGGTCGAGAGGTGTAGCCACAAGCAATGAAGTCAAGGGTTTCTCCTATCAAAGGCCACCCTAACTTCCCTTTGGGGACTTTAGCACCCTTATTCTTTTGGCTTTCGTTCTTCTTCTTCATCTCCTTAGAAACCCAACACAACGATCCTACAAAAATTCCCACCAAAACCCAACATCCCACAATCCATTCCATCCTCATCACCAAAAGAAAAGAAAAATGAAAAAACCTTTTGTTTCTCTTTTTAACTCCTTGTAATGCTTATATGCAACCCTAGTTGTAGAAACTAGGTAGAAATTAAATACTACTGCAGAACTTTTGAGCAACCCAAGCGGTGGTGATCATGAGCTTCTCACTCCATGCAGCTAGCTCCTCTATTCTATATACTGCAGTCTCTAATAGTTGAGACTTGAGAGAGAGAGAGAGAGAGAGAGAGAGAGAGAGAGAGAGAGAGAGATTGACAAGTCAATGGAGAAACTTGTTGTTTTGTCTTTGTGGGGTGAATTGAATTGAGAATTGAATGAGAGGGCTTGAGTGAGAGATTCGGAAGATCTTAAAGGGTTTCAACAATCATTAAATGAGGTGGTCAAATGTCTTCGGTTTTTTTTCCTTTGTTTCCATAAACAAAAAAGTAAATACAATGTAACCAACGTAATTCACATGTGTTTTAAAATCAGATCCAATTAAAGCTTATCTTTATTCCCAATTAATTTATGATTTTTCACTATGCGGAATTAATTTAGGATATTCATAGATTTGTTTACAGTGGATTTCGCCATGTTTGTCTAATAATATGGGAGCTTTGGCTGTAGATAGAAAAACTTCAGGGATGTGACACAAGAAAGAAAAAGGGGAAAAAAATAACAAAGATGGGGTGATCCTTTAGCATTAATTATAAATGCATATATAAACTTCATATGAGATTTCATGGGCTAGCAAAACTTATGATCTCTTTATCTCTTTTTATTTCCTTTATTCAATTTAGTATAGGGAAAAGGTTACCAGTTGTAGGACCAATAAACCTTAGTAGGAGACTTAATAGTCACACTTAGTTCAATTCTCCTTTTTTCCCCTTCTCCAAGAGGAGTGTTTTCTCACACATATTACGAAGGTGTCACGAGAGTTCAAGCCTGACACAATTGGTCAATAAGTCAAAATCATTTTTCACTAGACTAGACCCCATTAACATAAAAAAATAAATTTAAGAATGAAATCTTAATATAAAGAATCAAATGGTGGAGTGATAACATAACATCAAAATAGCTAGTGCACCTTTTAACTAACGTTATAAAATTTTCTTCATAAAAAGTATATCTTCACTTACATTATTTTATGCATAAGTCCGTAATGTTCACCATGTTTAACCTAAAGCAGGCGTATAATACTCCAAATCATGTACTGATCATTATTTATTAGTGCAAAGACATGCTTCTTGGATATTAGTTTATGAACTCGAATCTTAGCCCCATACGCGAGATCAATTCCAAAGTCACTTATTGCAAGTATGGGGTCGTTTGGTACGGCGGACTGTCATGGACTAGACTAAATCCTAGGACTGTCTTGGATTAGCTCGGATTGGCCTAAGCTGGATTAAGTACTTACCTACGTTTGGTGCTGCATCGGACTAAGAAGTTGGATTATAAAAATAATGAAGACTTATGTTTGGTGTTGTGTCGGACTAAAAAATAATTATTTTAATTAGAAATTTTAATCTAAAAATAAATAAATATATATAACTTTTAAAAAAAATTAATAAAAAAATTGAAAATTATAAATATAGTGTAGCATTTTGGGCTTTCATTTTTGATTCTTTATATTTTTAGGCATTTATAGGGTTTAGAGAACAGGTTGGGCCAAGGGTTTGATAAACAGTATCAGCAGTTAATTTTGAGAGCAAAGGTATTTTCTTTTCTTGAATTTATGGTTCGTGACTCAAAGTTTTCGAATTGGGTTCGAGACCAAGCTGCTCTTGCTGTTCTTGGTCTGGTTAAATTCAATAAGGATGTTTTTGTGGGATTGGTGCTGATGGGTCCGATTGTTAGAGCTTTAATTCAAATGGGTTCATCTTGTTCGATTCAAGTCCTCACTGGACTAGTCAAAATCATCAGAACCTCTCTGGTTGAGTGTGGAGAAATTGTGGAGAAATTTCCATTTTCAAGGGGTGTGGCAAGTTTTGCAGTGCAAGTGGAAGTTGGGGAAGGATTGGAGCAGAGTGAGAAAAGAGCTTTTAAATTGGAAATACTGAAGAGAGTGAGAGAGGCCTCTGTTTCTGATGCAGAGGCAGCTACTGTTGTTGCAGAGGTGCTATGGGGTTCTTCATCCAAAGAAGAAATTTGGGGGGAGCGCTGGGCGCTGGGTTCTGCCACAGTCCGTCAATTGTGTCTGTGGTGGTGTGGTTTTGATTCAAGCAATAAGGATATCCATCGGACTCGTGTGTTCAAAATAACACGCTCGTTATTTTGTGAACCCAATTTCGGCTCTCTATATTAGACACAAGAGTCCGTGTTTTTTTTAAACTGTTGGATTATAGAGTTTCATTTAAGTTAATCCTCTTTTTTACCAAACATGAGTTTCAAGTGTTATTTAACACATACCAAACATGCCCTATATGTTCAAATTTTGGAGTCATGTGGAATTTAACAATAATAACTAATTTATATAGAATTTATAAATGAAATTTTGGATTCTTAAAATTTCAATCCTAAAATCTCACTACCCTTTAAATATAAGATTTCTAATTTCTGTATGACCCTAAGGATATATATGTTATTAAAAATTAGTTTTCCTTTTCCGCAAAACTCAAATACAAAAACCTTTACACTATAAATAATAAATAAAATAAATTGAAAAGCTTAAACTGTAAAATAAAATTAATGGAACAAATAATAGGGAAATAAAAGTAAAATAAATTAAGAGTAAGAATGCAAGTCCGGTATGGTGAAGCACGTCAAAGACGATGTCCTAAAGTCTTTGTACGTAGTCTCCCTATATGCAGGTACTGATAGTATACAAGAATCCAAGATATGACCTCAAAATACACAAGTTTAAGGTCCGTTATGAGCATGTTCACAGTTGAATATATGTCTCCAAATCATAGAACCATTGGCCAAAAAACAAAGAAAGTAGAGAATGCATGAAAGTAGGAGAAGAGATGTAGAGAGAATTAGTCGTGTGTCAAATGTGAATAATGAGTTAAATAAAAAAAATTAAGGCATTAAAAAATAGACTGAAAAATAAAATGTTATAACCCCGCAGTAAATAAAAGAAAACAACCAAAATAAATAAAATAAAATTTACAATTCAAAACTGTAAACTTTGAAAAGCTTTTAAATACCAACATAATCCTAGTCGGTCAACCTCTTATTATGTGCTTTTTCCATCCTATTTTGTAATTAAGCATGTAGATTACTTGCATGAAACTTCTAAGTGGTTAAGAGTATTTACCTCTTCACTCGAGATCAAATATTCAAATTTTCTCACCTTCCATATTACTTGTATTAAAAAAAACATGTGGATTACTATCTAATAAATTGTCTGAGAGAAAAAGAAAAAGAAATGAGAGAGAGAAAAGAGAAAAGGAGGACAAGAACGGTGAGGTGAATGGTGACAGGGGGTCTAGTCGATTATCCATCTCTTCCTCAGTAACAGTAACAATGGTACTACTACTACTACTAGTGGGGGTTCATATTCCTCACGCGCCATATCTCCCCATCAAGGGTCAAATTCCAAGTTCCAACCAAGAAAAAGAAAGCCCGTATCCTTTCCTTTTACCATTCAGGAGAATCTCTAAATTTGAGTCAAATTATAGTTAAAATAGCTAGAAAGCTATTATAGCAAACCACTTAAAAGACGTTTCTTCTAGCAATGATCTCTATTTTGGCTAATATGAAATATTTTATTATTATTTTCTCCTTATCTTTCTCTATCTTTCTCTTGCAAATCCAATATATTAAAAAAATAGGAAAGTAGAAACCCAACCCCACCAACCTTCCAAATGTCTCTATCTCTCTCTCCCTTTTTTTCTCTCCTCCTAGCCAAATTCTCTCTCCTCCTTGCTAGATGTAACAAGCCAAAAGTTGGTTCTCCAAAATAGAGAGCCAAGTATGGAATTTGCTGGAGGATGATTTTCCTTCTTTTTAGCCAAAGTAGCTAGAGATGAGAGAATAGAGTCTGTTGAAGATGCTCTAAATGGATGTGAAATTGTCAAACTTATGTTTTGACTCAGTGCCTATGCCCCAACAATGATTTTTAAGAATGGTGAAAGGTAATTGTGAGCTATTGATGTAAGTAGAATCAATAATATATTAATCGGTTGTAGTTAACATTGCGCGAATGTATGAGCGACTAACAGTAGAACTGCTTGGTTGCAACGAGGAGTAATAAGTGGTTGGGTTGCTCGCTTATTGTGAATTGTGAAATGTGTGTGTGTGGTGCACTCTGAAGGGTCAGTGCTGCTCGTTGACCACTTTTTATTTGCTGCTTGGATAATCATGACAGTTCCATGTCACCCATCTTAGCCATATTGATCATCATCAACATTCTATCACTGGACTGGAGGAATTCATTGATGGAGGCCCTTTGCATTATTTCTGACTGGTTTCATAATTGTCATCCCTGTTGGCTACTTTGGGTCAAAAGTACCATCAAATTTTGGGATGTTGGAATTGGTAGAGATATTTGAGGTAATAGTTTCAACTGTTTCTTGAGGGCAGAATGATGGATGAAGAAAGAAGAAAATTTGACAGCAAATAGCATGAAATCTTCATTTCATTGGGGAATCTGATATTGAAGTGTTTTCAACTGGATAATCAATCATCATCCATACAATTTACACCGCAAACAACATGAATTATTCTGGTCAATTCGGGTTGCATTTAAACAAAATTCATGTCTCAATGGAATTAACTTTGAAGAGGTATAATCTGCAGAATTCACATTCATCAAACCAATGGAAGCCTACTCCAGATAAAAGGCAAGTAGGGTGGAAAGATGAAAATCTCATATATCAAATTACATAGGTTTTTCTATTCAAAAAAAATTACATAGGTTTTCATCAGATCTTTATCACAACTCTATATATCAAAGGCAAAAACGTTGCACTAGCACCTAAACCTTTTTGAAGGTTGAGGCTGTTACTTGTCAGTGAGAATGTCAAAGCTATACACTGCCAGAGTCCCCAAAAAACCAAATTTCATGGGCAAGGAAGACCAAATGCATAATTTGAACCAATCGTTGTTTTACCAGCATCCATAAATTCCCAACCTCCAAGCAAGAAGCTGCTCCAAGCATCCACCTTTGACAAAACATGAATGAAGTAATTCTGTAACGATAAATTACATAAAGAAGTAAAACTACTGCGACATTCATGAGCAGCTCAACCAGTGTGCATATTCATGAACAGCTTTGTTCAACTTCTACTTCCACAGGCAACAGCTTCTTCCTCCACATTGTCATAAAACAAGCTCAATTTACTTATTGCAACAGCCTCTCCAAATAGGGATGCTCTTGTAGATTTCAAAATACGCACTTCAACATAATCACCAACTATGGGATTCCTTTCCTCATTTGAATCAGCATCTCGATGTGGTAACAGCATGTTAGCGAAAGAAACTCTATGGCCTCTATCACTCTTGCCAATGAGTTCTGTATCCGGAGCTCTCTTATTGGGTCCTTCTACTAAGACGAGTTGGGTAGTTCCCACCTGTGAGTCATAACACTGACCTGTGCTCTCACGGAAAGCCTCGATAAGTTCAGTCAGCCTCCTCTGCTTCACTTTCTCTGGAACATCATCAACATAGTTTCTATGTGCATGAGTTTTCTCCCTCATGCTATATGCAAACATGTAAGCCATATCATAACCAACAGCCTTTACAAGGCTCAGTGTGTCTGCATGCTCCTCCTCTGTCTCCCCACAAAATCCTGTAATTAGAAACAAACATGTTAGAAGGGAAAAACACATCATATGCTGAAAGAAAAAAGAAAATATTGTAGGTTACAGGTGGAAAATTGATAAGAAAGAACATTTCAACCGATCAGTTCAGATTTATAAAATCCAGACCAAACACTGAAAATAGATAATAAAATCAGGACACCATAAAAAGGTGAGAAAGAAAGAAACCAGATATCGCAAGTAAAAGCCTCTTTCCAATATGATTTGATACCTACTACAGTACCTTGTAAAAGATTTGCACTGGGCACCGAAAACCATACATATAGAAATGCTTAAGCAAAACATTTTAAGAACTCAGTTAGATTCATAGTAGACATAGAAAAGTACAAGCTGGAATTTTCTTCTCACCCAAAGTTGATAGCAAGTTTTGTAAGCAAGATTAACAAAATTGAATAGAACTCTGACAAGACCTCTTACCGCAGATGAAATCACTGCTGATGCCCACATCTGGAATAATTCTCCGAATCTTTTGCACAAGATCTAAGTATGCCTCACGGGTATAGCCCCGACGCATTCTTTCTAGCACTGTGCTACTTCCAGTTTGAGCAGGCAAATGGATAGATTTGCAAACATTGGGTCGTTCTCTCATTATATACAGTAGCTCATCAGGGAAATCTTTCGGGTGCGGGGATGTGTATCTAAATCTCATCTCTGGAAATTCTGTGGAAAGTCGATCCAAGAGATCAGCAAAACGTGAACCTACTTTTTTCACCTTGCACATGCTGGAAAAGCCTTCACTGTATCTCCAATTGGTTCCTGTTTCAACTTCCTTTTCATACTCAGAGGCATCATTGTAGCTGTTTACATTCTGGCCTAGCAGTGTTACCTCCTTCACACCTTCTTCCCAAAGCTCTGCCACCTCCCTCACAATTGATTCCACAGGACGTGAGCGCTCTCTGCCTCTTGTGAAAGGAACAATGCAAAATGAGCACATATTGTTGCAACCCCTCATAACAGAAACAAAAGCACTAATTGAATTTTTGGCAATTCGAACCGGACTAATATCAGCGTAAGTCTCTTCCAGTGAAAGAAGAGTATTGATTCCTTTCTGCCCATAGTCCACATCTTCTAATAATCTTGGCAAGTCTCTGTACGCATCAGGCCCACAAACCACATCAACCATTTTGTCTGCATCTAGTATCTTGTCCTTTAACCTCTCGGCCATACATCCCAAAACTACAACTTTTGGAGGGCGTTTGGACTGCGACCTCCCTATTTTAACATTGCTTTTCCAGTGCCTTTTGAGAAACCAAAAGTAATTAAGCCGCTGCCACACTTTCTGTTCGGCATTGTCCCTAATAGCACAAGTGTTAATGAAAATAACCTCTGCATTCTCAGGAACATCAACAACTTCACTATACCCAGCATTCTTCATAATAGACAGAACGATCTCCATATCATTAATATTCATTTGACACCCATAAGTCTCATGATAGATACGGCCCATTGGAGGAACTTCTGAAACTTCCGTAGCTGTTACATTCCTAGACATAAAAAAGAGGGAAAAAAAAAAAGAAAAAAAAAGGAGAGAGATATTTGAAGTCTGAGATACAGATCATAAATATGGAAATCGGATGTAAGAACATTCAAACTTTTTAATATTTGTTGGGTTGTCTTTGTATATCCATCTACGGTCTCTGAACTATCAGAATACAATAGGACATTTAATTTCCAAATTTCTCCACAACGGCAGAACATCACAGTATTATTTTAGATCATACGCACTAGCATTTCTTATATCAAAATTTCAACTTAACGTGCATCTCCTATAACTCAACCGTCAGCTAATTTTGAGTGCTTAAAGAATTGTTTTGTGCAGTATTTGTAAAACACAGCTTCCATGAGCTATATAAAATCATGTCTTTATAAGAAAAATCCGCAAATGCCAAATGATAAGCCACAAAGACTATTGCTTTAAGACTTTCTGAGACAACCCAATCCCAATAACTGCATAAAGCCCTGAAACATTAACCAATTCATTGAAATTTCAAAATGAGAATGTGAACTCACTGGGGCTGGGCTTCAGAAGGGGTGAGAGCAGCCTGAGCGACGAAGTAACGGAGGCTTGGGCTCTCAGACTGGTTCGGGAGAGAAGAAGGGTTAGGGTTAGACTGAGAGAAGCTTCTGGAGAAATTGAGACCAAGATTCCTCCTTTGCGGCCGAGGCGTCAGCTGGTGGTGGTGGTAGCTGCGGAAGCTGGACTTTTCTGGTCTCCAATTGAGAAACCTGAGAGTGAAGCAGCATGGTCTCTGGAGCTTCAGGCGCAGAGCACAGTGAGGCTGGTTCAGGATTGAGGAGAGGGACGAGAGCGACGACGCCATTGGTGAGATACTGCTCGTGCTTCGCAGCTTTCTGCGTCAGAGAGAGTTGGATAGGGATTACAGTTTACGACTGAGGAGAAAGAAACCCGGTAATATTACGAAAACCGACATGTCGTTTATTTAGTTAGGCCCGGTCCAATCAGACCTCTCAGTTGCGTATAAATATGGAAGACCAAATTCACTTTCATTTAAGGGAGCTGAAACTCTGAAACTCTGAAACTGAAACTGAAATTGCAAAAATGGAGAGGTTGAGATTGAGAGCTACCGGTCGCTTCTTTAGATACTGTTCTAATAGATCACTCTTTGATCGCCGATTGAACACTAATTCTGAGAATTCAATCCACAACTCTACTTCAGGTATTTTACAATAGAAAAGAAACACTCTTTTTCAATCTCCAATTTGAGTACCTTTCTATCAAATGCTATTTTCTCTCTCTATTATAGTTTGAAAGGAAGAACTGGGTTTGATGAAATATGAGGAATATGATCGTTTGGAATTTGAGAAATGTTTCGTTTGGTTGCTCAGAAAACAGAAATGGTCTTGAAGAAAATGAAAAATATGACTTTTTGTTTGTTGGGTTATTATTGGAGCTCAATGCTGCTGGTGTTTAATTTGTTAAACTATGGACGTGTGGATTACTTTCTTGTAAAATTAATAAGGAATTTTCATCCGAAATAGGTTATGCGCATGGCTTTGGCAAGGATTGTAGAGATTTCCATTTCTTTAGTGATAATCACAAGCGGAATGTTCAGACATGTTTTGGCTTCTTAAGATATCAAGGAGTGACTTTCCGAGATTCTGCGGAAAAGTGTCTTCTTGAAAAGACAAGGAGA
The DNA here is from genome assembly GCF_965620075.1 of Prunus avium. Classification (NCBI taxonomy): domain Eukaryota; kingdom Viridiplantae; phylum Streptophyta; class Magnoliopsida; order Rosales; family Rosaceae; genus Prunus; species Prunus avium. Next base: position 33,011,732 of record NC_142290.1, on the reverse strand, counting down.
TTTCAATACCGAGGTTTTGGTTCTTTGGCGGCAAAGGTGCAGAGGAATCCTTCTTTTTCAACGTTAAATTATGATGATATCAGCTATTTTAAGGAAATATTAGGGGAGAAGGGTGTAATTGAGGATGAAGAGTGGCTGGCGACTGCAAATACAGACTGGATGCACAAATACAAAGGCTCAAGTAAGCTTCTGCTGCAACCTCGGTCCACTGAGGAGGTTGACTTCTTCTCTTCCAGGAGTCTTATTATTACCATACAAGTTTCCAGGATTCCTATAGCTCACTCTTAAAAGCCTGAGTTTTCATGTGTGTATGTCTCAATTGCTTTTGATAGATGTATTACAAATTAAGGACTTCTATGTATTTATTTCTCCCTTGCAGGTCTCACAGATTCTTAAATATTGTAATTCCAGATGCTTGGCTGTTGTTCCTCAAGGTGGGAATACTGGTCTTGTGGGCGGAAGTGTTCCAGTTTTTGATGAAGTAATGTGGTTTGTTCTGCTTCTTTAATGGATGAGAGTGGTTATTTATCGGTGGCATTTTCTAGCATCTACCTAAGTTTGAAAAATGAGAGCTTTATCATCTTATTATTGTGACATAATATATTATATACTATGTACAGGCTGTGTAGTTTTGTTAAAGATCTATCATACTTCTGATATTTTCACCTGAGTAGCCTTCTGTATTTGCAGGTGATTGTCAATATGAGTTTGATGAATAACATAATATCTTTTGACAAGGTAGACATTCAGTGCTAAGTATTTAGTCCGGTGCTCCAACAATTCATGAAGTCAATTTTTCAAATGGTTGCAACAGTAAAACTGCATGCTTATGAAGAGATTCTCTGATCCCTACTTTCAGGTGAGTGGTATTCTGGTATGCGAGGGAGGATGCATATTGGAAAATCTGATTACTTTCTTGGACAACCAAGGGTAATTTCTGTAAACTATCACTTTCTTTGCTAACAGGACCTGCAATGACAGGATCAAAGGCCATAAAACAGGGCTACAACTTAATTTATTAGTTGCACGTTCTCCTCATGATTTGCCCACCGCTCTTGTCCTTATTAGTAATTACATGTTTCATTTGTAGATTCTTATCTCTGGTTGTGCAATTTACTTATAATCCAATTTTGGCATATGTACTACTTTAAACTCTTAGATTGTCGCACATTTCCCCCCTTTTTGAATTATGCCCCATGGAAATCTAGATATTCATGTTCTTGTCATATTTAAGCACTTTATGCTTCCATTCAGATTTATTATGCCACTGGACTTAGGTGCAAAAGGAAGCTGTCAGATTGGTGGAAACGTTTCGACCAATGCAGGTGGTTTGCGCCTTGTCCGCTATGGATCACTTCATGGAAACGTACTTGGTGAGGAATTCACATAACTTTGATGTTTGACAGTCATCTGCTTCAAACCTCATTGGTTATCTTAGTTTAAATTGCATATGACTTTTCACCAATAATTATGGACTTCTGCCAAAACAAATAATTTTTTGATTTCTGAAGTATTTAAGAGCTGGTAGAAACTTGATATTTTGCAAATGGCATGGTTCTTAGAGAATCTTTTGTTAATAGTTGTTCTGCACTGAAGTATATTATATTTTACCGTATCTCACAGGTCTAGAAGTTGTTTTGGCTGATGGTAATGTTATTGACATGCTTGGGACTTTACGCAAAGATAATACTGGGTATGACCTAAAGCATTTGTTCATAGGTATGTACTGAACACTTAAATTGTTTTTTATTTCTGTGTAGAAGACTATGATTTTTTAGTGATGATGTGATCGTATAATTTTTGTTTATCACTAATGTAGGCAGTGAAGGATCTTTGGGAATTGTAACCAAGGTTTCCATACTTACCCCTCCGAAGTTATTTTCAGTAAATGTAGCTTTCCTTGCATGCAGCGATTACTTTAGCTGCCAGGTAAGATAGTTTCTTTGACAGGAAATTGTCGCGCTTCTTCATAAGTTCTGCTAAATTAAGCCCAGTAGAATGCGGATATTGATATCCAGTTGTTATTATTATTTTACAAGTTCATCACTTTTTTAGCTCATTTCTCCCGCTTAAAAAAGTGGTTCCTCACCTTTACTCTATAATGTTTATCAGAAACTTCTAATGGAAGCAAAGAGGAAACTTGGGGAAATTCTATCTGCCTTTGAATTTTTGGATAGCAAGTCATTGGATTTGGTGAGCTTTCTGCGACAGATTAGATATTTTCATTATTGGTGCATATCAAGCTTTCAGGTTTCATAGTTTTTCTTTGTTTTTGCTTTTTTTGAATTTTGAGGAACTTAGTGTGTGCTCAACATCTGTAGTTACAACAAACTATATCACCGTCTCTGTTTCGACTTCGATGCAAGTATGGTCCTATTATCATATGCTAGCACTTGTAGCAGTGAAGTGGATGGATGCATAGCATATTGCCTAACATAGCCTTGCTGCCTTATCACTGTTTCATTTTGAACCCTACTCATTGTATTTTACATAGCAGGTTCTAAATCACTTAGATGGTGTTCGGAACCCATTACCTCCCACAATGCACAAATTTTATATTTTGATTGAGACAACAGGCAGTGATGAAACTTACGACAGGTAACCTCTTTTCCACTTGTAATTATTCACCTGCTTGAATAAGAGTGCTTTAACCCTAGCTTAATTAATTTTCTTTAGCATTGAGGTCTAGTTCCTCATTGGCCCCTCTTGGTGGTCCTGTGGTCCTGCAAAGATATCTCCATTTTTATTTCTACTTTTAAACACCTTATTTTGAAACAAGTTAGGGTTTAAAGAAAACTGACACATAACTGGAAATAGAATCTCTATTGTTATTCAGTATCTTTGCTTTTTAGTTAACAATTATTGGCATGCTCATAATCATAAAAATCACATGAGTTATTTGGATACAGACAGAAGCTTGAGGGCTTCCTGCTTCATGCAATGGAAGCTGGTTTGATTTCTGACGGAGCTCTAGCACAAGACATAAACCAAGCATCATCATTCTGGCATATACGTGAGGTACTCTTTTTTCTTTTTTCTTTTCCTCTTCAATCCAAGCCTCGTCCTTGGTTTTAAATTCTCATATTCATGATTATTCAATATGGTGCTTTGCATCCATGAGTCAGGAAGCGATACTAATCTTCATTAGAGAAAACCACTTTTTTCTCGCTTCTGGACCTGTATTTTACTTGCTTTGGTCTCAATTATCAGTGTTGATCGATATACGATAAAAAAATTCACTTTTTTCTCTCATCTCATGATTACTTTTTCCTTATGTTTCTATGCATTCTTATTCTTACTATTCAACCATTTTGACTTTTTCTGTCTGAGAAATTGGTGGCAGGCGGGAAATGTAGCTGCAGGATTGTTAATATATTCCTATCAATCGTTTTCTTGTCATTAATAACCATTTAGTAAGAATAGCAATAATTTCAGCCGTCAGGTCATTAAGATTTTCAATGATCATTATCCCCTTTTTGATATCCATGAAGAAGCAAATATTTACGTCTTTTCGTAAGCATTGGTCATATATATATGGTGGCAGGGAATACCAGAAGCATTGATGAAAGCAGGAGCTGTTTACAAATACGATTTATCATTACCTGTTGAAAAGATGTATGATCTTGTTGAGGAAATGAGAACTAGACTCAGTGAGTAAATGCTTCTTATTGCTTACAATAATTGAAATATTCTTTAGCTTCTTGCTGCAGTGGCCATACCTATCCAATTTAGGGGTTGAGTGGGTTTGGGTGTGGACATACACTTGCGGGTAGTCCCTTGAAAGGGTGGTACTGTTTCAATGGTGCCCTTGTCAAGTATGACACCAGTTTAGGGATTTTATTTAGTTTTATTATTATTCTTTTGTGCAATGTGATCCTGCGACATCTATATTTATTTGGATTGTGGAAGATAATTTTTTTAATAGTAATTTTGAGTATACACTTTTTGTATTGTTTAAATCTTTAGGTGATTCAGCTAATGTAGTTGGATATGGCCATCTTGGAGATGGTAATTTGCATCTTAATATTTCAACTGCACAGTATGATGATGGGGTAATTTCCTTGTTCCTTAATTATAGAGCTATTCGTACATTTTATTTGGTGGAGTTTAATTAATATCTTCAGTGCATCTGTAGATTTTGACACAAATCGAACCCTTTGTCTACGAGTGGACATCTAAGCATCATGGGAGCATTAGTGCAGAGCACGGCCTTGGACTGATGAAAGCTAATGAGATTTTCTACAGCAAGCCAACTGCTACTGTGAGTGTTATGTGAAATATGAGATGGAGAGTGACCTGCTTGGTGTTCTCTTCTCTCTACTTACCCATTGAGACTCTGCAGTTTCTTTATATAAAATGTCTAAACACAGAATCTGCTTGGACAGGTGAGCCTGATGGCTTCCATCAAGAAAATGCTGGACCCCAAAGGGATACTCAATCCGTATAAAGTTCTTCCGCACTCTTAGTTCTTAGCCCTGAAGTAAAGTTTGTGAATATTCTTTCCATTCTTAATTTTAACATGACTGTTTCCTAGAGAGTGATCTCGCATTTGTTTGTGAGATTGAGATGCGTAGAGCAAAAATGGCCAATGACCGACGCCAGCCAAAACATGGAATTGGGAGATGACAAATAATCATGGGAAACATTTTCTTGAACACTGGTTTAGATGTTCTATAAGAATCTCATGTAAATAAAAGTTAGAAAATGCTATATTTTTCAAAGAGTTTATAAATAGTCACTCTTTAATCTTCACGGTCGAGGTTTTGTTGGAAGGTGACAACTTGCAACTTCACAGCTTGCTCAAGTCGACGTCAACCCGATGTCATAGTTTTCGGCCCCGGGGTTCAAAATCCGGCCAAAGAGGTCGGAAAATGTCCGGCTTGCCGCTTGGGATTAAATAATGGATTGGCCACGATTTGTTCTATTCCATGAGACACAGTGCATGCACTTAAACATTGACGCTTTGACATAACATCTTTTGGCGTTTGAGTTAAGGCATTGGCTTTGTTGCTACTTTCCACTTCCATCTGGAAACAAACGGGATTTTGGCAAAATAAAGTTGACCATTACATAACATTGACCTTTGAATTATCCAGTCTACTAATATCGTCAATGATAAATTGGAATATCTAAATTTTTTTGGCCATCAAATTGGAATGTCTATTTGCATCTAGTTCTTTATTCACAACATTATTTTTTAATTTTAATTTTAATTTTTACTTTAAAAATTAATTAAAAAATAAAAAACTTTAAGGTCCATGGTATACACTACGATTTGATCATCACTCATAAAAAAAGATTACTTGTAATGGATTTTAAGAAAAGAATCTCTTGCCTTCCCAAACGTATAATGAAACCAAACATTGGAAGATTGCGCATGAAAGACTTTGCAATGGACAAATTGTCCTGCAACATTTCCATTAATCAAGGCTGGAATATGCTAAATCCTAATTGGCCTCACCAGATACAAACTTTATATTGATAACCTAGAGGTAAAGTGAACTGGAGGCAATGACATAGCCACCTAAGAAAATGGACACAAATTAAAAAAATATGAGGCATTATTTGGTTTTCTTCTTTACTTTTTACTTTCTACTGCTTATTGTGGACATTGAAACACTGCTTTTGAGTTTGACTTGGCCTTTACTCCAGCCGCCGACCACGTAGACTCGATTATAGAACAATAGTTTTAAGTATCGAAGGTGAAAGAGGTATCAAGTTCGAATCACTCATTCTTTTTCTGGTAAAAGAAGAAGAGAAAACAATAGTCTTAAGAATCAAATTCTTGAAGAAAAGTCACTTACTAATTATTTAACTTATCCACCTGCTTGTGGAAGTGCTTGTTTCAAAGGAATATTTGGCAAATTGGCACAACGTGGATATGCATGAAGTTGGGTGGAAAGTGGAACCCTACTTCAAAGATACTGAGAGAATCACTAACTGCCTTTCGGCTTTCACTTTGTGGAGCTCAACTCACAAACTAAAAAACTATAGCCTGTGCGCCTAAGTGTCTCTGTTTTTTTCCTTCTTTTCTTTCAAAGCAAAATGCCCATTTGAAGTGGCCAATGCATATGCTGAAAATATGAAAGATGATTGCCAATTGGTCCAACCAAGAGAATCAATTCAAGTAGTGACAATAGGATCCAATTCCCCAAATCTAATCAACAATGGAACAATCTACAAGTGAACAAATTTAAATCAAAACTGAATCCATTAAGATTCATAGCTTAAAAAGACGTGAGTTAGACCAGTTGATTATGATATGAGACATGAGTTAGACCAGTTGATTATAATATGAGGTTCGAATGCTCTATTTCTCTAAATTAGAGTAGTTATCTATTGTATTATAAAAAAAAAGTGTTTGCATGCAATATGAACTCATATTACAATTCTTTTTTGGATTTTAATTGAACAATATAAAACATAATAAGTGTCCAAACACTTGAGGGAAAAGTCCTACAACTACCAATGAAAAACTCTAAAATAAAAAAACAAAAGAGAGAGACGATGTGATTGGTAGGTAAAAGGAGGCTACGACGTCGTTTAGCGAGGCGCGTAAAGTAACCTCGTCACTGTGAAGAGCCACCTTGGCGAGATAACAATAAGAAAAAAAAAATATAAGTAAACAAATCGGATATGGTGGGGAACACAGACGAGTTGTGAAACCGTGCCCGCCCGGTCCCTCTTTGTCCCTTTCGCCTCGCTCGTCAACACCACCACCACCATCATCACATTCTAATATCTCTCTCTCTCTCTCTCTCTCTCTCTCTCTCTCTCTCGGCCATTTTCTAGAGAAAAAGCATGACCAGCTCCTCCGCCTCCGGTCGCAAGGTTTGCCCTAATTTCACGAGCAGTACAATCTCAGAAGCGCTTTCTTGTGCAATTTCTGTTTTTTGGTTTATTTTTGATTGGGTTTCTTTGTTTTTGTTTTTGATTTTGGGTTTTTTCTTTTGTGTTCGTTTTTGAATTTTCAGACTTTGAGTAAGATTGCTTGCAATCGGCTCCAGAAGGAGCTCCTGGAGTGGCAGGTCAATCCCCCGGCAGGTTTCAAACACAAAGTCACCGATAATCTCCAAAGGTCTTCTCTTTTTTTACTTTCTGTTTGTTTGCCTAGAAAGAAAATTCAACGGAATTAGAGGAGGATAAGAATTTATAACTTATGCGTCTCACACTTATTGCCGTTTTCGCTTTTCTGTTTAAATTTCCTTTCTTTTTTTCCTCCTTAACAGTTTTATTTGGGGAATGAACTCTTTGGGGGTTTATGATGTCTACTTTTGCTCTTCAATGTTTATGCTTTTCTGCTTCAATTACTTCAATTCAATTCATTATTGTGCTGTGGGATTTGTGATGCAAAGGTGGGTGATTGAAGTCAATGGAGCCCCTGGAACTCTCTATTCTAATGAGACCTATCAGCTTCAGGTAGATTTCCCTGAGCATTACCCAATGGAAGCCCCACAGGTTCGTGCAAATCCATCAGTTTGTGTGATATGCATTTGCTTGAACATATATCTACAAATCATTTTATGTTGGGTAGATTTTGATTTCCATAAAACTGTTGATTTAACCTGTTTTGGTCTGAATCCTTGTGGTGGGATGAACAGGTTATATTTATCCCTCCGGCTCCACTGCATCCTCATATTTATAGCAACGGTCATATCTGTTTAGGTAATTTATGGGTTCCAGTTAAGCTTTTGATGTCATAAGTTACTGAAATTTGCTCTGTTTTGTGATAACTGATATGTGATTTGTACATAGTTAAATCATCGATCCTTTTTCTTCTTGGGTACGAGGATTATTTCTTTTTTTCTTTCTTTTTCTTGATTTGGTATTCATCATTTGTTAAAAGTGACAGTCTTGTCCTCATAATGGACTTGAATCATCCTTTGTTGCTTTTTTTTACACGTAAGTTTTTTATCATTACTTGAAAAATATGTAGTCAATGTTTCACTTCAACCTCAGTTTCTTATCAAAACATTTCTTGCTGAAAATATTTAGTTAGCTGAAACAAATTTTTTGTGAGATAATAATAAACTTTACTCCTTTATTGGCTGTTGTGAAAGCCTTGTGAGGACACTATTGCAAAATGGGGAAGGAAGAAGCGGGGGGGAAGGGGGGCGTAGATAGACTGTTTGGAGCCATATCTACTGACTTGGTTGTGAAATTGTTTTCGTGACTTATATTGCATAGTAAGGCTAGCCTTGGAAATCCTGCTGAATGGTGATTTTTGCTGTAGGTTTGGTTGTTCACTGCCAGCTTGGATATGTTTAGTCTGTTAGTTCAGATTAATTTTTATGTAATGGAGATTTTAATCATATAGCACTAAAATTAAAGATGGTATAGTATCACAGCAGCCTTAAGTTGTCATTTTTCATTGCTGACTTCGTGGTGTATCAAACATTCTTTATCTCCCAGGAAACTTGATCCGTTATGAATCCAATGAGTTAAAGTTTAAGTTACATTGTATTTAAAAGAATATGATTTTTTTAGTTTTACCCTTGCTGCCTCACCTGATGTGCTCTTTTGTTGATATGGAATTTTGTAGATATTTTGTACGATTCATGGTCACCAGCCATGACTGTTAGTTCCATCTGTATTAGCATTCTCTCCATGCTGTCAAGCTCCACCATGAAGGTTTGTGTTCCACTTTTTTCTGCAGCTTGGTGTTTTCAAATCTTTTAACTAGCAAGTCTTTTCCCCCTCTCCATTAATATACAGAAAAAAACTATGAAGTATATCATGTCCAGTCACATTTTTGACACTGATTGCATGAGGGTATGCTTCCAATTTATTCTGCTAAAATACCAATCATTATATTGTAAACATTTGGCATGCCCCTTAAGGCATTTGCAATTAAATGGTATGCTAGATTGAAATATGTAGGGGATATGTATCTAAAGCACTTTGTACATGCCTGCAGCAACGTCCTGAAGATAATGACCGATATGTAAAGAATTGTAGAAATGGCAGATCTCCCAAGGAGACGAGATGGTGGTTTCATGATGATAAAGTGTAATTACCCATGCACCGTCTTCCGTCATGAGTTCAAGAAATTAGAGTAGTTGGCTTTTCTGTTCAAAGGATGACGAAGACAAAAGAAAAAGCATTATAAGAAACTGGGGTTTGTCCCAATTGCTCAATAACTCTTTATAGATTGACAATGCCCGGTACTTGTAAAGCAAAGGGAACAATTTGTGTTTCTACTGATTTTTAAGGAACAAACTAAGGTCAGAGGAAGTTGCTTTAAGCTCATAATTTAAGTACCTTTCTTCCTCCTGTGTTTTCTTTTTCTAGAGGTAACTCCCGCCTCCCTTCAGAGAAGTAGGTGTTGGCATGTATGTTTTCTTGATTGTTATACCATGCTATTACTGTCATGTCGAGTGTCGAGTGTCGAGTTCAAAATTTTTGTATGTTTTCATTTGTTTGTGCAATTTGCATACAGTATGCCTTTGGAGAGCATCTCCTGACCTAAAAATGAGGTCATGTGAGGTCATCTTTAATAAAATTCCTTAGATTAATCTAACGGCACATATAGTTAATAATCCTAACTCTCACTCATGCTCCTCTTTTTACTCAAACAAACCCTTTTTTTTTGGGTTTGAATCGCGAGGTGGTCTTGGATGGGCCCCAACTATGGGTGGCACCTTTAAGCCTTGTCTGCCGCGCAAATCTCACGGCCTGGAGTTCCGGGCCGAGGGGATGTGCGTTAACACGGGGTTTCCTGTTTTTGGGTGCGGAGCGGTTGTGCGCGGGCGTGCCAGCACTGTTTACCGTGCGTTGATGTTTAGGTGAGTGTTGGATGGGTGAATGGTGCGCCTGTTTGATCTGTCTTTCTGGTCAAATGATTGTAGCCGAGAGAGGAACTGGTCTCGGCTGTTAGGTTCACGGCCTGAACTACAAGGCCGTCGAGTGATGGTGTTGGTGGTGGGTTTTGGGCGGTGCTCCGGCGCGCTGCTCAGGGAGCGACGGTCGTGTGATATATGAGGTGAGTGAACGAACAAACAGAGATGGTGCTCCGGCGCCTTGAAAATCAAGGGTCGTATGATATATTGATGAATGGATTCTGCTTACAACCTAACACTACTCCTAGGAAAGCAAGTAAAGATATTGAAAGTGCATTACAGAAGAAAATAAGTTGCTCCGTGGGAGGCTTGTTTTGGTGTTTGAACCCTTTGAATGTAGCTTGAGCCTTGTATTTATAGGAAGAGTCCCTGGATGAGTAATCGAGGCTGAATTTGCGCATAGTGGAGTCTGATTAGCGCAAGTGGGTAGTCCAATCGACATTTGGGATCGTGAAGTATGGTGATGAGACCCCAGAAATCCTGGTGAATCTCGGCCGCCGCGCTCAATCGTGGGTTCTGAACCTCTGGCCGTGGAGACGCATTTATGGCCTGGATAGCTGGTGAACCAACATCTCAAGCTATCAGAATTCTTGTGAGAATGTCCACGTCTAATCACTCTGATCTTCATCACCAAATCCTGACTTCAGTCACTTCCCACCTTCCCTCATGCATTAAATGCTACTTTGTGGCCAATGGGTTTTGCTGCATTAAACAGGCACTACTTCATTAAATGAAGCCTGGGACCCTGCTGTCACGTGATGATTTGCCTTTAATGTCTTGGCCGCAATTTTGTTCGGTCTCGGCCTCGGCCTATGCTTGAGGCCGAGATGATCATGCCTTAGCATTTCTTCTTTTATTCTTTAAGGAAGGCGAATATGCCCTGACGAAACGCTGCGTTTCAACCTCTGCGAACAAGTGCCAGGGCCGAAAGGAAGGGCTCCTTCGGCCAGCTCGTGGCCGTGATTTATCAGGCACAAACAAGCCTTAATCACAACCCAGACTAATCCCCGCTCACACCGGGTCGACCTGTAAGGGGTAAAGTATTGGTCAAAGTGGTGACTCCATACGAGAGCAGGGATCGAACTCCTGACCTCTCTTAAGGAATGAGAGTGCCGAACCACTCACACCAACTACCTTGGTTTCAAACAAACCCTTTCAATTTGCAAAAATAAAAATAAAAATAAAAAGAATTTCAACTCTTGTCTTCCTTCCTCTCCAGTAATCTTCTCCTCCTCCTCCTCTTGCTCTTTTTCACAGATGATATAATCTTCTTCTTGTGTCTATTGTTTAACTAGATTTCAAATTTTTTATTTGAAATTTTTTTTATTTATAGAAAATTGGTAATTACTCATCAGAAAACAATTTGGATGTTCTTTCTTTGATTGTGTAGCTTTCTAATGCAAATAATTTGGATGCTAAGGGCTGTGCCCCCTTAGATTTTTATTTATTTAATTTTTTTTAGTTTTATATTTTGAGTAATCGCTTAGAATTAATAGTGAAATATGAAGTAGACTCCATTTCTGTTTGCTTGGTGAAAGATTTTAAGCAAGATATATTGCACAAACTTATATAAAATTTGGAAAATTAATCCAATTTGATGTTAACATTCTCCCCTGAACCATAAATCTTTTATGTCATAAGTATTATTATGACAGTAATCACTACAATAAACTAAAGCAAAAAAGGGATTCTTTTGTTCGCTGTTTGGAATTGCTAATGTGTGATGGAGATATTGAAGGTGTCTCTGTTAACATAATTTGAAACTGGGGAAGGATATAATAGTGAAATTAAATAAGCTTGGTTTGCACAGCAACACCGCACAAAAACCTTCTAATAAGCATGTAATAAGTAAGCTTGATGTTCATGGCAGGAAGACAAATTTTTAGTTCTTGTACATTTATGGTTTGCTATCACAATAGTAACAGTATACACTTACAACATGAAATTCATGCTAAAAGAAATGAAATTTGCGACCCTAACAAATTAGTTGGTTTTCACAGAACCAGCATAAAAATTTCATGCGTGGTTCTCTGCTGCACGAGCTCACGAGCCTTTCCAACAGGGCACAGGCTAGCCTCTCTGCTGAGTAGAAGACGCTAACACGCGTGCAAGAAACTTTTTCTATCAACATATGCCCATCTAATTTTTTCTTTGTAAATATTGATCAAGGCTTTTATTATTATTATTATTATTATTATATATTTATCAGGCATGTATCGAAAGAAATATTTTTTGAAAAATTACACAAACTCGTAAGATATAACGCAGTTAACCCCTAAGAGAGAGAGAGAGAGAGAGAGAGTACAGAAGATAAAAAAAAACTACTAATATACACAATTATTACCCCATGAGGTATAATTTTATGAACATACATTTTCTTCTCGTTTCAATAATTTACCATCTTTAATTGAAAATTGGAAATAAAAAGCTATAAACGTAAATGTTACTACTGAATGAAGGCTTGGAACGACTCAAATTATGAGCCTTCCTATGAATCTACATATGTATGTGTCTTCTTTTAAAAAAGAAGAAGAAAGTTTTAAGTCTTGAAAAAAAAGAAGAAAGTTTTTAACTAACCAAAAAAAAAAGCAATATGCAATAAGAAAAACAGGAAACAAAATCTTCTAATTATTTGGTTCTTTCCCGATTTCTTCCTAACTTGGAGAGCACGAAACGATTTAGGGGTTTACTTGGCGAGCAAGGATAACTGACTCAAGAATTGTATATATATAGAGGGTCAAACCTTCTTCTCCATTGTGCTGATCATAGCATCCATCAGAAACCCTTAGTCTCTCTCTCTCTCTCTCTCTCTCTCTCTCTCTCTCTGATCAATCAGAAACCCTAGGAAACACTCTGTTCTCACTTCTAATCATGGCCAAGTTCGCCAACTCTTTCGACCTGCTGGGCGAGACCGAAGACATCGATGTCAAGGAACTCATCAGCGCGGTTGATGAGAGGGCCGAGTTTTTGGAGGTGAAGAAGAAGGCGATAGAGTCGGCGAAGAAGAAGGCGATGGAGGAGGAGAAGAGGAAGAAGGAGGCGATAGAGGCGGCGGAGAAGAGGAAGAAGGAGGCGGAGAAGAGGAAGGAGGAGGAGAAGAAGGAGCGGCTGAGGCTGAGTATTCAAAAACATTTATTACTCGGAGGACAAAAGAATAATAATGGGTTTTACAGAAGAGGCCAGAACAGCCAAAGGGATTTCAATTCCCAGAATTTTCGTGCTGCGCCGAAATCTGCTGATGATACTAGATCTGTCTCCAGTGCTGCTAGTATTGTGTTGTCAGAGATATCTTTTGGGAGCTTTTGCAGAGAGGATTTTGAAGAGTTGATGAAGAAGAAGGAGACTGAAGTTGTTGCGGAGAAGAAACGGGAAGAACAAGGTGGTGAGGAAGAGGGGAACAAAACCCAACTACAGAGTAATGGGGTCAATGGAAGCAGCAGCAAGAGTTCTTCTGATGGAAAGAAAAAGTCAAATATCAATGGAAGTCTGAGGAGAAAACTGAAGAAGAAGAGGAACGAGGAGAAAAGCCACAGCGAAAATGCAGCAGCTGTTGGTGATACTACTGGTGCTGCTGTGACTGCTCCTGTTCAGAACAAGCCTACGCTTTCGTACACTTTGAAAGAATATGAGAAGATGAATATGAAGAAGAGTGAGAATCAAGAAACCGCTGTCGAACAGCCCCCTCAGCCTGCACAACGGCATCTCGAGCAGCCTCAAGACCACCATCCTGCACAATGGCAGACCAAGCAGTCTGCACAACAGAAGGCCGAGCAGTCTGCACAACGGCAAACCAAGCAGCCTCAATACCGCCATCCACCACAGCCTGCACAACAGCAACCCCAGCAGCCTCGATACCGCCATCCTGCACAATGGCAGACCAAGCAGCCTGCACAACGGCAGACCAAGCAGCCTCAATACCGCCATCCACCGCAGCCTGCACAACAGCAGCCCAATCAGCCTGCACAACAGCAGCCACAGCAGCCTGCACAACAGCAGCTTAATAGCAGGAATGACGGCTCCTGGAATCCAGTGAAGGATCGTAGACGGCGGCAAGATTGGGGGAACTATAACTCTGATGGTAGGTTTGAAGAAAGTTGTTCGCGACAGGCCAGGGTTGCGAATAAGGAATTTTTGATAAATCCTGCTGAATTTCCAACCCTGAGCAGTAAATAATTGTATTTGTTTGGAGATAGATTTTGAACTTTTCCTAGTTGAGTTACTCTACAAGTAGCCATTGAGGCACTTTTTTGGATGGTGATGAAAACTGTTTTCACTTTAATAATTTTTTTTTTTGCAGTATTGCTTTATTAATTTCCTTGGTGTTCAATGTGTCAAATTCCTTAGCCAAATAAAAAAAATTTAAAAATCCAGCCACAGTATGTGAAAGTTTTGGGATAGAAACAATCTTAAACTCTCTTCTAAATCTTCGTATGCACATAGAAATCAAAGCAAAATAATTTGTGTGTCTTCCGGAGTTACGAAGTCTGTTAAATGAGTGTTTTTCTGGGGTTAATTAAGAACATTCAACTTGTCTGTAAAGCATGGTTAATTACATGAAGTCTTGTTGCTGCAGCCTGATAGAGAAGACGAACTTGTGATGGTACGTTGTAAGGCAATTAGCCGGATGCTCATTTTGAGTTGAATATAATCTTAGCTGAATTTCCAACCCTGTAACAATTTTATTATTTAGAAGAAATAGGTTTTTGGTCTCATGTGCAAGACTAACTCATAAAAGTTCCACATAGGGGAAAAATGCAGAGATAAATAAAGCAAAGAGAATTATTGTGCGTGGAGTATGGCCATGTAGTGTAACGAAACAGTGGTTTAAAGTGTTCATTCTCCCTTCCAAATTAGCACCACTATAACTGTAGTCTTCCCAAAATGTTATGCAGTCTGTAGACTTTGGCTCAAAACTTGAAATTTGACTTCAATTGGTGGGTACAAGAAGCAAAGTAACCTCATGATAATAATGTTGAGAAAACTAGAGTACACAACTCTAATATAGAATTATTGGAGACAAAATAAGTAATCAAATTACTTGTATTAGACTCACAAAATATTACAATAAAGCAACTCTTAAAGGAAAGACCAACTCTTAGAAGCACTCTTTCTCACTTTCTGAAAACAAACTCTAGAATACTCACTCACACTCCTCATAAGGACTACTTAGCTCTATAGCTCATCGGTCACTCTTCTTCTTGACTTGCTTCTTGATTCTTGATTGGTTACATTTGAAGGCTTTATGCCTGTTTATAGGAGAGTTAACCTTTGCTCTCCATCGACTTTGGCTTCTCCATAAATCCTAGCCACATGTGTGTGGCATGCTCTAGACAATTCTCAAAGCTTCAATATGGCTGCTGACTTACTTTGCCAATCCACCGACTTGGGCTTTTATACTTCAGCCACTACTATTGTTTTCTCCTAAATTGATCTACATGTATCTCATGTTTATTCTAGTGTTGTAAATGATGGATGGTTCATAGATTGAAAATGAAGAGTAATATTGAGTGAAATACCATGTTTTACAGAAAGTTGAAGACTTGTTGCTCCTAAAAATGGGCTGAGCTGGGCTGTTTATCTTGGGCTTGGTTAAGTATTGATGGGCTGGGTTGATATTTTAACAGATAAAATATAAAATAATTGTTGACTAAAGTTTTCGAGTGGTAGACAAGGCACCTTGATCGAGAGTCTAATACGATGTTTATCATCTTTGACTATTATTGCCCTCAAATCCACCAACTACGCCATCCTTTTAATTCAATGTACATTAATTAAATTATATACAAAGCACCTTAATCATCACTGCCGGCCATTGAGCATACCTCTCTCTCTCTCTCTCTCTCTCTCTCTGAGACCTGAGGACTTGTACAGAGACTCTCTCTCTCTGAGACCTGAGGACTTGTACAGAGATCATGGATTACATGATTGAAGTAAATCACCAGAGGATCAAAACCAATGGAATTTGGCTGCATGTAGCAGAAAAAGGAACAGGTCCTCTTGTTCTCTTGCTTCATGGCTTCCCAGAACTCTGGTACGCTTGGCGCCACCAGATCAACCACTTGGCCGAGAATGGCTACCATGTGGTGGCGCCTGACTTGAGAGGCTATGGTGACTCTGATTCTCCTCTCAACCCCAACTCCTACACCATTTTCCACATAGTTGGAGACCTCGTCGGCTTACTTGACCATTTTGGTCAACAGAAGGTGAGAAGCTTTTCTCCAACCCCAATTAAAAAAAAGAAGTTTATAAAACTGTTCTGTTTATGAATTTTTATGAACATGTTCATGTCATGATTTATGTTTCAGTGAGGTGTTTAAGGATTCTTTGACATTCTTATATGTTTTGTGGTTTGAGAAGGCATATGTTGTGGGGCATGATTGGGGAGCGGTTGCTGGGTGGCATTTGAGCTTGTTTAGGCCTGATAGAGTGATAGGGCTGGTAAATCTATCTGTTCCATACTTTCCGAGATCTCCAACAACTAAATCTACCGAAGCAATCAGAGAATTGTATGGAGATGGAACTCATGTCATTCAATTCCAGGTACCTCCTTAATTTCTCTCCACAATTCTTGTATGCATATGTATATGTGTATGTGTGTGTCACTTTTAATTATGGTTTCTTGGCTGAGAAGGAACCAGGAAGAGCAGAGAGAGCGTTTGCAAGGTATGACTATACGACGGTGATGAAGAAGTTCTTGCTGATAACCGACAACATGATAGCTCCTCCGGACATGGAATTTATTGATTTCCTGGACACAAAATCAGCATTGCCAGCATGGCTAACTGAAGAGGATATCCGGGTCTTCGCTGAAAAATTTGAGGAATCTGGATTCACTGGTCCTTTTAACTACTATCGCGCAATGGACCTGTAAGTGTACAGAAACTTTACTTTGTTCTTCGTTTCTGGAAAGATGTTCTTTCCAAGCTAGGCCTTAGGTACAACCATCATAGGCAAAGATACTTATTCTGTTCCAGTTTTAACATACTTAATTAATCACAAGCTTTTATTCTGTTAACATATAAGATAAGGATAATAACCCCACTTAACTTTGATAACACATGAAATTGAATCCCAAGTCTCTTCCCTGCCTTCGGGCAGAATAAAATACAAGGTAAAGGAAAGCAAAGCCTTTTATTAAGGAAAATGCATTCAGCTCACCTGTGCAGGCTTTGGCCAATACAACAGACCAACTCACCCATGTTGGTCTGCATTACCTTTTGGTCCTTTTGTTTTGTTGACTGATACTAGTGATTGTGA
This sequence comes from Prunus avium, assembly GCF_965620075.1. Taxonomy (NCBI): domain Eukaryota; kingdom Viridiplantae; phylum Streptophyta; class Magnoliopsida; order Rosales; family Rosaceae; genus Prunus; species Prunus avium. Next base: position 32,994,636 of record NC_142290.1, on the reverse strand, counting down.
TAAACAGGAGTTGGGAGCTTCTTGCACCCTGGCAAGGATTGAAAATTACAGTACCTGTGAAGTTCATGATTGGTGACAAAGATTTCGGCTTTAAGTCAGATGGAAGAAGTGAATATGTGCTAGGTGATGATTTCAGGAGCCTTGTACCCAACCTTGAAGTGGTTGTTATAGGCGGCCACCATTTCATCGAACAAGAGAACCCTCAAGAAGTCTCCAGCCAAATACTTTCCTTCCTGCGTGAACATCCTGTAGATCAATGAAATTGTTTAGTGTGCTTCTGAATAAATCCCAAATGGTTTGTGGGGTACATTGAACCAATATGGGGTTCAACTAGAGCCATCCTTTTCTTTGTTCTGTATCAGGGTTGGATGATTTTCTGTGCTTTGTGTTTGTTCTTTCTTCTTCTTAAGGCATTTAGAAATTCTGTTTATAACCTAATGTGATGGCCTCTTAGATATGGGGAATTACACATGGCATGCCAAATTAACTACCACCTGGATTTGTAAATTAAGTTTTGGAATTTTTTAAATTTATCAGTGACATGAACATAACCAAAAATTTTGTTAACTGTAAGGTGGCTGCATTCAACCTTGTTGATTTGGGGAAGGGTTTAGGCCTTGTTCCGTAACGAAAACCAAAAACTTCATAGATTGAGACAAAGCAAATAGTTTATATTTCTTGGCTGCAGTTCAATACAACCAAATCCTTCTGTTAATTTGTACTTCAAATACTAAAAACTTTTGAAAGATAATTCTACACCTACACAAATTTGTTTTTACAATTAGTTTACTCTATGACCAAACGCCGATGTCGCATTTCCACGATATAACACAAGATGGGTTGCAATAATAACATACAAAACCATATAAGCCGGCAGCCATATACTATAACAATTTTATACACCAAAAAAGAAGAAGAAAATAAAAATAATGGTAGATGGTAGTTTCCAGGAAAATGATCAAGAGGAGACTGTCAAGCACTGACATTTAGCTTCCTGTGGAACCACGGGAATTGTCAACAACAACAAGTACATGACAACTAAGAAATTGAGAAGACGAATAATCAGGTCAAGAAAGTTGTACCTTTCTGCACCATAACTAGCTTTGGAGCATTTGATACGTCTCTCACCTTTGGTCTGCTTCAAAGTTCTCATCTTTGACTGTTTGAAATTCAGAGAGTTGCCAAATCATTTTCCACATATTAATTACACATATATAATTGAGCTACAAAAAGCCAGTCCATTCACACCATTAAGCACACCAGTTGGTTTTATTTTAATTTTATTTTCTGAGACTTGGAGAGAAGAGAATATGAATGAGGTGACTCACCAAAGGATCAAGACAAATGGGATATGGATGCACATAGCAGAGCAAGGGACAGGGCCTCTTGTGCTTCTCCTCCATGGCTTCCCCGAAATATGGTATTCGTGGCGCCACCAGATTGGTTACTTGGCTAAGCATGGCTACCATGTTGTTGCTCCTGATATGAGAGGCTATGGTGACACTGACTCTCCTCTGAGTCCTACCTCCTACTCTATTCAACACCTTGTTGGAGACCTTGTTGGCATTCTTGATCATTTTGGTGAACAAAAGGTTTTTTTCTTTCTTTCCTGTTTTCTTCTTCTGTGTTTTATTTTATAGTGACTGTTTTGATTGTTTGTCTCTCTTATTTGAAAGGCATTTGTAGTGGGACATGACTTTGGAGCCGTTGCAGCTTGGCATCTGAGCCTGTTCAGGCCTGACAGAGTCAAGGCCCTGATTGCACTTTCTGCTCCATACTTTGAAAGATCTTCAAGCACCAGGGATTCTGAATCTGTGAGGCGAATTTTCAGTGACGGGTGTTACGTTTATCAGTTTCAGGTTCTTTTTTAGTCAAGACATGAACATGTTCTTCAAGTTAGCAATCGTGTTATGTGTTTGTGTAATTGTATTTGTAATTTGTGTATGGTGGTAGGAACCAGGAAGAGCAGAAAAGTCGTTTGCAAGATATGATTATTTGACAGTGATGAAGAAATTCTTGCTGTACAACAAGACAGATTATTTGGTAGCTCCTCCTGGAATGGAGATCATTGATTATTTGGAGACACCAGCTGTGTTGCCGCCATGGATTTCTGAGGAGGACCTCCAAGTCTATGCTGAAAAGTTTGAAGAATCTGGCTTCACTGGTGCCCTCAATTATTTTCGTACAATTGAGCTGTAAGTATAGAGTCTGTAGACACACCAACTAACAACCCTTGAAGAATTTATGGTTTACTTGCATAAATTTTTCTACCCCGTTTGGTTTGGTGTTGGGGTGGGTTGTTAGCAAGCTTAATTGACAAGTCAACCGCAAAGAATATTCAAATGGCTTTTGAATTTTAAGAAAATCCCAATTTGATTTGTCTTGTTTTCAGGAGCTTTATTGATGTAACTTGGCTAATCTTTTACATCTGTTAATTTTGAAAATGGGAAACAGGCACTGGGAGCTCATGGGACCATGGCAAGGATCAAAGATAAGTGTTCCATCAAAGTTGATTGTAGGTGACAAAGACATTGGCTTTGAAATTGTGGGTACAAGGGAATATGTGAAAGGAACTGTTCTTAAGAGTCTTGTGCCAGACCTGGAAGTCGTGATTCTAGATGGCCACCATTTTATCCAACAAGAGAAGGCTCAAGAAGTCTCTGACGAAATTCTTTCCTTCCTGCGCAAATTTTCGACATAATAAGACTTTCCTCCACTCTGAATGAGTTTTGTATTTCCTCTTTTTCACAACTTAAATGCTTTGTTGAATATACCTTCCAACACATTTTATTACCGCATTTCCAACCTCAAATAATGTCGTTGTAGCTAGAACGAGTGCTCAAAATTGAGGATCAAAAGAAGACCTTACTCATTCGTTCTAGCAAATTTTAGAAATTTCAGTACATTTTCGTATACAATAAATGTTATTGAAGCAGCAGGAACATTTTTCAGAAGATTTGGGGTGATTCCCTTGTAGAAACCTCTAACGCCCTCAAACCTACAGCCCCAACAAAGAAGGAAAGGTTAGCATCCTAAGACAAGAAAGAAAAAGAGAAATCGAAGGGGATATATATCATGGAAGGAAAGGCCATCTAGCTATCTGATCTCTTGTAACATTCATTACCAATTGAATCAGATAGAGATTTGCATAAAGAAATTATTTCCAGATATTTGCATCATATGAAAGCTAAATTTCATACTTACCGTACAGTTTCCCTTATCACATGCCAGCTATCCATATATCTTGGAATTCCTTCACTGCTAGGTCGTTGCTGACAAAATGAGAAAAATCTCATTAATAAGGAATACGAGCAAAATCCATAAAACATGTAGAATCACAAACGGCAACTTCAAAAGTTATGCTGAAGGGTTTTAGTAATAAAAGCTCGGACTGTTTCAGACTGGGGAAACTTCTAAATATTGAGACCATATATAGAGAAAACATTATGGATATACCTGCAATCGAGATCGCATCACCTGAAAAAAGAAAAGAAAGAAAAAAATCATCACAACCACATAAGTAATAATCTACAAATGAAATGAACATCTAGAAGAATTTTACACCAAAGCCAAAAATATATATTTATGCATGCCTGGAATGGATATGATAGAAGAATAGCAGCAACTTTAGATGATGCCCCCAAAGCTGCATAGTCAACTGAATTCTGTGCAAAAAACAATAGACAATAAGACCTCTAACCAGGGTGGTTAATTTGCCTAATGAGCTCAATCCAAGACCTGATTTGCACGCCCTTAAACTTGAACAGATGGAACCAAAGAGCAACAAACGTAGATTACCATACAACAAAAGATGATCTACATTATAGTAGCTGTGTAAACACCTAGACTTCTCCCAGATGCATCTTCATGAATTTGATATCCTCCAATAAGTAAATTCAATAAAGCGAAGGTTCCATATTCTTCAGGTAAAATAAAGTGGACAAAAAAACTAAATGACAGTTCCCCCACGAAAGTAAGTGTAGAAGAAAAGAAATTAAAATGACAGTGAATGGATAAGATGGATTCCCATTAGTAAAATATGTAGTATATGCGCTTCTATAATAATCCTACACCTCACCACTAGGTAGAGTTAAAGAGCTGTGTTATGAACCCCATATAAGTAGTAGATGATCAGGCACAAGGAATGTATGTGTTTTCCTCAATCATGAACAAAACAAAAACAGGCATAGTGAGCAGAAGAGACGTACTATAATCTGATTCATGTTATTGCCAAACATCTACAAGCCCATACGAACATATACAAAAATTTGTACACCAATTACCAAATCACATTTCCGCACCAACCTGGGATTCTTCATTTGGTGCAGTAAATACTAGACAATTGACTAGAGAATAAATTTACCAACTACCAAAAGGGACCTCTGTATTGAACTATATGTGAAATGGGAATGTAAATTAAGAATTCCAGAACAAGTAGATCTATGGATTAAAATAGGTCCATTACTACAGAACATTAACTGCATGAACAGAGAAATACCAACACTGAATCAGCGCTTCCAGAATGCCTTCTGCTTTTTTTAGACTTGAAATCAACAACTACTTTACGGAGTTCTTCATATGCTGTGAATTGAATAGCACCATGAGATACCTGCTGAAACAACACGAAGATCTGTAAGCTGCAAAGTTGTGAAGCATGAAGGACTAAACAGATTTTTGGCATGAGTGATATATGTGTATACTATAATGCACTTATAATCTTCAAATGTAATTAAGTGTAGAAGTACAAAATAATCTCGAGAAGCATTTCCATCTCGCCACTCAGCAGTGTATATCATCAGATATGTAAGACACCCCCCACCATATTTTCCCACTACAAATTTTTCACAATTTTCTTCAGTGTCCTTTTACATGGATTAACTCTAAGTGTCCAAAATCTTTAAATAACACCACAAAGCATGAACATGGTATTCTTTTAGTGATGGTTAGAAGCTGTACACAGAGGCTCTTAAGTGTCCATGGGAAGAAAACACAGTAAACCCCAAATCCTCTGTACAACTCTTATAAATGATTCAGGAGAACCAAATATTTTTGTTGTTAGTTGTAGATAAAGTGATATACCCATATTGATTGTTTCATATGATTATAAGAGAGAGAGAGAGAGAGAGAGAGAGAGAGAGAGAGAGAGAGAGAGAGAGAGAGAGAGAGAGAGAGAGAGAGAGAGAGAGAGACAGGGAGAGAGACAGAGTCATTATTTTCTAATCTTTAAATATTATACTGTACATCTATGCGAGAAAACAAAGACAGACCGCCATAGAAAAAGCTCATAGACAACAACATACCAGAAAAAGACTGGGAAGAAGACCTTTATAAAGCGCAGCCCATCCTTCCTCTCTCACTATAGTTCTTAAGGCATCTGAAATATGATTAAAAATAAAAAGAAAAAACAAGTTATGAACATAAGGACATAGAAGAAAAATTCTCTGAAATAGACATGTCAAAGGTGATTGAGCAAATGCATTTAAGTGATAGCTTTTGCAAACTCCCAGGAACCAGGAAGTTTTCTAGTTTGGTATTTGTAATGGTGGTGAAGTTTGGGGTTGACTGAGCATGTATGCTTGATATCTTTATTGGCTTTCTGATAAAAAGATATAATTAAAGCAAAGCAAACTTCATGACAATTATAATCCTGTCCTATCTTCTATGAACTACTTGATAGCCAAGCAAACCAATCTTATAAAAGAGTCAAATTCTAGAAGTCTACATCAGGGATAGTTTATCTTCAGCACAAACTAAATAAATAAACAAATAAGTAATATTTAGCATGAAAAAAACTAATTGCAGGCATCACTATCAAGTTAAAGTAAGATATGGAGCAGACCATAAAACCCCGAATATGGTTGAGTTTGATGAAGAGGAGTCTGAAGCTGCAATCTTGTTTTTACAAGCCAAATAGGATTTGTGCACAAAGAAACCTGACAAAATCACAAGGTTGCTATCATCTATAGGTAACCATGTGCTAAAATCCTGCCTACCTTCTAAAAATATTAGAAGGGAACAGAAAATGGAGTTATATTCCTCGGAACACTTGTAAATCATTGCACCAAGCCAAATGACAAAAATGACCACCTTCGGAACAATGTTCTTATAGCATCAAATTCAGGAAGGTGCTAACCTCCAACTGGGAGTCTGGTATATTCAAGGATTCTTTTAACTAACCAGATATTTTCGTTAAAAGTTTCAACAAGTGTCTTGATTTCAAAGTACAAAAAATTGGATACCTAAGGATGCAGAGTTCGGGAATCATGTGTGTGCCATATGCAAATAAAACCGACCACCAGGATCAGATAGCAGTTTCAGAAGAAGGAAAAAATTCCATTAATGTCTTTTCAATCAACGTTTGCAGAATACTCACCAAAGCACCAGCTTCTGCTGCAGAAGCGAGATGAAGACCAGGGCTCAGCTGCTCATCCCTGTTTTTAGAATACCTTTGTTTCGCTCTTCCATAGCTACATAATACAGAGATTTTGTTTAATTCGTAACATCTTTCAGCAAACAAGAACGAAAAAACAAAAAACACAAAAATCCAAATGAAAAAAACCGAATTACAACTGCATTGCGAAGATAGAATCCATTGGCATGCGTGGCAGGAATATTCATCAAGTAAAAAAATTCAATTTACACTGGAGCTGAAGGCATATATTCTAAAATCCCATACATTGTTACTTACAAGAAGAAATATAAGCCCCATGAAACAGTGGAACCAAGAACAGCAGGAGAAAAGCCTGCATAGAGTCCTCCCAAGCGCTGCAAGACAAAGCAATGTGAACCAAATCATCATCAACAACAAAAACCCTTAGGTGGGTTTTGACAAGGTGAGCCGAGGATATATATATATATATATATATATACCTCCAATCGAGCAATAGTGAAAATTGCGTGAGCCGTGTTCTTGTAAGTTGGAAGATTGGAGCCTCGACCATCGTGGACTTGAAATCTCGTACGGACAACGTCTAGAGGATGCATCGCCGCGACAGTGGCGAACCCGGCGACGGCGCCGGCGGTGGCAGTTTCCCACTGCCACTGCGACGCCGACGACATTTGAATTTCACGGCAGATTCAAAAGCTTGATGCTTCCGACTACAGCGGCGGCCGGCAGGTCTTAAACCACCACTGTTGCCTTGTGCTCTGCAGCTTAGGTTCTGAAAGCAGCAGGCTTTTCTCTGCAATCGCTTACCGGTACAAGACCTGGCGGTTTCGATTTGAAATCCTAAAACGACGGCGTTATATGACGAACGACTACCGAGTAACGAGGTGGACTTTGCCTCTGAGTCTTGTCTTGAGTGCTGTCAGTGTCAGAGGCGAAAGACGGCGTCGTTTCAAGTGGAAGGTTGGATACGGTGTCGTTTTGGAAGTGTTTTGACTCGGTGTTTTTATTTTATTTATTATTTTATTTTTTAATTTTTGTGATAAAAGGTTGTTAATACATGTTAGTTGGTTATAACAGATTTTAGTCCAGACACCAAGTAATGAGGGTTCCAATTCCATTGCCAAAGCTAAATGAAATTGGGTTCCATATTTCTGGAAGGATATATGATATATCTATAAAACCCAAGTGGAGAAATAGAAAGCACCTCCCATTTCCCTTTTTCTTCAACAAAATCTCCCGAGACTCTCTCCTGTGAGAAAGATTGTGAAACAAGAAACCATAAAAATGGCTTCGAGAAACAGCTCCAGGCCAGGCATTGCTAATGATCATGATGATGAAGACATGGCTAAAGCTCTTGCTTACATAGAGCACATGATGAGTTGGAAGAAGATGGGCATGCAGAAGAAAATGAGCAACTAGCATTGAAAATCCAAGAATTTGAAGCATTCTTACTAGGCACAGAAGCCATTGCTGCAACACAAGAAGAACAAGAACAACCACAACCAGAACAAGGTTCCTTCTTCTATGGAAACTATGCTGTCCCGCCAGTTCCGAGCCTTCAAGAACCTGCTGCCCTACATGCCAAAGAAGCCATTGCAGCACAACAAGGCATGCCTCTACAACAACAGGAACTAGGACTAGATTGGTTCTGCGGACACTATGTACCTCCTCATCACTTCATTCCATTTCAAGAACCTTGTTCTCCACATGACCTGCAAGCCCAAGAAGCCGTTGCACTAGGTTCATACTATGGAATTCACAACTTTGACCCTCATCATCATCTCCCACCATTCCCAAGCTTCCAACCCTCAATTCAATTTCAAGAACCTGCAGTCTCACATGCCCTGCAAGCCCAAGAAGCCATTGCTGCAGCACAAGGAATGCCTCAACTACCACAACAACTAGAACTAGGATCTTTCCATGGAATTGGAACCTATGTACCTAGTGATTTCCCAGCAATCCCGAGTCTCCAATGCTCAATTCAATTTCAAGAACAACCAGAACTAGAACTGGGTTCATTCGATGGAACTGGCAACTATGTCCCTCCTGATCTCCCACCAGTCCCAAGCCTCCGAAACTTGATTCAAATATGCAGCAAGCCTCTTCAGAAGTTCTTGTCAAACTATGATGTGACAACACTAGCATTAAAGCTGATGAAATGTGACGTAGAAAGGCACGTCTGGCTATTGTTGAATGGCGACAAAGATCTTATACAAGGCATCTGGCTCAAAATGTATGACATTGCTGGTAATGAGTACAGTGTGCAGTTCAAGACCGCAGGAGTTCAAAAAATTCATATGCTGAGATTGGCAATATTTTGTTCGACGTCATCGCCTGGTACGGTAAAAAGATATTACCCTGTGGGCGCCCGGAATTCATGGATTCTCTGGTAGAGGGGAGTTGACGTGGAATTATTCTATTGTGGGCTGGCTTAAAAGAAGCTCCCAATTGTTGTAGGAGTAGCTACTTGTTTCATGGCAGGAATGCCCAAACTGGAAAGCTATGTTTTGTGATCACTTCGGGAAGGCTGCCATTTTTTTAAAACCCTCAGACATTGTTCAACACCAAGACAGAGTTGAGATGGACTGCAGCATGAAAAGGTCTACAAAGTCAATGAAATTTCTCTAGGCTGGATCAAGTTGTGATTTGAGGTGTATTGTATATACATATGGATCAAGTTCAAGATGTAAAAATGTTCCTGGCAGTTGGTATTCCTTTGGTTCGGAATGGATATGATAGAAGAGTAGCTACTTGATCTCTTATAACGTTCACTACCAATCAAATCAGATTTTAGATGATGCCCCCAAAGCTGCACACTCAACTGAATTCTGTGCCAAAAGAAATAGACCATAAGACCTCGTAATCAGACTGGTTAATTTGCCTAATGAGTCTCAATCCAAGGCCTGATTAGCAGACTCTTAAACTTGAACAGATGTAACCAAAAAGCAATGAGACGTAAATTACCATTCAACAAATGATGATCTACACTACAGTAGCTGTGAATACACTTAGACTTCTCACAGATGAATATCTTCATGAATTTAATATGCTCAAGTAAGTAAATTTAATAAAGCAAGAATTCCAAATTCTCCAGGTGATGACATAAAGTGGACCAAGAAACTAAATGAAAATTCCCCCGTGAAAGCAAGTATCGAAGACATGAAATAAAAACGTAGTGAACAGTGAATTGACAAGATAGCTTCCCATTTCTGAAATATGTTAGTATATACACTGCTTCAATAATCCTACAACACACTACTAGGTAGAGTTGAAATGCTGTGTTATTAAACCCACATATGGAGCAGAACCGCAGATGAACAAGCACAAGGAATGTGTGTATGCTGAGCTCATAAACAATAACATACCTGAAAAAGACTGGAGAGAACATCTTTATAAAGCGCAGCCCACTCTTCCTCTCTCATTATGGTTCTTAAGGCATCTGAAATATGATTTTGAAAAGACAGAAAAAAGTTATGAACATAAGCACATAGAAGAAAAATTCTCTAAATTTATAACAGACATGTCACAGACAGGTGAGTGAGCACATGCATTGAAGTGATAGTTATTGCAAATTCCCTTGAAACAGGAAGCTTTCTGGTTTGGTATTTGTAATAGTGGTGAAGCTCTGGGTTGAGCGGACATATATGCTAGATATATCATAATTTGGCCCATCTTTCTGATAAGAAGTTATCAAATTAAAGCAAAGCAAACTTGATGACAATTATAATCCTGTCCTGTCCTGTCCTATCTACTATGAACTACTTCATAGCCAAATGAAAAAATGACGACCTTTCCAAAATGTTCTTGTAGCACCAACTTCAGGAAAATGGTCAGGTCGGGGAAACGGTGTCGTTTGTAAGTGTTTTGACTCATCATATCTCGTTTGGTGGATGGGATTTTATGGTGTTACTGTTTGCTCACTACTTTATTTTATTTATTTTTGCATCAAAACCAATTTGTTAGTTATAACAGGTTTTAGTCCAGACACTAAGTAATGAGGGTTCCAATTGCATTGCCAAAGCTAAATGAAACTGGGTTCAATTTTTCTGGAAAGATATCTATAAAACCCAGGTGGAGAAACAGAAAGCATTTCCCGTTTCACATTTCCCATTTCCCATTTCTTCAAAAAAAATCTCCCAAGAAGACTTCCTTTTGTGAGAAAGATCATGAAACAAGAAACCATAAAAGTGGCTTCAGGAAACAGCTCCAGGCCAGGCATGGCTAATGATCATGATGATGAACACATGACTAAAGCTCTTTCTTACATAGAGCACGTGCTTTTGGATTCTGATGATGAGTTGGAAGAAGATGGACATGTGTTGCTTCGATTCAGCTGCACCAAAATAGATTCAGCTGCATCCTCAACTTGTGATACTCGCAAGTGCACGAGCCGTTTGGTAGTATAGCATATGTAAGTGCGAGGTCGATCCCACGAGGATTGGTGATTGAATGATCCAATTTGTTTTCCCTACACAAAATAGAAATGAAAAAGGAAATAAATAAAAAAAGAAAAAAAAGAAATAACTCAAGCAAATAAGTTCCCAAGTTCAATTAGATTAATGGATTGATTCTAGCTAAAGTATGATTAAGCCATGGTGTTTGGTCAAAACCTTGTGTTCCTAATTCCCTAATTTGATCATTTGTTGTCTAACCTAAAACTAAGCATTAGGAACCCATTAAGCATAGAAGAACATTTTAAACAACCAAGTATGTATCTAATCCCTGTTGTCGAATGTCCATACATACTCTTCCTATCCATAGTTCAATTCGAATTAAAGCATGGTGTCTACTCTTAATTCAAACCAAGATAGCTAACATGCAAGCCTAAATGGTGATCAATCATTCAAACTAGCATATTAACTTATAAGCATAATGAATAAGAACAAAAATCATAATTGAAACTTGGAAACTAATTAAACTTGAATACTTAAGAAAGAATGTACATTACAAATAAAAGTAAAGTAGAACTTGAAAAACTTAAGGAGAATTTCAGCACAAATATTTCATTACAACAATTGAAAACTAGAAAGGAAACTAAGAGAATTTGAGGGAGAGAAGGGAAGGGAGCTCTAGAGAAGTGTTTGAGAGCTCCCCCCCTTGGGGTGTGATTTATGAAGCTTGAAGGCTTCTCTATTTATAGGGCTAAGAGGGAGGAACAACATGATGAAATCCAACACCACAATTCCTCTTTTAATACAACCCATAACTCACACTTCATCTTGTCTATGTTAGTGTGGTTGGAATCAATCTCATCCCATACTTCTTTTGCTGCACCTCAAGCTTTCTTCACATGGGATCAAAGGTGATCAATTGTGGCTGCCTTTTGCTGCCAACCCATGTGGTCTTCTTTTGGTTGTTGAACAAAAACGAGTCTTCTGAACCAGACTTGGTGTAGGAAGGCCAGAGGTTTCAAAACTTATCCAATGGGGCTCAAATTTGGATATGTTATACTAGACACCCATTGGAACAACTTCTATGAAGAAAGTATTCCCATCGGAGTAGTAGAAATGTGCGTTTTGGGCCTTGCAAGTTGGCTGCCGAACAGAGACTGGAATTGACTTCATTTCATTTCTTTGCTTTACATGCATGCACATGCTTTCTCTATAATAACTCCAGCATGTACCAACTTGCTCCTTTAGAATTTCATAGCTGGAATGCCTCCCCACTTCACTCATTATGTTGGATCCAAAGTCAGTTGCAGCATGGGTGAGGCACATGGCTTAAAGGAGGAGACAAGGCTCAAAGCTGGCAGTTGCAAATCCTCCTGAGCATGGTTCTGTGTTGGACGGGTTAAGGACTCCACATATGTTCAATTGGGCTGAATTTTGGATATGTTATACTAGACACCCAATGGAACAAGTTTCATGAAGATCTTCACCTCATTCGAGCCCCATAGCATGCTGATCCAAGGCCAAGAAGTTGACCTACGAAATTGGGCTGGAAAGGGGTTGTAGCCAAAATGTGTTTGTCTTTAAGCTCATATTCCTCATATGCCAATCAGCCCTTAACATGCATGGATTGCATCAAATGTTATCTCTTGCTATCTTAACCTACAAAACACACAAACATAGGTAAGTGACTCAAAATAAAGAGAAACTAAGCAAAACCACTAAGTAAAGAAGGCATGCAAGTGTATGAAATTATGGACTTATCATAATAGAAAATGAATTAAAAGCACAAGTTTAACTCAATAACATAACCAAATCATAAGCTAGAATGGTACAAAATGATATACAATTATGAACCGATCAAATACCCCCAAACCTAGATTTTGTTAGTCCTCGAGCAAAACAAAAGGAAAACAAAGATGAAAACAAAACAAGAAGTTAAGTAAACCACTTCCGCAGGTAACTCGATTGCATTGAGCATATGCAACAAGCCTTTAAACCTCTAGGCATCCCTAGTAGGAGGAGTTGTGTCTCCTGAGGGTTTAACAGAAACGATACCCACAAACGTTTTACTAACTCTACAAAACAAGGTGGTTAGAAAACTTATTAGATTTGTTAGTCCTTAAGCAAAATAAAATAAACACAAAAACCAAAATAAAAATAATTACAAAACCAAAATAAATAAATAAATAAATTTTAAAAAAAATGTAAAAAGTAAACTCAAAACAATCTTTCCGAACATTTTCTGAAGAGAGATGACTCATGCACATAACTCAAAAGTTTTAACAATAAAAGCTCAATTTTAGATATTATTTACAATGTGGCAAAGTTCAAAACACAACATGCTCAAAGTGTAGTAGTGTGATAGCCAAATGCAACAAATTCCCCAATCTTAGTTTTTACACAATTTTTAAAAATCATACAAAGCACAAGTTCAACTTCAAATCTCACCAAAGTTGTCCTCTCACAAATGAATCACTCAGAAGAGGGCTACAATGCAACACTCAGTTATAAACATGATATTAGAGTTAAATCATAAAGGACTTAACTCAAAATAGGAAGATGAAGAACTTGCATTAATATGATCTCAAGAAGGATGCCAAACACTTAAAAGTAAGAAAATGCATGCAATTCAACCATATGACATTTAAGATCAATTTTGGTCTTTATTATAGGTTGTAATGGGGCCAAGGGTGTAAGGTGAGTAAGAAATGAAAGGTATGGATAATACAAAGTCCAAGGAACTCAAAATGTAAGAGCATAAAATAATAGTTTACAAGACTTCGAATCATCATGATTAGATTTTTTCTTTTACATGATCAAAACTCCTTATACCTTCATTTACATTGATTCACACTCCTTTTCAAACACCAATTTATTTTGAAGGCCCAAAAATGAATTTTCAATCAACCACCACTTAATCACAACTTTTTTTTTCTTCTTCTTTTTTTTTTTTTTTTTTTTTTTTATACCAATTGAGTGAAGTTTTTTTTTTTTTTTTTTCTTTATGTAATATCCCTTCCCAAACTTAGCATGAAAAACACATCCGAATTAGAGCTCATGAGTTCCTTAGAAAGGTAAATATTTGTTTTTCGGGCTAAGGCGAGGAAATATAATTGGTAAAATGAAAGAAAAGGTTTACATGTAGGCTCAAAATGGTTAACAATGGAAAATCATGCTTAAGCATGCATAAGGTTAGCTTAAAAGGCACAAACGATCCAAAGAGGGCCTTAATATCATTTCTTAAATGTCATGAAATCAAATTGCAAAAGAATGAATGACTTTTAAGTGTTCAACCAAATCAATGAATAATGAGATCAAACAACAACTTTGATGACAAGAAAATAAGAGTATGTGTATAACACTCATGAAATGAAGAACAAGGCTCAAAAGCTCACATTATATGGTTATATAAGTCTAATTTATGCTTGATACAATTCTTTGGGTCATGCAAATCCTTTAATTGGAAAATTATGAAACAAATGGCAAGTGTAAAGAAGGTTTCAATCATATCATGCTAGAACGATGCCAAATTAATTAATTTTTTATTTTTTATTTACAATAAAAATTTACAAGGAAAAAAAAAATAATAATAAAAATAATAAAATTCAATTTTCATTTAAGTCATGCAAACATTTATCACAATCTCATCAAATGTGTTCGGAAAGTGAAATAAAATCAAAATAAAACAAGACTCAAAATAAAAAAATAAAATAAAAGCAAGACTTAAACAAAATAAAATAAAAATAAAAACAAGCAAATAAAAAAAAATTAAATTAAGGAAAAACCAAATTTACATGTTAAACTCCAATACCCCCAAACCTAGAAATGAACATTGTCCTCAATGTTTAAAATTTAGGCACAAGCAATGTCAAAAATAACAAATGAAGGTATTAAAGCAATAAAAAATCACAAAACACACAAGAGTTAAAATACAAAAACAAAATAATTACAAAATAAAAATTACAAAACAAACAAACAAAAGAAACGAAATAGTAAAACACTCGAAACAGAAAGCCCTAAACAAACAGTCTTACGCAAACCAAAACCCAAACGATTGAAAGCCCAACCCAAAAGAAGGTTAACCCACTTTGAAACCTAAACAACGGTGAAAACCCGACCCACAATGAAATCCGAAGCCCATACGTTTTTTATTATTATTATTATTATTTTTAATTTAAGATGACACGTGAATTGGGAGTGCAAAGACGGGATTTTTGAAAAGAGAAAATGTGGTCCCTAATGCCTTGGTTCCTGGGAAGTCACGGGCAAAAGAGGTGAGGGACGTGTCGGCGCACAGAGGTCGCTTTCACATCCCCCAAGCCAGAATTATTGGGCTCTTGGGTGAAGCGGGACGACTTTTTCACTTTGAAGGTTGTGAAAGGTGAAAATGCAATTAAGGGGAGGTTGGGAAATGGGTGCGGCGATATATAGAGATAAGCCGTAAGGGCCACACATAACCCAGAACCGCAGGGGCTAGGGTTTAGCAGACTAAGTCTATAAAAAGGTAAAAAGAACGGGTGAAAAACACAAACTCAAAAACACACAAAACAGAAAAGAAAGAAGAACAAAGAGTGAGAAATCAAATGGCCTCTTCATACCCTTTTTCGTTGGATCTCAACCTAGCTCCACCGACTCAGACACGAGGCCAAGTAGCGGCACCAGTATGGATGCCCTACTTTGCTTCCGCACGGGGGCCTGTGACAGTAACTGACTCAATACTCCTGGACAACGATGTTGCCATTGGAGTGGCTAGAAATTTAGTGACTCCTAAAGATATACGTGTGCTGGGGACAAGGGATGACAACCGGGTCGTGAGCGATGCCCTGGCACTGAGCGTGCAGAGTACGGCAACAGTCGCAAGTTTGGGTCATCGCCTACTTGCGAAGTCCCATGAGGTAGAGGTGCTAAAGGGTCAATTGGCGGCGGAGCGAAGTATGGTTGAAGAGTGTCAGAGTGCTATAAAAAGCTTGAAAAGGGAGAGGGCAAGGATAGTGGAGGTGAATCGACACCAGCTAGAAGTATTGCGGGACGAGAATAAAAACCTATCAAAGATGGTAGAGTTGTATTCTCGCGACATGCGAAAGCAGCTGGAGGACCTAGACCGACCGAGTAAACGCAAGCAAGCAAATCGCGAGAGTAATTACGCTCAAGCTAAGATTGCGATCTTTGGGAGCTCAAGTGGTGAGCCCCAAGAGGCTGTGCGTGAAGCCCCGGAAGAGGATAGCCAGAGGGCCAAACTCAAAGCTCCAATGGTCGAGACACCGAGCACTGTGAAGAAATGATTTCTACTGCTAATTGTTGTTTTTATTTTATTTTGTTGTTTTTGTAATTTCGTTATTTTATTTCGGAAATAAAAGTAAAGTTGCAGAAGGAAAAAGAAAACGGAAAAGAAAGCACAGTTCCCTAACTAAAATAAAATAAAGATGATAGCCGAAAGGGAAAAGCAAAAACACAAAGCTCTAGAAAATGAAAGTAACAAAAACACAAAACACCAGAAAACACGGAAAAAAGAAAAGTAAAGTGAAAGTTAATGTGCTCCCCCTTGAAGCGATTAGGTCGAGCATGCCCGGGAAATCCGAAAGGGTGTCGACTCCTTCATCAGCATATGTCTATTTAAAGCACACCTCTGCAAGCGGATGATACCCAGCATTTCTTCCTGCAACTCAAGGAAAAACATCAAAAAATTCAGAAACAAAAAAAATGGCATCCTCATGCACTCACCTTGATGATCTCAACCTTGAGCTCTCACTTGCACCACCGAATGCCCAAATAAGGGCTCCTCCAACTCCTGTCTTCCCAAACTCCACATATCATCACGGCACGGCCTCAAACTTTGCTGAGGTAATACCGAACTTTGCTGAGGCAATGCCGAACAGAGCAGTGCTACTGGGTGGCATGATTGGCAGTATACTCACACCGGCAGATCATCTGCATGTGGCACAGCGGTCGGACAAGGTGGCAGTGGAGGAGTCCCACACTTTATCTGTGCTCCATGCGGTCTCGGCTACCAATTTGGGCATGTGATTACTGGCGAGGACACGTGAGTGTGCCGCGCTGAGCGAGGAAGTGGCTTCCTTGAAGGCTATGGTGGCAGACTTGCAGAAGCGGCTTTACTGTGCCAATCAGCATGTGGAAGCACTGCAGAGAAAGAATGAGGACCATGTAGAGCTGCTGCAGATTCTACAAGTGCGAGACAATAGAGGCAAGCCATGATGATGATGAAGATGAAGATGAAGAAGAAGATAATGATCATGTTGTTTTTTATTTTTACTGTTTTTGTTTTTGTTTTTGTTTTTGTTTTTTTTTTAATGTAACGTTTGAAATAAAAAAAATGTTTTAACACTCAGAAATAAACTAACCAACCAAACCACGTAAATAAATACATAAACTAACTTAACAAAACAAAAACAAAAACAAAAACAAATCAAAAACAAAGACACAACAGAAAAGAAAACAAAGAAAATAAAAATCAACTTAATTTAAAAACACACGAATATACAAGCAACTCACGGATGACCAGTTAAGGGCCTCAGAAAACACAGCCAGGGGATCCGGGAAGGTTGGAGGGGTCACAATGGTCCCGCTTAAAACCCAAACTTCTTAGACACCGAAGGTGTCGCCTAAAGAACTCCTAGACACTGTATTGACGGAAGTGCTTACTGGAGTTACCAAAAGTTAGCTCATATGAAAAAAAAAAAAAAAAATTAATTTATTTTTTTTTTAATAAAAGAAATAGAAAATTAAAATTATTGAAATAATAACAAAACAACTAATGAGAAAGGATTGGAATACTCCCCCTTGAAGCGATTAGGTCGAGCGTGATGCATTTGGAGGTCGCGACTTCTCCCACTACTCCACACTTCCTATCTTTATGATTGAAGTTGCCTTCTCTTTCCCTTTATTATTAAGCTATTCTAAATTGCTAAAACAAACACAGAAAACTTGAAATGGAATTAAAAGGATTATGAAATAAAAACTAAAATGAAAAGGAAAATCAACACACATCCAATTCCATGCTTCAAAGCAACAAGCACCAATGGGTTGTGTAAGCTGGGACTTAAACCTAGTTCTCTTGCTTGTTGAGCAATTGTCCTTTTCTGTTGGACTACAAACACAACTTGTCCATTAACGTCATTAACTTTAAAACAAGAAATTGTCAAGTTAAGAAAAATAAAATAAAATAAAGTAGGAAAGCCAAATAGAATCAAACAATGTTACCAATCCCCGGCAACGGCGCCAAAAACTTGTTGCTTCGATTCAGCTGCACCAAAATAGATTCAGCTGCATCCTCAACTTGTGATACTCGCAAGTGCACGAGCCGTTTGGTAGTATAGCATATGTAAGTGCGAGGTCGATCCCACGAGGATTGGTGATTGAATGATCCAATTTGTTTTCCCTACACAAAATAGAAATGAAAAAGGAAATAAATAAAAAAAGAAAAAAAAGAAATAACTCAAGCAAATAAGTTCCCAAGTTCAATTAGATTAATGGATTGATTCTAGCTAAAGTATGATTAAGCCATGGTGTTTGGTCAAAACCTTGTGTTCCTAATTCCCTAATTTGATCATTTGTTGTCTAACCTAAAACTAAGCATTAGGAACCCATTAAGCATAGAAGAACATTTTAAACAACCAAGTATGTATCTAATCCCTGTTGTCGAATGTCCATACATACTCTTCCTATCCATAGTTCAATTCGAATTAAAGCATGGTGTCTACTCTTAATTCAAACCAAGATAGCTAACATGCAAGCCTAAATGGTGATCAATCATTCAAACTAGCATATTAACTTATAAGCATAATGAATAAGAACAAAAATCATAATTGAAACTTGGAAACTAATTAAACTTGAATACTTAAGAAAGAATGTACATTACAAATAAAAGTAAAGTAGAACTTGAAAAACTTAAGGAGAATTTCAGCACAAATATTTCATTACAACAATTGAAAACTAGAAAGGAAACTAAGAGAATTTGAGGGAGAGAAGGGAAGGGAGCTCTAGAGAAGTGTTTGAGAGCTCCCCCCCTTGGGGTGTGATTTATGAAGCTTGAAGGCTTCTCTATTTATAGGGCTAAGAGGGAGGAACAACATGATGAAATCCAACACCACAATTCCTCTTTTAATACAACCCATAACTCACACTTCATCTTGTCTATGTTAGTGTGGTTGGAATCAATCTCATCCCATACTTCTTTTGCTGCACCTCAAGCTTTCTTCACATGGGATCAAAGGTGATCAATTGTGGCTGCCTTTTGCTGCCAACCCATGTGGTCTTCTTTTGGTTGTTGAACAAAAACGAGTCTTCTGAACCAGACTTGGTGTAGGAAGGCCAGAGGTTTCAAAACTTATCCAATGGGGCTCAAATTTGGATATGTTATACTAGACACCCATTGGAACAACTTCTATGAAGAAAGTATTCCCATCGGAGTAGTAGAAATGTGCGTTTTGGGCCTTGCAAGTTGGCTGCCGAACAGAGACTGGAATTGACTTCATTTCATTTCTTTGCTTTACATGCATGCACATGCTTTCTCTATAATAACTCCAGCATGTACCAACTTGCTCCTTTAGAATTTCATAGCTGGAATGCCTCCCCACTTCACTCATTATGTTGGATCCAAAGTCAGTTGCAGCATGGGTGAGGCACATGGCTTAAAGGAGGAGACAAGGCTCAAAGCTGGCAGTTGCAAATCCTCCTGAGCATGGTTCTGTGTTGGACGGGTTAAGGACTCCACATATGTTCAATTGGGCTGAATTTTGGATATGTTATACTAGACACCCAATGGAACAAGTTTCATGAAGATCTTCACCTCATTCGAGCCCCATAGCATGCTGATCCAAGGCCAAGAAGTTGACCTACGAAATTGGGCTGGAAAGGGGTTGTAGCCAAAATGTGTTTGTCTTTAAGCTCATATTCCTCATATGCCAATCAGCCCTTAACATGCATGGATTGCATCAAATGTTATCTCTTGCTATCTTAACCTACAAAACACACAAACATAGGTAAGTGACTCAAAATAAAGAGAAACTAAGCAAAACCACTAAGTAAAGAAGGCATGCAAGTGTATGAAATTATGGACTTATCATAATAGAAAATGAATTAAAAGCACAAGTTTAACTCAATAACATAACCAAATCATAAGCTAGAATGGTACAAAATGATATACAATTATGAACCGATCAACATGCAGAAGAAAATGAGCAACTAGCATTGAAAATCCAAGAATTTGAAGCATTCTTACTAGGCACAGAAGCCATTGCTGCAACACAAGAAGAACAAGAACAACCACAACCAGAACAAGGTTCCTTCTTCTATGGAAACTATGCTGTCTCGCCAGTCCCGAGCCTTCAAGAACCTGTTGCCCTACATGCCCAAGAAGCCATTTCAACACAACAAGTCATGCCTCTACAACAACAGGAACTAGGACTAGGCTGGTTCTGTGAAAACTATGTGCTTCCTCATCATTTCATTCCATTTCAAGAACCTTGTTCTCCACATGTCGTGCAAGCCCAAGAAGCTATTGCGCTAGGTTCATACTATGGAATTCACAACTCTGTCCCTCATCATCATCTCCCACCATTCCCAAGGTTCCAACCCTCAATTCAATTTCAAGAAACTGCAGCCTCACATACCCTGCAAGCCCAAGAAGCCATTGCTGCAGCACAAGGCACGCCTCAACTACCACAACAACTAGAACTAGGATCTTTCCATGGAATTGGAACCTATGTGCCTCGTGATTTCCCACCAATCCCAAGCCTCCAACGATCAATTCAATTTCAAGAACCTGCAGTTCCATGAGCCCAACAATCCCAACAAGCCATTGCAGCACAAGAACAGCCAAAACTAGAATTAGGTTCATGCCATGGATTTCGGAAGTATGTCCCTCCTGATCTCCCACCAGTCCCAAGCATCCAACATTTGATTCAAATATGCAGCCTTTTGAGAGACACTTGAAAAAAACTGATGCGATGTTCTCATTAGAGGTGAAGAACTGTGACATAGAAGAACACGTCTTCCCGTTGTTGAACGGTAATGAAGATCCTACACAAGGCATCTGGGTCACAACGAATGACATTGCTGGTAATGAGCACAATATGCTGTTCAACACCACAAAAATTCGCAAAAATCATAAGCTTTATTGGCAATATTTTGTTCGACATCATGGCCTAAAGTACGAAGATGTTGTTACCCTGTGGGCGTTCAGGAATGCACAAACTGAAAAGCTTTGTTCTGTGATCACTTCGAGAAGGTTGCCAGATTGCAGACATTGTTCAAGAACAAGGCAGAGTTGAGCTATGCACTGCAGCATGAAAAGGTCTACAAAGTTGATGACATTTCTCTAGGTTGAATCAGGTTATAATTTGAGGTGTAGACATTGATCTTTAAGTTGTATAAATGTTCTTGGCAGTTGGCACAACTTTGGTTTGGAGAAACATGCAAAGTACATATCATAAACTTCAACTCTGTGAACCCATTATCAAAATGCTAGGTCTACAACTGTTGGTTTGTAAAAGTAATGAAGTAACTGAAACGATTGAATTGATTGTTAAAAATATGACACAAAGCTTCTGCAGATACATTACTCTATCTAACTCAAAGAAAGATAAGCAAAGCAGTTCTACTAAAGATTGCTTTGCGTCATGAAGATCAGCAGTAGTCTTCTGTGAGACTATGTCAATTGCACATCCGGTGTGATGAACCACTATTTTGCTACTCTACATTTTAACAATCCTTGCCACCTGAACTTGGAACTTCTTCATCCTTATCTCCTCCTGGAAAGTCACCAAAAAAAATATAATCCATCAGATATTCAAGTTGCATAACTGCATTGAACAAGAAAGAAAATATGGTAATGGTGCAATGCTAACGAGTGCTGTCAAAAGTGATTGCCTGAAAACATTGACAAATGATGAGGCTACTTAGGTTAGGTGATACTATTTTTTAAAAAAAACTATTAAGTGAGGGTGCTCAGGTGTATTAAGTGTCTTTCAGGGTTAACCGCAAAACTGATGCGTATACAGCCGCACACATTTGTGAGTGCTGCAGCTAACATTCTCCAGGTCATCCCCAACAATGTCATGCCATAAAGCCCCAAATAGTGCCTATATTAGCAGCTCTGAACACTGGACATGAATCATTACTCTAAACTCATAGTAGTGCCTATATAGGAGCTCTGAAGTTTCAATGAACTTTGCATATGAGCAACAAAATGCCTAAGTCTAGCTCAGAGTTTTCATTAATGTGACAACCCAGCAAAGAGCTTTGTGCCCCATTCGCAACATCTTTGTTAATCATATTGACCAAAACAGGATTTCTAAACCGGATTACTAGAAAACTTTCTCAGTTAACAATACCCAAAAAACAATGAGAAGCTAGCTCCTGCTGCCACACCGCACATTCAAATTCACAAAATGTATGAGCAAAATTGCACAAATTACCTCACTCCATAGAAACTTTGGCACCAACTTCCTTCATCTTCGCGACAATCGAATCTGCCTCCTCTTTCGTAACCCCCTTCTTCAACAGCGTAGGCGCCTTCTCCACCAAGTCCTTGGCCTCCTTCAGCCCCAAACTCGTAAACGTCCTCACCTCCTTAATCACTTTGATCTTCGCTGCAGCATCAAAAGAATCGAGCTTTAAATCAAAAGCCGTCTTCTCCACCTTCTCCTCGCCTTTAGCCGCCGCCGGACCGCCCTTGCCGGGGCCTTTCAAGCCCCCAAATCCCATCCCCGGCATCATCATCGCCATCACCGGCATCTCCTTTATGCCCAATTTCTCCCTCAGAACCTCCGTGAGGTCCGAGACTTCGAGCAAAGTCAGGCCCGAGATCTCATCCGCGATCGCCGATACCGTCCCGGACGGAGGTGGCCGTTGCTCCGGTGCAGCAGTAGTGTAATTGCACACGAAATGAGAACAAATCTGGGGCTTTGATTGGAGAGAGGATAGAGGAGGGCTTTGGGGGTTTAGGGTTTTGTGAATATGAGAAAATTGTGGGGAAATGAACCGTAAATATCTCATTTTTCTGGGGTTGGGGGTGTGATTTCAGGCAATTGGGGTTGTTATCCGAGCATTGTGGTCCTGATTAGGTTAGCATAATCTTGGTGCTTTCATGGCTTCTGAAGCTTAGAAGAGAGTGACTGGTATGGCGCGAGTGTAAGTGACCGCTTGAGCTTGCAGGCATAAACTCTATACGGGGATGGAGGCTTAAGTTGCCCTCCACCAAGGTCTGAACTTCAGACTAAAATTGATGATGGGCCCAAATCCATTAATTGGGCCTTGAACCGAGCTTGGCCCAATGTTTTTTGGGAAATTCTATTTACAATACACCCAACAAGTTAATCAGAACACCCAGACCTAATTTTTAAGATTATAGCATGTTCACATATTAGTTATTAAGAAATTTAGAAAACTAACCGCCGTTTGGTATCCTACTCAAAAATCATGATTTTTTAATCTAAAAAACATGAGTTTTTAAATACTGATTTTAGGATCTAAAAACTTGTTTGGTATTGAACTCCAAACTGTTTTTAAGATCTAAAAAAAATTGAAATTAAAATCAGAAAATCAAAAACCCTAATTGCCAAATTGAAATTATGAAAAGAAAATGAGAGAGGGAGGAGAGACTAGGGAGACGAGAGATGAGAGAGATGGGAGAGCAAGGAGAGAGAGAGAGAGAGAGAGAGAGAGAGAGAGAGAGAGAGAGAGAGAGAGAGAGACGAGAGATGGAGGAGAGAGAGAAAAAAAAAACTATAAAATCTCACTTTTTTGCTTTCAATAATGGGGGTGTTTTTGAATTTTTTTGAGTTTGGGTTTTAAAAAATGGGCCTATCAAACGGGTTTTTTGAACTTTGAACTTAAAATCTGTTTTTAAGTTTATATAATTGGATCCAAGTAGAATACCGAATATGTATTAACTTTTTAGTAGCACAATAAAGATTTTTAGTTTCTTACTCTATTTATTTAAAGATTTTTTTAAATTTTTTTCTTTTAAAGTCACTTGAGGTTCTGCTTGAGCTCTATCGAAAACCCTCCAACAATGCTCAAACTCCTTTGCACAACGTGTCATATGCACTTATTGGTTTTTCTAACGTGCATTATTGGAGCAAATTAAGTCATTTTAGTCTTATGGCCTGTATTCATTAGAGAAAGATTACTTTATGTTCAAAGAAAGCAACATCTTCCTATTATTACTCCTACCCTATAGTCCTTGCCTTAAAAGAAGCAGCTCAAGCAACACTTTACATAGCTAAGTAATGTTTTAACGTTACCACCAATAATGGAACATCTTAAGGGTGAAGGGAAACTTGATGACAAGGATCTGTCTTTAGAAAAATCACTATGATTGTCTTCCGGTCATGCTTCCGAGAACTTCACTTTTTTCTCCATTATTATTTTAATTCTTTGGGTGGGAACGTGAAATTTTTTTATGATTATAGGGTCACTGATGGAATGTTGATGATAGATAAAACCTTGAAAGTTTCTTCAATGGACGCCTTGAGGAATCTGTGCAAAAAGCAACTTCTCTTCTCTCCTGTCTTTTGACAGACTGCATTATCATTATCAAAGGTAGGCCTCATGTCTCTCAATTCTTAGTCCCAACTCCAAAGCCTCATTAGGTGCAATAAAATAACGTACGTAGAAAGATGATAAGAGACGTACGATAGAGGAGCAGTTTGACATGCCTAATTAGTTCAGAAACAGTAAAATTTAACTTTTGTAAGTTTGGGCTCCCAGTTCTAATTTGAGTCCATAATTCATTGTTGTTTCGAAAAGAATATTAAGATGAGTCAAAATAACGTGACAATTTGACGTCTTCTTTGGAGATTCTCTTAGTAATTATGGGGTTTGAGATAATACTAAAAGTAACTTTAGCTTTGTGAATAGCAAGCTTTGTGGTTTCTCTCATTATTGCATTGCGTTACAAAAAAATAAATAATAAACGAAGGTGTAGATTGTTGATGTTAACTAAAATCGAAGCTTTTAAAGATTATTGAAGATGAAAAATACTACAAGTTCCATGAAATACAAGAAGCACTAATATTGCATCATTGGATGTCTACAATATAATGGCCACATCAAGCTTTACAATCAGAATTTATTTTGGGAAAGAGAGAAAAAAAATAACTTGGAAAAGCAGAAAAACACACACTACATATGAATTTTTAGTGGCCCTGAAATCATGCAGTCTGATTGATTGAGTTGATCTTCCTGCATCTCTTTCTGATCTCTCCCCTTGACCCTGTAAGTGGGGAAATATTTCCCATCTTAACCATGGACTTGGCAAACTGCTCAAAGAAAAGCTCAGTGTTCTCAGCATACTGTTGAACCAATTGCTTTGTCACTTGACTCTTTGTGATAAGAATTTCATCTGAGTTCAGGAGGCCCTTGGAAGCCAACAAGTTCTTGAAGTAGCTGTTGTCAAACTTTGTTGGGCTGACAAAGTCCAAGAAAAACAGGGTTTGGTCTCCACCAGATCTTGGGCACCTGGTTCTCAACTGTGCAGCATATGATTGGTCAAGGGTGAAGTCAGCTAAGCCATTGCCTGACTGGTTGTAAAGCCTCTGCCTGAATGAGGTGCATCTGGCATTTCCAATGGTGTGGCTTCCTGCATATCAATGGAAATAAAAAAACTGATTGAGAAACACAAAGCTCAGGGCATGTTAGCTTTTTTGGTAATTTTTATTTTTAGTAAATAATGAAGAACTATGTTGTGTTTTTTTGGCAAAGTTACCAGATAGTGCCACAAGATCAACAATGTTGAGCTTTTGCCTCTTGAACTTGGTGAGAATAGTTTGGAAGGTGTTGTTTGGAGCAGGGATGTTGTTGTTGGAGCCACTTAAACTTGCTCCTTTTGAATCTCTTCTTCCTAGTGGAACCTCCCAGTTTGGCCCCCCAGACTGCAATATGCAGCAACAATTTATAGTCAGCATATGTGAATTTAGGCTTGGGTTCTTACACCATGCAACTTACAAAGCTAAAAATGTAACACCTACTAGCACAGTGGAGTCTCTAGCAGCAAGAGCCAAAATGTCAGCACAGGACACAGTGTTGGGGCACTCTTTCTCTACTGCAGACTTGATTTCATCGATTACTTCGAACCCTCGAGCTGAATTCTGGTTCGGGACAGACCTCTTCTCGGTGATTATGTTCTTGCTGCTGTCCAACAGAATTGATGCATCACAACCCTGCAATATTCAAAATTAGCAACATGATTTTAAGTACATCAGTCATAAGATGTTAACATAACTTCTTTTTTTATTTATCAAATGAGATGCATTAGAATGATTTGATACAAATATGTACCTGTACAAAGCAGTCATGGAAATGCAGCCTAAGCAAAGAGGCAGCCATGCGAGCTTCTCTTGCAACAGCCTTGGCAACAACAGACTTTACAATCTCTATTGCTTTAGGGCAAGAGTGGTCATAAAACTGTGGGTAGAGATACCCACCAAGAGTTTTATCACAGAAACAAAGTGGGACAAAGGCAAGAAGAGAAAGAGCTAGAAGGAAGCTCAAAGACTGAGCCATAATGTTTTCTTTTTTGGGTACTCTTAGTTCAAGTCTAGTAAGATCACTAGAGAAGAAGAAGACTTGAAATCGTCAAATGAAAATAAAGCTCTCCCCAAGACTTGCTTTGATGAATGTTGGGATGGCTTAGGGAGTATTTATTGAGGTGACTTTGTACACAACTTTGAAGAATGAGGTACAGAGAAGCTGGAGTTGGTAACTTACTATTGGTGGTAGCTACATCAATAGACAGGATCAGAAGAGAAGGTTGGAGTTGGTACAAAGCTTTCATGCTTTGGGGTGACTAATCATCATGTTAATTAGCTACAAGGTCTAAGCTCAATCAGCTTATTATAGAAGAACAAACCTTTTTGGCTCATAATCCAAGTATCCTTGACATAGAAAAAATATCAGTACAGTGGGCCTTTCGATCATCAGTTAAGCACTTTACATTAATTGATTACAACAACATCCCACCTTCATTGTGATCTTGGTGTCAGAAAATTCCAATTAGAATAACATGTTAGCAAGCATTTGGAAGGTCCATTAATGTAATTTTCCATGTATTGAAGATTAATAAGAAAATTTGAACTTTGGCTAGAGTTCTACATTAGGGTTCTTCTAACACTCTTTTCTTAAGTTAACACTAGCTCAAGTGGTTAAGAACATTTATCCCTGCACATGCAATCCTAGGTTCGATTCTCCCCTCTCCTAATATCGCTTGTATAAATAAAAATAATTATAAAAAAAAACCTTGTGTAACTTTCAAAATGAACTCCAAATTTTGTTAGGCAATTCTTCTCAAATATGTTAAGCAAACATTTCACCATCCCATGTGTTATTGGATTACAGCATTGCAATTGACTACTGCTGATTCCATATGGAACAAAAGCAGGTCAACCTTTTGTTAATTGTTTTGTGATGACAATAAAGAGAGAGTAGGAGCAGACTCAACTACTCTGTTTGACTGAGTATATAGTTACCCATACTAGATGACTCAAAGCTTCTGATATTGTCAATGTCTGTAAAGGTACCTTAGGGCAAGCCAAAAAATTAGGGCTGAACCCTTCATACTTGGGCACTTTTTCCCCTTTCCCTAACGTTCACATTGAATTTTAATGGCCGTCTAGATGTTCATTGTTCGCATTTTAATGATGCGGGCTCATGGCTGGGAGTGAGAGTTGTCCACTTGAATAGGCAACTGCCCTTTAGCATTTCTTTACACCTAATATTCATCTCATGTCTTCTTTTCTTGTTCTTTTTCTTTCCCCTACTATCCATGAATTGACATTGATTCCTTTATTTTGTAGCTTTTTGACTTCAGGATCTACAATATTAAACGTGTGTGGAGGCATATAGAAAAGTTAAATTATAATCAAGTATGATCACGGGAATATTAGGTTAATCTGGACGATCCAAATATGATAAAAGATATTATTATATGCGGGGATTGGAGAACTACTCCTTTAAGGATCTGATTCCTCATTCGTAAATTTGCGAGTGACACCTTACAGGCCTCAAAGAAAAGAGCATATGCCATCATAGCTCGCATATCCCTATCAACTTTGCTAATGGCTTTCCAAGTCGCTGATGACAAATTAATGAGCAAGAGATCTATATTGATTTCAGTTGATAACTTGAGATTACAACATCCAAAATTACATGCTATGAAATTTGGTCTCGTCAAAAGACAAACAGGTTGTATAACTTCAAAACCCTCACATTTCATGTACTAATACAAGTTAGCTGTGGTTCACCAGTTCGTAACGTTCAAATTGCACCGTATTTTGTTTCGTTCGGCCTTGATGTTCCTTGACTAGAAGCAGAAGAGCGTTCCCAAGAGGCTTCACTGGCAAAAGCAGTATTAAGGTCTTCTTGTCGGGTGTAGCTGTGCCTTGCGTCACTCACCTATTTTTGTAACCCCCCCCCCCCCCCCCCCCAACATTCAACACCATTAGAAAGTCTACAGAGGCCGTGGCAAATAGTATTCCCATTTGCTTCATAACTCAGTTCCCTTTCTTTTCAATTTAAAACTAAAGCATCTTGCAGGGTTTATTTGTCCCAAAGAATTTGAGCCTCATGGAAAATGGGCCAAAGGAATACAAGGAATATTTGTGTTAGTTATGTATACTTACAGTTTCTAAACAAGCGGATAGAATTGTCATTCCCGGCAATGCATCAATCCCACGCTGCATGTGATCAAATAGAAATATATAATTGAGGACATACAAATTGAGACCATGATGAAAAGCTGCAAATTCGGAAACCATCCAAGACTTTGAAGCCATAGAAAAGAGCCTACCTTCCTTTCAACTTGAGTCTTGTAAATAAATCCTCCACAACAAAACAGGGTCGATGAGACAGCGAATCTGATCCAAGACAGTTCATTGAAAAATCAAACTTCAGATAAAATACATAATACATAATTTCTACAATTTATCAATACTATAATTTTCAGTAGGAACTGCCTTACATGCAGGATAACACCCCAAATATAGCCCATCCTCGTGCACTGTTTCCATTTTGGTTCTGCCTGTTTTCTGCAAAATTGAACGAACCAAGCTCTTTCAGTTGATATTATTTCAAACCATTAGTGTTATCAATTCCAACAAATTTACCCCTTGTCTCCACTTTCCCTTATTGGCCATTTAACTTGAATGTAATAATTTCTGAGAGTGATGACATTATTGAGGGACTCATTCCTAATTGGTAGACAGCGAACACAGTCCAATCATGTTTCACCAGCAAGTTCTAGTGCAAGAAGGATAGCTTTAACATGATGTACTACATTGCATTCAGAACTTGTTCTATTAAGATTGGTTGTGTCTCTCCATAATTTGAAACACGGATTTTCAGAAGAGTAAGGGTTGAGAGGGAAGGCAGTAGTTATCAGTGATGGCAGTATGAGCCTACCACACAGTTTGGCAAGAAAAAACTGGATGGGCTCGTAACCCTCTACCGGGATAGTGATATTAACTTCATATGGAGTATCACGAGCCCTTTCACCTGAAAATACAAAAAGAAACTAAGAAGACTTTATTGTAAGGGATATCAAAGCCCACTGCAGCAAAGCATACCCTTACATCTCCAATCAACATTTAACATTGTGGGTGACAAAGTTGTAGGAGGGCTCCCAGTTGCTCCCGACCCTGATACCTTAACCTCCAGACCATTTTCTGGTAAGACCTGCAAATATTTTATTAAACAAAGGATACATACTTGGACCAACTTATTCAATGATAAATGGTTTCCCATGCATCAAAGTATAAGGAATTTGAGTACCTTAATAATAGGTCTTTGCACCAAAGTGGAAAGGGAAGCAATTGCAGTCATATAAAGCGTTACATGTGTCTGCTCAGTCCCAAAGCTGCAAAATGCAAACTTTATTTAGATTGATGGATACTACATTTTCTTTTTGGGGTTAGAGGGAAGGGATGTTAAATGAAGCAAAACAACTCATAATAATTCCTATACCTAAACTCATGGTGAGACTTTTCATAGCCCAATTGAGTCATGCCATCATAAACCTGCAAGTTCATAAAATGGTTCCTTCAGAAAATAATTTACTTTTGCCTGGGAAAATTAATATACATCAGGGAGAATAAAACAATTCTTACAAGTTCCCATGACCGTGGATGGAAACCTACAGTGAAGCCCTTAAATACTCGTGGACCTGGTTTCTCGCATGGAATAGCTAGTTCGAGAAAAACTCTGAAACATTTAGGAATTGCAACAGAATCAGGGAAACATGAGTGTCTCATAATAAATGAAGGCTCCTATATTGAAGCATTTCTGTTATCCCAACACCAGCATGCATTGATTGACTCAATTAACGGAGATTTAACACCACATTTCATTATAATGCAACATAAAGTGGAAATCAAGGTACTATTCAAAAGACCTGCAACTCGACTCATAAGTGACATTGCAGATGCATCCAAGTCCACCTGAAAACAAACAATAGTAATGAATCAGTCTTAGATTACTGAAAATGACAGAGTCAGAGGCAGTACAATATTAATGGTAGAGATGTAACTTGAGGAGGAAAAATTTTTTAAGTAAGTAGTTTTTGATAGAAAACAGGATGAAGTAATGAGACCTTCTGTCAGTGTTTTAATTAGGTATGGAATATCAGAGTTACTTGTAGTTTCCTCTTTCCGCTTTCTCTCTTCCTCTCCCTCTCTAGTGCTCTATCTTTCTTGATGAAACAGTTTGCAAAAATTCTTCTAGTGACCTTTGTCATATCTTAAATCTTATTCCTGAAACTCATCACCTTCTCCCTATCCACCTAAACTTATTATTCTCACCACCTTACTAATAAGTGGCCCCTTTAATTGCAATGGTTCCAATTTGTTAAGGGTCTCCATAGAATTTTCTTATATTATCTGCTGTCCATTCAACCAAAGACAGAGTTCAAAAGGGGGAATATCAATTCCTAGTATAAATGGTGACTGCACATATAACTTAGAAATGAAAGGTACACAACCTGTGCATTGGCCATTTAAACAACTTCCACATATGATGTTTACCTGAATTTAAAGAAGATAAAAAAAGAATTATGAGAGAAGTGGAATGACCGTGATTGCCAATATATATATATGAAAACTTCCAGGAGAATGAAATAAGGGTGCTAGAGGGTGGAAGTTTTCCAGCATAAATCAACCTGAGCTGTTCGTCCCATTTTATCATAACTGTGCTCACAATTCGCCAGGTCGCCATTATAAAACCCCTATATATATATATATATATATATGTTCAGAAATAGAGATAATTATGACAACTGCATTTTCCTATTACATGAAAGAAACCAAACTGTAGTATCATTTTCAACCAAAAAATGAAGAAGCTCACTTGAACAAAGTCAACATGTCCTGAACCAGAAACAAAGTAGTTGAACTTATCAAATCGACCAAAATCTACATATCCCTGCATTAAAATGAGCAAATTCAAACAAAAACACCTAATCGAACACAAACTGAAATTTACTCATGTTATTAATGTGGCAACTTAACAGCCAATTCAGCAATGAAGCTAATAGGATAAGCATATACAGAAGCTTTACATGAAATACTACTGAATGGCTTATATACATACGAACTTTCCAATACAGGCTCATTAAATTAATGAACATAAAAATCAAAAATCAAAAAATCAAAATAAAAGCAAATGGTAAAGTACTTGAGATCATGGTGATATGGACTACCGTTTGTGATCTACTCTCCACATCTTTGCAAAATCGAAGCACCAAGTCGGAGTCCTGTATCATCCCAAACAAACTTATAAGTGACAATACCTCTGGAATCTGAGTATGAACTGAGCTAATTATGAAATTTTACAGCAATATTAAAATTCATAACATGTGTGCACCATAATTTCAATTATCACCGTAACAGAATTGAAATTGAAATTACCTTCCCGTCGTACTCAAACGGATGTCCAATCCAGCTACTCTGGTTAACAGCTTAAGAGAGAACAAATTTCACACAAAATCAAACCCAAACTTGAAGGCAGTAGCATTAAGCATTGTTATTATTATTGTGAAATAATACTAATTAACAAGCCACAGTAATTGTTTGCGTAAGGATACAAAATCGACGACGCGGCTAGAGTTATCGAAAGCGTAGCAATTGGATCTCGGCGCCACGAGTGAGGCTGCTTGAAGCGCCTGTGATACAAGAACTGAAACAAAATATATATATTCACAACTGAAACCTTTGTTTATTCATAAATGACGATATGGAAAGGCTGCTGTTGATTATCGAAAACATGAAGGAATGGAAACGAACCTGTAAGTAGTGCAAACAAAATGCGATGTGAAGAAGAAGAAGAATGAAAGTGCAAACGGCGTCGTAGGCTCTGCATTGCTTGGCATGTACTGTCTGTTAGTGTACCGGCGCCTAGTGAAGAAGAAAGAAGGCCACTCCCGTCCACTGTTGGGCCGTGGGTCGCGACCGCTGTGAGATTCTGGTCTTTTGTCCCGCGAGATAATTTTCATATAATAAATAATGGGCCCCCATTATTTATATTGATTTTTTTTTTTTTTTTGAGTAAATACCACAAGGTATACTCACACCCTTCGGATTAATCTCCGCTCAGGATTCGGTTTGTCCTTGGCCACAAAGTCCTTCTAACGGGTTTCGAACCCTTGCTATTGAGGCACCAAGTAACTCGTAAATTAGAGATGGTAATTTGCCAACCGCATCACACCTTGTGATTTTGATTTAATTTATGTCCCGAATATAAATTATAAAATTAACATTAATTTAATGTGATTAGGATGATATTGACGTATTTGGGGACATAAGTCAAAATTAAAAAATGGACCATGAAAACATGAGGTTTACATTATTGATAATCAACAAATAATTTAATTTAATACGTGACATGTGGTAGCCTAAGCTAGGAAATTAAATAATAAGTATATGAACCAATTCCTTATTCTAATTCTGTTGTATGCAAATAGGAAATGGAGGGAAATTAAATAATAAGTATATGAATCAATTCCTTATTCTAATTCTGTTGTATGCAAATAGGAAATGGATTAAGCTTGTACATCTCCACTGGTTACGGGGTTGAAAAATTTTGGTACAATCCAATCCGTCACTAAAATGAGGGTTGGATAAGGATGTACAATTGGTTTGAGTGTGCTTGAAGTTTGTATATGAGATTAAGAGACTTAAAGTTATAATATATAATTTTTTAATCATAAGGTGTGGTGCGGTTGACAAACTACCATCTCCAATTGGCGAGTTACCTGGTGCCTTAGTGGCAAGGGTTTGAAATCCGTTGGAAGCACGTTGTGGCCAGGGACAAGCCGAACTTCGAGCGGAGATTAATCCCACAATTCGAATGTGGGGACACCTCGTGGTATTTACCAAAAAATTACATATAATATTTTTAAATTAATTTAGCATTTTAGTTTTATGTTACGTCTGAACAATCATATAGTTCTTAAACCCTCCCGTTATAAATATACAAAATTGCACTTGGATAAGTTCATGACGACTTTTTAAAGTGCCAATAACTGCTCCCAAAAGAAAAAGAGTTTGTTTTCAAAAGTAAAAGAAGAAAAGAGAAAGGGGAATTTGATGACAGCAAACAAGTGTTTAAAAATGGGAAGAAAAGGGGAAAAGGAAAGAGAAAACCAAAAAGAAAAAGATTTTGCAAAATGGCATTTGCATTATTCCTAATTCCTAAACAAAAAAGCAAAAGAAGAAAATTAAAAAATTAAAAACCAAAAACCAAAAAAAGCAAAAAGTATTGGTAATGCCAAAAAGGAGCCAAAGACACAGAAGAAAGCAACTCTCTCCTCAACTTGAGCTCCGTGCTCCGTTTCTCTGAACAACACAAATAGCAGAGCAACGAGCTTCAGAATCCGCCATTAATATCACCAACATTTGAAGCTTTCAACGCCAAAGCCACACAGCTGCCTTCGAAATCGAAAAGCCTTTTCATTTATTGTTTATTATTATTATTATTATTATTATTTTCAAGTGTCTTCAATCATAGAAAGCCAAATGTACCAAACCCACCGGTCGCAGTCGAAAATCCAAACCCTAGAATTATGCCGCCGAGGCTCGCAGTAACGGACCTCGCCGACTCTCCAAACCCTAGAGATGGCCAAGCACTCCGTCGGGTGGGTCGCGTCGCAGAAGCGCTGGCTCTTGGCCTTTCTCGTCATGCTCTCCGTCTCCACCTTGATCGCCTTCTTCATCAGAGCCGCCTTCGATTCCTGCGACCATCGCATGGATGTCGTCGACAAGAGGGTTCCTTTGGGCTCGCCCATTGGGACCAGTCCTAGCCCCCTCAGCTTCATGAAGTCCAAGCTCGTGCTGTTAGTCTCGCACGAGCTCTCTCTTTCTGGTGCTGTCTCTGTCTCCATTATTTTATTGCTAATTTGATGAATTTAATGCATTGATTGCAATTTCAGCTATTAGTGGTGTGATTAGTTATGTTAAGCTTTTGATGACTTAGATTATACGTACACAGAAAGTTAGCTACTTAAGATGGCAAAGACACTCATATGTAATGAATTTTTGAGCTACTGGGTTTCCAAATATGGGATGGATTTTTAAACCCATTCAACAATAAGTTCTTGTGCCTTCTCACCAGTCACCCTTAGCTTTGGCTTTTTAATCTGGTATTTATGGAGATGGAGGATATGGCAGCTAGTTTGTTCCCTAGTGTGCTAATGCTTTCTTCTTCTTTTTTTTTTTTTTTTTCTAAACTCGTTGAGTTTAATTTGTATGTGAAAAACTAGGGAAACGTGGGTTGGTGCATTTGCATGTCCTTCCATTTTGTTTGAGTTTAACCGATGATTTCATTAGGGAATTATGTGATGTCAAGATTATGGAATGTAGTACCTTATTTTCTCTGGTATTGTTGGTTCTTATAAAAGGGCATCCATGTTGTGCTATTTGTACATTCATTTGTAACTTACGTAAATTAACTTAATAGGCCGGGGGCGTATAATTATTGGTCCATTTCTGTGTTGTTCAGAGGCCAATAGGCCCAAAAATAAGTTATGTACTGATGTGTGCTCAAGGTGTGAACCAAAAAAATTTCTGGAATTTCTCAGCAATGTGTAACTGCTCAACATAAAATTTCTGTCGTCTTTCGAATATTTGCCTAATTATTGGGATACACTTGTTTTTGTGTCTTCGACACGAACTTACTGCATTTAATGTAATATCATGTAAATGAGGAATATTTCCAAACATTTTGTAGTACACAGACCAACATTCAGTAATATTGGATGAATATTTTGACAGGCGTCAACAGACCAACATTCAGTAATGCGCATATGTTCCTTCTGTTATATTTACTTATATTTGTTGGCATACTGAAATAACATGGAATCGTATGTACTTTGGTTTTTTGTAGGTTAGCATAACCCATGAAAGCTTATCGCCTTCCTTAACCAAATATTTGGCTGAAGATGTATTTTATCCAATCAATTTATGCTCTTTATTTCTCTCTATTTTGGATCATATTTTCCTAAACCCCTTAATCCTAATTTTTTTTTAAAAAAAATGAAAAGAGCTGCATTGTTTTTCTTTTCATTTTAAATCTTTCTTTACATATATCTTACAAACTCTACTGATGGTATGACATATTGAAAATTCTTCCAGGTGGACCTTTGTTGTTGATGGAGCTAGCATTTTTATTAAGAGGTGTTGGCACTGAAGTTTGTTGGGTTACAACCATGAAACCGTCAGATGCAGATGTAGTGATATACAGTTTGGAACATAAGATGTTGGACCGAGGGGTGCAGGTACAAAATCTTAATTTATTTTCAGAAGTTATTGTGAATGTCTTCTTTTGCAGTCTAGTTGTCTACACGTTACATCGTTATCTTTATCATCTCAATATTTCATGATCTTGGAAGCATTGTTTTGTTCACACCGCTGGCCACTTGTTAAGGAAACTAAGCGAAGTAAAACATCTTCCAATTTGATTTTATCTAAATTATGGCCTTGTCTGGCTTTGGTCTTCTACGTGATATTTCCTGTTTCTGATAGGTTTGATTTCTCTGTAACTTCTCAGCACGTTTCTAATAATGCTTTTATACATCTGCAGTTCCTCTCTGAAAATGCCCAAGAAGCTGTAAATACAGCTCTCAAAGCTGATTTGGTTGTATTGAACACCGCAGTTTCTGGGAAATGGTTGGATGTTGTTCTTAAGGAAAATGTTCCCCGTGTTCTCCCGAAAGTGTTGTGGTGGATCCATGAAATGCGTGGCCATTACTTCAAATTGGATTATGTCAAGCACCTCCCGCTTGTTGCAGGTTCTATGATAGATTCGCATGTAACAGCAGAATATTGGGAGAATAGGACTCGAGAACGTTTGGGGTAGGCTTCAAATATTGACTCTTTTTCTTTTTTATATCAAATTTTGGTTTACTATTTCCACTCATTTGCTCTCTGCAGTATCAAAATGCCAGAGACCTTTGTTGTTCACCTTGGAAACAGCAAGGAACTAATGGAAGTTGCTGAAGATAGTGTAGCAAAAAGGGTTTTGCGTGAGCATGTCCGGGAGTCTCTTGGAGTGCGAAGAGAAGATCTACTATTTGCCATCATAAACAGTACGTATTTCAAGCTATTTGATGGAAGTCTACTAATTTCCATTTAAATTGCCGTTAGGAAATGAAAAATAAACAATAGTCTTATGGTTAGTTTGTGCATACCTTGTGAACACTGAAGTACACCGCATGACTACAGGTGTTTCACGTGGAAAAGGCCAAGATCTGTTTTTGCGTTCCTTCTATGAAAGCTTGCGATTGATCCAACAGAAGAAGCTGCAACTGCCAAGAATGCATGCAGTAATTGTAGGGAGTGACATGACTGCTCACACCAAGTTTGAGCATGAACTACGTAACTTTGTATCGATGAAGAAAATTCAAGATCGTGTTCATTTTGTAGACAAAACTCTTACTGTAGCTCCATATCTGGCTGCAATTGATGTCCTTGTTCAAAATTCCCAGGTATTAGGAAGATTTTTCTCTTATTAAATGTTTTTTTTTAATTATATCTTATTTATAGAAAAAGTTGCAGATAGAAGAACATATGATACATATAGGATGCGAAACCATAGTTTTTAATGTGAATAAGTTCCCAGTTAGCGTAACAGTAATCATACATAGGCATTGATATTAATGTCTTTCCCAGCAAGTCTGACCCTAATGTGATTGAAACTACATAAATCTAATTAATAAATCCTTTTTCATCTTCTAATTTTTTTAAAACCCTTCCATAGGCACGGGGAGAATGCTTTGGTAGGATAACTATTGAAGCCATGGCATTTCAGCTGCCTGTATTGGTAAAGAACCTTCCTCTTGTTATTTTGTGTAATATCTTGTAACTCATGCTGCGACTGCTAATCCTATTGACCCATTCCCATTGCCATTTTTCTAATTTCCAAATCAAATATTTATTTCAGGGAACAGCAGCAGGTGGCACCACAGAGATTGTAGTGAATGGAACAACAGGTTTGTTGCATCCTGTTGGGAAGGAAGGGATCACTCCTCTTGCGAAAAATATTGTAAAACTTGCCACTCATGTTGAGAGGAGGCTTACAATGGGGAAGAGAGGCTACGAAAGGGTCAAAGAAAGGTTTCTAGAACACCATATGGCAAATAGAATTGCTGCCGTTCTGAAGGAAGTGTTGCACAAGTCAAAGAGCCACTCAGATTCCTAACACTTTGAGGCCTTTAACTGTCAAGTAGAATGCTACACATGCTCTCTTCTCCTGTTTTAGAGATTTCGTTGCTTAGCAAAAGAAGATGAACTACACTTAGATTAGTGGGTCGATTTTTCTTTTATGGTGACATAATCGCCCCTCAGGTTTCGCTTTCTTATGTACATTGTGTACATATTAAGACATCTAGCCAGTAGCTTGTTCAAAAGCTTGACAATGACATGATCGATTTTGCTAGAGCATGGATTTGAAAAATTGGCAATTCAGTGAAATGCTTGGTGCATAAGGTAAAAACACAGCATCATTCGTAATCTTATAAGGAGATATGTGTGCTGTAAGCCTGTAACTTACTGAATACGCACAAACTGTCTTTTTATGGATTTCCCTGATGCAGTATGGCATTTATACCATTAGCATATTTTTATGGTCGGGGATGGTGATTTGCCAGTTAGTTGTGAGTGGACGACTTCCAGTCATTGATGCATATGAGTCCCAGATTGCATCAACAGCTGGAGGAGATTGCCCACTTGTGCATGCGTGACTGCCCTTTCAGGTCTTTGCCCGTTTTATTTGGTAAATTTTTAAAAAAAGAACATCCAGAACAAAAGTAGGTTTTTATTTGTTGTAATTCGGCATCGTCCATTCACCTTGAACTATGAAAATGGGGGACTTATCGAGCTCGAGCAGTCTCAGCAGTCTCCAAACCATTAACTAAATAAGAATCACTGGCAAGTTGGAAAGAGAGACCCATTACAACTTTAGCCCTTTAGTTTCTAGTTTACATTGATGGATGTAGCAAAACAACTCAGAGTTTGATAACGGTAGAGCAATATTCTTAGCTAATAATCCAGACTTCAAGGAGACTTGGGTTGTGGAGAACCATTTACTGGTTTTCCCTGATGCTTGAGGTTGGGCTTTGTAAACCAAGTCGTATACAGAAACTGCTTCTGAGGCCCTACATGGTTGCAAATTAGTCTAAGCTTCTGCCTCTCCCTCATCCACCTCAACACTATCTTCATGTGCCTCTTGCTCGTCAATCCTCTCAACCCAACTTCCTGAAAACGACTCAGACATTTAATCAAACACTTGGTACGCAATAACTAACTACACCAAAAATGAAGTACGTAATCACAATAGCAGCAGTCAAATCACCTTAACGCGATCCCAGGTTTCAGTAATGGTGAGAGGACCATGCTCCTTGACGATATCGAAGATGGCCCTAGTGATGGTCTGCGTCTGCTCAGGTGGGGTTTTGAGCTCTATGGGTTTCATCTGCGGTTTTGGTTTCCTCGCAATACACCTTATCGCTGTCCCAAACATGTTGCCACTTTCTGTTTTCCAAAACCCAAATCTCACTTTGCTTTAAAGATTAACCCCTACCACCTAACAAAGCAAAATGTTTATCAAGAGCGCTAACATTTGGGTGGGTTTAAAAAGCCTTAAACTTATTTAGTTCTTTTTAATAACCAAAAATCATTTTGTCGAGCTCATAGTTTATTTTTCGGGTTAGAACGGAGGAATCCAACCTTGACCTAGTCTAACCCTAACCCATTTCCGCATCGATCTTCACAACTTGAGCTAACTCCGAGGGCTTGATTAGCAATTCAATGGGTTTGAGTTGCCTGGGTTGTTGAGATTAGCAATTCATTTAAGGGCTTCTTAGATCTAGGTCCAAAACGATTAGCTATCATTGGGTTTAGTTCTCGCGTTTTTTGTATAGTATAGCCGGACGGCTAGACTTGTTTTGACACGTGGCGCCTAATCGCTGGGTACTCTTTTTTTTAAAAAATAGTATAGCCGCACGGCTATACCATTCCACACATGAGCGCCTAGGCTCTGTGCGGATGCTCTTTTTTTTTTATTATTAATAAATAGTATAGCCGCGTGGCTATAATTGAATTTTTTTTTCGTACTAA
This sequence comes from Prunus avium, assembly GCF_965620075.1. NCBI lineage: Eukaryota > Viridiplantae > Streptophyta > Magnoliopsida > Rosales > Rosaceae > Prunus > Prunus avium. Next base: position 32,955,241 of record NC_142290.1, on the reverse strand, counting down.
TAGTCTTTATATATACATTGGGATCCTTTTTGTCTTTTAAATTTTTACTCGATTTTCGTTTATCAATAAGAGTGGTTTATAGCATTATCCATTACTATTAGACCAAAACCCGAATCTCTATTATCACCTTTTAATTTTTTACTTTTCTAGAGTTAATACCCGTATGAAGAATTTAGCACTGTCATGTTTAATACTCTATTATACACATACATACGTATTTTTTTAATAATACAATCGTGTTCTGTATACGTCTTACGTTTTTTAAAAAGCTAACATACAATAGTTGTATTGTACATGTACATGGGTATTTTTAATGTTTAATATACGTATTTTTAACAAAATTTTCAGTAAAACACACAAAATTCAAGTATTATAAAAATAATTCTCACATATTATTGAATAAGAATAATATAAGTTATAAAAATTATATTAAAATATTATATAGTGGCCAATTAATATATGATTTGGATATGTTGAAACTAGCAAAAGGCAAAGAATGGTGAAACATTCAAAATACTAGAAAATACCATTGGTTAATTCAAACATTAAGAATTGAAATTATTAATTAAATGAGGATAATATCGTAAATTTACTCTTTTTTTTTAATATTAAAAAAATTAAAAATTAAAACAAAATCAGATTGCTAGTATCTATAAAGTACAAATTAATGCAACTAGGAGGGTTTTTTTTTCTTAATTTTTTAAAATTAAATAATATGGCCGCGCGGCTATGCCTTTCAAATATAATGTATTTAAATGGTATAGCCGCGCGGCTATACTACGATATTTTTCAAAAAACAGTATAGCCGAACGGCTATACGTATTTTTTTGACACGTGGCATCTAATCGCTAGGGATCCTTTTTTAAAAATAGTACAGCCGTCCGGCTATACTTATTTTTTTTTAAATAGTATAGCCGCACGGCTAGACCTGTTTTGATACGTGGCGCCTAATCACTGGGGTGCTCTTTTTAAAAATAATATTGCCGCTCGGCTATACCTGGTTTATTTAAATTTTGTCTAATTTTGTTTAATTTCTTTGGTCATGGAGAACTAATCTCCTCCATAAATCATTATTCAAATGTTTATTACGATTATATAGAGACAATGCACCTGTTTTGTATTGTCCCATCCCAAGCATCTTCAGCGCCCAGATGACAAAATTAATACAGAACTCATCTTTCCTCTTTATAATGGAGTTGCACAAAATATGCCAAGAAAACAACTCTTTCCCCCCAAAAAAAAGATCACAAGATGCACATGAACTAAACTATAAGAAAGAACCACAAAATATCATAGACCAAAAGGATATGCTACTTAAATTCATCCCAAACTGACCAAAGTTAATAAACTCCAATACAAAGCACATACATATAAGGAGCACAATAACAGAATATTTCTAACATAAGGGAGCTGTCACCTGAAACGAAAATATGTACAATGACAGCTTCAACCTAAAAAGACCCAAAAAAGAAAAAAGGAAGAAACAAAACCATGTTCCAAAACCTTACACAACAAAGTACAATTTTACATTCTCCTGTTTTTTCATTGCTTTTCAATCTAGCATTCGATTTGTTTGGCCCTCACAAGTAGGAGATTCAATACCTTCAGTTATCAAGAAGCACATCACGAACAAATTGATCATCTACTTTGTTCAAATTTCCCTGCATAGATGTAGTTTCCTCATCACTTTCAAGCAACTTCATGGCCTCCACCAACTTCTGTTTAACAATTCTCGTTCCTGAATCACACAATGAGCCTATACTGAAAACATTATTTCCTTCATGCATCAACTCACTTAGGCGCAATGATTGAGCAGACTTCCCCATTTTATATGACGACTCATATAAATGACTACTCTCCACAATCCTTTTCTTTGCCCCTTTAGTCCATCTCTTCACTATGTACCTGGTCGGAATGCTTGTGAAGTTTTTTAAATCCAACACTTTTAGGGCATGACGGCACAACAATCCTATAGATTCAAATAACTTACAAGAACAAGAAACCATGGAAGTAGCGGAGTTATATTCAATAATGTAGACTCTTGGATGACCTTCTTCAATTGCTTCATAAATATATTGGTTGCCATCATTACCAACTTCTATCATCCTCACCCCAAAGATACTCATAAGCTCATTTTCAAAGAATGAGTACATTTTAATTGTGTACTCAGAAGCTGCATGCTTAAAGATACCACTATTTGCTCTAAGATGAGGCATACCATTTTTACAACGAAAATCCTCTTCCAACTCTGCTGACCGCACCACTTTTGTTTTTTTCTCGTAATGCTGTACAAGACCAATGAGATCCATTGTTTTCGTAGAAATTTGATGGAATGTACTGGTTATGCTCTCACCTCTATTGGAGGATCTAATATTGGCTGTAAAAGTGTCTAAGCTAAAAGCAGGACACCATTTTTCTCTAAGTGAATATAACTCTTGCAGCCACGAATTGCCCTCAAGGTTGAACTTTCTAATCAAGTCATTCCACGTAGATTCAAATTCTGCTTCAGTGAGACAATCGTGAAAGCATTTGTTAAAGTGCTCCTTGAACTCGTGATTAGAATACTGAGATCCAATATGTTGTGTAGCATTCTTAGATATGTGCCATATGCATAGGCGATGGCGTGTCTCTCGAAGCATAACCGCAATTGCATTTGCCATTGCATTACCCACATCTGTGAAAATGGTTTTCGGTTGCTTATATCCCATGGACTCCAAAAATGTTTCAAACAACCAAATAAATGAGTCAGTGCTCTCATCCGATACAAAAGCACAACCAAATAAGACATTCTTGCAGTGATGATTAACACCCACAAATGGAGCACAAATTAGATTGTATTTCTTGGTTCGAAATGTGGTGTCAAAGCATACAACATCTCCAAAGCAATCATAATCTAACTTGGATCTACCATCTCTCCAAAAATAATTTGTGATCCGATTAAATTGATCCACTTGAACACTGTAGAAAAAACTTGGATCCTCCATTTGTTTATGCTTAAAATAATTTATCAAACTTTGCCCATCCCCTCCTTCTAGCATTTCTTCCTTATTCCTTTGCAAATAATTAAGACAATCTTGATTAGTGGACCCAACATTCTCAGCATTGCCAAACTTTTTGCCCAAGTAAGAGTATGATTTTGTTGGTCTTGTACTCTCATCAACCTTAGGGCCAAGGATACCTGCACGGACACGTGGTATATGTCGACCTGATCGTAGAAATTGTCTTTCTTCAAGCTTAGCAAACTCATGATTATGATCTAGATTGATGTGACTGATCTTCCATATACCATTATCCACGGTGAATCGAATTAGAGCCTTACAACCTGTTCTAGTGTCTAATCTTCTCACCTTTTTCACTTCACACAAATCTTCATCCGATTGAAACCCTTCTTTTGAACAAAAATAGTCCCTTTGCCTGACATTATTTTGCGCATCTCTTCGAATATTCCCTTTACGGATACTAAAACCTTTCCTAAAGGCATAGGTGTTGCATAGATTGTAAGCTTCAGCTTCATTAGACACCTCCATTCCCACTTTTAGTTCATCAATTGCGTCAAATATTTCTTCCTTGTCACTTCTCTCTAATATTTTCCCTTGACAAGTGTAATCCATTATCTAAACCAACTGCCTAATCATAAACAACACATTTTTCAGTACTTTTATTTACAGATAGTAAAATCCAAAATGTAACAGATACGTTGCAAGTAAAAGTTTGTCCATCTATTTGCAAACAAAAATTTTACGTGACAGCATATTAGGCTCAACCTATCAATTATCTAAACCAAAAACCCTAATTTATATGCCCCATTTTGTATCCACAAATCCAAATACAACCCTGGCGATTTTATTCCGTCCATATTGTTTTTTAACCAAATAGAGCGAGCAAAGTTCACAACTTCAGCTATAAAAAATTCCAAAAATATAAAAATTGAAAACAGAACCAAGATCAATCACGAGGGCAATGTAAGTTACCCCAAAATTTCTAAGCTATTAGAAGTCTCTTTCTACGAATTTATCATCCTATATCCAAAAAAATAAAAAATAAAGCATCAAGCTTCATAAACGAAATTCCATAAATTCGCACATCTCATTTCACCAGAACTCCAATTCCAACAATTTTGAAAAATAAAAAGGAAACAGGAATGCATCAATGATCATATGAGCCAGGACCAAGAGAGGATAGAGGAGATACCTGGTTCGCCGAGAAACCAGAGAAGAGAAAGAGACTTGATACGTCACCGTTCGAAGGAGGCCTGCGAGCTGCAACGGGGGGAATTTGGGTTATCGGAGAAGAAGTGAATAGAGAAGAGGACTTTGGAGTTTGGACTGGCCGAGGACTGAGTGACAGCTGAGGTGCTGGGATGCTGTCTCTGGCGCACTGTTCGAAGACAATAGAGTCCATAGAAAGAGATTAGAGACGAACGAAACGCTGCGTTTCGGCTTATGTTTTAGTTGTTCGTTCTCTTTTATGGCGGGTTCCCACAAACTCAAGAGTAATTTTTACTAATAATTTTACGTCCCCAAGTGGTTAAGGATCCCACCCAAGTGATTAAAAGGATTTACCTCTGCACTCAATTCGATGTCTTAAGTTCGATTTCCCCTCTATCGCTATTGATTGTAGAAAAAAAAAAATTAGCCGTTTTTTTTGATGGAGGGGTTTTGGGGAATTTATTTTGCTACAATTACCCCTGCCTTACTAAAAAAAGTGTACTTTTGTAGGATAATGCTATATAACTTCAACATTTCCTATACAATTTATATGGCATGCTCACATTGAATTTGGCACATTATTCTTCTTTTAATATAATTATGTGGTGTATTTTATAATTTGCAATATAAGTTGGAAAAGTTAAAATCAATAAGTAGCATTTTACTTTTTGGTCCAGGTGTGGTTTTCTTTTTAGCAGTCTGTATAGCATTAGCTAGATGAGAATCATTGACAAACTGGAATGGGAGAGAATTAGAACTGTATCACTTAAGCCCTGGTTTTTTACATTATAGGGGTTACAGCAAAACAATTCAAAGTTTGATAATGCAGAGCAAAGCTTCTTAGCTAGTAATTCATAGACTTCAAGGGGACATGTGTTGTGGATAATCATTTACTGGTTTAGCCTGCTGCTTGAAGTTGGGCTCTGTAAACCAAGTCATGCCCAGAACCAGAAACTGCTTCTGAGACCCTACATGGTTGAATATTGGTCTAAGCTTCTGCCTCCTCATCCACCTCCACACTATCTTCATGTGCCTTCTGCTCCTTAATCCTCTCAAACCAACTTCATGAAAATGACCTAGACATTTATTCAGCCAATCCGTACACGGTAATTATATCAAACATGTACAAAGTTACAAATCGAAAAATGAATTCAGTTTGAAACAGCAAAATAGCACTTTTAAATGGGAATCCAATTACCTAATGCGACCCCAGGTTTCAGCAATACTGAGAGGAGGATCATGCCCGTTGATGATATCGAAGATGACCTCAGAGATGATACTGAGACAGTTCACCTGTTTTGTATAGTCTAGTGTCTAGTGAATATTCAAGAGATGAAATTACGAAAAATATACTTACATCAATATCAATACAGAACTCCATAGAACATATACTTTATCAACTATCCTCCACTATATTATCAGAAATATCAATACTGATTTACTTGAAAAAGAAAAGGATGTACAATGCTGGCTTCTGCCAAAGAAGAAAAAGATACTCTAACCTTTCATTTCTGAACATCTTACGCAATGAAGTGCAAGTTTCAGAACAAAAGTAAGCAATACCCTGAACATGTACTTTTCAATATAGCATTTTTCCTTTAGCCATCACAACTGGGGGATTCCACACTTCCATTATCAAGCAGCACATCATGAACAGATTGGTCGTCTACTTTGCTCAAACTTCCCAGCATGTTGGTAGTTTCCTCGTCACTTTCTAGTAACTTTATGGTCTCCGCTAACTTTTGTCTGGCAATCCTCATTCCTGAATCACACAATGAGCCTATACTGAAAACATTATTTCCTTCATGCATCAACTCACTTAGGCGCAGCGATTGGGCAGACTTGGCCTTTCTATATGATGACTTGCAGAACTCATTACTCACCACAATCCCTTTCTTTGCCCCTTTAGTCCATCTCTTCACTATGTATTGTGTCGGTATGCTTGTATAGTTTTTAAAATCCAGTACTTTTAGGGCATGACGGCACAACAACCCCATGGATTCAAATAACTTACATGAACAGGAAATCATGGGCGTAGTAGAGTTGTATTGAATCATGTAGACTCTTTGAAGACCTTCTTCAATTGCTTCATAAATATATTGATTGCCATCATTACCAACTTCTACCATCCTCACCCCAAAAATACTCATAAGCTCATTTTCAAAGAATGAATACATTTTGACAGTGTACTCAGTAGCTGCATGCTTAAAGATACCACTATTTACTCTAACATGAGGCATAGCATTTTTACAACGAAAATCCTCTTCCAACTCTGTGAATCGCATCTTTTTTGTTTTTTGCTCATAATGCTGTACAAAACTAACGAGATCCACTGTTTTCCTAGAAACTTGATGGAAAATAGTGTTTGTGTTCTCACCCCTCTGGCTTGATCCAATATTTGCTGAGAAAGTATCTAGGCTAAATGCAGGACACCATTTCTCTCGAAGTGAATACAACATCTTCAGCCACGAATTGCTTTCAAGGTTGAACATTTTAATCATGTCATCCCAGGAATTTTGAAATTCTACTTCAGTAAAACAATCAAGAAAGCATTTGTTGAAGTGCTTCTTGAATTCAGGATCAGCACAATGACTAGCAAGATGTTGTGTAGCATTCTTGGAGATCTGCCAATTGCATAACCGATGCCGTGTCTCTGGGAACACAGTCTCAATTGCCTTTGCCTTTTCCATTGCTTTATCCTCATCCGTGAAAATGGTTTTTGGCTGTTTATTTCCCATCGACTCCAAAAATGTTTCAAACAACCAAATAAATGAATCAGCACTCTCGTCCAATAAAAAAGCACAACCAAATGAGATATTCTTCCAATGGTGATTGACTCCCAAAATTGGACTACAAACTAGATTGCTGTTGGTTCGAAACGTAGTTTCAAAACATACAACGTCTCCAAAGCAATCATAATCCAACTTTGATCTACCATCTCTCCAGAAATAATTTGTGATTCGACTAAATTGATCCACTTGAACACTGTAGAAAAAATTTGGATCCTCCATCTGTTTATGCTTAAAATAATTTATCAAGCTTTGTCCATTCCATCCTATCATTTCATCCTTACTCCTTTGCAAACAATTAGGCAAATCTTTATTAGTAGATCCATCATTCTCATCACTGCCAAACTCTTTTCCCAAGTATGAAAATGATTTTGCTGGTCTTATAGTCCCATCACTCTTAGAGCCAAGGATAGTTGCACGAACACTTGGTATATTTCGACCTGATCTTAGAAATTGTCGCTCCTCAGGCTTAGCAAACTCGTGATTATGAACTGGATTGATGTAGGAGAGCTTCCACATACCATTTTCCACAGTGAATCGAATTACAGCCTTGCAACCTGTTCTTGTATCTAGCCTTCTCACTTTCTTCGCTTCACATAAGTCTTCATCTACTTGAAATCCTTCCTTTGAGCACAAAAATTCTCGTTGCCGGACATTATTTTGCGAATCTCTTCGAAGATGCCCCTTGCGAATACTAAAACCTTTGTTAAAGGCATAGGTGTTGCAGAACTGGTAAGCTTCAGATTCATCACTAACCTCCATCCCTACTCTCAGTTCATCACTTTCTCCAAATATTGCGTCCTTGTCACTTTTTTCTAATGATTTGCTTTGAAAATCACTATCCATTTGCTAAATCAACCAGCCTAATCATACAGAACAAAGTATTTAGTGCTTGTCCATAACAGAACAGCGAAATGTAAAATGTAAGCCATATGTTTGGTAGGGATTACAAGTAAAAATATTAAAACCATCCTGGATATCAGTTTTCAATCAAATCAAAATAGTAAGTCTCCCTAAAACAGCTTTTAAATTAAAATTTTGAAATCACAAACGCATGTAAGATAACTAAATCATAAATATTGTCTTCAAGAACAATCATTTAATCAGATTCGGCCCCAAACTTTTCTAAACCGTTAGAAGCCATTTTCTATGAAGCAATCATGCAACATCCATAAGAAACTAGCATCAAATTTCATAAACGAGAGAAACCCATAAATTTGATATTAACCTCCTGCCTCCAATACTTTACCTCCAAAATTTCCAAAACGAAAGGGAAAAAAAATACAGCAAAACAGCAATAATCATTTTGGAAAAGACCCAGAGAGGACAGAGAAGCTACCTAGTTCTCCAAGAAAAGAAAGGAGGAGACTTGATGCGACGTCGTCTAGAGGAGGGCAGAGGAATTTGGAGTTTGGGCTCGGGAGTTCTGTTATGCTGTCACTGTGCGACCAAGAGAGCGGCGTGTAGAGATTAGAGAGGAACAAACGCACCGTTTTGCTTTTCCCTCGAGTTATACTGATACGCACCGTTTAATTTGTAAAGCGGGAGTTTCTCCTTCTCTTTTATCAAATGCATTCTCAGAGCCGCGCGCAGCAAGAGGGACTTGGATTGTCCAATGCAAAATCTCTCTCGCCGATTCTCCACAGTCCCAATTCACAAGCTTTTACCTCAGCAGCTTCACCAGCACCAGCCACAGCCAACCAGATTCTTCATCCCCTTCTCCGAGTTTCAGCAGAAGCGGAAGCTCTTGGAGCACAAACTCATCTCTGATCTAGATGGCTGCGCCAATCTCAGCCAAGTCAAGGAGGTTCATGCTCACCTCCTCCGCCATGGCCTCAGCCAGTGCTGCTACGTCCTCACCAAGCTCGTCCGCACGCTCACGAAGCTCGGCGTCCCACTGGACGCGTATCCGCGCCTCGTCTTCCTACAGGTCAAGTACCCGAACCCATTTCTCTGGACGGCTATGATTCGCGGGTACACAGTTCAGGGACCCATTTCGGAGGCGCTGAATTTTTATACTTGTATGCGAAGAGCAGGGACTGGGCCCGTGTCGTTTACTTTCTCGGCTCTCTTTAAGGCTTGTGGGGATGTGCCTGATGTGAACTTGGGTAGGCAGATACATGCCCAGACGATTTTGGTTGGCGGGTTTGCGGCGGATTTGTATGTGGGCAACACCATGATTGATATGTATGTAAAGTGTGGTTTTTTGGATTGTGGGCGCAAAGTGTTTGATGAAATGCCTGATAGGGATGTGGTTTCTTGGACCGAGTTAATTGTTGCTTATACCAAGATTGGGGATATGGGATCAGCAAGGGAATTGTTTGAGGGGTTGCCTGTGAAAGATATGGTGGCGTGGACGGCAATGGTTACTGGTTATGCCCAGAATGCCCGGCCAAGAGATGCGTTGGATTGCTTTGAGAGAATGCAAGGTGCTGGTGTGGGCACCGATGAGATTACGTTGGTTGGTCTCATTTCAGCTTGTGCACAATTGGGTGCATCTAAGTATGCCAATTGGGTTCGAGACATTGCCGAGAAATCTGGTTTTGGGCCTACTGAAAATGTTCTTGTGGGATCTGCATTGATAGATATGTACTCAAAATGTGGGAGCTTGGATGAAGCCTACAAGGTTTTTCAAGGAATGAGGGAAAGAAACGTATTTTCTTACAGCTCAATGATTTTGGGGTTTGCGATGCACGGCCGTGCCAATGCAGCGATAGAATTGTTTCATGAGATGTTGACAACAGAGATAAGACCTAACCGAGTTACTTTTATAGGGGTTCTAACGGCGTGCAGCCATGCAGGCATGGTTGATCAAGGTCGGCAGTTATTTGCAACCATGGAGAAGTACTATAATGTTGTTCCATCAGCTGATCATTATACTTGCATGGTAGACCTACTTGGTCGAGCTGGGCGCTTGGAAGAAGCTCTTGAGCTTGTCGAAACAATGCCGATAGCTGCCCACGGAGGTGTGTGGGGAGCACTACTCGGAGCATGTCGTATTCATGGGAATCCTGACATAGCTCAGATTGCTGCAAACCATCTTTTTGAGCTTGAACCTGATAGTATCGGAAACTATGTAATGCTCTCTAACATATATGCATCAGCAGAAAGGTGGGCTAATGTTTCAAGAGTGAGGAAGATGATGAAGGAAAAAGGTCTGAAAAAGAATCCTGCGTATAGCTGGGTCGAAACGAAGAAAGGGGTAATTCATGAATTCTGTGCGGGTGAAACGAACCATCCAGAGTACGCCGAGATTAAGAAGGCATTGGATGATCTTCTGAACAGATTACAGGCTCATGGGTACGAGCCAAACCTGAATTCTGCGGCTTACGATTTGGGGATTGAAGAGAGGAAGCGCATATTAATGTCGCATAGTGAAAAGCTAGCTCTGGCATATGCATTGCTCAGTACAGATGCTGGAAGCACCATAAAGATTATGAAGAACATTAGGATCTGTGAAGATTGTCATGTTTTCATGTGTGGTGCATCGCAGGTCGCCGGGAGGGAGATTGTTGTGAGAGATAACATGAGATTCCATCACTTCAGTAATGGGAAATGCTCTTGCGGTAACTTTTGGTGATTGAAGACCTGCAGGAGGATGAAGGTTGTTGTAGAAGGCCGGCTCTGAAGTTGTAGCTTTTGGTAATGTTGCTCAAAAACACAAATCCATCTAATTGCCTTGGGTTTCATTATGCAGTCTTTCTAGAGCATTTCATATCATTTACGGAACACAGTTGACAAATTGTATGTAATGGCTAGCATAAGTTTTGAGAGATGTAGAAGTAGAATTGAATTTCATTTAGCTTGATTGATTATTTTATTTATTTTTGTGCTAATGAAACAAGATTTTATTTGTTAACTTTTGACCTTAATTTTCTTGGTTGCTAACAAGTCTATTTTTTTTTTCATTGGGTCAAATATGTTGCTCACAGAAAAGCAAGTCTATATTTATTGAAACAAACGACATACAAAGTACATTACGAAACACAAACGACGTTGCGTATTGAGCATAAAAGAACTGAGCTCACCGCTAGCTTATTATACAGGGCATAATATTACTAATTAACCACTCTTTATACATATTTATATATGAGCACTTATAAATGATATCTAGTGTTGTCCGGGAAGTTTCTCCTTGATCTTGTCCATGATCCCCTTCTTCTCGTGGTGCTCTTCGGTGTAGGCGGTTCCACCATAAGGTGTGGTGGTGGCAGTTGTATGAGTCTGAGATTTGTAGGGGTCATCTGCCCTATGCCCCCCAGTCCCAGGCAGCTTCTCATGGTGGTGCTGCCCGGTGGTCCCAGTTCCACCGTATGTGGTATCGGTTTTGGTTCCACCTGGCAGCCTCTCCTTTATCTTCTCCTTCAACCCCTTCTTCTTCCTCCTCCCTCCTAGCCCATCATCCTCAGACTACAAATCACAATCAATTATCAACTTTATCATAACATATAATAAAATTATTTATGTGCACGCATCTCTATCTCTAACAAATGTGAGACGAGTCTCACTTCTGTTCAAGATGGATGTGATACAAAATATATTGCGCAATCGAGCATATTAAATTCCCATAATTTGATATATTAGAGAGGAAAATAAAAAAAGAGGACTTACAGAGCTAGAGCTTGAGCTACCGGAGCGGTGAAGCACGGCGCCAGTGACGCCGTGGTGCTCTTTCCTGTCATAGTCGTGACCATGCACTCCTTGGCCTTGGCCAGCTGCCGTGGTAGCGGCGAAGTCATGAGGGGCGTACCCTCCAGCGCCCGTGGTGGTTCCAGTCGTAGCAGTGTGATGACCAAGTGGGTTCCCGTACTCGTCCACTCGGGGCCCCACCGGGTTCCCGTACTCGTCGGTGCGGCGGATCGGGTTCCCGTACTCGTCGGTCGGTGTTGTCCCGTACTGCTTGTCATAGCTCGCCATTTTCAAACTGCAAACGCAAACAGCTTCTGAACTTTTGAGTAATTTGAAATGAAGATTTGTTTGGGATTTGATGTATTTGAAATGAGGAATGGGGTTATATATAGGCAATTGGATTGCCAAGGCATGCATATTCTTACACGTACGCGAATAATGACTCCATGCACTGCAGCCACGTTAGCCACTGGGACACCTGGCGGCGATGGGAGAGGACAATTGGATTTTGTTTCTGCATCATAGACAAGATAAGATGTGTATATCATGTGTTGATAGTATTCTTTGTCTTTGGAGTTAAAAGCTCGTGACACTTGACCGCGTAATGCACATGAACCAGTTTGACGATAGCTACCTCTGTGTCTCTGTCTCTGTCTCTGTTGAAAATTATTGGAACTTGTTGCATTGTCACATTTTGACAAGTGGCGCTGTAAAGGTCGTTGGATTAGTCTTCAATTTATCCAGACATTGCTTTTTATTCCAGAGGGGGTTTCTCCCTCCCTAAGCCAACTACTAAAATGTTTCCCTTTATGAACTAAGCAACCAGTCAACGCCAACACCAACTACTTTTTTTTATGTGAATTTGTTATCCCCGGTAAGTTAAAAACATTTATATGAACTATTGTAATTTAAAAAGGAATTAACAACTTTATAAAATGCATAAAAATATCACTTAAATATAAATCGAATTACTTTTTTTTATTTTGGGGGGTGGTAAAGTTGTACTTTCAAAAACAAATACCAGCTTAAACCCAGATTATAGAGCAAAGAGTTGATAAAGGAGATAGCTATGAGTTGATATTGCTGCTCAACAGCTTAAAGCAAGGTTTTGCTGCTCATTAAGATTTCATTTAGACTAATCTAGTTGATCACAAAAATAAATAAATAAATAAATAATATATGTGCATTGAGGTCATAGTGAGCGAAATTTATACTTGAAAACAGCAGACATTAAATAGTTACAAAAGCAAAACACTGTACTCAGACGAGCACATTTATACTTAAACACAAACGACATCCAAATATTACATATTACAAAATACGACATTGTACAATGCTCGGTGGTCACAGACCAACAACAAGCACCGATTTATTATACACAGCAGATAATTATCTGATACGAAATTCAAAATATTATCCATTCCATCTACTAGTTGTTGTGACCAGGAAGCTTGTCTTTGATTTTCTCCATCAACCCCTTCTTCTCATGGAGCTGGGGCTCTCCTCCTGTGTGCCCGACCCCACCGTGACCTGCACTGGTTGGATTCGTTGGGTGGGTGTCATGAGAGTACTGGTCATCCTTAGGTCCACATGGCAGCTTCTCCTTCACTTTGTCCGCTACACCCCTCCTCTCCCGGGTCTCTCCTCCTGTGGCCCCGGCCCCACCGTAAGGTCCGGTGGTTGGGTGCACGTTTTGCCCACCTGGCAGCTTCTCCCTCACTTTGTCAGCTACACCCTTCTTCTCCCGGGTATCATCTCCTGTGTACCCACCCCCACCGAAAGCTCCAGTGCTTGGGTGGGTGTCATGACAGTACTGGTCATCCTTTTGCCCACCTGGCAGCTTGTCCTTCACTTGGCCTATTACACCCTTCTTCTCCCGGGTATCATCTCCTGTGTACCCAGCCCCACCATAAGCTCCAGTAGTTTTGCGGGTGTCATGAGAGTACTGATCATCCTTTTGCCCACCTGGCAGCTTGTCCTTGACTTGGCCTATTATACCTTTCTTCTCCTGGTGCTCTCCTCCTGTGTACCCACCCCCACCGAAAGCTCCAGTGCTTGGGTGGGTGTCATGAGAATACTGCTCATCCTTTTGCCCACCTGGCAGTTTGTCCTTGACTTGGCCTATTACACCCTTTTTCTCCTGGTGCTCTCCTCCTGTGTACCCAGCCCCACCGTAAGCTCCAGTGGTTGGGTGGGTGTCACGACAGAACTGGTCATCCTTTTGCCCACCTGGCAGCTTGTCCTTGACTTGGCCTATTACACCCTTCTTCTCCTGGTTCTCTCCTCCTGTGCACCCAGGCCCACCGTAAGCTCCAGTGGTTGGGTGGCTGTCACGACAGTACTGGTCATCCTTTTGCCCACCTGGCAGCTTGTCCTTGACTTGGCCTATTATACCCTTCTTCTCCCGGGTATCATCTCCTGTGTAGCCGGCCCCACCGTAAGCTCCAGTGGTGGTTTGGGTGTCATGAGAGTACTGGTCATCCTTGTTGCCACCTGGCAGCTTGTCCTTGACTTGGCCTAATATACCCTTCTTCTCCCCTCCTGTGTACCCGTCCCCGCCGTAACCTCCAGTGGTTGTCTGGCTGTCACGAGAGTACTGGTCATCCTTGGAATTAAACGCAGCAGGGACGCCGTGATGCTCAACAACACTAGGTTTTGTATGAGTGGCGTACCCTGCACCAGTTCCGTACCCGGTATCCGCCACACCGTGCTGAACCGGGTTCCCGAACTCGTCTTTCCTGCCGGTTCCGGTGGTGGAGTGATGAACCGGGTTCCCGAACTCGTCAGTATTAGTAGGCTCGGGTGTTGAACCAAAATGCGCCATTTTTCAAAGTACGAAGGAAAAAAACACAAGAAAAAACAACTACAACTCCTGATTAAAACGAAATGAAAGAAACTGACTTTGTTTGGGATGAAGTGATATATTTGAAATCAGAACTGAGGTTGGTTTATATAGGCAACGAATCTACACCCAAAGGCTATGCATGCATAACGCGCATGCCATGCCACGAATAATAATTTCATTAATCTTTACACGTACCCACGTACATAATTAGCAAAGTAAATTTCGTACCTGCCTGATATTCACATTTAGACACGTGGCGATGTTGAGACAGGACACGTGTGTGCCAGTGTCGGCACATAGGAAGATATTTTGTTTCTGTCTGTTTTCCTTTTAGGTCGGGCATAATTAAAGATAAAGATTAAGATAAGATTATATAAGTGGTTCTCGTTGTCTTGAAGTTAAAAGCTGATGACAATTCACCGCGTCCGTATGGAATTGATGACGACAGGAGGAACAACTACCTCTGTACCCGTTCCCACTCCACTAGCTTTTTGACCCTTGTAAAAGTCGTCATTATCTTGATCTTTGTCACACAGGCCGACTCATTGGATGGCTAAGATTCATAAGAGGGATTTCATCGTTCCGTGTATGAGGTTCCACGTGGATGTTATCCATTGGTTCTAGATCTACAGGGTTATTGAATTGAACCGGCCCAATTTCAGCAGTTTGGTCTACAAACGGCCGACATGAAACGGACCAATCTGCAGCCTTATCTCTTAACAATTAGATCAAATTAATTAGTCATTAAACTAAATTAATTCAATATTTAGGGGCCGCCCTTATTATAAAATGACTCTAGATTTAAATGCTTTTTACTAAAAAGAATTTGAGTTTCAAAGCATACGTGGGTTAAGATTGTGACATGAACGGACGCTTTTTTTTTCTTCTGAAAAAGATATTTTATTGTTGAAGATTCTACAACCGACGTCTAGCCATAAAATTCTTTATCTACCACCTAATCATGAATAATAACAGAGGTGAACCTTACTTTTTGCCATCAAGTTTGAATTCCTTATAGATTAGAATAATTTAAAATATTTAGACTATTGCTGGTATAAAAAATCCCTCTCCAAAGAATTAAAACTTGCTTAAACACGAACTGTTGTTAAGAAGAGCAAATATATAGATATAAAGGACTTACAAAGTATGTATCACAAAATACAAAGGACATGGCGCAGAGCTCGGTGTTCACAAACATAAGAACTACACCAAGCACCGCTTATTATACACGTCACACTAAAACATTGAACACAAAACGACACATAGCGTATCAATCTCTTACATAACCCTATTTATTATTATATATATGAAGTGATTTAATGATGTCCACCAGGAAGCTTCGCTTTGATCTTGTCCATGATGCCCTTCTTTTGACGGGTGTGTGTGGTGGTGCCACCGTAAGGTGTGGTGGTGGCGGTTGTATGTCCCCCAGTCCCAGGCAGCTTCTCCTTGATCTTGTCCATCGTGCCCTTCTGCTGGCGGTGCCCTGTTCCGGTGGTGCCGGTTGTATGAGTATGAGATGAGTAGGGGTCAGTAATCTTGTCCATCATCCCATGGTGCTGCTCCGATCCAGTGTGGCCGGTTCCACCGTAAGGTGCAGTGGTGCCGGTTGTATGAGAATTAGATGAGTAGGGGTCATGAGTACCTGGGAGCTTCTCCTTGATCTTGTCCATCATCCCCCTTTCGCGGTGGGGCTCTGATCCGGTGTAGCTGGTGACTGGGTTCCCATACTTATCTGTAGATTGGGCCGTTGCACCATGTTGATTCTGGTAATGCGCCATTTTCAAAGATCACACAATAACACAAAGAAACAAATAGATTGATTTTTTGAGTAGAAAGTAAGTTGTCTTCTTGGATTGGATGGAATTGAAAGTGAGAATTGGGGTTGGTTTATATAGGCAATTACGTAAAGGCATGCATGATGTGCATGTAGGTTAAATTCTTACACATACCTGGGATACTGATTTCATATCTTAGTGCCACGTTAACTACTGAAACACGTGGCAATGTTA
This sequence comes from Prunus avium, assembly GCF_965620075.1. Taxonomy (NCBI): domain Eukaryota; kingdom Viridiplantae; phylum Streptophyta; class Magnoliopsida; order Rosales; family Rosaceae; genus Prunus; species Prunus avium. The sequence goes on along the minus strand of NC_142290.1, from coordinate 32,938,758 downwards.
TGACACGACAACTGTATGTTGGTGCATCGTGCATGGTCCATGGAGTTGGAATATAAGATAAGATTTAAAGTAAGTTAAAGCTGTTGACACTTACCCACCTCCGTGCACTTGGAATATAACTATGTGTAAGAGATATTTATAAGCTTTTGTTATTATTCCTCCTTGAGATTTAGAATTCAAAGTTTTTATAAGTGATGAGATTATGAGGGAGCATGTTGTGGGACAGTGATTAAGTGATCAATTTTCTTATAAATGCTTGCTTAGTCATAATGGCTAATCTCTCACTTGATGCTCCTTCATCATCTCATCATTGACAACTTTGGCTTTGAAATCGTCTGCCGACATGGGACTATACTATTCATGCAGTGCAGGCTAAGTTATGGTTTCAATGGTAATTGATGTTTTATTTTAATAATTGGCTTTTCATAAGAAGTGTGTTCCCCTTCAGTTCAGTTGAGGAATTATTTGAGGGATGGGGCGCTCGTTGGATCTCTTTTAATGAGATCTTGCGGCTGTGGTTGTTTTAGATGTTTTAACCTGTTTTCTTTTTTATGACCCGCAAATACAATCGCCCAAGAAAAGCTAAGACACACGCACAGAAAAGAACGACAGAAGGGGAAGAGCCCACCCTTCCACCATCGCGAGCTGAAGAGCAGGCCCGCCGTTGTGAGCTCAGCTTGCGAGATTCCTATAGCAATCAGGTATGAGTATCGATGGCTATGGTTTTTTTTTGTTCTCTCTTTTTTCTCCATCTGGGTTGCTGTTTTCGATTTGGGATTCTGAGATAGGTTTCTAATTTAGTTTGAAGATTTCTGAGCAAGAGGTTGAGATTACACCTGATTACTTTTGGGTTTGTTGATTTCGAGTATCATGCATATCTGACTTCTGAGAGGGTTGTAATGGATATGAGAAAACAGAAAACCATTTGATCTTCTTGATTATTCGAATAAACTTTGATTTTTGAATGAGTTTGTAAAAATTTAGGTGGTTTACTTATTGTTGTTAAGGTAACAGATATAACTGTTTGAATTGGTTATGGAATGTAGAAAAATGGCCTAAATTTGTTTGAATTTGTTCAGTGATAAATAGGTATGGTATCCTGGGTTATGGTTGTTTCAGTATCCTTTTTCCAGTTTATGTCTCATATTTTGTTTACAATTGCAACCTATAGTGGTGATGCTTTCAATAGTTAAATGATTACTTGCATTGTGACCACAAGTAGGATACCTCTGTTGAGTTCTATTTAGCTGATTAAGGTGTTACGAAAATATAATAATACACATTCGAAATTGTTTTTTTACTTGCTTATGAATTGTTAATATGCATTTGAAATTGTTTTTTGCTAGATAAAAAGTCTAATAGTAGCAATGAAGTTCGTGCAGAAATTTTACAGAGATAAAGGTCTCTCTCAGATATGAATCGAAATGGTTTGATTTGAAGGAGGCAGCAAGTATTATTTAGTTTTTTACACTGCAGTGTTTGTAATACTTTTGGGGGCCTGTTGATTTGAATCCAAAATAAAATGCTACCTATATTCAGTGTGGAAATAATAATGATCATAACTTTCTGGTTGATGAGATGAGTTTGTATGCGGAAAATATGAATAATTAATATGCAGACGATGATGATTTGTCATGCAACTTTTAAATGCTTTTACTAAAAAGAATTTTGAGTTTCAAAGCATACGATGGGTTAAGTCAATGATTGTGACATGAACCGACACCTTCTTTTTATTTTTCTGAAAAAGATATTTTATTGTTGAAGATGCTACAACGTATAGCCATAAAATTCTTTATCCACCACCTAATCATGAATACCATGAATAATAACAGAGGTGAACCTTACTTTTTGCCATCAAGTTTGAATTCCTTGTAGATTAGAATAATATTGATGGTATAAAAAATCCCTCTCCAAAGAATTAAAACTTGCTTACACACGAACTATTGTTAAGAAGAGCAAATATATAGATATAAAGGACATACAAAGTATGTATCACAAAATACAGAGGACATGGCGCAGAGCTCGGTGTTCACAAACATAAGAACTACACCAAGAACACCTTATTGTACACGTCATACTAAAACATTGAACACAAAACGACACCTAGCGAATCAATCTCTTACATAACCCTATATATGAAGTGATTTAATAATGTCCACCAGGAAGCTTGTCTTTGATCTTGTCCATGATGCCCCTCTTTCCAGGGGTGGTGGTGCCACCGTAAGGTGTGGTGGTGGTGTCACCGTAAGGTGTCGTGGTGGTGCCACCGTAAGGTGTGGTGCCACCGTAAGGTGTGGTGCCACCGTAAGGTGTGGTGGTGGTGTCACCGTAAGGTGACGTGGTGGTGCCACCGTAAGGTGTGGTGGTTGTGTCACCGTAAGGTGACGTGGTGGTGCCACCGTAAGGTGTGGTGGTGGTGGTTGTATGAGAATGAGATGAGTAAGGATCATCCGCCCTATGTCCCCCAGTCCCAGACAGCTTGTCCTTGATCTTGTCCATCGTGCCCTTCTGGTGGCTGTACTCTGTTCCAGTGTAGCCGGTTCCACCGTAAGGTGCAGTGGTGCCGGTTGTATTAGAATGAGATGAGTAGGGGTCGGTAATCTTGTGCATCCCAGGGTGCTGCTCCGATCCAGTGTAGCCGGTTCCACCGTAAGGAGCAGTGGTGCCGGTTGTATGAGAATGAGATGAGTAGGGGTCGGAAATCTTGTCCATCATCCCGTGGTGCTGCTCCGATCTAGTGTAGCCGGTTCCACCGTAAGGTGCAGTGGTGCCGGCAGTATGAGAATGAGATGAGTAGGGGTCAGTACCTGGAATCTTGTCCATCATCCCATGGTGCTGCTCCAATCCAGTGTAGCCGGTTTCACCGTAAGGTAGAGTGGGGTAGGTTGTCTGAGAATGAGATGAGTAGGGGTCATGAGTACCTGGGAGCTTGTCCTTGATCTTGTCCATCATCCCCCTTTCGCGGTGGGGCTCTGATCCGGTGTAGGAGGTGACTGGGTTCCCATACTCATCTGTAGATTGGGGCTCTGATCCGGTGTAGGAGGTGACTGGGTTCCCATACTCATCTGTAGATTGGGCCGTTGCACCATATTGGTTCTGGTAATGCGACATTTTCAAAGATCACACAAAGAAACAAATTGAGATTGTAGATTGATTTTTTGAATAGAAAGTAAGTTGTCTTGGATTGGATGGAATTGAAAGTGAGAATTGGGGTTGGTTTATAAAGGCAATTACGTAAAGGCATGCATGATGTGCATGTAGGTTAAATTCTTACACATACCTGGACATCTTAGTGCCACGTTAACTACTGAAACACGTGGCAATGTTACGAGACGACAAGTGTATGTTGGTGCATGGTGCATGGTGCATGGTGCATGGATAAGAGATAGGATTTAAAGTAAGTTAAAGCTGCTGACACTTACCCACCTCCGTGCAATTGGAATATAACTGTGTAAGAGATATTTATAAGCTTTTGTTACTACTCCTCCTTGAGATTGAGAATTCAAAAGTTTTTGTAAGTGTTGAGATTATGAGGGATCAATTTTCTTATAAATGGCTAATCTCTCACCTGATGCTCCTTCATCATCTCATCATTGACAACTTTGGCTTTGAAACCATCTGCCGACATGGGACTATACTATTCATGCACTGCAGGCTAAATGATGGTTTCAATGATAATTGGCATCCAAAAGCATGTTTTATTTTAATCATTGACTTTTCATCATAAGTTTACAATGTAAATAAGGAAGTACCCCCTATTTGGATTCAAATAAAAATACTAGAAAATCAAATTCCCACCAAATCAAAATATGAAAAATCGGTTTTAGTTCAAAATACGATTTAGGCTAAAAATGATGGCTCATTAAGTCAATATATACTTCATACTAAAATCCCATAAAATCAAGTTTCTTATTTGATGTGTAAGGAATAAAAGCCACCAAAAATTATCTTGAGAAAATAATTATTCCGAAAAACCATTTTTCATACTTAGTCAATATTGCACATCCGCTAAAAAATTTCTGAGTCCGCCAGTGACTCCAAGTACTCAGAAGTTTTAGCATTTTTTGTTTTTTGTTTTTTGTTTTGTTTTGGGCTCTATGATTTAAATTAAAACTGATTAGTTAATTAATTATTTAATTAAAAAATAGTATAGCCGGTCGGCTTTACTGGTTTTTTATTATTCATAAATTGTCTTTAATAAATAGTATAGACGATCGGCTATAGTCTTTTACATATATATACATATATATATATATATATATGTACGTATTTCTTAATAATACATTCGTGTTCTATACACGTCTTGCGTTTTTTAAATGCAAACATACAATAGTCGTATTGTATATGTATGTATGTATTTCTAATGTTTTATACATGTATTTTTTACAAAATTTTCAGTAAGACACGAAAAATTCATGTATTATACAAATAATTCTCACATATTATTGAATATGAATAACATATGTTATAAAAATTATATTAAAATATCATATAGTGGAAGATTAATATCTATTTTGGATATGTTGAAACTAGCAAATTACTATTTATAAGGTACAAACTAATGCAACTAGAAGGGTCCTTTTTATTTTATTTTATTTATTAAATCTTATAGCCGCGCGGCTATACTTATTTTTGACATGGCAACTAATCGATAGAGGGTCTTCTTAAAAAAAATAATAAATAGTACAGCCGTACGGCTATACCCCGTGTTTTTAATTTTTTTAAAAATAGACTTGTGACACGTGGCGCATAATGCTGGGGGCTTTTTTTATTTTTAAAAATAGTACCGCCGCACGGCTATACTATTTTACATGCGGGCACCTAGATGTTGTGCAGCAGATACTTTGTTTTTCTCTTTAGTAAATAGTCTAGCCGTGCGGCTATACTCGATTTTTTTCAAATTTTTTTTAAAAAATAGTATAGCCGTTCGGCCTTACCGGTTTTTTAATTTATTTATAAATTATCTTTAATAAATGCTATAGACGATCAGCTATAGTCTTTTATATATATATATATATATATATATATATATATATATATATATATATATAGCTATAGTCTTTTATATATATATATATATATATATATATATATATGTACGTACGTATTTTTCAATAATACATTTGTGTTCTATACACATCTAACGTTTTTAAAAAAGCAAACATACAATAGTCGTATTGTACTTGTACGTATGTATTTCTAATGTTTTATACACATATTATTGAATAAGAATAACATATGTTATAAAAAATTATATTAAAAAATTATATAGTGGCCGGTTAATATCTACTTAAGATATGTTGAAACTAGCAAATTAATAACTATAGAAAGTACAAACTAATGCAACTAGGAGGGTCCTTTTAAAAAAAATAATAAATTAAATAGTATAGCCATTCGGCTATACCTTTTTAAATATAATGTATTTAAATATTAGAGCCGGGCGGCGACACTTATTTTTGACACGTGGCACATATCGCTAGAGGGTCCTATTTTTATTTTTTTAATTTTTATTTATAAAAGTGTATAGCCGCACGGCTATACTTCGTGTTTTTAATTGTTTTTTAAAAATAGACTTGTTTTGACACGTGGCGCCTAATCGCTGGATAAATTAGTATAGCCGCACGGCTATACCCAGTTTTTTAAATTTCCTTTTTTTTTTTTCGGTTACAATTTTTTTAAAATTTCTTTAAACAAGTATAGCCGCACGGCCGTACTATTTTACACTGGGGCTGCTATGTTTTTTAAGTAAATAGTGTAGCCGGATGGCTATACTCCATTTTGTTTCTAATTTTTTTTTATAAAAATAGTATAGCTAGGCGGCTTCACTGGTTTTTTAAATTGTCTTAATAAATAGTATAGACGATTGGCTAGTCTTATATATATATACAGATTTTTAAATAAAATATTCGTATTCTATACACGTCTCACTTTTTTTAAAAAGCAAACGTACAATAGTCGTATTGTACATATATGTACATATTTCTAATGTTTAATACACGTAGTTTTTATAAAATTATTAGTAAGACATACAAATCCTAAAAAGACAATAAATTAACAAGCTAAAAAAATAAAAATAAAGTATTCTATCAAAAAATGTGTTATATTTGACGATTTGGGCAAATTGACATGTGAAAAAAGTATTCATACGAAAAAAAGACACGTTATCAATGGTGTGAGTTAGATTGGCCCAAGTCTAGGTGTTAGATTTATCCAAGTCTTGGTGTGTTTCCAAGTGGTGTAGGGTTCAAACCTCTATTAAGTGTGTAAACTTTGGCAAACAGAAAATAAAGAAGTTTAAATAAGTAGTTGAAAAACAAAACAAAACCCAAACTAAAAACAAATGAAGAAAACGTTAGCAAAACTCTAATCTGATTGGGTTTAGGAATATCCCTATAACCAAACAGGTCCGAAATTTTATTAAAACCCTATTTTTCACCATCGAGGAGCGGCAACAGAAATACAGTCCTCGTTGCTCCACCGCCAAATTTCATAGCTCCTGAAACCTTCACCTTTGTCAAACACAGCAATTTAAGCTCAACCAAGTTTTAAAACGAAGAAGAGGAAATGATATCAGCAATTTCTTGGGTGCCCAGGGGAGTTTCAAAGCCAGTTCCCTCAGTCGCCGACCCGCCCACCAAAGAGGAAATCGATGAGTTAATAAAAACCGGTGCTTTGGAGAGAAGGTGAAGTTCTTCAGCTCGTTTTTTATTTGTCTAATTTTTGTGATCGTAAAGATTGATGCTGAATGACCATTGTCTGTTCTGATAGCTGTTATTGTTCTGAGGCTAAGCTCTGAACTCTTTGATTTTATTTTTTGTTAAAGACGATCACTTCTTTTGCAACAAATTGTTGGTCTTGTTCTTTATGGGGTTGGTAGTTTCTTTCTTGAAGCAAAAGGAAAAGATTGAATTTTTCATGGAGTATATTTGTCATGTGTTTGCTGTTTGGCAAAGAGGGTTCATGCATTTTGGTGTTGATTTTCGACTTGCTGACTTGTATGGTTGTGGTGGGTGTTGTTTTGTGCAGTGGAGATGGTGAAAGTGAGGACGATGATGGAGAAATGGATGTTGAAACCCCAAAGAAGGGTGATCAAATCTCCCAAGCATTAGAGGTAGCAAAAGCACTCGGCAAAGCTTCAAAAGTTACAGAGTCAGGGACCAAATTTGATGATATAACCGATGGATTGAGGGAACTTGACATGGAACATTATGATGATGAGGAGGATGGTATTTCTATTTTATCTTTATTTTCTTGAATTCATTTTTGGAGTATAAGGGGGATTATTCACAATGTTGCTTAAGCTGGAGGTGTTGAACTTGAAGCATTGTTGACATGACCAAAGTTTAAGCTATTAGACAAGGTTGAACTTGAAGCATTGTTGAAGTTACAGAGTAGTAATTTGCTTGAGTTTTAAATGGCTTTATTAGTACTATAGTCTATATGTTTCCTCTCATGAGTGTCAATTAAGATATATAGCTAACAGTGCTTCTTCTTATGTCTAACCTCAGGCATTGACCTGTTTAGTAGTGGGCTTGGAGACCTTTACTACCCTAGTAATGATATGGATCCATATCTCAAGGATAAGGATGATGTAAGTTTTACAACTTAATTATGCCACTGTTTTTGTTCCAGTTTTTGTTGTTCTCTTGTTTTGTGAGGCTAGAAGAGCGATTCGGTTTTTCATATTCAATTTTTAATTTTATCAAAGGACGAGGAGTCTGAAGACAGTGATGACATGACCATTAACCCGACTGATTCAGTCATAGTATGCGCCCGCAATGAGGATGATGTCAGCCAGCTTGAGGCATGTAATAGATAGCTGAAACTATTGTTTCATTTCTCTTTGTCGGTTTGCCACTGATAATAATTGAATTACGTATGAGCAGATTTGGCTGTATGTCGAATCAGAAGATGGTGAATCAAATGTTTATGTGCACCATGATGTCATCATTTCATCGTTCCCCCTTTGCACAGCATGGCTTGATTGTCCTCTCAAAGGTGGAGACAAAGGTGCGAATCATGTGATATTATGCATTTTGGTTGAAGTTGCTTGAGTTTACTCATATATGTGAGTTATATTTTTTAATTGTAATTTATTCTTCTCTTAAGAAAAATGTAATATTTTCTTTTTCTTCTTTTAAGTTTCTGTTAATCATTAGCCTCTATTTGGTGAATCTGAATATTGTTCATCTTCATTGGTTGTTTTCCTAGATATCAATTACAATTTTGTTAAAATTTAGATTTCTGTTACCCATGAGCTCTCATTTTGGCGAATTTAAATGAGATTATCTTATGCATTGTAATTTCTCACTAGACTTCATAGTAATTTGAGATTCAAAGTAATTTTTCATGTGTTTAAACTTGAATCATATGCATTCTCTAGACTTCATAAATTTAAGTAACCAATTTGTTTTATGAACCTTGTATGGTTTATTGGATCATTTCTGATTTTTATCAATATTTGGGGTCTACTCCATTTCCATAAACATATTGCTTGCTTAAATACATGTATATATGGGATATTCCTCTTTTTAGATATCATGTGCTTAGATTTAGGCAATCTTTCAATTAAAGATGCCAGCCACAGCTGGTTCTTTTACAAGTTTATTAAAACGTAGATAAGTTTTCAGTTTCTGCATTGCTTTACCTTTGTATTTAATTCTTTTTTTTCAATGCTGGCAGGGAATTTCATAGCTGTTGGTTTAATGGATGAACCTTCCATTGAGATTTGGGATCTTGACATTGTATGTAGTTTATGCGTTCTACTCTCATTAGATAGGTTTAAGTAGGAAATTGATGGAGATATTATTGCTTTTTCTAAACATTTTTTCTGTTTTTCAGATTGATGAAGTACAACCATGTGTGGTATTGGGCGGTATTGCTGAGATGAAGAAAAAGAAAGGAAAGAAGGTTTGATGCTCAATTCCTTCAATGCCTGGGTTTGATAATCATACAATTCTTTGTCACTTCCTTTTACCAATTCTGCAACTTGCTTTGTGTTAGGCATCAATCAAATACAAAGAAGGCAGCCACAGAGATTCAGTTCTTGGGCTTGCTTGGAATAAGTTCTACAGGTTTGTTAACTCTTTTATAGTTTTGTACTACTTGTTGCTTCAGTGGAAGGTTTATATTCGATATTGTCTTTTCCTATAAACAGAAATGTACTTGCTAGTGCAAGTGCTGACAAACAAGTTAAGATTTGGGATGTGGCTACCGGAAAATGTACTATTACCATGGAGCATCATACAGACAAGGCAAGAATTTAGACAGCATTGCATTTATATCTTTTATCCCAAAATCATATTTTGGATGGTGTGCTATAGAACAAATGCAATCTTGAGCTCTCTATTTTAAGGATTTCAGCTGACTTTTCCTTGCAATTTTAGCAATTTAACCTCAATTTTAACTTCTTCATACTAATTTTTACAGGTTCAGGCAGTTGCATGGAATTATTTTGCCCATCAAGTTCTTCTTAGTGGATCTTTTGATCATTCAGTAGTCTTGGTATATTATTTTTACTTGAGTGTTGCATTCTTTTCATATATTTGTTTTCTGACAAACTTTAGACATTGTCAAGGAACTTTCTTATTTGAAAATTTCATTGACTGGTGAATTTATAATTGTTATGCATTCCAGAAAGATGGGAGGGCGTCATCACATTCTGGCTATAAATGGACAGTCACAGCTGATGTAGAAAGCTTAGCATGGGATCCACACACTGAGCATTCATTTGTGGTGTGTGCTTTGGCTCTTAAGACAGTCATTTTTCATACTCAATTACGAAGTTCTTTGCTTTTTTTTGGTTGATTCCTTGTATCAACACCTGTGTGTGTGTATTATATGTACTTTTAATGTGGATACAGTTACTCTCTGGCTAGATAAGAATTATCATTTATTGATCATCATTCATTTTGTAAATCCATCCAGGTGAGCCTTGAAGACGGCACAGTCAAAGGTTTTGATATTCGGGCTGCCACATCTTCTTCTACTTCTGAGTCTAAACCTAGTTTTACTCTTCATGCACATGACAAAGCTGTTTGCGCAATCTCCTATAACCCCTCAGCACCTAATGTACAGTCCTCTTTCTCTTCACTTTTGGGTACTTTTTATGCTGTTGATTTATGTGTAATCTCACCTTTGTGCTTTTCTTTTCAGCTTCTTGCAACTGGATCCACGGACAAAATGGTATTATGTTCTTCCCATTACCTGCTGAGTCTGTATACCAACCAGATTTGGATATCCTAATATTGTTCCACTACTATTTGTTGCAGGTAAAGCTTTGGGATGTGTCAAACAACCAACCCTCATGCATTTCATCCAGGAACCCTAAAGCAGTAAGTGACATATGATTTATATGCTAACGTAATGAGTTATTCTTCTTTTTCTTATTTGTTTATTTTCAATGAGAGATTGATTGTCGGACTCTCTTCTGAATGTTGTCAGGGAGCTGTGTTTTCTGTTTCGTTCTCAGAAGATAACCCGTTTTTGCTTGCCATAGGAGGCTCAAAAGGGACTCTGGAAGTGAGCCATCTTTCTGTATCTTGTTTATGGGTGGATTTTTGGATATTTGAAAGGCATTTCTATGGTGGATGATGATTGCTAATTCAATGTGGCTGAATTTTCAGGTATGGGATACATCATACGATGCTGCAGTTGCCCAAAGATTTGGGAGTTACATCAAGAAGAGCAGAACCCCACCTGGGTCTTGACCTGGTTAAATTAGAAGATGATTGAGGAATTGTTTTTTCGTTTCTTTTTTCTTTTTGCCTCTTTAAACCTACGAGCTTTTCCATTTTCTAGGGAACAAACAAGTGCCCACCTGTAGAGGTCTTGCAGTTTTGAAATCTTTATGACTTGGATACCCTTCACAGCCTTGGAAGTATACTCGTGTGTAAGCAGGGGTAGTTTTGTTTCCTGTATTAAATTTAATGTTGTGTTAAGGGATGTGATATGCTTGATGACTGAGTGGAAAAGAACAGTTATTCTCTTGTTCAACATGAAAGTCATAATCTTAAGCTCTGGTCCGGCTAACATTTCGATATCATAAATTCTTTTCAATGCAAACTAGTCCAATCTTCCCACTAGTATTGTAGTAGGAATTACAATGTAATTAGAGATGCTCTTGAAGCATTTTGCAAAGTGAAATGGCAAATTGCCGTACTAGGTACGGTAATTGTTGTCTCAACTAAGAAAGGAAATATATTAACCTAAAATATGTCATGTTGTTCAAACTTCTCTGTGGCAAATGTCCTTGAAGGCAAGTTAAGTTTCTAAGGTTATATTAAAAAGAAGAAAGACTGAAAAAACAAGGCATGTCAAGCCAATAATTGCAATTCTTTTTCCAAGGAAAGATGGCTTCTTATTTCTATGATCAAACCTACCTTCTTTATTTTCTAACAATAAAAGAAAAAACATGCACTCTAGCTTTCACAAATTATAGTTAAATTTCTTGCCCATGTGAGCAATTCTGTCATAATTGGTTGGCCACATGCTTTCATCACCTTCCATGGACATTGAAACTTATCATATGCTTGCCTTTCTTTTTCAATTGAATTAGTGGGTGAGCAAGTGCCATGCCCAACAACACATCACATACACAATAGCATGGTTTAACACTTAATTAATCACCTCTATTAGGTCTACGCCTTACCTATATATTTTTAATCTTTTGCATTAAAATCATTTTCCCCATTAAGAACTAGATTTTAGAAAAACGTGCATTTTTGTTATGTAAAGGTATTGTAGTCTATGTTCATAGTATATACTAGTAAGTGGGGCCCAAAGCCTTAATTTATATTCTTCATTGCTTAAAAAAAATTATTGATCAATGTGATCTTATCACTCAGTGACACAATGGGCACTCGGTTGGCTTGCCAACAGAACTAATTGAGCACCTCTTTTCTGACTTCAATTCATGAGCCTCTTTTTCTTCTTCTCTTTTCCTGATAAAACAAAAAAAAATGAAAGGGCATAATATTCCTGCTCGATAAACTCCAAAACGTCACAAGATTTGTCTTCAAATAACATCAGTTTTGCCAATCGGGTCTAGCCTAGTGGAAAAGTGCAAATCACCTAGTGGAAAAGTGCATTGATTTGCAGACTAATGATTAAGTTTGAACCCCATTAACACTTTGTTATTGTGTGTGAAAGAAAAATCATAACGCGTGGGACAATTGATGAGTTATTAATATTTTGTCCTGCATATAAAAATTAGAAGAGGTTCCTATTAATAATGGTCTGATGACTCTGATCTTATAATTAAGTAATGTTCATTATGCTTCTCAACATTGCTTAGAAGAAAGCATCATCCCACCAGCAAAGCACCCAAGCAAAGTTTAAATAAAAATATCAAACTTTCAGAGTCCACTAAATTTGTCTAACCATATGATCCAATCCAACCATGAAAACCATACAAACAAAACAAAAGAAATAAACAATAGGCCAACAGAGAACCCATTAGACTGGAAATGTACATAATGCAGCTGGGGAAGAAAGAGACACTATTCATATTCAAACAAAATAGTATTTTATTAAATCAAGTAATTGACAACCAGAAAGATTGATTGCTTACACAATGCCTATGGGCTTCTTACTTACATCTTAAACTCACTAATTTCTCAAAAACACCACCAGAGAAACTCACTTAACCCATGATTTGAACAAATTAAGATTATTAACACATAAACATGTCAGCAGAAGCCATAATTGGTTGGTTCAAACAGAGAGTGCTCCATGGATTAACAAATCCATCACCACCAATAATCTGAGTGTCTTCTTCTTCAGCCTCAAAAAGCCATTTGCTTGAGTTTATGCAGTCTATGATATCGTTGAGAGACTGCAGTCTGTTGCTGAGCTCATCCATCTGAGCTCTGAGGACAGAGTTCTCTGCCTCAAGGTTCATGTAGAGTTGGTTGGTCACATTCATGCTTGTAAGGATTTGGTGGTTCTCCTTCTTGAGAAGACCAATTTGAGCCGTCAGATCGGTCAGATGCTCCTGTTTGCGCATCCTAGATCTACGTGCCGATTCCCGATTGGATAGCATTCTTTTGCGCTTTCTTTGGTCCATGACCTGATGAGGATCTTCATCAGAGCCTGAGTTCTGAAGCATGCTTGACCCTGAAGAAACCCCACTAGAAGAACCCATGTGGAAAATATGCTTAAGAAAATAAAAAAGCAGTCTTTTCTTTTACCCAATAAAACTAGAATGATTATTTAAACAACCCAGATGCTAATTTTGAAAACAAAATGAAAAAACCTCAAATAAGCAATATAATTACTTATAAGTTGTGATGCAGAGCTATTTTATGAAGAGATGGTGTTCATGAAAACACATAGAACCAGTAGAGGAAGCAGACAGAGAAGGATTGAACTAGGTGGGTTCTACGCCTGAGAGTGGAATTTACCATAAACCCAGAGAGCAGGATTTCACTAAGTACAGGAGACATCAATCTAGCTCAAACATGAAGAACTGTATCTATATCTATGCATGTTGAGCATTAAAAGAGAAAAAGAAGTGCCCAATGTTATGAACTTTAAAGCAGACACAGGTTTTCAGAACCAGGGAGATAGCTATGAGAGGAAAACAGAGAGAAGCAGAGGGACAGAGATAGAGATTAGACCAAATTTTAGAGCAGGAAGAAAAGATAAGGAAGAGGAGGTTTTGAAGAGTGGTGGAGGGTTGAATATATAGACCAGAAACGCCCACCATATAGACATAAACTATTAAGAATATTTAAGAACATGTCTCATTTGTCTCAATATAAAATTATAAGGAAAAGGTAAAGAGAAACACCCGTGTGCAACGGGAATAACACTATTTTGTTATATTCGACTAATCACACTATGCCACGTTTGATAATTTTTCCACTGAACATAGTGTGATTGGGCTGAGAATAGCAATACAGCCCCAAGTTGCAGCCTGACTGATATGGTATGTATACTTCAAAACCAATGTGTCAGTCTTCCCTCTGATTTTGACTGAGCATGAAAAATAACGGAGATGTACTTTTTGAGGTAAATTTGTAAGTGAAACTGCTCAAAAGGAGCACTATTTCATCTCATCTTGAGAAACTATTGTTATGACAGTAAAAGTTTTATTATGTGGCATTTTCTTTTAAAGGGTGAAAAAAGATCCCAGAAGCATAAACTGCTGCAGTAAAGGGCACATGTTTGTGGTCAGAATTTTGAAAGCTGGTCCCTAAACATTGATCAATAATGAAAGGTTACAGCTTGAAGGTCAGGCCCGCCCTGTAGTCTACCAGAATTTTTTTTATGAAATGAGGATAACACTATTTTGTTATCTCCGATCAATCACGCTATGCCAAATGAAAAAGTTATCATGCGTGACATAGCGTGATTGATCGGAAATAGCAAAATAATGGTATCCCGTTACACAAGTATTTCTCCTAGTCTACACCAGTGCCCATTGGCAAGCAGTTGCAGCTATGTGTTTTGAAAAGACACGAGCAGAAAAAAAGCAAATTGAACCTTTGCTGCTTTGAGATTCAAAATAATTTCTCATGTGTTTCTACTTCATTTTTTTTTTGTGATTACAAGGAGGCCGAGGCCAAGACGGAACAAGAAGAAAAAGCTAACAGATCACAGCCCTCCGAAGGGCCCTTCCTAACACATCGTCCAACAAAATGATCAAAATGGAATCCAAAACTGACTCAAAATTATGAAGCCCTAAAGGTAATTCATACCCCAAATTAGCAAGGTGGTCAGCAGCTTTGTTGTGCTCCCTGTAAACATGAGAAATCTTGCAACTCCAATCACAATTTAGCAACAACTTGCAATTTTCAATTAGACAAAAAAGGGAGTGGGATTGGTCAAAAACGTTGGTTTGAATTGTATGCATTTTCTAGATTTTATAAATTTAAGCAACCAATTTGTTTTATGAACTGATTTATTGGATCATTTTTTGATTCATTTTTGCTCACCACTTTAACACAAGGTGTACCATCACCATCATTTTCAACACTTGACATGTGTTCATGGACATAATCATAGTTCCATAAATACATAACAAAAAGTTAACTATGGTTATATCAATGTACATGTGTCAGGTGATAAGAAGAATGATGAGAGTACCCCTTGGATTAAAGTGATGAGTAAAAATATTTCCCTTTTTATATATGATGTGCTTAGATTTAGGCAATCTTTCATTTAAAAATGCCAGCCACAGCTGGTTCTTTTTCAAATATACTCTTCATATTGAACAGTGAACACAAGAAGATAAATGACAACCAATGAAATCTGAAGCAACTTTTTTCTGTGCCTTAAAGAAGCACATGGTCTTGCAAGTTGCCTTGGAGGCTTGGACCCAGTTATTCGAAAAGAGGAGAGGGAAGGCTAGAGGAAACCAGCCGAGAGTAGTGGGCAGTGGTGGGCTGGTAGTGGGTTTTGGGGGTTAAGAAAAGTTTGGCGCATATCGGGTCTTAGGTCCCAAATTGTGTGCTCTGTTTTCTTTATAGTACTTTTGGAAGTGACATGCTTTTTAGAGTAGGATATAGAGTGGGTGCTTTCCTAAAAAGCAGCATTCCATGTAGCAGCTTTGATAATAATTTCTTTTTTCGTTGGATCAAATTAGTTAGCCGTTAAATTAAATTGGTTAGTCTGATTTAATGGTTAAGAGATAGAAGCTCACTTAAAGGCCATATATAAAGCCTTCACCGTGAATGACTCTTGAACCATTTGGGCTGGCCCTAGGATAGGCCTTCTTACTTCTGATGGGCATTGAACTATTAAGAATATGGCCCAAATCATAAAGTGAAAGTACTTGGAAAATTTTGTATAACTTCCTTTCAGGTAAACCAGACCAGCATACTTTTTTTTTTTTTTTTGTGGTTACATTGGGAGGAAAGAAACCCCTTGGGGTTTCGAACCTGGGTTGTCAAGCAGGGGGAAGGGGGAGGCCACCACTGTGGTACCTGCTCTCGACAGACCAGCATACTTTTCAACATATACAATATGCTTGAGTAAGTGACCCATGCATCTACCTATTAAGATTGAGTAGAGAAAATCAAGAAAGGATAAAAAAGAAGAAAATAACAATAATAAAAATAGACGCATCTTTATTCAATGCCCTTGGTTTTTCTTAGGAAATGTCTTACATGCATTATCGATAATACAGAACCACAGTCGTACACTTCAAATAACAAAGCACAATTATATACAGAGTTACAAGACAGTGTGTCCCATTCAGAGACCTCAAGCTACAAAACAAGATAATAAAAAATCTTGTTAAGATCATTATGACTAACAACACATTTCTCTATTGCATGGTTTTCTATTATAGACCAATTGCACGAAGAAGCATTGTTGAGGAAACTGGAAAGCCTTTTGAAAATTACCTAGGCATTCACAAAAGCAGCTTCTGGATGGTAGTGAAGCATCTCATGCCACATCATCTCCCTAATCATTGGTTCCACTAAATTCTCATCTATGTCGAGGTTGATCGGAACCTGGGCAGGAGGATTGCATCTTGGATCATATAACCCTGACATGTAAGGGTGTTGGAGTGCTTCTGTGACAGAGATTCTCTTAGTTGGATCAAACACAAGCATCCTTTGCAACAAGTCTATAGCTAACGGATCAGCTTGGGGGTATAGACGGGAAAAATGTGTTCCCCTAGAATAGGGCAGCGATTTGATGTACTTCCTGGCTTTCGGATTGTCAATGAATGCAAGATCAGGTTCATGCTGGCTACCAAGAACATTGATAATTAGTTTTAGTTGGTTGAGGCATTCAGTTCCAGGGAAGATTGGTTTCCGACCAAGAATCTCAGCAAAGATGCATCCTACGGACCAGACGTCAATGGATGTTCCATAATTGTCACAGCACAATAGCAGCTCTGGTGCACGATACCAGCGAGTGACAACATACTCTGTCATGAATTGGCCAGTACCTCCACTGGTTCGGGCCAACCCAAAATCACATATTTTTAAGTCACAGTTAGCATTGATGAGCAGGTTTCCAGGCTTCAAGTCCCGGTGAAGGATGTTTGCTGAGTGAAGATACTTGAGCCCTCGAAGCAACTACAACGCAAAGTCAAAATTAGTCACAAGCAGAAAAACTACTAGAAGAAATAGATCTAAAAAATTAACTGGAGCTTGGTCTCTAATCACATTTTTTCAAGCTTTGAAATGCACAGAACCCCAAGAGGTTAATTTCTACATAAGAAAATGCAAGAAGCTGCAATTTCTCATTGGTAACATGCGTTCTATTCATTAAGTTCCCACTCCTATTCCCAAAATCATTTGTTTGTACGAATTAAGTTGGCGCAAAATTAGCATCAACCAATTAGAATGCCTACTTCAAAGAATTAATGAAGTAAAATAACACTAGTTGGGAGAAAGCTAATACCTGAAATAGAAAGTATTTGCAATGGTCACTGGAAAGTGGTTGAGAGGACTTTATAATTTGATGAAGATCTGTATCCATGAGCTCATAAACAAAATACACATCCTTGAAACTTGTCCTGTGGATAGGCATCATAACATCCTTCAAAGCAATCACATTCTCGTGCCGGATATGCCTAAGAAGCTTCAACTCCCTCAAAGTCCTCAATGCATCGATTCGGTTCTCAAACACATTATTGATCTTCTTGATTGCAACTTTCTCATTTGTTACCCTATTGATGGACGAGCACACTATGCCATATGCTCCTCGCCCTATGGGTTTGATCGGAACGTACTTGGTGTCAACCTCAAACAATGTTTGCCACATTGAGTAATAATGCTTCCCCCGTTGCCTAATTCCATCTGGAGGCTCAACTAAAGTTGCCATTTTTTTTTTCTGTAAATCACCATAAAATGGTCTAAATGAATCAATACCCAGTATAACTAAAACCACAAATGCTTCTAAGTAACCTTCAGGCAATGAAATATAATAAGAACAACATGAATTACCATATTAACTTACTGGTGAAGCTGGTTGGAACAACAATTTAGACAAGGAACATAAACAAGTGACAAAAGTTGAAGTGCACGACATGCACTGGATGAAAATAATACAAAACTAGAAGACAATATGTCTTGGTGTATTTGCGTGTGTGAAGAAGAGGGAGGCTTTAGAATGGAATCAATCCTTACTTGCCCTTACCACTTCTGGGCTTGGATCTTTTCCAGTCACCCTCTTCCCTGTTTGAGTTATTCTTGTTGCCTTTTCCCTACTTTTTTATATTTCTAAAAAAAATTTCACTTCCCTTTAGGCTTTTCTCTTTTTCTTCTTAAAACCCCACTCTGTCCACTCCTAAACCTTATTTTTTTTCTTTTCCTTGTCGACCCAGCAATTCTCAAATCCCATTCACACCAAAAACTCTCCAGCTTTTACACTCTATCTGTTTCATGCCTTCAAACTCAAAATTGAACAAAGCTAAGCTAAGAAAGCAAGGTTTTTCCCAACACGAAGCTCCCAAATTCACTTCCCAATACCCAATTCATGAATTCGCAGCTCAATTCTACGACTTTACACAAAATTGAAGAAGGAGAACAAAAACCCAGAAGAGAGAAAAGGCCTAACCTCAATAATTGGCGAGCAACATTAATCAGAGAGAGATTCTGAGGTCGTGGAGACAAGTAAGAGGCATGTAGTTGTGCAGATCCCTCCTTTATCTATAAATATATATGGATATAAATGGCTCAAAAGCTCGTAGTGATCAGATCATCACGAGTTATGATTCGTTATCTCGTCGTGATCAGTGAGAGATCTTAGCGACATGCCCCATGGCACGCACAGAGACTAGAGAGAGAGAGAGAGAGATATATATTATATAGAGATAAACGAAAGGTTAGTTTTGGGTTTTGGGTTTGGGGGAATGGGGCAGAGAAATGAAAATGAGCCTAACCCATGACACAACCACACGGCAAATTTCGGTACAAAAACTGCTCAGAAACGACAGCTCTTCTTAACATCCATCTCTCTTTCGGTCTTCGTTTTCTTGCTTCTTTCATGCGCAATCAACACAACCAAATCATGGAAATTAAAGAAACAAACACGCTCACGCTCAGCGTCAACGCCGCCCGCCGACGGCGGCTCCTTGTCAGCTCGGCTTGGTTTGGTTGGCTGACTATTTATCAGTCAATCACTTATCACAAGGAACAGGGCAAGTCTCTCTCACTCATTTATATACCTTTTTTCAACACTTACTTATTTGGAAATTTATGCCTTCAACGGCACAATAATTTTCTAATATTAAAATATTATCACCAAAATTTAATATGGTAATTATAGTTAAGAGATCTAAAATATTCATTTTGGAAATATTAATAGTAATTATAGCTTAATTTTTGTGGATTATACATTAATGGTATACGGGGATTTCGAACTTGAAGAAAAGAGAAGTACCATTATCACGGGCAGTGGCGTAGCCAGGAATTCTCTCAAGGAGGGGCAACATTATTAGCCAAGATAAATGGAAAAGCCATACCACCACCAGACTTGGACTAGGATGGGTTAGAGGAGAAGAAAAATGCAAACAAGGATGTGCCAAGAGAATAAAACTATGAGATAATAGATTAATAACCTAAAATCTTAAGTATCCATTGTTTTTCTACATAAATATATTTTAGAATAAGTTCAATTATATAAGAAAACTTTGATGGTTGTTGTTCCAAAAATATTTAATGGGTTTTAAGACAATATTGGAAGATGTAGCTAATTAAACTGAACATGAATAAAAACACATACGTTGTAGAAGGTCAAACCAATTGCTCTACCACCCACTTCCATATGCTTCATGCCTTCTTTTCTCAAGGTCAAGTTGAAAATAATGAGCAAATAAAAGCCTAAACTGTAAGTGTTACAATTGGGTTTGAAGGGTCATATGACCCTCCTAGGCCTTAATTGGCTCCGCCCTTGAGCACGGGCAGAACTAGAGCCATGTGCAAGGTGGCCTTGGCTCCCACCTCTTTTACAACCCTTTTAACACTTAGAAAAAAAAAATATAATAAAGTAATTTGCTATTAAGTTTTAAATTTTGGCTCTCCTAATCTAAAGATCATTAGATTAACCATTAGGTTAACTAGATGGCTCACACTCTTTCTGTTATTTTATGTGTAACAAAAAAGGAATGATTTAGTGATTTTATAATGCTGATGTATATTACTATGTGTAAAGTTTATGATGGGTGGGAGCTCTAAGTTAGCCAGCTGGGAAAGTAAAGCCTAAAAAACCTAAGGGGTGGCAGTCCAACTTGAAGATATGGCAAGGTTGACACCTCTAGTTGAGAGTTTGCCTTTGCTTTCCCTACAATTCATTCACTCTCTCTCTCTCTCTCTCTCTCTCTCTCGTGTGAATCTTTCAAAGAAACATTCCCATTATATGCTCACTTCTCCTCCCTCAAGCAAGCGGCGTGCCACGTGTAAAGTGGCAGCTGCCCGAGGCCGGTTGCCTTTGCTAGCTTAAGCTTGCTTGGTGGGTGGGGGGTCCCACTTGAGCTTTATCAAACTCTATTATCCAGATTCTAAATCATCTAAGTAGCTCAACTTCACACTTGCTTTCCTGCTAGCAAAACACAAGAAAGTCTTTAGGTACAACTAAAACATGATGAGAAGAGATCATGCAAACACCCCAAATCCAATTGGGTATCTACCAAACACTAAATACTTTACTAATTATTAGACTTTAGAAATTTATTTTGAAATATATATCTGCATAATCATTGACCCCAAATAAAGGAAAGAAATAATCTGCAAAATGGTGATAGTCTGGCAAACTCTGTATCTGACCAAAACTTCTGTTCATTCACATATGTGGTAAACGTTTATGGAACAATAAGTAGAGTAGGAGTGCATTTGGGTGGCTTTGGAGAGCCAACGATATTCAAAGTATTCAACCAAGCATGTGCATCTTTCTTCTTTGTTTGACATTTCTCCTTTCACCAGATGAACTGCATTGCAAGCCAAAAGCATATTAGAAATGTCACAAACTCCACCTAAAATCTAAGGCTGAATTAATATTAGGAACTAAATAGGTGATGTTGTGATCTTAGTCTCAGTCAGTGGCATACCATTTTCTTATTGATCTTATTCTTCTTCTTTTTTTTTTTTTTGTCAAGACTTCCCAAGAGCTCGTCTTGCCGGGTAAGCGACTCCTCCAGAGCCTAAACAAAGAAACCATTTGAATGAGATATCATACACATCTCTATTGAACATTTATTATTGGAAGCAGCAGCAGCATTTGTGCAGCTAAGCTTAACAGCTCTGTTCAAAAAAGTTCATAAAGGAACTTAAGAAACCCAAGATAAGATACCTGCTTTGTTGCCATGAGCTCTTGCTCCAAGGCATCAACCCGGCCTAAAGCAGTTTTCAGCATTCTGTCCTTCTCAGCTGGCACGGTAGCTGGTTTCACATTCAGCATGCTCATTCTCTCTTCCAGTTCAGCCATGCGCTTCATGACAGACATGAGATCTGTACCAGAGATGGCAGGGTATGAAGGCCCCTGCGTTTTGATCATTGTGTCACCATCACAAACAGTGCTGGAGTAGAAGGTGGAATCAGTGAGCTTCTTTGGCATGTTACGCGTCAGTCTGACCATGGTGACTATTCCCATAACAAACGCCATAACAGCAGCCAAAATCTGAGAGCCAAACCCATCAGGAACTTTGCAAGCATCATCCCTGGAAAAACAATCTCCTGCTGCAAGTTAAAGGAAACTCAGAGCCTAGTTATTGCAAAAGACACATAAAAAGAAAGAAAATACAGATATAAGGTCACCTATGTTGTTAGATGATGAACCCTTTGATAGGGCAAAGTTGCTGCTCCTTTGCCAACTTGAATCCACAATTTTACCGACCATTGAGACATGGTCCTTGCATTTGTAAGATTCTTGGATATTTTTCGCTATGGATGCCTGTAAAGATTGTTTATCTTAAAAGACCTTGTTGCAAACTAAAAAAATAAAGTATCCCACTTCAAATGCTGAGTGTTTAGACAATTGTATGTGACCAACAATTCCTATCATACTCAGATTGCAAACAAATAAATGCCTGATTTATCTAGCAATTGTCTCTTACACACAGCTTTGGTAGCAACTAAAATGAACTTGGAAGTCTTTGATACTTACTTCTTCCTGAAAGCGAGAAAGTCCTGGATACTCAATATGCTCCATTGTAAATCTAGGAGAGAAAGGTCGCTTATCAGCTAGAGTTGGAGCTGTGTCACGTTCCTGGGAAGATTATATAAATAAGCTTGAGCTTTTTTTACGACAATAAGCACCAAATGAGATGTATCTTACAAAACCAGTTAAAATCAAGTAAGACCTACTTGAATTCCAGATTTTCTTGAACATTTATGATCACCATTTTGGACCATCTGCATGTGCACAAGTCAAATATATAATAATTTTAATTCAATTGCAAACTAAAGAAGTATACGGAGTTGCAATGATATAGAAAAGAAAACAGAAACAGAATGGTTTGTCCACCTGCATTATCTCTGGGTTTTTCCAGGGGCCCTTATCAGAACGCATACAACCTCCTTGATCAGCACAAGTACATGTACCACCTAAGAACTCGGGCAACTCACTGGAGCAAAGCCAAACCAGAAAGGGAATATCAAAATAAACAAACTGAAGCAGCACCGTGGCGTGTTTAAACAGATGACGCCATTTGGGAACACTTGATAACAATACAGGTTATAAATCCTGGGTTAGCAAAATTAAGAGTGCAAGATAAATTGCACAATTAGAGACTTACCTAGCATCAATTATTTCAAGTAGCTTGCTTTGATACTTATTGCCAAGGACCTGGATGACAATAACTTTCCTTTATTAATAATATGGCCCTGACAAGAACTAGCATTTGTAACATCAAAAGCTACGTACTCACATTTATCTTTGCCGTTGTCTTGGGATCAATGAAGGACTTCACGGTGTTCCACAGCATTCTAAAACCGGGACCAGCATTGATGATAAACATGCGATTCAAGGTCTGCATTGTTCACAACATTTTTTCATGGCATCACAATTCTGCCATCGACGATAAAAGTTCTAAAAATCCAGAAATTTATAGACAAAAAATATGTCAACTTTAAGACAGTACCTCAGGGTAATTGTCACCATCAATCTTCTGAAGGCGAGCAATAAGTTCCCTGGCAGCTTTATTGAAATTTTTAAGTCCCTAAGGCATAAAATTTGTTAAAATAGTTCATTCCATGCAATGAAATGGTGAAAAAACGAGACATGACTTCAAAGACAGAAGAACTTGTGAGACTGCTATGTAAAATATGCACACTGCTTAAACTGTGTATGCCTCTTAAGATCGATTGCAGTCATTATCCATAATGGTTGACATTTAAACAACATAACAGCTTCTCTCTAATTTTCCATAGTGATTATAGTTGTCACATACCACTCCTTGCACATCGAGGATCGTTGTGCTTTGGTCAATGTGCTTCTTTGCTGCAATTGAGCAAGCTGGGAACTTAACAGCAAATGTCCTTTCAAACTCCCGGACATGGTATTTCACATAGCGGTCCATGGTTGTGGCTTGCATCAGCTTGGTCACATCTACTTGCCCTATTCTCTCAATATACACAGGTTGTCCATCCTTGTCTACTCCATGATGTCCTTGGGGATAGTGTTGCAAGACTTCACTGTGTTCCTTGAATTCAAAATCCTAGACAAAAAGATGGATAAATGAGTAACTAATTGATGAATAAATATAAGCAAATGAGAATCTGCTGGAGAGTCTATTACTGGGAAAAATGAAAATATGATCTAAACTGAAAGAAGACAAATTTAATAAATGAAGAGATGTAAAATAAAACAATCAGCAAAATTCAAAAGCCTTACCAACTATTTCTACAGTGATTACCTCCATAATTGTGTCAGCACCGAATTCCTTCCTCCACTCGAGCATGTCAGACCACATTTGCTTGGTTTTCTCGATATCAAATTTTCTGGCCTTCAAGAATCTGTCGTACAATGAATTAAGTTTAGATGAAAAAAACCAAAAAATCAGAAAAAGTATCCACAAAACTGCAAGTGGAACAACAAGAGGAAGAAACCTGAGCATCATATGATAATCATCGTGCTTGGAAGGAAGAAGTTCCTCCAATATAAGTGCCTGGCGCAATGAGTCCACAGCTTGTAACTCCACAGAGTCGTGCACATCCTCAATTTCGACAGACAAGACTTTACTGCTTCTTCTACCCCTTTTGGACAAAGATTTTCTGAACCTAGCGGAGGCATTCATTGCTTTCTTCCTCAACGACGCAACTCTAGTCTTTCCCTCTTCCTCAGAGATGTCGACATCAGATACTGAAATTATACAAAAGAAGATTGTCTATGCACATCAAACATGAGGCATCAAAATTTGCAAAGATCATGAATTTATGAGTCTACCTATGTCAATACATCCAAGGTTTTGTTATTTCAACATCCTAAGGTCCTTTTAAGTGTCAACGCACATTATACATTTAAGAGAAATCCTCACATTTGAAGCATATAGTTATATATACATAATATAAACGTGTCTTGTGAATATACATTGATTCTCAATGATTATTGATGAACAATATGAGACAGAAATGGTAGTTTTATTACCTGGTCTTGCAAAGAGAGATCCAGACATGGTGTCACACGTGAGAAAACGGTTTCCTTCTCCGAAAATCTATGCAAAAGTAGCCAAAGGGCAGAAGAATCAAGCACTCATATCACAGATACAGACCTGGAACCAAAGCCCTGCCCAAATGCCCGCATTTACATTCCCACTCTGGAAACCAAGATCACAAAACAGACCAAATTATGCTATTTATGCTAATTTCCAACCAAATGCAGCTCAAATTTATAAATACATAAATTTAAAAAAAAAACACCAAAACCAAACTGAAAGCAAATTAATTCAAATAAAAATGAGCAGAATTTAGGGGACCAAATTGAACAAAACGACAGTGGGATAGAGGGTTTAGAAGATTATTACATCTGGTGATACACACAGTGGGTGGTCAATCCAAAAAAAAAAAATCAAGGTGGGTTTGGGGCAGAGAGACAACAATGGGTATAAATATCCTGAAACATAGTTGGGGATTTGACCATGCTTAGAAAATGACGGAGAGACAGTGAGGTAGACACGTCGAAGAGAGACAGAAATTAGTATGTTGTTTTCTTTTTTAAGGTTTCGATTCAGAGCTTGGTGTTGACGAGGTCTCAAAAACATCATGCTCATTTTGCTAGTCTTGTGTTATTCTTAACCAACAACAGGGAATGAGACAGAGAAAAAGAGAAGTTGGCGAAATGCAAGGCAACTCCACTCAAATCCTATAGATAACTGAGCTGACTTAACTTCGACCACTAACGTCTGTTTTGCTTGTTTCCCGGGAAAATTATTCTCACTACTTTCAGACATAGTTTATGTGAACACTAACTTGTTTAGATTCTTTGTTAGATCAAACAAACAATTACAAAGAGTATTATGTTAAGATTGAAGCTCAAAAGAAAATCTAACTAAAATGAAATCGAAAAAGACAACCGAAAACAAACAAGAACAAGTACAACTCAATTAAAGAAAGACATACATTGTGTTCTCTTCGTCTGTTTTCTTCACCAAGTGACTTTCTTTTGGGCTAGAAACAAACACCCTTTGTTATATAGCGTTCATTTGGAAATAGTGATTTCAAATCTATAGATTTGAATTTGATTGGTTTGGATTGTATTGTATTTCCTATAAAAAAATTTCTTTGATTTTACTACAAGTTGTAATAGAAGAAAATCTGAAATATATGTATTTGAAATTCTTCATTGGATCTAGCCATTTTAATTACAAAATGTGACACAATATCTTCGGCGCATGCACTTGCGAGAGATTTCTATGCCAGTTAAGAAATTCACCCATTTACTTTTTGTGTTTTTATAGTCATTTTTTCATTATATTTTCTAACTTTATTGCAAATATTCAAACTCTTTCTTTTAAATTCGTTTAATCCAAATGTACATTGTTATTATTTGTGATTATTCAGCATTTAAAAAAAAAACAGATATTTTTCTTAATTCCCCTGAATTCCACACCATGGATTCAAAATTTACAATATTTTCTGGTCAAGCTTCTTGATTTGTTGTCATTTCTCTTTCCAAACTTACCAACCTCCAAGGATTTTGCTTGATTGTTTCCTTATTGGCTGAAATTGCATGTTGGTTGGACGTGAAAAGATTTAGCTCAACCAAGGTGAGCTTGAGTTGACTCACAGCCACGCACTTCTATAGTAAAACTGGGAGTTCAAATTCATTCAGCCTTGATTCTTCCCTTTGATATCTTGGCCATCCGGGTAGGATAGAGTTAGTTTTCCTGAAAAACTGTCATTCCATTGTTGCAATAGTCACACAAAAAATTTCCATAAATAAAAATCCGAAAGTACTTTCTAGTCAATAGGCCTGGAAGAATATATTTACAATGCAATTTTGTTCCTCAGAAAGAAACAAACAGAAAAGATACACTCAGAAGGTAACATAAATTAGATGTGGCAACAAGTATACAAGCATGCAATCAGAAAGCATTTGCAGACTCAGGTATCATTTTCCCTTTTTTTGTCTTTCCTCTTTTTTCAGTCTGAATCAGAATCAAGATTCACAGAGGATCTGACTGTCCCGTGAACACCTTCATGATATCCATCGTCGTCGTTCTTCTCTCCAATTATACCTCTAAAAATGGCAGTTTAGAGACTCCACAACAAGCTAAGGACATTCATGCAACATAGAGCATGTACATATATTACATGCAGTCAAGCTTATTTACAATGAAAACTGAATTGAACATTTGCTAAAATTCAATGGTAGCACTAGCTGGCTAGCACATGACATTTGCATTTAGCTTTTGTGCACTTCCTCCTTCCAGACACCACCTCTAAACCCAACATTCTCAATTGGAAAAGATACCAGCTCTGGGCACCAGCTCACATTGACGACTCTCAATGCTGGCATAACTTGTTGAAGCCTCTCCCATTCTTCTTCGAAATCGGAAAGAGATTCAAACAGTAAGCCCTCAATTTTCCAGACAGTGTTGTCATTCCCCCAAAACTTTTCATTCATCCTTGCAAGATTGCCTGATGATAATGAAAGATACCTCAATATAGGAAGTGAGATGGGATTGAGCCAAGATGGACTAATCTTTCCTGGATAGAATTCTAGGCTGAGCTCATGGAGCTGTTGAGGAGGGAACAGCTTGTCAAGCTTGGATGTGAGGTCATTATTACCATGACTATCAAAGCAACTTATTGACAGATGCTGCAGTTCTTGTAGATTTACCAATACATTGACCTCAGTATCTCCAATCTCATCACAGCAACTCAGTCGAATCCCGAGCATCCTAAGCCGAATTAAATTTCTGAGCTCACCAATCCTGCAACCTTCTAACTGGCTTGATTTGGCTGGTTTGAATCCCACTAACACTTCAAGATTTGAAAGCCTTCCCAAGCCTTTAGGTAGATACTTGAGTGAACCACAATGGCTGGCATCTAAGACCCTTAACTTCTTGAAAGTCATAATACAAGGGGGGAGTATCTTTAAGTTTTGACAGTAGCTGACATCCAAAACCTGAAGATTGCTAAGCTTGTCAAGTGAAGGTGGGAGTTGAACCAACGGATGTGTGTTGCTTACACTAAGGTAGGTTAGGTGTTGAAGAACACCAATCTGATGTAAAAGGCCTGAGAGAGGTGTATCAAAGATTGACCTGGACAAATCCATTGCTCGAAGGCTGCGAGACTCACAAAACTTCTTTGCAGTGTTTGAAGCAATCTTGTTCACTTCACCTGTCTTAGTTGTAGATAACAATGCACGCAGCTTGTGATTGGCCTTCTGAGCCATGCTACTTGCAATACCCAAATGGCGGCAGTTTTTACCTTCTGTGCTGAAAAATGCATCATCTTCTGCCATTTTTATCACCACATCCCGAACCATATCATGAATTTTACATGTGGAGATTGTTCCATGATAAGTCTTGTCCACCACCTCTAGCAAACATCGATTTGTTAGCCCCGAGAAACAATCTTCCCCTGCTGCAATTGCTGATCTACGATTTCTCAGCGGAATAAAACCTTCTCCAAGCCACCAATGTACCAATTGGTCTTTGGTTATGACACAATCTTCAGGATAAAGAGACAAACAAAGAAAGCACGACTTCAAGTAAGATGGGAGTTCATCATAACTCAATTGTAGAGAAGCCATAACTGAGTTATCATTCTCTGCTAATTCATCACGAAAATGGTCTGCGATTCGCCTCCATTCATGATAGCGTGATGGTTTGCAGAGCATTATTCCTCCAACTGCCTTGATTGCTAATGGAAGACCCTTACACTTCTCAACAATCTCCTTTCCAACATTTTCCAGTTCTGGATGCTTACACTCACCTCCATCAGCTGCAAATGCAATCTTCTGAAATAGCAGCCAACTATCATCCTTGCTGAGGCATTTGGGCCAATGCAATCTTGCTTCCTTCACTCCCATTTTCTGTGCAACCTTCTCTATCCTTGTGGTGATAATGATGCTGCTTCCATTTCCCTTTGGCAATGCTTCATAAATTCTGAGCCACCAAGTAACATCCAAGCTCCACACATCATCCATCACAATCAAAAACCTCTTGCCTAAAAGATATTCATTTATTTTCTTTAGTAATTCACCCTTATCGTCTCCTACGCTTGCATCTCCCAAGTTCCTTAACATACTTCTCATGATTTGCTCTTCACTGAAATTTTGAGAAACAGAAACCCAAATTCTTCTATCAAAGTGCTCCTCAATCTTCCTGTCATTAAATACTTTTTGAGCAATAGTGGTCTTCCCCAGGCCCCCCATGCCCACAACTCCAATAGCTAGTATCCCCTTGTCAGCTTCAAATAACCATTCTTTGAGCTTACTCGCATCGCCTTCCAAACCTACGACTTGGGTGTGATCATACACAGGACTGCTCCATCTAGGCATCAGGTCATTTTGTGCATTTATTGGCTCCAGTTGATTCAGCAGTGGAACTCCAAGATAGGATAAAATGTCTTGCTTAATGGTGGCAATTTTCCTGTTGATTTCTCCAAGGCTCTTCCCAGTTTGATATTGGAATGGAAGTTTAAAAGGGTTGGTGCACATAAACCAACCACTGGAAAACAGGCCATCATCTCTTGATTGAAGCTGACAATCTGCTAGTATGTCTTCAGCTTCATAAATCAGTTCTCTTAAATTAGCCATTACGCGACGAACGATCTCATTCTTCCTCTTGAGCCTCTCTGCATCTTTGAGAAAGCTTTGCATCAGTTGAAGCTCAGATTGTAATGTTTCAAATTTGTCCCTGAATTCACTGAAAACGCGGCTCTCCTCTGATAAAGCTCCCAACAACTTCTCCAAGAACACTGTTACTACAGCATCCACCATCTTGCACAAATCTAATAAGAAAATTAAAAGAAAAACTGAGACTTTCTCACATTTTGAACATATATAACATTCACAGTGTAGCAAACTATCAATTATATTTTACAATTATGGACTATTGCTCCTACTCAAAAATCAACATGCCTCAATCCCCTTCTTCCTTTGAACAACCAAGTCTCAACCAAATCTAAAAATATTACTGAAAATGATATGGTCTTTCATAAATATAAAGTCTCCTAATTATATTGACCGAAGAACTGATAGGAATGGAATATATTTACATATTGGTTGATTAAGGATGTAAGCAAAAAGAAACTGTAGAACTGAGTCAGGGTAAAGTGAAACTTACATTAATTGGGTTTTGTTCTCTTTGATAATCTTCTCTCTGCACACCCTGGGATCATGTTTGATCAGACCAAGATTATCATCAAAATAAATAAATAAATAAAGGAGCAAAACTTCTGCAACCAATAAATAAGGAGAAAAAGGGTTCACGATTGACAAAATTTAGGATTATAGAGACACTTACAACTGAACCCTGTTAGAGAACACAAGAATTCTGAACAGTCCTCTGTGTTTCTCTGCTTCCTAGAACACAAGAATTCTGCAAGCTTTGGTTTGGCTCAAATGGAGGAAAAAGGCAGATGCACAGAAAGGAATTTACAGAACAATTCCTTGTCTGTCAACGCCTAAAAGGAACCCAAGTCAACGAGACAAGTTCGAAGAAGTTCTACAAGACAGGGGCGAAATTTCCATCAAATGCTGGTGGTTGCTTCCTGTTGCCTTCCTCGTTGACAAAAGTCAAAGTCTCTGTTTGCATGTCTTTTGCCAGATGAATGAATGGGGCATGAAACTTTTCCTGATCAAGGAAGGGAGGATGGTGTTGGGGGAATTTCTTTGATCAAATAACTTGGGGACATATATATTTGAGGTTGCTTAATTTGAAAGCTTTTTAGACCCCGCAACTCCCAGTATGAAATGAAACAGGCATAGAGGTAGAGCTAGCCATAGTCAAATATATACAATTTCCAGGCCATGAGAGTACAGTTGCCAAGTATTTACTGTGGGGTGGGTGATCGGTGCATATTTATATATCATTTTGTACCCTACTAACTTATAATTTGATTATGTTTTTGAGTTAAACTTATACTTTTAATAAATTTTGTGTTTGTTTCAGTGTAATAAGCTTGAGACTCGTTAAATGCATTTTGGAGACAAGTTAGCTCAAAACGGTGTCTACAAATCAGTCAACTTCACGAATTGGACTGTACTTGCTCAAGAAGAACCAGATGATGAGCCATATATCATTGAAAAGATGCGGAAGTCTAGTTTCTGGAGAATTTTACGGTTTATGACTCCGAGTCTTCTAGAGGAAGTTATGCAAGTTTTGGCAGCTTAAGGTCAAATTCAGCAGCATCTGCGTTACTGGGCCAAAAATGACATTTGAAGGTCTTTCCGATTTTTTCTTGAGTTGGGCTGCATATACTTGGAAAGATAATTCAAAGGGTTTGAAGATCTAAATTTTTCCAGATTTTTTAGGAGGGAAGATCAAGCCCAAAACAAGCCCACAAGCTGACTGCAATGCATTGTCAATTCCAGTCTATTTTCGGCAATCAACTTGCAAGGCCCAAAACGTACACTTGTACTGCTCATATAGGAATACATTCTTGATAAAAGTTGTTCCAATGGGTGTCTATTATGACATATACAAATTTGAGCCTCATTGGATACATATTGAAACCTCAGGCCTTCCTACACCAAGTCTGGTTCAGAAGAATCATTTCTTTTCAGCAACCAAAAGAAAATCACATGGGTTGGCAGCAAAAGGCAGCCACAATTGAACACCTTTGAAAACTCATGTGAAGAAAGCTTCAAGAGCAGCAAAAGAAGTATGAGATGGAATTGATTCCAATCACACTAACATAGACAAGATGAAGTGAGAGTTATGAGTTGTATAAAAAGAGGAATGGTGGTGTTGGAATTCATCATGATGTTCCTCCCTCTTAACCCAATAAATAGAGAAGTTTTCAAGCTTCAAAACACACCCCCAAGGGGGGGAGCTCTCAAATACTTCTCTAGAGCTCCCCTCCCTTCTCTCCCTCAAATTCTCTTAGTTTCTCTTTCTAGTTTTCAATTGTTGTAATGAAATATTTGTGCTGAAATTCTCCTTAAGTTTTTCTTAGTTCAACTTTACTTTTCATTGTTATGTAAATTCTTTTCTTTAGTTTCAAGTTTGATTAGTTTCCATGTTTCAATTATGGTTTTTGTTCTTATTCATTATGCTTATAAGTTAATATGCTAGTTTGAATAATTGATCACCATTTAGGCTTGCATGTTAGCTATCTTAGTTTGAATTAAGAGTAGACACCATGCTTTAATTCAAATTGAACTATGGATAGGAAGAGTATGTATGGACATTCGACAACAGGGATTAGATACATACTTGGTTGTTTAAAATGTTCTTCTATGCTTAATGGGTTCCTAATGCTTAATTTTAGGTTAGACAACAAATGATCAAATTAGAGAATTAGGAACACAAGGTTAGGACCAAACACCATGGCTTAATCATATTTTAGCTAGAATCAATCCGTTAATCTAATTAAACTTGGGAACTTATCTACTTGAATTATTTTCTTTTCTTTCTTTCTTGTTTTATTTATTTTCTTTCTTGTTCTTCTGTTTTGTGTAGGAAAACTGAATTGGATTATTCAATCACCAATCCCTGTGGAATCGACCTCGCACTTACATATGTTATACTAGACCTGGCAATATTGCACACGACCCGTTAACACGACACGAATTCGCACGAAATTATCAGTATTTGGGTTGAGCTTAATGGGTCGGGTTGAAAACGGGTGAACCCGTTAAGCTAACGGGTTGGGTAGGGTCAATTCGCAAATATTCGCATCCACCCGTTAAGGAGGGTAATTTGGTAGTTTTGCTAAATGTGTTTTTAAAAAAATATCCGTCTCCAACTCCAACACCATTCCTCTTTTTTTTATATTCCTTTTCCATCTTTCCTCTTTCTCTCTCCGTTTACTGTCTCTCACCTCCCACTCTCTCTTTTCTTCTTCTTCTTCTCTCCATCTCTTTTTTATTTTTCCTTTTCTTCTTCCTCATTTCGTCATTCTCCATCTCTCCTTTGTTTTCTTCTCTTCTTATTCGTCTTTTCCTCTCTGTCTTTTTTTTTTTAATAAATAATCTAATCTAATCTAATCAACAATTTTTTTTTTCTCTTCTTGTGACCTCCCACTCTCTTCTTCTTCTTCTTCTTCTTCTTTCCATCTCTTTTTTCTCCTTTCCTTCTTCCTCTTTCCGTCATTCTCCATCTTTTTTTTTTTCTTCTTCACTTTTTATCTGCATCTCTCGTCTCTTCCTCTCTGTCTTCTTTTATATATAAATAATCTAATCTAATCAGCCATTTTTTTCTCTTCTTGTTTTTCTTTATGTAAGTTTTCTGGATGGTCATGAAAGTTTTATGGATGGTGTTTATGAGATGGAAATTGAGAGAAAAATGAGAGAGACAATGGTTGCTGGCTATGTGTTTTTTTTTTCCTTTTTTTTTTTCTGGGTTTATTCTTAACGGGTTAACGGGTCGTGTTCGTGTTAACCCGTTAACGACCCGAAACCCGCTAAAACGACCCGTTTGCCAGCTCTATGTTATACTACCGAACGGCTCGTGCATTTACGAGTATCACAAGTTGAGAATGTAGCTGAATCCATTTTGGTGCAGCTGAATCGACGCAACAGGGGCCCATCTCCTTCACATGCATGATGCATCAAACCACACAGAAGCTGCTGGTTGGTGGTTGCTTCTCCTTCCTTGCTGTTGTATATATATAGAAATTTTAGAAAGTACCACATATTTCAAATCCTATGAATTATTGAAGGAGTATAATGGATATTAATTTTCTCCAGTTTGGTACTATAATTAAGAAAGGAACTGCTGTTAATTATTGCATTTTAAAAGTAGCCACTTGCACTCTATGCATGATTGAAACAAGGAGGAGCAGGAAAAACTACGATGCTTATCCTTTAGTTCTTTGACAACATCTTTGGGAATGTGAAAATTGCATTTACGTCTTAAATTGCCTTTTTTTTTGGAAGACGTTTCTTATTGAAAGGGGCGATAGCATACTGAACTAAGGCACACTGCACTACTGAGTCATTTGCCTTAAATTGCATCTTAAGTGAAAGTATATTAGATTTTACTCTAATATTTATATGCCAAGTGTAATTCCTGTCCGACTCAAACTTGGTTTGAAATTCCGCCTGATTTAAGGTATGAGTGAAAAAATAACATATGACCCTATAGAAGCGTTGAGGGTGATTTTGGACCCAAAATTCCACATTTTGAGTTTGGCCTGCTTGCATTCATACAATTGAAAATTAGTGAATGATAACATCAAAATTCTCTCTTCATTTCATCTTTTTCTAATTCAAAAATGTTATTAAAATACACCTCATTCCCAATTCCCCCCTTCTTCCTTTGAACAACCATGTGTCAACCAAATCTAAAAGTATTTGGAAAATTATATGGTATTTCATAAATATAACATCTCCTAATATTGACGCAACCGATAGGAATGGAATGTATTTGCATTGGTTGATTAAGGATGTAAGAAAAAATATAGAATTGAGTCGGGGTAAAGGCAGAGGAAGATGCATCGAAACAATCCTTGTCTTGTTAGTAAAGTCAAAGACAAAACATAGACATCCCTAAATGGCTTGTCTACCACCTTGTTACTTTTCCTTGTTTTCATATTCCTTGTTTTAGGGATGGAAACTCTCCATGTTTCCCTCCATGTCTTGTGCATTGTTTGTAACTAATAATCACCTTGTATACTTGTATATCTAACCCTTCACTAAGTAAGAAACTCAATTGGCAGATTTGAATTCTCTGCAAAACCTATCTTGTTCTTCTTATTATACATTCTCAACTCTCTCAATTACACTATATTTGGCATGGTATCAGAGCAATCGATTTTGGTTGCCTCTGCATAACCTTGTTCTTGCCTAAATCTCTACCTATCCTTGCCCATAATTTGCTGTTATATTATTCCTACCTCATACTTTGCCTTGCCTCAAAATTGGTCTTGATCACAAGCCCTTTTTGTGCTCTTGTTTGCTGAAGTTTTAAGCTATTTCTTCCTCTACATCCTTTTATATACTTACCTCATGGGTGACACCAACGACTCCATCAACGACTCCACGGACGACTCCTCTAAAATCGACTCCACCAAGATCGACTCCACAACACCACCACCACCCCGGTCCTCTCATGACTACTCTCCAATTACTCCTGATAAGTTGGATGGGTCCAACTATCCTGCATGGTCTCGTAGTGTTCGCTTGGCCATCACTGCTCGTCGTATGGCTGGTTTCATTAATGGTAAAAAGATTGCCCCTGCCATTGATGATCCTAGCTATGAAGCTTGGGATGAAGACAACTGTTTGGTGCAGTCATGGCTCCTCAACTCCATGACCAAAAATGTACGTGCCTTATTTGATCACTGCTCAACGGCTTATGCGGTGTGGGACGCAGCTCGGAAGACATATACTGTCACACAGAATAGCTCCAAGTTGTACCAACTCCGTCGTCAGTCAGTCACCACCTCTCAAAGTGGTGAACCTGTGAATGTATTCTACGAAAAATTACACATAATATGGCAGGAAATTGACAGCCTCCGTCCCTGCAAACATACCAATCCCGATGATGTGGCTCTTCACCAACAAGCACTTGAGGTGGAACGTGTGTACGATTTTTTGGGAGGACTCGATCCCAACTTTGATTCCGTTCGTAGTCGGATTCTTGCCATGAATCCGCTTCCAGCAGTCATTGAAGCTTATGCACTAGTGGTAGAAGAAGATAATCGCCAATCTTCCATGCTTGGCGGTGGGAGTGCAATGGCGGTCAAGCCATATCGGCCACCACACCGTACGTCCTCCGGACTTCCCCCCCGGGGTCCCAAAACTGACAATGCAAAGGGAACTGAGAAGTGCACTCATTGTGGTGGTGATCATCTTGTTGAGAAGTGCTTCAAGCTTCATGGTTATCCTGAGTGGTGGGATGCTTTCAAATCCCGCAACAAAACACCCAAGGCAGCATGTGTTATAACTACCGATGCCTCTCCATCTTCCACCCTACTCTCCGACTCCGAATCAGGTACACAACCCACTACATGGATAATTGACACAGGTGCCACTGATCATATGACTTTTGACTCTACTATGTTTTCCACAATATCTTCTAAGTCTCGTCATCCTTACATCACTAGTGCCAATGGAGTCCCCTCTAATGTTGCTGGTGAAGGAACTATATCACTTTCCCCTTCCTTATCTTTATCTCATACACTACTTGTTCCCTCCATCAATTGCAATTTGCTGTCTGTTGGAAAATTACTTGACTCACATAACTGTTATGCCACATTCTATCCTTCCCATTGTCTTTTTCAGGACCTCACGACTCACGCGACGATTGGGCATGGTAAACGAAGAGGGGGGTTGTATTCCTTGACGGTCTCTTCACCACCAAGGGCAGCTCATACTCAAGGTTCCAGCTCACAAGCTCGCAATCAACATCAGATTTGGCTTTGGCATCGTCGTCTAGGACATCCATCCTTTGGCTATCTTCAACGTTTGTTTCCGTCTTTGTTTCGTGGCCTAGATCATTCTCAGTTTCAGTGTGAAACCTGTGTATTGGCCAAAAGCCATCGAACTGTTTTTCCCTTAAGTGATAATAAAACGGAATTCCCTTTTGATTTGGTTCACTCTGATGTTTGGGGTCCTGCTAAAGTTTCTTCCAATGGCAAAAGATGGTTTATTACATTTATTGATGATTGTACTCGCATGACTTGGGTATATTTACTAGCTCATAAAAGTGACGTTTCCGCTGCAATCCGTGAATTTCATGCTATGATTACCACACAGTTCCAAGCTTCCATCAAAGTATTCCGGTCTGATAATGGTGGGGAATATGTGAACAATGTCTTGGCACATTTCTTTCGAGACCAAGGCATCATTCATCAAACCTCCACATCTTTCACTCCGCAACAAAATGGTGTCGCAGAGCGAAAGAATCGACAATTACTTGAGGTTACTCGTGCTTACATGCTGGATAAATCGGTCCCTCACTACTTATGGGGACATGCCCTTCTTTCTGCAGTATATGTAATTAATCGAGTGCCGAGTAGTGTTTTGAAGTTTGAAACTCCACTGAACACCTTGGCTCGTCATGTCTCTCTTCCTACAGTCCTCAAGCTGCCTCCTCGCATATTTGGTTGTGTTGTATATGCTCATGTTCCATCTCATCAAAGAAGTAAGCTGGACCCTTGTGCCATTCGATGTGTGTTCGTTGGGTATGGATCAACTCAAAAGGGATACAAGTGTTACCATCCTCCTACTCGTAAGCTCTTTGTCACTATGGATGCCACATTTCATGAAGATTTATCCTACTTTAAAGCTGCTATGCCCCCTTCTCTTCAGGGGGAGAGAAGGAATGAAGAGAAGGAAGAAAAGGAAGAAAATATCCAAGTCTGTGACAAAACGACCGGTCGCAACCCAGAAGCGATCGGTCGCTTTCCTGAAACGACCGGTCGCACTGACCACAGCGACCGGTCGCATTGCTCCAGCGATGATGAAGATCGACTCTGTGACAAAACGACCGGTCGCAACCCAGAAGCGACCGGTCGCTTTCCTGAAACGACCGGTCGCACTGACCACGACCGGTCGCCTTGCTCCAGCGATGATGAAGATCGACTCTGTGACAAAACGACCGGTCGTAATCCAGAAGCGACCGGTCGT
The DNA here is from genome assembly GCF_965620075.1 of Prunus avium. Taxonomy (NCBI): domain Eukaryota; kingdom Viridiplantae; phylum Streptophyta; class Magnoliopsida; order Rosales; family Rosaceae; genus Prunus; species Prunus avium. The sequence goes on along the minus strand of NC_142290.1, from coordinate 32,901,609 downwards.
CGTGACAAAACGACCGGTCGCACAGAATCCAGCGACCGGTCGCCAAGCACCAGTGAACTTCAAAATTTGGACAGCGATGAAGGTATTGGAAAATTGTCGTTCTTATTTGGTGAAGATCCCGGAGGAGACAATTCAAATGGTTGCTGCGATCAACAACAAAATACAACCCCTTCTTCTCAACCATCGGACCAGTCGTCTCGTGATGAGGAAACACTTGAGGTAATTCCCGAAGCACCTAATGCTATACCATACACTCTCCCACCTAGGACCACTAGAGGAAAACCCAAGTCTCAATATTGTCCTGACCTTACTGCCAAATCTAAATATCCCATTAATAACCATGTTTCAACTCATAGATTGTCAAAGTCATATGCATCATTTGTCAATCAATTATCTACTGTATGTGTTCCAAATAAGTGGCAGGATGCTATAACAGATTCCAGATGGGCTGAAGCAATGGCGATTGAAATGGAAGCTCTGGAAAAGAATTCTACATGGGAAATGGTCCAGTTGCCACAAGGGAAGAAACCAGTTGGATGTCGGTGGATATACACCATTAAATACAAAGCTGATGGATCCATAGATCGATACAAAGCTCGATTAGTGGCCAAAGGGTATACACAAACATATGGAATTGACTACCAAGAGACATTTGCACCTGTTGCCAAGATCAATACCGTACGTGTTCTCATGTCATTGGCTGCAAACCTTGATTGGCCACTTTTGCAGTATGATGTAAAGAATGCATTTCTTCACGGGGAATTGCAAGAAGAAGTGTATATGGAACCACCACCAGGGATCTCCATGGCACTTGGTCCCAACACCGTGTGCAAGCTGAGAAAATCATTATACGGGCTAAAGCAGTCACCACGAGCCTGGTTTGGAAAATTCACAGATTCTATGAAGCGCTTTGGGTACACTCAGAGCCACTCGGATCACACTTTATTCTTAAAGCGTCGTGGTGACAAACTTACGGCCCTTATCATCTATGTTGATGATATGGTGGTTACCGGTAATGACAATGAAGAAATGAAGAATCTGCAGAAGCTCCTTGCTAGTAAATTTGAGATGAAGGAATTAGGTGAGTTACAATATTTTCTTGGCATAGAAGTTGCTAGATCAACACATGGCATATTTCTATCCCAACGAAAATATGTGTTAGACTTGTTAACAGAAACTGGAATGCTTGATTGTAAGCCAGCTGACACACCTATTGAGCAGAACCACAAGTTAGGGATGTATCCAGACCAAGCACCCACTGACAAAGAAAGGTATCAAAGATTGGTTGGGCGACTGATTTATCTATCACACACACGCCCCGACATAGCTTATGCTGTGAGTATGGTGAGTCAGTTTATGCATCAACCAAGTGAGGCACACATGAATGCAGTAACTCGAATCATGAGGTACTTGAAGGCTGCCCCTGCCAAAGGGTTGATATTCTCCAAACATACACATATGAACCCAGAAGGATACACAGATGCGGATTGGGCAGGATCCATCACAGATAGACGTTCTACTTCTGGATACTTTACATTTGTGGGGGGCAACTTAGTCACTTGGAGAAGTAAGAAGCAAAAAGTTGTGGCTAGATCAAGTGCTGAAGCAGAATTTAGGGGAATGGCTCAAGGAGTTTGTGAATTGCTCTGGTTACGGAAATTACTGAAGGATCTGGGAATTAAACCATTGAAAGCTACAAACTTGTACTGCGACAATAAATCAGCTATCGAGATAGCACATAACCCAGTACAACACGACCGTACCAAACATGTGGAAGTCGACCGACACTTCATCAAAGAGAAACTAGAAAGGGGTATAATCAAGTTTCCATTTGTAAACTCGGAAAACCAACTTGCTGACATCTTGACGAAGGCCGTATCAAGTAAAGTTTTCCATGACTCACTGGACAAGTTGGGCATGCGTGATATCTTTGCACCAACTTGAGGGGGAGTGTTAGTAAAGTCAAAGACAAAACATAGACATCCCTAAATGGCTTGTCTACCACCTTGTTACTTTTCCTTGTTTTCATATTCCTTGTTTTAGGGATGGAAACTCTCCATGTTTCCCTCCATGTCTTGTGCATTGTTTGTAACTAATAATCACCTTGTATACTTGTATATCTAACCCTTCACTAAGTAAGAAACTCAATTGGCAGATTTGAATTCTCTGCAAAACCTATCTTGTTCTTCTTATTATACATTCTCAACTCTCTCAATTACACTATATTTGGCATGTCTATGTGATCCTAGCCGCTGTATGGATTTCATTTCAGAAGGCAACGTGGTAATTCTGCTCACGATTACTTGTGAACGCCTAAAAGGTCCCAAGTCAACGAGACATGTTTGAAGAAGGTCTATAAGACCAGAAATTTCCATCAAATGCTGGTGGTTGCTTCTCGTTGCCTTCCCTGTTGACCAAAGTCAAAGTCTCAGTTTGCATGACTTTTGCCACATGAATATGGGACATGATACTTTTATTTCTTACTCCTCTCTTCCTCAGTTCCTCTATTTGGTATTAATCTACTACAAGACCATTTTATTTTGGACTAAAAAATTGCAAACAGTTTTCTCCGTAAACTCTTTTGCACTAAAGAAAGAAAAACTTCATTTAATAGTCATTCAAATACAAGAATTCCTTGCAAACCAATACAGTCAAAGCCTTATTAAAACCTTGCCTTGAAAACTCCCAGTGGAAGATAATCCGATCAAAGAAAAAAGTCGTTAATTCTTGTCACTTCAAAAGACGCTTGCACTCTACGAAGCATGAAAAACTACTATGTTTATCCTTAAATCTCTTGGAATGTAAAATTACATTTACATCCCAAATTGTATCTCCGGTGAAACTATATGGGATTTTTACTCAAGTGGGTTGGATGCAATTATATGGGGATGTAAAATCGAGAATATAATCTCAAACATTTAATGTTAAAGTAAGAAGATCATTGGTGCGGGGGGAGTTATAAGCTGAATGTGGATGGTACCAGGAAAAGTGCTTCTGGATGCATTGGTGCAGGGGGAGTTATACGTGATTCCTCTGGGGATTGGACTTGTGGGTTTGTTGCTAATTTGGGCAGAGGTCAGATCCTTGAGGCTGAAATGTGGGGCTTGTTTTTTGGGTTAAAGCTTACTAAGGACAGAGGTATCTGCAATCTGTTCGTGGATATGGATTCTGCAGTGGCTGTTAAGTTGGTGAAGAACTCTACTGCTCTTGGTTTACATCCTGTGGCGTCTCTGGCTTCATGTTGCTGGGAGCTTATGGGAAAGTTTGATTCTTGTGCTCTTCAACACATTTATAGAGAAAGAAATATGGTTGCTGACTGTGTTGCGCAATGGGGCTACAATATGGACTTAGGTGTTTGTCTTTTTGATATGGCCCAAAGTTGGATTGGCGCTAGCCTTGTTGATGATCTGCTTGGAGTCACTAGGACTCGGCTAGTCTGTAATGAGTAGTTTCTGTTTGTCTTTGGGGTTCTACCCCCCCAGTTCATCGAAAAAAAAAAAGTAAGAAGATCATTTGGAAAAGAACAAAGAAAAAGGAAAAAACGAAAAAGGGTTAACCACACCATTACTTTATTTGTCGATATAACCAAAGTGATTACATCATAATCAGATAGGATAATAGGACAACACCAAACATAGACCCAACAGAAAAGGGACATGACACCAAACAAAACCTAGGAATCTAACATTCATATTTATTTTTCCAACAAAAGTACTTGAACCCAAAACCATCTCAAAGGGGCTCGCTATAGCTCATGTTAGATGGATGAGTAGTTATCACCTTCATCATTCACTTTCAGATCCATTTCCTGCCTTTTCTTCTTCTTGAGTTTCTGGCTCATCAATATTATTAGTCCCTTCAAGCTTCCTAAGTTTGAGAAACTTGACAACTCTTTCAAGAGCAGCATCAACATCAACATCATCATCATCATCAACATCATCGTCATTTTTCTTCAAGAAATCTTCACAAACATCAGCAGGGGTGACCTTTGTGCTCTCTAGCAACCCCGCGATTTCTCCATAAAGGGGATGACGGTCCAAGTCCTCAACACCAAGGTAGTTGGAGGCCAAAATCCTAAACGCACTCGGAGTGCAATAAGACATGTGAATGTGGACGTCCATTCGACCAGGACGCAGCAATACAGGGTCGAGACGATCCTTGTGGTTTGTTGTGAACACAATAATTCTCTCATCACCACAACTTGACCAAAGACCATCCATGAAGTTTAGTAGGCCTGAGAGTGTGAACTGCAAAATCAACATAACACTGAATGTAAATAATATTTTTATTATTTATAGAACAAATCACCAAATGCAATTATCAGATACACATAATTAAGGAGGTGCATTTAAGGTCACTAAAAATTAAAATTCACCCAAAAAAAAAAAAACAGAGTAGGTACTGACCCTGTTATCCTTACTATGGACGGTGCAATCAATATCCTCAATCACCAAAATGGAACGATTTGTAGTGGACAGAACCACACTCTTCAAATGAGAGTCGCTGCGAATACTAGCAAGCTCCAAATCAAACACATCAAATTTGAGATGATTAGCCATGGCCGCAATCAGGCTGGATTTTCCAGTACCAGGAGGGCCATACAACAAGTAGCCTCTTTTCCAAGCCTTGCCCACCTTCTTATAAAACTCCCTCCTCGCCACAAACCTGTCCAAGTCCTTCATAATCTTTCTCTTCAGGTCGGGCTCCATGGCGATCGTCTCGAACGTAGCTGGGTGCTCCAAATCCACTGATGCGTTGTTAAGGTTAGAAAGTTTGAGAATCTTTTCCTCTTTTTTAATGGCTTCGGCCCGACCAACCACATAGGGCAAGTAGGAGCTCATGACTTTTTCTTTGTGTTTCTTTTGGAACGTTAGCTCGAAGCGATGTTCTACGCTGCCGTCCGGGAATGTTTCGACCACGTAACGCCAGTTGAGGTTAATGTCCTCAAAGGTGTCGGGGACTTGCTCACCGCTTTCCATGGCAAGCTTGACGGTCTCTTGCCTCGGCGTTTTGCTCACTTGGATGGTTCGGGTGGAGGGATTGATCAAGTCAATGGTTGGGAGGTAGCGCTTGGCGGCGTCGTAGACTTGGTTGGGTGGCCTGTAGTCCTGGCGGATGATGAAAGTAAGGTCCTCATGACGATCATGACGATCGTGACGAGGGGAGATAAGGGTAGCAAGGTAATCGAGGGCAGTGGAAATGAGAAGCAGGAGCTGCTCCAAGATAAAATTCATGGCGGATGGATCGAGGCAGCAAGGGAGAGAGGCACAGCTCGAGAACAAGGTGTGGATGGTGTTGGGAGGCGTTTCTATATATATAGTTGAGAGGTTGCTTACTTTGCAAGCGTTTGGGTAGACCCCACAACTCCAAGTATGATATGAAAAAAGGGTAATGCTAGGCATACAACATTTTTATACCACATTGTGTACCATCTCTCTAATAAAGGTGGAGCCCACCAATACAATAGGGCCCACCTTTATTAGAGAAGTGATACACAGTGTGGTATAAAAATGTAATATACCTAGCATTTTCCATAAAAAAAGACAGAGAGCTAGCCATAGCCCAATATAATTTCCAGGGCATTTGTGCCTACGTGTGCTGCACCTGGATGCACGACAAGTCTTCACTGTGGAGTGGGTCCATATCCTTGACATGCATCAAACCCCAGAAGCTGCTGGTTCGTGGTTGCTTCTCCTTGCCTTCCTCTTGTTGACGAGAGTCTGCCTTTTTTCTGGTTTCCAATCTGACCAAAGTCTCTAAAAACAAAACTAAAACGGACAAAAAATCGCATTTAAACTACTAGCCCAAATCACTATATAATTAAACATAATCTCAAATAAATTCCACAAATCTAATATAGCTGAACCCTAAAACAACTTAGGTGCCTAAATGAACTATACAACCATCACCACCTAAGAAAGCATTGTAGTGACCACACCCATCACCGTATAAATTCTTGACACGACCATTTTGCCAAATTTTAGTTTAGACAACACCACTTGACGGTAGCCTTTTTTTTGTTGTTGCCAAGGTTAGGAAGGAGGGGAAAACTCACACGCACAAGTATCATGGGGCTTGAATCCAAAATCACTTGGGAGCGCACCAAAAGTCTAGGTTAGTTACTATTGGTCAATAGGGCCTGACTATAGCCTTTTTATCAATCAAAATGTATGCATGCACCTTCTCTAATCACATCTTTTACAAATTAAAATTGGATCAAAGTTGGGGATATTTACGTGAGGTGGCTTAATGTGCAAGTTTCTTAGACACGAAACCGCGTGCACACAATCCCCAGTATGTTATTGTCATCTTGTTGACTAAAGTCTTATCCCTTTCCTCGTGTTTTGGATAAATATTTGATTGATTATTTTTGGACTGCTAGTGGTACAATAACAATACAAATGCTTGACTTTTTTTCTTCATGATCATGTGAAGTGAACGTAGGAGTTGGGGTGAATCATGATCATGCTTGACTCTTTTCTAACCATTCACATGCGCAACAAACAAAAAAGGCCTTCATTTGGTTGCACAGAAATTTCACGCCCAGTACCTTTCATTTGTTTGCTTCTCTTTGCCTTCCTTTTCTGGACCACACCTTACCACAATTAACTATGAAAGGATTAATTCAAACTTTTTTCCATTATAATGAAGAAGATTAATTAATATATATATATATATATATATATATTATAATTGATTTTTGCTACCAAACCAAACACTTTCCAGCATCTATATATCACTATCATTTATTTTCTATGTCATCATTCACTTTGACATCCATTTCCTGCCTTCTTTCTTCTTCAGTTTCTCTCTCTTGAAAATATTAATATTATTAACATCGACATCCATTTTTTATGTCGTGACCACACCCACCACCGCATAAATACTTAAAACGACTATTTTGCCAAATTTTAGTTTAGACAATACCACTTGACTGTAGCTTTTGTTGTTGTTGCCAAAGTTAGAAAGAAGAAGGGGAAAACTCACAAGCACACGTACACGTACCATGGAGCTTGAATTCAGAACCACTTGGGAGCACACCAAAAGCCTGGCTACAACTAACACCCTATTAGCCTTTTTATCAATCAAAATGTATAGACACACCTTCTCTAATCACATCTTTTACAAATTAAAATTGGATCAAAGTTGGGGATATTTACGTGAGGTGGCTTAATTTGCAAGTTTCTTGTTGAAACCAATTGTGTCCCACATCGGAGAGAGGGAAGGAGAAAGAGTACTTTAAATAGAATTACCCCACTCCAACTAATACCGAGGCCTTTTGTGATAAAACCCCACACCTGAGGATTGTGCAGGTGGTAAAGTGGGGACAGTATCGGTGTTGTTGGAGTGGACCCTCGGCCCGTTAACCTGGAAAATTTGACTTGGTATCAGAGCCGACTTTCTGGTGACCTGTGTGTGTTGTGCCCACCCGTGTTCTACTGTGGGCCCTAATTTCTTTTAGGGTTCTTGTGTCTGTGCCTTTGCGTGTTCTGCTGTGTGCTCTGTCGTGTTTGTGCCTTGTTTAGACCCAAAACCGCGTGCACACAATCCCCAGTATGTTATTGTCATCTTGTTGATTCATGAATCATGATCATGCTTGACTCCTTTCTAACCGTTCACATGCAGCAAACAAAAAAAGTCTTCATTTGGTTGCGCAGAAATTTCACGCCCACGCCCAGGAGAAATTATAGAATAGTACCGTACCACCACGTCAGCTGGTGATACTCCCATTCAAAATTTGACATGTGTATAACTTTTTGACAACTAGAGTATTCATTTTACCCTTAAAAAAAAAAAAAAAGAATTTTAAACACTTACAAATAAAAAGAAAGAAAAATAAAAACCCAAAAATCATTTGCCTCATCGACGGCGACGAAGCCCCCTGTCATGACTATCTGTCTCTCTATCTGTGAATATGATGACAGCCCATGGCAAATGAGTTTGCTCTTGATATATGTTGAAAGCTTGGATTCCTCAAAGACCATAAACTCACCCCCAAGAAAGTTTCAATCTAAATTCCTTGAACCCTACCCGTAATAGAGAGGAGGGAGGAAGAGGGAGGAAGAGGGAGGGGGAGAGAGAAAAACACAAAGACATGAAAAAAGAAAGACCAGCGGCAGCCATGGCAGAAAGGTGGGGGTGGGGTGGGGGCTTTGTCGCAAGTTGAAAGAAGGGGTTGATGTTGCTGAGGAATTTTTTTATTTATTATTATTTTAGATATTTCCATTTTTGTTAAATTAAATTTAAATTGAAAAAAGGATTTTAAATCCAGCTGTTTAAATTTTAAATTTTTCTTTAAAAAGTTGTACACATGTTAAATTTTGAGTGGGAGTATCACGAGCTGACGTGGTAGTACGGTATCATTCTATAATTTCTCCACGCCCAGTACCTTCATTTATTTGCTTCTCTTTGCCTTCCTTTACTCTCGACCACCTTATCACAATTAACTATGGAAGGATTAATTCAACCTTTTTTCATTATAATGAAGAAGATTAATTAATACATATATTTTATAATTTATTTTTGCTACCAAAACACTTTCCAGCATCTATATATCACCATCATTTATTTTCTATGTCATCATTCACTTTGACATCCATTTCCTGCCTTCTTTCTTCTTCAGTTTCTCTCTTGAAAATATTAATATTATTAACATCGGCATCCATTTTCTGGTTTTTTGCTTCTTCAATTTCGGGTTTATCACCTTCAAGCTTCTTAAGTTTGAAAAAGTCGACAAGTCTTTTGAGAGCAGCATCAGCATCTTCATCATCATCCTCATCATTTGTATTCAGTAGTTCCTCACAAATCTCAGCAGGGGTAACCTTTGTGCCCTCTAGCAAGCCTACGATTTCTCCGTAAAGGCTATGACCGTCCAAGTCAGGAATGCCAAGGTAGTTGGAGGCCAAAACCTTAAACCCACTTGGGGTGCAATAACCCATGTAAATGTGGACATCCATTCTGCCAGGACGCAACAATGCAGGGTCAAGCCGATCCTTGTGGTTTGTTGTGAACACAATAATTCTCTCATCTCCGCAACTTGACCACAAACCATCCATGAAGTTTAGTAGGCCTGACAGTGTGAACTGCATGCATGCAAATATTAACATAATATTAATCTTTATTATTTACAGAACAAAATCACAAAACTATCAAATATACTAATTAATAAAAATAAAAATTCAGCCCAGGATCCAAGGTTCTAAATTCGATTACCCGGTGTCGCTTAGTATAAAAATTTACAAACAAAGAGTAGGTACTGACCCGGTTTTCCTTATCTTTATTGACGGAGCAATCAATATCCTCAATCACCAAAATGGAACGATTTGTAGTGGACAGCAACGCCCTCTTCAACTCAGAGTCACTGTCAATAGCATCAAGCTCCAATTCAAACACATCAAACTTGAGATAATTAGCTATGGCCGCAATCAAGCTGGATTTTCCAGTGCCAGGTGGGCCATACAGCAAGTAGCCTCTTTTCCAAGCCTTGCCCACCTTCTTATAAAACTCCCTCCTGCTCACAAACCTCTCCAAATCCTTTATAATCTTTCGCTTTAGGCTGGGCTCCATGGCTATCGTCTCAAACGTAGCCGGGTGCTCGAATTCGACTTCGTCGTACGTGTTAATGTTGCGGAGGTTGAGAATCTTGCTCTCTTGTTTAATGGCTTCGGCGCGACGAACAACATAGGCCAAGTAGAAGGTCATGACTTTGTCTTTGTGTTCCTTTTGAAACGTCAGCTCAAAGCGACGATCAACACAGCCGCTCGGATGTTTTTCGACCACGTAAAGCCAGTTCAGGTCAACGCCGTCAAAGGTGTCGGGGACTTGCTCACCGCTTTCAATGGCGAGCTTGACCGTTTCTCTGCGCGGTGTTTTGGTGACTCGGATGGTCCGAGTGGAGGAATTGATCAAGTGAATGGTTGGGAGGTAGAGGTGGGCGGCGTCGTAGACTTGGTTGGATGGCGAGCTCTCCTCGGGGATGATAAAAGTAAGGCCATGATGATAATTCATGGTGGATGGATGGATGCAGGGCAAGGGAGGCAGAGGTTGAGAAAGAAGGAGGATGCTCCTATTGGGTGGATTTTTTTTCTATCAAAATTTGGTTATATATATAGTTGAGGTTGCTTGGTTTGCGAGAGCAAAAAGAAAAAAAATTCAGGTTGTGGCGGACTGCATTGGACATATTTCATATGTCTTCCGTCTATTGGATGGTACACCAACCACGTGATGTACCGGGAACACTCAAAAATTTCTCCAGTAAAAGACATGGAACCACAAAAAGCCAAATGGACACGTGCATGCTGGTCAGCCACACACATTTGCATAGCAATAGCGACGAAGACGACTTCTTCCACATAATTTCTCCACTCTGGTATGTACACTATAATTAACAAAGAAACTGTTGTTAATTAATGCATTTCCAATAGCAGCCACTGTGTTTGGATGAGGGGAAAAAGATGGGATATGAGCAAAAATCGGGATTTCACTCATGGAAAACGGAGTATTTTGCAGCATTTCCAATACCATCAACTCAGAATTTTGCAAATTACATGCGAGCAATATTGGGGAATTTTGCAATCCGAAATCCCGAGCTCAAATTCTATGAAAATATGCAAATTGTGTAAATCTCAACATGGGAAATTTCATTTTCGGCCTGCCAAATCTTCTGGATAAATACCAGGACCATCTACCCATATCAATTCTGCTAGAAGGAGAGCGAGAGGAGGACATCCGTCCGATGGTGCTCGATTCCCAAATTTTCCTCCATGTTGCAATGTATTACCTAATCGTTAAATCTGTTGTTAAGTGATAACATGGTCAAGGTGAGGCCCACATTTTGCTGAGGTGGCAGCTACATTTGCACCTTGTAAATGGTTTTATTTTTTACTTTGCAATGTTGCAAATTAATATTAAAATAAAAAAACTTTATAAATAATTTTTTAAAAAAACCAGCCCGTCCCTCTCTTCTTCTCCCAGCCCACTGGACCCTCCCTCACCTCCAACCAACGTCCATGTGTTTTGAATCTGAAGAGACGCATAGATAGAGTGGGGGTTGGGCCCTTATATTAGGCGGTTAATTGAACTGACATCCAATGTCATAGCATTAAACTAGAAAAAAGTTCAAGTAACTATTACATATAATAACCATAACAAGGATAGCCAAACAAAAAGGAGAAACACAACACCAAACAAAACCAAATACAAAAGTACTTAGAGCCAACGGGACTAGCTAGGCCATCGGAAGATGCAACTTATTCTACTGCCTAGCTAGATAAAGCTGTGGTCGATTATTTTAGGTGCTTGAGCTCTCACTGTCGTCATCATTAACATTGACATCCATATCCTGCCTTTTTCCTTCTTGAAATTCTGGTTTATCAATATTATTATTATCCCTTTCAAGCTTCTTGAGTTTGAGAAATTTAACAACTCCTTGGAGAGCAGCATCAACATCATCATCGTCAACATCATCATCTCTCTTCAATAGCTCCTCACAAACCTCAGCAGGGGCGACCTCTGTGCTCTCTAGCAACCCCGTGATTTCTCCGTAAAGAGGATGACGGTCCAAGTCCTGAACGCCAAGGTAGTTGGAGGCCAAAACCTTAAACGCATGAGGAGTGCAATAGGACATGTGAATGTGGACGTCCATTCGACCAGGACGCAGCAATGCAGGCTCAAGCCGATCCTTGTGGTTTGTTGTGAACACAATAATTCTCTCGTCACCGCAGCTCGACCACAGACCATCCATGAAGTTTAGCAGGCCTGAGAGCGTGATCTGCAAATATCAACATATTAATTAATATTTTCACTATGTTACACACAAAAAAAAAAAAACCAAAAATTATCAAACACCTAATTCACAAAAAAATTTAGGTAGGTACTAACCCCGCACTTTCGGTTTCGCGCATTAACGGCGCCGAAATCAATATCCTCAATGACCAAAATAGAACGATTTGCAGTGGACAGTAACACGCTCTTCAATTGAGAGTCACTGTAAATACCATCAAGCTCCAATTCATACACGTCAAACTTGAGATGATTAGCCATGGCTGCAATCAAGCTGGATTTGCCAGTGCCAGGAGGGCCATACAACAAGTAGCCTCTTTTCCAAGCCTTGCCCACCTTCTTATAAAACTCCCTCCTCCTCACAAACCTGTCCAAGTCCTTTATAATCTTTGTCTTCTGGTCGGGCTCCATGGCGATCGTCTCGAACGTGGCTGGGTGCTCCAGATCCACTCGTGATGGTGAGTTAACGCTACGAAGTTTGAGAATCTTTTTCTCTTCCTTAATGGCTTCAGCCCGAGCAACCACATAGGGCAAGTAGGAAGTCATGACTTTGTCTTTGTGTTTCTTGTGGAACGTAAGCTCAAATTGACGTTCTATACGGCAGTTCGGGAGTGTTTTGACCACGTAATGCCACTTAAGGTTAATGCCCTCAAAGGCGTCGGCGACTTGTTCACCGCTTTCCATGGCAAGCTTGACAGCTTCTTGCCGCGGTGTTTTGCTGACGCCGATAGTACGAGTGGAGGGATTGATCAACTCGATGGATGGTAGGTAGAGCTCGGCGGCGTCGTAGACTTGGTTGGGTGGCGTGCTGTTCTGGCGGATGATGAAAGTAAGGTCATGATGATAATGGCCAGGGGAGAAAAGGGTAGCAAGGTAATTGAGGGCAGTGGAAATGAAAAGCATGAGTTTCTCCACGATGAAATTCATGGCGGATGGATGGATGCAGGGTAAGCAAGGCAGAGGTTGAGGAGAAGAAGGAGATGTTCTTGTTGGGGGATTTTTTAATCAAATGTGGGGATATATATTTGAGGTTTGTTACATAGGGGGCAAGTTCATATACAGTAACAGTACTAGTGAAACCACAGCCACAATTGCACATGGCAAGATCGACAAAGAAGTCTACTTGTAGGAGAAGACCACTGGTGAAACCGCGTGCATTGTCTTTTGTGTAGGTTATTGTCGTTTTGTTGACCAAAGTCTATCTTTTTTCTCTTTATGCTAGATGTTTTTTTGTACTGTGTGCTAGGTGACCTAGTTTAGGTACCTCTCTGGATAATATTTGACTGTGTTAGGACTGACAGTGGGAAATGCTCGACTCTTTTTCTCCTATCATGATTCATCATCATGTGAAGTTGAACGTTAGGAGTTGGGTTGGGTGAGTTGTTTGATTAGATTGTTAAGCTTTTATAATGGTAAGTTGCACATCTATTTAATATGTGAGGCCAAAACGAATAAAGAAATGGAAAACAATTTTCTTAGGGGAAAATTACTCAAATGGTCTTTAAATTTGTACTCGATTTACATTTTGGTCTATAAATTAAATTATTCGTTCAAACGGTCCACCAACTCTTTATCAATTGTCTCTTTGGTCTTATCGTTACATTTTCTTTTAAATTTAGTCATGTAAGCAGCACATGCTACATTTGTGAGGGTAAATAAGACTTTTGACCTATGTATCACCCCTTTATCATCACTGTATCACCTATCTAGGGAACATAGGAAGGTTATGAACAGTTTTACCCTTACATTTGACTGCAATATTAACATAATTTAACGATAAGATCAATTGAGCGATTAATATAGAATTGATGGATTATTTGAACGAATAATTTAATTGAGGGATCAAAATGTAAATTGGGTATAAATTTAAGGACTATTTGAGTAATTTACCATTTTCTTAGTGAGGCTCTTTCAGAGTTTTGGATGTTTATTTTTCCACAAATTCGGACTCTACGAGAACTTTTTTTTGGACTGGATATTAGTTTTCTCCTCCTTGGTAATAATGACTTTTCGAGCATCACCCTTCTTGATTTCCTAGTAGTTTCTCGCTGTTTTCATAGAGACCAGCACAGCTCGAAAGCTTCTGGTTGCACCAAAATTCAAACCCTATCAAGACGCACAACTAAAAATATAAATCTTATCCACTTTGGTAAGTAAACTATGATATAATTAAGAAAGTAACTGTTGTTAATTATTTTGCACAAATACCACATTCCTAAAAAATTTATTTTGACAAATGTGACACCCAAACTTCCCTCCATGTTGCAAAGTATCACCTAATCGTTAAATTTGCTGTTAAGTGATGACATGGTTAGGGTGGGGCCCACATCATGCTGAGGTGGGAGCTACATTTGCACCTTGTAATACAACATCACCTTGTAAATGTTTTTATTTTTCACTTTGCAATGTTGAAAATTAATATTAAGATAAGAAAATGTGAAACCCTGTATTTTAAATATATATATATAATTGTCTTGGTACATGTTATACTTCCATAAATATTATCATTAATAAATATATACTTTAAATAAATATCCGAATATGTTTTATTAATCTTATATCGTTGCACCTCTTGCATGTTATTAATACTTGGTGGCTAAGTAGGGTTGTAGTGATTAACTTTGATTCATATTAGTGATAGACATATCCATTTTATTATAGCCAAGCTAGGAGCACTATCACCTTGTGAGTTGTCATCATATGCATATCTTGAATTTGTTTAGCTTTGAACACCTCCTGCTATAATTTCTTATAGCTGGCAGCATTACATTCATATGCACATGCCAATTGACACCACCTACTTGATATGCCGACATCCCCTTTCTATCTCATCTTTAGCCAACTCTTATTTGCACTATAAATAGGAGCCTACTTCAACTACTAATTCAATACAACAAACTTAGAGATTGCATGCGGCAAATGCAAAGAGAAGAGAAAAAGAGAGAGAGAGAGAGAGAGAGAGAGAGAGAGAGAGAGAGAGAGAGAGAGAGAGAGAGAGAGAGAGAGAGAGAGAGAGAGAGAGAGAGAGAGAGAGAGAGAGAGAGAGAAAACAAGAAAGAAAACAAGAAAGTAAGTGGTGATCAAATTCTCCGGAGGAGTTAAGAAGTCGGAGCTTGTGTTTTCTTAACTTGGAGCTAGCTTTAGAAACGAGGTAGGGATTTCTTGGGGGCCTTTTACAAAGATTGATTTAATTAAATTTCGTGAGCATTATATTATGCATGATATTATTATTATTGATATTGGATGTTGAAGTGTTGTTAATGATCTATATTATTTTATTAATATTGACATGATCATATGTTATCGGTGATGGCTGGAATTCTTGGGTTGATGGAAAAGAGGGTAATGGAAATAGTCTTTTGTGTAGTCGAGTCTAACTCTTGGCAGGTACCAGGTCTCAGGGATCCCACAGTGCACATGATTTTTATTGGGTGATTTGGGACTGGCGAAAGGGAGTTAGACAAGATGACTAACAAAAGGGGAATTGTGGGATGATTGAAATGGGTGTTAGTTCATATAAATGGGCATTCGGGACCAAGTGGTATAAGCATGGTATGGGACGTGCAGATCTGCTTGTCCAGTTATATGAATTAACGGGATTAGATGAAGAGCATTCATTCATGCATTATTCTTAATTATATGATATTTCGTTGTGTGATTGCATGTCACTTAATTTAGTTATATCAATCTACTGTGGTAAGGTCTCATGTCCCTACTGAGCGGTGGTTGCTCATCCCTCACTCTGTCTAATTTTTCAGATGAATTAGTGAACAAGACAAAGACTAAACCAGTTGAGGATGAATTAGATGAGGGTGATAGAGTTTTATTTATTTCTTGTAAAGTTGTAAGATTTTGGAATCTATTTTTATAAGAAAAGTTTATTTTATGTCTTCGACTTTTCTTTTATTTCTTTATATTTATTATTTTCTCACGCACCGGGCGCTGGATTTCCACCTACCCCGGGTCCGGGGCGTGACAGAAAACTTCATAAATAATTTTTTTAAAAACCAGCGCATCCCTCTCTTCTCTACACCACCTACGCCCAATATCCATGTGTTTTGAATCTAAAGAGACACATAGAGACAGTAGGGTTGGGCCTTTATATATTAAAGTTTTTTTAGTCCTGATCTCTTGGACCACAGGGGTTCAAGAGATTTGTGGTCACTCACCGTTGGATGTAAATTCAACGGTTCACTCACTCTTGCACTCCTTTTAAGAAACTTTTTTGAATCATTGGATTAATATCCAACGGTAGGTGACCACAATTTCTTGGACTCCTGTGGTCCAAGAGATCAAGACTGAAAGTTTTTTTATCATCAAATTTTATATTTGAATCATACTTCTTTCATATTTTTATTTATTTATTTGTTAGGCTGTTAATTGGATTGACATCCAATGTCATAACATTAAACTAAAAAAAAGTTCAAAAGACTATCACATATAATAACCATAACAAGGATAGCATAGCACCCCGCAAGGATAGTCAAACAGAAAGGAGAAACATAACACCAAACAAAACCAAAAACAAAAGTACTTAAAGCCAAAGGGACTAACTAAGCCAAAGGGACTAGCTAGGCCATCGGAAGATGCAACTTATTCTACTGCCTAGCTAGCTATAGCTATGGCCGATTACTTTAGGTGCTTGAGCTCTCACTGTCGTCACCATTAACACTGACATCCATATCCTGCCTTTTTCCTACTTGAAATTCTGGTTTATCAATATTATTATTATCCCCTTCAAGCTTCTTGAGTTTGAGAAATTTGACAACTCCTTCAAGAGCAGCATCAACATCATCATCTCTCTCCAATAGCTCCTCACAAACCTCAGCAGGGGCGACCTCTGTGCTCTCTAGCAATCCCGCGATTTCTCCATAAAGGGGATCACGGTCCAAGTCCTCAACACCAAGGTAGTTGGAGGCCAAAACCTTAAACGCATGCGGAGTGCAATAGGACATGTGAATGTGGACGTCCATTCGGCCAGGACGCAGCAATGCAGGCTCAAGCCGATCCTTGTGGTTTGTTGTGAACACGATAATTCTCTCGTCACCACAACTTGACCACAGACCATCCATGAAGTTTAGTAGGCCCGAGAGTGTGTACTGAAAATGTCAACATAACACAAATTCAAAAAATTATCAAATACCTAAATAAGAGATGCACTTAACCTCATATATGTGTTTTTTCAAAAAATAAAAATTCACAAAAAAACTGACCCTGCGTTCCTCATCATTGACGGAGCAATCAATATCCTCAATCACCAAAATGGAACGATTTGTAGTGGACAGCAACGCGCTCTTCAACTCACTGTCACTTTCAATACTATCAAGCTCCAATTCAAACACATCAAACTTGAGATAATTAGCCATGGCTGCAATCAAGCTGGATTTGCCAGTGCCAGGAGGGCCATACAACAAGTAGCCTCTTTTCCAAGCCTTGCCCACCTTCTTATAAAACTCCCTCCTGCTCACAAACCTCTCCAAATCCTTTATAATCTTTTGCTTTAGGCCGGGCTCCATGGCGATGGTCTCGAACGTAGCCGGGTGCTCGAACTCGACTTCGCTGTCTGAGTAAACGTTGCTGAGGTTGATAATCTTGCTCTCTTGTTTAATGGCTTCGGCGCGACGAACAACATAGGCCAAGTAGGAGGTCATGACTTTGTCTTTGTGTTCCTTTTGAAACGTCAGCTCAAAGCGATGTTCAACACAGCCGCTCGGATGTTTTTCGACCACGTAACGCCAGTTCAGGTTAATGCCCTCAAAGGCGTCGGCGACTTGTTCACCGCTTTCAGTGGCGAGCTTGACGGCTTCTTGCCGCGGTGTTTTGGTGACTCGGATGGTCCGAGTGGAGGGATTGATCAAGTCAATGGTTGGGAGGTAAAGGTGGGCGGCGTCGTAGACTTGGTTGGGTGGCCAGTTCTCCTCGCGGATGATCAAAGTAAGGTCATGATGATAACGGCGAAGGGAGAAAAGGGTGGCAAGGTAATTGATGGCAGTGGAAATGAGAAGCACCAGTTGCTCCATGATGAAATTCATGGCAGATATGGAGGCAGGGGTTGAGAAGGAGACGAAGAAGAAGAAGAAGGAGATGTTCTTGTAGGGGGATTTTTTTAATTAAATTTGGGGATATATAATAGTACCTGGGGGTGCAAGTTCATATACGGTACTAGTAACCACAGCCACTATTGCACATCGCAAGATCGACAAAGAAGTCTACAGTCTACTTGTAGACCACTAGTGAAACCCTGTGCATTGTGTTTTGTGTAGGTTATTGTCGTTTTGTTTTGTTTTTACTCTCTTTTTTCCACTGGTGTTTTGTGTAGGTTATTGTCGTTTTGTTTCTCTCTTTTTTTTTTTACTGTACGTGATGTCTCTGGAATCAGGACTGATAGTGGGGAAATGCTCGACTCTTTTTCTCCTATCATGATTCATCATCATGTAAAGTTGAACGTAGGAGTTGGGTTCGGTGAGTTGTTTGAATAGATTGTTATTGCTTTTTCAATGGTAGTTTCTCTCTGTTTTCATAGAGACCAGCACATGCATGGATGGATGCGTTCAAATTTTTTGCTCAGAAGATTATTGGGTTGATACTTGGGAAGGTAGCAAAAGCGAGGAAGAAACCTAGTGCAGACAATGATTAATTTGATGGATTTGATGTTTTCAGTCATACCGGATTGACCTTAACTTGAGCAATTTGCACACAGTTGCCATTCTTTTCCAATCATTCACATGCAACAACACAATAAAAAGCTTCGGGTTGCACCAAAATTCAAACCGTATGAAGACGTACAACAAAAAATATAAATCTTCTCCCCTTTGGTAAGTAAACTATGATATAATTAAGAAAGTAATTATTTCATTTCAAAAATAGCCACTTGCACTCTAGAGTGAAACATGAGAGTATGAAGCTAATGGGTCATACCATAGTGGAAAAGTATGTTTGATCTAAGACTAATGATCTCAGGTTCGTAACCTCTAGGTACCTGTGTGTGTGAGTAAATTCCCCTCCCTTCCTACCTTTGATGACAACAAAATCACATGAACTTTATAGAGTGTTGCAATGTACCACCTATGTTTAATTCTGTTAAATTTTCCGTTAAGTTTAAGGGCATTTTTGTTAATTTTCTATAACTAAAAAACTTAGGGATGTTTTTAAAACTAACAAAATTATAAATTTATTATTTTAACAAAAAAAAAACTTAGGGATGTTTTTGTTAATTTTCTCTGCACACCATTGGATCATGTTTGATCAGAGCAAGATTGCGAAGATTGTCAAGACTTCTGCAAAACAATTAAATGCAAGCTTTGGTTTGGTTCAAAAGGCAGAGGTATAGTTAAGAGGTTCAGAAATATCATTTGGTATGGATTTCGTTTCAGAAAATGCAACATGGTAATTATGCTCACAATTACGTGTCAACCCCAAAAAGGGACCCTAAGTCAACGAGACTTGTTAGAAGAAGTTGTATAAGAACAGAAATTTCCATCAAATGCTGGTGGTCGCTTCTCTTTGCCTTCCTTGTTGACCAAAAGTCAAGGTCTCTGTTTGCATATCTTTTTCCACATAATTTCTCTACTTTGGTAGGTACGCTATAATTAAGAAAGAAAAAAAAGGAAGAGTCTGAATATAATCAAGGGAATGCTAGCAACCTTCGTCGTTTAGTATGAAAATTACATAAAGAAAGAGCGGAAATTCCATACATTATTTCATTGACTAATCTGTCTTCCTCTAGAACTTTCTTCGTCCTTTAATATGAAAATTACATAAAGAAAGAACGGAAATTCCATTCATTATTTCATTGACTAATCTGTCTTCCTCTGAAATTTTCTTCATCATTTAATATGAAAATTACATAAAGAAAGAAGGGCAATTACATACATTATTTCATTGACTAATCTATCTTCCTTTTTGCTTGTTCTCCCAATACACGATAGGAACTCATACACATCAATAAGTTCAGACATAATAGAAAATTGACAGACCAATTAAGGAAAGACAGTGTGCACGTGAATAAGTGAGAAATGTAAAAATTTCCACATGAAGAAAAACTAACTGTTAGCTTTGGTTTCATTGAATGATTGGGAATACTAGCAACCTGAGAAGGTTGGAGAGAAAGTTGCTAGTATTCCCTTTTATATATATAGTGCGTCTTCATAGGGCTTGAATTATTTGGAGAAATTTATATATATCATGCTTTTCCGAGTCAATAACGTTGGATGCTTGCTTGTGATTGGTCAAATTAACAACATATTGCTGTCTAAAGTAAATGATTGAAAGCATCAAATCCATCAAATCAAACATGGATGGTGTGCATGCAGTAGGCTTCTTCCTCGCTCTTGCTATATGACCTTCCTTCCCGAGTAAGTATCAACCCCAATATACATATCTTTTAGCAAAAAGTTGAAAGCTGGCTCTCCCTCTCTGTGAAAACAGAGAGAAACTACTAGGAAATCAAGCATGCATGGTCAATAAAAAATAGTTGATTGCCACTACATATATCGTATTGAATAATAGTTTTCTGCTTACACTAGTAAAAAAAAAAAACAGGACAACACATACCAGGCGTGCTTTGCCCACAAAAAAAGGCATTAGTGTTGTCTCATCAACTTTGGCAATTAGAAAAAAGTTGGTGTGCACTTACTTTTCAACAGGCCATTAGCATTATGTTTGATAAGTTTAATGGCTTGTTGTATCCATTTTTTTCCATGATGCTTTATACAATTTGACCCAAAAAAAGAGCTTTTTACAAAAGTGAAAAAGAAACATTTGTATATGGGGAGAAATTTTCAATTATCATGCTTTGTATATAGACTCAATAATTAATCATCCAAACCTTACTCAATTATTGGGACCATACTTGTTACAATAAGTATATTAAACGAATGTTAATATGAACGAAAATGATGAAATATCTACTTATATTATAATACGTATCATATATAACCATCCTCAGTATTTTAGGTAACCATAATTTTTTTGTAAGTGCCGAAAGGAAGGGAATATTTGACTAGGACGCTACAGATAAGACTAGTGATGGAAAAGAAACATCATATCCTACTCAGATTGCAAAGAGAAAAAGGAGAGACTTCGGTCAACAAAACGACTACATGAAACTCCTAAGCAACTTCTTAAGCACCAACTCAATTATATATATATAATATACATAGGGCTTTTATTGAGAGATCTCTTAAATTAACTTATTTGAGGGACTCACTCCGTATTATATTCCACTAATTCTAATGGTCTATTTTGTAAATACTCATTCAAAGATCATCTCTACAAAAAATCACTTGAATCAGATATCATTTGACCACTTAATTGAATTATTGAAATTTTAGTAATTTCTTGAAGCACTGTGTTCATTGATTTTGTATGACACAATTGGATATCGAAACGGTTTCCAATTCATCTAATTTTTTGTAAGAATGATCTATGAATGTAGATTTGAAAAATAAATTGCTTGGATTGTTGAAAATAAATTCGTAGTGGACACTAAAGGATGTCCCTCAAATAATTTTTATTTGAGGACTATATGGGCATGTTTGGCATGCCTCACTATGCCTCACTGGATTGGATTGTGTTAAATAGTCCTTGAAACCTATGTTTGGTAAAGTAGGGGATTAACTTAAATGAGATTGTATAGTCCAAAAGGGGAAAAAACATGGGACTCGCTCGGGTAATATAGCGAGCCCAAAATGTGGTTCTCTATTTTGAGCATGCGAGTCCGCCTGGATACCACAACCACCATCAAACACACGACCTTGACCACCACCACCATGATTCCACTACCCTCAGACCACCACCATCAAACCCATAACCAGCCACCACAGACCCAATTGAACCATCATCACCACCCAATCAGTCAATCAAAGCATTATCACCACCCATAACCAGCCACCACATACTCAGTTCAACAGCCATCACCACCCAATTGAACCACCACAACCTTTAATTAGTGGAATCAGACAGAGAGGAGGGTGGGTGTTTGCAGCCACCACATACCCAGAAGTGGATATGGCTCTCTTAAAAATTGGGGTGCAGCATGAAGAGAGAGTGAAAAGGAAGGAAGGAAGAAAAAAAGAGAAAGGAAAGAACAGGAGGAAAGAAAGAAAGAAAAGAGATGGAACGGCCTGGAAAGAAAGAAAGAAAAGAAATGGGGGAGGCTTGGGAAGGAAGAAGAAAGGAGGCAGAAAGAAAAAAAAGAAAGGAACGGCCAAGAAGGAAAGGAAGAAGAAAAGTCAATGGAGAGGAGAGGAAGGAAGGTAAAAAGAAAAGGAGAAAAATAAAAAAATAAAAAAATAAAAAGGTCGTTTGGAGTGTGTGGCTTAATTATTTGTTTGACCAGAGAGATAAGATAATAAACCACCACATACTCACTTATTTGTTTTCTTTTTATTTATTTTTAGGTAAAAGAAAGCCTTAATTAAAATTAAATATTAAAATTTTATTAATTTTTCATGAATTAAAATTAAATATTAAAATAATTATTTTTAGTCCGACACAACACCAAACATAGGTCTTCATTATTTTTACAATCCAGTTTCTTAGTCCGACGCAGCACCAAACGTAGGTCAGTACTTGATCCAACTTAGTCCAATCCGAGCTAATCCAAGACAGTCCCAGGATTTAGTCCAGTCCATGACAGTCCGCCGTACCAAACGACCCCTATATATATATATCCTCTCCTTGTTCTCTCAACCTTGACTGCCTTCCTTCCTTTCCCTTGCTTGCAGCATATCTATCCATAATGATTTTCATCGTCGAGCAACTCATGCTCTTCATTTCTACTGCCCTCAGTTACCTTTCTACACTTTTCTCCCCTCATCCTCGCCAATGCCATGACCTTACTCTCATCATCCACCAGACCAACGCCCCACCCAACCAAGTCTACGAAGCGGCCCAACTCTACCTCCCCACCATTGACTTGATCAATCCCTCCACCCGAACCATCCAAGTCAGCAAAACGCCGCGCCAAGAAACCGTCAAGCTTGCCATCGACAGCGGTGAGCAGATCGCCGACACCTTTGAGGACATTAACCTCAACTGGCTCTACGTGGTCCAAACATTCCCGACCGGCCAGGTAACACGTCGCTTCGAGCTAACCTTCCACAAGAAACACAAAGACAAAGTCCTGACCTCCTACTTGCTCCATGTGGTTACTCGGGCTGAAGCCATTAAAAAAGAGGAAAAGATTCTCAAACTTCGTAGCGTTAACTCACCATCACGAGTGGATCTGGAGCACCCAGCCACGTTCGAGACGATCGCCATGGAGCCCGACCTGAAGACAAAGGTTATCAAGGACTTGGACAGGTTTGTGAGGAGGAGGGAGTTTTATAAGAAGGTGGGGAAGGCCTGGAAAAGAGGCTACTTGTTGTATGGCCCTCCCGGCACTGGTAAGTCGAGCTTGATTGCAGCCATGGCTAATCATCTCAAGTTTGATGTGTATGAATTGGAGCTCAACGGTATTTGCAGTGACTCTCAGTTGAAGAGAGTGTTGCTGTCCACTAAAAATCGTTCTATTTTGGTGATTGAGGATATTGATTGCACCGTCCATGACATGCAAAACCGGAAATCGGAGGAGCCCACGGTTAGTACATACTCTTTCTTTTTAATGTAGATTTTTTTTCGGGTTCTTAGATCTAGGTCCAAAACGATTAGCTGTCATTAGGTCTAGTCCTCGTGTTTTTTGTTTTAGATGTAGGTCTTTGGCATTTATTACTTTTTTGTTGTGTCGATTTTACCCTTTAAGGTAAATAAGGAAAACACATTGAAAATCTAAATTTAATGCATTATTTCCTTGAAATTGAATTCCAAATTTTGAATTTTGAATTTTTTTTCCTTGATAATATTCCTAATGTATAAATAAAATACAATTTAATCAATAAAAAGTAAAGACTCACATATTATACCAATCGATCAGACAAGCACTCACATTAAATTATGTACCTGATATACAGGTAAATAATGTTAATACATACATGTATATATGTACCTGCCTTACAGGTAAGTGTTTTTTCCTTGAGTTTTCTTAAGCAGTTTTTTCTGGAGGTTCATATTTATATACATACTTACATGTCTTCCATGAATTTTTATCTCAGTTGAGTTTAAAGATCCATACCAAGATATTATATGAGTTCAATTAGCTGGGCTAGAGAGTATAACTACCTAGACTAGAGGTAATTTATGGATTTAATTACCTGGACCAGAGGTAATTTATGGGTTTAATTACCTGCATACTGCATACGAAGTGTATGCATAGGTACCTTACCTATTGTTAAGGTATGGAGTTTTCATGAACTCTTATTACAAATTTTGATGTCGGTATACCTTGGGAAAATTTCAGAATTCAATAAATAGATTTGCAATTAAATTCAAATCAAATATGATAATTAATATCCTACAAATCAATAACTTACCAGTTTTAGGAATTCATAATTTACCTTATTTATGTTTTAGGTGCATAATTGGAACAAAAAATAAAAAATAAAAAAAAGTAAATATCAATAAATTGAAAGAGGCATGCAATCTTATATGGCGCAAAAGTCAAAGGACTTGGATCAACAACAATTTCTGCATGGATTGCACCCAAAGTCTCTCCTCATAATTGGACTTATGCCAAATTTTCTATTTTTTTTTTTGGCATTCACTTAACTGTTGATATTTGCAGTTCACACTCTCAGGCCTGCTAAACTTCATGGATGGTCTGTGGTCAAGCTGCGGTGACGAGAGAATTATTGTGTTCACTACAAATCACAAGGATCGGCTTGAGCCTGCACTGTTGCGTCCTGGTCGAATGGACGTCCACATTCACATGTCCTATTGCACTCCACATGCGTTTAAGGTCTTGGCCTCCAACTACCTTGGCATTCAAGACTTGAATCATCATCGCCTTCACGGAGAAATCGCAGGCTTGCTAGAGAGCACAGAGGTCACCCCTGCTGAGGTCTGTGAGCAACTGTTGAAGAGAGATGATGATGTTGACGACGATGATGCTGATGCTGCTCTTGCTGGACTTGTCAACTTTCTTAAACTCAAGAAGCTTGAAGAGACTAATAATATTGATAAACCAGAAACTCAAGAAGGATCTCAATGTTAATGATGATGACGGTGACAACTCGTCCACCTAGCATGAGCTAGGGCAGTAGAATAAGCTGGTGTCATATGTCCCATCTGATAATGAAGTAATGTATGGTTATATTCAGACTCTTCCCTTTTTTATTTTCTTAATTATAGCGTACCCACCAGAGTAGTGAAATTATGTGGAAAAAGACGTGCAGACAGAGACCTTGACTTTTGGTCAACAAGGAAGGCAAAGAGAAGCGACCACCAGCATTTGATGGAAATTTCTGTTCTTATACAACTTCTTCTAACAAGTCTCGTTGACTTAGGGTCCCTTTTTGGGGTTGACACGTGATTGTGAGCATAATTACCGTGTTGCATTTTCTGAAACGAAATCCATACCAAATGATCTTTCTGAACCTCTTAACTATACCTCTGCCTTTTGAACCAAACCAAAGCTTGCATTTAATTCTTGTGCACAAGTCTTGCTCTTTTTCTTTATTTTGGCAGTCTTACTCTGATCAAACGTGATCCAATGGTGTGCAGAGAAAATGAACAAAGTGACAAAACCCGAGTAACGTAATAAGTTTCACTTTCCCCTCTCAGTTCTACTTTTTTCTTACATCCTTAATCAACCAATGCAAATATATTCCATTCCTTATCAGTTGTCCCATTAATGTATTTATGAAATACCATATCAGTTTGCAAACATTTTTAGATTTGGTTGAGCTTGAGACATGGTTGTTCAAGGGAAAATGGGATTGAGAATTGTTGATTTTCAAGTAGGAGTTTGAGACATGGTTGTTCAACCTCATCACAACCTAAAAAGCATATATATACTTCCACAATCAACGCCACCTCACTCGATCAACACTTGATTTCGTTTAATTAAACTAATCTCTCTTGTATTAAGATACCAAGTTGACAACTCCTAAATTATCTTTTAAGTTTATTGTCCTGCCAGCACTTAGTATCGATTCCAAGTTGCTAGGCTAGTTTATTTTCCTAAAATCAGTTCATTAGTCTGTCAATTCCTCACTTACTTTTTCTGTAAGTTATTGCTTATAGTGAATTGAATTGAGAAATCTTCAGTTTGTTTGTGAATTTTTATTTTTAGGAAAAATACATATATGAGGTTAAGTGCATCTCTCAATTAGGTAATTGATAATTTTTTTATTTTGTGTTATGTTAACATTTGCAGTTCACACTCTCGGGCCTACTAAACTTCATGGATGGTTTGTGGTCAAGTTGCGGTGATGAAAGAATTATTGTGTTCACAACAAACCACAAGGATGACGATGATGATGCTGTTCTTGAAAGAGTTGTCAAGGTTACCCCTGCTGAGATTTGTGAGGAACTACTGAAGAAAAATGATGGGGACGAGGACGAGGACGAGGACGAGGATGCTGCTCTCGAAAGAGTTGTCGAGGGACTAATAATATTGAAAAGACAGAAATGTAAGCAGAAAAAAGGCAGGAAAATGGATCATCTCAAGTGAATGATGAAAGTGACAACTCATGCATCTAACATGAGCTATAGCGATCCCCTTTGAGATTGTCTTTTTGTTAGGAAAAGAAATCTGGATGTTAAGTATAATCCTAGTTTTGTTTGGTGTCATGTCAGGTGTTGTCCTATTATCCTCTCTGATTATGATGTAATCACTTTGGTTATATCGATAAATAAAGTAATGAAATGTGCTCCAAATAAATCCTCTATGATCCCCAAATCAATTTTGGGATCAATTCTTCAACAAACACCAAATTTGTTTGGATTTGGTGGAGAGAGTCTGGGGGAGAAATATTATGAAGTGGAGTGTTGCAGAGAGTGGGGGAGGGGCTACTGGGCAGAATGAGAATTGGTGTTGGAAGGGGTGGGGAAGTCGCGGGATAAATTAGGTTAAGTTTTTTTCTTTTTTTTAATATTTATAATTTTGTTTGTTTTAAAAGTATCCCTAAGTTTTTTTTTTATATAGGAAATTGACAGAAATGCCCTTAAATTTAATGGAAAATTTAACAAAATTAAACATAAATTGTACATTGCAACACTCTATAAAGTTTAGGTGGTTTTTTTATTGTCAAAGGTAGGAAGAGGCAGAGGAATTTACTCACACACACAAGTGCCTAGGGGTTTCTAACTTGACCCCATTAGCTTCATACTCTCTTGTTTCGCTCTAGAGTCCAACAATAAGTTTCTCTGTGTTGGTTCATACTTACCCTCATCATACTTACCATCTATTTTACTTGTCAAATCCCTTATTTTTAACATTTATATTTAATTGCTTTGAATTTTGGAACCTATTCTTGGACACTTATTTTTTGAACCTGTTCTTTCTGGGTTTATATACTTAATGGCGGTGCTCCAAGATTTGAGCATCATAAAATCATTTCAACCAAAAATAAATAACCTAATACATATAAAAATATTATAGCTAAACAAACAATGATAATATCTACCTAATACAAATTATTTTTATTCCCAAAAAAGTATACAGGTAAAAATATATAGGTAAAAAAAGTAAATGGGGGTGTAGTACTAATATGAAGAGTGAAAAAAATATTTCGAACAAGATATTCAAAAGTAAGTACCTAATTTATTAAATAAAACAAAAACTCAAACAAAACAAAAGAGCTACAAAGAAGTGGACGGCAATTCAAACTTTACTCATCTAGTCTCCCTATATTTTCATTGTTTGAGTTGATCAGAAACCCAAGTCCAGCAATTTACTCTGTTTCTTCACCCTCATCAGTTTTCTGCCTCTTTGCTTTCTCAGTCGACCCTTCACTCTTATCCTCGGTTTTGTTACTCTCAACCTTCTTACGTTTCAGAAAATTGACAAGTCCTTGAAGAGCACCATCAGCGTCATCACTCTTCATGAGCTCCTCGGCAACCTCTGCAGGGGTCACCTCTGCGCTCTCTATCAACCCTTCAATTTCGCTGCAAAGCGGATGAGGGTCGTTGCCGCCACCATGGATGCCAAGGTAGTTAGAGGCCAAGATCCTGAACCCACTTGTGGTGCAGTATGAGAGGTGAATGTGGACGTCCATTCGACCAGAACGCAGCAATGCAGGGTCGAGCTGATCCTTGTGGTTTGTAGTGAACACAATGATTCTCTCATCGCCACAGCTTGACCACAATCCATCTATGAAGTTGAGTAGGCCAGAGAGTGTCAACTGCGATACCCAATTTGTTATATATATAACACCGACCATGTCAATTGCATTGCAACATAGTTTTGATCATTAAAACATGAAAAACGCTTTGGTCACCATGTTAATTATAAAGTTAGATCATCTAACCTAAAATAAATCAAGGATAATAACATATTAATTGAATCGAAGGTTGACTTAAATGTTGACTGAAAATTAGATTAAGAAAATTTATGAAAAGTTAGTGATGAGAGATGACTGGCCTTGTTAGGTAGTTGAGAATAGTCTTTGTCCTTCAACTTGCGGTTCTTCAAATCCACAGTGCAATCAATATCCTCTATCACCAAAATTGAACGATTTGTAGTGGACAACAAAACCCTCCTCAGTTCATGGTTGCTGTAAATACTAGCCAGCTCCAAATCATACACGTCGAACTTGAGATAATTAGCCATGGCCGCAATCAAGCTTGACTTGCCAGTGCCAGGAGGGCCATACAACAAGTAGCCTCTCTTCCAAGCCTTGCCTGCCTTGTTATAAAACTCCCTCCTCCTCACAAACCTCTCCAAATCCTCCATAATCATTTTCTTCATCTCCGGGTCCAGAGCCATCGTCTCGAAAGTAGACGGGTGCTCCAGATTTGCCGAGCCCCAGCTACTGATCAGAGTCATGTCATCATCGTACGAACACAGGCTACGGCTGTAAAGCTTCACAACTTTTTGTTCTTCTTTGATGGCATCTGCCCGAGCAAGCACGTGGGGCAGGTATGAGTCGATGACTTTGTCTTTGTGTTTCTTGTGAAAACTCAGCTCAAAATGACGCTTTTCCGCAGACTTCTTGTTTCTCCCGTTGCCGCCGTTCGTGGCTTCGGTGGACTTGAAGTGCCATGTCAGCTTGACATTGTGGAAGGTGTCGGAGAGTTGCTCGTCTTTGTGCATGGCGATGGTGATGCTCTTTTGCCGGCTTGTTTTTCTGACTCGGAGGCGCTCGGTGGAAGGGCTGATGGGGATGGTTTTGAGGTAGACCTCAGCCGCGTCGTAGACCTGGTTGCGGGCGGCCCCGGAGAGCTCGTCGATGATCATGGTGAGGTTGGAGGAGAGGGGGGTAAAAAGGTAATTAAGCTTTGAGTAGAGGTACGAGCGGATGGGGTCTGGGATGAGCTGGTTGGCCATGGAACGGACCAGCATCATGGATCCTGCAAAGGAGGCATATGCAGAGAACATAGAGGATGCTGTTGTTGTTGTTGTCATTTCTCTGAGATTGTTGAGAGAATTTTCAATTTGGTGCGTTGAGATGAATTTGTGAATGATATGCAGCAGCAGGGAAATTATATGAACAACATTATATTAGTTTGTTGATTTCCAAGAACCTCTCTGTTTCGGAGAGTCGCAGAGTTTCAGAGAGCAGTTATATCTACCCATTTTGTTGCTAAAAGAAGAATTTGAGCATACAATCTGCGTTTCCTGAAAAATAGAAAAAACATGATATATAATTTGAATTGCATGAAGACAATATTATAGAGGTTTGACTCTGCTGCTGCAAGTTTCCTCATTAGGGAGAGAGATTGGAGTTGTGAGTTGGACCACACCAATTGGAGTTTCTCAAACTTTGACCCGGATTGATTGCTAGTTAGGCCTAAGCACCAACATAAATTAATGTAATATTAAATTTTCTTCCTGTATGTGACACAGATATATTCTCTCAATTTTCTGCCTCTTTGCTTTCTCAGTCCCTTCAATGAATTCATCCTCCACTTTGTTGCTCTCAACATTCTTACGTTTGAGAAAATTGACGAGTCCTTGAAGAGCATCATCACTCTTCACGGCTTGCGTTGAATATGCGCGCCATAAAAAAACGATTTTTTACAGTGCACAATGTATGCATGCCTTAAGAGTCATTTTTGGTGGACTGTATGTTCATTAAATTAGTTTGTTTTATTTTGCAAGAATCTATCTGTTTCAGAGAGCAGTTATATGTACTCGTTTTGTTGCTAGAAGAAGAATTGGTAATTGGTTTTTAGTAATTAAGTTCATCTGCACATATATAGCAAAAGACTTGCTGTACAAGCATACCATGGTTTGAATTGCATGAAGACACTATGTTAGAGGTTTGACTCTGCTGCAGCAAGTTCCCTCATTACACACAGAGAGAGAGAGAGAGAGGACTGTAAAGTCTGGCCCAGTCTTGGACATTTCCTGGATTTGGTTTTCTCAAACTTTAATGGAGCTCATTCTTGCTGTGAACTTTGACCCGGATTGCTTGCTAGCTAGGCCTAAGAACCAACATAAATTAATGTATAGTAATTTTTCTTTTTCTATGTGACGTTGATATAACTTTCCATTGTTTTCAATCTTAGAGTTCATAAAATCAAGTTCAGCAAGTAGGTTACATCAGATAAGATATCATAAGAGAGAGCTTGAAAGCTAATTAAGATGATCTAAAAGAGGGGTTTATCTAATTTTGGCAGAGGAGGTTGGCTAAGAAAAAGTATTGATGTTGTGTAATTTTATTTATGAATTAGCGACATTAAAGTTTGTTTGATGTCCCTATCTCTGTTTCAGAGAGTTGCAGAGTTTCAGAGAGCAGCTATGCACCCATTTTGGTGCTAAAAGAAGAATTGGCAACGGGTTGTCAGTAATTAAGCTCATATGCTTATATAGCAAAGGCTTGCATACCAACTGCATTTCCCCCACACACAAAAAGGCATGATATTTTTGGTCCACATATTTTGAATGCATCAAGACATTGTTTGACTGTATTGCTGCAGGGGAGAGATTGGATTTGTGAGTTGGAACCACATCTAGAGAGAGAGAGAGAGAGAGAGAGAGAGAGAGAGAGAGAGAGAGAGAGGAGACTGTAGTTGCTCAAAGCACATTTCTCTCACCCTGCTGCTTTCCTCTGAATTTGACAAAAGCCCATTTCCCCAGTTCCAAAATTCATTAGACCATTCAGATACAAATTACAAAAACAAAACCCAACATTCATAACAAATTTTTGTTAAAAAAATAAGCAAAGTCCCAAACGCACACACACAAAGTCATATGTTGGAAAGTCAAAATCACCAAAGATGGAAGCTGAACAAGTTTCTGATCCGTCTTCTACGACGTCGTTTCTTCTTAGTTTTCAATTTCTTCATGTCCCTCTCAGTCTCAATCTTCTTCTTTATGATGAAATTGACAAGTCCCTGAAGAGCAACATCAGCATCATCACTCTTCATGAGCTCCTCCGCAACCTCTGCAGGTGTCACCTCTGTGCTCTTTATCAACCCTTCCACTTCACCACAGAGGCGAGGGCGGTTGTCGTCATGAATTCCGAGGTAGTTAGAGGCTAAGATCCTGAACCCACTTGTCGTGCAATACGACAAGTGGATGTGGAGGTCCATTCGGCCAGGACGTAGCAATGCAGGGTCAAGCTTCTCCTTGCGGTTGGTGGTGAAGACAATAATTCTCTCATCACCGCAGCTTGACCACAAACCATCAATGAAGTTCAACAAGCCCGAGAGCGTCACCTGCATCATGCAACATATTGATTGAATCTATAACACCAAAATATATAACAAACAAATAAAAAGTATACTAACCCTTGTCTTAGTATTAGGTTTGGGCTTCTTCTCCGTTTCCAAATCCGAATCCGAATCAGAATCAGAATCAGAATCCGAATCATGTTTCCGTTTTTGAACATCCACCTTACAGCAGTCAATGTCCTCAATGACCAAAATGGAACGGTTTGTGGTAGACAGCAAAACCCTCTTCAAATGAGAGTCACTGCGAATGCTAGCAAGCTCCAAATCAAACACATCAAACTTGAGAAAATTAGCCATGGCCGCAATCAGGCTGGATTTTCCCGTGCCTGGGGGGCCATACAGCAAGTAGCCTCTTTTCCAAGCCTTGCCCACCTTCTTGTAAAACTCCCTCCTACTCACAAACCTCTCCAAATCCTCTACAATGGTTCTCTTGAGATCTGGCTCCAGCGCCATTGTCTCAAACGTGGCCGGGTGCTCCAGGTTTATGGATCCCCATTCAGTGTTGCCATCCTCAAAGACGTCCTCCCATGACAAGATATGACGTGTATAAATCTTGAGAACCTTTTCTTCTTGCTTCATGGCGGTTGCCTGGGCAAGCACGTGGGGCAAGTATGTTGAAAGTTAAACCAAGCAGGAATCCAAAGCTACTTTTGTAAGAGCATGCTGTCGGGTGGAATATTTTGTTTATTGGCTCAATGAGCTACTGTTATTCTACCCATGCTGTCGGTTGTTGTCCCAATAGAACTTTTCTCTTTTGACTAAAAGCTTGTCTCTAAAAGAGACGTCTCTAGTTTTGTAATGAGAATGTTGTAGTAAAAATACTATTATTATTGAATGTGAACTCATCAGACGGGTTAAGCCTTTCTTCCATATTCTCTCTGAGTTTCCAGCTTGAGTCTTCTTCCTTCTATTCTCTTCCGTGTCTGTGAGTTTTTACTTGCTTGCTGTGTTATTTGGTTTGCTTGTCTTGAGTTAGCTGCCGTGAGTTTTTGATTTATTCTACATCTGGTATCAGAGCTGAGGCTCAAGAAGGATGGCAAACAGAAATGACTTTGTGTTGCATTCCTAAGAGGACACAAATTAATGTGCAAACAACCAATTAAAAATACCCGCAAGTGCACGAATCTATTGAAGTATAGATTATGTAAGTACGGGGTCGATCCCACGAAGAACTTGTCGGCTTCCTATAAGTTCTAATTTGAGTACGTAAATAACACTTAATTGACACACCACAAATGCACAAATGCAAAATGGAAACTAAAAATGAGTAAAGAAGTGTAAAAGAAATGAAACAACACAAGAAAACTAAACAAAAACACAAACAGCATTTTCTATCACCCTTTTATCACCCATTTATCACCTATGAACAGTGCTAAAGCGACCGGTCGTCAGGTAAAAGCGACCGGTCGTTTTTGGGCAGATTCGAAACTCAAAATTTGACTTGAAAAGCGACCGGTCGTCAGGTAAAAGCGACCGGTCGTTTTTGGGCAGATTCGTTTTCTCTGTTTTTCAGTTTCGACCTCTGTCCAGTGTTTTGCCTATAACTTTCCAACCGTACGTCCAAAATTCACGTTCTTTATACGGTTGGATTCAGCACAGAAAATGGAAGAACACAACGCAGACCAAAAGTCCAAAATAATTACAGAAAGAAATAAAATTCAGTAACAAAGACACGTAACGTGTCAAACACGCAACTCACACACACATTGGGGGGGGTTTTGATTTGGTTCAAGTGATCTATTTCTATTGCATGTAAGTAAATGGACTTCGAATTTAAATGAGAATGGAAGAGATGAATTATCAAGATGTGAAATCAAAATGTAACAAACACTAGGGTTTCGGAATCCACCCTAAACAATTCTACCCAAGTTCATGAATACTCAAGTGATGAACTCTAAACGTGTTGATGAAGATGTTCGCAATCAAGACCATGGGTCGTGGCTCAAGATGCATTGATTCTCTCTAATATACGTAAAGTGCATGGTTCGTGCTACAATACTTGTGCCCTCCTCATAACCGAACCTAGGTATGGTTCGTACTTCGATTCAATTACAAGGAGAACCCATTAAGTTCAAAGAGAATATGAACATCACAAGAATCCTAATAGCATGATGTTTACATTAGGTATTCAAGAAACCAATTCACATGGATGATTCTTACTTCATCCATTTATTGCTTAGGATAACATGAGGATACACATAATCCCAACAATCTCAAGAAGCATGCTTTCAAAGGTGATCAATCAAAGAAGAACATACATCAAGGATAGATTAATTTGGTGAATTGGAATTCATCAACAATATCTAGAAATTCATACACTCAAGCATCAAAACAATAAGGTATTCATGTTTAGGGCTTCAACCTAAGCCCTAGCTATGGAGTTTAGTTCCTCATAATCATTTCAAACACAAATTCGAAATAAAACTAGAAAGAAGTTACAGCTTTTGTGAAGGTGGAAGCTCAAGGTCTTCAATGGTGGAAATCTCTTCCACTTCTTGCTTGGATGACTTTGTCTTCCTCCTCTAGCTCTCTAGCTCCCAGCTTTTAGAAAGTCTCTGCAAATTGTAATAAAAACTGAATGAATGATCCGTTGCCTAGCTGCTGCCCCAAAGTCAATTGATTCCTCTCTATGCTCCTCTCTCTCCTCCTTTTCATCATGGCACACTTTTGCCTTTGTTTTCTTGTCTCCTCTCATGATGAAGTTTTGTCCTCACAAATATACTCTCAGAAAATTCCACTTAACTAAAGTAAAATATTGTTACGAAAGGCATGGTAACAAGTAGAAGTAAGATCACACTAAGTGGAGGTGAAAACTGGCCAACTCGGATTTCCAGAGCTGTGGTAACATGCTGGATTGGTTGGATAGGCAATACTTATCCAATGGAGCTCAAATTTGGATATGTTGTAGTCAACATCCATTGGAACAAGTCTTATGAAGATCATCACCTCATCCAAGGACCGGAACATGCTGATCCAAGGCCACGAAGTTGACCTACGAAAATGAACAAAAACAGAATTTATATCAAATAATGCACTTTTAGCTCATTTTCATACAAACCAAAGTAAAACCTATTAAAACACAAAAAAGAAGTAAAAAGCTATAAAATGTCAAGAACTAACTCAAAATAGTGGGTGAATAACATGAAAAATCATGTGTAAAAATGAACCGAACAAACTTCCCAAACTTATCTTTTGCTAGTCCTCGAGCAAAACAGAAATTAAAACAAGACTCGAAACAAAACTTTCCGAACACTTTCCAAAGAGAGAGTGACTTATGCAACTGACTCAAAAGTTTTCACAAGAAAAAACTCAGTTTAGACATCATTCACAAGGCAGCAAAGTTCAGAACACAACATGCTCAAGTGTAGTAGTGTGATGGCCAAATGGAACTCATTCTCCAATTTCAGTTTTCACACAACTTCAAAAATCATACCAAGCACAAATGTAACTTCAAATCTCACCAAAGTTGTCCTCTCACAAATGAATCACTCGGAAGAGGGTTACAATGCATCACTCAATAGTAAATATGAGAATAGAGTTAAACCATACGGGACTTAACTCACAATTAGCAAGATGAAAAACATGCATGAATATGATCTCAAGAAGGATGCTAAACACTTAAAAGCTGAAAAATGTGTGCAAATCAACCACATGACATTTAGGATCAATTTAGGTCTTTATTATAGGTTGTAATGGGGCTAAGGGTGTAAGGTGAGTAAGAAATGAAGGATATGGATACAACAAAGTCCAAGGAACTCACAATGTAAGAGCATATAATCGTTGACTAAAAGACTTTGAAACATCACGCTTGAGATTTTCACTCTTTTTTTTCATTATTATTATTATTTTTTATATGTGATCAATTAGACCACAAAGCCTTATACCTCCACTAATTATGATTCACACTCCTTCCTTCCATTTGAACAACCAAGAAACATGGAATTGAATTTGAAACCATTGCCACTTAACCACGACTTTTCTCTTTTCTTTCACCCTTTGAGTGAGGTACTCATTTTTTTTTTTTTTTCTCTTTTTTTTTTTTTCGAAATGTAATAACAAACTTCCCAAACTTAGCATGAAAAACACATCTAAATTAAAGCTCACGAGTTCCTTAGAAAGGTAAATTCTTGTTTTTCAGGCTAGGGCTAGAAGTAATAATTGGTTACTTGAAAGAAAAGGCATACATATAGGCTCAAGGTGGTTAACAATGGAAAATCATGCTTAAGCATGCATAGGGTTAGCTTGAAAGGCACAAACGGTCCAAAGAGGGCCTTAATATCATTTCTCAAATGTCATGTAATCAAATTGCACAAGAATGAGTGACTTTTAAGTGCTCAACCAAATCAATGAATAATGAGATCAAACAACAACTCAGATGACAAGAAAAGTAAGAATATGTGTATAACACTCATGAATTGAAGCACAAGGCTCAAAGCTCACATTATATGGTTATACAAGTCTAATTCATGCTTGATACAATTCTTTGGATCATGCAAGTCCCTCAACTAGAGAATTATGAAACAAATGGCAAGTGCGTAGAGGGTTTCAAACATATCATGCTAGAACGATGCCATTTAGTGAATAACAAATTATTATTATTTTTTTTAGCATTTTCAATCAAGTCATTTAAACATTCATCACAATCTCATCAAATATGTCCGGAAAGTGACTTAAGAACCCAAAAAAAAAAAAAAAAAAAAAAAAAAAAAAAAAAAAAAAAAACTCAAAACAGAAAAGAAAACAAAATAAAAGAAAGTAAGAATTTAAGTGAAACGAAAAAGACTTGCTATCCCTTCCCAAACTTAGAAACAAACATTGTCCTCAATGTTAAAGAATTCAGGCATCAACAACGTTATAACAAGAATTAAAGGGAATAAAGCAAGTAAATACAGGAACAAACACGAAAAACAACTACAACACGGTTGCAAAAACAAAAACAAAAACGAAACCAAACAGAAACAAATAAAACAGTAAGCCCTAACAACAGTCTTACACATGCAGAAATCCAACCCAAAGAAACGCACAAACCAAATGAAAGCCCAACCCAGACGAAAGCCCAAAAGCGAAGAAAGTAAATAAAACAAAGAAACCAAGTCAG
Source organism: Prunus avium (assembly GCF_965620075.1). NCBI lineage: Eukaryota > Viridiplantae > Streptophyta > Magnoliopsida > Rosales > Rosaceae > Prunus > Prunus avium. The sequence goes on along the minus strand of NC_142290.1, from coordinate 32,865,011 downwards.
AAGCACAAAGAGCGAGGACTCAGTAAAATAGAAAAAGTGGGCCCTGAAGTCTCGGCACCTGTGAGTCACGGGATACAAAGTGAGAGACGTGTCGACAAGCAGCGGTCTCTCTCTCGGTCCCAAGCCAGAATTATTGGCTTCATAGGAAGGTGTGACGACTTTCGTTTCTCAAAAGTGCTGAAAGGCGGAACTGTAATTAAAGGGGTTGGGGACCAGGTGAGGTGACCTAAGGGGATAGGCCGTAAGGGCCGCGCAAAACACAGAAATGCAGTGGCTAGGGTTACGTAGAAACTAACTCTATAAAAGAAGAAGAGAAAGAGTTGGGGAAAAACACACAAACGCAGAAACACACAACAGAGAAAAGAAAGAACAAAAGAAAAGAAAGTTCAAATGGCTTCTTCCTACCCATTCTCGCTGGATCTCAACCTAGCTCCACCGACTCAGACTCGGGGCCAAGCAGTGGCACCAGTGTGGATGCCCTACTTTGCCTCTGCACGGGGGCACGTGACAGTGAATGACTCGATACTGCTGGACAACGATGTTGCCCTTGGAGTTGCTAGAAATCTAGTGACTCCCAAGGATATACGGGTGCTGGGATCAAGGGATGACAACAGGGTCGTGAGCGATGCTCTGGCACTAAGCGTGCAAAGCACCGCAACAGTCGCAAGTGTGGGTCATCGCCTACTTGCGAAGTCCCATGAGGTGGAGGTGCTAAGAGGTCAGTTGGCGGCGGAGCGAAGTATGGTGGAAGAGTGCCAGAGTATTATTAAAAGTTTAAAAAGGGAAAGGGCAAGGATAGTGGAGGTGAATCGACACCAGCTGGAGGCGTTGCGGGAAGAGAACCAAAATCTCTCAAAGATGGTAAGTGTTTACGCCCATGACATGAGAAAGCAGCTGGAGGACCTGGACCAACCGGGTAAACGCAAGAAAACAGATCGCGAAAGTAGATACGCTCAAGCTAAGAGTGCGATCTTTGGGAGCTCGAGTGATGAGCCCCAAGAGGCTGTGCGTGAAGCCCCGGAAGAGGATAGCCATAGGGCTAAACTCAAATGTCCAATGGCCGAGACACCGAGCACTGTGAAAGAATAATTTCTAATGTATTAGTGGTGTGCCTGGTTGTCTTTTCCCTTTCCGTGTATTTTTTTTTAATTTTTTTTTTATTTTAAATTTCTCGTTTCCGGAAATAAAAAGAAAAGAAAGTTGCAAAAGACAAAGAAGAAAAACAAAACGCACTTCCCCAAACCGGAATAAAAGGAATGCGACAAACGAAAAAGACACAAATCACACTTCCCCAACTGAAATAAAACAAAAACGACAAACTGAAAAGAAATCAAAACATAATGCACCAGAAAACAGGGAGGAAAAGAAAGCAAAGCGAAAGTAGAAATGCTTCCCCTTTAAACCGGACGCAACCGCAAATTGCGCAGGAATTGCAAAGTGGTGTCGGCTCCCTTATGAGCATATGGCTATTTAAACCACTTCTCGGTTGAAAGAAGGAGCATCCTGCATTTCACCTGCAAACTCAAGAAAAACCATCAAAAAGCCCAGACAGAAAAATCAATGGCATCCCCAGATATGCTTGTTGATGACCTTAACCTTGAGTTGTCCCTTGCACCACCAAATGGCCAGACACGGGCTCCTCCAAACCATATCTTCCCAAACTCCTCATACCACCATGGCTCGGCCTCAAACTTCTCTGAGGTGGTGCCGCGTAGGGCAGTAATGCCGGAGGGCATGACTGTCAGCAGACTTACAGTTGCAGATCATCTGCATGTGGCGCAGAGGTCTGACCAGATGGCAGTGGACGAGTCCCACAACCTAACCGTGCTCAACGCGGTCTCGGCCACAAATTTGGGCATGCGCCTACTGGCGAGAACACGGGAGTGCGGGGCACTGAGTGAGGAAGTGGCGGCCCTGAAAGCTCTGGTGGCGGACCTGCAGAAGCGGCTCTACAGCGCCAACCAGCATGTAGAGATGCTGCAGAAAAGGAACGAAGATCATGTAGAGCTGCTGCAGATTCTACAAGCAAGAACAGACAGAGGCAATTAGCAGAAGCCTCTGGGGGCGCAGAATGCAACAATGAACATGTGATTAGGAATTTACTGTACGCATTTTCACTAGTATGTATGTAATCACATGTTATGAAATAGAAGAAGCATTCACGCCCAATTCTGATTGTGCATTAATGAATTGAAAACACTTCCCAAACTTATAATATGCCACAATTATACCCAAAAAAATTAACCACAATTATGCACAAATATGCCACAATTCAAAAGAAAAACAAGTTAGAAACAAGAAAAAAAAAATAAGAAAAACAATTAGAGTTAGAAAATCAAAGAGGAAGAACAAGAAAAAACGAAACGAAACTTTACCTTGGACGGCTTGGAACCCTAACTGCAAATCTCTCAAGAATTGATGAAATACTTGAGGGAAAAATGTGAGAAGAGACAAGAGGGAAAAGAAGAAAAACAGAGGCGGTTGTAGAAAAATAAAATAAAATAAAAAAAACGCAACGAGCGACCGGTCGCAAGTGCAAAGCGACCGGTCGTTCTGAAACAGATTCAAAATAAGAGAATTGCGCGAAGAGCGACCGGTCGTTGTGAAAAGCGACCGGTCGTTTCTTCACAGATTCAATTTTTTTTTTTTTTTTTTTTTTAAAACACCAAATGAGCGACCGGTCGCAAGGCAAAAGCGACCGGTCATTTTTATACAGAATCAAATCTTCAGCAATTCGCGCAGAGCGACCGGTCGCGATGGAAGAACGACCGGTCGTTTTTTTTTTTTTTTTTTTTTTAAATATTTTTTTTTTTTTTAGGGACTTACCTTCCCAACTCAGTGTTGCATCCCAGCAGGTACATCAATGAAGTGGAGCACTTCATCGTCTTGTGTTGGTCTTCAGGAGCGATGGCAATTTGGTTGTATCCTGAATAGCCATCCAAGAAGCAGTAGTAACTGTGACCTGCAAGACGTTCAAGCATTTGGTCAATAAATGGTAATGAAAAATGATCTTTTCGGGTGGCGGTATTTAATTTTCTATAATCAATACAAACACGCCATCCCGTTTTGACACGAGAAGGAATAAGTTCATTTTCCTCATTTCTTACAACAGTTATTCCTGACTTTTTAGGAACCACTTGGACCGGGCTTACCCACTTGCTATCGGAAATAGGATAAATTATACCCACATCCAATAGCTTCAGAATTTCTTTTCGGACTACCTCTGTCATGATTGGGTTTAACCTGCGTTGAGCATCCTTTGTGGGTTTGGAATCAATTTCCAATAAAATTCTATGCATGCATCTTGTTGGGCTTATGCCCTTGATGTCCGCAATACTCCAACCAATTGCTCTCTTGTGTTCTCTTAACACTTGCATCAACTTCTGTTCATTTTCCACATTGAGATTGCTAGCAATAATCACGGGCAATGTCTCTGTTTTACCTAAATAAACATACTTCAAGTGGGATGGCAATGGTTTGAGCTCTAACTCGGGTGCCCTGTCAAGAGAAGGAACAAGCTTTTCAGTATTGACTGGCAAAGGTATAAAATTTGGAGTGTACTTACGTGGTATGGCTGGACATGCATCAAGGAATTTCACAGCCTCAAGTAACTCATTATCAACAATTTCAGCAACTTGAGGATTTTGTGTCAACACCTTTTCTAATGAATATGTACCATGAGCACTATTAAATGTATTTTGCACAATATGACACAATGTATCAATACGAAAACATTCATGTTCATCATTGGGGAGTTTGAAGGCATCATATACTTTGAACTTTATTGTTTCCCCTTGAACTGTCATTGTCAATGTTCCTTGTCGAACATTGATCACAGTATCTGCAGTGGCCATGAAAGGGCGGCCAAGAATCAATGGAAGATCCGCACCCGGAATAGGAGCTTCTTCCATTTCTAGCACCAAAAAGTCAGCTGGTAAAATGAGATCATTTACTTTCACAAGTACATCTTCCAAAATTCCTCTTGGATATCTCACTGATCGGTCCGCCAATTGAATGCTGACAGAAGTTGGTTTAAGATCACCTAAGTTAAGGGCTTCAAAAACAGAATAAGGCATCAGATTAATTGAAGCACCTAAATCAAGTAAAGCTTTGTCAAACAATTTATCTCCAATAATGCAAGGAATTGTAAAACTTCCTGGATCTTTTAATTTGGGAGGGAGCTTCCTTTGCAAAACAGCAGAAGCTTCTTCCGTTAGTGCAACCGTTTCATGATCTTGGAATCTCCTCTTGTTGGTACAAAGGTCCTTCAAGAACTTTGCATAACTCGGAATTTGCTTGATTGCATCCAGGAGAGGAATATTGACTTGCACTTTTCTGAAGGTTTCCAATATTTCCTTGGCTTGTTGAATTTTTTTAGAACTCATAAGCCTGTGAGGAAAAGGAGCACGTAAGATTTCTTCGTCAGTAGGTTCACGACTTACCTTCTCCTTTCTTGCCCTTCTTGCAAGTTCATGCTTTGGGATCCACTCGGATGAAGAAGCTGCTTGCTTATCTCTCTCTTTGTTGCTTTCATCCTTTTCTTTAGGCTCAGCCACTTGTTCAACCTGCATGTCATCAACATTGTGAATCAAATCTTTAGAACCATTTATTTCACCAATTACCTTACCAGTTCTCAAGGTAACTGCTTGAACATGCTCACGCCCAGTTGGATTAATCTCTGGTTGGCTAGGCATCATACCAGGTTCCCTTTGACTCAAAGCTTGAGCAATTTGTCCCACTTGATTTTCTAGATTGGCAATGGCCTTATCCGTTTTCTGCATGTGGGTGTCATTCCTCTGCATGTAGCTTTTTGTCTCAGTGATGAAACTATCTGTGTTTCTAGCCATGGAAGCAACAAGTTCTTCCAAAGATTTTCCTGTAGATTGTGGTTGAGGTGGTGGTTGTGGTGGATTGTAGTAGTGCATTTGACCATGAGGTGGGCGAGTATGTTGTTGACCTTGAGGTGGGTGAGTTGGCCCTTGAGATGGTTGAGTTGGCCCTTGTTGAACATTCGAATTGTCACTCCACCTGAAATTTGGATGATTTCTCCACCCCGGATTGTATGTTTGTGAGAAAGGATCATTCTTAGGCCACTGATTTCTCTGAAATGAGCCCACTGCATTTGCTTCCTCATGTGCCAAGGGACAATCTTCAGTGTCATGACCAATTGTGGAGCAAAATGCACAAACCTTGGATGATCCCGGTGCCAATTTCTTCACCATGTTGGTTAGGTTTGCAATCTGAGCTTCCATACTAGAAAGGGTACTTACATCATAGGATTCCCCTTTTCTGACTGGTCTTTGCCTTGAATTATATTGGCGAGCATTTGCAGCAATAAGATCAAATATTTCTCGCACTTGTGTTGGAGTCTTGGTCATTATAGTTCCTCCAGCAGCTGCATTCACATTATTTTGATCCGCTTCAAAAAGTCCTTCATAGAAGTGTTGCATTAGAAGCCAAGCTTGTACATTATGATGCGGACAAATGATTAGAAGTTTCTTGAAACGGTCCCAATAATCCTGGAAGCTTTCTCCCGGCCTTTGCAGAATTCCTGTAATCTGACTTCGGAGTTCATTTGTCCTTTGTGCTGGGAAAAAATGTTGCAAGAACTTTGTAGCAAGATCCGTCCATGTTGTGATGGAATTTGGAGGTAGATAGTGAAGCCATTCCTTTGCTGTATCCTTCAAACTAAATGAGAAAAGTCTCATTCTTATCTCGTCACTATTCATGCCTTCGATCTTTATTGTGGAACACACTTCCTCAAAGTCTAGGATATGTGCATTAGGATTTTCTCCAGGATTTCCCAAGAACTTAGGCAATATGTGTATCATGCCCGATCTCAACTCAAAGTTTTCCAAAGTGCTTGCGGGATATACTATGCAAGATGGTTGTCCAGTTGTTGGCGGTGAAGAGTATTCTTGCATAGTAAGTTCCGCATTTGCAGCTGTTGCCGCCATTGGTGAAGGTGGAGGTGACTCGACTTTTGGTGAGCTTGGTGATGATGAAAACGGTGAGAATGACAAAGGCAATGGAGTAGACACAGCTAGTTGGATGTTCCTTTCTCTCAAAGCTTGAGCTTGGATATCTTCTATTGTGCAATCTAATGAAATATCCAAATTCAAAAGGGACATAAACAGAGTGTTCCTGCAATAAGAAGAAACAAAAACAAACTCAAATAAAATGAAACGACAAACAAAGAAAAATGAAAATAAAATTAAGTACTCTAAATATACTCAAACAAAACATATAAGCAACCGTGCCAGTTCCCCGGCAACGGCGCCAAAAATTGTTGCATTCCTAAGAGGACACAAATTAATGTGCAAACAACCAATTAAAAATACCCGCAAGTGCACGAATCTATTGAAGTATAGATTATGTAAGTACGGGGTCGATCCCACGAAGAACTTGTCGGCTTCCTATAAGTTCTAATTTGAGTACGTAAATAACACTTAATTGACACACCACAAATGCACAAATGCAAAATGGAAACTAAAAATGAGTAAAGAAGTGTAAAAGAAATGAAACAACACAAGAAAACTAAACAAAAACACAAACAGCATTTTCTATCACCCTTTTATCACCCATTTATCACCTATGAACAGTGCTAAAGCGACCGGTCGTCAGGTAAAAGCGACCGGTCGTTTTTGGGCAGATTCGAAACTCAAAATTTGACTTGAAAAGCGACCGGTCGTCAGGTAAAAGCGACCGGTCGTTTTTGGGCAGATTCGTTTTCTCTGTTTTTCAGTTTCGACCTCTGTCCAGTGTTTTGCCTATAACTTTCCAACCGTACGTCCAAAATTCACGTTCTTTATACGGTTGGATTCAGCACAGAAAATGGAAGAACACAACGCAGACCAAAAGTCCAAAATAATTACAGAAAGAAATAAAATTCAGTAACAAAGACACGTAACGTGTCAAACACGCAACTCACACACACATTGGGGGGGGTTTTGATTTGGTTCAAGTGATCTATTTCTATTGCATGTAAGTAAATGGACTTCGAATTTAAATGAGAATGGAAGAGATGAATTATCAAGATGTGAAATCAAAATGTAACAAACACTAGGGTTTCGGAATCCACCCTAAACAATTCTACCCAAGTTCATGAATACTCAAGTGATGAACTCTAAACGTGTTGATGAAGATGTTCGCAATCAAGACCATGGGTCGTGGCTCAAGATGCATTGATTCTCTCTAATATACGTAAAGTGCATGGTTCGTGCTACAATACTTGTGCCCTCCTCATAACCGAACCTAGGTATGGTTCGTACTTCGATTCAATTACAAGGAGAACCCATTAAGTTCAAAGAGAATATGAACATCACAAGAATCCTAATAGCATGATGTTTACATTAGGTATTCAAGAAACCAATTCACATGGATGATTCTTACTTCATCCATTTATTGCTTAGGATAACATGAGGATACACATAATCCCAACAATCTCAAGAAGCATGCTTTCAAAGGTGATCAATCAAAGAAGAACATACATCAAGGATAGATTAATTTGGTGAATTGGAATTCATCAACAATATCTAGAAATTCATACACTCAAGCATCAAAACAATAAGGTATTCATGTTTAGGGCTTCAACCTAAGCCCTAGCTATGGAGTTTAGTTCCTCATAATCATTTCAAACACAAATTCGAAATAAAACTAGAAAGAAGTTACAGCTTTTGTGAAGGTGGAAGCTCAAGGTCTTCAATGGTGGAAATCTCTTCCACTTCTTGCTTGGATGACTTTGTCTTCCTCCTCTAGCTCTCTAGCTCCCAGCTTTTAGAAAGTCTCTGCAAATTGTAATAAAAACTGAATGAATGATCCGTTGCCTAGCTGCTGCCCCAAAGTCAATTGATTCCTCTCTATGCTCCTCTCTCTCCTCCTTTTCATCATGGCACACTTTTGCCTTTGTTTTCTTGTCTCCTCTCATGATGAAGTTTTGTCCTCACAAATATACTCTCAGAAAATTCCACTTAACTAAAGTAAAATATTGTTACGAAAGGCATGGTAACAAGTAGAAGTAAGATCACACTAAGTGGAGGTGAAAACTGGCCAACTCGGATTTCCAGAGCTGTGGTAACATGCTGGATTGGTTGGATAGGCAATACTTATCCAATGGAGCTCAAATTTGGATATGTTGTAGTCAACATCCATTGGAACAAGTCTTATGAAGATCATCACCTCATCCAAGGACCGGAACATGCTGATCCAAGGCCACGAAGTTGACCTACGAAAATGAACAAAAACAGAATTTATATCAAATAATGCACTTTTAGCTCATTTTCATACAAACCAAAGTAAAACCTATTAAAACACAAAAAAGAAGTAAAAAGCTATAAAATGTCAAGAACTAACTCAAAATAGTGGGTGAATAACATGAAAAATCATGTGTAAAAATGAACCGAACACTTTGTGCAGTGCCCTGTTGGTAAATTTGATGGGAAGGGGAACTTCCAATATTGGCGTTCTCAGATGGAGCTTTTCTTCAAAGTGATGGAGTACACAGATGTTGTATTAACTGGATTTGCAGAACCAGGAGATCAAGTAACTCTCACACAGAACCAGAGAGAAGAGTTGGTGAAAAATAGGAAGAAAGACAGCAGGGCCTTGATGTACATTTTTGGTGCAATTGATCCAGCAGTCTATGAGAAGATTGCACATGTCTCTACATCTAAGGAGGCATGGGATGTGTTGATCAACAGCTATATTGGAAGAGAGAAAGTGAAGAAGGTACGGTTGCAGACCTTGAGGAGGCAGTTTGAACTTTTGCAGATGGAAAGAAAAGAAAGTATCTCTGATTATTTCTCACGTACTTTGTCCTTGGCTAATCAGATGAAAGCCAATGGTGAGGATATGAAAGAGCTACTGATTGTGGAGAAAATACTTCGAACCTTGACAGACAGGTTTGAAGGCAAAGTTACAGCTATTGAGGAGACACGTGACCTTAGTACTTTGACAGTTGATGAGTTGCAAGGTTCACTGCAAGCTTATGAGCAAAGATTAAATGAGAAGTCAGAGATTGGGAATGAAGAAGCGTTGAAGGCCCAAGTGAACGTGAAAAAGGAAAAGAATGACTCTAAGAATGAGGAGTCCTGCAATGAAGCAAGATCAAATGGCAAGAATCATAACTCAAATTATAGAAGGGGACAGAATAGATTTGAAAACAGAAGAGGAAGAGGCAGAGGAAGAGGAAGAAGCAACAATTGGAGCCAAGCCCGTGATAGCAACAGTTGGAGTCAAGCTCGTGATAAATCTAATGTTCAGTGTTTTAACTGCCAGAAATATGGCCATTACAAAAATGAATGCAATTCTCAGAGGTTTGAAAATAAGGGGCATCATGCTAAAGGCAATGAAGAAACTTTGTTGCTGGCTTTTAATGCTGTAAGTGATGATGAGAAAAACAAGTGGTTGTTGGATACTGGATGCAGTAATCATATGTGTGGGCACAAGGATTTGTTCAGTGATTTGAATGAGTCTGTGCAGTCTGTGATCACATTTGGTGATCAAACAAAGATTCCAGCCAAAGGAAAAGGGAGAATCTTTATCAAGCTAAAGGATGGCTCGTCCAATTCCATATCAGATGTTTATTACGTGCCTGGTTTGCGGCACAATTTGTTGAGTTTGGGACAGTTGTCAGAGAAAGGATATGACATCCAAATTGTCAATGGAGTTTGCACCATCCATGCTGCCAATCATAGACTAATAGCAAAGGTAAAAATGACACCAAACCGGCTGTTTCCATTGTATCTCAGTTACCGTGAATTACCTTGTTTCAGTTCAATGATGGTTGATGATAACTGGCTATGGCACATGCGATATGGACATTTAAATTTTAACAGTTTAAATCTCCTTGCTCAGAAAAATCTGGTATTTGGTTTGCCTCATATTTCTGTGCCTAATGATTTATGTGAGACCTGTGTTCTTGGTAAAAAGCATAGAGACAGTTTTCCTAAAGGAAAAGCCTTTAGAGCTCAAAGGCCTCTTGAAGTGATACACTCTGATCTGTGTAGTGTTGAGACAACCTCACACGGTGGTGGAAAATATTTCATTACATTTATTGATGATTTCAGCAGGAAGACTTGGGTGTATATCTTAAAGAACAAATCTGATGCTTGTGACACTTTCAAGAAATTCAAGGCCTATGTTGAGAAACAAAGTGGTGAAATGATAAAAGTACTGAGAACTGACAGAGGCCAAGAATACATAGTTTGTGATGAGTTTTTAGAGAAGAATGGGATAAAACATCAATTGACAGCCAGGTATACACCTCAGCAAAATGGTGTGGCTGAGAGAAAAAACAGAACAATTATGGATATGGTGAGATGTATGCTGAAATTGAAGAATCTGCCTAAGTATTTTTGGGCAGAAGCTGTTGCTTGTGCTGTGTATATTTTGAATAGGGCTCCTAGCAGAAGTGTGAATGGAAGAACTCCTTATGAAGTTTGGAGTGGCAGGAAGCCAAATATTCAGCATCTTCGTGTGTTTGGATGTATTGCTTATTCTCATGTCCCAGATCATATTAGAAAGAAACTTGATGAGAAGGCAGAAAAATGCATTTTTATTGGCTACAGCACAGTCACAAAAGGCTACAAGCTTTATAATCCAAAGACAGAGAAGGTTATAATCAGCAGGGATGTCACTTTTGATGAACAAGGAACTTGGGATTGGTCCTTGAATGAAAGCAGACCTGCAACATATTTTCCAGCAGCTGATAATTATCATTTTGGAGATGATCAACAAGTAAATGAACCAGAAATTCAGCAGGAAGTTGAGCCAAGAAGGTCAACACGTGAGCATCGATTGCCATCTCGTTTCCAAGATTATCAAATGACAGGAAATGTTGCCTCAGATGAAGAAATTGTGAATTTTGCCTTGTATGCAGATTGTGATCCTCTATCATTTGAGGAGGCATGTGAACATGAGCACTGGATTAAAGCAATGGGTGAAGAGATTCATGCAATTGAAAAGAATGACACTTGGGAGCTTACTTCTCTTCCTGAAGGAAAGACACCTATTGGAGTTAAATGGGTATACAAGACAAAGTACAAGCAGAATGGAGATGTGGATCGTTTCAAGGCAAGGTTAGTAGCTAAAGGCTACAAGCAAAAACCAGGAATTGATTATTTTGAGGTTTTTGCTCCTGTTGCTAGGCTTGATACTGTTAGAATTGTTATTTCTCTTGCTGCCCATAATGCTTGGAAGATATTCCAAATGGATGTAAAATCTGTATTTTTGAATGGAACCTTGGAAGAAGAGGTTTATCTTGAGCAACCAGCAGGTTATGTAAAACAAGGGCAAGCTGACATGGTGTGTAAGCTGAAAAAGGCTTTGTATGGCCTTAAACAAGCTCCAAGAGCATGGTACACCAGAATTGATTCTTACTTCATGGAGCATAAGTTTCAAAGGTGTCCATATGAACATACTTTGTATGTAAAAAATAATCAGCAAGGGGATGTTGTTATTGTCTGTCTGTATGTGGATGATTTGATAATTACAGGAAATAATATGAGATTGATTGCAGAATTCAGGGAGGCTTTAGCATCTCAATTTGAGATGACTGATATGGGATTGATGTGTTATTTTCTTGGTATTGAGGTGAAACAAACTGAACAAGGGACTTTTATTTCTCAAAAGAAATATGCTGGTGACATCCTCAAACGTTTTAGAATGGAGTCATGCAAGCCAATTTCAACTCCAGTTCAAGAAAGATTGAAGCTACAGAGAGATGGAGCTGGAAATTTGGTTAATCCAACATTTTTCAAACAGTTGGTTGGTAGCTTGCGTTATTTGACTGCTACTAGGCCAGATATCACATTTGGTGTTGGGTTAATTAGTAGATTTATGGAAACTCCAAGACAGTTACATATGCAGGCAGCAAAAAGAATTCTGAGATATGTCAAAGGAACTCAAAGTGATGGTATTTTCTATTCAGCTAATTGTCCTGTGAAGCTGGAAGGATACACGGACAGTGATTGGGCTGGTGATGTTGAAACAGCAAAAAGTACTTCAGGCTATGCATTTCATATTGGTTCTGGAGTGATTTCTTGGTCATCAAAGAAGCAGCAAGTTGTAGCCCTTTCATCTACTGAAGCAGAGTATATTGCAGCCACAAATTCTGCTACACAGGCAGTATGGTTGCGCCAATTACTTGGTGATCTTCATCATGAACAGAAGAGCCCCACAACAATTTATTGTGACAATAATTCAGCAATTGCATTGGCAAGGAATCCTGTTTTTCATGGGAGGACTAAACATATACCTGTGAAGTTCCACTACATTCGTGATTTGGTAAATGACAAGGTGGTTGAAGTCCAATATTGTCCAACTGGAGAACAGATTGCAGATATATTTACAAAGGGTCTCAGGATGGATGCGTTCATGAAGCTGAAGAAGATGATGGGAATGGAGAGCTATGATGAGCTTGGTTTAAGGGAGGCTGTTGAAAGTTAAACCAAGCAGGAATCCAAAGCTACTTTTGTAAGAGCATGCTGTCGGGTGGAATATTTTGTTTATTGGCTCAATGAGCTACTGTTATTCTACCCATGCTGTCGGTTGTTGTCCCAATAGAACTTTTCTCTTTTGACTAAAAGCTTGTCTCTAAAAGAGACGTCTCTAGTTTTGTAATGAGAATGTTGTAGTAAAAATACTATTATCATTGAATGTGAACTCATCAGACGGGTTAAGCCTTTCTTCCATATTCTCTCTGAGTTTCCAGCTTGAGTCTTCTTCCTTCTATTCTCTTCCGTGTCTGTGAGTTTTTACTTGCTTGCTGTGTTATTTGGTTTGCTTGTCTTGAGTTAGCTGCCGTGAGTTTTTGATTTATTCTACAAAGTAGCTGCCCATCACTCTTTCCTTGTGTTTCTTGCGGAACGACAGCTCAAAGTAGCGCAGCCTGTTGTTGTTCCCGGTCTTTGTTTCGGTGACGAGCCTCCACTTGAGCTTGATGTTGTCGAACGTGTCGATGACTTCCTCGTCTCTGTCGTTGGCGACGCCCATGGACTTCTTCCGGGGCGTTTTGCTGACGCGGAGACGCTGCGTGGCGGGGCCGATCTTTTTCTCGAGGTAGACCGCGGCGGCGTCGTAGACTTGGTTGCGGGACATGTCGGAGTACTCGTAGAAGGCGAGAGTGAGGTAAAAAGAGAAGAGGCCGGAGAGAGGGCTAAAAAGGTAACTGAGTGAGGAGGAAATATAGGTGCGGAGAGGGTCCGGGATGAAGTCCTTGGCCATGGAACGGAAGACCATCATGAAGGTTGCAAAGGAGGCATAGGCTGAGAACATAGACGACGCCGTTTCCGGCATGACATTGTTGAGAGAAAACATTTGTGTTGCCCTATAATTCAAGTCCCAAAGGGTTGGGAACTAATAGGATAGCAAGTGAGGTGAGATTTATAATGAGCCACAACTTGAGGTGCAAGGAGAATCTTTTGTTCATTAATGCAGGGTAGTTGCTTAGCTTGCAAAGCTCAAAGTCAGTCATGACTTTGACTGACGTTGACTTTGATTACGTAAGCAACAGTCTGGTTAATGTTTCTTTGGGCACAAGAAAATTGCAAAAGCCATTGGGAGGAGGAACTGTCTGTTTCCAATTGCAAAGATATTTATTATTTACATAAGAATGGGTACCTTTATCTATTTTTTTTTACAATAAAAGCGATAGTCTAAAATTACTTTAAATTAATACAATCTGCATATGGAGAGAAATCTGATGCAAGGGAGCGCAGGCTGACTGTCTTGACCATGTCTGCACCTTTATACAACTTATATATTAGGAAAATGCCAGGCTTACCACATTTTTCATACCATATTTGTACCACCTCTCTAATAGAGGTGGGCCCCATTGCATTACCCTATACTTATTTTTAGTCAATTGCAAAATAAATAATAATAACAGATATCCTAAACAATGTAACATTCCCTAAAGAAAAACAATGTAACAATGTATGGCTGAAAAACAACCAATTATTCCTAAACGGGTTTCATCAAAATACTTTCAGGCGTTCGTTGAAAATATTTTCAAACGTTTCTTCAAAAGAGAAAACCTAGTAGATTTATTCTGCTTCTTTTCCTTAGCCTCTTTTTCCTCCCTTTTTCTCTCCCTCTCGGCCTGGTTATGTTTGAGGAAATTGACAAGTCCTCCAAGCGACACATCAGCGTCGTCACTCTTCATGAGCTCTTCCGCAACCTGTGCAGGAGTGACCTCTGTGCTCTCTATCAACCGTTCGATTTCTCCAAACAGTCGGTGATCTTCACCGTCGTGAATACCAAGGTAGTTAGAGGCCAGGACCCTGAACCCGCTTGGAGTGCAATAGGACATGTGGATGTGGACGTCCATTCGACCAGGACGCAGCAAGGCAGGGTCAAGCATTTCCTTGCGGTTGGTGGTGAAGATTATGATTCTTTCGTCACCGCAGCTTGACCGCAAACCATCTATGCAGTTCAATAGGCCCGAGAGTGTCAATGGCTGCCATTAATTATCATCCAAAAATTAATTAATTTTAATGAACACAGGGAAATTTTTTTATAAAAAGTTGGATCAGATAAAAAAACAAAACGAAGGAAAAATAAAAGTAGCCAAACTGCTGACCTTTTTATAAGAATTCGTTTCTTTACTAGACTTGTCCTGATCATCATCCCGGTTTTGCAAGTTAATGCTGCAATCAATATCTTCAATGACCAAAATAGAACGATTTGTAGTGGACATCATGACCCTCTTCAATTCAGAGTTGCCTTCAATAGCAGCAAGGTCCAAATCATAGACGTTAAACTTGAGATAATTAGCCATGGCCGCAACCAAGCTAGACTTGCCAGTGCCAGGTGGGCCATACAACAAGTAGCCTCTCTTCCAAGCCTTCCCCACCTTGCTATAAAACTCCCTCCTCGCCACAAACCTCTCCAAATCCTCTATGATCATTCTCTTGAGCTCCGGATCCATGGCCAACTTGTCAAACGTGCACGGGTGATCCAGATTTACGGAGCCCCAGCTTTCATTGTCCTCGTCGTCGTCTCCGTCCCAATAATCTAGGTTAGTGAAAAGCTTGAGCGTTTTCTGCTCTTCTTTTAGGGTTTTGGCCCGAGCCAGTACGTAGGGCAAGTAGTAGTCGATCACTTTGTCCTTGTGCTTCTTGTGGAAAGTCAGCTCGAACCGGTGCTTTTCCTTTTCCTTTTCATCCGTACCGCCGTTGCGGGGCTTCTCGACTTTGGTCACCACGTAACACCACTTCATCTTAACGCCGTCGAATGTGTCAGCGACTTCCTCGTCCCTGTCGATCGACACGTTGATCGCCTTCATACGGGGCAATTTGCTGACGCGGAGGCACCTCACGGAGGGGCCAATTTTCGTTCGCAGGTAGACCTCTACGGCCTCGTAGAGTTCGTTATAGGTCATGCCGCAGCGCTCGTCGAACAGGAGGGTGACCTCGCGGGAGAAGAAAGGGGCAAAGAGGTAATTGAAGACTGAGTAAATGTACGAGCGGAGTGGTTGGGGCATGAGTTCGGTGGCCATGGAGCGGACCAGCATCATGAACCCAGCAAAGGAGGCGTAGGCGGAAAACCATACCGACGCGGATGCCGCCGTGGGCATGTAATAGTCAACCATCGTGGGAGGTTGACTATTATTTGACCTTGCAATGCAATAGCTAGTTGGTCTAGGAGGGTTAATTAGGAGAAAGCAAGGGAGCGGGGTGTTTTTATAAGGAACTGTTGGCAAGTTCTTATTTAATTAGGATTTATGTTCCTTACTATATTAGGATTTTGGTTACTTACCTATTTATTTAGTTCCATTGTAATTGAGATTTATTTCTTATTGTAATTTAAATTTATTTTCTATGTTATTTAGGGTTAATACATCTTTGTACTTCATTATAAATATCTCTATATTTTACCAAAGATGATGAGAATGTTAATTCCCAACCATTTATGCATGGAGGGACAGTTCTTATTTTGTGCCGAAACAATTTATAAAGCACAAATTGATACATGTGAAATCAAAGAGCATTACTTGAACGCTACTGTAGATACATGCTAAGAGATGATTAAAGAGCTATATTTGCTAGAGAATGTAATGCATGATTACTTAACATGGAGATTCATTGCAAATACTAGCTTGGCTAATTATTGCCGAGATTTGAGCTCCAACTAAAAAATTTATCCAACAGGTCACCGAAAAAAAAACCCTTTACGCAAGTTGCTTATTTTCCAAGGTCATCAATGTGTGTGTTTTTTTTCTTCTTCAGATTTTAATGTTGTGGCTCAAACTCAAAGGCTAGAAGTTTCAAGTTTGGTACTTTTTTGGGCGTTGTGGGATCTTCAAGCGATGTGTAATTCTTCGTGGGGATTTCTGATTTCGTTTTATGCTGGTTTTATGCCAATTTCGGTATGATTTGATTTCTTTGTTATACAACAATTGAGGGACTTGTTCTAGTGGAATATCAACAACAATACGTACTACTTTCACTAAAATTGTTTTCAAAAGCATACACACACAAAAATCATGGCAGTCCCTTATTTATTAAAATAAAACAGAGGTGTTATGAGAAAAATAATAATAAAATCTTCTTGAAGAAAATAAATAATAAACATTTTAAATTCTCATCAAACTCATATTTGCAATAATAATACCTTCTCTTAAAAATAAAATAAAAAATACTTTATATCACAAAACGTCTCTGAGGTTCATGAAATTATCAGATTGCATCTTTTTTTTTTTTTTGGTATCATTTGTGGTCCTCAAGGTTAATATACTTACTCACTAATAGTCATTGCTATTAGGTTCCATAAAAAATTCTATTAGTTTGCTGATGTGGTACATATGTGGAGTCCCTATATCCAATAATATACCGTCGCATGTATTTAAAATATAATGTATATTTTTTTATAAATAATTTAAAATTTAAAATTCTTAAAGTTAAAAATGAAAAACCCAATAGAAATTTCTCATCCCTCTGTCTCTTAACTCTCTCTCCCTCTCCCAAGGCCGACCTTGTGGGTGGGCGAAAGGGCCATGGCCATGGCCCTTAACCCCAAATTTATTTTTATATTATATATATACCAACGTCCAACTTAAAAAAAAAAAACACACGATGAAATTAAATGAGGAAACATGATTCTTCTTCCCATAAGAAACCCCAACACACTTCCTCTTTTTCCATGCAGCGCCTACTACAAGTTTCTCCATGGAAGAACATACTCTCTATTTAATCCACCAAACTCTTAATCCACCACCTTATAATTCTAGGTTTTTCCAATCTCTCTTCAATCCATCCATTATTTCCAGTTTCTCTCATCCCTCTTTTCCCATATTGTAACCCTAAGAATCGATCTCTCATTGAAAAGCTCCCAATTTTTCTTTTTTGATCTTTGTCTTTGAGATTCATGGTGACCTAAGAGGAGAGGAACATGAGAATTTGAAAAGGTAGTCAGATTTATGAATTTTTCTTTATATTTGTTCCTATCCAGCAAACTATTTTTTTTTCAATTTTCAATAGGAACAAAACACATTATAGAAGCAAACAACAAACTCTTTCCTTGGGCTATTGGGTGATGGAACGTCTGTTTGTAATTTTGTAATTTCCTTCATTATATTAATATCTAATTTGAATTCTTTTTATGGAGATATGTCCTATTATAATGCATGTATCGCGCAAAGTAAAATCATTTTATTTATTTATTTTTTTTCAATTACATACTAAGGAAGGGGCTCGTTTAGTTTAGGGAGCTTTAGTAATATACCCAAAATAGGAGCTGAAATTATAAAAAAAAACCTACATGGAATGCACTTTAGAAACATACCCAAAAACCATTTACTACATACAAAATGAGTGTTGAATTTCCTATAAATTACATGACTGCCACTAACTAACTTAAAAGAAGCCCAATACAAAAAACACAAAAAAAAACCCAAAACAAGCCCAACCCAGATTTTTTTTTTTAAAACCCAAACTTAAGTATTAAAAAAAAACACGAAAACCAAGGGCATGTCTCCACAACCCTTCCTTTTCCACCAAATCTCTGCAAACCATGTCTACATTGTTAATACCATGTCATAGAAGTACATTGTTAATACCATGTCATACAGATACATTGTTAATACCATTTCATAGAAAAACATTGTTAATACCATTTCTTACAAAAAGAAAAAACATTGTTAATACCATTTCTTACAAAAAGAAAAAACATTGTTAATACCATTTCATACCAAAAAAAACATTGTTAATAACATTTCATACAAAAAAACATTGTTAATACCATTTCATACATAAAAACATTGTTAATACCATTTCATACATAAAAACATTGTTAATACCATTTCATACAAAAAAATATTGTTAATAACATTTCATACAAAAAACCCAAAAACGCCCAGCAAGACATCTGATATCCTTTGCAGAAACCACCTCCAATTGTCTACAGTTTCACCAGGTACAATCGCAAAGGCAAAAGGAAATACATCTACAAGAAAAAAAGTACACTGTTAATACTGTGTCATAGAACTATATTCCTAGTAAAAATCACATCCTGCATATCATAAACTTCAAGTGCACAGCTATATATAGAGAAAAATATAAAGCATGTTTTGTTACTGAAAATCTGTTAATAGTATCTCATAGAAGTACACTATTAATACTATGTCATATAAATCAATTCAGTTGCAGGGTATGAACAGTATAACAACTGTTCATACCACTTACTGGAAGTTAACAACTACATCATTTCATTTGCATAATAGGTACAATAAAAGTTTACAACTTCATACCACTCAAAATCAACTACATCATTTCATTTGCATAATTGATTGATCATTCATCACTCCACATACCATAAACATTGAATCGGAGTGGCTCCCACACATACTTCTCATGATCATTGTGCTTGGTTGTAACAATGACCTTATCTGCAACAAGATAAGCACCAGCAGCCAAGGCTTCCATTAATTCCTTGGTGCCACCCTTGCAATGGTACCAAGGTTGTTCACCAAATCTAACAACAAGAAATAAGAACAAAATAATTAAGCATAATAGAATAATTGGAACAACACAGATAACAATCATAAGCCCAAAGCGCATAACTGATAAGGTGAAATAGTATATAGAATTTGAATAGTCTGCTATTTCACTACAAACTACAAGGATAATATGAAACCATTCACTCTCCGCGTCAAAATTTCAATAGATATATGCTGAACCAATAAGAGAATAACATAGATTTTCTAAATTGAACTAAGAAATCCATATTCATATTCATAATTCAAATGACCACCAAAGATTTAAGACACTATGGTCAGATATAATATATGCTGACTTAAATAAGGGGAATATATATCGATAGAGAAAGAGACGGAGAAAGTACGCGTATATGATAATGCAAATTACATCATTGCTATGTCAGCTTCTCATTTATGACAAACGTTTGTTGTAGAAATGGAAGACTATAAAATATGAAACTAGCATATGTGTGAAATATGGAGATAATCAAGCAGAGCAAACATATCCTCAACCAGTTAGAAAATTAGGAATAGTAAGGTTCAAGCCATCACATACAAGGCACCACAAACGGAAAGGTAATATTGTGTTTGTAAGTACATTGAGAGAACAAGTCAGACAATATGAAAGCCCTCTAGTGGAATATATATATATATATATATAAATGTAAAATTCAAACTTCCAGGATATCATACCGAAAATAGTCAATTTGATCATCCAAGAAATTAATATAGATCTTTGCAGTCATCAAATAAGTTCATGTGTATAACAGATTATAGAAACTTATTGCTTCAAATGAGAAATTGTTTTGGTTTCAAAACGTAGAAAACAATTCCTTATAGCTAAATCTTACAGCCAAATCAAAATGACTAGTGCTACTACATCAAACATGAAACAAGTGAGCCAGCCTCACACACTTGGGTACAAGCTCCTTCAAGGATTAAACTGAACAACAACTACAGATGAGAGACAACAACGCATGAATTTTCTACCAACACATATGACCAATTCAAAATCAACCAACACCAGATAGCAAACTAAAATTCGAAAAACACCTATAAATTATTTTTTTATATATCCATTTTCCGCATTTAAACCAGAGATAGAGAAAAAGAGAAAACACAAGCTGTAACCTCCGTTACCACCAATGCTGCTTCCACAAGACTGGGCCTCGTTGATGGTGATGTTACGACCGTCGAGGTTCTGGTCGTTCATGCCTTCGATCGCGTCCCTCATGGCCTTCTCGTTGCTGAAGGTGCCGAAGCCGAAGCCCCTGGATCTCCCGGTCTCACGGTCATTGATGATCTGGAAACACAAAAAGAAACCAAATCTAATCAGATCCATCCATCAAAACCAAAACGCCGGAGTATAATCAAACAAATACACAATAATAAACAAAAATGAAAAGGAATCGATCGATATTCAATCTTTGGGAGAGAAAGATCAAGTAACATAGAGAAACAGAAGATCAAGTCGCAGAGAGAGAACCTGCGTCAAACGGCCCTTCAATTCGATGATCTCACCGAACGGAGAAAAGGCCCTCTCCAGCGCATCATTGTCGGTGGTCCAGGCGAGCCCTCCGACGAAGCTTAGAATGATGAGGTTGAACAAAAACTGAGCTGGAAGAACAAAAATTGAAAATTGAGGTTGAAGATGAAGATGAGAGACTGGAGGTCGTGAAATGAGTTCTGATCTGGTGTTGATTAGAACTCCTATTTTATGTTAAAAGGGTAATAAAAGTATTTCATCTTAATAATTAAATTAAAAAATATACAGCTGTCGATTTTTGGGTTTATTTTGGGTGTGTTTATATACATTAAATAGTATATGGTATTTTTATAATTTCATGTCTAGGAATGGGTATTTCACTAAATTTCTATTTAGTTTATTGCCTAGGGCCACCCAAAAATCAAGGCCGCCCCTACCCTCCCTCCTCTCTTTTTTTAGGGTCGAAAACCCTCTCTCCTTTTCCCCTTGCTCATTTTAATAATTATTACTTTCTTCGGTCCTTTAAATCTTACTCTTTGCACATTATCTTGTTAGATGAGGAAAGGGAAAGATAACGCAGAGACCGATTGAGTATAAATTTCTTTTGATTTTTATGAATTTAAAATATATATATTCTATGTTAAATACATGTGAGAGTACATTATTGGATACATGAATTCCATATATGTACCACATACTAATAAAGTTTTTTTTGAGCAGGCATAATAATCTTGAGACGCAATCTAATAATTTCATGAACCTCAGACGTTTTGTGCCTATAAAAAAAAAAAATTAGGGGTGGCAAATATTTAATTTTCAAAAAAATTCCCGTAAATACAGCGTAGTCGAGCAGAGGTAGCCGCAGCAAAGAAATGTCCAAGGAGCTTCGAACCGCCGAAAATCTTCGAAAATGGCGGTTCACATGGGAAGCCCAATCTCACATCCCAACCCTCCGCTTGTTCCTCTTCGATTCATACACAAAACCCTCGATTCAATGCGAGAAGCTCAGCGTCCTCATATGCCCCTCAGAGTCTCTGGTCCTGGTGAGCTGGACCGAGGATGCCCAAGTCTCGCTTAGGGTTCCAATGCCTAGGGTTTTGGTGGATGCTGACTCTCCTGTGAGCTTCAGTGCCTTAGATGATCACATTGAGGTCAAGCTCGTCCTTCTTCTACCTGTTGATCACCCTATTGTTTTGAGCTTCGATTCTATACTCAGTTTGAATGAAGAGAAAGAGATTGCGTTTGAGAATGCTTCCAAGCCGCTTCCGCTGGCCTCTGGTGAGTTGAAAATGTTGCTTAATCTGTTTGGTTCAGTTCAGTGTTTGTTTGGTTGCTGCAGAAAATGAAACGAACTATTGAACTGTCGCATTTCAATCTGGGTTTAGCTAAATTTGTTTTCTTTTGAGAAGGAAGAAGACCATAAGTAAAGGAAAACTAAAAAGACTAGCTTTTCTGTGTTTTTATTAGTGACTAAACAAAATTGTATTGAAGTTGTGGTCTTTCGAGGATTAATTAGTAATTTAGTTGTCAAATGTGGCTGATTTTTCCTCAATACATGGATGCTATGGCTGTTACATATATTTAGGAGTATGAATTATTATGCGAAAAGTGTGCACATTTTGCCATGTTCCTCAGTTTTTGTAAATTTTGATTGTGTTTCGAATGTCTGCTTCTTTCATGTAATTCTTGGTTGGTTGATTGGTTCAGAGGTAAAGAGACTATCTTCGTCTGGTGGAGTTCACTTTTACTGCAGAAATTGCTCATTTAAGTTGACTGCAAGCCCCCTTAGGTAAGAATGTATTTGCTGGCTATGCTTATAAGTTCATTAAATTGTAGTCAATCGTTAAAGATCTCTTTCCTGTTTATTTGTGATATTTCAACCTTCATTTATAAATGTAGCCATTTTGTGGAAATGCCTTCAGTCAATTGGCGAGAGGTGGCTGATAACTGGTTTGGGGCTTGCTGCTGTTCATTTGGAGGCATTAGTGAGAAGCTGGTTGCTAGGTATGCAAATTCTTACGCATGTGCAAAGGGTGTGTGCCTATTGAACTCTACAAATATTACACTTTGCAAAGAAGATCTTGTTGGGTTTGAATTTCCTGACTGGGGTGAACGTCCAAGATACGATAGTGAATCAGATGGAAGTGGTGAAAATGGTTTTAGCGAATCTGAACTTAATTCAGGAAGTAATCTTGCATGTAATGAGATACCGAGGTTCGCGGGGGTTAAGGATGCATATTTTGCTGAAGATTTTAAATGTGAAGTTACTAAGGATGAAAGTAACAGTGAGGGTGTACCTCACAGATGTTCAGAATCAGAGTACTCTGTAAAAATGGCTTCAACACCAGGATGCTGTAATTATACGGGAAGTCATGTTCAAAGTTATGATGAGGAAGGCTGCAGACTTCATTTGTCTGAAATTTCCTTGGAGGACCCAAAACCTGCTAAAAGCATAGGGATTCTGAAAAACCACAAATCTTTCCTAAATGGGTTTCTTGAAAATATTTTCATGGTTAGGTCCTCCAATATTTCGGTAGATGTCGAGTGGATTGAATTTTTCTGCCCTCAATGTTCGTCTCTTCTTGGAGCTTACCCATGTGATGATGGTAATGCACTTGTAGACGGTGGAGTTCGATTGTTTAAATGTAATGTTTCTACCAGTCTACCAGTTGGCGGGCCAACAGACTTATTCAGGTTAGCATATACCATATAGTGATCTACAATTCATAATTTCATATTGCTGTTTTTCTATTAATGTTGTACTGTGGGCACTCACATGATCACTTTCTCCTTGTAATTTTGACATGTTATTTCCATTTTTCTTTATTGTCTTGAAGTTTGTTCGAGTTTAATATGGTAGACATATGTTTAATTTTGAAAAGTTTTATTTCATAAACAGGAAGTATACCCTGGAAAAAATGTTTGCGAGTCAGCTACTTGAATGTGCAAAAGACGAACTATCTTTTAGGACCGTGGTTAGGGACCTAAAAACCAAATCTCCCATACTGCAAATTGTTCTCATTAATACAAATTTTTGGTCTTGCACTGGTGATTGTTTGGCCAAAGAGGGCAAGGAAGAACCAGTACCAAAGATAGATCTCCATCCTGTCATCAAGGTGCTATTCTCACAGTGTAGCAGCAGTACGGACTCTCAAATAAGGTTGGTTTATCATTTCAGCTTGTGTTTAGAGGAGTTTTTCATTATATTCGAGGTCTATCTTGAAAACTGTTGCTAGAGTAGGCTTAAGAAGAAACAGGAATGCATTTTTCTCTCGGCTAAGTAAATATAAGCTATTCTTTGTTTCCTTAAAAAAAAAAGCTATTATGTGTTTTACTGTGATATGCCGCATAGGTTTTTCTAATTCTGATTTTATAAGATAACTGGAACTTAATGTAGGATGTTAGAAGATTCGGTAACCAAGGATGCAGCTGATGAAGTGTTTATGCTGACGCATCAAATAGAAGAATTAATCGAGTCTCTGTCAGCAAGAAAGGATACCCTTCCACCTTCCTGTTCTTCTTTACAGGGATTATCTTTGTCATCCATGCTGAGGTAGCATATATGGAAATAGCCTAATCTCATTTGGATCTCCAAAACATGGGAAAGAAACCTTCCTCTACCAAGAGTGACAGATTCCGTCTAGTTTGATCTCAACTTAATACATAGTGGGGGATGGAAACATATTAAAATGGTGTATACAGTGGTAGACAAGTAATTGTGATTTTGTTACTGCCGCCATATAGGCCAAATCAATTTTGAATAGTTTTGGAACTGTACCATGTAACATAGATATTGGAGTTTCTATCAGATTGTCCACTGTTTTGAACTTATTCAGGGAAGTAGAAAATTGTTCTTGAAAGCAACAGAGCTCTTCTTTCCCTTCCTTACAGGTACTCAAATCATTGACTAGTACCCATTTCTTCAGGGGTTTAGGTAATGTTAATCATTGAAGTATTTTTAACAGCTGAAAGAAAACTTTTTGCCATTAATGTTAATATGACCATACTCATTTATTTTACAACATAGATTCCCAAGAAGGGCAAGGCAACCCTGTGGCAAACTAAAGAGTGGTGAAACTAAGCCCCAAAATCTAGCATCAGTGTTTTGGTATTAGGATCGGAGACAATCTTTATCCAAAGCAGATTAGTTTAATACAAAATGGTTTTCTTAGCAGATAAGCGGTTGCTTGTTCTTTTGGTGCTGTTTCTTCTATTATTCCTCACAGGTTTCCTTTGTTGCTTCCCTGTTTTCTGCCTCTTGGCTGCTTGAGCTGCATTCTTCTTTTCAGCCTCATCCTCAAATTCATCACCTTCCAATTTTTTCCTCTTTAAAAGCTTCACAAGTCCTTCGAGTGCAACATCAACATCTTCACTCTTCATCAACTCTTCTGCAACGTGTGCCGGAGTCACATCTGTTTCCTTCATCAAGTCTTCGATTTCTCCGAAGAGGTGGTGGTGGTTATGGATGCCCAAGTAGTTTGAGGCCAAGAGTTTGAAGCCATGGTAAGTGCAGTAGGACATGTGGATATGCATGTCCATGCGCCCCGGGCGCAGAAGAGCCGGGTCTAGCCTCTCCTTGTGGTTAGTGGTGAAGATTATGATCCTCTCATCTCCACAGCTAGACCATAAGCCATCTATGAAGTTTAGCAGTCCCGATAGTGTTAACTGCAGGAAGCCAAAGACATAATAGTCAAACTCTAGTACAATGAGGTGTCTCAATCTGAAGTTTCTTTTTAAATGCTTAGTAGCAAGAAACACTCTTCAGAGGGAAGTAGCAACGAAGAAACTCCCTATGACCAAGTGGGTTCTGCCCCCTTTGAGCTAAAAAACAAACACAAAAACAGCAGAGCAAAGAGAGAGTGAGGTGGGGTTGGCTGATTGTGAAAGTGAAAGTATGCTTTTCAGGTTTGAGGTTGAAATGCCTAGTGCTGAGCTAGTGGGTTCTAGAGTAATTAGATGCTAAAATAACCAATCAGATGCTAATATAAACCTAAATTAAGATTCACCAAATCACAAGATCAGTTCAAAGCTTTATACACTCCGGTCCACAAATTTTTTCACCCTGCACTTTTAATCCATGGCACTTCACTTGGTTACTGAAAAGAAAGAAAATGGGACAACCCAACAATATAAGAAAAGCCAAAAAAAGGTAAAAAAACATGACAAAAATTGTGCTCACCATTATTTTATGCAAACAAAATAGAAAATCTATAGCAGATAAAAATTCCCAGTTTTGCAGATAATTTCTTGACAATTAATTAACTATCAAGTGTAGGTGCAGCAGCCAAATTATGACCTTTTTGAAATCACTATAGTTGATAATCCTGGTACCTAATTGGTAGACTCCAAAAACGCTTGAAATTGACTGAAGTTAAACAGAGCATGATAACAAACCTGGACATCAGGTTGCTTTCTTCCATCTCCATGTCGACGATCGGGCAGCTCAACACTACAATCAATGTCTTCAATCACAAGAATCGACCGGTTCGCGGTGCCCAGCAGTAATTTTCTCAGGTCCGAGTCACGAAATATGTTGGCAAGCTGCAAGTCATAAACATCAAACTTGAGATAATTAGCCATGGCTGCAACCAAGCTTGATTTGCCAGTGCCTGGAGGGCCATACAACAAGTACCCTCTTTTCCAAGCCCTTCCCACT
Source organism: Prunus avium (assembly GCF_965620075.1). NCBI lineage: Eukaryota > Viridiplantae > Streptophyta > Magnoliopsida > Rosales > Rosaceae > Prunus > Prunus avium. Next base: position 32,838,893 of record NC_142290.1, on the reverse strand, counting down.
TTCTTATAAAACTCCTTCCTCTTCACAAATCTGTTAAGATCCTCAATAACTGCATTCTTGAGATCTTGGTCCATGGCCACCGTCTCAAAAGTTGCAGGGTGTTCGAGATTGATGGACTCCCATTTGACGCCATTGTAAGGGTGGCAGGAATTTAGTGTGTACATCTTCAAAACCCTCTCTTCATCTTTCATGGCATTGGCTCTTTCAAGAACATAAGGCACATAACAATCCAAAACTCTGTCTTTGTGCTTCTTGTGGAATGTTAGCTCAAAGAACCGCTTCTCGGACCTCGGAGGAGAAAATGGATCATTGGGGTCTTTCTGAGGTGACTCTGCACAAACAAACCTCCACTTGAGCTCAATCCCTTCATAGAAATCAACCAGCTTCTCGCCTTTCTCGAGTCGAATCGTCAAGCTCTTCCCCTTTGGGCTTTTGCTAACTCTGATCCTCTCCGTGTTGGAACTGATTTTTGTGCACAAGTATATCTCTGCAGCTTCATAGACTTGGTTGCGAGATATGCCGTTTGATTCCTCTATGACTAGGGTTAGCTTAGGGGAGTGAGTTTTGAAAAGGTAGCGGAGGCTAGAGACAAGGTAGCCCCTAACTGGATGAGGTATGAGCTCATTGGCCATGGACCTAAACAGCATCATTGAGGCTGCCATGGAGGCATAGGCAGAGAACAGTGATGATGGAGAAGGCATTTCTTTGTTCGAAAACATGTTCATGATTGGAAGCTTTGGATTCTGAAAAAAGAGATTGTTGTTTGTCTAAAAAAATTTCTAGTTTTGAGCAGAGTGGTGAATGATTATATATAACCAGGCTTTCTCTCTTTGTTTGGTCTTTAGGGCAGTGATGAATGAAAGTGTACATGTGTGAAAGTGTCTGCGTGGGCTTGAGTGGAATCCTACTACAATACTTCCAAAAGAGAAAGAGAGAGAGAGACCCCATTGCTTTCTTTCCAGTTCTTTTCTCTTTATTTTCGCTCGTCCTTTCTCTTTACTTTCTGTTTTTATCACTAATTCAATTATTATAACTGAATGACCAAAAAAGCTAAATTCTGAAAAGCTTCGGGTGCAAGCAACGAGGCTGTGTATGCTCCTAAAAAGACAATAATTCGTACATATAACAAGTGTATATAATGCTCAACTCACAATAACTGGTCGCGTAATCAACACGCCATGGGTAAAAACCATTGAACACAACTACCCTCTTTTTTTTTTTTTACAGAGAAAAGAAAGAAACAAGTCTGCCAAGATATGCCCCTACTTGAGCTCAAAATCAGCAGCAGCATGGTCCCAACCATTTCATGGAAGAGGTACATGGGATTTTATGAGGGTGAAGGGCCCTCAATTTTTAAGGGTTATGTATTGCACTATATGTACTAGAATTCTGAGTTACAGGCCAACAGCCAACTTAATTTGGTCAAGAGAATATTTGAGGATGTCATGCATATCTTTTAAACAGCCAGGAAAAGAATGATCTATCACTAATTTAATACCTAAAAAGGGCTCTGTAACATTGTCCCATGAAACCCACGGCTTCTGATCACATATCAGAATAGGAATTGGTTCTTGCCACGCTAAAATCTCAATCTAACACACAAGTGAGAACAGCTAGATTCTATAGGTTTAAGTTTTATTGCTTTTTTCTTCTTTTTTTAATGCGTCATTTGAACAAATTGGTTTTTGCTAAACTTCTTTCAGCTTTATATTTTTCGTTTTATTTTTTAGTATAAGCGATAGTCTAAACTACAGGACATGGGGGTTTCTCACACACACAACTATGATGCTGTGAGGATTTGAACCTTTTAGCTTTATCTTTATTAGCTTGGAATTGTCTCTTTTAGTGTCTTAATCCACGAAACCATAAACCATCTGTAAAAAATATGTATATAATATTGCTTGAAACTTGACCTACGGGGCATGCCTTCGCTAACTTTCGGCGTGGAAGAGGGAAGTTTCCAGCAAAGTTGAGTCAGTCGAGCACATTCTTTGTCTGTCATATAATTGGTCACTTGCATTCTTGATTCTTCTGCATTTTTATTCTTAACTAACCATTTTAAAACTGAAACTTTAAAGAGAAAACCATTTTAACCCTGACATATTTCACAGCTCAAAGCCTCCCCAAGTCGCCTTTTGAAGTCTTGCCAAAAGCTAAAAATGATAAAGAAGACATAAAGTTTCTGAGAAAGGCCTTGGCAAGCAAGCCAAGCCACAGCTGCTGCATATGCATTAAATCTATTTGAATCAATATTATTTTTCGCTTCTTATAATCCTTATCAATCCATCTCATCCAAATATTGACTGACCATACTTTTTACTTGGCGTAATCTACACAGATGAAAGCAAAGCAAAGCAGATTTCAAGTTGAAGATCTCAATGGGCCACTTCAAATCAAATTCAATGAAACAGAGCCAAAAAAGCAGATTCTATTTCAACTTTCCACTACAAAATGCTTAAAGATTATGGGGAAATTTCAAAAGGAAAGTTTTCCTCCTAAGCTTAAAAGTCTCACATCTTAGGACCTACAATTCATCTACTAATCCAAGCATAAAAGCGAAAATGTATTGGGATGTCAACTTTTGCTGATCCAAAGCAGAAACTCAGTTGGGTATTTTTATAACATTTTTATAGTTATAAACCCAACAAAGTTTATGGTCATGAATAAAGACAGCCCACATTAGAAATATATATATATATATATATATATGGTCCCCCTAACAAAACAATCACAAGCAAAGTAAAAGCCTCATGGAACTCAGAAATCAATGTGATGGAAATTGATGCTTCCAAAGGGACACCAATTCTAATTACCACTTGATTTATTGTCATAATTAATCATCTACTTTTTCTCACTATTTTTTTCATCATTATCATCTTTCTTGTCCTTAATCTCAGCCTCAGCCTCAGCTTCTCTAGCTTCTCCTTCTGCTTGCTTCCTTTTAGCCTCCTCATCAGCTTCCTCATTCTCCTTCTTCTTCACTTTCAGAAACTCAATCAGGCCTTGCAGTGCAATGCCAGGCTCATCACTCTTGATCAGTTGCTCAGCTACTTCTGCAGGGGTCACTTTAGTCATGTCAATCTGTTCCTCAATCTCCCCAAACAACAGGTGGTCTTTAATTCCAAGGTAATTGGCTGCCAGAAGCCTAAAGCCAGATGGGCTGCAATAGGACATATGGACATGAACATCCATGCGACCAGGGCGCAACAGTGCAGGGTCAAGCTTCTCCTTGTGGTTGGTTGTGAACACTATAATTCTCTCATCTCCACAGCTTGACCACAGCCCATCAATGAAATTGAGCAAACCTGATAGTGTCACCTGTGGCGTGTCGCAACAAAATTATTAGGACCACAAAGCATAAAACTAAACAACAATTAATTCAATCATTACGTTTAACATCATCATAAGTTTTGAAACCACGGAAAGATTTGGACCAGTCTCAATCAACATGGAAAATTATAACACGAATAATACTCAACGTGGCAGAAACTCATTGGCTTTTTATGCATCGAAAGGAACTTTCACTGAAGCTGCCTGGAAGTCCTTGCCTTGAATCTGCACATATTTGTCTATTATAATTATTGCAATCAGACCAAATTTTCTACAATATGGCATGTGCTATGTCTTTGGCCTGTCTTCATGCTATTCCAAATAGGACAATGGCATTGAACTTGGGGAAACACCATCATTTTTATTTTATTTTTACACTTTTTCTTATTTTGTTTTTAACAGAAGCGATCAAACTCTTTATCTATCATAATTCGAACATTTAGGCTTAACCAAAGATTATTATTTTTGGATGTGAAGGGAAACACATATGAAAATAATAATTATTCTTATGGAAGTTTAGCATTTGTTTCTCTCTCTCTCTCTCTCTCTCTCTCTCTCTAGCCATTCAAGTTCAGCAAAGACATTTTCCACAGTTAAACAAAAGAAACATGAAACAAAATATAAAGAAAGAAAAAGAATTAGTCAATATACCAAACACCAAGTCGGCAGAATAAAACAAAGGCACAAGAAGAAAGTAAACTGACCTGTTTCTCCTGGGACCCATGTGGGTGTGAAGCTCTACACTCAGCCATTCGATCTTGAAACTCAATGGTGCAGTCAATATCCTCCACTACCAATATAGACCTATTAGCCATGGCAACCAACAACCTCCTAAGCTCCGAGTTGCTCCTCAACTCAGTGAGTTCCAAGTCATAGATATCAAAGTTCAAATGATTGGCCATTGCAGCAATCAAGCTCGACTTCCCTGTCCCTGGTGGGCCATACAACAAATACCCTCTCTTCCAAGCCTTGCCAACTTTTCTATAATACTCCTTCCTCTTTATGAACCTCTCAAGGTCTTGAAGAATGAAGCTTTTGACCTCCGAGTCCAAAGCCAGGGTTTCGAACGTTGCCGGGTGATCGAGGTTTGTGGGGATCCATGCTTCTGCTATGTTGCAGTACATGTTCTGATAGTCAACCGTGAAGATTTTCAGGGTCTTCTTTTCTTGCTTCATGGACTTTGATTGTTTAACAATGTGAGGGAGGTAAGAGTTTAGCACCAAGTCTCTTTGTTTCTTGTGGAAGCTGAGCTCAAAGGATCTCACTTCTGATCTCAGTGTGGAGTTTAGGTCACGAGGGTTGTGGAAGTTCATCGACTCAACCTGCCTGTACACAAGGTATACGCAAGTGTAAATTCACAGACAATATAAGTATCTTTTGTTACGAGATAAATATAACAATGCTCGAAAAAGTTGCAAGGCTAATTTATCGAAAAACTGAAAACATGCCTGGAGACCAAGATCCAATTGAACTTAACCCCATTAAAGACATCCACAATCTCCTGATTGCTTTCCATGGTGATGGTGAAGTTGTTTTCCTTCTCGGGTTTGCTGACTTTGAGTCTGTGTGTTGATGGGGAGACTTTGCTGCCCAAGTAGATTTCTGCAGCCTCATATATTTGGTTGTTGACAAGGCCATCGAACTCTTCAATGACCATGGTGAGTTGGGAGGAGAAGCGAGAGAAGAGGCTGCTGATTCCAGAGAAGAAGTAGTGTTGGATCTCATGGGGGAGGAAATCTTGGGCTATTGACCTTACCAACATTGCTGTGGCAGCCACAGAGGCTGCTGTTGAAAGAACTGTCTTGGCTGTGGCCAGTTTGGTTTCAGCAGAAGATGATGAGGCCATTTTGGGATTTTGATCAACTAGGACTTAACGAGTATATGGTTCTCTACCCTCTATTTATAAAGCAAATGTTCATGTTTAAAAAACAGACTTCAACTCAAAATTCTGAAGAGAAACATCGCTGCTTCTTCCTTAGCCATTTTGACTTGGATTCTTCGAGGTGCACTAATCAGCTAACTTAATTCACGTTTATTGATTTTTATTACTTATTTTCATAAACTTAGGCATTCTTTTATTTTATATTATCAAATTACTTATCATAATCTTCCATTCAAATATTGCATAATTTCGTATGGTATGATCATCCGTAGGACCAAACTTGAAGAAAAAGAATTGTCGTATGAAAAAGGGCAAAAGCGAAGACCAATGAAAAAGAAGTGTTTGGTGGGACAATTGGTCAAAGTCTACAACATTGTCTTCGTGCGGAATGGGTTAAAAGTTGACTTGCTGCGTCAAGACGACTTTTCTTTCAAATTAAGTTTTGCCCCTATACTCTACAGTTTGCTTTGGGCTCGTTAAAAGCGTTGAAGGACAATGTAGAGCTACTCATGTGGGTTTCAAAATGAAATATGACCCAATATCCATGTACCAAATTCAGCTTTGTACCAATATTCTTGGCATCTTTATGGGGACTTGAACCTCTAATCAACCGTAACCACTACACTAACTTTGTTTGTCACATTCGGAATTTTGAAGGCTTCCGATCAATTGTGCTAATAGTCAATTGGTCAAGTGACAGTTTTTACTTTGTCAGAAAATACAATGAATTCAACTATCATAAAAAAGATAAGTTGTTCTAACTCAGTTGGTAGAGTGAATTGATGTCATTGGTTCGAACCCCTGTGTATGTAATTCCCCCTCCCTTGTTCACTCCCCTCAGTGTGTAATCGCTTGTACTGAAAAAAACATAAGTTGATGAATGGAAAAAAAAAAATGTCCGAACATATTCTTTAGGATTTTGAAGAATACAACTTCTTGAAGAGATCGTATCGAAGAGGTTGTTTGGTATTGAATTTGAATTCAACTTTTTAAACTCAAAAACAGTTTTTGAGTCCAAAACTTAAAAAACCTATTTCAAAGGCTCATTTTTGAAAATTCAAACCTAAAAATAACTCAAAAAAACCAAAAAATTTGAAAACATAACAAGTTTGTTTTCAGAATGTTTTTGCTCGATCCCTCTCTCTCCATCTCTCTCTTCGTCCCTCTTCCCCTTCTTGATCTCATTGATGCCGATGTTGGCACGCTGCATGATGTAACACAAGCACTAGGGCTCGATGTCCCTTATCCCCTTCAACAACTCATAGCACTCTTTCGTCAGAGTCTCCGTTTTCTCTGTCGCGTAGCTCCTGCACATTGCCACTTTGATTTTGATATATGACCCATTACAGTTGATGTAACGAAAAACCAAAACAAAGATTCAAATTTTTTTTTAAAATAATTGTTTTGTGTGCTTAATGACATGATCAAGAAAAAAAAAATCTATATAAGAAAAGTAGAAACAGTTTACAAAAAAATTAAAAAATGGAAAATAAAATTGTTTTCAAGAATTCAAACCCAAAAAAAATTGAAAATATCCGAGTTTGGTCATTTTGGGGTGGGGGGCTCCCTGCAAGTAATCACATGGTAACTAAAGCATTGACCTCCTACCTGCCTGGAACAAGTTAATTGGTATTTTGAGCATCATGGCCAGGAGGCCACACCACTCCAATCTGTCTGTCTTCTTCTTTTTTTTAGGTTTCCATCAACATATATGTATAGTATATAATTCCTTTCCAATCATCAAGGTCTAGCTAGTTTCATTTAGGCCACATTATATAGCTGAGAATCCTTAAAACCATTAATGGAGGTGGGCTTTCTTTCTTGTACCTGTTCATTTATAATATGCCAATCTGTTGTATATCCCACCATTACCGCGACCTCAACATCTGCCACCTCTTTGCCCTACCAAGTCGTCATCAATCAACTATTTCTTTATTCTTTTAAATCTTAATTTTGCCTTTGGTCCATTATATTTGGATGCTCATGAATCTTAATGTTGTAAGATCTCAATCATTGTTGGGTCACTATGTATTCAATAAATAATGGAGCAACATCTACCATTAAATCATGAGCATGCACAAGACTGACCTACTTGGAATTTTTAGTCTGCATCAGAATTATGTAAGGAATTGAAAGGTCATACAGCTCAATCCACTATGATTTAGTTACCATTTACATGCACAACTCTCAGGATTTAACTTGCCTTTTTACCAATTAATTCATGTGAATCTGCCCAAATATGTGTCATTCTCCCTCAGTAAGATGCTCCACAAAAAAATATCGGAAAATTAAAATCATTACTCTGTCTCATTCGAAACATTACAGGTGTATTTATGTAGAATGCAAGCAACCAACACTTACACAACCTAGGAGGCTAAAGACCCCTTAATATTTTCTTGATATCAGTAGAGACTGGTTCAGGAAAGCTAAGAGATGTTGAATCTATCAGAGGAGGAGCTCCTCTTCCTTGTGAGGAACTACTATGATGTTTTCATTGTTGCAGTGTTTTCTATTGGGTTAACATTTTTGGTCTCCAAAATAGCTTGGAGAAGTTCGGACATGACCACTACAAGTTACAGAGGTGGTGGCATCCCGGGTCGGTTGGGGTTGCCCTTTGTTGGTGAAACCCTTTCTCTTCTTTCTGCAACTAGCAGTATAAAAGGATGCTATGAATTTGTCCGGCTCCGACGAATATGGTTAGTTTTTCTGTTATTCCATTGCTATCTTAAAAGGTAAAAGTTGGAATTATAGTATTTTCCAAGAATAGTTAGAATACATGATCAACTTGTGTCCTACATCAACCATGACGCTAAATTCGATTTTGCTTCTTTGGTATTGAGCCTGCAACAAGTGCCTTTCATCCTAGAAACCATATTAGACATTCATGCAAAGGGAACTTGCCTAAGGTGATTCTTGGGCTGCAAGTGCACCAGAAAAATGATGTGGTCTTAACTGTTAATCTCACTTTCAAGACAAACTTTACTGTATTGATCTGTGGTCTACTGGTCCTATAATCATTTTTCGATCGAAATACGAGCTAGGAATTAGTGAGATGCATGACTTTTTTCATTCCCAAAAAAATAGTCATTTTTTGTTTATATATTGTATGTTGTATTTATTAACTTCATATTGATAGCACGTTGAATTGATGATTGTGGTGAAACTAGGCACGGGAAGTGGTTCAAAACAAGGATTTTTGGACAGATCCATGTGTTTGTTCCCAGCACAGGGGGCGCAAGAGCCATTTTTTCTGATGACTTTGCGAAATTCAACAAAGGGTATGTGAAATCAATGGCAGACTGTGTTGGAGCGAAGAGCTTGCTGTGTGTGCCGCATGAGGACCATAAGAGGATTAGGCGCCTTCTTTCAGAACCTTTCTCCATGAACTCTTTATCAACATTTGTTCAGAAGTTTGATAAAGTGTTGTGCCAAGAGCTGAAGAAATTAGAAGGCGGCGGGAAAAGCTTTGCGGTGCTTGACTTCAGCATGAAGGTAACAGCACAACAAAACCGTCACTGTTTTTTCTTTTATAATAATACTGCATCCATTTTTGGATTTTTGGAATAATTGTAGCTGATCTCTCTGAATATATATCTGTTATGCAGATGACATTTAACGCAATGTGCAACATGCTATTGAGTGTCACGGATGACTCCTTGCTCCGAAAGATCGACAAAGACTGCACTGCGGTCTCGGATGCAATGTTAACCTTTCCTTACATGATCCCAGGCACCAGATATTACAAAGGCATCAAGGTAACTCGGGCATCCCCGCGTGCACGATGAGACTGCACGTGAAGGATGGCATTAACTGATTTACATTGTTGGCCTATTTCCTAACGATTTATAAGTTCTTGGGGATCTGATTAAAGAAAAAATTTGTTTTTATCTTAAATAGTATACTAACAGCAGTGTTGAAACAGGCACGTCGACGTCTAATGGAAACCTTCAAAGACATTATTGGGAGAAGAAGAAGTGGAAACGAGTCTGCAGAAGACTTCCTACAGTCTATGTTAGAAAGAGATTCATGCCCTCCCAATGAAAAGCTCCAAGACTCAGAGATTATGGACAACCTATTGACATTGATAATTGCAGGGCAGACCACCACTTCCGCTGCAATGATGTGGAGTGTTAAGTTTCTTGATGGGAACAGAGAAGCACAGGAAAGACTGAGGGCAAGTAATTCTAAAGTGCATCTGCATATTGCATAAATCCCAGTAGCAATTTCAGTGTTGTTTGTTCGAGATAAATATATTTATGTGGAAAAAAATTGAGATGAATATTTTGAGATCAATACAGGAGGAACAGTTGTCAATAGCCAGAGCTAGGCCAGATGGAGCTTCAGCCACCCTAGAAGATTTTAAAAACATGCCCTACTGTTTGAAGGTTATCTCCACATACTAGATTAATAGGAAAAAAAAAAGTTTATAATCTTTTTCACCTGTTTTGGACTGACAGTGGTGACATCTTTGGGTATGGATGGTGGTGTTTTTTCCAGGTTGTCAAAGAGACATTGAGGATCTCAAATGTCCTTCTGTGGTTTCCTCGCGTTGCACTCACTGACTGCACTATTGAAGGCAACTACATTGAACTGAAAAACCTTTTGAAAGCAAAAAAATTATTCTATGTGCCTGTTTAAACCGTCTCTCTCGCCCTCTTGTTGCAGTATGCACATGAGCTCCACTGTTATATAATGGATTCACGTGCATATTTCGTGAGAGAAGTTATATATAACTGACACATACAAAAATTTGTTATGTTGGAAGCCATGAATTTAGTGGAAATGCTTCCCTTGTCATGTATTCTTTGTCAATCTTTCCCTTAATACAAGAACTTGTTTAATTGATATGTTTGATTGCAGGCTTTGAAATAAAGAAAGGTTGGCATGTGAACATTGACGCGACTTGCATACACAACGACCCAGATTTGTATGCAGAGCCAATGCAATTCAACCCATCTAGATTTGATGTAACCACCTCTCTCTCTCTCTCTCTCTCTCTCTCTCTCTCTCTCTCTCTCTCTCTCTCTCTCTACCCAACACCTCATTTTCCATTAATGTCTTGGTATTGACATCACCGTAGTCATAAACTATTAGGCACTGAGTGATTTTATTTGTCCCTTGTGTGATTTATTCTCCAGGAAATACAAAAGCCATATAGCTTTATACCATTTGGGTCAGGACCCAGGACATGCTTGGGAATGAACATGGCCAAGGTGACAATGCTGGTCTTTTTACACCGTCTCACTAGTGGATACAGGTGAGTTGGAATTAAAGGATAAAAAAGGCATCCGCAAATACTATGACCAGTCGCCCACGTATGTGCAGATGTTTTGTCTTTTTTCAACAGTAAAATCACTTGCACACTCGTAGGCGACCAGTCGCCCATGCACGTGTACATGTTTTTAGTCGTTTTTCAACAGTAAAATCACATGCACACTCGTAGGCGACTGACGTTAAACAAAGTCCATGTATTGATGAATCTTAAACTCTTCCGAATACTGTGTAGGTGGACAGTTGATGATCTGGATACTAGCCTAGCGAGGAATGCACACATTCCGAGATTAAGAAGTGGGTGTCCGATTACCTTGAGAGCCTTATAAAGCATTGTGCCTATGAATTGTATGCCTCAAAAGTTATGGTTGTACGTGTGTAAGCATATGATGCATGCAAGTGTAGGGTTATGATATTTTGTAGAACAATATACCACTTCTTTACCAAATTATAATTATTATTGATCAGATCGTATAATTTTACAAGTGGTACTAGATTCTTGAGACAACCATATCAACATCAACTTGTACATTTTGATGATGCAACCAAGCAAATACAATAGCACATGATATCAGCATTTGGGCTTCCGAGAACAGGCGGATCATACTTCAGTTAATGGATATTGATTTGTATTGTTGGACCGTGGAGGTTATAGCTTGTTCAACAGGTAGCCTTTCCACGCTTGATGCCCCATAAAACCCATGAACTCCCTTGGTGTTCTTAAGTATAAATTCTGCCTCTCTTGGACCAGAGATCGGTCCTGCAAATTGCACCAAATCAATAATCTTCATGTTGGTAGCTAAAGATGAAAAAGGCTTCATATAAGATCAAATATACTTTCCCATGCAAATTCACCACACGAAGCAACCCCGCAAATAAAAAATTTATAAGAAAAACAAAGTTTCCAAGATCATACCACCATGGCAGAGCACAATGACATTAGGATTGATCCTGTGTGCAGCATCTGCAATATTTTGTACACGAACTACACTTTCCTCAATTGAAACAGCCGTCTTTGCCCCTATAGAGCCGGATGTAGTGAGTCCCATATGGGCCACTATGATATCAGCCCCACCCGATGCCATTTGCACAGCTTCATCTTGATTGAAAGCATATGGAGTTGTCAAGAGCCCCATCTTATGTGCTTTTTCAATCATCTCAACCTCCAATCTGATCAATACATTAAGAAAAAAGTTGTAACTACAGAATGCATAAATAATATTCCTAAATGTTTAAGTTTTAAAAAAGATATGTTTAATACCTACCGGTATCCCATTCCAGTTTCTTCAAGATTTTGTCTAAAATTACCGTCAAAGAGACCAACCGTTGGAAAATTTTGGACCCCAGAGAATCCAATTGACTCCACCTGCCTCAGGAAGAAATCCATTCGGCGAAAAGGATCAGTGCCACATACCCCAGCAAGAACAGGCACCTTCTTCACCACCTACACTATCATCAGCTCCACATCAGCAAGAGATGATTTTAAAAGGGACATCAGAGCTGGTAAGGTATTGCATTACGAATTTGACTTGTCGGTCTTAAATTTTACAGTTTAGTTTCACTTCCTAACCAAGAATTTGAATATTTGAATATTTATTTTAGTTGCATTAGCAGGAGAAATCAATTAGATCACAGAGAAATTTGGATTATATGAAGACAATCTTTCACACAAAAATTTCAAACCAATAAACAGTGAATGACTGAAGAAGCACTCTTTTAAAGTTTTAGAATACGAAGCCGTTGAAACTTACTGGCAAGACTTCATTGGCCATGTCTAGTACTACGGCATTTGCATCAGCAAAAGGCAATAAGCCTGCCAATGAACCTCTTCCTGCCATGCGAAAGCGACCTGAATTGTACACCACTATAAGATCAACACCACCAGCTTCCTCAAACTTTGCAGATATGCCTGTCCCGGCACCTGCCCCTATAATTGGAATTCCTCTATTTATTTGATCTTTGAGTTGCTGCAATATAGCCCTAGTTCGTTGCAACGTTTCTGCAACATAAGTAATAAGTTACTCATTAGATCTGACTCCAATAATGACATAAAACAAAATCTGGAGTTCTATTTATTGAGCTAAGTTGCTCTATATTTCACAATAAAATGCTGACATTTATGACCCAAAGCATGAAAAAATGAAGATCAAGCCAGATGCTATACATTCCATGCCTCAAGTGGCTAACATCCACGTGTTGTAATACAACACATGCATCTGTTGGATATCAAATGCTTCTGATTTAATTAAAGCTCCTGATGATTGATAACGTCACAAAGAAAATGAATATGGTATAAACTCCAACCTGGTCTTGCATCTGGGAAGTCAATCAGGTTCCGCAGAATGGTCCCAGAGCTTGAGAAATTCATCTTGGAAACAGAACTTTCATGAGCTTGTTGATTAGATTCAGGAATAGAAACTTGGGAAGGAGGAGACCGGATAGAGCTCTTCGTACTAATCTCTAAAAATGAGTCAACCAATGCATTTGCAAACTCGTGGTCATTTATATGATGAGGGTACACCTTTACCTATTAAAAATGCACCATTTCAATAGTAAAGTTGGTCCTGCACATGAAACCCAAGCAACTAGAGAAGGTTTAAGCATTGAAACAAACCACTTGATGGACAATAATAGTACCTGCCGATCTTCATTTGTCTGGATCAGCCTCTGCATTTCGTTAATCAGAGAAGCAGTGGCCTCCGGATCATAGAAAGGCTTCCCTGGTGCATCCAAAGCAGAGATACCCTTTTGTGGCAGGCAAACAACAACTTTTGATGATGATTTGTTCAATTTATCTGCTATAAAGCTAGCAAATTTCTTGTTCTCATCTACTGTGGTTCTCATGATTGAAACCTGAAAAATGACAAGTATTGTTTCCATGTCATACACACACAACACCCTAATGCTAACTTGTTTGTCAAATGATCATATATGAAATTGACATGTTTCACATTCATTGTGCTTTTAAGATTCTATATATGATCTGAACACTTCCAGACAGGTCCTTAATCTTCTAGTGTTATATCGTGTTAGAGACTTATCAGTGATCACCTGCTTATTATGTTCATGAATCTTTCTGTGTTGAAAATTGGATGGTATGGTGTCCTTAGCTCCAAAGTTCACCATATCCAAAGCTCCGACACTTAGAACTAAAGGAATCCTTTTCCCTATGGTGGCATCAAAGCGGGAAGTATCGCAAGCCATCACCCCTCCAACCACATAATCTGCAACCTCTGTTGTTGTGATATCCAAAACACCCTATGTAAAACCATACGGAAAGGAGTGAACATGAAGAATAGAAAGAAACAAAAGAAAACAAATGAAAGCCCCACAATAAGATTAACACAATACTAAAGGTCTAACAAACAGTGAGAGACAGAGCAATGCATGTAATGTAAAGGTCTCTACCAAGTAAACTTTATCAAGAAAGAATATAAACTCTGCACTTAAACTGATATCCATCCTCAGCCTAAGCTTGGCAATGAGTACATCTATTCAAGAATTTACATACAAAAATGAGAAACCGATCATATCTCAAGCTTCAGCAATCAAACTATCAACCAGTGCCATGTTCCCCTACTCTGCAAACGGTTCTCAAAAATAAAAACTTGACCAAGTTCACATTTTTATATGTTCATCCCTAAAGTTCTACTGAAAAAACTTCTAACACTGAACTTGTACATTTCAATAAACACAAATGAATAAATTTCCAATAAAAAAGACATTACCTTTATAAACCCATCACTAACCAGAGACTCCATGGCCCTGCCTCCAACCCCAGTGGCATGAAAAACCAGTGTCTCATACCCCTCCTTAACCAATCTCTCTTTAACAGCATTCACGCACTGAGTCGTGACCCCGAACATGGTAAGCCCTACCGTCGATTTCTCTGCCCCACCGCACGAATCTCCATCTCTCTCAACTCTCCCAATCACCATCCCACAAAACGCAGCAGCAGCATTGTTAAACACAACCCGGTTCACGCTATTAATCCCACATACATCGACTATCGACGGGTACAGCACCAGGTCGGATTCTCCCACATAGTGATCGGTTCGACCGCTCGCTACGGTCGATACGATGAGCTTAGGCATTCCGATTGGGAGAGATCTTAGGGCAGGAGATATGAGAGCCGTGCCTCCACTGCCTCCGAGCCCTATTGCACCGGCCAAAACGCCGTCGTTTTGAGATTTCGCTAAAAATTTCTCAAGCGCTTTGCTCATTACAGCAACAGCTTCGCCTCTGTCCTCCGGAAGTTCACGAAGCTGGCCCGATGCTTCAGAATAGTGAAACAAAACCTCCTTTCTCGAAACGAAAGCGAAATCGGTTGTTTTGTTATCGGTCTCGCTCTGACTGGCCGAAACGTCGACCACCGAGACTTGGACCTGTATCGGACATTGAATTTCCGTATCGGAGTTATTCAAAACTACGTGAGCAAGATAGTATTGGAGACAGAGAGAGATGGATTTACCTTGAGCGAGGAAGTACTGGAGAACGCGTTGAGATGGGATCGGACTGACTCGGCGAGGAATCGGAGCTCGTCGAGCTTTGTATCGGCGGTTCCGATACAGAAGACTCGGAGAGGTTTATGATCGGACGCCATACTGAGTTTCTCCGAGTTAAGGAATTGAGTCAAGGACGCGAGTGCTGAGAAGTGTGACGTGGACTGTGGAGAAGAAATTGAGGAGGTGAGAGTGAGAGAGTGAGATGAGAGCTCGGTGACGGCTTCTGGAAGTGAAGAGTGAGGCAAAACGTCGTGCATTCCATTTCCGGGTGGTTGGGTGGTGAAATCTGTAATTTCAAGCAAAGTCTGGATTTGGAGCCGCGTCACCCACCTTTTTTTTCTTTTCTTTTTTTGGAAAGCATCTTTTGTTTTTTCTTTTAAAAGCCATAACCACAATTTTTTTCCTTTTAAGTACACAAAAATTAATAATCAAATTGCAGAATTTCATCCTTCATTCAAATAATAATAATAATTATAATAAATTTACAGAAATAGTACTTATAATCATCTACTTGCATCTGAAAGGGTTTGTAGCGAAGTAATATTCCTGAATCGAAGTGCTGAATTCGAATCTTCCTACCGTAAATATCACTTGTTAAAAAAGAACAAACTCGAATTAAAATAACATATCTATCATTTATCCTTGGGCGGTAATAACATTGGAAAAAGAGTGTTGTGGGTGGCATTGGTTGGCTGAAGGGGGGAGAGAACAAAAATCGTTTGAAAATGTTGCAACACAAATGAGAACAAAAATGGTATCATCGGAGAATATGATGTTGCAACACAATTAAGGTAAATGATACTAAACCAAGGTGGTTGGTGTGAGTGGTTTGACACTCTCATTCCTTAAGAGAGGTTAGGGGTTTGATCCCTGCTCTCGTATGGAGTCACCACTTTGATCAGCACTTTATCTCTTACGGGCTGATCCGGTGTGAGCGGAGATTAATTTGAATTGTGGTTAAGGCTTAAAGGTGCCACCCATAATTGGGGCCCATCCAGAACCACCTCGTGGTTCAGATAAAAAAAAAAAGGTAAATGATACTACATAATAATTGAATTTACATAAACCAGATCGGACGAACACCATCATACAAAAATCATTGACCTAAACAAAATAATGATGGATTGACTATTTGACTTTATCACATGATACAGCAAGAGGGGTTGGGCTCATCACATACAATAGCATAGTCATAGGGAATGCAAATATGTTGGGGCCTCGGGTCTGGTTTCTTTTCCTCCTTCTTCTGTTCAGGCTTTTTCTCTGCAGGTTTAGCTGGAGCAGGAGGAGGCCCAATACTCACTACTTCAACAAATTTGCCAACTTTTCTAGTGCGAACTATTATGTCATAGGGATCACAATCGCCTGTTACAGTCAAAGTTCCCTTGGCTGCATCAGCTTCAACTTTATCCACACCTGCAATTCATTGACAAGAAATAACTCAGAAATAACAACAAAAAAACCACTTATAAACAACACCTACAAGACCAAATTAGCTAGATATATGATCCTAATTAATAGTTCACACGAGGTTTAATCTTCGCTCGAGTTTTGCTGTTGTAAATAGTTCACACGTGCACCGGCGTGATAGGTTTTTGAGCATTAATTTATACGTAGTTCATGAGGTCTATATCAATCAACAATTAGTATTCATCTATGCAGACATAAACAACTGACGTTAGCATTTATCGTATACATAAACGACTAACGTTAACATATATCATATATTCCCTACATCATGGCTATGGATTCTTGTTCCATAGGTAGAGAAAGTGATGGTAAAAGAAATCTATACCTATGGGAAAACAAGATTCAAAAGGGACATGATCGTGTTACCTTGCAGGCCACTCACTGCCTTGATCAGCTTCTTCTTGCATTTTAGGCATGATATGTCAACCTTCAGGACAGTCCTTTGTACCATTGAAGAGCTACAAATATATACTCTCTCTCTCTCTCTGTTTTTCAGTATCTCCTAAACTAGCTAGATGGGTGGATTCTTGACATATATAGTGTTATTTAAAGAAGATCATCTCAGCTAGGAAGAGAACTAAATGTGTAATATAGAGCTTTGGGTTGCTCACCTTTTTCTTGCTAGGCTCATCTCTTAGGCTGTCCCTTGTCCAACATGTCCTTTATATATATATATCCTGACCCAGCATATATTATATCAACATGATGAAAGATGAAGCCTCCTATATGTTTCATTGACTTGTTTTATTTGACAACAATTTGATTCCCCATGCCATCAACCACCGTCCACCATATGGCACTCCTATTAAATAACCCAATAACCTAACCTAAAAGGAGTAGAAGTTACACCAATATGAGGAAATTCAAGACACAAGCTGACTAGAAAAATATTACATATATTAGACTAAAGAACAGGAGTTGTATGTTGACAAATGTGATCCCATCAATCAAAGTATAGGGACTAATTTGACTATTATAAGTTTATAATCCTTTTTTATTAGTACAAGCGATAGTCTAAACTTCATAGAGTGGGATTTCTCTTACACGCAACTATAATGCCGTGGAGATTCGAACTTAAGACATCTTGTCTGCAATCATCAAGATGCATGCCAGGTTCTTTTAATTAACAAAGTGGAGAGATCATCAAGATGCATGCATGCCATGTCTGGTGTTTGACTTTGTCACAAAACCAAATAAAATTACAAAATATATATTATTTTTGCCATTTTAACCTTTACGATACAATTGATTTTACTTTAATTACTAAAAACAACACATTTTATAATAAAGGAAATGAAGTTTATGTCTCTCTATCGAAGGAAATTTTCTTCCTTGTATATAACTGGCTGTATGAAAGCGTTTTGACAATTGATTTTTTTTTTTTTTCATACTTCATTTTTTTGTCTGCACATAGAGTGATGGATAGAATTTAGAAAGAAAGAAAAAAAAAAAAGGTCTGGAATTTATGAAGCAAGCAGAAGCATCTACCAACTGATTAAGAAATCGTTGACAGTGATTCTAGGAGTCGTAGAATAATGTCTTCCATCAACATGTACAATCGGCTAAACACAAACCAACAATAACAAATATAAATAAGCAGGTGGAGATAGCCCACCTAATTGTCGTTGTAAACAAAGAAAGGTGCATGTTTGTCTCTTCAACTGTTTATGTAAATTATTTATGAATTCCCATAATTTCTATGTTTTCTTTTTTGTTTCTTTAGGATACAAGATAACTAAGTTGCAATGGCAATACAGTGTGTAGCTTCCTCGTTAGATCTCTTTGTCCATTTATGTACTGTCTTATTTGCTCACATGTTGTAGGGTTCACTCTCCTATCTTAATTAGTTCTTGTAGAACTAGAATTGATCATGGACTTTCTGATTTATCACATGTTTATCTTCAAAGCGATGAAACCAAATTAAGCTATCAAGCAAAGCAATGGATCAGTGCCATCCGGCGCGCAATTAAAGAGATAAACTCATCTCACAACATTGTTTGAGAGACATGTTACAGTCGCGTGTCTCTATAAATGAGAAAGTGAGAGGAATGTGAAGGTGGATTGAACGAGTGGAGTATACGACAGTCTCACCCAAAAATTACTCCGGTTTGAAAATCAAAGAGTAGAGTCTACAAACCATGAGAGGTGGATAAAGTTGACTTTGCTGGTACTCCATTGCATTGAACCCTCAAACCAAAAGTGCATATTCACAAAAGAGTTCCTCCTCATAAGCAAAGGGGGGCCAATAACCAATGGACTATGTGCAGGAGGACAGACAGTCTATCTTCTGAAAAGTAAATGAAATAAGCTCCACGGCTTTAAAATGATTCCGTAGATTCTCTCTGAAGTTAGGTCACAATGAGCTGAGGCCAAGAAGACAAGAAAAGCATTGATTGCCAAACGCATTATGATTGAGAAGCAAAAGCTAAAAAGCCATAACAAAAAAGGAGAATTATTGGCCTCATATGTGTGTCTGCTTTTTTTCTCCTTCGTCTGCTTTGCTCCTCTTTCAGCGGTCCACCACAACCCCGTCATGCTTGTAGTTCTTGTAAATGGACATAAACTCCACGACAAACACATCTGTTTTTTTTTTTTAAATGTGTTTTATTTTTGTAGTGCATGATAAGTGGGAAGAAAACGTGGTTGATTTTAAATTAATAACATTACATGTTATTATGGAGTTCACAGTTGAAACAAAAGTCAAATTTATTTATGAACCTGGAAACTTTCTGGGTAGAAATTATTTTCCATTTGGGTTTGACAGATTTTTAACAAAGCATTTAGGCCCAAAATGTAATTAGCCCATGCCTAAGAGATGTTTTTTTCCTTAAAATAGCCAAAAAAATAAAGCAAGAAGAGGGATGTACTCATATTTGTACTAGTGACACAAAATTTCTCAATCAAATCATCTTTTTTTTTTAAGACAATCAAATCATCTTTTCAATGTAATCATTTGTTATTTAATTCAATAGATGAAACTATATATTTAAAAGTTCTAGATATTCTTTTATTCAAATTATTGGAAAAATAATAAGGTATACTAACCTAACGAGAAATTATTGGATGGTACTAAAACACTACCACATGTTAAAACCTATCACATATATTGTAACATGTGTTTTGTTGATTAACACTAGACATGAAAGTATGTCCGTCTATATTATAACACCTAAAATGATTATATCACGTAACAGTGTTTCAGTACTACTAATCTTTTGGAATTGACCACAACCCTGTTGACGCGTGGCTCAATTATGACCTCTGTGCATAATTACAGTACTTTTTTTGTGGTTGGAGAATAATTACAGTACACTTGTCTCAATTATGACCTATGGTTATAAAACAGGCTCATGTAGGAACTGTTAGAAGAGTCATTTTATACTTGGTAACCTAACTAATACGAAGCATTTTCTGTTTTTTATTCGATAATTATTTGTTTCCATTTGGTGCTCTAAGCCCAATAAACCCAACGTCCACTTGTTCCAAGCTATTCCAAATAGCAATCATACATGGTGATCCACAATCTGTTTATTGATTCTGTAATTGTAGTAGCATGGACCAATTCTGGGACTCATCTTTGAAGTTCATGTATGTGCTCGATAACACAGCCTCATGGGAACCAGTTACTGCCCCCTCAGCCGACATGTGTCCACCAGGCGTGCTCTTTGTGACAAGATATAGACAACCAGGTAAAGTATCTCAAAAAATTTCAACCATGGTAAACAGTGTGTCTCTGTGATTCGCAGGTACTGCTTCCCCAGACAACTTGGGAAAAGTTTGGGACCAAAGCCAGCTTATAAGCCTTATCATCATGCACTAAAAGCTTGAACCATCTCCATCAATATGACTTCATTTCAGGCACGAAAGTGGGTCATTGGCCAACAAACAGACTTTTCAAATTGAGGAGCAGATAATGACCAAAGCCTGAAGTTTTTGAAAGACAATTCCAAGTCAAAAGTAAGAAATGTCATACTTTCTGCAGTAAAAATTGCCGTGTTTTATGCTATGTTAAACATTTTTAGTGCTTGTTTACCAAGAGATTAAGCTTAGGCAATGTCCAATAGAATACGAGATTTTCTCTACTGTTCAGATTAAGCAAAGCAATGATGGCCCATTTTGGAGATAGGTTGCCAAGCCACAAACTGTACCCATAATCATTACAGTTGGATTATGAAAAGGCAATATGAATTACCATGATGAAGAATATATATATTTAAAAAAGGATAGGTGCCCCCAAAGGGTAAAGAGATGCATCATTTGAACTTGCCTTTATAATAACAGTAAACAAAGCAAAGCACCACCAAGTTCAAGGCAGCTTCAACAAGCATGGATGTAGAGAAAGTCTTCCACATGAATGGAGGGGTTGGCCATACTAGCTATGCAAGAAATTCTTCATTGCAGGTCTCTCTCTCTCTCTTCTCTCTCTCTCTCACTCTCACTTAGCAATTTGATTTCACAATGTTTATTTCCTTACATGTTCTTCTTCTTCTTTTTTGTGTTTTTGATTTTCTGTTGTGACAGAAGGAGGTTTCTGATATGGTGAAGGACATAACATTAGAGGCAATACAAGAACTTTACCTCACCACAACTCCAAAGAGCTTAGGCATAGCTGACTTGGGTTGTTCATCTGGCCCCAACACCCTATCAATTATCAAAGACATCATTGAAGCAGTCCAAGGGACAAGTAGAAAAATCTTTCACCCAACACCGGAGTTCAGAGTGTACCTTAATGATCTTCCATCCAATGACTTCAACTCCATCTTCAAGGCCTTGCCAGACTTCTCTAAAGGCCTCAGCAAAGAAAGAAATGATGGGTCTGCCCCTATTTATATAGGAGGCTATCCAGGCTCATTTTATGGAAGACTTTTTCCCAACAATTCCTTGCACTTTGTCTACTCATCCTGCAGTTTACACTGGCTCTCTAGAGTGCGATATTCAGATTCCGTAATTTCATATTTATTAATTTGCTTTTTTACTGTTTATGTAATGACCAAAATGCCATGCAGGTTCCTCCAGCCATCTATGAGCAGGGGAAGTCAATAAACACAGGAAGTGTTCACATTTCTGAATCAAGCCCTCCTGGAGTGTCTCAAGCTTACCTGAAGCAATTTCAAGAAGACTTCACTTTGTTCCTTAAGTCAAGGTCTGAGGAGTTGACTGTAGGAGGAAGAATGGTGTTGATCTTGCTGGGAAGGAAAGGCCCTGATCATGTTGACAGAGGCAACTCTTTCTTCTGGGAGCTTCTCTCTCAGTCCATTGCCATTTTGGTTTCCAAGGTACTAATAATATATGCACGCCATCCAGAGATGACTTAAACACTTATGGAGCTTTAAATTTTTTTTTTTTTTTTTTTTTTTCTGTTTTGGATTTTAGGGAGAAGTGGAGGAGGAAAAGCTTGATTCATATGATGTGCATTTCTATGCTCCATCCAGAGATGAAATAGAAGATGAAGTGAGGAAAGAGGGTTCTTTTGAATTGGACAGGTTGGAGGTGCTAGAGCTGGATCAGAGGGGGGACAAGGATAATGAGAGCTATGGAACAAGTTGTGCAAGGACTGTGAGGGCTATTCAAGAATCAATGATTGCCAAGCATTTTGGAGAAAAACTCTTGGACAGTTTGTTTGAGACTTATGGAAGATTGATTGATGAGGAATCTGCCAAAGGAGACATTAACCCCATCAGTTTTGGGATTGTACTTAGAAAATTATGAATGTAAGCCACAGGGATGTTGTTGCAACAACTCTGATCTTATATATTGTGATTGTGAGTTTTAATTCTAAGTCTAGTTTACAAAGAAACTCATGCTGGTCTAGTGTTAGATTTAATGAGATCAACGAAAAAAAATTCCAGGCAAACGTGGGTTAGGCCAATTGGCCAAGACAATGAGGGCGGCCTGTGTTAATAGTCAGAAATCACCGCAAAATAAAGGAAAAAGAAATAATCTGTGAAATATTATTATCCATCAACTGAGAGGATGAAGGAGAAGAGTTTGCATTAGTGATGTAGCTTTTATTTGAAAAAGGTAGTGATATTGCTTTGCATATAATTTATTTTATGTTTGGGTTAAATACTTTTTTGGTAACTGAGTTTTACATGAAAATATAATTTGACTGAGAAAAAAATTTATCCAAATTAGCCACCGTGTTTTCCCAAGTTTACATTAAAAAATGTAATAGTTATATTACGCTCCAGCTATTGGCCCAAGAAAGAAGAAGAAAAAGAAAAAGAAAACAAAGCCTATTGAGCTCCAGTAGTCATTTTGGGCTCAAGTAGTCAAGTGGGTTCTTTTAATTGGGCCTATTAAGGTTTTTCTCTTTCTTTTTTTCTTCTTCATTTCAAGGCTCTGTTTTTCTATTTGTCAAAATTGACCTCAAAGTTAAAAATGAAATTGACAACCTAGCTTTATATTTATTTACAAGAAATATTGGAAAACGGAGAAATTGAATCTCAGGTACATGTGTAAATATTTGTAACTACTAATCCAACCTAATTTTTAATTGAGTTGAATTGGCTTGATTGAATTGCTTCAAAACAGAGATTTTTTTTTATTATCAGTCGATCGACCTCTCACATATGTGTGTACCTTCATATAACTTATAATTCCTCCAAAACTTTTATTCTTTTTCACTTTGTAGCCATTTTTTTTTCTTGTAATCTCTTTCATCTTTCTCTCTCATAAACCCAAAACATTTTTCTTCTGAAAGCTATGAAGGGATCCGATCAGATCAGCAGTGTCAAGGCAAGTCGCTAGTTCTAAACTGTGATGATATATATAACGTACAAAGCAATGTTGATTTATGTACTTTGTTCTCATCTTCTTAAATTTAAAAAGCAAAAGTGTAAGAATTGACAAAAAGAGTTCTTCACAAACAAGAAAATCAGGCTTTTGCAAGAGATGATGACATGCAATTATTTAAAAAGAGAAGGCAACAGACCGATATGGTCCCCTATATAGCACGTAGCAAAACCATACATGAGACAAGGTTGTCAATTTCAGAACCCCAACCAAGCTAACTTATCTTTACCAAAAGTTTCCCTGTACCACCTACCTTGTATGTGATATGATATGATTGCCCATCATATTGCATTCCCTCAAATATTCCCAAATCCCAATTTCCTTTTCAAGCAAACGATTCTTCACAAAAATAATAAAAGACAGTTCCTTCACGTAATGCTACTAATTCACATGTTATAATACAAACGAATAATACGATTGATTCCTCCAACACGAGACGATGATGAATGAACCATGTAACTGAATTTCCACTTCTGATGAGCTATCTTAGAATAATAAAAATGCCCCATTTCCAATTTTAATTTACCCATTTCAGCTCAGGCTAATTATAATTTTAGTCTGCCCCATGCAATCTATCTAAACTCACTTTATTTTTTCAGTCTCTTTTCACCATTTCTTTTCTTGTCTCAGGGACCCCTCCCTAGGGTTATTTTGAGCTTATAATCTCTGCTAGACACGTATGTTTTGATTGACATCTTGTCAACTCATCACAAGAGTTGCATTGGGAAAGGCAATGTGTTTTGATGCAGAGACACATCTCCAAGCTTTCCACAGGAAGATGATGATCTGTGATTCTGTGAACCTGTGATGGTTTTTTTTTTTTGGTCAATAGAAATCTGTGATGGTTTGATGGTTCACATATAGCATAATATATCATGTTATAGCTTTTCCCATTAATTATTGGTCTGTGGGTAGGAGAGGTTAGGTAAAAACTATAGAGTAAAAGGGTAAACCAGTTTTGGGGATGATATTTACTGTGGGGTAAAGAAATTGAGAATGATTTAAATTCTGCAGAAGGCTATCAATCATGTGATGGTATGGTATGGTTCTATGCTGGAATCTGATTCAGTGATAAAGCAGATTATTATTATTTAGCCATGAAGCAGTTTTAATATCCAAACCAGCAAAGGGGAGTGGATTTTATTAGCAGAATTGGAGATAAAATTGCGGCAGAATATTTGGAAATAGGTGCTGTCTGATGACTTGAAAGGGAATTGATGCTCTTCTTTTATGGTTGGTATATATTGTCATGAACAACTGAGTAAAATCCTTATTCGAAACCTAGCATCTAATGAATATTTGTGTAAACCCCCCTTCCTAATCGTTTGTGTTAAAAAAAGATACTCATTAGGAACGATATTATGACTTCAATTAGATCTTGTCATGCTGGTAGACAAAGTATCTAAAGTTTTGAACATAAATTTGTTCTGATAGACTAATTACATATAATTTAATCCTTCTTTACCTAAATTTAATAATAATAATATTTCATGAAACAAGTGGTTTGGAGAATATAGATTTAAATGGGTTTAAATTACTTTTCCAGGTGAGTGGGACTGGGACCTCAAATGCAGGCAATGCATATATCATGTATATATTAACATAAAAAGAGAGGATAGTTATACCAGTCAAATATTAATTTTGATTGAAAAAAGGCTAACCATGATTATATGAAACTTATTGCTTTAGGGAACAAAGGCTAATATACCTTAATAATACTGAGTACTTTGAAAATAGTCTTAATCATGATGAAGTTCTAGAGAAGCACCAAAAATTCATATGAAGTTCCTTCAGCTCGAGGTTGTGGGTATGCTCTGGTGCTAGTGGTGAGAGTAACCAATCTCCCTCTAAAATTTTCTTTTATAAAAAAAATCCATATGAAGTTGTAGCTATCAATCATATTTTTTATGTATTGCAAATTTCGTTTTCTGTTCTGCCAATTAATTTAGCAGCAATAAAATAAATAATCACAGGAAAATAAAGTATGACCTTGGAGATTTCAACAGATAATGAATGAATGAATGGAGGTCTTCATCAACTTGTGGGAAATAATTGTGGGGTTTTCAATTTTCTCCTAAGAAGCACTTCTTTTGAAAGACTTCTCCAACTTTTTTTACACTCTGATTAATCCCTTAATATATAAAATGTGCATTCATTGTTGGCACCTGCCACTTACAATTTCCCCCTCTACCTAATCAATTAAACATAATAATAAACTGGTTGGCAAATCATTTTTATTGTAAAAAAAACATAAGTTGTAAATTTTTGTATAAAAAAGAAAAAGAAAAAAAGAAAAAGAAAGAGGCTCATTTGGGTATGTGGGTTCTATTTGTTTATGCATAAAACAAAGAAAGTAAGGTTGAAATCGAAAATCACTTCACGAAAAAGAATAAAATCTCTTTCGATAAAAAAAAAAAAAAAAAAAAAAAAGTAGAAGTGACTTTCGGTCTGGAGATCACAGGAGTAGTTAAAGTACAATTTGGTTTAGAAAATTATTGCCATATAACTTTATGATGATTGGTCGGTGTTGTTTTTATTTATATTTTTTGGGGTAGCAATTGCTTCAAATCACTGTACAAACGGTTCCTTTGCGGTTGTTGCTGTTTTATCCACTATATAATTGTGTTACTTAACAGTGAATAAGAATATGATCACTCTAAAAATAATAATAATATGATTTGCTTGGGTGGGTGGGGCAATGCTTAATGGTGCGAGTGATCATTACATTATCAATTATACACCATATTACATACCTACTAGAATCAACTATTGAACTTTTTTTATTCTAAAAATGAGTGTTTCTTGTCAACAATCCAAGTTTGTTAGGCCATCTCCAGTCATAGGGCTAAATGTAGTCCATGACTAAAATTTAGCCCTCCAAAATATTAATTTTTTAAAGAATAGTGCAGGGCTAAATTTTTCCATCTCCAGCCATGCATGGCTATATTTTAGGGTCCTTCATATTTTATTATTTTGAGAAAAACTACAGTACAACACTCATACATTCCACAACTCCACAATTATATATTGTTTAATTTAATTAAACTAGTATTTGGAGACAATATTCCACATATGACACGTATACGTTGATAAGAACAAAATTTCTAATAAGATTTTGTGTCCACGTGGCAATGGTCTCCAACGGTCATGACCAAGAGTTTTTTATATATTTTTTTTAACAACACTTGAAAACATTTATTAAAATTGACCACATTTAAACCATTTTTTAAACAACACTTGAAAACACCACATTTATTAAAATTTAAAAAAAAAAAGAAAAAAAGGAAAAAAAAAAAAAAGAGGAGAGAATGGGTTTCAATGGTCTGATTCATGACCAATAATATTTTATACTTTTCTCTTCAACAACACGAATTGAAATAGAGGCTGTTAAAAATATATATATCCAGCTATGACATCAACTTGCTTTACTGTTGGCTTTTAAAAAGCAAATGCATGGGCCCACAAAATTTTGGCATAGACTAAAGGTGGACTATATGTGGCCCGGTTGGAGGGCTAAAGGGCAAAATGTGGCCCTCCAAATTTGGCCAAAATTTTATTTAGCTAATGGCTGGAGATGAGTTTTGCATTATTTTATGGCTATATTTGAGATATAGCCCATGACTGAAGATGGCCTTATGTATTAGCTACGGGTTGAAAAGCCACTTGGTGGTAATGAGGATTTTTTATTAGATATTTATAAAAATACCCAATCCTAGACATGTATTTATAAAAATACCCAAGCACTATTTAAACATAGAAACATACCCAAAATGGGTTTTGGGTATTTGTGTAATGATGGGTTTTGGGTATGTTTATAAATGGGTTTTGAGTGTGTGTAATGATGAGTTTTGGGTATGTTTATAAAGTGTTTTGGGTGTTGGGTATTTTTATAATTTCAGCCCCCATTTTGGGTATTTTAGTGAAACTCCCATTTTTTATTATATATATTTATATACAAATAATAGTATTTACTACTTTAAATTAATATAATTCACGGAAATGAGAATTCGAACTTAAATGCAAGGGGGCGGGCTCACTGTCCTAATAAACTAGCTAAACCACCGTTACATAATTATATTTTTTGCTGAATTGATGGTTTTAACTTTAACCACCATAATTTTTATTTTCATTAATTAATTAACCACCATAATGTTTTAGAGCTTTGAACAAGTGAGAATTTTCAAATATTTTTTTTTTTATTTTTTAAATTGAATTTTCAAACGTAGTGGTTTCTTTACCAGTAAAATACTAAATTTTCTATAAATGCATGTATCAATCAAAGGTAACAAAAGCATATTTACACGCATACAACTCTTTTTATGGAAGTTGGAATTCTATTCGATTCCTACGCTCTATTTTTCCACCATTTAATTATACCAGAAAAATACCAAATTATACATATCATATCACAGTGTATAATATATTGGTTCCTTTCCTCACTTACGTAGTCCACTTGGTGCACAAACATAATGTTCAGATTTTCAGAATAAATTCCCTAATTAACATATTCCTTGCATCGTCAGACTGATGTCAATCCAACTAAATTTTTTTACATTTAACAAAAATAACACTGTTTTGCTATCTCCGACCAATAACATAATGACACGTGAAAAAATTATCTTACGTATCATTGTGTTATTGATCGAAAATAGGAAAAAGGCTCGGATAGAAAAATGCAAAACAAATTAATTCAGCAAAAAAGAGATTGTAGCAAGATTATTTCAACCAGAAATTACTGTACATAACCTCAGGTAGCCGTGCCGTGGCTTACATCCAATTAACCAACATTTTAATTTTCTCTCTCTCTCTCCACTTTTTTTTTTTTTTTTTTCTTAATTCAAATTAGCTCTTGTTTGGAAGAACAATGGCCAGAGACTCCTGGTGACGAAACTTCAACTGCTTCTCGATGAAAGCTTCTATGGTGCGCTGAAACTCCTCGTTACTCAGATTGTCCTCCTCCTCCATATTTTCCGGCGGATAATCCTCGCCGGCCCTCATGATATTCCGGCCAATCTCGGTCTCCGATCGCCGTAGCTTCGCCGTTTTCGGCTCTCTCTCGAACTTCTCCGACCTCGTCCTCCGAATAATCTTCGGAAACTCCGATTCCGAGTCCGAGGTCGAGTCAGTGTCCGCTTTCGGATCGGCCGAGTTCACCTCGGAAACGATCTGCTTGTCCTGGTACACAACCTCCTCCTCCTCCTTCACGCCCGAAATGACGTCGTCTCCAAACTGAGACTTCGAACTGCTGCCGCTGCCGCCACCGCCGTTTTCTATGAGCTCCTCGTAGAGCTTGGCTTCGACGGCGTCGTCGTGGTTATGAGCCGGGGCGACGTGGCGGGACTTGAGGACGAGAGATGCGATGATGACGTGGCAGAGGAAGAAGACGAAGAGGGGGCTCGAAACGACGCCGGAGAGGAGGCGGAAGTAGTCGCGCGAGAGAGTGAGGGCGAAGGGGAGACGAGAGAAGGTCCATGAGACGAAGACAACGCCGGCGCCGAGCTCGGCGAAGCGAAAGAGTTTGGCAACGCTCCGGAGGCGATTGTACCTTCGCATCGCGCTCGCTTTCTCTGCTTTCACGTCGTCGAAATCCCACGCCTTCATTTCCGCAGAGAGATAGAGAAACGAAAGCGATCGGCGGATGCTGAAGGTGCAATTAATTAGTTATTAACGGTGAGAGAAAATTGAAATTTTTTATTATGGCATTGGGGTTGATTGATTTTCCGGCAAAGTTTAGAGGGAAAGGAAAAAAAAACTTAGGGGGGGAAAGTTTGCAGAGGAAATGAAATGGAGGAAGAATTGAAAGAAGTGAAGCACTTGTCACTTTGTCATGCCTTTTATAGACTCTCCCAAAAATCCTTTTGCTTTTATTTAATGGTTGTTTTTTCCTTATATGTTTTTTCATTACAATAAAAGATTAAATATAGAAAAATATAAATTTAAAAAAATGGTGCTCCAATAATACTTACCTATCTTACTCTCACTATACAACAAATTTGAGGAGAGAGAAATTGCTATAGTGACTACTTTATATTTTATATTTTATGGAGGGAGAAATATATATAGCAAGAAATTTTTATTATTTAAAATATAGTTGAGCATTTTTTTGCTTACCACTTTATACAATATATGAATAACATCGTTCCATAAATACAAAGTAAAAAGTTAATACAAAGTATATGGTTATGCATATAGATACGTGTCAAGAATTAAAAAGAATGGTGAGAATTAATACACCTTAAGTTAAAATGATGAGCAAAAATATTTCCTAAAATATAGAGCATGAACTAGCTAAAACAACTTTCTAGAGATCATATCTTTGCGTGATCGGGTTTATCTTTTCAAATCATTTTTCCAACTATGTTTTGGTTTTGCTTAAAGTTGTTAGACATGGTTACTTCCTAAGGTGTTAGTACCATATTCGTACAAATCCTTTAATATAATCATATTAATTCGAGATTCAAGTTCAACAAAACTCATGATTTAAATTCATCTTAGACTCGTACCATCCTTAAATCGATACTTGACTATATATAAATTACGGTAACGTAAACCCAAACCTAAAATCGATATTTTAACTCAAACACAAACCTAAGTATTTTTTTGTAACTCGATGTTTCTTTCTTTTTTTTATCTCCATGCATAAACACAGGCCTAAGTTTCTTAAGCATCATATTGCGGTTTGGGGGTGTAATGAGTAAAAAATGTGTGAATTTTTTTTCTGAAACGATGACAAGATGTGGTCTTTATGTCACGTGCGGTGCTCTGTTTCAATAGAGGATTCAGTCCCTGCGCGCCTCGTGGGCTCTGGCTGTTGGTTCGACCCAACATATTCCTCATGTGCTGCGGTGTGTACCAATTCAAATTCAACTGTACATACCCCTCTCTATACTTTCACTTGCTTGGTCTAAATCATCGTTTACCTTTCTTTTCTTTTACTTGCTTCCCCCACGACTTGGTCCAAACCTTCTCAGCAATTCTTCCTTCCATTTTTTTTCTAATTGTTTCCCGTTTTTCAATTTAAAACACATGATAATGAATCAAATAGAAGAATAGCGTCATCAGTCCGAGAAATTCTTTGATCCGGCAGACAGATTATCGCATCCTTCTACCGAAACATTTATACAATATAGCTCCTCAATTTTAAAGAGCCAAGGCTTTTTTCATCATATAAGTAGGGTTTCCAAAAAAGATATATTAGGGATAGGGGACAAAACTACTTTATGTGCACAAACTACGGTGCATACTGCCTCAGTGAATCAAGTTCGTACACAGTGCATGGCAGGGCTATGCGTGCATTAAAATGTTATCACCTGAAACTCATTGTACGTCCATTTAATTAAATTTTAATTTTTTTTTCCAGCGTGTAAGTAATAATCCATCTAGCCCAGAAACAAACAGAAAAAATAAAAATATATATATATATCTACATATATATTTTTACTTTGAATTTTCTTCTCTTTTTCAGGAAAATTTAGTCAGGAAAGGAAACGATCTCTGATGATCAGCTGCTGGTCCTTTCTTACTGAGATTGCAGAGAGTGCAGAGAGCTAGATAGGGTGCTTTGACAGACACGCGACCTAAATTTATTTCCCGAGACAAATTTAATTCAGAAATCAGCTCAATCAGAGGGCTGGTCATTGGGCAACCTGCTAGTCAAACAATTAATGAATCTACAAATATAAATTGAACAATATTTGAAAAATAAAAATCAAATCAAATTTTGAAATGAAATAATTTCTATTGAGTTTGGTTGACTGGGTTGAGTTTCTTCTTTCTTGCATGGGATCATTTGGAATGGATAGGGGTTCATGGGCACTCCAATGAATTAATGGGTGAATTGATCAAATATTATATATTATATTGAAAATTAGACTGTCTAGGATAACATTATTTTGCTATTCCCGACCAATAATGTTATGCCACGTAAAAGTGTTATCACTCATATCATAACGTTATTGTCCAGAAATAGCAAAATAATTTCATGAAAGTCTTTCTTACTAGGGTTACATATATTATGAATGCAGTTCAGTCCTCAGTCTTCTCTTTTGTCC
Organism: Prunus avium; assembly: GCF_965620075.1. Lineage (NCBI taxonomy): Eukaryota > Viridiplantae > Streptophyta > Magnoliopsida > Rosales > Rosaceae > Prunus > Prunus avium. The sequence continues at coordinate 32,807,589 of NC_142290.1, read as the reverse complement.
TTGAAGCTTTCTTTTACTTTGTGCAGATTGAAAATAAGAAGCCAGTTTTATTGACAGAGTGATGGACGCCTGCTTCCAGTCCAGTCCAGTCCAGTTCAGCCTCTAGCTTAACCATCTCCTTCACCACGCCGTTTAACCTGCTTCCTACACGTGGCAATGCCCCACACAAAACACTCACCACCCAGTCCAGTCCACGACATTAAAGCTAGCTTTTAGAGCTAGTCTCCTACCACGCATGTTTCACTTTTTGACTCTCTTAGTTTTCACATGTTATGGGTTTGACTGATACTGATGTTATAACATATTTTGGCTCCGTCTCAGTCGACAGTTCACTTATATTATAACACGCATACAATAATTAATATACACATATTATAATTTGAATGAATTTGTAAGCATTTCACGTAACATTATATAATTCATCATTATACTAATTTTTTATACTTAACTTCCCATTCAAGTTGTGCAGAAAAAAAGATCTCGGGCTTGTTCCTTACGATTTAGAATTCAATAACATTTTCTAGATGATCAAAGAGTCTGCAAATTATCCATCACCAGCAAAAGAAAACAATTTAAATGACATGGGCTCCATTTGTTCCATGAATTCTGCAATTTGTCTTTGTCCTGCTCTACTATTATTATTACTCTTGGATTGATCCTTGAGGCCACATATCTAATATTATCCATAAAGCATTTGGATGGAGTAAACAAAAGCAGATAAAGGAGCTTTTAGTGGTGGAAAATTTGCTTCTCCGGAATCTGCATGCAGTCAGTGTCAGTGAGAGAGTTCCATTGTTGGCAGAGTTTGCAACATAATTATTTTGAAAGTGATTTTGATATCAAAGCCGAAGCTTTTTGTTGATGATAATGGGACTTTCTTGGCTGTAAAGACTAAGAGAATATATGTAAAGGCTGCTACAGAGAGTTCCTTTACCTTTCAGTTTAAGTCTTGTATTCAATTTTAGTTTGGCTTTATTGTGTGTGGATGATGTGGTCTTAGTAAGCTCCACACAAATGTGACATATATTTGACCCCTTTTTTCTGTTTTATAAAGAGGAACGACTAATCTTTTGAAAGTGTTGTGTGCTTAATCTTTAAAATCAAGTCCACCGTCACATATTAACTAACTCTTAGGGTTAATTTGGGATTACTGTCACTTTAAAAAAAAAAGTTGTTTATGATGTGCTTTGAAAATAATTAGCTGTACAGTAAAGCAGCTCCATATTTGGTAAACAATTTTTTTAAAGTGTTGTTAGTACAAAAGGCAGTGTCAATACCATTTGGTAAATTTTAATATAAAACTATTGTAACTGTGAATAATGAATCAAATAGACATGATGTTGAAAGTGTTATGCCCTAATATGTGGTGGTGGTGAGAGATGGAAGTGACGATGGTGGTGGTGATGAAGGTGGATGTGGTGGTGGTGGTGGTGGGGATGATGATTGTGGAGGTGGAGGTCGTGGTTGTGATATTGGTGGTGGTGGGGATAACGGTTGTGAAGGTGGAGATGGAGGTGGTAGTGGTGGAGGTTGAGGTGGTGGTGGGACTAGTGTGGCAGTAAAGTGAAACAGGTTTTTGGTGGAAAAAAAAAACGGGGCCTAAGCCCAACAATATATTTTTTTGTTAATGTTAGAAGATGTTTCAAATTCGAATATCTCATGTCCCGTTAATTAATATATTTAAAAAAAGCGTTGTCATCTAGAAAAGAGACCTACATGGGCTTGTTCTTCATTTTTCCCTTGACAGTCCAAAATTATCCATATGAATTATGAACACTAATATATTAACAGAGTCATTCTATAGTGAGGGTGCCATATATGGACTATAGATGTGGACCTTCATATTAACAATAGTCAGATTTCATTCACCTGTTCATGGGCCTCACTGTTCTTCTGGTTTTTACTTTTGTCACTTCGCTGCTGTTCTGGTTATGTTGATCGCTCAGCCCATAGAAAAATACAAATTCCCACGCATGTTTCTAAACTTAAAGCCCACAACTCTCTCCAGCTCCAGTACCAGCCAAAGTTAAGCCCACTTCATGAAATAAAATTCAGGCTTGGCCTCTGAAAGTGTTAATGTAATTTTGTTTTAAACATAGATTTAGATGAAATAGGTGAGAGAAAGGAAGGGATGACTGAAATTAGAGGAAGTGATGAGAGAGAGGTGGAAGAAATGGATATGAAAACCTACATATAATATGAAAATTAAAACTTTCCGTTTAGTAATAATAATATGTCTCTTCATAACATTGAAAGAGGTTCTTATTTTGAATTCCTCATATTTCATGAATATAATTAAGAAAAAAAAACCAATCTTAAGTTATTTTCATCATTCTTCTTGATGACTGTGGGGTATTGCCAATTTGCCATTGTCATGAATATAAAACGATTGTGGGAAGGGAACTATTGGCATAATGAAAATGAACTGACAAAGATGGACTTACAAGAATATTGCAAAGCCTTAGCAGTCAACTATTCTCTTCCATTTTTCTGTAACTTAATAATAATAGTACCCAATTCAACTAGAAGAAAGAAGATCCCAAAATTGAATCAAACTCAGACTGTCAATTGAAAACAAACACTTGAGAATGGACCACAAAATCTCAAGACTCCAGAACCCTTCTTTATGTTTCTTCGAGACTCCAAATTCCTCTTTATCTTACTTTTTCAAGAGTCCTATTTATTTAGATAAATGATATTAAAAGAGGGAGGATCAAATTTAAGATTACATTTCTCATATTAATGTGAATTAATTGAATATGATATTTATTCAAATCAAGTTGAAAAAGGAAAAAAAAAAAAACAAAGTATCGCATTCAAAATACATATATCGTTCTTATATTTACGTGAAAGTGGAGCTTGATACCAATTCAAATTAAGTTGAAAGAAGTCACGTTTGTTTGCTCGAGTCTGTAAACTTTCACAATTTTAATAAAAATTTACTACTTCCTCTAAAAAAAAAAAAAATTTGAAAGAAGTAACACTCAACCAAAAAAAAAACTAGGTTAAAGTCATTTTCCTTTTTAGTGTGGATAAAAGTTCTTAAAAGAAATAAACGTTTGGTTGAACTTTTTTTTTTGGGGTCAAATCTTGAAATTATTGTTTAATAATAAGCGTGATATTTATCGTAATCAGAACGTGGTGTGACGATGACACCGCACACAAGAATTTGATTACCTTTTTGGAATTTTTCCAGAAATGTTGCTAGGGAGAAATATGTAACCCCGGTCCTTGTTTGGATTTTTCTCAGTAAAATAACGCAATTGATGCGCCACTCATTTCCTATTTCTTCCATCCAATCCAAAATAGACATAAAACTTTGGAAATTGCTGCCGATGGGTTTCAGTCTTACACTCCATCCCAGTTGAATAAAACATGTCATCAGCAGCAGCCACCAATTTCCACCAGCCAAACCTCGAACTCTTTCCCTGCCGATCTTGCACGCTCAAATCTCTGAAACCCATTTCTTCTCTACGATTTCCCACTTCAAAATTTGTTTTCTCTGGTGGGTTATTATTAGTCCCCAAGAAAGGTGTTTCTGGGAGGAGGAGGAGCAGAGCCATGGGCCCCAACTCCATGGTTGAGCTGAGAAAGATGCTACCTTTTAGGAACCCTGATGATGATGATGACGAAGAAGGCGTTGGAGTGCTTCAACGCGATGATTCTGTTGATGGGCCTTCAGAATTGAGTCCTTTGATTGTGGATAAAGGGTGGGAATCTACACTCAATCGACTGGTTGGTAATTTCTAATTTCCTCTTAGTTTTACAGGGTTTGTTTCATTTCAAAGCTCTCTATGATGAGAGTTCTGGGTTTCCAATCCAATCATTCTGCCTGTTTTGTGTTTTATCAACATTCTGATTTTTCTTTTTATTTGTTCTTTTTTTAGTATTTGTTCTTATGATATTAGTGGCTGGTTTCTGTTGGATATAGAGCAAGTGGATTATATCTGCCGTTTTTGCTGTTGTGATTCTATGGAGGCATGATGCTGAAGCCATGTGGGCTGCTATGGGGTCTGTTGCAAATACCATTCTATCTGGGGCACTCAAAAAGATACTAAACCAGGAGAGACCTGTTCCCTCATTGAGATCTGAGCCTGGAATGCCTTCTTCCCATGCACAATCTATCTTCTACATTGTTTTGTTCACAATTTGGTCAGGTAATCTCTCTTAATTCCTCTTGAGTTTAAGAGCACTTCTGAAATGAAATTGGTTTGGAGAGATTTAAGGTATGCTTGAAACTTAAAATATGCTGATTGGTGTAAACTACTATAATCAAGTTGATGTAGAGTGTTTGCTTGATGTACATTGTTGGTCCATTCCCTAATATGCAGCAATGTTAATGGGGAGAATACTAAGACTGAACTTTTAAATTTTCAAATTGTAGTCACAGAAATATTTGAGAGAAAATAGACACTTTTTATGGGCATCACATTAGTCTACCATGCTGTATGTAGAAGAGTATCATCTTTAGCTCATTTTCTGCTATGACTTCGTCTCAGTTTTGATACCGTGAAAGGTTTTGAAAATGAATAAAATTATTCCCATAATTCAACGAGAACAAATGGCATGCTGCTTTCTTGTTGGTCCTAATGAGAATTGGCACGTAGATTTCTTGTTTGTATTAGTAAAATATGAATTTGTTACCTCTATTTTCTCATCTAATTCTGTTGCCTGTGTGCTATATTGCAGTTGTGGAATGGCTAGGGATAAATGAGATTACCTTGACCATCGGTGCTTTTGCCTTAGCAACTGGGATATATCTTGTAAGTATTCATACTCAATCTTGCTCTGCTTTCAGTTAAATGATGCTTTGAAGCTTGGCTTACATATTTGAGTGTTCAAACTGCTTTAGTTGATTTGAAGAAAACAGAACTGAAAGGATATATTGCTTATGCATATCTTTGTGATTTGTCTTTGCAGTCATGGTTACGAGTCTCGCAAAACCTTCATACACTCAGCCAAGTGGTTGTGGGTGCTACATTTGGAACCATTTTCTCCATTCTTTGGTTGTTGTTATGGAATGCTTTTGTGCATAAAGCATTTATTTCCTCTTTATGGGTTCGAATAGTTATAGCTTTGGGGGCTGCTGGGTTTTGCCTAGGATTTGTTGTATACGTAATTCGTCATTGGCTCAGGGATGAACGGTGAACTCCGAAAACTGATAGATAATAATGGTAAGATGCATTTCTTTTTTCAGTTCTAATCACAAATTGATCTCCTCAAATGCTTCTCAATTTCACTTTTCTGTTCAATGTCATTCAGAGAAGTAGAAATGTATACAAATTCACTATTCGGTACCGAAATCAATATGCATGGTATTGAGCATGTTCCAACTATACAGTTACAAATGTTATAAATTGCCCAAAAATAAGTAAAAAATATTTACAGCAAAATAAGAAAAAGAAGATTGCATTTAGATGAGTGACAGAAGATGCAAAACTCAAGCAAACAGTTATTTCATGAATATAACTTATAAATTGGTCCTCTGGTGGTGAAAAAGTCCAAAACCTTCCACACAAGCGTGTGCATTTTCTTGGAAGAGACCAGTTCATAAATTTCCATGTCTTCAGTAATGCTTGACCTTTCAATGTGACTCTGGATTCAGATTTGCATGTCTTCAGTAATGCTTATCCTTGAGCCACGGCCATGTCTTAAGAGGATCTCCACATAACTAGATGCATCTTAAACAAAGCTTCGTTTCACATCCTTGGTCGAGTATAAACTTATGGACGAAAAACTGGACTTTTTGCTTGTAATTTATGTATTGAATTTGAAGCTTCTCCTCAGAACTTTTCATCTGCAACTCTCAGATTTAGCTTCATCAAATTGGAGAAATAAACTTTTTAACTTCCAATCGACTAAATGCTAACCTTCAACATCAATTAATGAAGACCTCATTTCCTGAATAGTGCCTTCTGTCTTTGAAGCTAGTAATTCCAACACACTGTATATATCATCACCTTGTGGATGAGACCTATCTCCAGCAACAAATGCAGAAATCCGATCCTTGACCTTTATCCATGACCATCCTGGCTCCTTAACTACCCCCTTTGATCTCATCATTTTCCTTACATCTGCTGCTTCCCTCCACTTGCCTTTGGCAGCAAACATATTTGCCAGGGTTATATGAGTCCCTGCACAATTTGGGTCTAATTTAAGAATCTCCTCTGCAGCACGTTTTCCACAGTCAACATCACCATGGAGCCTACATGCTCTAAGCAGAGTAGACCAAACAACATCATCCTGGTGAAAGGGCATACTTTTGATCATATGTTCTGCCTCACTTAACCGTCCAGCTCGACAGAGGAGATCAATCATGCAGCCATAGTGTTCTTTTGAAGGATTAATCCTAAAGTTAGTTCTCATCGAATTGAAGTAGTGGAAACCAAGATCAACCAATCCAGCATGGCAACAAGCAGCAAGAACACCAATGAAGGTGACCGAGTCTGGTTTCAGACCAGCACTAGGAATCTTCTCAAACAGATCAATGGCTTCTTGGTAGTACCCATGTTCAGCATATCCATTAATCATGGCTGTCCATGAAATAATATCATCATGTTCTGTCACATCAAAGATTTTTGCAGCTTCTTTTATACTTCCACATTTCGAATACATATTGACTAGAGCACTTTGTACCATAGATGTACACTCTAGACCAACAGACAGGACATGAGCATGCAATTGCTTCCCTTGCTCAAGCATTGCCATGCTTCCACAAACACTCAATACACTAGCAAGAGGAAACTCATTTGGTTTTGGTCCTTCCCTTCTCATCCATGACAAATACTGGAAAGCTTCTTCTCCATAACCTCCTTGAGAATACCCTGCAATTACAGTGCTCCATGAAACAATATCTTTTATGCCCATCTCGTTAAACACGTTAGAAGCTGAATTCAAACGACCACATTTGGAATACATGGTTACAATGGAGTTTCCTACTGACAAAAAAGAGATAAGACCCATGTGTAAAGCGCTGGCATGTAATTGTTCACCCCATTCAACTCTAGCTAGATTGGCACATCCAGAGATAACGGCTGCAAAAGTGTATTCATTAGGACTCACGCCGGATTCCTGCATTCTTATAAATGCTTTGATTGCAAGGTCCTCTTGACCTGTCCAAACATATGTTGTAATGATTGATGTCCATGAAACAACATCCTGGGTCCTCATCTTTGCAAACAACTGCAACCCATAGTCTAATTTGCCACATTTATTGTACATGGTAGCAAGAGAGTTGGCTACAAATGAGTTCTCATCAAACCCTTTCTTCATTGTTTGTGTGTGAACCGCTCTGCCATAATTCAAAGCACCCAAATCAGCACATGCCTTCAATGCGATAGCAAACGCATATGCATCATACTGCACTTTTGACCTCCACATTTCAGAAAAATACTCCAAACCCTCCACATTGTAACCGGCACGAACAAGCCCGGTTATAATGGTAGTCCAAGATACCACATTTCTTATCGGCATTTGGTCAAAGACTCTACATCCTTGCTCAATCTTACCAATCTTCATATACAAGTCAAGAAGAGCACTGCCCACAAAGACTGAATTCACAAAACCCGATTTTATCGAATACACATGAACTAGTTCCCCATAAGACAAGTTCAAACTAAGTCCACAAGCCTTGAGTGCAACACTAAGAACAAAGGGGTCCATGCAGAGTCCAGGCTGAACCCACATGTTTGAGAACAAAGCCAACGCTTCGGAGGCATCAGAGGCACCAACATAACCTGAAATCATATTGGTCCAGGAAATCTCATCTCTTTGAGGCATTTTATCGAACATTTTCCGAGCCTCTCCCACATTACCGACTTTAACTAGCTGCTTCAGTTGAGCGTTTAGTTCAAGCATATCTACATGACTACCCAAATGGGTATTCTGCCCTAGCTGGTCTGGTTCTCCCTCGGAAACCAGAAGGTTTCTACATTCTTTGTGAGCAAAGGCCGAAGCTGTAAATATTCCTCGAATATGAGGTCGAATTGATAAAATCATGTTCTATATTTTTGCTGCACATAAGACCAATGCTCTGTTATTTGAGCGACCATGCGAAACATTTGGCGCCCAAGTTTTAGAAGTGCGAATGTTTTCTTTTTTGCGGTTATTTTGCCCACTGGTTTTGAAGCCCACAAACTGTGGGCTAGCCCAATCTCAGTGCCTATAAAGTTGAATTGATAGAAGCCTTATTTGTTTGTTTTTTTTTTGTTGCTATAATGGTATGCTGGTTACTGTTGATGAAACTAACCATGTTGATCGTTTTGTGGTTTAATTGCCTTAAATGGAAGCCACATCAAGTGAGTCAGAAGAAATGACTCGTTACGAGTAAGGAGGTTAAGTATTTTTCAGAAGTATAATCATCGGAGATGAAAATCTTGCATTAGTGATCTTAGATTTCTCCGCCAATTGCCAATTCATTTTGGATTGAATGCTCATATTTTAATATGGTATTGAAGCATGCTATTCACGTCACCCAATAATATATATTACTCATGCATTTGGCTTGAGTGACGCCGCACATGAAGAGGTTTTGTGATGCTCACATTTTACTATACTTACTCATATCTGCCAATTTGATTTTACAAACTAGTCTACCGCTTATGATATAAGTTCTCCAATCCTTTAGCTTTGTGATTTTATCGCACAAAGAGCAAGTACCCCAAGAATAAGTTATCTGTTTCATTTTGCAGCAACATTACAAGATTGATAGAAAGAAATAAACAAGTTTGACTTTATAAATCAGAAAACTCTGCCTAAACGACTCAGTTCACACTTCATAACATAAATATATGCAGGGGAAAGAAAAGCACAATACTAGGTGACACAAGTTTCCCTCCTGGACGAAAAAAACATTCGTCTGAATCATCTCTAAGAGGTAAAACCATACAGCAACCTCACAAGGTAATGCATTCGATCAATTTCCTATACGCTTGCCTTTGTTTCTAGCCAGCCATTCAGCCCTTCTAATGGCCCTTGCCCTTTTCCACATCTGAGCATTTCTTATCCTGGCAAAAATCTTCCTGATCTGATAGAGCTTGTGAGATTGTTGAGCAATTACATTTGCAGTTGAGGGACTCTGGCTCAGAACTATATCGTACCCATCACCGAACGAGTCCATGCCTTCAGTGAGAAGTTGCCAGAATAGGCCCCCAGCAGCTGCTCCTCCTCTTCTTGCTGAAGAGTATATCTTGGAATACACAGTGTTGAAGAGCAAGTCTCTTTGGTAGGTGTTGAAACTAGGATCTTTCCAAGATTTCCCAAATTCTGTGATGAACACCGGCTTTCGAAGAATGTATTGTGCATCTTGGATGTGGGTGTCGAGCCAGTTGTTCAAGAAAGAGAGCTGATTTTGATCATTTGAGCTAGACAACCTGCTCATGCAACACATGGTAAAAAGACACCAGTCAGGAAGTTGAACTAAGGAAAGCTATGTTATAATTGACAACATTGAGCCTTATGAAATTAAGTACTAGTTATATGCATTTGAAAATGGACATTAGAGAGTGTTTTAACCTGCACTAGGTCTTTTTACTTATATATACTCTTTTATGGGTGATGAAAGTTGAAGAGATCCTGCAAGTAGCATATTTACCATTGATCAGGATAAGAGTGAACTGTTGCAAAATCGATGCCGGGAATCCGATTGTTTGCAATAAAGTCTGTTCCTATATTGAAACCAGGGTTGAGTCTCATCCTCTGAGGTATTGCTTGTCCATAAAATCCTTCTAGACCAGCTTCCAGCAAGTGGTTTCTGTCTATTGATTTCACATGAGAAGCCATTTCCATTATCCAAGCCTGTTATGAACACCAATTAGTAAAAATTTGGCATGAAAAGAGTGCAAAATAAAGAATAGCCATCCTAAAAGAGCAATGCATAACAGATTTATAAAAAAAAAAAAGGAAGCTGCAATTAGTAATTAGTTAGCTCTATACATCAAGATTTTGCCATCTGTACCATTTATTCATAGACTGCTGTTGGTTAAGGCAGAGAACTAGCCTTGTTACTTTCCTAGGAAACTTGGTTTAGTAACAGATTAAACTAAAAAAGAAAGCAAATTGAAGATTCTTAAAAATTTCCCTGATATTGAATATTGATATGCAGGATGAAATTAGATAAAGAGCTTGTTTTTAACCTGAACAGTCCTTCCTGAAGGATCTGATGTGCATCTAGGCTCATTGATAAGCTCCCAGGCCATAATTGTTGGGTCATCTTTGTAATGAACTCTAGTATAGCTGTTATATCTGTTAAGAACAGTCTGCAAAAAAGTTTATTCAAATTAGAATTGAAAAGAAAAGGCTCATCATAGACTGTTATTCCTCCACAGAAATCATTTCCAGACCAAAATGAATAAATAAACATACTAAAATCCGATAAGAATCATATAATATGCACTTTCACTTACAGTTACATGGTTCTTGTAGTAACCCTTAACAACAGGGTTTCTATAGAAATCATCATCAGATGTCAGGTAATGCCCCTGACTTCTTGCCCAGTTCACATACTGCTTCCTTCCACCAAAGCTCTCATAGTTGTTCACCAAGCTTAATATCAGCTTAATCCCATACCTTCTGGCCTCAGCTATAACAAAATCCAACCCCTTCAAACCAACACAAAACAAAATAAGAATTGAAAAAAGGGTTCTAAAATCACCATCAGTGCAATATTTAAAGATCTAAAAAAACAAACAAACAATTAAGCATAGTGTGAGAGGAACCTTGAACATTTGCTCATTGTAGGAGCCAGGGGAGTATTGAAGAGGCCTGTAACCTCCATCACTGAAAGCCCAAGTTCTAGCCACTGTGAGCCCATGGCTAGTTGCTTCACGAAAAACAGATGAAACTTTGTACCTCTGAGATGGGTCAGAAGCCACATACATCAACCAGTAGCCATTGAAGCCGTTTGCATAGTATGGGCTACCATTCAAAAGAAAATGCACTCCCCTGGTTCTGATGAAGCCATCACCTGCTTCAACATGGATGGGAAAACCTTGTTGGTGGATCAGAATAGCTAAAAAAAGAGCCAAAGCTAGATGCTTCATCTCTCTTAATGTGGAGCACCGAATCCTTAGCTAAAGGAAGTTGGATAAAGCCTGAAGATGAGAATTGTCTTCTTACAACTACAAATAAATAAAGAAAAATAAAACAGTAGTCGACACAAGAGAGAAACTGCCAATAACTAGTGCCCCTTTGAGCTGAACAATCCCGAAAATGAAACTACCTGTGCCCTGATGGTAAATTTCTTAACCCAAATTTACTCTATGCACAGCAAATAAACTTGCCTATCTCACGTTTCACATACCTTTCTCTCGTCTCTTTCATCACGTGAGAGATAAAGAGAAAAGGAGTATAAAACATGTTACATGGAAGTTTTACTCCTACGCACAAGCCTTAGCTTTAATGCAACATTGCAGGGCACAAACCATTTAAATTTTGGTCCTACTCATTCCCTCAGCTACCTGTTCCTAGCTGCAAGATCATGGTGTGATCCTAAAAACTGATTTGCTAGACCCCTTGATGTACTATGCTATTTAGTGCCCTGTCATAATTAACGAGAAACCAAGTTCTTACCTTTTTATGACCATGGAACTGCATGCCCAACATGTGGGGTTCCTTGGAAAAGAAAGAAAAAGTACTCAAATCAGTTTAACAGAGCAATGATGTTCCCACTTTCTCCTTTAGGTTAATTTTACCTAACAAGCTCATCCTCTACAGTACTTGTTTCATAGTAGTTGTGTTGCAAGTTTCAATCTTTTTTATGCACTAAATTTGTGGGATCAAATTCTAATGCTGGAAAAGAATGAAAAGCACTAAAGCTTGTTTCCCTTTTCGTTTAACTCTTTGTCCATGGCTAAATTTCCGATCCTCAGATGAGTGGCCATGATCTTGTAAACCCCGTGAGCCCTACATCATCAATTGCGTAGAACAGAACAAAAATGGTAGTTTTGGCTGTTGGGGTACTAATTCCTTCTTCAATATTCCATTTTTTAACTTTTAATGTGTCTATCTAATCCAACCATACGCATTAACATTGTTGATGTTGCATTTTTAGTCCATGTGAGGAGAAGAGAAGCATCTAATACCCTTTTACATGGTCCTACTCTCTTTTTGGTGTTTCTGGGATGCCACATTTTTTTTTTGGGTAAGTCTTTTCACTCAGCATTTACTCTTTATCTTCTGACCGACATTGAATTGGCAACATATGCGGATCTTGACATGGTGGTGACATGTGGCATGCCAAATCCGTGGCTGGCCATGCACTGAAAGTGATGAGGCCTGTCATCATGCAACCATTTGAAGCATCCCATGTTCTAGAGAAGAACTTATATGAACCGACAGTGACTAACACTACAGTGGTATCCTTAATATAGGAGAAAAACTTGGTTGCAATGGGAATAATACTATTTTTCTATTCCAGCCAATAATGTTATGCCACGTGAAAAACTTATCACACATGTCGTAGCATTATTGGCCGGAAATAGCAAAATAATGTTATCTCCATTTCACGCAAATGTTTCTCCTATTTTAGGTAAGTTTTTTCCATGTTCTGGGCCATTCTGCGTGTGTTTGCTCATTGCAGTAAGCACAATACTAACATGCGCATATGGAGGTAAGCTTCACAAAGCCTGGGCTGAACAAGATCAGATTCCAAAACTAGGCTTAAAGCTTTCTGATGGGCTGCCAATGAAAACTGAAACTTGCCACTGGGCTCTCCTACTCGCATCATAAATCCATAGAATTGCTCAAGGCCCAAGGCTCTTTGAGAGAGAGAGAGAGAGAGAGAGTTCTGCAAATAACTAAACCTTTTTTTGGGGGGCTAATAAGTAACAAAATCTTGGCCTTGGGAAAATGCCATGCCATGCTTACAGGAATGCTTGAAACTATCTTCCCAGTGAGATTACTACTACACCTTACTCCAGCCAACAAAAAGAAATGGGAGGCATACATGCTAATCAACAACATCAAAACCATTTCAGAGATGACATACAATCATGGAACTTAAATGATACGGCAATCCTCACTTGTGTTCTCCACTGGCCGACATCATAATGCTTGAATTTGACCTCCATAGCCATAATTCTTCAAAAGCACTTCATCTTGCCGCCAGTTCTCTTTAACCTTCACTTCAACCTGTTCAAAGCGTGAGTTATTTTATAAATTTTCTATATAGGACACAAAACCCAGTAAAAGTGTGTGAAGATAATGCAGCAGCTGAACAAGCCATAATGACAGAATGCACAGAGTGCAGGACAAAGCCCAATTAAACGAAATTTAACGTAGTTTATGCAGAAAGATTCCCAAAGATTGTCATGGTATAGCTTGGCACCTCCAGAAAAACTTTCTTCTGTAAAAAATTTTCTATGTCAAGTCGTGCAGCTGTTGCAAGTAGCTTCAGAGCTCTCCCTTCCTACAATAATTCAGGATACAAAATCAGTGATTGATCTCTCCCTTCCTACAGTGATGGCATGTAAAAGCTCTATAACTTTGTGTGATACATGTCTTTGTGCAAACATATCACATATGCACCATATTAAATCTTTTATCAAGAAAATAAAAATAGTTAATGTCAATACAGTTTGCATGTCTTTTTGCAAGCATGAGCACAACACATTTGAAAATTTCGTCTTCCAGCATATTAATTCATAATGGTTTAAACAAGCCAACAAAATACTACAAAGGTTAACTACTTACTTTGCCAATAACAATGATCTTCTGCGAGTTCTTTTCAACGACAATTTCCACTTGTATAAAATCTTTTGCCGTTGGCCTAGTTTTGTAGCTCACGACATTCACCTGGAAATTTAATAGAAAAAAGAGCAGAGAAACTAGAAATATTATAATCCTTTTTCTTTTTCCCTCTAGGGATGGGGTACTCTTCCTCACAAGCCAAATCTTTTGAGCTTCTCAACTGCATACCTGACACACATAAGGAATCTCTTTACGGTATTGCATAAAGATCTTTTCTCGAACAATTTCAGATACAAAGAATCTTTCTGGGTGCTCACTGACAATGTCCTGAGAACTCATAGAGAAAGAGACCAAAGATAAGTATTTCCAAACATGAAAATAGCACTTTTGGATATTTTTAAGAGGTATTAATTTGAAACAACGAATTTGAATATGGAACGGATATTTGATCATGCTTCAAAGGAACTAATTTTCAAAAGTTTAACACCAATGTAGCTTTCTTCTTTAGGACGTAAAGCATTATAAAACCAAAGCCAGAAACTTTACAATTGAAGCAACTTGCTCTTGTTTAATTTTATGTAACCCTTATAAAGCGATGTATTGTAGAAATGGTCTTAAGACATTCATAACCTTCATGCAATTTCTGCACCCGACTCCTAATGGTTGGGATAAGGCAAGAATAAAACATTGGCGACCATAAAACAGGAACACCATTCAAGACTTTAGTTTCAAAAGGAAAGAAAGGTAACCATGAACCTAAAACATGAAATTTGAAGTACCTTTGGATAATATGCTGGCCCAAAAGGAAGTTTTGATAAAATCCAATGCTTGACGTCTTCCACTCCCTGCCCATGTTTAGCACTCACAGGTATGACCTCATCAACGTTCGTAAATTTCTCATACCACTGCAAAAATGTGATTCTTACTTAGGCTTTTTAAAAGTAGCTGAAACAACAAGATCCAGAATTACATGTGTAATTATAAATGCCTACATAGATATAATTTATAAATAAACATATACTGACCTCTAGTTTCTTTGCAATTTCACCAGGTTTAATCAAATCCTTCTTATTCATCACCAGCAAAGTGGGCGGCAACCTATCTGCCTGGTTACCAACACCTTCTTCCAACACTTCATCGATCTAGAAACGAGAAAATTATCTAAGGACAAGAGGAATAAGTTTCATATACAATCCTACAAATGAAGAAGCATACTTTTTCAGGCACTTTACATGCATCAACAAGAACAAGTACACAATCTGCATTAATGACAGCACTGCGAACATTTTTCATCATCATAGAATCCAACTTGTGCATTTTCTTCTCGATAACACCTGGTGTATCATAAAGTATCATCTGCAAACAAATCATTATGTCAAAGATATCATCACAACTCCAGAAAGCATCAAGAAGGTACTACTTGTGTCCAAAAGAAGATTTGACTAGTCGGCTCTAAATCAAACGAGATAACTAAAACCCAGGACCATAAACTATCCTTCACAAATTTAAATCTTGAACATTAAAATATGAATACAGAAGCAAAAACACTGCTCGGGAAACCACACGTGGGTATTCCCCCAACCTCAGAAACTTTACCATAGGTACCATTTCCTCTATGTTTCCTTTTATACATTTCTCACAGTTTTTCCATAAGAAGTCAATAACTTATACAAAATGCAACTGAAACAAAACAAATAATAATACCAGCTAAAATTTCAACCAAAAAAAAAAAAACCCAAACCTGATAGTCTGTGCCAGAACATATACCAAGAATTCGATGCCTTGTAGTTTGAGGTTTATCAGTAACTATGGACAACTTCTGACCAACCATTTGATTTGAAAGAGTACTCTTTCCCACATTTGGCTTTCCCAGAACAGCCACATACCCTGCATTTGACTCAATGAAATTCACAACTACGAAACAAACACATAGCCCTTCAAAAACAAAATTAAAGAAAGCCCAGAAGAGACTTTTACCACTTCTATGGTTAGGGTCGATGGCATAGTCAAGCTCCTCTATCTCATATTCATCGAGCAAAGCCATGCTCCTGTCAGGCTTCTCACTCAGAGACAACAATGATGACTCGTCCTCCGAATAAGCGTACTCTTCTTCTTCATCATCTTCAGCTTCTTCTTCTTCTTCTTGGCCTCGCTGTTGTTCGCTAATCCAAAGCCGTTGTTTTGTGGTTGAAACCACAAGTTTCGAAGTCCTGTTTATTCGATTCTTAGGCTGCTGCAATTGGGATTTTCTGGTAACATGAGGAAAAAGAGTCTTTTGGTACTCTTGGGTTGTTAGGAAATTGGAGTGGCAGTAATGGGTTAGAGAGTTCTCTCTGCAAAAAGAAGCGGACATGTGTAGAGTTAGCTCCATTGTCGGAGCTCCAGTGTCTCTGATAACTCTTCCACTCTGTTTTATCTTCCACAAGTGGATAAATTTGTTGCGACGTCGTTTGACCCTTTTTTTTTCTCCAGTTTTTCTTTATTGTCTTTGAATTTGACCTCGTTACTTTACTGTACCCTAAACCATAAACTTGTCGTTCATTTATATAATAATATTTGATTATCACACTAAATATGTAGTTAATCCATCTCTCTCATGCAGACAATCTTCGTATTAAACTCAGAAATGTATATATTTTTGGTGATTATAACATACCTTTCAAGGTTAGGCTAAAACCTATGAACCACAAAAACGCTCTTCGGAAACCATCTTGATATATCAAACAATTTAAAAGATGGGGCAAATTGACGACATTCATAGACTGGACTACTTTTATTTACAGCTATTGCACAGCTATGGCATAACTGAAAGTGTAATTAAGTTTTGGTTTTGATATTTGGAAACACTTGCATTCTTATGTTACAAGAAAGAATTGATAAACAAAGGGCAACCATCATCAGTTTAACTGGAAAACTGCATAAACATATAGCCGTATTCGAAACGGGCAAGTGAAACTGCATGATATAATGGCATTTTCCCGTAAGTTGGAATTTTTAGATAGGGCTGTGGAGCACCATGAAAAGGCACATTTCAAGTTACTAGGGCACCAAGAAACTGATACCTGTATGTTCCTGTAGCCTGTTATGAATTTTCAAAATACCTTACACTTAACAAAAATAAGTAAATCAGAGCAAAACTTAAATGGCAGCAAATTACGTGCGCATAAACGGCGTATAAACGCTTCAAGACATCCTGAAGCTGAAATGTAGACTTTAAACAATTCTGATCCTATTCATGATCTATAAACCTTCCCAAATGCCAGTGACGGGCAAAACTTGAATTATTTTTGTAGAACTGTACATCCTCAGATAAAATGAAACTCTAACTGGTAAAAGAGCAAGAGAATGTAATCCACAAAGGGTGTGGAGTATAAAAGACCTTTTATTCTCTCCTTTTGTTAAATGGCATAAGGTCAGGTTGCTACATAAGGTGATTATCATTTGCCTGCATTATGACTCTCAGGAACCTCAGAATCGTAGTTTGGTGATCCCCTACCAGACGGGATATAAGAGTATGCCAAGGCTGCAGTACCAAGAGTTAAAGCAGCAGCAATCGAGCCCCAGACCCACCTCTGTCTTCTTTCCCTTCTCTCCCTGTCACGCCGTGCCAGCTCTACATGAAAACAAACAGAAAAACATACATGAGATAATAACGGGAGGCATATCCAACAGGACCTAAACTACAGTTGGAAACAGAGAACTTGCACTAATGCACATTGAGTAGGGTATGGATGCACAGGGGCATGGTAGTCAATATTTGGCCACACAGAGAAAACTGTTAAAATTACGTCCATAGAGAAGTTGCATTTTGTCAAGGACTGGGCTGTCCTGCTACTTTGAACCCGCTAACTAATGAAACAATTCGTTCAAACCTACAGAGGGTTACAGGTTAAGCATGGGGAAAATTACAGAGTTCAACTGAAGCGGACCTTGTGAAGGATTATGATTTAACGACATAATGTCGTCTCTAAAAGGGAACTAAAGCCTTAGTAATCAAGAAATAAACAACTGCATAAAGTATAAAAATCTCACCGAGAACGTCCTGATTCCTCTGAACCATTTCCTGATTCATAGCCTCATAATTACGGAGTTTGTCCACCAACCGAGCAATCTCAAAGTTCTTTGACTCAACCTGAGCTTCCATCTCCATCTCCATCTCAGCCCTTATTATGCCCCTTCCAATAGAATTTGATACAAACCTAGCAAGATGAACTTGTTGGCACAACTCTTCTGCAGGATCAGAACCTAGTTCCTCATGCCCTGCTGCAGCAGTGGGATCTGCAGGGAGTGTCAATCCTACAAGAGATAAATGTTGCCTAATCCTCTGCCACTGGTTTCGCAAGTTATTCAAGGATTCTTCTGCTTGCTTCCGCTTCTCTATTTCCATCAAAAGACTCAATCTCATTTCACGTAATTCAGCTTCAACATCAGAAATGGAAAGCTGCTGCCCATGCCCACTCTCAGATGAAAGTTCTATACAAAGTAACAGTAAAAGTAAGCTTTACTGAAAACACAATCACTGATAGTGCACATGTAGAGCAAGGTGGATTACCGAAAACTGAAGAATAAAATCTACAAATTTGGGAAATCCTTTTGTAATTTATAACCAAACTTCAGAACAGGAGAAACTAGGTGGACTTATAATGCATAGGATATCACACATGCAGAACATATGCACAGAATGCTATACTTTAATTTCCCTTCTATGCCATTTCGAAATTTCACATACTCTGATATTTCAATGGGAAACAGCATGTTTGTGCCTTTAATCATAATTAGAGACTTAGTGCTAATCTCACAGATAATGCAACATTTATAGGCCACAAAAAGATAGGGATGTCATTTTTCGGCAAAACACGAAAAATTAACATTCAACATGACACAGTAACACAACTTGAACCCAATACAAAATTAACAAGTTCCGATTTACTATTTTTTTTGGGTAGGACAAGTTAGAGTTAGCTAATGAATCCGAAAATAACACAACATATTTGAATGCCAAATGCACTAGATTAATTATGAACATGAAATTCCTATTTTGACATGAGATCTTAACTAGTATTGTTTGAAGAAAACATTTTATCTTTTTATTTTATTTTATTATTTCTTTCATTTTCTTGGTATTGTATGAGTTGTTTTAGAACTATATTTTCTTACCCTTGATTTTCAACTTTTGCTTTTATTTGGATCGGGTCATTTTTACTGTATGACAAGTATTGAGTTTGGTTTAAGGTGAAAGGATCCCAATCTTGAGTTTCTAATTCATGAAATATGTATGTCAACCAAAACAAGACAGTTAACAAATGAGTCAAGTTAATTTATTGTCAAGTCATCTAACATGATTAATTAAATAGGTAGAGTTACAGTTGACGCTCTCAACACAAATCCAAATTGACATAAGAGCTGAAAACGATATGATACCACACAATTGCACAAACCTACATATATATAGAGAGAGGGGCAAAGAAAAATGCACCAAATTCTGTGTACTTAAGACACCAACCAATGGCAAAACCAGTATGTTCCAATCTTCAATCATGATGGGCAATAATTCTCGGATATATGGACATAACATAATCAAGATAGTTAAAACATACAAACAAATGGAAGGAAATAAATTTTACCAAAAAAAAAAAGCTACATACCATCCCAAGCATCATAGAACTCCCCCATGGGTGTACTTGTCTGCGCAGAACGCTCTGCCCCAGCATTTACCTCTCCATCTGTGTAACTTGAGACACTCATGGAGTCTTTTGGATCAAAAAAATCTTCACGGTCACTATCTCTTTCTGGAGTCATCGCAGGTTGCTTCCACAAATCATCATCCCTATCCGAATCTTTACTTAGTTCCACGTTACTGCTTCTCTTTTTCGACTGATGGAAGCTATCTGCACGCTCACTACTACCACCCAGTTCCACATTACTGCTTCTCTTTTTCGACTCATGGAAGCTATCTTCACGCTCACTACTACCACCCAGTTCCACATTACTGCTTCTAAATTTCCCATTACTTGTCCCAAGCTTCCCATTGCTGCTTTCAAAATGATGAACGCCATTCGAATGTTGCACTTCAACAGGCTTGGGAAAAGTAAAAGTAGCTGAATCATCCACAGTTGAACTCGACAACTTGGGCTCTGCATTGTTGACATCCCCATTGAGTTTCTCTTCATTTCCGGCCTTCTGGTGTATGGACACGTCCTGCTCGGAATAACTCTTGAGAAGGCGAGGGCCTCGGCGCTTGTGGTTGATGATGTAAGGCGAGGGAGGGAAGGAAGTAGGTGAATCAGGGAGTGGGGTGGCCTCAGGAGTAGTATAGAGGGCTGGCTTTATTGGAGGTCGATGAAGCCTGTTCTCCACAACTGAGGTACTGTTCCTTCTCTCCAGCTTGGACTCAGGAACCGGCATTGAATTTGAAATAGGCTTGGAATTCGGAAGAGAAGACATGTCAACGGATTTGGAAGAAGTTCCAGGTTCTAATAACCTATCTAAAGCTATGACAGTGAAAGTCGGCATGGCTCTGCATCACCATCATCATCAAACGTCCAAATCAACAACAACAAAAATAAAACCCTAGCTGTTATTACCAAATCAATTGAACATCCCAAAACCAAACATCTCTAATTCCTTTAATTGCTAGGAAGCTAGTAAAAACCTAAAGCAAATATTTTTTTTCCTTCTTTTTTTATATATCCGGAAGAAGTTGGCGGTCGGTCGATCAAAACATACAAAATAACCACACACAAAAATAAACATATAAACCGAATCTGGAAGAGCGCAAAGCTATGTTTGGTTCCTGAGAAAAGTCAGAAAAGCCTCCCATTTTCGTGGAGGCGCCGATTCTCAGCAACCAAACACGAACAAAAATTCAAAAAACTAAAGCAAACAAGATTCAAAAAGGAAAAGTAGAAACAAGAACAGAAAACGAAGATCGGAAATAGAACAAAGGCGTACCAGTGGAGCCGAGGAAGGAGGAGAGAGTGAGGGGAAAGCGGTTCAGGTGAGAGGAAGGGAGGGAGGGATGATGCAATTGCAATTGCAATTGCAAAGCACCATTATCGAGTTTCTAGGTATTTATGGGCTTTGATATTTTGGGGTTCGCCAGTCATCACCACCCTTCTTCCATCACCGAGATGATGAACCTCTCCAGGTTTCCTGTTTTTTTTTTGGGGTAAATTAAATTTGTTTTTGTCTGAATCTCTAAAAAGGCTCTATCGCAACGACCGCCTCTTTTTCTCTGTGCTGCTTAGCTATTTGGTCTCGCTCACACACGGTCCCCGCAAATATTTCAAACGCCTCTTTCCTATTCTTGGAGGCTACGAACGTCGAAGTGTCCACCAAGATTTTGCTTCTTATATTATTTATTTAATTCAAAATTCAAGATTTTTTATAGTACAAACCACGCTGTTAACTATTTTAAATATTTTTTTTAGGTTGGAAATAAATGAATCTAATTTAGGAAGAGGTAAACTCGCATTTGAGAGTACAAGAGAAGCGGTCTCATTATCCTAGCCAACTCACTGAACTTATATGTGCAAAATTCAAAATTAGATTAAATTAAAACTAGCCCCTTAGAACACGCGTTGGTTTTTGTTTTGAATCACATTTTAGATTGAAGAAAGATATAAGGGATATGATTGTTGTTTTTTAGGAATTCAATTTTTGGGTGGGAGGTGGTATTCTAATTCCTGAAAAACTAACCCATTAGGAATTCATATATTTTTACCCATTGTATTCTCACACAATTTTAAAAATTCCAAATTTATTATATACTTTAACCTAACAACGAGAGCATTACCATAAATGTCGTGGTGGCCGTGACACAGTCGCCTACAAGGTTGCTTATGTGTATTGTATGACGGAAAAGCCCAAAGCATTCGAGATCCTTCATGTGTTAATTGTGTTCCACATGGCAGGGACGACGTCGTTTGTTGTTGCCATTTCACTTATTTGAATGGGGCCGTGTGTTTGGAGGCGGTTGGCACTTTGGCGGGGTCAAGGTTGAGACTTTTGGCTTGGGGAAGACGCTTGAATGAGCACGTTGTTAAGTGGGGAATCAGTCTTATAGGCTTGTTCTTCTTCCTTGGTTGCTTTGAAACATCAACGCTATTTTATTTTCCTTGGCTTTCACTTAACTCTCTTTTCTTTTCTACCGTATTTAATTTTTCTTTGAATGAGAAGAATGATAAAGTTTGGTAAAGTTACGATCCAAAAATCAACTAACTTTTGATCTAATAGTAGTTGTTTTTATTTTGTTAGAGGTCTCGTGTTCAACTAACGAACGATAATATATATTTGTGATAAATTGAATATTATGTTATAATCAGTGCCGTTGCCGTGCGTTAACTATATTGTAGGTATAAATATCATACATTGAGTGTGTCAAAGAAAAAGAAAGCCACGTTATCAAGATTCTTGAATCTAAGTGGGCCCCAGGAGTGTGGGCTTAGATTCTCATGTCATTTTAATATCTCAGGAGACTTGGTTTCATTTGGAGCCACTCAATTTAAGTTGAACTAGCGTTCGCATTTGGCTCGTGTCAACCCTACCAAACATGAATTACTTTGTCTTGTGATCATGTGTGCATCTCAGTCGTTGTCCTTTCATTGTCCACATTGTCCACTTCATTAACCAACCAAATAGTGTACTATTTTTAAATTTTAATACATCCTCACAATTTACACAATTTTAATGTAGTTGGGGAATTAATTGGGTCTAACTTAGTGGAAAATAACATTAATTTGAAGATAAGAGGTCAAAGGTTCGAAACCCCCTTGACATCTTGGTTGTGCGTGTGAGAAACTCCCCTCTCTTGTAGTTTAAATCATCGCTTGTACTATTTTAGAAAGAAAAAAAAAGCTGGTGTGAAAGTTGAAGAAAAGTCGGCTTTTGACTAAAAATGGAACTGGACCGGACTTGACCGGTTCAGTTCACGGTTTTTACATTATGTCACAGGAGATATAACCATATTCTGCCTTTCAAACAAATTATGTAAAATCACTTTCATGGCATTTCGAGTCAGTGACCCAGCTACTTCCAACTTCCTTAGCCAGTCCTTTCATCTCCATAATGCTTCTCAATTGATCTACAGAATCCCACCTTCCAATGGTTGCATAAAAATTTGATACCAGCACAAAATTCCCAGGCTTATTTGGCTCCAACTCCAAAAGATGCTTTGCAGCAACCTCACCCCTTGCAACATCGAGATTATGGCCACAAGCATTCAACAATGCTGACCACACTGCTACTGTAGGCCTAATGCCATGCTCAACCATGTCCTGAAACACACACCACACTTCATCTATCTGACCGGCCCGGCCTAACATATCGATGAAGCAGCCATAGTGCTCTGGACCCAAGTCCAAGCCATACTTCTCCGGGGCCGAATTAAAACATTCCCGGCCTTGCTCCACCAGCCCTGAGTGCCCACAAGCTGAGAGAACAGCAAGAAAAGTCACAGAATTAGGCAATACTTCACTTCTTTCCTCCCCCATCCTCTTGAAAAGGTCAAGAGCTTCCAGCCCATTTCCATGACTTCCATATGCATCAATCATGCTTGTCCACGAAACTACATTTTTGTTAGAAATTCCATTGAACAAGGATCGAGCATTTGAAATTTTCCCACATTTTGCATACATGTCTAGCAGAACATTACACATTTGTGTGTCGGATGTGAACCCGTGACGCATCGCCACGCAGTGTATCTGCTTTCCAATCCACAAATTTGAATTCTCAGAGCAAGCAGCAAGAGCGCTAGTGAGTGCAATTACATTGGGTTTCATTGTAGACATAATCGATAATGCCTCTTTGTACTTCTGGTTCCGAACACACCCTGCAACTAAAGAATTGAACATTGCATCATCCTTTCTACAATTAAAGCCGGAGAACACTTTCATGGCTTCACTAATACACCCAACAGCAGAGTAAAAGTCAATCAAAGCAGTACCCAAAATTAACATATCACGGCCCATCACAACCACCATCCCATGAACCTGCTTGCCTTGTGGAGAGGCCTTCAAAGAGGCACAAGCTTTAAGCAGAGAACACAAAGTAAACTCGCTGATCTCCACTCTTTCCTCCCTCATTGCTTCAAACGCACCAAGCGCTTCTCGAGCAAGCCCGTGCCTCAAAAAGCTAGAAAGCAAGGCGTTCCAAGTCACAACATCCTTGAACTCCATCTCTTCAAAGGCTCTAACAGAGTCCTCCAAATACCCGTACTTGGCGTACATGTCCATGACGGCAGTCTTAGCCACAGTTCCTGACTCAGCACCCGTCTTGATCATAAGACCATGGACTTGTCTGCCGCTTTCGGGGCGGGGCAACGCCCTGCACGCGCCCAATACTGGAGTGAAAGTGTAGGCATTGAGGTCGGATTTCGCGCGATGAATGCAAGAGAAGAGAGCCCATGTGGTGGAAAATTGTCCATTCCGGGTATATGAGGCAAGCAGTGCGTTTAGCGAGTAGATGTCTTTTTGAGACGTTTCATCGAACAGGTGGTGGGTGTGTAAGCCCTTGAAATTGCATTTGGCGGGAAGGCAAAGGAAGCGTATAGGACGAGTTAAGGTGGTCATGAATTTGGTCACGGGGCATTAGGGTAGGCCCAATTATAAAATAAAGAAATTGGGTTGCTCTCTTTTCCAATATGTTTGGGAGAAAAGTATAGATTACAGTAACTTAACATAAGCCAAGTCTGATACGGCAAATATTAAAGAATAACGACACCAGCGTTTGGTCGAATGCCGGAAGAGACACATGGCTCATAAAAATGGTGCAAGCGTCATGCAACGTGTCTTTTTTCTTTCTTCTTTTAAATAAAAAAAGTAATACACACCAAAGAAAGATAGAAACTTGGGGCACCACAAGAGAAACCAAGAAAGAAAAGGCTAGGTTATGGGGTATAGCTCAATTGGTTGAGGTGAGATGATCAGGTATAATTGAGTTGGTTGAGCTCTTCCACTTCAACTTCATGTGGGCAAAGTTTCGAAACCTCCAAACACCCAATGAATATATGTGTAAACCCCCTCCCCTAATCGCTTGTTCTAAATTAAAAAAAGGGTTAAAAGTAACAGAGCACCAAGCAAACAAAAACACACCACGGAAATGCCACAAGAAAAGGGTCAAACTAAGCCAAGGAACAAGCCAAAGCAACCCCAGCAAAGCACACACGGCATGTCGTGAGGTCATAACAGACGTGATAATTGTCACATGCTAAATAGAGCTAATCACCTTTCCTGAATTTTTTTAATGAAATTTATTTAAATTTGGCCTGGTGGAGATGTTAAGGAATCTTTTTGTATGGCTTCTGTGCTTAATGTACTTTAGTTTAGAGTTTGGTGGGGCTTCCAAGTTTGAACATACAACACCCATATTTCATTCAATTATATTTGCCGCAAAACTATTTTTGGAGCTTTTAAAGCTTACTACAGAAACTACATGGATATATATATATATAATTACTAGTTGTATAAAATTACATAATGTGCAGTATATCTGCATATTTAAAGCATGTGTTACCGCTCTTCTGAGTTGAATTTGTTCCATGCTTCCTGTAGTGAACAAAAAAAAACTAACGAAATAAGACAAAGTGAAGAAAACGAAATCACAAACAAGACCCATTTGTTGTACTTTTTCATATATGCTTTGCGAAAACGTCCCGCCAGTTCTGGTAATAATTATTCCAAGCCACAAAAGAAAATGGCAGTTAACGCACCTTTAGAAGATCGAAAACTTTTTCACATATGTACTTCTGTTGAATGCTTGCCCCCCGTTGTTGCAACTTATCAGGATGAACACAAAGAGTGGCCTTCCTGTAAGCTTTCTTTACAGCAGCAGCAGTTATGACGTCCGTTAAGGGAATAGGCTGCCAACCACTATCAGACCCAAGGATCTGCCAATGAAGAAAAATGAGTTCAAGTTCCCAACGCTAGAGCCTAAACATCATAACACCTACAAATTGCAAAACACATGTAGCTCAAATAACACCTACATATTGCAAAGTCGAAAGTAATGCACGCAAGTTGCCTTCTTTTCCACTTGACCACCTCCTGACATCTGCGTCCAGATTCTCGGCTAATCTCTGCAAACAGAATTAGATCCAAGCCAATCAGCGAGAAATGAAATACAATTCAAAGTTCCAGAAATTCATTTAACGTGGACAGAATAATTACATTTCTCTCTGCTTGCTCTCTTTGTGCAAGAAGATCACGCATATTCTTCTCTGCAAGAGCTCTTGCCTGAAACAGTCCCACAAAACTTGAAATTATAATGTTTCCGTATAGACTAAACCGCTCAAAGATTATAAATGATTTAAAATCATACCGCTCGTTCGGCTGTTCTAGCATGCCTCTCTAGTCTTGCTTTACACCTTTGAGCTGATTCACCTTCAACTCCGTCATATCTCTCTTTGTAATAGAAGAAAGTTTCAGAAAAGACCATTAATGTAGAAACAACCAAGCATAAGTCAAATGTTAATGGAAACTGAAGAGAAGCTCAAAGAAAGATTTGCACTGCATGAAATAACCACTGGAGCATTACAAATCACATACCAGCATAAACTGAGGAATATGGATATCTTGAACCCCCAGTGCTCTGAAATTGTGAGTCCTGTAGATCCTATGAATTAACAGCCATATTAGATTTCTGTTGAAGATTATGAATTAATTAAAAGGGGGACGAATCCAGCAGAAAAAAGAATACTCACCGAGGATGAAGAACAATGTCTCAAACCGTTATTTCTAGAAGAAACAAAGAACTTATCAGAAACAGATCTTTGCACTCGTTCTCTTGCCTCAAAAGCAGCCCTTTCAGCCATTACTTTTTCTGCAGCACGCTCTCGGGCCTCTGCAGTTGCTCTCTCTACTGCAGCACGCTCTGCCTTAAGCCTGGCCTCCATAGCTGCCTTCCCTGCTATTGACTTCTCCCTGGCCTCTGTGCATGCCTTCTCTAATCTTTCACGAGCCTCTACCATTGCTCTTTGTCGAGCTTCAGCTGTTGCTCTCTCCACAGCAGCCCTTTCTGCCCTCTCACGAACTTCCCCATATGCCCATTCACGAGCTTCAAGTGTTGCTCTGTCAACAGCCATCCTATCCTTTTCTCTTTCCCGCTCTCTTTCTCTTTCTTCCTCTATCTTTCTATGGCGATCATTTTCGAGCTCTCTTTCTCTTTTCAACCTTTCAGTTTCTTTCTCCCCATTTTTAAGGGTCTCTTTAAGATTCTTATCTTTTCTCTCTGGCGCCTGGCTTGAATTAACTTGCTGAGATGATCTCTGGCTGTTTACTTCTACCATGACTGGATAAGCTGCTTCTGTTTTCCTTTTATTTTCAACAAACTCTTTCACCAGTTCAGGGGTCGAGTTCGCTGTCCTGTTTTCTTCCCGACTTGAGGTAGCTTGGACTCCCTTCAAGTCCTTTTCACCCTCTTTCCATTCCTGAACAAATTCCATCTTTTTAGTTTCATGATCAAAATCCATTCGAGAGGTACTCTTATATTGCTCAACTTGTGGTTGTCCAATGCCACTGCCAGCTTCTCCTGCCGTCTTCGTGTGCTTAGCTAAAGGAATTGACTCGTAGGCATCATCCACTCTAACTTGGCTATTCCCGTGTTCTATGTCTCCTTGGGCCATGCCAGATGCTTTGAACTTTTCATCAACCTGCACATTTTCCATTTCAAATTCCCCCAATTCCCTTTTGCTAGCTTTAGGTTCAGCCCTAATTTCTTCCCTTGCTTTCTTCACACTATCATCTAAAGGAAGAGAAACATTGGAATCTTCCCTTCTGAACCGGTTCTCTCCATTTTCTAAATCCTCTAGGGAAACTC
Source organism: Prunus avium (assembly GCF_965620075.1). Classification (NCBI taxonomy): domain Eukaryota; kingdom Viridiplantae; phylum Streptophyta; class Magnoliopsida; order Rosales; family Rosaceae; genus Prunus; species Prunus avium. Next base: position 32,780,091 of record NC_142290.1, on the reverse strand, counting down.
TAGATGCTTGGAATTTTAAGTCAGTCGACACACTTACTCGTTCAACTACTTCTGGTTGTGTATCACTAATTTTGTGTTCAGTCCTTTTCTCTACATTTTCTTCATGAGTGGGGCCCTTTTGAGTTGCTTCCGTTGTTTCACTGTTTTCATCATGTTTGCTGGCTATTTGAGTTGCTTGAGAGTCCTTATTACAACCTTGGTTACATGTTTCATCAGATACCCTTAGATCCCCCTCTTCCATGTGCAAGCCTTTAACTGATCTTGGTTCCTGACCATTTTCATTCCTCTCTGTTCCCTCATTTGTTTTGTTTCGGACCTTCTGTTCTTCCCAGTCACCAGCAACTTTAACAGTCTTCCCAGTCTGTTCCGACTCACTAGCCTTTCTTATGTTCTGATTTTCTACTTTCCCAAACACTTCCTTTAATGTTACATCAGTTCTTTCTATGTCCTTAGCCTCCATTAATCCTTTTTTGTCATATTGCTGATCCCGCGCATGGGCCATTTCAAATCTTTGTTCACTTTCCTCTCTTTCACGGGCATCTTTTTGACTCTTCTCATATTCTTCCCTCTCAAGAGCTTCTTTTAGCCGCTTTTCGTTTTCTTCTCTTTGAGTAGCCTCTTTCTGTTTCTTTTTATTTTCCCATTCAAAAGCCTCTTTTTGTCTCTTCTCATACTCTTCCCTCTCGAGAGATTCTTTTTGCCGCTTCTCATTTTCTTCTCTTTGAGCAGCCTCTTTCTGTTTCTTCTTATTTGCCCATTCAAAAGCCTCTTTTTGTCTCTTCTCATACTCTTCCCTCTCGAGAGCTTCTTTTTGCCGCTTCTCATTTTCTTCTCTTTGAGTAGCCTCTTTCTGTTTCTTCTTATTTTCCAATTCAAAAGCCTCTATTAATTTCTTCTCCTTCTCTTGCAACTCAAGAGCCTTTTTTAGCCTTTTCTCATTTTCTGCCTGCTCAAGAGCCTCCTTTAACCTCTTCTCATTTTCTTCCTGCTCAAGAACCTTCTTCAGTCTCTTCTCATTTTCTGCTTGTTTCAATGCCTCTTTAAGCCTTCTTTCATTCTCTTCCTGGTCCAAAGCTTCTTCTTGTCTCCTTTCCAAATCTTCCCTTTCACAAGATTCCTTGAGTCTTTTGTCACTTCTAATTCTTTTATCATTTTCTTTCTGCTTCCTGGCCTGCTCAACTTTGAACTTAATTTCTTTATCTTGAACCTCTACCACCATGTCTCTTTGCTTCTCAGATTCTGCAGGCAGTGTACCCATGCTAGGACTCATCTCATTCTGTCCCTCCTCACGAATTTCATGAGTCACTTTCACCTTTTTCTCAGGCTCTTTTCTCCTGCATGCCTCTTTAGCAGCTTTTAATTTTGCACTGCATTCCTCCCATTCACGAGGTTGCTTCCCTAATTCTTCTTCTATAGCTGCTCTTACTTTCTTATCATTTTCTTCTTGCTGCACCAATGCTTCCATGGTTGCTTTTTCTTTCTGCCTATGCTCATAACTTTTTCTGTTCTGAACCAAAATCTTCTCTTTGTTTTCCTGCTCAAAAGCCTTCCTGGACTCATCTATTGCCACCAATTCAAAATATTGAGTTGCTTCTTGCCATTCACTAGCTTTATCAATTTTGAAAGACCCCTGAGATGACCAAGATCCCTTCCCATGCTTCTCTTGTGCAAAATTTTTAGCCACATTTAATGAATTTTCATCTTCTAGAGATTCTGGAACTTCTCTGGCTGTCTTCAACACCTTTTGCCTTTCCTTCCTAACAGCAAATTTCATTCCACTGTCTTCTCTTTCAGAAGTGCTCTGCACTCTATCATCTTTCATACTGTTGGAAGCATCAACAATTTCACCCACCTTTCTTTCTTTCTCTTTCATTTCTTTCTTTGACCTGGATTTTGTACGCCTTTGGAAACCCTCTTTCCTCCTCTGCATTAACTCTTTTGCACTTTTCAATTGTACTTTGGCTTTCTCCATTGCTTCTTTCATAGCTGCTGCAGATACTGCAGCAGATGAACTTGCATCTACCTCTACATCAAAGAAAGGAGGTGAACTATCACCTGTAGTCCCATCAGAAGCTACAGTGTCAGAATTTGAAGACAATCTACCGGAATCTCCACTGTTTCCATCTACTATGGGCGGTGGTCGAGAGGGTGGTGGCAATTGAGAGGGCTGAGTTCTAAGGCTTATGTCTGATATAGTTACAAAAGGCTTTTTATGATGAGAATCATTTCTACCATATCCCCTTTCAGGATTAAGGTTGTCCCCAAATGCCTGTCCGGAAGAACTACCAATAGGGGGATGTGACATGGTCTTTTTGAGATGCTTTTGGTTCACCCTTTCCATGTTACAGTTCATACTTAACTTGCTATCATCAGTCACTTGCAAGATTGGATTCTCATTTTCTGTCTGTTGCGAAGGAATGTTTTCATCCAGCACAAAAGTGTATCCAGGATCATGTGCCCGAGTCACATGCGTCATCCCGTTCAAAGAATCTTTATTGCTTTTTTTATGAGCGGTGTGATATGATATGCTGAACTCTGTACGGCCATCAAATGACTGGAAAGGATCTCCATTTGAAAAGCATTGGTTCTTGCCGGAATCATCTGATCCTTCCGACAGAGACCCAGATTCTGCAGGAGTCCTATGAATGAGGAAGCAAGACAAACATACTCTAACATCAAATTCTAGCGTCATTAGGTTCAAATTAAGTCAAACAGCTTTTTTTTTATTTTTATCTCATTTAGTATTACAAAGATACACAAAACATTTATGTTTCTTAAACTCATTAGATATTTTAGTACATATGTTGTATATGTGGTGCAGTTGCAACCTTGAACCAAAACAACCCCGAGATCCTAACAGAAAAAAGTTAATCTTGAAGCCCAGTTTACACACACTATCTCGACTTTTTACAATCAAAGAAGTCAAAATTACTTCAATCCAATTTCCCCTAGGACACTATTTCCTTACTCAGAGAACCCAAAAACCCCAGATCAAAGTTTCACTGGTTATTAATTGTCCCGTCAAAATTAGCCCAAATACCTTAATCCCCAAGACTTTGTTTTGGTCCCCCAGTTTCGAGTCCCTACTTAAAACCCACAAACGTAGAAACACATAGATGTTCACCAAAATGGTGAAAACCGTAGACATTGTTCCACAAAATAGCTATTAAAAAACCCAACATATATACTAAAACCAAATACTTCTTAAACACATTTCAGTAAAAAAAAAAATTGCTTTATAGACACATTTTGCACACATTTGACTTACAATTTCACAAATGAAAGCACCAAATGCTAACAAATTTAAGCAAATAAATGCATGCATGATCATACATACCAAGCTTCATCAGAGGAATCACAGTCACCATCTCCACCCTTAGATTGGTTAACCAGGTCGTCGTAGGCGACCGCGAAATCCAGACCGTTAAAGCCCCCGAAGACCTCTCCGTAGTCGAAACCGGAGCTCCGTACATCGAAGAAGACCTCGTGTTGGTCGACGGCGGGAACATCGAGCACCGGAATCGACGAGGCGCGTGACGCGTGGAAGCTCCCAAAAATCTCGCTGTAGTCCTCCATACGAGGCGAGAGAGACGAGAGGCCGAACTTCGGCGGACCACCGTATACGTCGTCGTACAGCGTCTTCCCTAAGAAGCCGCCATTGTTGATCATTTTCGCCGAGGAAGACCTGTTTGGATGCCGAGAATGCGAGAGATTCTCCATGAGAGAGAAATGAACAAAATTAGCGCTCCTAGGGTTTGCGTTTCGAAGCGTTTCGTGTTTCTCCGCTCAGTTTTCTCTCTTTCTCTTTCTCTTCTCTTTCTCTTTCTCTTTCTCTCTGCTGTTGCTGAGTCCCTCTGCTGCAGCGTCTCAGGACTCAGAACACAGAAAGAGGACGACGAAAGTGGAAACTAAAAGGAAAATGCGAAATGACGAAAAAGGACTCGTATAATTGCATGATGAATTTTCCGTTTTTTCTTTTTCCTTTTTCGAATTTTGCAATTTTCTTTTTCGAATTTCAGAAAATAACAGGTTTAGCCAGTAACCGGTGGACAAATAATGAAATGGGGAAAAGGCCAATTGGAAATATGGGTTGGAATTGGAATCTTTTTAAATACCCATGTGTCCCAAGTGTCCAACCGAAACTGTCCCAAACCTGGTTCCCACATAACCGCTTTGGGAAGGACTTTGTACAGAGAATAGTGACAAGGGTCTATGTTTGGTAGTATTTGACCATTTGTGGGGGGTGAGTTTGTAAAGATGAGAAACTTTACTGGGCAGCATTGGCAATTACCAACCAAGTAGCTAATAAGTTGTTGTCTAATTTTTGGGATGGTGGTCGTGAGTCTTGAGACTGTTGGATTGCCTCTTGAGGAATGGTAGAGGTTGTGGTTTCAAGTGGTGAATGAATTTTAAGGTATTAAATGACATCATTTGATTTTTATTTGGTGAAAGGTGGTTTGTCATATTTTGTTTGTAGGAGAATATCATTGTCACTCGTCTACGTGCGTCGCTCATTGTTTTGGATTCTAACCTTATCAACAATACATTTAGTAAAACTTTTCAATTACAACAATAGTCGTATTCGAATGATAAAAGAATTCCCACGACCGTTACGGTGACTAACAATTGTTGATTGACATGAATTTACATCACCTAATGATCGTCTGAAATCCTAATGAAGAATATGAAAAACCCCATTGGACAGAAAATCATCATCAACTTTGGAAATACCTCATGTACAATCCTAATACTAATTGCAAGCATTGAAACCATTTTTCTTCTCATATATTAAATACTACCTAACCCATTACTTTATAAATTCAATCATCCAGGAATAAATTATAAAAGTTTGTTCACACCTTGCAATCTGCAAGCAAAAATTAGGTGTCAATATTAAAAATGCAGAAACTCCCATAGGGGTGCTCAAAGAGTGGTTGTTGGAGCAATTTAATGTGGATAATATATGTATGGCATGTATGCTTTTCTTTGATAGCATCACAATTTGAAGATTTGAAGATTTTGATGCAGACATTTGATTCATAGCATTCATTATAAGCTTAACTGTTACCAGAGTGAGGCAATTGAGATTAGTCATGGCTCTGTTTCCATGAGGCCAAAGCCAATCATTCAAATTGGTTGCACCATCTTCCATTTAACTTGACCTTGGGGTCAATTATTATCACCCAAAAAAAATTATTATTAAGCACAACTGCTCACACATAAATTTAAGTGCTTCTACCATCACTAAATTTATTTATTGAGTTTTGTTTACCAAATGATACATTATAAAATTTTAACATTAATCAGTTATGCACAATGAGTATATACAACGTTCTTCTTACACTAGTTGATTATGTGATCGCCATATGAAATGTTGAAAGAGATAAATTATATGTACCAATTGTCTAAATGTGCATCATGGATGACTGTCGACCAACAAGTTATGCACATCAATAGTTGATAGTTATTCACGCGAATAACCACTGTCGGAAGCAAGCCTTCCCTACAAAGCTTGTTGGGCAGCAATAATTTATCTGATTTTTTAAACACATACACCTGACTAAAGAAAACCAGTTTCTTGTTTTGAAGACCTGTCCAGGATTTGCATATTCCAAAGAAGGTAAAGAAACAGCACACCTCTGTCTCTGTCTGAAAGCAGGATAAGATAATGATAAAAAGGATTAAAACAAGGTTCTGGGAATCCGAATGTAATTAAGTAATGCAGCTAAACATGGATAGTATCTTCTTCTTTATATTAACTTTGGCACTTGTCCCCGTATAGCCTGTCAACCAGTCCAATATATATAAAAAGCACAGAGAGGGCTTCTTCTTCTTCTCCTTCTGTTTTTGTTTACAGATAAAGTGAATTTCTTTTTCTGATTCAAAGATTCAAAGAAAATGTGGGTTTGCCTCATTCTTTTTTCTTTTTTCAAACAAAATACAATGTGTGTTGAAGTTTGAACAGTTTACATGGGGTACTTCTGACACAAATTTCTTTTTCTTCTTCAAAGGTTTGAAATTTTGAATTATAAAAAACCCCAAAGGGTTGGCTCTCCCAGAAGCCTCATGCCAAATGCCAAATACCAATACCAGAAAAGAAGGGGGGGGGTCTTTCTGGGCCCTTGTGTTTGCCACTTTATGACAGTGGCATTCAGCCAAAAGCATCAAAAGTCATCATTCTGGAGATTGAAAAATGGATTTCTTTGTTTGTTTAATGATGCAGAAAATATAATAATAATGAATACAGTCATTATACTATCCAATATCTTGTAGAGGGAGGAATTGTCCCATGAGGGCAAGAGCGCAAATACAGGGCTTGGTGCTCTCTACAAAGTTGAATTCTGTAAGACGTGGTGGGCATAATTGCTTAGTGGGGTGGCACATAAATTTAAAATGTCGTATGTTTTGGGGAAGAAGAATGAAGTGAAGAATGCCGCCCAACTTATTTGAAAGAACAAATAAAGTGCAGGATGGCTTGTGAAGTTATTAGAGAATGGATCAACAACGTAGATCAAGTTAACGTCCTTCCTCACGCACAAGCCCATTATGTACGTGGAGAGACAGACAAGTGCATCCTGACTCAGTACGAAATAACTGAAAATATGTTGAAGATGAAAATTGGAAATTTTGAACCCATGACGTGTTATCAAAGAATGAGCAAATAGTTGTGAATGATTATTTCAAATAGTTGTGAATGGGACAATTATGAAGCAAATTCCAATGTACCAATGAGCACTATCTACCAACTACCAAGAGTTCCAAAAAGGGCTAAAGCAAAGCGAGCATTGCGTGGGATCAAGACAGACACTTTTAACCACATGAATTTGAAATTTATGATCACTTTTGGGTTCACTTGTCAACTGATTATATATTTGGATTGGAGAAGTAATTCAATTAAAAATTTGAGATGATGCTAGTTAGTACTCATTATTAGGTACCTAGACAACTTTAACTTTCAAGTTTTGAGAAGAGAAGCCACCCAAGCTTCAACTTTTTCTTTTTTGCTTAGAAAGGTCATTATTAACTTAACGATGATCATAATCATCCACTACGTTATTAATTATGGCTCTCCCGAGTCCGAGAGAATAAAAAATTATAGCTCTCTCAAGCTCAGTCCACAGAATTGAGTACACTATAGCAGGCTCTGTTGGGCTGTAGGAATGCAGTCAGTTTGGGCTGAATATTGGAGATCTGCAGTTCAGCTTTTATTGCAGCCCAAACCTTCGAGTTCTTAGCAGAAAACCCGCTTTTTTACAGACAAATCACAGTTCGACATGTTTTCAATGATGTATTATATGATTAATAATTTGATACCTCCAACTGGCGAGTTATCTGATGCCTAATTAGCAGGAGTTCAAAAACCCGTTGAAAGCACTTTGTGGTCAGGATCAAACCGAACCCGGAGCGGGGATTAATTCCACCCTTCGGGTGTGGGAACACCTCGTGGTATTTACTAAAATAATCTAAGTTAGTGCAAATGACTCACTAGTGTAATGGTTTGGTAATGGTTTCGTATTCAGCTTAGACTCAGTTAAAAACATCATGTGCTCTTTTTCCGAACTTCCGAAGGCCACTTCCTTCCGGCCGGGCCAGGCAGATACAAATAAAGGGGAGGGAACCAAAAAGTATGGGAGAGATGGTCGTTTCGCCTAAGCCTCTGTTCGTTTCAATGGTTGAGAACAAAAGTATAATTAATCAAAGCTACACCAAAAGTATTACAGGCTTCGATGCCTGATTTCAGTTTCTTTATTTCATAAAACATATGCAAAGCAATAAAGCCCTAAAACTACAAATCTAAGAGACCTTCCAGGATGCTTCGAAAACATCTAAAAATATGTTCTATTTTAGCAGTTTTTGTTTTTCCTCCTCGAAAATAGAAAATGAAGTTGCTGATCAATCAGAAAATCAAGTAGAGCCATATGCCAGCCAGAGATGTACTCCATGTTTGAGCTTCACACTTCATATGGCCCCCAAAATTATTGGAAATGTAAAGCAGCCATTTGCCTTAAATCCGCACATAAACAAAATACTCACTTACACTAAATCCCAAGAGTACCATTCATTTACCAACGCATCATTCATAGACACTTTTAAGCAGCCTTCGGTACTTTGCCTGGCGGTACGTTGTCAGGAAGAGTAATCTCCGCTGGTGTTTCACGAACAACACCCAACATAGAGTCATATTCCTCATCACGGCGTGCAAACTTCTTTCGCAGCACCTTCTCAAACTCTACCTCATCAAGGCTCTTTGCATTTTCAGCTGCATGAGCCTGAGCCAAGTTGGAATAATTTATGGCTGACTGGGAGATGAAGGCCATCTCTTCTTCTGTCAGCTTCCTCAGGAACTTTGCTGGATTCCCTCCCCATACCTGTTATTTAACAATCAGTAACAAATCACTTTTAAAATTCTCTAGTCTGTCGTGAATGTAGGATAAACCAAAAAACAAAAAAAGGCTGCATTCATTTAAAAGATGTTAGCTCACTGAGTCACTTGGATGCTTCCTATGCGAACTTTGTACTAACAGTCTAACTCGATTGACTAGTCAAATTCCAGGCAAAAAAAAGGAGCTTTGACAAACCTCTCCACAGGGAATCCTTGTGTTCTGCCTTACAAGGGCTCCAGCAGCAACCATGGCATGTTTCTCAACATAAACCCCATCAAGCAAGGTTGCCGCCATGCCAACAAATGCCTCATCCTCTACAGTACATCCATGCAAGACAGCACTGTGACCTGTATAGTTCAAATTGAAAATCATAACACGGAAGTTAGACCCTTAACATAAACCCTAATCAGCATAAGGGCAATGCTAAATTTTTCGGAAACACGACACAAAATGTAACCCACCTACAGTGACATTATCTCCAATTACAGTGGGCAAAACCTTGCCACTCAAGTTAGACTTTGCTACATGAACAAGGGAATTATCTTGTATGTTGGTCCCAGACCCAATGCTGATGCTGTTAACATCACCTTCACACCAGGAACCACAATCAGAGAAATACAACAAATACATGATTATGTTTTAATCATAACACCAAATTGGCCTACTTTTTTTTTCATAATTAGATTCTAACATCAAACTTGGCCTGCTTTTCAAGGAGTAAAATTTTCTAAAAGAAAATGATAACAATAATAATATAAAGTAAATGATCAAATTCATAGAAATGGTTTTACCTCTCAAAACACAACCGTACCAAATGGAGGAACCTCGTCCCACCTGAACTTGGCCTACGATGGACGCACTGGGCGCCACAAACGCGTCCTTATCAACCACCGGAGCTTTGTCAAACACGTTCATCAGCGTCCGATGCCGAGACACTGAACAAGCAATCACACCAAAAAAAAAATCACGCAAAACCCAACCCCTCGTAGATCTCAAAATTCGATTCGATAAACAAAAGCAACAGAATCAAGATTGTGCATTTTCGTGGGCATTTGTGAGTGACAGTGCAGGTTAGGGTTTGGAGGAATTGAGTTCAAGGAGAAGGATTGGGAGGCGTACGTTGCTCTTGGAAGTAGTAGTTGCCCTGGAGTCGGGAACCGAGGCGATCAATGGCCTGGCCGGTCTCGCGGATCCAGAATCCAACGGTGTAGATTGCTCTGCCCAGGGTCCCCATCTTCGTCAGAGATTGGAGATTTTGGAGGAGTGCGAGGGTTTAGGGGGCTGAGATGTAGGTGGAGGCGTGTGTTTGGGCTCGGTCTCAGGCTCTGAGCTGTGGGCGTTGAAGCAAAAGCATCGATTAGGACGAGAGCGCTCGCTGTTGCTGCTGACAAATGGAATGGAAATGTTGGCCAACGAAGGAGGTAGCTCGACTCGCGCTCACTCACTATCCAAAGAAAGGAAAGAATGGCACCGAACCAAAGCGCGCCGTTTAGTACCTCACCTGGTTCACCTCACTCCTTGTTTTGGTCATTGTTATTGTCTACGGCTCTGCCTACAGTTTCTTAATGTGATTCTCTCACTTTACACCACGTGTCACTCATTTATTGCAGGTGACAAATGCAGGGAACAGGTGATTTGGGGCATAATCTGGGAGAAATTATAGAGTGGTACTGTATCACTACGTCAGCTGGTGATACTTTCACTAAAAAACGAGATAAATAATTTATTTGCTTAATTTCATATATTTTCTTTTTCTTTTGTTTAATTAGGTGTGTCCCTGTTTTCATTTACGACGCTGAAGTAGAGATATTTTGAAGATGACTCTTGTTTGTTTCGGGTAAAAAAGAAGTCCCCAGTCAATGAAGCATTTTTGTATTTTTTATTATTTTATAAATCCTTAATAATTTAAGGTTTGAAACTTAACGAGTGAAGTGGAATGGAATTCTATGTAGGACATAACAAGTCAAGAAGGTTCAATAATTTCACCTATTTCAATTAGAAAACTTAAAATGTATCTGAGAACAGTGCCCATAAAGGTTATTTGAGTTATGCAATCCCAATCTAGATTCATTGAGCATAATATCATTTGCATCCAAAATGGAAGAAATTATTTGTACCATTTCGATAGTACATTCTCCTCGCTACCGAGGAAGCCAATACTTGGAAACTACTCCAAACAGCATTCAACACATACAAGTCTTTGGAAGAGATGTGATCAAAAGTACAGCATAACATCTCCATTCAAATCCGGAGAAATGGTTTGGTAGTTGAGGAATTAGAACTTGTATATAGAGGCATTCTGCAAGAAGTCTATAAGCCTCACTACATTACTAAATGGTTTCAGCCATTTCACTAATTAGCCACCAGGTTAGTTACTGCCTCAAGCTTTCCACAATGTAAGATGCATACAGGTCCCTACAACACAAGGCATCCTTTTAAGAAAAGCGTAGAAATGAAATATTTAAGTTCCCTATGCAATTATCATAGGTGGCTGTGAACAGAGAGGAACTAAAATTTTTATCTCACATGGAGTATTTGATGGCATCGATGGCAGCCTCAGCAGGTAGAAAATCTTCAACAGCCACTTCCTTGTTCTCATTCTTTTTGTCTATCATAACACTGAGTTAAGAACATACAGAAGAACCAGTACATATTGTCTGCCACAAATTTAATGGATGGTTGAAATCATGCAAATAGATTTCAGGTGATTTTTATTAGTGGGAGTGCAAACAGTTTCAATACAATGGGGTTGAATACTGCTAACCAAAGTAAACATAGCAAGCATGAGATAATAGGATACAGTCCTCAAAGAATCGACGAATTTCTGCAAGGCGATGGGGAGGAAGATCCTTGATGTCCTTGGTGTGGCGGAACTCAGGGTCATCAGCACATACTGCAATAATTTTATCATCCTTTTCACCCTGCAATAGAACTCATGTTATCGATAGCTACACCCTCTTCTGGATGTACGGAATCAGATCTCAATGAGGGAAAAGAGAGAGAGAGAGTGAATTTGATGGAAGCTAGTGAAAAACCACAGTGAAATGAAACCAAATTTCCTTCCTTTGTTATATTAAAAGCTTCATTTTTATTGTCCTAGATCAAAACCCTAGCTTCCCCTGAAGAGTAATAATATCTATTCCCAAAGGTTCAATAATTGTGGCGCAGATGTTCCAGTCAAATAAGATAGCATGACACAGAAAAAACATAAACACTTGATCAATCATGGGCATTAATTCCAGTCAAGTAAGATAGCATGAGACAGAAAAAACATAAATACTTACTTGATCAATCATGGGCATTAATCCAATAGCACGAGCACGAAGAAAAGAACCAGGTAAAACGGGCTCCTATATGGGTGAAAAATCCAAGATTGTATTTAACAAGTTCAACCGAATGCACCAAAATCAGATTCATTTCATTGTGGAAAGAATTATGTGTCGAAATAACTTTACCTGCATCAGTACCAGTACATCCATAGGATCACTATCCTCACAGATGGTTCGGGGAATGAAACCATAGTTGTGTGGATAAACAACTGATGAGTAAAGAACACGATCAACCTACATTAAAGATCCTTATGCATTAGTGTCCTCCATGAGAGGCATAAATTTCATATTAGATGTCAATACCTTAGCAACCATGACAATAATAACGTAAATCAAACAAGGGTAATGATATAGAACTTGTTTGAAATTCTCTAACCGTAATTGAATAAACGTGGTTCAATATTTATGACAGAGGCAACAGCTTGTCATCTAGGAAAGAAGAAGAAGAAGAAGAAGAGTCTCACTTTAATGAGGCCAGTTGTCTTGTCGAGCTCGTACTTAACCTTGCTGCCTTTGCTAATTTCAACAACCTGCCACAGAAATTCACATTTGAATTAGTACATAACTGTTGTTACAGAATCTTGAGATAGAATATATAATTCTTTTTTATCTTTAAATAACTGAAGACGATTATGAAATTCATCATCCACTAAGAGAAGCATCACACAAACCTTATTCTAAAAGGTTTAAATCTCATCCACCACAACGATATGCAAGGCATCACACAACTTTATTCTAAATGGTTTTAAATCTCCTCAACCACATTCATGTACAGACTATCAACATAATCTCCCAAATGAAGAGACCAATATGAATGATGAAATTTATCAAAAGGAACAACAAATACTAGTACAAATAACAACTTACAGAGTTGAAAACTGCTGGCGCACCAGGTCCTGCACAGATGAAAAACATGTGAGTCTCTCTCTCAACTCATGCATGGAACTCTTTAACAACAGCCTCACACACAAGAAAATCTAAGCTTCTCTCAACCACTCATGCACGCACGCACAAAACACTACTTATAATAATGCTCATCACTCTCTCCGTGCAGTGACAGGAAAAACCAAGTTCTCTCTATATATAAAGCCCTAGGGTCCCTAATTTTTCAGGGTAAAGGAAATGCTCAGCCAATCAAAAAGAGAGGAGAGAGGAGAGAATGAAAGTCAAAAAGCCCAAAGAAATTGTACCAATCTCTAAGTCATGCCAGGGATGAGCAGCAACCGATCTCCGTGACATTGAAGAAAGGATTCTTTCATTGAGGACAACATGAGGAAATCCTGAATTCTTTCCACTCCCTTCTCCACCACTGTTAGCCATATTCATCCCTTACAGAAAGCCTTGGAAAAAAGAAAACAAAAAGAAACCTTACCACACAATCTTCTTGAATAAATCATATTTTACCCATTGAGTAATTACACACGCATAGTGAATTTCAGTGAGTAATAATCATGGCAGAGGACTAATAAGGACTTATGACGGCAGGAAATCATGGCATAGTGAATTTCTGTTATTAACAAAGTGGAATTTCTCTCAAAATCGAGGGACAAAATACAAAATATGAAAATCAAGAACAAGAAAAGACTGCTAGATTTTCCCTCAAAATATTGGGAGTCACAGAAACCACGTCAAAATTTTATAATTCACAACACAAATAGATATAACAATCCCCAATGCTATACCGATTGCATGTAAGAGATTAACACCTCAGAAAACCTCAGAAATGAAAGAGATAGAATCAAGACAAAACGAAAATGAACACTGATTCAACAATATCAAAGAACCACAAAATTGAAATCTTCATGCATAGCATACTCAAAACAGACCCAGAGAATACAAACGATTAAGATTTCAAATACAAACGCAACAAACCCAATCAAAGCAAATCAAACAGATAACCAAGAATTTCCATCCAGATGCAGTATTGGAAGAATTTAATAAAATCGTTTCCGCTTAATTTTTCTATTTAGCAGAACACCAAGCACACAAACCATAGACTACGCCATGAAAAAGAGCAAAAAAGGAAACCAAAAATCTCTGAAACCATTGAAGAAGGGATAAGAAGAACTTACAGAGCACCAGCAATGCACAGCAAAAAATAGGTTCTAGAACTTGCGTGTATATGTGAGAAAGAGACTGAGATAGCTCTGAGCTTAATTTATAGGAAGGAGGACGAAGATGCTGCTGTCAAATTCTTGCAGCGGTCAGTCATAAGTCAATACCAGTCGTTGGATCTTAACGGAGTCAATCGGACGGCCACTATTTCGGTATGCGTCAGAGAATGGTTTCCCAAGTTGGCAACTTCGGCGCAAAAATAAGCTTTTTCTCTTACAGCGGCTGAACGAAAATAGGGAGCCAATCATAGTGTTACACGTACGCTAACCTTTTTTTTTTTTTCGATTAACACTTATAATAACTTTTGACCCCAAAAAAAAAAAAACACTTATAATAACTTTTGGAAATTAATCCAGAAAAACAAAATAACTTTTGTAAATTATTATTCTATTGATAAAAGTTTGCGTAAACTTGCCTCTCCGCTTACAACTGGCAATACATGGGCTGGCCAGTATGCATGCTATCATTAAAAAATTGTTTAATCTATATATATATATAAATCAAAAGATAGAAAAAACCGTAAAATATTCAAAATGCCAAGAAATGCTCTTCGTTAATTAGGGTTATAAAATAAAATAACTTGATTAGTAAGGGATAAAATAGTAAAAACAAATTGGAATAAGATTGAGAATAGTAATTTTTATTATAGTTACTGTACAATATGATTTCGTTTTTAAATAATTTTTTCATTGCTTCTTTTTTTATTGAAATGATCTCAAACATATTCCTTCTAAAAATAATTTTATAAATATAATAAAAATAAAAAAAAGAGATATTTAGTTATATACCCATTTTTATCACTAGCATTATAGATAAATACTATACCATTTAAATTATATAAACAAACAAAAAAAAAACCCTATTATTGCCAGCTGTCCCATTCTAGAGTTTACTTAATATACTAAATTCCGGTTTTACCCTTTTGTTTTGAGTGTTGGTTTTTTTGTAAGATTTTAAGGTTGGGCTTGTTCTAAGAAAACCGATGGTAGTTTTGTAAATTATATGAAGTTCAAAGCCTCTTTATTATGTTGTAAATGAGATTTTGGTGTGATTCTAAAGTTCTTTTTTTTTTTTTTGGTTAAAATTCTAAAGTTCATTTCATGTAGGAATTTTTTACTATTATAAATAGTATCGCCGGGGCTATACTCTTGAAATAGATACTGTGAATTTTTTTTCCCCAATTTTTGTTTATCGATAAGAGTAGTTTAGAGCATTATTCATTACTATTAAGTCATTACCTAAGTCTCTATTGTTCCCTTTTGAGTTTTTACTTTTCAAAA
The DNA here is from genome assembly GCF_965620075.1 of Prunus avium. Taxonomy (NCBI): domain Eukaryota; kingdom Viridiplantae; phylum Streptophyta; class Magnoliopsida; order Rosales; family Rosaceae; genus Prunus; species Prunus avium. Next base: position 32,764,983 of record NC_142290.1, on the reverse strand, counting down.
TTATTACCCATAAAAAGAATTTAGCATTTTGCTATTTAATACTCATATTGTACACGTATGTACATATTTTTCATGTTTAATATACTTATTTTTTCAACAAAATTTTCAATATTACACACAAAATTCACTTATTATACACAAAATACTCACATATTATTGAATAAAAATAAAATATATTTAAATATTTAAATACTAATTATTCACTAAGTAAATAATAATTGAAACATAACTATTTAAAAAAGAGAAATTGAGATTATGCTATTAAATGGGTATAGCCGCACGGCTATACTTGGAAATATTCTATCACAAAAACACAAGCTGGGAGCTAGGTGATATGTGTGGCCTTTATTTTAATAGTATCGCCGCACGGCTAAACTCTGGAATTTTTTATTATTAAAAAGAGTATAGCCGATCGGCTTTACTGGAGTCGTTTTATTGAATTTTTTTTATAAATAATAAAGCCGAACGGCTATACTCTGGAATTTTTATTTATAAGACAGAGTATAGCCGACCGGCATTACTGGCGTCGTTTTTTTGATTTTTTTTTTTTTTATAAATAGTATAGCCGGTCTCTAGATTTTTTTTGATAAAAAAGTGTATAGCCGCCCGGCATCACTGGCGTTTTTTTTGTTGAATTTTTTTAAATAAATCGTATAGCCGCGCGGCTATATTCTTGACATAGACAAATGATGCATTTTTGCTCACCACTTTAACCATAGGTGTACCTTCACCATCATCCTCAATGCTTGACACGTGTCCATAAACATAACCATAGTTAACTTTTGCTTTGTATTTATGGAATCATGATTATACCTATGAACACGTGTCAAGCATTGAGGATGGTGGTGAGGGTACACCCATGGTTAAAGTGGTGAGCAAAAATGCTCCCCATAGACAAAATCCTCACATATTATTGAATAAAAACAAAATATATTTAAATATTTAAATACTAATCTATATACATAAAGCAAAAGGTAGAGAATGGTGAAACATTCAAAATACCATAAAATGCCCTTGGTTAATGCAAACATGAAGAATTGAAATTATTAATTAAATAAGGATAATATGGTAAATTCACAGTTCTTCATATTAAAAAAATTAAAATTAAAAGAAAAATTAGATAATGAATCCTAATTTTTATGGAATATAACTACCCATTATCTTTTTTTAATTCTAAAATAAATTTTAAAATTTTTTTTTAAAAAAGCCTCTTGCAAGTACGAAAGCGCGTGCAGAGAAGCTAGTTATTCACTAAGTAAATAATAATTGAAACATAACTACTATATATAAAGCAAAAGGCAGAGAATGGTGAAACATTCAAAATACTAGAAAATGCCATTGGTTAATGCAAACATTAAGAATTGAAATTATTAATTAAATGAGGATAATATGGTAAATTCACACTTTTTCATATTTAAAAAAATTAAAATTAAAGAATTTAGCATTTTCAGGTTTAATACTCATATTATACATGTACGTATGTATTTTTCATGTTTAATACACTTATTTTTTACAAAATTTTTAATATTACACACAAAATTCACGTATTATACACAAAATACTCACATATTATTGAATAAAAATAAAATATATTTAAGTATTTAAATACTAATTATTCACAAAGTAAATAATAATTGAAACATAACAACTTAAAAAAGAGAAATTAAGATTACGTTATTAAATGGGCATAGCCGCACGGCTATACTGTAGAAATATTCTATTCAAGGAGTATAGCCGCGCGGCTATACGATTTCCACAAAGACGATAGGCGTGATTTTTTTTTAATAAATAGTATAGCCGCTCGGCTATACACTGGAAATTTTATTATAAAAAAGAGTATAGCCGCCCGGCCGTACTAGCCAAATTGGAATCACCCTATCCCTTGGTCATTGGGCCAAAATGGGCTGATTGACCCGACCCATTGTTAGGCCTACTCACGAAGTTGGACGCGGGTAAATCCCCACATCCCGTTCCCAGAGCTTTATGAACAACAGACCACGAGAGCCAATCGCTGACGCTGAGTGGCAACCGTTGTAATTTCATCATCTTCCTCGTTTTGTCTACTTTTCGAAACCCTAACTCAGTCATCACCAGGTAATTTGCTCTTTTGCTGATCTTAGTCTCGTAGATTCATTTATTATTGGTTTAGCTTAAAGCGCAGTTAATTCATTGATGAACAAGGGCAATCTGTAGCCTTCCGTTTGTTTCCTGAGAAAATGGGATAGAAGAAAAGAGAAAACTGTAACATCGATTCACACGCCTTTTCTCAATGATGTTATGTTGAGCAAACGAACTAAGTAGCTATATTAGGTTGTGTTTCCAAATTGTAAAAAATAGTCATTTTTGGTTCATATCATGCTTTTAATTTCTACATTGTTGCAATTTTTTTTTCGTAGAATCTGATTTCGATGGAGGGACCAGGAAGTGAAGGAGCACCAGCGGCACCGCTGGCTCAATGGAGGAGCGATTTTTCGAGAGCATTCCAGTACTATTTGGATCGGTCAACGCCTCACACTGTTAATAGGTGGCTAGGAACCCTTGCTGTGGCAATGATTTACATTCTGCGTGTGTACTATGTTCAAGGGTTCTATGTTATCTCCTATGGCCTGGGGATCTATGTCTTGAATCTCTTGATAGGCTTTTTCTCACCGAAGGTGGACCCGGAGCTTGAAGCCTTGGATGGGGCTTCATTGCCAACAAAAGGTGCTGATGAGTTTAGGCCTTTTGTTCGCCGCCTTCCCGAGTTTAAGTTCTGGTAAATTTCTTTCATTCTGTTGGTTCATATTTGCAGTAATGGTATCTGGACTAGTGACTGCAATTTCTCATGTTAGGTCTGCTCCACATTTTGATAAAACCCCCTTTGCATTTGTTTGTGTAAGTGAATCTTTTAGCAGTCATAAACGTTTGAAGTGTCTTGTAATAATGCCCTTTGTCCTTGACTGGAATGGAACTGTTTACTGTTGAGCAGCAGAGATGGGGAGCTTACTAGATGAACCAACAATCTGTATGCTACTTTTTCCTGTGGGTATTTAGTTCAACTTACTTAGAAATGTTTGTAAACCATATGTTTCCCTTTTTACCAATGGGCTTTGATAGGTTTTACTTTAGTAGAAAACCGTTTTGACATTCAATAATATGAGTTTCGGCTCTTAACTGTCTCCTTAGTCAATGGTGGAAGTTGTTCTTAAGTACTGAAGGATGGTTCTGCTGGAGGTGGTCTCCTTGCTGATATGGCTTATAGCCATCAGGTTGTGGGAGTTATTAAATGCGTTGAGTTGATAGGGTGTTTATGCCATGGAGTATTAGTTTGAGATTTCTTGCTGTAACCTGATTCATGTTCTTGAGACGGAGAATGCATCCATCGAATACCTTAATTTCATGACTAACTGGCTCACCCCAAAAAGGAAAAGCAGTTAAGAAGCTGAATTGTCTCTTGTCTTTAATAATTTCTTTGGAGGCACAATTGTTAAGAATGGTTTTAGTGTACTGATGTTGTATTGATTTTGAATTTTTTTAAATGAAATTGTTTAATGGTTTCAGGTATTCCATCACAAAGGCATTTATTGTTGCATTTATGTTGACCTTCATTTCTGTGCTGGATGTACCTGTTTTCTGGCCAATATTGTTATGCTACTGGATTGTTCTATTTGTCCTCACAATGAAACGGCAGATCCTACACATGATCAAATACAAATATGTTCCATTTGATATTGGAAAGCAGGTGAGTAATCATATTCTAGTGCTTTCTTCCCATCTTTGTGCTTGGCCCTCATATGTAGGTCATGCATCCCTTACTACGAATGGAAGCTAATTATATGCTATCTCCGTTTGTTTTTTGACAGCGGTACACTGGGAAGAAGTAACTGAATGGGAGCGGCTTTTCTGCAAATCTAAAAACAAAAATGCTTGATTTGTAGATCTTGTGACTAAAGAAAAAAAAGATACGTTTGGAGATCTTAAATATGCTTTGAAGGTAATGTTCTTTTAGTGTATTTGTACATTGGCTAGACTCTCTAGTTTAGAAGTGGATGACAGGTCTTGCCAGGATGCCCTGATAGTTCATCTATCACTTCCATAGGCCTAATGAGGGTTCAAGCTACACTGGTCTTCCGATAAAGATTACCTGGCAGATTAAAGTAGACATGGGGTGAAACAGCATTAAACCTGGAATCTCGGCTAACTGCGGATTATGTTATAGTGTTCTACGTGTGGGGGCATGTGCCCAATGTTTTTGTTGTAAGCAATTTCAAAGCATGAGAAGCTGCTTCTTATTCGGATGGGTGCCTTAGTTGTGTTTTCATTCTTGCGAACTGAGATATTAATTGACATGCTTATCATTGTTCATGTCAGAAGAAATACTTACTGACCAAACTGAGAATGAGTATGCTGTTGTTTTATTTCTTTTAGGCTAAACAAGAGAATGTGTTCTTTTTATGCTATATCTAGGTCTTCATGATCACCATGACCCTAGGAAAAAATTTCCAGGGGCATTTATCTCCGTCTCATTCTGATCTTCCCGGTATTAGCTGCAGTAACACAATCTTGATAACGACCTATACATAGGAGGCAAGAAACGATGGACTCTCAATGAGGGCTTGTAGAGCTAAGCATATTGACGATTGTTGGAACTCTTCCGGTATATGCTCATGAACTTAGCCACAAATTCTGCAAAAGAAAAGTGCATGATTAACCAGTAAACTATTACAAGAGTGGTCTCTGCCCAAATTATTGATTATGTGCCCAAATTGGATGAAAGATTTTGGTGATTTGCATATGTTACCTTCTAGTTTCAGTAAAGCACTCGCTCCTGCTGGGAGTCTTTTCTCCTGCAAGGACAAATATAAGTTAGTTCACCTTCTCAGCAAGACAAAAATAAGGAATGCGGGAGATAAACTTACATAATAAGCATGCCAATAATAAAGTTCCCTTTTAGTACTACCATCTAGTCCCTTCAGGAACTGTTCCACGAGCTTCTGCATGTTGGAAATTGGAAACTCAATCACACAATTATACTTTGGTGAGCAAGTAGATACGAAGAACAACTCTGAGGTACGAATGCAATACCAGTAGAATCAGTTTCGGATGCACAAAATCAACGAGAAGCTTTTGAAACTTTCCCCGGATGAAAAATAATCTGACAAAAGATCAAATTTGGAAATCAATTCAACTATTGTTAAATAGAAAATATCGCGGGACGTCGTTAGATGAACTGTGTGAAGAGAGAGTACATAAAAATCTAAAATGAAATTGTTACCTCTTAGGTGATGGATCAGCTAGGATTTCAGCAGCAAGTTCAAGCAGCACCTCTTCCCATCCAAGCGGAATTGGTTGATCATCTCCAAAAGGATAGCTGCATTGGCACAGCTCCACATAAGTCAGAGTACAATCCAACAATGTTTTTAATAAATTTTTTTTTCATTATGTTCTTACTTGTGTGCTTTGCATGCTTCAAGACCCATGATTGCTTTTCTCAAGTTCTGCTTTGATTTAATAGCAATCTTATTAGCAAAGCTCATAGGTAGGTCGAAGTCTTCCTTCCTTGCAATCTGAATAAGAACTTCCATAATCTGGGAATTTATAAAGTGGGGTTAATGACAGAGAAAACTCAGAACTTACACATAATCACAGAAGCATTTTGGTGACTCTAAAATCAAGGTAATACTTACTTCATGAGTTACAGGAGCATCAACCTTGATAACCTTGCACCGGTTTTTCACCGATTCGATGACGGCTGCATCGTTTTCACAGCAGAGTATGAGCTTACAAGCATCTGAGTAACAGTCCATTATCCATTTTATCAAATGCTGAATATGCTCTGCTGCTTTGTCAACACCGTAAAGAACTATCACTGGACCAAAAAAGAAGTAGCTTCGACTTTGAGTGAATGGTTCAAATTGTTTAGAGGGGATTTATGCATGCGTTTAGAGAACTGAACCTTTATGATTTGCCTTGAAATTAACAGTGCTGACTTCAGGAGCAATTGCATTCTCATTGTTTATTTCCCTGACCAAACCCATTAATGCATATCTAGCATTTGCTTCCAATTGTACATTGAGCTCTACATGTTGAGCACTGGATGTCAATGGAACCACTACTTGGATTGGCTTTTGTTCCTGTCAGCATATGACAATGTGAGCTCCCATAAATTTTTTTTAAAAAAAAAAAAAATGTACAGCTTACTGATGTGTTTTTCTGCCTTTGTTTTGATGGTAATATGAGCCAAAATATTGTGGCAGAAGGTAAAATAGAGGGATTAACAACCAACCCATGTAGTTAGGGTAGGGATTAGTTGAGTTAGCTTTTTGCTTAAGTAAAATAGCCTTTGTAGTTCTTTCTGTCAATCAGCAATTAGAAAATTTCACTTCACTATATTGAAAACATCAATTTCCTAAGGATGCTATGAGCATTTGCAAATTCTAAGTTAAACTGCGGAGTTGATAATTTGTTCATTATTTCAGTACAGAATACCTGAACCTGGAAATATCTTAAATCATGAGATATCTGCAGAAACAAAGGAAAAAAAAGAAGAAGAAAAGATCAAGTCAGCCAATGTCCAAGGAAAAAAGGTTCAAGGTTATTGCATCTGATGAAAAGAAGCATACTTCCCAACTTGAATCACCATATGTTTCTCGTAGATAAGCCATTTTTAGAGCCTTCTTCCCCGAACCAGATGGTCCAGTGAACAAAATATGAGGAGAGATGTTATCAATCACCTACAAACTCAACAAAATATGAGTAAGAAAGTAGGGAGGAAAACGTATAAGAAAGTATGTGGAACTAGAAAAAACAAGCAGTACACAAAGCAAATGATCCACAATGTATAACAAAAAAATATATATACATATTTAAGAAGATTCTGTCCCAAAATAACTCACAAGTTGCTTCAGAATTTGAGCTTCTTGTTTGTGGCAAGTGAATCCATTCAACGAAGCGGGTCGGTGCTTATCAGCCCAGAACTGTCTGAGACTCTCAACCACAAATGCTTTCTCAATGAATGCAGCTTCATTGAATGTACTACGCTCAGGTGATTTTTTAGTCTTGCAAGCACCCTTTCTCATACACGAAAACCATGCCTGACTTTCACTTTTCCTTCGATTTTCTGTGAATTTCCTCATGCTTGCCGTTGTGGTCCCACTTGCATCACTCCTCTTGCTGCTTCCAACGCTAAGCGTACCACTGCTCTGCCTGCTCACGGCGGAGCTTGATGTGGTAGTGGTTGTCTGTGACAAGCCATAAGGGGATGGAGTCCCTCTACCATTACCATTAAGATCATAACTACCATTTGTTCTGCTTCTGTGTTGAGAGGCAGCAAAGTCTCTCTGGGGAACCATTTTGCGCTTGGGACTATAGGGGCCCTCAAAACCACCATTGTTCACCAAGACCTTTCTTGGCAATGCCATGACTGTGCACTCTCTAGAAAAGAAGATGTCACCTGGTGATATAGAGTCTGAGCTTCCAAAAACTGGAGCTTTGTTATTGGACAGGGGATTTGGAGAAGTTCTAGCAAGCTTTGCATTGGCAAGCATTTCATTGATTTCACCAACGGACGGCGATTTCATCTGGGAGTTCACTGGCCTTTGTTTCTGAGCCATGTTTTTTGACAATGGTGATGGTGTTCTCTCCACTTTAGTTGGTGTTCTACTTCTCTCCCCCTTAGTTGGTGTTTGGTCATAACTATTTTGTTGGTCAACTTCTCTTGGTGATCTATGTCTTGGAGCAGTTGTTGATCTCCTGCTGTAGTTTGGTTTCTTCTCTTCTCTGCTGTTCCTTCTGTGATGCTGTTGCTTTCTGTTTGAGCCCACAATCTCGTCATCAAAACCATTCAAATCATGCTCTCCCCTCTCAGCTTGGAAAGGTGAAACATGTCTTCTGCGCTCAGATTTTGACAAGGGGCTAATATTTCTATGAAGATCAGAACCCGCCAATGGTGAATTTCGTGCATTACCATCATCTCTCCTTGGCTTGTAGGGTGACTTGCTGCTATTTCTTCTTCGAACTGGGCTCACTACAGAGTTAGTTCTAAGAGAAGGGCCATCATATTCAATTCTTGAAGAGTGCCCCCTGCTCTGCTTCAAAGGGCTAATGTTTCTTGCCAAATCCAACTCTGCTTTTGTCCCTTCATATTCCAAGCCAACATTAATCCTCATCTTGCCGCCGTGCCACGGACTATCTGGGATTTCAGTCTCAGCATCAGACGGCTCATATCCACTCCTCCTTTGCTTCACTGGAGTCACAGAATTTCTACCATGCCTTGACCAATTATTCTCCATTTTTTAACCACCCACCAGAGCTCAAAACAAACCAGCTTGAACACCACACACTATTTTCTGTTGCTCCTAAGATGGAACATAACCAGGCCAAGAAATCAAAGAGTTGTTGATTCACAAGGACTAAATTAATCTGAGGTTTGGGGCATTGGAAAATCTGAGAATCTAAGGAGTGACATGATAAAGGAGGGAGATAATGAGAAGACGAAAGAAAAAGGGTACCTAAGGAAAGTGCTATTGAACCAACCTATGAAGGCAGAGATACTTAAAACCATGCGGATGCGATGCTTACAAAGAAGAGAGACATTGTTGATGCTAACAATGTCGATGAAATATGATGGGATTGCTAAATTTACAGCTAGAAACAGAAAATAATGTATTAAAAAAAGCTCGTCTTTCTGTAATTTCTAAGCTGGCCATTGTGGTTTAGTCTTTGTCTTCTCTCTGTTATGGGGCTACAGCTTACAGGCAAAGATTGCAACTTTGCATGGAATAACTGCGCGGCATTTGCATGGCGGCTATAACAGCATATATTCCTAAATCCGCGCCATGTCATCTGCAGAAGTTTGTCGTTTGGATTCATTTCGTTTATCTCCAATTAAACACACTGGCACTGCCCTTTGTTAGGTTTTATCAAACTAGTTACATCTTTCGTCGGAGATGTAATCAACAACATACTCGGTAAATGTGGTACATATTACATTACTTGCAACACATATATCGTCAGCTTATGAATTGAAGCTCGATTCCGCCTACACAAACAACTACGTTTGCTGCTTGACTGATCAACCTTATTATTATCAAAATGATTTGAACTGTTTCAAAGACCCACCCAACGTGCATTTTGTTGTTGTTGTATGTGGATCTTTTTCAAATAAACTATAAGGTCATGCACATAACATAATAACCCCTATTATACTGTACAAATGACCTCGTAATATGATCAATTTTGGGATTCTTTATGTGCTTTGTAGACCCGAGACATCTCCAAAGGCCATGTTGCAATGCTGTCTCTACTAAGCCAATTACAAGAACGACAAAGAAACGAATTCTCCTCTTCGAATGAGCTTTAAAATCTAAAAAGTTTCTTGGACAAACACAAATGTTTAATTATTCTATGGATGAAGTCGTGTCTTTTCTGGTTTTCCTGCCTTTTTGAGGGTTTGGTGACTAAAGTAAAAAGGGCCCTGTTGGTGGTTTAGGTATGAACAGAACATATGGAAGCCATTGGAACTCTCATAGCTGAACTGCTTCTTTTAAAAGACAAAATGGCGCAATAAAAAGTGGCTTAAAGCTCTTTTGCGCAATGCCCTAAACAAAACAAAGAGGCAAATCCTAGGGTGAGTATTCTGTTGTTGCAACTAAAAAGGAAGCTCTTACTTGAAGTTCAAAAATGCTATCATAAAGATGAAGGAAGGAGAGATACCCTTAAATGGTAATTTGGTTCGTGAATTTACAATTCTAAATTGGTATTACAAGTATAAATTCGTATTCAAACTGTTTGGAGAGAGGCTTCAGCCTCAGATGTCGAAGTTGATAACCAATCTAATAAAGCCCTATTGACAAGCTCTGGAACTTCATCATGTGGACAGTGCCCGGCCTGTAGATTTACCAAAGTTGTATTTGGATAAAACTCTTTGATTCTGTTGGCCTTGGCAGGACCTACCCACGGATCCAAGTCACCCCATATCAACAACAGCGGGCAAGACATCTTGCTTAAGACACTGTCTAGAGTATACTTGGTCTGGTTTGTCATGAACCGGGTCATCAATCTGCACAAAACAAATAAGAAAACAACATACATAGGAAGGACTTAGACACCAATGTTCATGACCAAATTTTCAAGATCTCACTAATCTGCATCATTCTTATTCAGTGCATCTATATTAGATGCTTTCATGTGAAAGACTAAAAGAGAGACGATCAGATCTCCACATACCTGTAATAGACTTCTCCAGCATTTGTGTCAGCTGCTGGCATTGTTATGGATTCCACCAGGTAGTCATCCACATTGGAGGTATTTTTATACACCTGCGTTGGCAAAAATAAGTACTTAAAACATACAGTCAAAATATTTATCATGAATGTGGGAGGGCTCTTTTACAATGATTGCAAGAGGGTTAATGGCGACTTGCAATATACTGGGGATTGGGATGAAACTGCCCTTATATCTGTGAGATTAGTTGCAAGAATGGTAGAAAAGCTTGCTAATTCATTTGTTTTACATACTAAGGATGATATATTCTCAGACTTCAAGGAGAAGACTAGAAAGAGACTTACACTCTTTAAGACGGATTCAACTCGAGCTGGTTGCTTTGCTTGCCAGAACAAAAATCCAAGTATCACCCGCTGGAAAATTTCCTTCAGGGGCTTTAGGATGAACCTCTGCAGGGCTGTTTCCTCCTCAGACTTCTCGGCTTCAGTATTTGGATTTCCGAACTGTCCTGCAGAATTGAGGAGTGCAACTCCAATTACTTGCTCAGGCAACCCAGCTGCTGCAACCAAAGCTGTAAAACCTCCAAGGCTGAAAATTTACAGCGAGTCATATAATCATTAGTTGAACTGCCATCTCAAAAGAAAACATGATAATAAACACATTGTCCAGCTTGCAACAATGAACTAAAAGAAAATTAGCCTCTTGTGAACAGGTGCCAGAGTGAAGTTCTTAATTGGATAAGTTCAGGAAAACCTCAACTCAGGTTTTAAGCTGGTACATTTAGACAACATAGTTTGATGGTTCAAAAGTCGTGATCATCCCCATTCACGTTTCTTTGAAGTTTTCTAACTTAGTTACAAATGAATTATTAAAGATACCATATGTAACCAAATAAAGTTTAGATTACCTGTTTCCAACTAAAACTGTTGGTTCTTTCACTATCTCCTTCACAAAATCCACGACTTGATCCCTCCAAACCATGGCATCGTATTCAATAAGTGCTTTCTCACTCCACCCGAACCCCAGTAAGTCTATAGCATAAACCTTGTATTTTTTAGCCAACTCTGGTATATTGTACCTGTATTATGGGAGAGAGTAAAAACTTATCAGCATTAAAGTATACTACACTTACAGCCACCATTAACATTAATGTGTAGCTAATAACACATTCAATGGAAAATTAAGATTTAAGTGTTAAGAAAAACCAATTCCCTGCAATTTAAGGCTTTATAACAAGTTGACAACAATTGGGTTTTAATCACAGAAGCAAAAGAAGCAAAGAGGAAATTCCCCCTGGTTTCTTCAATTTTACTTGACATATAAATTGAAGGGAAAATAGAAGGTGAGGGTCATAAAATAGCAAACCTCCAGTGAAATGCAGAAGCACCAAACCCATGGATAAGAACAACAGGAGGCCCTTCTCCTTGCACCACATAATGAATTTTGTGACCCCTCCATGTCCAAAAATTGTACCCCTCCGGTTTGAACGGTAGTCTTTCAACACCTATAGTGAAAAAACATTCCCACTTAATTCAAATTAAACGCAGGAATTGTTCTAAAAACAAAAAGAACAAGCAAAGAGATTGATTAACCTTCAACAGGCTGAGTAGTCAAAGAAGAGCCCACAACTGAGAGTCCTGAAGCTGCAACTCCTCTAAAAGCAAAACCCCTCCTGCTCATTACACATTTGCTTCCTTCCAAGTAGAGCAACAAACTCATCAGTCACAAGCCAGAATAAAAATTGAAACTTTTCTTGATTTGATAGAAAGATAAAGTGAATGAACTTACTGTTGCACTGAAATGGTCTTGTAGATGCAATGAACCTGCTTTCATGCACTGGGTTGAAGAGCTCTGTTCTAGCTGAAGGCAGAACGGCACATGAGGAAGACATTGGAAAATGGTTGTGAAGGCTCTCAAAAATGAGTGTAATTTGTAAAGTTTTGAGCTTTCTCTGTGGTTGGTGTACGTTTCGAGTTGTGGAGGAGTGGTAGACACAAACCAGGAGAGATCACATGAACGGTATGTCGTTTTTCATTCTGTACAATATACCGCCATTTTGAGTCAACGGCGTCGTTTCTTAGTTACTCTCAGGTGATTGCGATCGTTTTATGACCGAACTGCAAACCGGTTTTCAAAATCCGATTCATTAGACTTGGGCCATGGAAACTCCAGTGAGAATTCTCAGTCTCAATCGCCAGGTCTTAGCCAAAATGACGCCGTCCGCTCTTACTTTCTCTCCCAAACTCCTCCGACCCCCAAATTCCTTACTTCCATTTCACACTGTCGCTCGAAACGGCGTTGTCAAAAGAACCCCCTTTTCTCTTTCTCTCGCACAGCCACAGTCCTCGTTCACCTTCTCCACCCATACAAACCCCTTTCAATCCCTCCTCTTCTCTCTCTCTTCCCAATTCCTGATCAACAACTTCAACAACTCTCACTCGCACTCACACGACGGCGTTTTCACATGGAACCGAGCTTTCCAGAGTGGCATTAATGGAAATGTGGGTTCTTTCGGAACCCAAAAGCGTGAAGTAACCGTCGTCTTGCTGGGTTGGCTTGGGGCCAAGACCAAGCACCTGAAGAGGTATGTGGAGTGGTATAAATCCAGAGGCATTCACGCCGTGACCTTCGTTGTTGATGCGAGGGAGGTGCTCTGGTTTGATTTGGGCCACCGGGTCGAAAAACGGGTTTCGGATTTGGCCCACGAGCTCGTTTCGTGGATGGAGGAGAGGGTAGAGGATGGGAGAGAAAGGTGTTTGCTTTTTCACACTTTCAGCAATACGGGTTGGTTTGTGTAGGTACTCTTTGTTTATGTCTTCGCTGTGTAAATCTTTGCTTTCTGTTAGTACTGTGCTCTTATGCCAACAATTGGGTTTTTAGAGGTTGTTGATCTTTTTGGCAGATATGGCGCCATTCTTGAAATTCTTCAGGGTAGACAAGACCTGATGGAGAAGATTAAAGGATGTGTTGTTGATTCAGGAGCAGCGGAGCCTTTTAATCCTAAGGTTCTTTCAAATCATGGTTTTATTACATTTCGAAATATTGGTTGATTACCATGTAAAATGTTGTGAAAATTGGATGAGTTTTTTTTGCTTAGATTGTGCTTTTGATTTGTTTGGTCAAAGTTTTATCAGATAGATTTGTTTTCTATAAGACATTACCCCAATTTGGTAGAAGCTGAAATGACTTGCTTAGAACCCTGCAATGAATTTTTTTTATCTTTTTGGTTTCTCAATCGTGTGCCATGTTTTGATGGAAGTTGTGTAATAAATTGGATCAGAGGAGTACATTTTAATCTAACTGGCCAACTATGCCTTTTCTTATGATTATACCTTCACTATGAGCTGAAGTTGAGCTATATGTCTCTAATTAAGTAGGATGTTATTTCGTTTTGCACTTATTTCGTTGAGCTGAACTTGAGCTATAACCTTCTTTAACTTGACAGGTGTGGGCAGCGGGCTTTTCTGTCGCCATCTTGAAGAAACGCAGCTCTTTAACAAGCCCCGCAGTTGAGGCTAGAGAACTGAATAAATCTGAAGATGCAGTGAGCTTGTCAAAGATGCAAGAAGAGAAACCTCCGATAGTTGAAACCATGGTTCTGTTGGTATTAGAGAAGCTGTTCTCAGTTCTTCTAAAGTTGCCTGATGTGGACAAGTAAGTACTCTGTGTTCTAATATTTGTTTCAATATCTTGTTTTGATAGTTGATATATAATTGGCTGTAGAAGAAAATGGGCAGAACATCTCAATTAAAGGGGTAAACAATTGACTTAAGTTGCTTTCTGTTGGTTTTCTTGCAGGAGGTTGTCGAAGGTAGTTTCTATCCTCTCAGAAAACACTCCTTATTGCCCTCAACTTTATCTGTATAGTACCGCTGATGGAGTTGTTCCGCATCAGTCGATCGAGTTGTTCATTGCAGAGCAAAGGAGGAAGGGTAGAATGGTTAGGTCCTTCAATTTCGGCTCATCACCCCATGTAGACCACTTCAGGACTTTTCCCAACATCTACTCTTCAGAGCTCGACTGTTTCTTGAAAGATTGTTTAGCTACCTCTAAGACGACAGCATAAAATTCTGCAAATGCAGTGTGTTGTGCAGGAACTTATTTGAGGTTATAAATCAATTGACGATAACAATTTACTTTTCTTAATCTTTATACGAGTGCCAGAATTCATTGTTTGTTTATATCACATTGGAAATTTGTGAAGTTTGCCTGATGCATCTTCTGAAGTTTGCATATCCCACTGGTTTACTGTTTGTCAAATCTGCTCACTGTTTATATCACATTGGAAACTTGTGTATGTATTGCTAGAGTAGAAGTAGATTTTAAATTTGTGATGAAAGTTTCAACCTTTATGTAAAACCAAAGTGCTAATCACAATCATATTTGAAAAATCCAAAAACTGTTTGGTATTCAATTTGAAGAATATTTTGTAAATTTGAAAAGTGATGAAAACATGTTACGTTGACGTGCATTTCTCAAAATATTTTTTGAAATACTTGGTAGTATTAATTAATCAAAAAAATTATTTTTGCTCAAAATTTAAAAGATAATTAATTAGGAGAAACAACAAAAGGCCCACCCATACCCGGAAGCCCAGAGAAAAGAAAAATGACCCACTCGTGAATGGAGCCCTAAAAAGTAAAAACCACAGGATGAAAATGGCGGGCAAGGCAGACCATCACAAGTTCACAACTACACCATCCAATTTCTATGGGAAAGTGAAAGAAGGGAGCCTCATCCTGAAGAAATTGCTGAGTAAAGCTTCATTCTTCGTCTTTTTCATTGTAAATTTTGAAGATTAAAATTTTGATGTTATCTTCATTAACTCTGAGAAATTGTGTCCAAATTCCTTTAATTTTAATTTTCTTAGACTTGTGCGGATTCGGTGAGGTCGGCTTAGATCGGAGGAAAAGTTCAATATTTATTTCTTAGTTGAGTTGGTTGCATTTTTGCCACAGTTGGCATATAGAAAGCGAACGTTGAAAACTAAAGAATCAAAGCTCTTCAATTTCAGAGAGAGACGGAACAACTTCAAAGCATTAAAAACATCGTAGATTCTTACGTCTCAGAATACCACTCTCAACTCACTGGTCAGCTCTCGTCTCTCTCTCTCTCCCTCCCAAGTTTGAAACTTTTTTTTTTGTTTGTTCATATTCTTGAATCAAGATTGATATTTTGTTGGACTTTCGGGGGATTTGTTTAGTTAATGGAACTGGGTTCGGCTTATTTTTAGCTTTTAATTTATAGTTCTTTTGGTTTCACTTGGATTTGGTTTGGGTGCCGAGGAAATTCAGGATGATTTGAATACCATGTTTTATGTTTCTAAGCTGTTTGTATTTTCTCTCCACCGAGCAAATAATTGCAACTAGGGAAAGCTTCTTGCTCTTTGGTTAGTAAAACGTCCAGGTTCATTGTACTCGAAGTATTATTTTTTAACAATTTTTCTAAGCCAAAAAGGTACTGGTTTTTCAGTATTGATTTGTCATTTCATACCCCAAAAAAAAGAGATTTTCTATTTAAACCCCACACTTCTCTTTGTTCACCCCAATACTTAAATCATTAAGCTGTAAGTTTTATTATTGTGTAAAAAGACAAAAAAGGTCATCCAACTTAATAATTAACCCTAGTACATCTATACACACACCCCACCACTCTTTATATTAAGTTTTAGAAAAATACAAACTTCTCTACATCCTATTTAAATTGAATCAGGATAGAGGTAAAGTATAAATTGGATCATATCAGGACAAACTCCTCTACTTGGAAAGAGGTAAAGTTGTTCTCTTTCTCTCAAAAGTATTAAATTTCGGGTTTGGGGTTCCATTTGTTTGTGTTTTTTTTTGCTATGAACAAAAAAAAATTGTGGGGTTTAAATAGAAAATCTCTTTTATTTCTTATTTTTTTCAGTTTGAAGTATATTTAAGGGTAGTTTGGAAAGATAGTGGGGTTTTCTTAGAAATTGCGAAAATTTAAATTAGAACATGGGGTGAACTAAGAGAAGTGTGGGGTTTAAATAGAAAATCTCAAAAAAAATCACAAAAAGCAATGATTTTTAAGCATTGACTTTTCGTTTCTTACCAAAGGAAAAGAAATTTAAAAACTTGTCTTTGCATTCTCTAACTACTACCACACCAAACCCACTTCCCAGTTTAAACTCGCGCGTCAAAATGGCAACTTTGGAGGATTCGCTGGTGAATACTAAGCTCTCTCCGTCGAATACATATGGGGCCGTGGTTCTTGGCGGCACCTTTGACCGATTACACGATGGCCATCGCCTTTTTCTCAAGGTTTCTTTCTCCTTCATTTTCTTTTGTTTGGGTTTGTGCATTTTAAGATGCTAAAAATTCCATTAAGAAAATTTTAATGGTATGCCCGGAAATGGATCCAGGCAGCGGCGGAGCTGGCAAGGGATCGAATTGTGGTTGGACTATGCGACGGACCCATGTTGACCAAAAAACAGGTTCTTTTTTTCCGATCATCATTCAGATTTTCACAAGTTTTGTGGATTTGAGTTGAATTGTAATTTAAATTTTAACAAATGAAAGTGGATAATGATTTTCCAGAATAGTTATAAGGTTAACGTAAGTGCTAAACTAGTAATTTGGAAGACAGTTTAGTTAGTTGATAAAGTGGATTTGATATTAATGTTGTGATTTTTCTTCCCATTCTGGCAGTTTGCTGATTTGATACAACCCATTGAGGAAAGGAGGCATAATGTTGAAAATTACATCAAGGTATTCTGTTCAAGGAAATTATTTACATTGTGACTGGAATACTGTTTCTAAATGAAGAGATTTTGGATTTGCATTTTTAGAAGAAATGGTTTAATGAGATTTCAGAAGTACTAATGCCCATGTGAATTCCACTAGTTGAATCATTTTTTTGAGCATTTGATGCAAGCAATTGCAACTGAGTTGTTCTTTATCCCTCATTTTGAATCATCTATCCAAATGCCAGCAATGCAGCTCATTCTGTTGTAGCTGAGGTTGTGTGTTTGAAATAGGTTCATGTGTTCCACCACCATGTTCACGCTCATACCCATCTACTTAGGTCTCTAGATTCAGCAGGTGGCCTTTGCTAGTATTTCATTTTGGTAAAGGTTACTGAACTGGACTAGGTGGTGACACACATGGACCATCAACCTTGCTATATCTGGGGAAATGCATTTAATAATTTCTGTATGGTTTTGCTGCTGCTTGGTTGTTCCGTAAAAAATGTGTTCTTATCTTATGATGTATAATGATAATGATACTTTCAGTCCTCAATTTCCTGCCAATATTTGCAGTCTATCAAGCAGGGGCTGGCAGTGCAAGTTGAACCTATTACGGATCCCTATGGCCCCTCAATAGTTGATGAAAATTTGGAGGCAATTGTTGTCAGGTTTGTTTCAGATTTACATCTGTTCTTTGAGTATTCTTAATTCTCTAATAATGTTGCCCAGTAGCACTTCATCAACATTTAGATGCAAAGCTTGATATGCTTGTCCTCCCTTTGACTCTTGAGGTTCATGTGTTACTTTGGAGTTTTGGTGTAGATCATCACCTGGTTTAATGTTCAAACCTAATCAGTCTGGCTTTGATCTGGCCCTAGTTGATTTTCCTTTTAAAAAGGGAATAAGTTGAATTACCTCAGCTTGCATACGACATAAAACTCATTATTGAGTCTCCCTCGCACCGGTGAGAGAGTGTTACTTCTTCACTAATTTTCTAGATTTGGTTTCTGGCAGCAAGGAGACTTTGCCCGGTGGACTGTCTGTTAATAAGAAGAGAGCGGACAGAGGCCTTTCACAACTTAAGGTTTGAGTTGTTTGCTATGCATTTGATCTTTTTCTCTACCAAAAGTAGACTTCTTTTAATTCTACTTTGAAAACCTTTACGATGCTTAGTCCTAATTGTGGATCTTGTGCAGATTGAAGTTGTAGATCTAATTTCTGAAGCATCTAGTGGAGATAAGCTTAGTTCAACAACATTAAGGAGGCTTGAAGTGGAGAAGGCGAAGAATCAACAGCCGGTGTAAACCTAGCCGCTACTTCTGAAACATGTTTCTGGAAACTATGCAAGTGTAATGTGTCACATTGAAAGGCTTGAGGGTGAAAAATGTCTGGAAATAAGATTTTGTCTTTGTAGCAATCTTAAGTTATAATCTCCACTTGAGAAATTAATAAAATATTTTTAGACGGGTTCCTGGCACTTTTTAATATTGTTCTCACATAATTATTAATTATTAATTATTATGTATATATTAATTATTGTTGCATATTTTAATTGGATTTATACTCATACAAATTAAAATTCAATCACAATCTTTCATAAATTGGTGTGATTGTATGTAAAACTGTGATAGTGAATTACGTATTATTTTTTAATAACTTATTGCAATTATATTTATTCCATTATTTTCCCAGTACCAATTTACCCATTCAGCGCAACTCTTTTTTTTTTTTTGGGCAAACATTCAGCGAACAGGTGAGTCATTTTCTAATCCATATTTGATATGGTTTAATGCATTTCCTAATTGCTAGACATATTTACTCTTATTTAAGAGTACAGCCGCGCGGCTATTTTGAGTTCTTCTTGCACACTGAATGGGATAAGCTCTTACCATGATTAACACAGAATGATGAAGGGTTGTTTATTGTATAATTTTGTGGGTTTTTGTTGTTGTTGTTGCTTAGGTTCTTTATACCCTTTTGGTTTCTCCTTGTATTTTATTCATATTACACGCTTCCTTTCATCAGGCGATAGATCCAGCCCTCTTTTGGCTTAAAAATGTGTTGGTTTATACACAATAGTAACATCATACAATATGCACTAGAACATGAGAGAACCTAGAGAATATGTTGTAGAACAAAAAGAGAAAAAAAAAATAAAGTAAATAATTTCGGAGTGTTGTGTGTGATATAAAGTTTAGAAGCGACATTGGTAAATCCTCCTTAGACCGAAAATTGTGTTCATCAACGTGTGGAATGTTTCAATTTTTGCATTTCATTGTGCTCTTGAATAGGAAATAATTAGACTAACTTCTTCACACGCTCTTCTGCAAGTGCAAAATGCCTTTTTTAAATTTCGCGCGTGACTTTAAAAGTTTTTTTTAAATCTTTTGTTTTTTCAATTCTATTTTTTCCATATGGTAGAGTTTAAACAAAAGTGTAATTTTCTGGCCAAAAAAAAAAAACGAAGGTGTAATTATTTTTTTTATTTTTTAGCTTAACCAAAGTTGTACTATCTTTTATATCACGTTCTTCTACAAATGGATAAAGATTAAAAAAAAATGATTCAAATAATAAAAACGGTTTTAACTAACACCTCAGTAACGGCGCCGTCCATGTCTACCGCCTTTCCTAAAGAACAAATATTAACGGCTATATATCGTCAACGGCAATTTAAAATTTAAGCGGTTACACAAGGAAAACCAACCCAAAAGATTGCGATCCCTCCTCTCTCTCTTTCTCTCTCTCGCACATTCATCGGAGAGTTTCTTCTTCTCTGTTCTTGGATTACATTTCTTCCAAAACCCCACTGTCAAAAATCACAGTGACAGTGATAAGAAAGTAACAGTCGGCGATAGAAACAGAGCCATCAAATTTCTTCACGGTTTTCACGGAACCCCACTTTTTATTTCTTCGTTTCTTTCTTTAATTCTTGTTCTCTGATAGACCTCAAACCTTGAAATTGCGAAGCTTTATGAAATTGGTTTTGTTTGTTTTTGTGGTTTCTACATGGTTTTTGGTTCACGTTGATGAGTTTTTTCAATTTCTGTCTCATTTTCATGTGTGAAATTCAGTTCTCTTGGAGCAGAGTAACAAAGAAGTGTTGTGTTCTTGAGAAGAAGATTCGGTTCTTGAATTTGAGAGGGTAATATACTCAGTGAATCTCTATTCAGTTTCTACTGGGTTTTCATTTTCATATTGTTTGTTTTGTCAACGAGTGCATTCCTGTCCAAATTTCAATTTTTTCTGACTTTTTTGCAGGTGGGTATTGCAAATTCTTTGCAAAGATGAATGATTTGATGACTAAATCGTTCTTAAGTTATGTGGAACTGAAGAAACAGGCACAGAAGGACCTCGAAGCCGATCTTGATGTTGAAGCAGGCCAAGGCCAACTCAACCCGTCAGACCAAGAAAACCTCTCTCAGTTTTTCCAAGAAGTCACACCAATCAAGAGCGATATGGAAGAGATCACCAATCTCTTGTATGATCTTCAGAGCCTGAATGAAGAGGCAAAGTCCACCCACAGTGCCAAGATCCTTCGCGGGCTTAGAGACCGGATGGAATGCGATATGGTGGCAGTGCTTCGAAAGGCGAGGATTGTCAAGGCAAGGCTTGAAGCGCTTGATAAGTCCAATGTGATCAGTAGAAAAATTTCGGATGCGTACAAGGAAGGAAGCACTGTTGACCGGACCAGAATGTCCATCACTTGTGGCTTGAGAGTCAAGCTTAGGGACATGATGGACAATTTCCAATCTTTGAGAGAAAAGATTGTTGCAGATCACAAGGAAGATCTCAAGAGGAGGTACTATAGCGCAATCGGTGAGTTGCCGTCTGATGAGATGATCGAAAAGATGATTTCTGGAAGTTTGAAAGTTGAATTGTTTGAGGGGAAGACAGAATTGGATATGGGGAACAAAGTTAGACATGAGGCAGTCATGGATATCCAGAGAAGCCTGAACAAGCTTCATCAGGTGTTTCTTGACATGGCTGTTCTGGTTGAGGCACAAGGTGAAGACATTGACAATATTGAAGAGAACGTGGCCAATGCAAGTTATTTTATCAATGGAGGGACAAACAGCCTTTACTATGCCAGCCAGATGAAGAAGAAGAGTAAGAAATGGGTTTATTGGGTTTGGGCTGTGGTTCTGATTATACTTCTGGTTTGTGTCATTTCTACGCTGGCGTCTTGAACAGAAGAGTCAGAATTTTTTATGGGGTCTAAAAACTGAAGTGGATGATAGTGTTGAGGGGTTTCAGGGGTCTGTGAATATTTCCTGAGCTTTCTGAGCTCATAGAGTAGTTTATCTACCGCTTTATTGGCTGTTGCTTGTTGGTTGAGAAGAGTACTTCTCTTTATGTATTTTGAGGTTCTGTTAATCGACAGAGAATGTTAATGAACTAGATTTGCTTAATTGAGTTGAGAATTTCAAACTATGTTTTGGTTAGTTATTTTTCCCTTCAGTTTATTTGGTTTCTTCCTATGTGCATAAACATGACAGTGCTACATCTTTGCTACTCTGTAAATTTCCCATTTGTTCGGGATTCGGAATTGGATTTTGAGGAATTTATATGCAGCTCATTGAAATTATAAAATCCATAACTCTGCTTGGGAACTAGGCCGGTCGAAATTTGTTTAACAGCAATCCAGTAGCGAATTGAGGAGCTGGAGCTGGCTAGTGCAAATTGAGAGAGAGAGAGAGAGAGAGAGAGAGGAAACACTATATTCAGAATGAAAGCATACAGGATCACCCATTATTAGTAAGCTTTACTTGTTTTGTAGCTTCAAAGCTTTGTATAACACCAAATAAAATACTCAGAGGAAAATAGATGATACATTATTTCTACAAAATTGAATAACAGTGATCAGCCACTCTTCAATTGATGCTAAGATGCTGTGTAGCAGTCCAAGTATGACCAGGCTCCAGCTGGACGTTTCCAATCTGAAATGAACATGTCATCTTACAGTTAGCAGAAATAGAATCAATTTAGCAGTCTGATGAGTATACATACTGTCTGGATTATATCCGGAATTGGCAGTATTAGATAGACAAACCCGTTTTGTTCAAGTTCAAATAGTCACAATTGAAGAAACAGGGAAGTTATTACCTTTGCATTTTCCACACAAACAAAATCTTTGTAGCATGCTTCCATCGTCAGATAGGGGTTCCACAAAACAGCATCTGTCCAACTACACGAGAAAAAAGAACAGGGGTGTCAAGCATGTGAAACAGAGTTATTTTGATAAAATCTTACCTAAACTTGTGAAACAGAGATTTACACTCACTTAGTGTTCTTGATAGATATTATGTCACCTAAGCCATTATCAAGATGCAACTCATTAGGGGCTTCCAGGTATACGCAATCCACGAATCCAGGAAAAGTGACCCCATCCCTGTGTCATTAAGATAACAATCAGAAATGCCTAGCAATCTGTGCCAAAAGGGTTTCTAAAGATGTTGCAGAAAAGTGAATAAGCTATGATAATAGCATTTTAATTATGAAAACCCATTGCCCCATTAACCTCATTTACCCAGCCAATAAACTGAAAATGAAAGAATTGAATTCATTTTGCTTTTATCATGTGATAGAAGCATTTCATGAAAATGATACAGGCCTTTCTTCCTTGCCCTCCAATGGATTCTTGGGGTCAGGATCTTTATTCAGTGTTTTGCAGCCTTTCAAACCTTTAACCGATGCCCCTTGTGCAGAAGCCTGCATGATAATGGCTAATCTTAATGATTTACAATCATTTTTCAACACTCATTTAATGCAATCAATTTCAAAATCTGTGCATATGGAGGTACGATTCCTAGTATTTTCAGACTTTTGAAGTCATTATATACAATATATGAATTTCTCCTTATCTTTATTCTACTACATTAACTTCCATATTCAATTCTTCTAACAATTCCAATTTCTTTTTTTAATATCTAAATCATTTCCACCTCAAATGAGTCCTCAACACTGCTAATTTCGTTATGCCAGAATGACAATTGAATCACTGAGGGAGAATATTATACTTACGCGGAAGTATGTGTGCAATGCGGTGCTGAATGAAAATGGCTTGCTGTCCGTATTTTTAATTACAAGTTCGGTGGAAAGGCTCTTTGTTTGCAAAGTGACCTGCAATCATTGGAACACATTAGAAGTTTTGTTACCTAATCCACATAATGCAGAATTCAATATTGTGCATGTAGTTTAACACAGTATTGTTGTGTAGAACATGGTGCACACCAAGGTGGCAGTGAATTACCAGTGTGAGCTAGACAAGCATCATTTTTATAGAGAGATATCTGCAACTGACCTTGTACAAAGCTTGAAAGCTGAAATCCCACATGGAACGACTGTATTCACCATCCTTTAGTTCTAAAGTTATGGCAGGATCTCCTTGCACATTTTCAGAATCAATGACGGACCAGTCCAGGTTTCTTGCAAATCCATGCTATTAATTGAAGAAACATCTCCAAGCCTCAGTACAACAGCAGAAGGCTGATAATGCAGTCATATATACATCATGCAGCCATAACAAAGATCTGGATCTCCAGACGGGAATCCTTAATGGTGGCAACAATGTCAGTAGACTCACTACCACCATATCACATTTAAGCAGTGGGATTTTGTAAATTTTATCAAGAAATCTATCAAACCTATCATCAAACTTCAAATCTTCGTAGTCTATATATAAAAATATCCATCAATTGCCATTGCTCGGGGTTTAAGTGTTTAGGTTTTTAATTTGCTGGCACTCATCAGAACGGTGTATCTGATAGACCACTAAAATCAATTGAGCTCGTAAAACCAAAGATACAATTAAAGGCAACAATGCTGGTGGATTCGGAAAAAAAAATAGAGTACCG
Organism: Prunus avium; assembly: GCF_965620075.1. NCBI lineage: Eukaryota > Viridiplantae > Streptophyta > Magnoliopsida > Rosales > Rosaceae > Prunus > Prunus avium. The sequence goes on along the minus strand of NC_142290.1, from coordinate 32,741,214 downwards.
TACCTGCTGAATTGCGCCTGGTCCAAACTGTGGAAAACAATGTGGAACGCCTCCACTATCCCAAGAGAGAATAGTCAGTATCTGACGAAAATCCCAAGCTTTCAGGCAAAATGACTATTCAAAGGAACTCAGACGCTTAAAACATACAAACACAAAGGCAAGTAACCACATTTCCAAACTAAACCAAGTGAGCTTTGTGAATGAAATGATCATTTAAATTGTTCTCGTTTTAGCACACATTGCAAAGTCAACCGGTAGCTTAAACCCAACAGATATAGCAAGAAGCATAATGGTTTGTATGGCTCAACTCTAAACAAAAACAGATAAAGCAAATTACTTTCAAAATTGAAAGTCAAGAAAATGAACCCACGAAATCCAAAACAACCTGATTGGTTTTTTCTTATTGAAGACAGCATCAGGTCGAACAAAAAGGAGGTCCCTTCCATTTGGAACTTTCCAAGACGTAATGCAACCACCAAACAGATATATATCTGCCTCACTGCAAAAACAAATTCACAAATTCACAAATTCACAATCAAAGAGTCGATCTTTCATTTTTATATGTGAATTCAGCAACAACCCACAAAATCAATCCAATGTACCTGCCACCAGCGCTAGTCAAAACGACCTTGGGTAACTTCTCTTCACCCTCTGCAAATTTCACTCCTGTAGTAGCAATCTCTGTGTTGGCACTTGCAAGAGCCATTGCAGACGACCTTTTTGGTGCTTGCCAATACCTGTGTGGGTGTGTTTTGTGAGTTTTACAAGTAGCAGATGAGTTACCGAGTTGAATGAAAGAAATTAACCCACCGGTTGACTCGGCAGGAGTTTGGAGTAGTCAGGGTAGGGAGTGAAATGAGCATAGAAACCATCGCCATCTTCTTCGAGTGGGTTGGTTTGTGTGACTGTGTGGTTCCGCTCCATATATCTTCTGTGATTGTTAATCAGATCAATGTCAATGGGTGCCACCACCCGCCAAGCCCAAGTATCCCAAAATAGAAATTCGGCTATTCTGTTGTTTTGAGTGGCTCTTAGTCTTAAGAAAAAATCAGTCATCTGGCTCAATCCAGTTTTGTTAGTGGGTTTGGACCAGCTCGATGCTCCTATTGCTCAAGCCCAACTCATTTTGTTTACCCATTTAGCCCCGTAACACGTAAGGAGTCATTCTTTCTTACAATCCAATCATAATTTGATTTTTCAGTCTGAGTTCATTTCATGGTTGGTTTCGTATCATAAATAAGCAAATATTCGGGACAGGGAAATTGTAATGAGGGGTTATAGTGAAGGATTATACTTATAACGAGGGAATTCTTAATAGCCATCTGTTTAATTGCAGAGTTATATTGGACCCCTTATAATGACTGGTCAAATCAGCTCAATCAATGACTTGAGCTTCTTGTTTAGCAAAATTCTTTAGTGAGGGTGTTATATATGGACCCATTATGTGGATCTTCATATTAGCCGTAAGATCATTTTATTAAACTTAAGTGAAGTCCCTATTCAAATTAATCGTGCGGCTAATATGAAAGTCCACATTTATAATCGATATATGGCACCATCATCAAAGAACGACTCCTTGTTTAATGGTGCTGTTGCAAGGCCCATGGACCATGATGAACAAGTACTGTGCCAACAAAACGACCCTTGGGCTCAAACAGCCCAAATTTGACTAACAGAATTGCGGAACAAAATCAGCAGTTAATTGAGATTGAGAAATGAAATTTGTAATCGATGCCAGGAGTGGGATCGCTGGTGAAGGGCCCTCGGGCAGTGAACGTGATCATCCAAAGGTTACAGAGATGTATGAGCAGCACAACCGGCGCTGTGATGAGCTTTGGGGACGGAAGTCATGGAGCTCTGGGTTTGCCCACTTCCCTCATGGGCCTTGGTGTGTACGCATACGAGCCTATTCGGGTCCCTTCTCTGCCTTCTGATGTCACCAGCGTCACCGCCGGACACTACCACTCGCTTGCCGTGACTTCCCAAGGCCAGCTCTGGGCTTGGGGCCGAGACCTTGAAGCCCAGCTCGGCCGTGGTCTCCCTTCTCCCAGGTAAAGCTGAAAGCTTTTCAGCTTCTTCGAGCTCCAAGAAACAGCACAAGTTAACCCTTTTTTAGCCCTTTCCATATGTATTTCTTTTGTGTTGCATCGAAAGGGTCCTTGTGCTAATTCATAACCGTGGTCCTATTTTTGAGTCAATAGTTTCTTCTGGGCACTTATATGTTTTGTATGTATGCATGGCCAAGATTAACCATGAGAGTGCATTTTTTGTTTTTGTTTTTGGGTTATAATGAGAAGCCTCTTTTTAATGGAGTTGTTGATCGTTATCTCGCTAATGAAACATCATGGGATTTTTTAGAGTTTTTCTTTGACTATTTCCTATCATGTTTTGATGTGTATTATGAAATGGTAAGTTACTGCGTGTTAAGCTTTTGTTATTGGTGGCAGAGATTCATGGAATGAACCAAAGAAAGTATCTGGGTTGGATCAAGTAAATGTTTGTGCTGCATTTGCATCTGGTGTTGTTTCTGCGGCCATTGGAGATGATGGTTCTTTGTGGGTTTGGGGAAAGTCGAAGCGCGGCCAACTTGGTCTTGGAAATCAAGTAACAGAGTCTGTGGTGCCTTCCAGAGTTGAAGCACTTGCAGGAGAGAAAATAATTAAGGTGCGCTCTAATGCTTGAGGTAGGAGTTTGTTATACACTATGATGCAACAATTGACTCACAATTGGCAGAAAATAAATAAATTGCAAGAGCTTTGCCTAGGATGCTTAAATGTTGTTTACTTCATAAGAAGGAAGTTTTTGGGGCACACATGTTCTTTGGCAGGTATCGTTTGGTTGGGGGCATGCTCTTGCACTGACTGAGGATGGAAAGTTGTTTGGTTGGGGTTATTCAGCTGATGGTAGGTTAGGAAGCATTACAGAATCTTTGGAGACGTCTCTACTGGATTCACGGGGAGATTTGAATAATAGGGAACTGTCAAGTTCAACACTGGAAGCTGCTGAGAAGCTGGTTTTAGAAGGGATGGCGAAGGAGAATAACATGCCAATAATTTGGGAACCTAGTTTAGTGAGAGAACTACATTCTGTTGAAGTTGTAGACATTGCATGTGGTTTTGATCATTCATTAATTCTTTGTGGTAGGTAGTGTTGTGTTCATTGATATGCTTATACAGATATAGATATTCATGTGTGCATGTCTTTTCTAACTTTAAAGTTTCAGGTGATGGAACACTACTAAGCTGTGGGAGCAACGTATATGGTCAGTTGGGCAGAGAAAAACAGGATTTAGGGTTGTTTCCTGTTGACATAAGCTTCCGTCCCACGTCTATAGCATCAGGGCTTGGCCATTCTTTGGCGATTTGCCAGGTTCCATCATCAAATGTTATAGGAGGGGCCGAAGGCATTGTTACGTGGGGGTGGAATCAGAGCTCTCAGCTTGGAAGAGGTGGATCTGAGAATATTCCGTTGGTGGTTGAAGGATTGGAAGGGGAAATTCCTGTCACGGTGTCAGGAGGGCGTGTGCATTCCATAGCTCTCACATCCAAGGGAGAAGTGTGGGTTTGGGGTTGTGGTAAGAATGGAAGGCTTGGGTTAGGAAGCTCCTGTGATGAAGCTGAACCAATATTGCTCGACTCTGTAGAGGGTTGTCAAGTTTTACAAGCAGTGTCCGGATTTGATCATAATCTCGTCCTCATTGCCGAATGATGTGTATGACAGAATGATTGTAATTGCATCATTTTTGCGGTTTTGCTTATGATTGTCTCTTTTCTGGCTTATATATTCCAATGTATTTGTAAGTTCATCTGAGCTTCTATTAGGATATGATTATTCAGGTCAAAGGGAGAAACAAAAATATAGATTGCTGAATGCTACATTTTAAAGTAGAGATGGAACATGTGCGGCTAATGTAGAGATTAACGTTTTATCTTGTTTATCTCCTAACTTTGATCCCGTGGGTCTTCAGAATGTTGTTATGTCTGCATCTCCAAATTTCTTGTGCTACATACCATGTGATTTTATTTTTCTTTATGTAATTTTCTCCTTGTTGTGACATTGTGGGGTTCAAAGTGACAATGTTATATTATGCTGGATAACGTTCACAAGGCACAAGAGAATAGAAGATGGTAGGTTCTGCAAAGCTTCAACCCTTTTCAGGTTGTGATCTGAATTCAAAAAAGTGGACATGTAAAGATGCATCAGAATGGAAGTACACAGTATGTGGTTATATAAACGATTCCAGTATCAATCAGAAGAAATATGATGAAAGCAAACAATTATTACACAGTATATTAGTATGGTGTAATTTGTTACATTTCCAGTCTAACACAAATTGATTCTTTTTAAATTTGATAACAGTTTGTAACCCTCAAGAAACCTTCTGCAACTTTTGCAAGAAGTGTAAGTAGGCTGTTGTCCAACTTAAACCAGATTGATCCGAATACAGTCCATGAAGCATCAGCATGGCGGAAGATCCTTAGGCACAGGCAGAACAGATTGATCTGATCCTGGTCCATCTTCTACCACGAATGCTGTTTTCAGTCCCCAGCCTGTATGAAGCTCCAGATGACAGTGCATGAACCAAACGCCTAGACATTCAAACAGGAAGCAAAGCATATAATAAGTAAATGTGGTACATGTAACATTACTCAAAATAATTATTTGCAATTGTCATACCTGGATTATCAGCTCTAAAACGAATGGCAGTCCAACCACCTGTGGGAACTCCTACTGTATTTCTCTCAACAGGATCAACCAAGTTGTATTTAGCAGGGTCCTTGGCAGGATCAAAATTCCCAATCCCAGTACCAACAACAAAGAAATTGTATCCATGGAGATGGAATGGATGTGTCTCAACTGTTAGAAGGTTGGTGTCCTGCAACACCAGCTCAACAGTAGAGTTGAAGGCAATCTTGCTCAGCCTAGTCCCTGTGGAAGTCCCAAGATTGGCTGTAAGTGGTGCACCAGTATAATTGAAAGGAGTTTGTGGCCTATCAGGGAAGTCAGTTTTGAACACTCCCTTGAGATTGAAGTAATGGGCTTGTAGAAGCCCAACCTGAGGCATCTCAAAAGAGATGTTGTTCAAGGAAGCAACAAATCTTGTTCCATTAAGGCAAGTTGGGCAGGGTTCTTTTCCAAAACCAATTGTGTAGAAGAGCTTTCTGTCAACTTTGAGAGGAACATTTGCTGGAAAATTTGGCGTGTTTAAGCTCTTGAGTTTCTTGCCATAGCTTAAAGCAAAGGATGTGTCATTAGAGGCAGGCAGTTGAGGAAGGCTTGGTAGAACAGTGTTGGGGATGCCTCTGTATTGGAATATTCCTGTGGCTGCCTTGTTGTCTATGGGAACTGGAGCATCCATGAAAGGCCTAGTAGCCATGAAGTATCTGCCTGAAGCTTGATTGGCTTGTACCAAAACGTTTGTGGTCTGACCAGGTGCAATTAGTATGGCTTGAGTAGTGAATGGTTTTGTGTACACTGCATCAACCTCCACCACTGTCAGGTTGTGACCGGCAATGGCGAAGAAAAGTTCATCATTGAGAGCAGCATTGATTATTCTCAGTAGATAGGTCTTCCCTTGCTCAACCTCCATAACAAAAGTATCTAAACCAAGAAAAACAGAACAAAATCGAAATTAGAACTTCTGCAATTTGCATGCCAACCACCTTTGTGGTTTGGACTTGAGCCCAAAATTTCATATTCTTGTGTTTTCTCTGATTAATTGTGCTTACGTTTCTCAGAGCAAGGAAACAAAGGCCCTGGCTTCCCATTAATTGTGTGTGCGTCAGAGGTGTTTGGTGCCAATCCCAAGTTGTTTGCTTTCTTGACAAACTCTTCCACATCGACATTCCACCATTCTCCGAGTATAATTTCAGCTTCCCTGTGTGGTTGTGGGAAAGGAAATGGGGTGCCTTGTTTAGGCATGATAACAATTGCACCATGGACGGTGGCCCTCAACCAAAGAATGTGTGCATGCCACCATAGAGTTCCTCTTTGCCCTGTTACATTGAAGTCATAAGTGTAGCTGCTTCCGGTCTGAATTGGACATTGTGTTATATAAGCCGGTCCATCTGCCCAACCGTTTCGATATTGCTTCACTCCATGCCTGTAAGAACATATATAACTCAATCAGCTATAAGCTAAGGCATGCTGATTATTTGGTTTTGATTTTGATCACTTGTTTGTTTGGTTAATTATTTAGTTCAACTCTTTACCAGTGAATTGACATGTTGTATTGAGCATGGTTTGTAACATTGATGACAACTCTGTCTCCTTCCCTGACATAGATGGTCGGCCCCGGAAACCTTCCATTTACAGTAACAATGGATTTTGCATGGCACAATCTACTCACATTCTTCACTTGGACCTGTGAAAACACAGAGGATGTTATCAAATGGAAAGCCATGCACAAAGTACAACTTTTTCTTTTCTTTTTCAAATGTTGTTTGAAGGTTGTATGTGCATGCAAATGACATTAAAGCATTTGAAACAACTCACATCAAATTGGTAGTTCTTTATGGCAGCTTCTGCTGGAGAAGTGATTAAGCCAAGAAACCCAAAGCAAAGAAACACCAACCCACAAAAGAATCTGTTCCAGAAGCTGCTAGCCATTTTCTCTCTGGTGATCACAACTTCAATTGTGGTGTGTTTATTTGATGCGGCAATGAGGCAATGAGGCATGAAGACAAAGATGCCAAATATATTTATATGAATGTGCAGAGGCAAATATGTTGCATTTCTTTTGAGTTTGTTAAAGGGGTTTGTGTGGCTCATTAATTAGGTAAGAATTGTGAAGGTGATGTACATGAAACCTTGCAAGCAAAACACTGAAAGGGACACACATTGCCTTTGACTAACTTAAAGGCTGGGATTGCTAAACCAAGGAGAAAATTTTAGAAACCTGAGGGTTAAAGATGGATAAAGGTATATTTAAAAGGTGCATTTTTTATAATTGCACCAACCAAACCCCCCAAATCCAGTTCTACAAGCCCTGCTAAGCTTTACCTTCAAGGGAAGTTCTTGCAAAGTGCCATCTATGCAAATGCCTCACTACTGCTGTGCTTATGTGGGCCAGATGTCATTTTCCAGAGGAGTTATTTGTAGCTAGAGTGCTGCCTACTAATCCTATGGGCCCCTGGTATATCAGAACCCATTTTTTTTCTTACTTGTAAGCTTCATTGGCATTTCTTTGATATCAGAATTATGGTTGTTTATGCGTATTTTGGGGCTGTTTTCATTAAGGTACTTGGGAAAGAGGCTTCCTCTTGCTTCTAGCCAACTCCATAAGGGAAAAACAAATGGAACAAACACACGCACACACACATATATATAATATACATATATAAATATAGCCTTATTGAGCTTTAGCAGGCCCCCATCATTGAAACAATTCCCTGCTGCATTTTAGAATATGCTTTTATATGAAGCACCAATGAGCTTTCAACTTGGCAATGGCATAGGTCCTCTCTACAATGAAGCAAATAACAAGGTGAGTGGCATAAGCCCACGTCTGACAAAGAAAAAGAAGGATATGATAAAACATAAGCCCACGTCGAACAGGAAGACCTCATCATTATACATATCTAATAAAGTGAATGAATATTTTAATGTTGAGCAATGAGAATAGTAGTGCTATGATATCGAGAGAGGAGGATTTTCTCACAATACTATCAATGTATTATGGGAGTTCGAACTTAAGACCATTGCTTGTGATAAAAAATGCCGACGATTTGGCAAAGGATCATAGAGTCGCTCATATTACAATGACGATGATCCGTCAGCTGACAAGAGACTGTGAAAAACAAAGAGTATATAGTAGGATGAATATGGTGCCTAAGTCTCAAGTTCCAACCTTATCGAATGTGACAAGTCAATCAATTATCACACGTGGCATGCCTCATGATCAAGAGGCCTATGCTCCATCCAACTAAGGCAAGAAAAAACCAGTCTCTTCTCCTAATAATTCAGCTCAGACAAATTAAAGCAAGTAGGTCAAGAACATGGCTTGCTTCAGTGGAAGAGCCACTCTTAGGCTCCACTTCATCAACCCCACTTACCCATTTTAGTACTATGCATGCAAACAACTTGTTCTCATCGTGAATAACTGATATACAAGTACCCAAAAAAAATTGAAGACAAAAGAACTATATTGAGATTTGAAATTGATAAGTAGAGTTTGGTAAATTTGTGGTGAATATAAAGGCTAGTTTGGAACTGTTTGTTTAGAAGTATTTATGCTCATAAGTACTTTTAGTAAAAGTGCTTTTATTATAAAGATGTGGATATTTCGCCGAATTGACCTTTGAACTTGTACCTAATTATTAATTTAATCCATAACTTTTTTTTTATAGAAAATTAAGGAGTTGAACTAAATTTTATTATTAATTCCCCCCGCAATTCAAATTCTCAACATTTCATTCAATTTTCTGTTAAATCATTAAAAATAAATAAAAATAAAAATTTGGAAAAAAATTAAAGAAAAGAGAAAATAAAACCCCCTCCTCACAGCCGTCGCCTTTCTTCCCCAGCATCGCCATCATGCCTCTCCCCACCATCGTAGCACTTAATTGACTTCCGACCTAAACCTAGACCCAAGACCACCCCTTTCCCCAATGCCGCCTCCCCTCTTAGCAGCCCACCCTCCCACATCCACCACACTCTTTCTTCCCCCTACAAATTTACTCTACACACCCAATCACCACAACCAGCCCCTCATCTCATTGACCCAGAACAACTCCTCCCCATCTCCTAGCTCAGCCACTCCAATCCTCAATTGAAATCATAGCAGCCAATGACCACCCCCTTCCCCACCCGCAACTCACCCCACATCGGAAAAAACAAAATAGAAAACCTTATCCCTACCCATAGACCCAACATAAGTGCTTTTGGTTGTCAAAAAGCGCTTTAGCTATTTCAGAAACACTCCCAAACATGCCCATAGTTTAAAAATTATATAAAAATTGATTATTTTATAGCGAACTTAAGGTTATCTATGTACTTATTGTACATCTTTGTCACATTTTTCCCCATTTACACACAAAAAAAAAAAAAAAAAACAAAACTTTGGAAATTCCATTTTAAATGGAAAAACAAGCGGATTAATTTATTCAACTTTTGCGACATTGCCAAGCATGTTGAGTTAAACCTAACCTACCATTATTGTACCTTCCAATGTGAAGGTTGGAAGTCCCATGAAAGTTTGCTTGTCAAATCCCAAGTGAAACTTTTCTCCCCAGAAAAAGTCCAAGTAAATAAGAAATAAAAACCTCCTTCCAAACCTAATTAATCAACTTATAAGAAGAGAAGGTATAGAACTTGTATATATATATACAGTACTCATTAAAGATGTCGACAGTGACACATTGGAGAAATAAAGACGAACAAACTCTTGACTTATCTTAATTATTTCTCACATTTTCTTACCACTTGAGTTATTTTCAGAAATTTATGACCGAAAACAAAATTTCTTTCGAGAATTTAGAATATTGTTGATTGATATTGTCACCATTAAATTTAGGATAGGCTTATTATCACAAAAGGTCCCTAAGGTTTATAAAACTATCAGATTGCATCCTTAATGTTTTTTTGTGTCACTCGTGGTCCTTAAGGTTAGTATGTGTGATCACAAATGGTCCCTGCCGTTAGGTTCCGTCAAAAACTCCGTTAGTTTGCTGATGTGGCATATATACATATCACAAAACATCCATGAGTTTCACACATCTATCACAAATGGTCCTTGCGAAATTTTTTAATTTTTTAATCATAAAATTTAAAAATGAAAAAACCATTTATATAAGGATTTTAACCCTAAGGACCATTTATAAACCCTAAACCCTTGGTTTTTTTCATTTTTAAATTTTATGAATTTTAAATTATTTTTTAAAACTTCCATTAGTTTGTTGATGTGGCATATATGTGGAGCCCACATCTAAAATAATATAGTGTCATGTGTATTAAAATACAATATATATTTTAAAATAATTTAAAATTCATAAGATTTAAAAAAGAAAACCAAAATTTTATGAATTTTAAATGGAAAAAATTAAAAAAAATTGCACGGACCATTTGTGATAGGTGTGTAAACCTCAGGGATGTTTTGTGATATATATATACGCCACATCAGCAAACTAACGGAGTTTTTAACGGAATCTAACGGTAGGGACCATTTGTGATCACACATACTAACCTTGAGGACCACCAATGACACAAAAAAACATTAAGGATGCAATCTGATAGTTTCGTAAACCTTAAGGACCTTTTATGATAATAAGCCTTTAGGATATAATTAAAAGCATTGCAATAATATATTTGTATTTGTGATCTCCACAATCCAAAAATATCAAGCATATTCAAGCATAAACCATTGGATAATGCACACTAACTAAGTTTCCCTATTTGGGGTTTTTGTCCAGTTAGATTCTGACAAAAAAAAAAAAAACTTTCTCTGCATTTATAATTCGTAGGGTTAAAGACATTTTCTTTCTTTGCTGTAAAAACATTCCTAAATTCATACTAGCTTCTATCAATAGAACAAATTCCACCAAATCAAATCAATCAAAACAAGAAAAGCTGGAATAATCTGCCACGTGTACGAACACAGTGGGTCCAGCAGTGGGAGTGGCACACCAGATTCCCCCGCCATTGAAAATTACAGAAAATTTACAGCTCATAATTTCGTTGTTTTCGTTTTAACGGACTAATAAAAACCAGCCAAAATGCAGAAAGCAAAAAAGCGCCTGGGATCCGTTTTCGACCGAGCGAGCAAGCGAGCCAGAAACGAAACTCTGCTGCTCTGCTGCTTGGTCGGCGCTGCTGATCGAAGCTCTGCGGTGGGCCCCGTGGAGGTACTGACGTGGCAGCGGCGGATGCGGTGGCGGCGATGAGAAGGCGATCTAGGAGGGCCTTGAAGTAATACCCAAGTCGGAGAACACACGGTCGGCGTCTGAGAGTTTGGCCGTGGTTCTCCGATTTGCGATCCGGGAACGTTCTAGAACTTCTCCTCTGCCTGCCTTCCGTTTCTAGGTCGTCGTGAAATAGCTGCGAGCTTTCGAGCTGGTTCAACAGGTTGGTTCTTGTTTTTCCGCCTTTTTTTTAATGATTAGCGATTGGTTTTTCAATTTTTAATTATTTAATTTCCAGATCGCCGAAAGTTTGTCATTTTCAGAGACAATGATAGAAAATAAATTTTTTTTTTTTTAAATTATTGCTAAAAATAATGCGGTCTTTTAGAAATTACAGATTTTCTGTATAGATATTGTTGATGCTGGTTCAAGAGGTTTTGATACGGAGGAGAGAAATTTTAAAGGCATTGAAAAGATTTGAACTTTTGGGTGGGAAGAGAAGTTATGTTGTTTCTCTTGAGATTTCTCGTAAATGTAGCCATGTTAATGCCAAAACTTTGGCCGATTTAGCGTCTTCAATGCACTCACAGAATATGGCTTCGTTGACATTTTGAATTTGATTCAAATTGAAGATAATGGGTGTCATGTACTCGATACCGAAATTACTAAGGTTTTGGTTTCATGTTATATTTTGATTGATACGCTATGTGTAGATGTCGTTCAAAGGCCTTGTTCGCGAGCTGAGGGAGATGAAAGATGGAATTGGGAGCATGTCAAAGCGAGTGAGTGACCGGAAGCATTGGCATAGTAGGATGATGTCACATATTGCTCCTGATCTGGCACCAAACCCTCCATCTGATTTGATTCAACAGGGTCAGTGGGCAAATTTACCTCCGGAATTGCTTTTGGACATAATTCAGAGGGTAGAAGAAAGTGAAACCACATGGCCTGCTCGAGCTGTTGTTGTTTCTTGTGCTTCGGTTTGTAAGTCATGGAGGGCCATTGTGAGGGAGATTGTCAAAACTCCTGAGCAATGCGGAAGGCTCACATTTCCAATCTCATTGAAGCAGGTGTTGCTTTTTACTTCTTCCCCTAAAGTTTGTGTTTGCGTGTACTGATTGCCTTCTCTGAAATAGTGTTAATTTGGTCTGCTTTGTGTAGCCGGGGCCTCGCCAGTCTCCAATACAATGCTTCATTAGAAGGGATAGAGAAACTTCCACATTTTATCTGCACTACGGTCTGGTGCCTTGTAAGTCTCCTCCTAGGGGTTATTTGCTCTTTTCATCATTCTCGTTTTAAATTACCCACCACATAAAATTTTCCTCAAATATCTTGATGAAAAGAAATGTGATGTTCACTAATATTATTAAATTGACAGCTGAGGGTGAGAAAGATAAATTATTGTTAGCGGCCAAAAGGATCAGAAGGGCAACAAGCACAGAGTTCATTATATCTTTGGTTGCAGATGATTTTTCTCGAGCCAGCAGTACATATGTTGGTAAATTGAGGCAAGTGTACGCTATTACACTTACAAATATCTTTGTCAAGTTATTCATTGGCTATGCTCTTGACAACTTATTCAAAAAACAATTTTTCCAGGTCCAACTTTTTGGGTACCAAGTTCACCGTATATGACAGCCAGCCTCCATGTGATGCAGTACCTCAAACAAATAGTCGATCATCTCGAAGGTTCCATTCTAAGCAGGTTTCTCCAAGAGTACCAGCATGTAACTACAGTGTTGGAACCGTCTGTTATGAGCTCAATATTCTCCGCACAAGAGGCCCAAGGAGAATGCACTGTGCCATGCCCTCTATTCCTGTCTCTTCTATTCAGGAGGGGGGCACCGCTCCAACACCAACGTTGTTCTCACAAGCCTATGATGAGCACTTTGCTCCCTCACCCTGTTCAACAGAAAAGGAGCTAGTCACTGGTTACAGCTCTACAAACCTCTCTGAAACACATGTCCAGGGCGCAGAACCGCTGGTTTTGAAAAATAAGTCCCCTAGGTGGCATGAGCAGTTACAGTGCTGGTGCCTTAATTTTAGAGGGCGTGTTACGGTGGCTTCTGTAAAAAATTTCCAGCTAGTTGCAGCTGTTGTTCCATCCCACAATGTTTCAGCTGAAGAACAAGAGAGGGTAATCCTACAGTTTGGAAAGATTGGAAAAGACATCTTCACCGTGGATTATCGCTACCCCCTGTCCTGTTTCCAGGCATTTGCAATCTGCTTAAGCAGCTTCGACACCAAGCCAGCTTGTGAATGACACTTGAGTGTAGAACATGATCGTCATTTCCTGAATTTTGTCATTTAATTCTGAACCATATGCATGTTCTACCAAGAAGTTCGTAATGCTCGATCATGTACTGCTGAAATTCACAGCTATTTCAATCAATTGATGCTTTTTCTGAAAGCCGCCAATCCCAAATTTGACTTGTAAGCTGTTTTATGTGAGGCAAAATGGATCCTATCTATATAGGGTTGTTCTATGATGCATGCCCCAGAATCCGTACAGATTGTAAAATTCCCATGGATTTCATTTACGCTTTTAACTTGGATCAACATCCAGACAATCCCAGCATTGTAGAACTTTCCCTATCCTTTGTCCTTGTGGAAATGAGAATAATATATGCTTGTGTGAGCATTTTCAACGGATGATGTAGCAAATCTGACAAAAGCGATACGCTTAAAAAGTCGATGATCTAAAGTAAAATTGCATTTGAAAAGGTTGAAAAAAGAGATTTGCATGAGTCATGCTTGGCACTTTAAGTGACACATACTTCATTTTGTAAACGACATGGATTCTTGCTTTATATTATGGCTTAGCATCTCATAACTGGTATTATCCAAAAGCTCATTACTTAAAGTTCAAGTCTGAGCTCGATGGTCAATGATGTTTTTATTGTTTAATATTCTAATACTGCTGGACAACGATGTTTCAAGTAGGCAATGTAGGCCTACGCACAGCTCACACCCCCACCAAAAGAGGAAACAAAAATTCAAAGCTGTTCTAGAGAACTCAGATGAAAATTCAAATCATGCCATAAAAGTACCAAACAACATTTTTCATTGCCGGTGGACATAACATCATAATGTTACAGATATTACACAGAGAAACTTCCTCATGGTGATTAGGTTATGGTTTATGGATTCGATCCCGGTTTCAGTTCAAGCTCCAACATTTCCCATCTGTTTCTTTCTATGCCAGGTCACATTTCTCATCTCACAGAAGAATAGGTGATGAACTCTCTTGAAGTAAACTGAAATGGCTGATGCGGAATAGGGTTCCTGCGCCGTACAAATAAAATGGAAAACATAAACAAAGAATCACACAATATTTCTCATAATCAGCAATTAACGAGCAAGAAAAAGATAAGGTGACGCACGGTCGAGGGCCGTAAACTTTGATCTGCCGCACATGAGTGTCCCTTCCATTAAGGTGATTTGATAACACGGAGATTTGCAACATAAAAGTATTGACAAAAGTTTCCCTGCAAACATATTGGCATACATTTCAGAACTTGAACATCATTTCGAGAAATTGAACATCATCGTCAGATTCTGGGAAACATTTCTTTACGCATATCTCATTCCTCAAACATATCAACATGCAAACATATTTCACCATCATGTCATTGAACCACACATAAGGGCAAAAGCATATAATTCAATCAACTCGCTTATCTTTGATATATCAATCATCAATACTTGTCACACCATAAATTGAAATAGGAGGATGTTACTGAACCCAATTTTTTCCCAGATTAAGGTCCTCCATGTGACAGAATAGAAAAAAGAGTTGAGCTCCAATTATTATTCAGTGAAGTATCAGAGATCAAAACAAGAAGAATGCAACAGCTATCAAGTTTTGAATTTCTTAACAATAATATTCTACATGTTATTCATGTAAGCTCTTGCAATTGAACCTTGTTGAGCCACCGCTCGTCAAGTCATAATTTCATGCAAAGATGTAACAATGTTGTAAACAAAACTACAACCCAGGAATAACAAGGAGAAATATGCAATCCAGGTAACTACTAAAGCTTAAAAAATGAATAATGCTTTCACTGCTTACCTAGGATCATTTCCAGACAATGATATATGAACCCAACCCGTTGGCTTATCGAGCTCAACAGTTTTTATGTCCTAAAAACATTTGCAGCACCATAGCCAAAGTTAATCAAATTGGGTCTTAGCCAAGATCACATAGCAATACAGCACAAAAGGAGATATGTAATATAATCATTCAAGTAGACAAACATATTACCTTCAAGTTGTGGAAGCCATCCCCGGCACGAATTGAGATCTTACAAGGTGTATAGCTCTCATCAAGCTTGAAATCCACATAGAGAACAACAAGCTGATTTTGTTTTGTTTTTTTGGTGAGAAAAAACAAAACCCATTAGTCAAAATCAAATTTTGGATTTTTAAATAACCAAAAAGATAGAAACTTTCACACATACTTGGAGCTTCACTTTCTTCTGGAATTGAATGTTTACTAAATGAGGTTGCGCACCATCCGATCTGCAAACGAAGCAAAAAATAACAAAACAATTATAAGTTTTCATTTTGCATTTTCGTATTTTTGAGGGATCAAGAAAGGAAAAGAGAATTGAAGCAGAGACTGCCAATAAGTATCAAGATTGTCGTCACGGAGAGATGAGACGCCATTGCCGGCCTTGCAAGAGCTGACACTCCAAGCGGCCTTCTTGCCCATTTCTCTGAGATCATCGTCCACTGTTAGCACTTGGTTCCCTCCTGTCAGCTTCCCTTCCTCTTCTCCCTCTGATGATTCTGTCGCCATGGCCTCTTCTTCTATGGTTCTTCTATGAACAGGAAGAAGAAAAGAAAAAAGAAAAGAAAAACCCTAATTTGATCAAGAACACAAAAACCCCGAACCCTAGCTTAGAGAGCAGCCTGAAGCGAAGAATCAATCAAAGCAAAACCCTTTATATCATAAAATTAAAATCAAGTCTGCAAAAATGAAGCGACTCTGTTCATGATTTTGAAATTTTGAATTGTAGTTTCTCGCAGTGTTATAGACTTCAGGGTTATGTTAAAGGCGCTGGTTAATTTGGCGGTTTTAAAAACAGAAAATGGACAAAATTGTCGCGCTAGAAGAAGGGTTCGAACCTTCGACCTTGTGGTTAACAGCCACACGCTCTAACCAACTGAGCTACCCCAGCTTTTGATGATATCGTCCCATATAGTTCTTACATATATTAATTACAATACTAAACCACCTAACTTATTTTATTTTTGACTCCGATTTCTTTTTTTTTTAAATAAAGGTTTTGTATCCGAAATTAAACCACATAACTTTATGATGTAATTGCTTATGATTATATGACGTCATTTTTCATTCACCAGTTTTTACTTTTGATTCATGAATAATCAAAGTTGATGCATAAGGGTGTCGGAGCTCAATCGGTTAAAGAATTAATATATTTATTCAAAGTCCTTTATTCGATCCCAAATCTATGATATCACTTGTAGAAAACACAAAAAGAAAACAAAGTGGAGAATCATATGCAACTTCAGTGGGATCAGTCGATCCCAATAGTATTTCTTCTCTCCCAGTGATCTTGAATGAAGATGCAATTTTGATCCAATATTCTTGAGTTTTTTTTTCTTGTTTCAAAAGTGAGGATTAATGTGTTTCATGATGGTGATCAGCCTTCCTCCATCATCACTTAGCCAAGGTTTAGCCAACTCTGCTATTGGCTCGTTAAAATTGAAAATGTTCTCAATTAATACCCACCAATCAATATTTACTTTTTTCTTTTTTTGCCAAATCAATATTGACCTACTGAACATGTTTGACATGCCTCATTCTTAAGAATGGCATGGAATGATGGTTCATGTAAGACAGCTGGCAAAAATATTGGATTCCATAGCATCTTCCTTCTCTAAATTTCATGTTTTCCAGCAGGCTGCAACAGTGTACCAGGCAATACATATATGATTATGAATGCAAAATCTGTCAAGCCACAAGTACATACAAATGCAATGAGAAAGGGGATTCAATTTTCAGAAGCACATCAAATAACATCATTCTATCATTTTTATGGAATATACAGCTGCAAAAGGGTGGAAGATACACTATGAATGAAGATTAAAAGCTCACAATCTTAATCTTAGCTGAATTCTAAAAACCTGATAAAAACTATGTTGAAATTAGTATGACCGCAAAAACCAATCAACTTCCTACTATATTTACATATGACATGATGATACCTTAACTCAGCTTTAAGACCACAAAGCTCTCCGAGCTAGAAGCAATGAACCTTACCAGACATTGGCTTCATTTCTTCTTTTTCGGTGCAAGCGAACTGGGTTTTGAGAACTTGAACATTGTCCTTCCAAAGAATCCTGACGGCTTTGACAACTTCTTTCCAGCAGAGTGATTGTCATTGTCTTTAGATGCATCAAGGTCAGATCCAGAGCATTCTTGCTCATCAACGTAATCGATATCTCTTAAGAGCCGTAGCACTTCCAATGCACTTATCATTGCTCTCTCTTTCCCATTGTTAGATAAAAAGACAAGAGGAGGGATAACACCCTCATGCATGACCAAGTGACAAAATTCAACACGCTGAGAGCATAAAGAAAGGAGGATAGCAACGGCATGCTCTTGGTCCTCACTACTGCCTGTCTCAAGTATTTCAGCAATAGAAGCAATGCATCCGCTAGTTTCAGCAATGGAAATCCTGGCCTCTTCAGTATCACACAAATTTTTCAATATGGAAATGCAGTTTCCCGCAAGAGCGTCATCTTTAAAGAAAGAAACCAGTTTTGGGATGCACTCCAAAGATACAATTTTTGGACAAATGTCTCTGTTTAAGGACAAATTATACAAAACCTTAATGGCTTTTCCTTGTATATCTTTGATCTGGGAATCAAGGAGTTTTAGAATGGATGAAAGTGCACCAGACTCTGAGATCTTAGACCTGCAATGCTGTTGGACAGACACAATTTCCAATATGGCAAGAACTTCTTCTATGACCTCTGAATCAAGATAAGATGCCAGCAGAGTATATGCCTCTTCACGTAAGTACGTTATATCATTTCTACATTAGGCAACAAGAAGGAAATTAAAAGAAAAAAATTATAAACCAACCCATAAGCAAAAGCAAGAGCAGAGTCACTACGAGAGTAATGACATGGATAAGAAATGACTACAGTAAGAATTCCCAGCTACAAAATATAAATTTACCTGTTTTTGCTCACAAAGGTGAACAATAATTTAAATCCCTCTCTCTGAGCTTTTACATCATCCAGGTCATGGGCATCCCTCAAAAATTTGATGAGAGGTTCAACAAAATTCTTAGATGACATGGAGTAAGAAGCTTGAGGATTGCATTTCAAATGGCTTTTGACATCTTCAACAACCTTGCATTGGGATTCCCATTGGAGCTCACCAAGTTTAGATAGAAATTCCGAATCTGTCTCACAATTTTTAGCATTCTGGTATTGCAGAGAATCGTCATACTCCTGCACCAAACTCAAGCCACTTTCTATCTTTGTGCGTGAAGAATCTGAATTGTAATTAGTATCTAAGGATCCAAATGATACATTGCTGAGATCCATTTGCAGATGTATATCATTCATAGAACTGCCCAAACTAGCAATGGAAGTGGAGGAGGTTTCCCATGAGAGGGTTTCTGGTTGCATACTTGGGTCGGGAATGGTGACTCCATACTCTGTACACCACCTTGATATTAACTCCTTCATGGCAACGTTTGGAGTAAATGACAGGTGGGTGAGCTTCATATGAGTTTTTGGGCATGTATCATGACCCTCATCAAACCACTTCTGTATCCACTTCTTTTCGTATGTTTGTCCAGAAGCAATAACAACAGGATCATACATCAATCTGGAAGATATTCCGCATAAAAATTCCTCAGGTGGTACAGTTCTATGCAACATGTCACTTCGATTATATTGATTATATTTAACATGAGGTTCAGCTTCAGCATATTGATTATATTCCAAACCATTGCCAGAAGTCTCAGATGCCAAGGATCCTTGTTGCCACATAGAGGCCCCCTCTGCTTGCTTCCCCATTATTAAGTGTCCATACTTCTTGATTAGACACAAGAAATATGTCAAAATCTGCTTTTTTCGAAGGTCACTATCACCAACTTTATCTAGCAACTTCTTAATAGATCTTTTCTCTATCAACATTGCCTTTGATGATGTAATATGAAGCCTCCAAGATGCAATTTGAAGAGCCTTGATTTCAGAATCCTCCCTTGAGTTTGATTGAGAAGCATCTTGATGGAGCAATCCTCGGACAACCCTCCCAGCCTCTTCTTCAGATGGGTCCAGTATAAAGGTTGCACCTTTAAGATCATCGACTATTTGAGAGATCTGCAGATAACTTCATCATCAGCTCCACCAAACAATTGTGACTCAAATTGGTATGAACCATCATAGAAAATTGGAAATTATATGACAAAAATTACATTGACTTAGAAACAGGTTGATGCTGCCAGAAAAAGAAGAAGATTCATAAATGACATGCTGCTAGAAGCCTAGGACATAAAACTTCAACATGTTTTGATTCACTGAATATCTATAAATGTTTGACTTGAGCAATAATAGAACACTGTTATACCGTTGCACACAGGTCACTGGCCAGCACCCCATCAGAAGGGAATGTAGGATTGGGGGAAAAAGGAAATATCAAAAGAGCATGTAAATTTTTAATAGGAAAAAGGGCATGTAAATTGACAAACCTCCGCTACTAACATCACTGGAACCCAATTCTGAATTTCATGTAAATTTTGCTCCAACAATTTCCTTGATCTTTGACATCTTGAGACTATCACATCCCCTGTAAATGCCTGCAAGTGATGCAAAGGAACTCTCAACCATAGAAAGACAGGTAGGTACAGAGTTCATAGTGGAGAAACGCACTGAGTATATGACAAGAAATGAAATGCCTTGGTTTTGCATTTCAAATTGACTAACCCGTAGGCATTGGAGCAAGCTCCATAAAAAAAGTTTCTCAAGGGTAAGTTCCATCAGGAAACATGAAAACCTAATGCAGAAACAAGTGTAGAGGTTTCCTAGAAAAACCATCCTAGAAAAAGGAAGAAAAGAATGCAGTTATTTATGTTTCTTCCTCCGTTATTTATTCAAGGATCGCCAAATCTTGTTATCTTTTACTTGGCTAGGCAGCATGGAACAATCTCAGTTGCTGTTCCAACACCATATTGACACATTCAATAAACAGTCTTCTCACTCCATCTACTTTCTTCTACTAAATCATGCAAAGGTACAAACCAGGTAGAGTTTACTAGAATCGCTGCAATGCTGGAGAAGTAGCTTGGCTTTCTCAATTGCACGAGTTAACAAGCATAGAGCCTGTATTCCTGTTGTGCACCGAGGTCTTGCTGCTTCTATATCTGGAAATATCCGTGAAATTCTATCTACCAACTTCATAAGTTCCGTGCACATCAAACGATGAACCTGTTATCATGAATAACAATTTTGTAAAAATCCAACTAATATGACCACACAATTAGATAAATGCACTTAAAATGTTCAAGGACACAACTATCTCAAGTCTGAGATTCCGTAGAGCATCCATTAGGTTTTACAAGGAACCCTTATCATTTGTCATGATCCTAATACTAGTTCTCAATTGGATATACCCTAACATTTCTTTTTGTTTTTCCACGCAAAATACAGAAATATTATTAGGGTCATAATCTGTCATCTTGAAGAAATATCAGTACAAGTTTTTGTGTGGCTTTTCTTGTCCCAAGTTTTATATCAGCTACTGGAAGTTCAACAGCTATTATCTTCCTTTCAAAAACCAACTATTAGTTGGGAAGATGTATAAAACTACACTTTGTATACATTTGAACTTTATATTTCATACATCAAAGCAAATACAAACTAGAGCAATTCACAGTTTCATTAGTTTTGTTAAATTTTAAAAAAATATATAACGTGTAAAAAAATTAAAATAAAAAGGTTGTTTCTTGCAATATGTGATTAAAGCTGATCAGACATTGAATCCATAACTACAAAGTGAACGCATATTCAAAGTTGGACATCCCATATGAAACAAAATAAGAGACTTGTGTGGCATATCACACCTTAAAGGAATGGGGTTTTCTCACAGTCTCCACCCCTTCAGCGGCATCAGTACCCATTCAAGAGGAATTATCTCATATCTGGGTATTCAATAACAAGAAAAAGATGGTTACTTTCATATGTTTCAACCATATCTCTTTACATATTATGCAGAAAATCTAATATTGTGAAACAGTTACATGTCAACATTCTGTAAACATGCATCCCGTATGCAAAACAATGTGACTTCGGTCACAAGTTCTAAGCAACAGCAAATTGCAAAACTTTATTTTCGAGTTAAGGCATTAATTATGCAAATAATGAATGGGAACCGTCAAGAATCCATAAAAAAGAAACACTCAAATTAAAATTAGATTATAAAGTTTATAACACTCCCATATCAAGAACAATATGCAGAGTTTAGTAGAGGTCCTAACAAAATCATTTTCAAATATATGCAGCAGAAAAGAAATTTAACCAGTAACAGAATTTGGGAACCAAATAATCATTGCAGAAGACCATATTTGATTGCTTCAACTGGGTAATGTTCCTGTTTGGAATCATTTCACCACAAAGATTCATGTATCATCAGCATTCATGACTGACAATTTTAAGTACATGCAATCTTATTGTGCCTTATATTAAAGATTTTCTATTTCCCACCTAAACAACTATTATTGTTATAAATCACAAAGTTATATCCCACTCATCATTTGAATTATACTTGAGTTGGAGCTATTTGATAGATT
The DNA here is from genome assembly GCF_965620075.1 of Prunus avium. Taxonomy (NCBI): domain Eukaryota; kingdom Viridiplantae; phylum Streptophyta; class Magnoliopsida; order Rosales; family Rosaceae; genus Prunus; species Prunus avium. The sequence continues at coordinate 32,719,541 of NC_142290.1, read as the reverse complement.
TTGAGAATAAAGTTGAAGACTGCAAAAACTTGTCCAGGACCCTTCCAATCTCTGTTTTGCTTCTTTTTTCTATAACATACCAATGAAGCTAGATATTAAGAAGCTCTGATCTGATGTATGCTATAACTTGAGCCATATAAAATAGAGACCAAACTTGATGACAACTATCTACGAAAAACAAAAATAAGAAAAAATGGCCTCACCAAGTGACACAGAAAGTGGAGCTATGTTCACAAGCTCCCTCCTCGGTCTTCAGCCCACATAGATACGCTAAAAACTGAAAATAACCACAACCCAATTCATATACCCCACAAAATATGGCCTCCAATATATCCACCTTTCACAACCCCTTGAAACTCCAAGTCTCTACAATAACACAAAAGTACCCACTGCCTACAGACTAGCTCTTAAACTACAAGAATTCTCAAAAAAGTTGTCAAATTTCAAGCAGAATTCAGCTTCTTGTACTGTTAAACCATCCCATATATGAGAAAGCAAAAGAACAAACAGTATTTTTACACAAACTTTGAAGATAAACAAAGCCCAGAAAGCCACGCAAGGAGCACCAACCAAGTTGCGTAGCTTCTATATCCAAAGCAGAAAACAACCCAGGAAAAAAAAAGGGGTAATCTTTATCACAGAAAGTAAAGCATGCCCACAAGGGAGACTAGCAGATAACAAAACGAGAAACTTAATAGAAAACACAAGCTTTATCTCTTTGTGTTAAGACTTCGAATAACTATAACACAAGAGAGAGAGAGAGAGAGAGAGAGAGAGAGCAGTCAACGAGCATGAGGTTTTACTGGTCGTCTTAGTCACAAAGTGAGAGCAAGAGAGAGAGCAAAGAGAGATCAAAGACCCAGTGGGTTCTTCTGTCTCAATCGCAGACATCACATTACATTGAAGCAGCATGACATGCCTGTCACGGCTGTGATAAATTTCAGCGTGTCAACTGGTGGTAGCTTGGGCTCCACCTTATAGAATCTGATTGTTTAATGAGCTCTAATTACATGTTAATGAACTGTGATGGTGGGTTCTCGTGAAGCTGAGTGGCCATTTGTAAAACGTCAAAAGAAGCTGACCTTTCAAATGCGCAGACTATATTGAAGAAGTCTCAACAGGTGCCTTCAAATACTAGAAGTGGACCAACAAAAAATACTATAACAGTATAGTCCGACTGCGATCTTGTAACCTTTTTTTCTTTTGCCTTTTTATTTTTTATGCAAGCAATAGTAAGAGTAGGGAAATCAAATTTAGAACTTCAAGAACTTGGGTAAATGTAAATGCTCTAACTTAATCACTTGAATTACGTCAATGGGATTTAACCCGGTTAAAAAGGATATTGACTTGCAGATAAAAGATCTCATATTCAAACCTCCTATGATATCTTAATTAAGAGTGTGAGAAATACCCCTCTCCTATACCGTAAATACTATTGTTTGTACTAAAAAAACCATTTCATCTTCAAGCCATTTACCTTTCTTTTTCTAATTCAAAGAAAGAAGGAAAAAAAAATTCCAAATAGAATGGGAACCATTCAGAAAGGCGTGACCCCATTGGCACCAATTAATTACAAGGGTACTATTTTTTGGCCTTTGGTGTGGCTTTATGAAAGCGAAAGGAGAATTTTAAAGTGACCAAGTGAGTGGTGACGTGTGGGGTCTGCCAGCAGAAAAAAAATTTAGATTAAGAAGCAAACACCCAAGAGACAAAGGCCCTCAACACAATAAGCAGGCGGTACGAGTTAACGTAGTGGGAAGGGAACATTTGAAATGCATCATTATCATAATGCGTTTTCCTGAAAAAAAACATACCAATCCTTGTATTGCCAAACCCTATCCTGTCTAATCACTCTGCCTCGGCTGACGCCCCACTTGTTCCAAGAGATCTTGTAATAATATTCCCATCCAGATATTTATCCTGGCAAAGGTAATATTCCCAATCTTCTCGTAAAAATATAAATATTATGAAGATGACGAGTAGATGCAATGCTATTTTGGAAGAAAAAGTAAGATAGTCTTTAGTTCTATTTATGGCTCATATTCATTTGCTTCATGTGTTTATCGATAACATGACTTTGATGACTTTGATGACGAATTCACCAACGTTAGCAATAATTGTCAAAAATAGAAAAGAGCAAGTTGGTAGTGAGAGACAAATATCATGACTTTGTCGTTCGACGCAAAAGATTTCAACTCAGTCATACAACCTTTTTTTTTTTAATCTCAACCGTTTCGTTGAAAAGCTTGTAAATCTTCTTCATCTTATTTCTGAGGAGGTTTTCAACTCTCTCTTTTTTCTTTGTTTGTTGGGATTTCCTCTTTTCACAAGATAACAGTTGCGTTCTCAGCATAATCACTGACAAATTCTCATCCTGAATGTTTACTTGTTGGGTTGGTTAATAAAATATGAAAGGGTAATTTAAATTTTGAAAGAAAAAAAAAGAGGAGAGGCTTTCATAGAAAAAAAAAAGGTCAAAAAAGGCAATTAAATTTGTAGCAAAAACTATTATAATTCAGGTTTTCTTCAGAGATTATACCAAGTCTAAACAGCTACCGTTGAGAATGGGTCAAGTTGACACTACAATATTCGAGTATAAAATATGATAAGTGGTTAAAAGCATCCTTCTTGATATTCAATCATAAGCGCTTTTATTATAAAAATGTTGAAATTTTCATAAGAAATCTAAGTGCTTTCTAAAAAAACATTATAAACTATGTATTTTTTCAAAAAAACGTTTATATAACCCAAAAGCACTTCTAAATCTTTCTATTGAACACTACTAAAAAAAACACTTTTAATTGCCATGAAGTATTTTGGGCTCTTTCAAAAGCACTCCCAAAATCTAAGTAGTTAGCATTGAGACAGGGGTCGAAGGGTCGAAGCTTCGAGTATAAAATATGCACAGGTTGAATGATATTATAGCTAAATATATTTGGGCCAAAAGACCCAAAAAGAATAAATTTGGGCCTTTGGGAGGCCCAGAATAATAATAATAATAATTTTTTCCAATAAGAAGCTCTCCATTTTAGTACATGAACTATTAAGGGCCGACAAAACTTTTTGTCCAACAGCTGTAAACAGGCTTCCATTTTAGCACAGAAACTATTGTGAACAATCTTGTAACAGAAGCTTCATAGCTCCAGAAATCAACCATATGCAGGCTACACGACAAAACCAAACTCCAGTTCAGAACCAAAACCGACAACTTCAAAAAAGCTAGATATGGTTCTAATTCTAGAACAGAAACATTGCACAAGCAAATCAATGGTTGAAAATTAACCCTAAAAGTGGTTGTTATGTTTCAAATCAGATCCCTCAGCATCCCTCACAATAATTGGATTGTATCTTGTCCAACCCGTTCAAGCCACGGACCTTTTATCGCCACCAAGAACATCAACTTGTGGGGGAGAACGAAAGGCTGGGCCTTTAACTTTTTAATATGAAACAAACTCACCACATATTGAATGACGTGGGAGCACGTGGAGTCATTGGGCCCAACACATGAAGCATTGTTTTGATACTATTAAACAAGTTGAAATTCCACCCTAAAATCAATTGGCAATAGGGAGAATAGCCAAATTCCAAGTCCAACCTAAAATGAATTCATAATGGCATGTTTACTAATCCGTAATTGGATTAGCAGGAATTGAATTGAGGAGGAGTTAGATTGAGAAGAATTAGATTTCATATTCCTATTGAAGTTGTTTACTAAAATTATATGGATTGAGGAGAGTTAAATTCCAGATTCCTATTGAAGTTGTTTATTAAACCATATGGAATTGGTGTAGGAGTGGTACTAATTACTCAAATGTCCTCGTTGTTGAGTTAAAGTAGATGGCAAATTTAAAATTTTGAATATTGTGTGAGGATATAATGGGTAAAAAAAAAATGAATTCATAATGGGTTAGTTCTTCGAGAATTAGAATACCACCTTCCATTTAAGAATTGAATTCCTCCAAAATCAAGAATTCAATTCCAAATTTTGTATGAGCCCTACTTACTTTTCGATTCATTGATGTGAAGTAAACGTATGAATCCTCCATAGGTGGAATTCAATTCATGATGAAAATTCCAATTCATGATTAGCAAACACACCATTAATGTAATACAAACACTCAACAAAAACAATGATGCGTAGAACTTATCCTTGAAAGAAATGGTGCGTGCCGGTGTGTTTATGTGTTCTGCACATCACAAAGGTACAAAGTGATGCGACTAGTCTATATATGCTAATTAACACACAGGTCTTTTCCAATCTGCCGATAATTTGGAAACCGAATCACTAAGGAAGCAGATTCAGGGTCACTAGAAAACTATTTAAAGAAGGAATTTTGTTTACTTTGATCCCCTGAAAAGGGTGGTTAGTTCTCATGCTTACGCTAGCTTAGCAGATAGAGATGCCTTAATCAGGAGCAAGCAACCTGCAGAGCTCAAAAGCATGAAAATCGAATTGAATTTCGGTATAAAGATGCACAAAAATATATATGTTCCATTCACAACTTTTTAATCCCCATCAAATTTCACAGAGCAATAAGAAACAACAATGGAGATACAAAAATCTCTGCAAGACTATTATAGCCATAAGGGTATAAGAAAAAGGAATCTATAGGCATGCATATTTACTTTGATAGACGTAGACTTGTGATGAGGTGATAAAGATTCCAGCTATATACATATCTCTGCAAAAGATTAATGATGTATTTGAATGCAATGGTCAGTGGCAGTACATGAGTACAGATTCTCTCCCTCCACTTTTCATAAAGTCCCTCTCAACCAATGATCATATCAACCGACTTCAACAATAGTGGCACAGCACAATATCTAGATTTTTGTGGCTGTTTTTTTAGGATGATTTTGAGGGACTTGGATCAACAAATTAAAGCTAGAAAACATTTTCCAGTTAATTATTAATCTAGTGCTATAATTTTGCTCTATTTTTTTACAAGAAGTGTCAAGTCCGAATCCCGAATCCCGAATCTCTAGATTTAAAAATATTTATAATATTCTCACAAGTTCAAATTGCCAAAGTGTATAATTCCTTGTCAAAGTAAAATTAAGCATATATTTATCTAGAAATGATTTGTTGATAGAGTTGAAATTCATGACTCTTAATCCCATCCTCTGCTTTCTGTGCCAAGAAATCTAAACTATTGCAGATTCTAGGCCTAGCAATGAAACAAAATAATATGCAACTTGCATGCGAAAGGTATCAGCCAATTAGTGATTTATCTCAAGAATATACCAAACATTCCAAGCAGCCATAGATTTTGGTCCTAGAAAATGAGTCCATATCTTGTTTGGAATAAAAGCAAGTGGAAGAATCAAAGATCACCAAGATCTGTTTTACCAGAGATAAAAATGAGAAAAGAACAACAACAATGCAGCCTGAAAAAGAAATATCAGCAAGGAGATCGTCCAAGATTCGAAAGTGGTCCAGTCGAATTCATATTGACCCAAATGAGTTGCTATCAGTATGACTTTGAGCTCAAAACTTATACCATGTGAATTGCATAGCAGATAGTTACCTCCATTTGTGCAGGAAGTTTTCAAACAATATTGGAATCTGAAACCCAAAAGGCAAAAGATGGAACCTTTATAGGCTCTGCTTTTGAACCATATTCATACTGCTGACATACAATCTTAAATACCAAGCCTTGCCCATTTCCAAACATGGGATGAGGATGGAGAAATTAAAATGAAAATTAACTCACTCTTGTATTCTGCATTGACTTTCTTCCATTTAAAAAAGCACAAAAAGGTTTTTTTAAAAAAACAGAAAAGCAATTGTGAATAGAGGGGTTTTCCCACCCAAACTAAGCTTAAACTATAATGTAAAACATTATGAATGAGGCACTGTTCCAATTTCCAAATGTTAAGTATTTGTTCCTCTAAAGCAAGAGAAAAGAACCGAACGAAAGACCGGTTGAACAGACGGAAACAAGTAAGCAGATTTATGAAGTAATGAACACTAGAAACAATCTTACTTTCTTGACCAGAATCTCAAGTAGGTTTTATCTATTCTTGCACAAGCTTCCCGTTTTTGGAAAATGATTAAAGGCATATAATAGTCATTAACACTCAAATGGCAAACAAATTGATGTCAAAATCAGATATTTAGCAGCAATGACAAGGAGGTGATACAACTTGCAATCTTATCCCAAAAGGGCCCTTTGCTTATTAAAAACGTATTGCTGCTATCAGTGTCCTCTCTCTCTCTCTCTTTTATTAGTCATATTCCTATTATCCTTATTTGGGAGAAAATCTGGAATATATACAGCTTTAATTTTGCACCACTAATAATGCTTTAGTTAGACCAGTAGCAACATTAAGAAGAACCCATTTGCCTGTCAGTGCTGATTAACTATATGGATCAAACCAGACAAAGAAAAAAGAAAGAAAAAAAGAACCATCTTGCCAAACAAAAGAAAAATGGAAAACAAATATCTGTTTACAGCAGCCAAGCAAGTACTGATACATTATGTGTTTTCAGTTGCTGCAATTACCAGTATTTCAATTGAGTCTGCTTCAGTCGGCTAGATAATAACAAGAACTGGCCAGTAACTAATAAAGGAGGACCAATTTGCTGGTCATTAGATCAAAGGAATATAGTTCCAGTGAAAATAAAATAAAATAAAATAAAAGGGCCAGCCCTTTCATACTGATTCTCCTCTAGCAATTGATGTTCCTTGTCCTGCTTCATCTTGTGGCTCTTAAGGGAACGGGTCACTTCATATTCTGCCCTTTTGGAAGATATATTCGGCCAACTGGCTTAACCCCACCACTCCTTTTTAGGCTTCTCCTCCTGCTTATAAGGAGCTCACTTGGTTATCTATTTTCTCAAGCCATTCCTTGACTTCAGTCTTCAAGAAACCAATCTTGACTTGGAAGGAAGAAAAAAAACAACCATTCTTTTCCCTTCTTTCCCTTCTTTTTTGAGTTCAGTCTAGTACCTCTTCTTAACAAGTGCTTTTCATGGCATCCAACTCACTCACTTCTTCAAGAAACTCTAACTCCTCGTGGACTCCTAAGCAAAACAAGCAGTTCGAAAAGGCCCTGGCTTTGTATGACAAGGATACGCCAGACCGCTGGCAGAAGGTTGCCAGAGCAGTGGGCGGGAAATCTGCTGAGGAGGTGAAGCAGCACTATGAGATCCTCATTGAGGATGTCAATCACATTGAGGCCGGCAGAGTCCCATTTCCTCGTTACCGAGGCGACTAATAAGGACAATAGTTTGAACTTTGAATGGCAGCGGTACTTAACTAGTTCCTCTCTACTGTTTTTTTTCCTTCTTCCTGTTCTCTTTTAACATTTTGCTTTGCAATCCATAAACAAATCACCATTTCTGGTGCCTTGTATTGGACTCGACTGGACTATATTAAACTGGATTGTATTCAAAGGATATGTTGCAATATGACTTATGAACTTAATGACAGAATGCTGGTTGTTCCCAGTTAACTCGAACGAGATGGCCAACACCATTTCTGATATGGGCAGTTGTATCTGTCCACTTTAGTTAGCCATGGGAACAGCTGGTTGAGTTATGCATCTACTATCTCCATTTCCAAGTCCCCCCTAGAGCTTCCTTTTTTTTTTCTTTCTTCTTTTTTGTTTTGGTGGGGACAATAGAAAAGTCCAGGAAAGTGAAATTGAGAAGTACTTCTGAAGTGCTTGTCCTCAGTGTGGTCCATCAGTTTCTGCTACTGATCAATAGGCTAAAATCCTACTCCCTCACCTAACTACTTATCATTATACAACGTATTTAAGGCAAAAAGGAAATACCTGGCCACACTAGTTCAACTTCTTATCCTGTCTCTAGGCCAAAGAAAGTCCACATGTGATCTAATCCTACCTCCTTCTGGATAACGTATGCCAATGCTCCTATGGACCTAATTCATTGGCCTGATGAGGATTCTCTAGCATACCCAACTCAATATTTTATCCTTTCTTTGCAACCCATATGAACCTTTTGGCTTTTGTCTATGCTTGGATTTAACTTTTGGAATTCTTCACGTTTTTGCAGACTGGTTTAAAGTCTCTCTGCAGACTGAAACTTACATTTCTCTATAAAAAATTCCACCTTGCAGGGTCTTCAAGTATATGATATCAACGTTTCGATGAAGTTCAAGATGCAGACTTGTGAAAAGTAGCAGATGCAGATATGTATGTAAATGAAGCAGTTTGGGTTTTATGCAACTAAGTTAACCATTGTTATGGTTTTTCAGTGTACCAAGCACCATGTATTTGTGTATGAAATTTTCAGTACTAGTGTGATTATGACGTTTGCAAAAGCATATTTCTTCCCTATTGTTGTCCAGCTTGAATTCCCCATCCTTGGGGATGAGATTTTTACTACAAACAGCACAGCACAATTACAATGTAGGCTAGAAAAATGAAGATGTTCTCCTGGAATGGTAGAGAAAACTTGAGCTATACGGCAATCAGAGCATGCAAAGTGATCTAAATGGATGTGATTATTGACTTAATTACATCAACATCAACATAATCATGAATGATAATTAAATGATAATGATATCTATGGGGGAGCTTGATGGAATTTAAAAAGTCAAAAAGGTTGTGGAGAACTTGATGGCTGACCCGACAGATTCTGGACTTAAGTATTCAACCAAGAAAGACGGCCACGAGGGGAATCTAAATTTTATATTATAACCTCTGACTCTAGTACTAATTTAGTTAAAGGGGAACTCAGATGTAGTGAGGGAATTCAAATTCTGACCCTAATGATCAACATCTTCGGCCGCTAGAGCTATACATAGTTCGTATCGTATTAACGGTTTGTGTTACATTATGTGGGATGTAACCTACATTATGTTACATTAATAGACATCAGATCAATTGCGGAACTATTATTGAACGGTTAAATTAAACCATTCAGTACATCCACTTAACATGGTCCTCTCATTATAAAAGGAACCCACCATAGTAAAATTCTATAGTTAGATAAGGCCCTTAGTAGATGATGCCCTATTTCTTAATCATTGGATCAAACTAACTAATTTGATCAAACAGCTAACCAATTTAATCCAACAGTTGCGAGATAAGATCTCATTTAATAACCTTAGAGCATCTCCAACCGAAATGTCAATTCCAACGTGGCAAGTTTTAACCCCAAAAAAAGACATTTTAAGCCTTCCAACCGTGATGCCAAATCCTAGCTGGATTGACGTCCTTCACTTTTGCTGTAAAAAATGACAGCCCACATGTTGAGACGTCTTTTACTCTTTTTTATTATTTTAATGCTGGGCCCGCTTCCTTCTCTCCTCTTCCATGTACAGTTTTTAACCCTATTTAATATTTTACTCTTAAATACCGAGCCCACTTGACTTTAAAAATAATAAAATAAAATGTATATTTGACATCTCGATTGGATAAAGAGTTTTACAATATGTCAAATTGCCACATCAGTCATTAAATTTAAATTTGATATTTGGTATTTGAGGAGATGCTCTTAGCTGAAGCCCTCACTATTGAATAACTCCCTCACCATATCCCTTGGTTGGGCCTATTTTGTAAATCATTTTGGGTCAACCCCAAATTCACAGTCCACTTTGTACCCTTGTAGAGAGAAATACCATAAACCGGGTCAGGATAATGGACCAAGTGTATCCAAACAATCCTTGACCTACAGTGGGGTCCACGTGTATGTCCCAGTTGGTCAATTGGTTTATTCTCCACGCAAGCCCTTCCTCCTAGATCCTAGAAGGGCCGCGCTAGCGCCTTTCAATGTTTCCGTTTAAACCCTAGAGTTCAGGGTTTAAGGTTGAAAGAGGTTTATGCTCACACAGACATTTGAGACATTTGAGTTTACGCCCATGAATTCTCGAACTTAGAAATCCGATCAAAAGCAAAGCTCGAACCTTTATCCATGGCAGCCTCGAAAATATCTTCGTGCATAGCAATGGCGGTCGCCGCGGCGGCTTCCATGCCCGCGCTCTCCAACCGCGCCTACGCCGACTCTCCCTTCCGTTTTAATCCATTCTCATCTTCTTCTCCTTCTTCTGCGCCAATGGACCAGAGCTCTAATGCGAAATCGGAGCCTGAAGCTGAAGAGCCCAGAGGGTCGGGGATGGATCCCGAGGATTTAGAACGAGCTGCCAAAGCTCTCCGGAAAATCAATTCCTCGAAATACGCCAAGCAGGTAATTTAAATGTTGCTGAAGTTGAAATTTTTCGTTGGTGTTTGTTTTCTGAGAAAAAAGATGGAAAATAGAAGAAAGATACAACTGTTTTAGTCTTAGGGCTCTATTGTATCACTAAGAAGGAAATGAGGGATGAAATCAGAATGCTTAATTCCTGATTTTCTGTTCCTTTTGTTTCTATAATTTAACTTCACGTGTTTCGGTAGCCATTTGGTAGGAGTCCTTAGTTTTATCTGTATGTGTTCCTACAATTACTATGCCCACGGCTCTACCTTTGTTGTTGTTGGAGCCATTGAAGCATATGAATTGAAATGTGTTTTTCTTTTTGTTCTGCATGAGGTTTCAACGCAACTGAATTATGATCTGAGATGAATCTTTACATGGAGTATGGTAAAGGTGTTAAATTGGTCACTTGGTCTTGTTCTCCAGGTCTTTGATCTGATGAGGAAGCAGGAGCAAACTCGCCTTGCCGAGTCAGAAGCAGAGAAGAATCATCATCAAGCAATACAAGCTCAAAGTGATATTGTAAGTTATATCCATCTTAGAACTTTAGTCATCTTGTGGTGTTATTATTTCAAACATAACTATCACACGAGATTGGCTCCTAGTCCTTTCCTTTGTTGTGCCTTGGGTTAGGTAATTTCTTTTCAATTAATGAAACATATAATGTTCTAGGTTTTTAGCATTTAGGTTTAGCAAATTGTGAAAGCCAGCATGCTAATCAATCTTGTGAGAGAATAAATGTGGTTTTCTGTATCTTATCTTTCCTCTATGAATTTTAACTTATACTGCATAGTTTTTTAATTGACAGGAAAGGCAGAGGAAAATGGCTGAGGAACAACGAAATATAGTGCAACAACAAGCACAAGCAAAGGCACAAATGGTTCGTTATGAAGATGAACTGGCTAGGAAAAGATTACAGGTGCAAGCAGTGGAATAAATTATGTGTTCTTTATCTAAGAATTTATGGTATCTAGCACTTAGACTTTGTAAGTTCTTACCACTGAAGGGAGTCACTATTAGCTCTCAATGATGGTGGGCATATTTTGAGAATATATCCATATAAATCTGCCATGTCTTGCTTATAATCAAGAGAGTAGCTACTCTCTTACCAAAAAATTGGTCAAGTCAGTAGTTGGTTTAACAAATTCTCAAACATTGGTAAAGTCTGTAACTACTCTCTAATTCTGGAGCAAGAAAAGATAGGTTTGTTTTATCTTTTAATATTCAATTATTAACTCCTGGTTATTGAAACCTTACTTTATTGTCTACTTGAATGCAGACAGATCATGAGGCCCAGAGGCAGCATAATGTTGAGTTGGCTAGGATGCAAGAAGAGTCCTCTATGCGAAAAGAGCGAGCAAGACAGGCTACTGAGGAGCAGGTCCAAGCTCAGCAGCGTCAAACCGAGAAAGAGAGAGCTGAAATAGAACGAGAAACCATTAGAGTAAAGGCCATAGCAGAGGCTGAAGGTCGGGCCCATGAAGCAAAATTGACTGAGGACCATAACAGGAGAATGCTTATAGAGCGGATGAATGGTGAAAAAGAAAAATGGCTTGCTGCAATCAATACAGCTTTTAGTCACATTGAAGGTATGCAAAATTTGGTAGCTGTGTTTTATTTTATAGGAAAAAATCTGAGGCTCATATTATGTACTTGAATAACCAACTGTTGCTTCAGACAGATTGAGTAAAATGTTGTCTTTTTAAATTTCTCTGGTGGTGGCAATAGTGCCACTTTTATCTTGAGTTCGTTGGAACACAATTGTTTGATATCATATTTTTGACTTCATGATAATGTTTGATGGTATAATTGTCTCATCTGGTATCTGCAGGGGGTTTTAGAACTTTGTTGACTGATAGGAATAAGTTGGTTATGACCGTTGGAGGTGCCACAGCACTGGCTGCAGGTGTTTATACGACTAGGTTCGTATTCTGTTCTTTCGTTGCATTCAAACCCAACTACCCTATGTATTACTTCTTTTTGGCATGTTTCAACTTAATTAGGATACACATGGGTCTTATGTTGAAGGAGCAGAGTTTATCAGTCCGTTCTGCTACTTCTAAACCTCCCCATATAAAATGGCAAGGAACCTAGTCTGCACAATGAGAGGTAGCCCTCTCCCATCCAATAAACCCGCTTAACCTTGGTGTAGACAAGATTCAACCTCTTGTGTGACCACAAGACACATCCTAACTAACCAGTTGGTACCTTCCAGAAATGCTACTTTATAGCTTTGTAGTAATCGTTGCACTGCAACCTTTCTATTTCTTGTGTCCAATTACACAGGTGGATAGATGATAACTTTCAGTCTCTCTCTTAATGATGATGTCAAGTTAATCAGTAATGCCTTTTACTGTGTTGATGTGATGAACTTTTAATGGAATTATGATATCAAGTTCTTCATCCGTAGTTTGTGATGACTGTATTGTTTATTGGATGTGCCAACTAATTGTCTTTTGACATCCTTTCTTTTCTACAGAGAAGGTTCTAGAGTTATATGGGGTTATATCAACCGGATACTGGGGCAGCCATCTCTGATTCGAGAATCATCCATTGCAAGATTTCCAGGTTCAGAGATAATATCTAAAGCAAAGAATAAAGTTTTAAATTATAGTGCTGGTGCTGCAGCATCTGGATCTCTGCAAGGCAAGAATGGTCTTTCAAATATTGTTCTCCATCCCTCGTTGCAGAAGAGAATAGAACTACTTGCTCGAGCTACAGCAAACACTAAGGCTCACCAGGCTCCCTTTCGCAACATGATGTTTTATGGCCCCCCTGGCACTGGTAAAACCATGGTTGCCAGAGAAATAGCTCGAAAATCGGTATTTCACTGATTCATGGCCTTACATTATTTCTTTTGTCATTGGTGCTCATTTATATGCCTTACTTAAACCCTTTTATATGTTCTACTGCCTCGCTGGGACAGCACCCGTGCATGGGGAGATCTTTATAGGTCAAATGAATGCAACTGTTCGAATAGTTAAAAGCTTCAATTTGTTATCAATTAAAATGAATGCTAATTTTCATCAATTTTTTTGTTTGTTTTATATATTGAATTACTTTATTGTTGGATCAAAATTCTTAGGATTACAAATGACTATGTTTGTAACCATATATAAACAGGAGTTATTCTGAAGGAAACTGTAACTTCTCAACATGACAGTTTTTTATCCTTCCGAATGCAGGGTTTGGATTATGCTATGATGACCGGAGGAGATGTTGCACCCTTAGGCCCACAGGCTGTTACTAAGATCCATCAGATATTTGATTGGGCAAAAAAATCAAACAAAGGTCTACTGCTTTTTATTGACGAGGCAGATGCTTTCCTATGCGAGTAAGTTCGAGTTTTCAGGCTATCTGTTTTTTCATCTGTTGCACGCTTTTTTTTTAAAAAAAAAAAAAAAAAAAAGCTTGGGAGTTAACTTCCATGGTTTATAGTTTCAGAGGGTGCAACCTAGATTTTCATTACCTCATAGCTTCGGTCATATATATAAGCTCAATCAGCAGGCCTCTAATGAATGTTCCCATGCAGGCGTAACAGTACACACATGAGCGAATCTCAGCGTAGTGCTCTAAATGCATTGCTCTTCCGAACTGGAGATCAGTCAAGAGACATAGTTCTAGTACTTGCCACAAACAGGCCAGGTGATCTTGACAATGCTATCACTGACCGCATAGATGAAGTGATTGAGTTCCCAATCCCTGGAGAGGAGGAACGATTTAAACTTTTGAAGCTCTATTTGAACAAATACCTTTGTGATGAAGGCGAAAGCTCTAAGTCAGGCATTTTTGTCAAGAAGAAGCCGCAAAAAATAGAGATAAAGGATTTCTCTGATGATTTGATCCGAGAGGCCGCCCGTAAGACAGAAGGGTTCTCTGGCCGCGAGATAGCGAAACTCATGGCCAGTGTCCAAGCAGCTGTGTATGGGCGCCCAGACTGTGTATTGGATTCCCAATTGTTCAAGGAAATTGTAGAGTACAAAGTTGCAGAGCACCACCAAAGAATAAAACTAGCTGCTGAAGGTGGTCATCCAGCTTAGCTATGGAATTTTTACCCTGGCTTGAGTGGATAGAGAAGTAGGGATTTAACATCCATCAAAATCCCATATGGTAGAAATTGTTGTCGTGTCGATTTATGTTTCACATTTTCCATGATTTTGGAATATGTCATTCATTCAATAGTCTTTGTTAATTGATGAAGCATGTTTCCTTGGGCTAGTCATCCCCACTTTTACTCTCTTCTTAACTTACAACAGTTTTACTCTCATTTCTCATTTTGCTTCAAAGTGAATCTTACTCTAAGCCCCTATATCTTTCTCTCTCTCTTCTTTCCCCAATTCCTAACAAACCATCCTTTGGAGGTGCTAATGTCCACATATATAAATTAAAATGAACATTATTAGCCAAAAAATCAAGACTATACAAACTAGTTATATATTTTTATTTTTTCATTACATGGAAGTTTGAACATTAGAATTCAAAATTTCTCAAAATGACAAAGTTAGCCTTTGAGCATTATATACATAGCCGTGGAGCTTCATGAAGAACTCGAACCCTTTTTATCAAAATTTAATTTTTGACCATATGTATTCACCAACTTTATCTAATATACATTGTACAGTCTTGTTTTAAAGAAGCTAGTGGTTCAGATTTGAGTAAATGACAGGCAGGTAATTTGGTGAATAAGAAAATTTGATAAATAAATTTGGTGAGTGTAAATTATAATAATGCCCCCAGTCAAGTCACCTTCAAACCCTTGTCGCAAAATGCAATTAAGGCCAAACATTCTCACCATCCCGCTTAGCAAGAACAACCAAGAGAATTTGTCAGACTGCAAATTTAAGGCGCAGAGGGAGATGCGGCCAAAGCTGCTTTGGTCAAAGCAACAGGTAGAGCCAAGGCAGCAATACTGCATCGCTCCCTTTTCTAACGGTCTGAGTAACTGCCACTATGACCCGACGCATATATATACACACTTCATCAAACATACACTTCATAGGCAAAAAAGAAAAGAAAAAAAAACAAGTTTGTGTTGTTCAGAGAGAAAGAGCGAAAGAGAAATTGAAAGATGAGGAAGAGAGCAGCGTTGTTGATGGTGCTATGGCTGGCTATGTTGGTGGGGACTTTGAGTGAGGATCAGAACGCCGAAAACAGTGATTCATGGACTGGCTGGGCCCGTGACAAGCTCACAGAGTAATTTCTTCATCTTTTCTTTTTCTTATTTACTTTCAAGTCTCTTCCTTTTTGTGTGTGTGCATATAATGAAATTGAACCATCCCCTCCTTTGATTTCCCTTCTAAATTAAACAACCATGCATTTTCATTCATGGGAAAAATCTAACAACCAAGCTACTGGGTCTGGTACATTGTCAATATTTTTGTTAATTGCCAATTCTGTGTTGATGTGATAACAATTGACATGGACCGAATATCGACAATGTACCAGGTACTATAGATTGGTAAACGTCCAAACCAATCACTTTTAACCAATTTATGTTTCCTTTCCAATATACTCTGTTTCTTAGATTTTATAGTTGATGAAAATAATGGTTGTTTTACTTTGTTTTCTGAATGCTTATTGATCATTAACGTTGTGTTGTGTTCTTTAGGGGACTTGGACTCAAAGGTGGGGAAGCAGGCTCTAAGTCCGCGGAAAGAGCGAACAAAGCAGCCTTCGTTCAAAAGTTTTTAGAAGGAGCTATATACTCTCTTGAAAAACATCAAACAGCCAAAGCTGAAGAGCTGATGAAAGGAGCTATGGAGTTTCTTTATCATGATAACACAATAAAAGATAAGGCAGCCAAACTTGAAGAGCTCATGAAAGAAGCTATCAAGTATCTTGAGCAAGATATGGTAGAAAAAGCAGAAAACGTGGTGAAAGGCGCTGTGCTGTATCTTAAAGGCGATGATGAAGACAACAATGAAGAGAAAGGGAAAAGAGTGACATATCTTGAAAAGGATAAAGTAGCAGCGGGAGTAAATAAAGCATCCCTTGTTGATTCGTTTCTGCAAGGAGCTTTAACCTATCTTGAACAACGCCAAGTAGCGAAAGCTATAGATATTGTGCAGGGAATTGTACTGTATGTTGGTCAATGTGACGAAATAAAAGATAAAGCAGCCGCTGCTGAAGAGATGATCCAATTAGCTTTGACGTATCTTGAAGCAGACAAACTAGAGAAAGGTACGGAGATGATCCGTGAAGCTGCGAAGGTTCTTGAAAACGACGAGGATTACAAAGCAGCAATTGGTAAGGGGAAAGGAGCGAAGTATCTTGAAAAAGGTAATGCGGAAATAGGACTTCAAAAAGCACATTTTGTTGAAGAGGTTCTAAAGGGAGCTATGTCCTATCTTCATGCAAATTCTTTGGTCAAAGCTAAAGACGTTATTCAAGGGGTGCAACAGTTTATTGCTCAGGATAATACATTAAAAGATAAACGTGCCACAGCTGAACAATTGCTCAATGGAGCTTTTGGCTATCTTGAAGAAGAGAAATCAGAGAAAGCGCTAAAAATAATCCAAGAAGCTATAGAGTATCTTGAAAGCGATGAGGATGTCAAAGCAGCAAATAAAGTCTTTAAAGAAGCAGAAGCTAAGGAAGCTAAGTTCAGAGGAGTGAAGTATCTTGAAAAGGATGAAAAGGATAAAGTAGCAGCAGGAGTAAATAAAGCATCCCTTGTTGATTCGTTTCTGCAAGGAGCTTTAACCTATCTTGAACAACGCCAAGTAGCGAAAGCTATAGATATTGTGCAGGGAATTGTACTGTATGTTGGTCAAAGTGACGAAATAAAAGATAAAGCAGCCGCTGCTGAAGAGATGATCCAATTAGCTTTGACGTATCTTGAAGCAGACAAACTAGAGAAAGGTACGGAGATGATCCGTGAAGCTGCGAAGGTTCTTGAAAACGACGAGGATTACAAAGCAGCAATTGGTAAGGGGAAAGGAGCGAAGTATCTTGAAAAAGGTAATGCAGAAATAGGACTTCAAAAAGCACATTTTGTTGAAGAGGTTCTAAAGGGAGCTATGTCCTATCTTCATGCAAATTCTTTGGTCAAAGCTAAAGACGTTATTCAAGGGGTGCAACAGTTTATTGCTCAGGATAATACATTAAAAGATAAACGTGCCACAGCTGAACAATTGCTCAATGGAGCTTTTGGCTATCTTGAAGAAGAGAAATCAGAGAAAGCGCTAAAAATAATCCAAGAAGCTATAGAGTATCTTGAAAGCGATGAGGATGTCAAAGCAGCAAATAAAGTCTTTAAAGAAGCAGAAGCTAAGGAAGCTAAGTTGAGAGGAGTGAAGTATCTTGAAAAGGATGAAAAGGATAAAGTAGCAGCAGGAGTAAATAAAGCATCCCTTGTTGATTCGTTTCTGCAAGGAGCTTTAACCTATCTTGAACAACGCCAAGTAGCGAAAGCTATAGATATTGTGCAGGGAATTGTACTGTATGTTGGTCAAAGTGACGAAATAAAAGATAAAGCAGCCGCTGCTGAAGAGATGATCCAATTAGCTTTGACGTATCTTGAAGCAGACAAACTAGAGAAAGGTACGGAGATGATCCGTGAAGCTGCGAAGGTTCTTGAAAACGACGAGGATTACAAAGCAGCAATTGGTAAGGGGAAAGGAGCGAAGTATCTTGAAAAAGGTAATGCAGAAATAGGACTTCAAAAAGCACATTTTGTTGAAGAGGTTCTAAAGGGAGCTATGTCCTATCTTCATGCAAATTCTTTGGTCAAAGCCAAAGACGTTATTCAAGGGGTGCAACAGTTTATTGCTCAGGATAATACATTAAAAGATAAACGTGCCACAGCTGAACAATTGCTCAATGGAGCTTTTGGCTATCTTGAAGAAGAGAAATCAGAGAAAGCGCTAAAAATAATCCAAGAAGCTATAGAGTATCTTGAAAGCGATGAGGATGTCAAGGCAGCAAATAAAGTCTTTAAAGAAGCAGAAGCTAAGGAAGCTAAGTTGAGAGGAGTGAAGTATCTTGAAAAGGATGAAAAGGATAAAGTAGCAGCAGGAGTAAATAAAGCATCCCTTGTTGATTCGTTTCTGCAAGGAGCTTTAACCTATCTTGAACAACGCCAAGTAGCGAAAGCTATAGATATTGTGCAGGGAATTGTACTGTATGTTGGTCAAAGTGACGAAATAAAAGATAAAGCAGCCGCTGCTGAAGAGATGATCCAATTAGCTTTGACGTATCTTGAAGCAGACAAACTAGAGAAAGGTACGGAGATGATCCGTGAAGCTGCGAAGGTTCTTGAAAACGACGAGGATTACAAAGCAGCAATTGGTAAGGGGAAAGGAGCGAAGTATCTTGAAAAAGGTAATGCAGAAATAGGACTTCAAAAAGCACATTTTGTTGAAGAGGTTCTAAAGGGAGCTATGTCCTATCTTCATGCAAATTCTTTGGTCAAAGCCAAAGACGTTATTCAAGGGGTGCAACAGTTTATTGCTCAGGATAATACATTAAAAGATAAACGTGCCACAGCTGAACAATTGCTCAATGGAGCTTTTGGCTATCTTGAAGAAGAGAAATCAGAGAAAGCGCTAAAAATAATCCAAGAAGCTATAGAGTATCTTGAAAGCGATGAGGATGTCAAAGCAGCAAATAAAGTCTTTAAAGAAGCAGAAGCTAAGGCAGCTAAGGCGACAGGAGGGAAGCATTCTAAAACAAACAATGGAGCTAAACATGATGGTTCAGAGCTCTGAAGTACTTACAACTACCTGATTGCATGTTAGCCCCATGAAGCCATGTGCGATCAGTTTATGTTATTTCTTGTTTTCACATACTGTGCCCTTTAAGGCATTATTTTCCCAAATTTTGGATCTTGTATTGTTCTTTTGTTCCTTCAAAAGGAGCTGCAGGAGCAATAGCGGTATTTAGATTTCCTTTTTTATTTTCCCGTATTTTTCTCTGTTTTGTTGAACGGGAATTTTTGTATTTGGTAATGAGTTTATTCATAACTCGAATAAAGTGATTGTGATGAGTTTATATCCAAATCATATTGGACATGCATCTCAGCCTACAATATTCAAATTATTTAGGCTTACGGTTAAGTTTTGCAGTACCTGCTTCTACTTTTTGTTTACAATTTTCCTGCTGAGGGTTTAGCGTACTTTATTATCAAGGATCTTTCCTTTTTCTATCCCTCGAGTCCTTCAAATTCATATGTCAATAAGAAAGACTTTGAATCAGAGTTGTATTTTGACTTCAAAAAGTCTTTTGTATTGTATGTTCAGATATTCTGAAATGAGTGACAAAATGTAAGTAACTGTGACCGCTTGGTTGTTTCAGTCATGAGATTCATTTCTGAAATTCATTTTAAGTTTCAGTTTTTGGGTCACTCGTTGAGCAATGTAATGGTTTTTTCTTAGATTACATTATAATCTAGGATCTATTGTTTCCAATGGCATTTGAACCTAGATATTCCACTCTACCCTTGTACTTGCAATACGGCTTCAATCAGAACTCATGATGATTTTCAAATACTAGTTAAAATTTTAAAACAAAGTTGTGAATTTCCTCAACAACAAAAAATGTTGCGAAAGTTTTTGTGAATCTTATAATACTTGTAACTTGACGGTTTATAACTTCTTGTCCAAGGAAACAAAAGTGCACTGCACAGAAACTTGTCCACTTCAACATTCGAGACGAGAAACATCACTAGGAAATTAAGAGCTAATTGGTAGACAATGCTTCGTAAATCTGATTTGTTGCTCATGTGACTCTTTTTATGGTGTTTTCGTCTTATTCACTCTCATCTCTCTTCCATGGCTTTTCTCTTTTCCTTTCTTTCTCTTGTTCTCTCTTCTGTTTCTTGAGCAAAATGAGAAGTGCACTCTAGTTTCTCAATAAAAATTTCTTGGTGACTGAAAATGTGATTGTGATTCTCACAATGCACAGTAAATATTCGTATTGTACATGTACGTACGTATTTTTCATGTTTAATACTCACATATTATTGAATAAAAATAAATTTTAATAAAATATTGAAATACAAATTATTCACTAAGTAAATAATCATTAAAACGTAACTACTAATTAAAGGAATTAAAAAAGAGAAATTTAGATTATGCTATTCAATGGGTATAGCCGCTATACTTGTTAAAAACTTCTATTTATAGAGTATAGCCGCGCGGCTATAGTGTTGAAATATTCTATAAATAGAGTATAGCCGGGAGGCTAAGGCTGGGCGGGTTTTTTTATTATATAAATCATGCCGCGCGACTATACGATTTTCACAAAAACACAAGCTAAGCGCTGGGCGGTCTTTTTATTTATTTTTATATAAATAGTATAGCCGAACGGCTATTTTCCAGATTTTTTTCAATACAAAGAAGTATAGCCAGGCGGCTTTACTGGGGGCATTTTTTTTAAAAAAAAATTCATATTAAAAAAAATTAAAATTAAAAGAAAATTCATATAATGGATCTTATTTTTATGGAACACAACTACCCATTATCTTTTTTAATTCTAAAATAAATTTAAATTTTTTTAAAAAATAGTCTCGCAAGTGCGGAAGCACGTGCAAAGAGGCTAGTTCTTTTTCATACATAGTATACTGTGATCATTTTTTTATAATTGTTTTTTCCTGATTTTTGTTTAGTAGCTTAGAGCATTATCCATTACTATTAGGTCATTACCCGAATCTCTATTGTCCCCTTTTGAGTTTTTTACATTTTTAGAGTTATTATCCGTATAAATAATTTAATATTTTCACGTTTAATACTCATATTGTACTTGTACATATGTACTTTTCATGTTTAATACACTTGTTTTTTTACAAATTTTCAATAATACACATAAAATTTACGTATTATACACATAATACTCACATATTATCGAATAAAAATAAAATTTAATAAAATATTTAAATGGGTATAGCGGCGCGGCTAAATGTTTAAAAAACTCGGCTATAGTGTTGAAATATTCTATTTATCCAGTATAGCCGCGCGGCTATAGGCTTTTTATAATACTCATATTCTATTTAATACTCATATTGTATACGTATGTATGTATTTTTCATGTTTAATACACTTATTTTTTACAAAATTTTCAATAATACACACAAAATTCACGTATTATACACATAATACTTACATATTATTGAATAAAAATAAAATTTAATAAAATATTTAAATACTAATTATTTACTAAGTAAATAATAATTCAAACTTAAATACTACTTAAAGTAATTAAAAAAGCGAAATTCAGATTATTCAATGGGATAGCCGCGCGGATATACTTTTAAAAAACTTCTATTTATAGAGTATAGCCGGATGGCTATAGTGTTGTATAGAGTCGAGCCGCGCGGCTATACTCTTTTTTAAAAAAAAACACGCACTACGCGCCGTTCTTCTTATTTTATATTTTATATTTTTTAAAATAGTATAGCCAAGCATCTATACTCCGGATTTTTTTTTAATAAAAAAGAGTATAGCCGCGCGGCTATACTCTTTTCACAAAGACATGCCCTAAGCGCTCGGCGGGTTTTTAAAATATAAATAGTATAGCTACTCCTTATTTTTTTTTTATATAAAAAAAAGAGTATAGCCTCGCGGCGTTGTTAGGGGTTTTTTTTAAAATTCTTTTTAATAAATAGTATAGTCGCACGGCTATAGTCTTTACACAGATACTGTGACTTTTTTTTTATAATTGTTTTTCCCCAATTTTTGTTTATTGATAAGAGTAGTTTAGAGCATTATCCATTACTATTAGGTCATTACCCGAGTCTCTATTATTCCCTTTTGAGTTTTTACTTTTCTAGAGTTATTACTCGTATAAATAATTTAACATTTTCACGTTTAATGTTCATCATTTTTAAACACAATTGTTGCCAACGGGGTCTAGCCTAGTGAAAAAAGCACCTTGACTTGCAGACCATAAGTCTCATGTTCAAATCCCCACAACATCATAGTTGTGTGTGTGTGTGTGTGTGAAATCTCCCTCCCCTGTAGTTTAGACTAAGTGTGGGCATCGAGATTGGAAAACCGGAACATCGAGCCGCACCAGAAAGAAAAAACCGGAAAAAACCAGAAAGTCAACAAATCGGCATCGAACCAAACCGGACTAATTCAAACTGATTTTCGTGCCGGTTTCACATCTTACAAAACCGAACTAGACCAACTACATATTTTTATATAATAATAATAATAAAAAATGATTTAAGTCCAATACTAGATTTCTAATCCCATAACTAATATTTCCCCAAGCCCAACTTCAAAACACCTCTCTTTTCTAAGTCCAATAATTTCTTTTTGCATGAAATTGGGTAATTTGTGAATTTTTAAGCCCAAAGAATAAAATTTTAGTTGAAATTTGTATAATAAAAAAATAAATAATCTATTAAAAAAATATACATATCCGATCCAAAACCAAAAATTCCAAAAACCTCACATGAGTCGGTTTAAACCAAACTGATCAGTTTCTTTTTTTTTTTTTACCAAAATCAAACCAAATTGCATCGGTTGCAATTCCAGTGTGAGGTGGAAATCAGACTGGACCACACCCACCTCTAATTTAGACTATTGTTTGTACTCAAAAACTAATAATTACACAATTGTCAATTTCGTCTATAAGTCCACGTCATAAACTTGTAAGAATATAACCTAAGGTAGATGTCACGAGAGAGAGAGAGAGAGAGAGAGAGAGAGAGAGAGAGAGAGAGAGAGAGAGAGTTATTAGGGTGTTGGGGTGGGTTGGGTTGAGGGTGGTGGTTGTTGTTGTGGCTTTGCTGGTGGTTCCCTTTTTATTATTTATTTTTCTTTCTAGTTTTTGAATATTTTAGATTTTATAATAGTGATTAAAAAATCAAATAGTAAGTCACGTGGAAGACACATGACTTTTTAGATGGAAAAGTGGATGAAATTCGAAAACTTTAACAGTAAGTGCTAAATTAGTTGTTTTAATGAATTCAAGTGCTACATTGGTTGACTTTTTAGTTCGAGAGGTTAAGTCTGATTAGGGTCATAGTTCGAAGGGTAAAACGGTTGAAAATCCTTTGAATTATTAGTTAGAAGTATTTTTCCTATAAATGAGTGCCTAGCCAAGAATTTTGAGTGTTTTAAGAGCATCTATAAGGGAGATGTCACATGCAAAGTGTTAAATTTAGATTTGATAGCTGATGTGGCAATTTGACACTTATTTTGGGCATAGTGAGTTCTCAAATTTATTTTTTCACAATTTTTCTGTTGTTTTTGTTTGTAGTTGTTCTTGGTTCTTCGTAACTCATTTGTTCCATCCCATTTACGTTTGTGGGCTAAGTGTTGTCTTACACAATTCTTCATCATTTTACTGTTAATTAAGAGCTCGTTTGGGAGTGATTCTGGATAGACCAATAATCTCTTTTATAGAGAATCACTTCTCTATATAATCACTTTAAGTAATTTTAAGTGATTTTATGGAGAAGTACATGGGAGGTACTTCTTCTCATAAGTGATTTTGGCCTATTCAGAATCACTCTCAAACTCTTTGTGGATCTTTGGACAAATGTGTTTTCTCTTATCTCTCTCTGTTTTGTTTAGTCTTTGTCCAAGGTTAGGAGCGGTCGCTAGCAGTTCCATTGGTTTTTTTTTTCAACTTCAACTATAAGTGTGAGTTGTTACCATTCCGCTGACACGTCATTTTCCGGTCCGAGGAGTAGTTTTTCTTTCTTCGTCTTCCTTAATTTTGTTTATTATGTAATGGGCCTTGATATTGGCTTTGCCCACGTCTCTCTTGTTTTTTCTTTTTTATGCACTTATATTTATTTTGTTTTTTCAGTCTCAGATCCACGCTGTTGTTGCTTACCATTATGCATCTGTTTATGTAGTTTTGCTTTTTTTTTTTGTACCTTGTGATTGTATTTAGGCCACAAATCTTTTAACTAAAGTTTTGCTCTTGTTCTTGATCATCATGTTTGGGTTGTGGATTGACTATTCTTGTTATTTGTTGTACACATTTTATAATATTAATACAATTTCTTTTATTTCACCACCCAAAAAAAAATACAATATATTTTCCAAAAATATAAAGCAAAAGGCAGAGAATTGTGAAACATTCAAAACACCAAAAAATGCCCTTAGTTAAAGCAAACATTAAGGGCCAATTTGGCATTACTGTGTTGTGAAAATAATCGCTGTCAGATTTGCTGTGAGAGAAAACAGTTTGGCATTTGGTAAACTTTTTGTTAAAACTGTTGTTGGTACTGATTCCTTCATAATCAGAAAATGATTCCCGTATAATCATTAAACCCAGCCTTTCTTCGAAACTGATTCCCACATAATTAGAAAATGAAAGCACCTCACTAGCTACTTTCCCTTATAGCTTTCTCTCACAACAATTTTTAACAATAAGTTATTTTCTCATAGTTTACCAAACGGGATGGGCTTCCCAAAATTTTAAAAAAATCACTTATCACCCCAAATAAGCAATGCCAAATGGGCACTAAGAATTGAAATTATTAATTAAATGATGATAATATGGTAAATTCACACTTTTTCATATTAAAAACATTTAAAATTTAAATAAAAATCAAATAATGATCCTCTTTTTATGAAACAAGACTATCCATTATCTATATATATAAAGCAAAAGGCAGAGAATATTGAAACATTTAAAATACCATAAAATGCCCTTGGTTAATTCAAATATTAAGAATTGAAATTATTAATTAAATGACGATAATATGGTAAATTCACATTTTTTTCATATTAAAAAATAAAATAAAAATCAAATAATAGGTCCTACTTTTATGGAACATAACTATCCATGTTATCTTTTCTTAATTCTAAAAATAAAATAAAATAAAATAATAAAAAACTAATTGACATATGCATGAGCATGTGCCAAGGAGCTAGTCTTTTTTAATTCTAAAATAAAATAAATAAATAAATAAAAAAAATGAAAAGCCTCTCATAGATGCGAAAGCGTGTGCGGAGAGACTAGTTTTCCCAAAAAAAAAAAAAATTATGACTCATGAAAATAATTTCTTTAGACATTTGTCCCCCCTTATCGTCATATGACTAAGCAAATTTACATTTAAGGCACGCGAAGTGCGGCCAACACATTGACCAAGCAACACGTGGAGGGAAGGCAGATATGGCCTCCTTCTATAACGGTCTGAATAACTGCCACGTTGACCCGAAAGGCGCCACGTTGAGAAACCAGTCTGAAGCCCAAACATCTCTCCGATTTTCCACAACAGAAGAAGAAGCAAACGTTTTGCAGTCAGTGGCGCATATATACAAATACCTCATACTCATAGGCGTATAATGAGACGTTCGAAAATCTCACGGTCCCATATATCCGTGCTTTAATTTTCTCAAATCTCAACTGGGTTTTTCACATTCTCTGTAACCCAAAAAATATTGAGTTGTAAAAATGGGGAAGAGAGGAGTGTTTTTGTTTTTGTTGTTGGCGTTATGGCTGGCTATGTCTGCAGGGACTTGGGGCCAGGACGCCAAGGAGACGCTGAACTTGGCTGCTGGAACAGCCCAGCACAAAACGCACGAGACCTTCAAAGCTGCCAAGGAAAACACCGACTCGTGGGTTGATCGTACCTTCGGCAAAATCGCAGAGTAATTTGTTACAAAATCATTCACTCTGTTTTTTTTTCCCTTCAACTTTTTGCTTTCTTCCCCTTCACCATGCATTTTGTTTGTGAATTATTAGTAACTGTTCATATATGCTTGCTCATTTTGGAAACAAAAAAAAAATTATGTGATGTGATGTATTATATCAGGGTCCGTTTGATTGTGATTTCGTTTTTAGTTTGTAATTTTTCAGCTTTTTTAGCTATAGAGTAAAGGGAAAGCATATGGGAGAGATGAGGGATGAAGAAATATGGAGGGAACCAAGGGCGGAGACAGGATTTTATGTTTTCTTTTCATAAGCCTCATTTGATTTGGCCTTAATTATGGGGTAAGGGCGGAGACAGGATTTTAAGTTTTCTTTTCATAAGCCTCATTTGATTTGGCCTTAATTATGGGGTAATGTGGCTAGGCATTCCACATTTTTATACCACATTGTGTATCATCTCTCTAATAGAGAGAGGTGCAGCTCGTCAATACAATGGAGTCCACCTCTATTAGAGGGGTGATACACTGTGGTATAAAAAAGTAGTATACCTAGCATTTACCTTATAAATGACGACATAGCGGTCCAAATCGTTTTTAAGTCTTTTTTTCGTTGTGGAATCAGTTTTAAGTTCTTAATCTATGTGGCTATTTTTTTTTTCATGTAACCTATTCGCAACTAACCATATCCGAGATCAAGGCAACTACTATACAAGAAAAAGAAAAGTCCAACAAATAGCAAAAAGGAAATGTCACATAAGTGAAGGAAATGCCAAGCACTAGTCTTACATTGGTTGAGCTAAATGTTCTAAATCTAGGCTGAGTCTTTCTGCTAACAACTTAAGTTTTGAGCTTTTGCGTTTGATCCTTAAACGAGTAGTTGTGTTAAGAGTTGTTAAGGGTTTTTGCTCATTTATGTTGTTTGATGGTGCCATTCAGGGGGTTAGGATTCGGCCAGGAAAATGCAAAAGAGAAGGCTAAGAATATGAGGGACAAAGCTGGGGATGCAGCCTCTGTGGCTACAGAAAGATTAAGAACGAGCTCATTTGGATCTTGTAATTATTAATTACTACCTTATTCTTTCACAGATGAAGTAATTAATAAGTCAATTAGTTCTTCAAACAAGTATTTGATTTCATGCTTCTGGGTTTTACTTTATGTATTCTCAACATATGCTTCTCTGATTTCCCAAATGGCAGCGGACACCGATTCTGTTCATGAAAACTTTGATCCCTCTATAAGGATGCCTACTGATACAGTTGACAATGCCAAAGAGACCGTGACAAGGGCAATGGGTTCTGGATTGGATAGAGCAGCGAATGCCTACGATGAAGCAAAGAATACAATGAATAGGGCTACAGGCGCGGCTTCTGATAAGACTTATGATGCAATGGAATATGGAAAAGACAGAACTGCCGGTGCCTATGATGAAGCCAAGGAGAAAGTGAACACGGCCTCGGATAAGGCCCACAATGCCAAAGAGACAGTGAGAGGGGCAATGGGTTCTGGAATGGACAGAGCAGCGAATGCTTATGATGGAGCAAAGAATACAATGAATAGGGCTATGGGTTCGGTCTCTGATAAGGCTCATGACGCAATGGAATATGGAAAAGAAAGAACTACCAATGCCCATTATGGAGCCAAGGAGGGAGTGAACATGGCCTCCGATAAGGCTCATGACGCAATGCAAAATGGAAAAGAAAGAACTGCCAATGCCTATGATGGAGCCAAGGAGGGAGTGAACATGGCCTCCGATAAGGCATACGAAGCCAAAGAGGCAGCCAGAGGGGCAATTGGTTCTGGAAAGGACAGAGCGGCGAATACCTATGATGAAGCGAAGAATACAATGAATAGGGTTACGGGTTCGGCTTCTGATAAGGCTTATGATGCAATGGAATATGGAAAAGAAAGAACTGCCAATGCTTATGATGGAGCCAAGGAGGGAGTGAACATGGCCTCCGATAAGGCCTCCGATGCCAAAGAGGCAGCCAGAGGGGCAATTGGTTCTGGAAAGGACAGAGCGGCGAATACCTATGATGAAGCGAAGAATACAATGAATAGGGTTACGGGTTCAGCTTCTGATAAGGCTTATGATGCAATGGAATATGGAAAAGAAAGAACTGCCAATGCCTATGATGGAGCCAAGGAGGGAGTGAACATGGTATCTAATAAGGCCTACGACGCCAAAGAGACAGTGAGAGGGGCCATGGGTTCTGGAATGGACAGAGCAGCCAATGCCTATGATGGAGCAAAGAATACAATGAATAGGGCTATGGGTTCGGCTTCTGATAACACTCATCACGCAATGGAATACGGAAAAGAAATAACTGCCAATGCCTATGATGGAGCCAAGGAGAGAATGAACATGGCCTCAGATAAGGCCTACGATGCCAAAGAGGCAGCCAGAGGGGCAATTGGTTCGGCTTCTGATAAGGCTTATGATGCAATGGAATATGGAAAAGAAAGAACTGCCAATGTCTATGATGGAGCCAAGGAGAGAATGAACATGGCCTCCAATAAGGCCTACGATGCCAAAGAAATGGTAGCGGGAGGAATTGATTCTGGGACGGAAAGAGCAGCCAATTCATACGATGAAGCAAAACAACAGGTTGGGGAGTCATACAAGTCAGCTAAGGACTGCATGACTGGACATGCCAAGCATAACTATGAGGCTGCAAAGGAGAGTGCCTCGCAGGCTGCAGGAGATCTCGGCGCTACCATGAGGAATGCTGGTTCAGAGATATAAGGAGGCCGATTGCATGCTTGCTCCATGAAGCCATGTTTGATGATGAGTTTATGTTTCTTTTGAGTAGCTAGGAATCTCTGTAAGTTCTATGATCAATGTTGCTAAATGTTTCTTGTTTTCTCTTACTTCGCCCTTACAGTTTTGTTTCTTTACATCAATGTTGCTATGTTTCTTGTTTTCTATGAATACGGGTCAAGAATTGCTTGAATTAAGCTAGTCTCGCTGTGTCATTTCATTTCTAGTAAATCTCTATGCCCCAAGCCAAGGCCTCTGATATTTATGCATGTGCTAGCTACTCTTGTTTGTCTTCATCATTAATATTCTGCATATAGGCCTGCTCAGAGAAAGTTTGACCCAAGCCTTGTCCCCTTTCTAGCCTTCTAGCCTTCTAGCCTACCAATAAAATAATTAGAAATCGATCTGTATACTACATAATTTTTCGGCACAAATTATCTGCTGGGTATTTAGAGTACGTATATATATATATAGCCCTAAAGATCGTCAATTTCATGAGATATATATATTATGGGAGAGCTAGCCTTGGTCTGAAAATATATAGCAGACGTGACTGTGATCACCCATACGATATTAATGAATATGCAACGCCAAAAACTGAGAACAAGACCTGCTTAATTTGTTTCTGCATCAAATTACAAATTAATAACATATTCGAAATTATATTTATAGATCGATTCGATTATAACCAAAAAAAAAAAATAAAAAAAAAATATATATATATATATATACATATGTTTTGAAACAGGAAAATATTGTAATGCATGCGAAGACACACCGGTATGATTCATGAAGACGAACTGGATGCAAAAAATTAAAAGAAGAAAATCATACATGAAATGAAACAATAATATGAGAAAATCACATAACACCACGACAAAAAAGCTGACATCTCATTTCCTCTTTTGCTTTCCTTTTTCTTCCTTTTACATCTTTTACCCTAGTGAAAAAGCACAAGCATAGTGATTGGAAATCAAAAGAAAAGGTGCATGCGATGCGAGAGCTCGATGCCAAACATTTCAAGCACAAGAAAAAATTGTTGGTATTTTTTTTTGCAATTTTATGTTTTTTTCGAAAGCAACCAAACAAACAAACCGCAGAGAAAGAAGATGAGCATCAAATAGCTAGGCTTTTGTTAAATTAAGAAGCAAAAAAACAAAGAAAAAAAGGAGTGCGTGCTTGATTTTCTCTAGCTATCTCCTCTCTCTCTAGCTAGCTACATATTTGACTATATAAATATATATATTTATGTGCACATACAAATTATCTGATCTAATTATTCACTGATTATATTGATCTCTTTTCCCAGTCACAAATCAATGTATTGAAGTTTGGCTTACATTTGCTTCTTCTTCATGGCTTGTTTATTATTGTGCATCCACACCTTGAACACCTGCCTCTTTATACCCACTTCAGAACACAACTTCTGCACTTCTTGCTCATCATGCTTCTGGATCTTCCACCCTAACTTCTCAGCAACCTCCATCATCTTCTCCTTCTGCTCCTGACTGAACTTAGTCCTAAACCGCTTCTTTGACCCCGCTGCCTGCTGGCCTGCCGCATAAGTTGCCCGAAACAAATTATTCATGTTGAGATCCTCGCTCGAGGACTCATCAGCCCCCCCTCCGCCACCACCACCTCCAAAAGCCATCATCATCGGGGGAACTGGGCCCCCCGCAGCTGAATGATGAACAGGAGGCGGTGGGGGTGGAGGGAGTGGCAATACTCTAGTTGCTGAATCTCTACCGCTAATGGTGTGTTTTTGGTGGTTAACAACATAGTAATTATTTGGCAAATGATCGCCTTCGATCTCTTTTCTGTGGAAATTTCTATGGCACTCACAAGCTGCACATTTTAGTGCTTCTGGGATGTCTTCCTCTCCACTTGGCATGAATTCTCCGCAGCCATCGAGCACGTGGCCGCCGCTGCTGGCTGCGTGGTTTCTCAAGCATTCCCTATATCTAACTTTCTGCGGTGGTGGTGATGGTGGTTGAGCTGGTGGTGCTTTGAAATTTGATCCACCAGGAATTGATGTTGTTGTTGCACTTGGGGTGACAACAATTGGAGATGAGATTGGATCTGGGTTTTGCTCAGAATCTCTTCTTGATGATTTGTGTGGTGAAAGATTCAATTGATGAGGCTGCTGATGATGAGGAGGAGGATGGGGGTCTAGGGTTTGAAGAGGGTTGATGAAGATTGTGCTGTTAGCAGTTGAGGGTAGGGCTGGAGAAGAAGAGAGCTTGGAGGAAGAAGAGTCCCTATTGGGGGGATTATAGCCGAGAGTGGTTGGCATCCCTATTACCTTATCTTGGCCTCTCACCTCCATTAAATCTGATATCTATAGCTATTATACTGGCCTTGATCTCAGCCTCCTTTTTATTTTCTCTAATAAAAATAAATAATAATGGAGAGTGTGTTTACATTAACTCTCTTCATCATGGCATGATCTGTCTCTCAAACTATGGATCTTTTTGTAATTTTCTCAACTCTAATTCATACTGTACTGTCTAATCTAACCCAAGAGAAAGCTTAATCAAAGATATAATCACTAACCTAAGATTATTCTTTTTTCTTTTTTCTTTTTTCTTTTTTGTATTCTGATTTTGACATTTTGGGTGCTAAACCCACCAACCCATCTCACTAAATTCAACCCTATTTCCAAAGAGGTGAGAGGATGACTTGAGAGAGAGAGAGAGATGGACTGATGGAGTAGCTGAAGAAGAAAAGATTGAATATTAACTCAAATAAATAATTGAAAACAAATCTTGGAACTCAAACAGGAAAAGAAAAAAGAGGGGGCCCTACAAGCTAGAGCTTGAATAAATCTTACCTCTCAGAAATTAGACTGTAAAAATGGTAGAAATATTGTTGTAGTTGCACCACCATTGAAAGCATAAGTAAGAAGCTGGTTCTGGCATTTGATTAAAGATGGAGGGTATTCAGATAATTAGAGCTAAAACTAAGATTATGATAGAAAGAATAGGGAAGAGAGAGATAGGGGGGGGAGATAAGAAGAGGCCAAGAGAGAGATGGATGAGTACTCTGAGAACAACTGAGAAAGTGGTTTGTGTTTCCTACCACCCATCCAACCCCATAAAATCTATTGATGCAAGGTGCAGGTGGTTTGTTTTGTACTCAAAATGAGTGATGACTACACTGAGTGAGTGAATGAATGAGTAAGAGAGAGTCCTCTTAATTTGCAGAAGAGCCGACAGGGTCACGTTAGTACTCTCTCACACCCTGCAACCCTGGTCCAGTTCCTAATTATTGCTCTCTGAAACCCTAAACCACCACAAAATTAATGTGTTTTATGTGTGAGACAGAAAGAAAGAAAGAAAGAGAGAGAAAGAGAGGAGAGAAAAAGAAAAAGAAAAAGAAAAAGAAAATATGTCAGATTTGACGTTACTCTGTTTGCCTGGAATCTTTCCTGCAACGTTCCTCAAATTTTTCCCAGCTTAAAGACTTTTATCTGTTTGAGATTTGATTATCAGACGCAAAACCCAGTCAGTTCCTAATTAAACAGGCCTTAAAACAAGGGTTTAAGATAAAGACAACGAGAGAATCCGAGGGTTTATCTAAAGGTAATAATAATAAAAAAAGGTTATATGTCATTACCAAGTGATTAAGAGTATTTGACTCTGCGCATGAACAACTTCTAATTATCTATGAAAGTGGGGTTGTGTGATTTGATTCTCAACCGTTGATGTAAGTAAAACTCTACACTAACTTCTAATTACATTAACGGTTAGAATCACTCACACGCGCGCGTGACAACTATTCTTAATATTTTTAAGGAAGAAATATAGGGGTGAGACTAAGATTTTATTTCCCTCTTTTTACCATCTCTCTCTTTTGGGTGGGTGTGTGAGGGTGCTAAAGTGAGAGAGAATGGCATGCTGGTCCACATAACAGCATTTATTTTGTTTTGTTAGTGTGTGTGTCAGAGGTTGTGTTTGTGCGCCTGCCGCAGTTTCGTTCTTTCCCATTGCAAATTGATGCTGTATTTGCTGCCATTATTGGCACTTTCACTCCTTTTACTTCATCTTCACACTCCATATTGTGTTGCACTATTGTGCTTGGTTTTGTGCTACTGTTTCTACACTAGTTATCTTAGCCCATGTGTCTAAAGAAACAACCCATTTTCAACACTTTGCTATTTGGTTTGGCCCCCCTCTTTTCCTTAGGACCCGCATTATTTCCTTCTAGTCCACGCCACAGTTCATAAGGTATTGTATGTATACTAGTATACCAATCTTTGAAAACATGGTGATGTAGGACTTGTTCAAATGCTAAATTGTTAAGAATACGGTTTGTCCAAAAGTTGATGAGAAAGCGATCAAGAGTTAGAAAGACATACTCAAATTATGTGTTTGACGTTTGGAGAAGTGGCACAACGAATATTTAAGTCAAGATGAACAAAGAGTGAAATCCAATTTATCTGCTCAAATCTAAACCCTTGTCGATTTGTTAATTGTGATTCTCGATGCATCACATGTTTAAAAGAATTAACATTTCTACAACCACCTTACGCAACTAGATGACATTGTAATTCATCTACTTATTATTGTAAATTTGATCGATTGTTCATTTCTTGATTACTCAAACTTTTGGAGATGGTGACCCTCTAACGTAGTATTAAAAAATTTCTTTGCAAGAACGTTATGTTCAATTCTCATTCCCCATCCAATTTCTTTGCTACTTAGTGTGGTTAGAAAATATGACCCTTCCAGGATTAACTTTTAAATTTTGTTTGTAAGGGGCATTCCTCATCCACATTTCATTCTTATGCATGGTACCAATAACAGAGTATGATGTGGGGGTCTTAATTAAGATGTTAATTATCACTATCTAATAATTTGATAGTTCTTAAATTGTACAACCAACCACCGTGTTCAATCTATTAGACAAACTTGTTAGGTTTCCACTAGCGATGTCTTGGGTTGTATATATATATTTTATTTTATTTTTTTTAATTTTTTTTTTTTGTCTGAATCACGATATGGTCCTGGCTGGGCCCCAATTATGAGTGGCACCTTTAAGCCTTAACCACAACCCAAACTAATCCCCGCTCACACCGAGTCGGTCCGTAAGGGGTAAAGTGCTAGCCAAAGTGGTGACTCCATATGAGAGCAGGGATTGAACTCCTGACCTCTCTTAAGGAATGAGAATGCCGAACCACTCACACCTATCACCTTAGTTATATAATTTTTCTTTTGAGTGATATGAGTTGTATATATAATTAAATCAAACATCTAGCTGAATTTCCATTTTGGCATACACTTCATTTAAAATGATATTAAAATGATTGTATTAAAAAAAAATGATAATGTATGACAAAAGGCAATCCTATCCAAATTCAAATGTTTAGGGAGCAAATATTCAAAGTCTCCCCGCTGGCCATATGTTTGCTATTCAACATCTGTGACTTAAAAATAAATAAAAATAAATATAGATCGATTATCATGATTATTATCCAAGCATCTAATCTAATTAAGTCTTTTGGCATGTTTATTAATCCGTAATCGGATTAAGAGGAATTGAATTGAGGAGCAGTTGGATTCAGAAGAATTAGATTCCATATTCATATTGAAGTTGTTTACTAAATCATATGGATTGAGAAGACTTAGATTCCGAATTTCTATTGAAGTTGTTGACTAAACCATTTGGAATTGGGGTTGGAGTTTTGCTAACTACTAAAATATCCTCGTTGTTGTGTTAAAGTAGATGACAAATTTGAAATTTGTAAAATTATGTGAGAATATAATAGGTAAAAAAAGATGAATTCTTAATGGATTAAATCTCTAGAAAATAGAATATCACTTCCAACTCAAGAATTGAATTCCTCTAAAATTAGGAATTATAAACCCCACTTCTTTTTTAATTTCTCGATATAAAGTAAACACATAAATCCTTCATACTTAGTATTCAATTCATGATTTGTAAAGTTGTGTGGCTGGCCAGTTGCATGCACCCAATTTTGCACTCTCTGACACAATGTTTGTTTGATACAATTCTTATTAATTTGAATTACTATATTTGAGATAAGTTCTAATGGTTTTTTAGGGCTGAGTTTTATATTCCAAGAATATCTCGCGAGCTTCCTTGATCTGTCTAAACCATTTCCTCTGGTGTGCTTGAGGGAACAATTTCCAAGTAGTTAAGCCTTGTTTAAATTAAAGGAATAAGATCTGTGATTAAACTAATCAGACAAGCTTTTCTTTCCTAATCAGTGCATGCAGACAAGTAATTAACTGCGGGGATTTTGGAGACGTGGCAGAAACCCAGCCAAGTGGCTCTATTTATTCATTTGGGACTGTGCCAAGTGTCCCTGTCTCACTTTTGTTTTGTTTGCTGTATTCAATCTGGGGAGGTATTTAACAGGTGAGGAGGGGCCAAGCCAGGGTTGGCAGGAGCTGTCTTTGATTAGCCAAAGGGGTTCGTGGTCTTAGTCTATGGTTTCATTTTCTAGGTCATAATAAAGTTGTTACAGTGGGCCTAATGTTGCTTATTTATGACCCAGAAAATACTTATTATTTATTTATTTATTTATATTTATAATCAGCACCCCTAATGAACCAAGTTCTTGGTTGGGTTTGTCTTTGAATAACATTAGCCAAAATGAGATGAATTTTGTGATGTTTTGCGAGGCTCCAAGCCGACTTCAAAAAATCAGATTCTGAAGTGACATAACCTTACAGATGGGTAATAATAGAGGCTGGAAAAATAAAAGAATAGGTACTTCTACTTCTTTATGATCAGGTTGAGGACCACATATGCTGAAGCCTCAGTTGCATTTTCCTTTTCCACTAAGTGGTGAAGAAAATACTAGTAACTGTCAATATTCTTGATCCAACAACAGCATGTATTTCTGTTTATTTCAAATACTAAAAATAAATAATAATAATAATAAAAATGGTGTTAGGTTTTGAGGGCCGATACCCGAATTTTCTAAATAAAGTGAAGTAATCTACCACTGAAGTTATAAGTGTCACGAATAAATTTTACTAATCTAAAAAGCTCAAAATATACCAAGTCCTAGAAATTCAAAATGCATCGACATAAAACCTTGAAAGCCAAAAAGACGACAAGAAACACAAAGGTTATTTTGTGTATTTGATTCTTCTTATCATTTCTGCTTTATGGATTTGGAGAGAGAGGTCGGGGAGGGGGGGTCCTATGCAATTTGGACGGGCATGGGACACCAAATGTTCCAAAGAATAAAGAGAGCCAAATCGTACGGATGGAGTAGAGAGGGCTTTTTATTTTATTATATATTTTTCCAAAAATCTCAGGAATTAGTCTGAGAGTTGAGACAAGGAAATCTATAACATTTGGATCCACGGATTTGAATGAGTCACATCACTCTGCGCATGCACGTTTTATGGTGTGTTATGCATTTAGTTTGGTATTTTGGTGGTAAAGGTCATGACTGGTGCGTGCGAAGCCACCACCAATCACACCTCCACTCTCCACTTTTCTCATTTTTCTTCCTTTCCTTTACGTAAACAAGGGAGTGTGGAGCATCATCGGTCAACTATATACTCATTAAGTGGTCCTACCATTCTCTATACTCACAATTTAACTCAAACCCTAACGCTAACGGATGTGAATGGATCGAATTTTGATCTGAATTTGATATGAGTAATGTAAGATTGATAAATTGAGATTCTCGATTCGATAATCTATATATAATCGAAATTTGAATCCGATGTTTATCATATATAAAGCCTAAGTGCATTTGGAGAGAAAGAAACCTAAGAGCCCACCAGCACTTTTTTAAGGGCCAAATATAAGAATTTAGGTGTAAGATTTGATGTTTAGCATTGGAGATGACCTCATCAAATGTACTACTGTTAGCATAACAGCGATTTGAATTATTTACTGCTGTCATGTCTAATTCTTTTGTCATCTCAAAAGAATCCCTCTTAGTTGAACATTGACTTGGGCATTTATTTTATAGATCATGAAAGTCGCATCTTACATTACATCCCGCTTCATATACAGGTTGGAGGATGGGCCAAACTGCCACAAGTCTAAAACTATACACAATAAACTTGTGTGGGCCATCAGCCGCCCACAACCCAAGGTAGCTCAAGATCAGTTTTTGAAGGGGCCACAATGTTATTTCATTAAACTAAGTGAAGTTACAATTTGGAGGAATCGTGTGATTAATATGAAAGTCCACATCTAAGTGCCTTTGTCTGCATGGTTTTCTGCCTTTAACAAGATCCCTTCACTCTGCAAGCATTTGGTGGTTAGCAGATATGCATGATCCAAATCAATCTATTACTCAATCCGATAAGATTAAGAGCACTATCAAACTATCAAAAGCAAAGCTTCCCCTATCTAAACACCCGAAACTCTATCTGAAACATAGGAAGTAAAGTAGGGATCAAATTGCAAAACTGAAGTCAGTATCGGATATGAACAAGAATCTTTACGATGTATCCACGATATCAATCATTCTTCAAGGACTAGCAAGTTTCCTTAAGTGTCATAAACAGAATATTTGGTTCCCTACTATACGGATACGGACACGGCAATACGACATGAAACGACACGGCGATACAGAAAATCTCTAAAAACTAGGATACAATACGTCATGGATACAAGAATTAAAAATATATAGTAATAAAATATATATAATTCAAAAAATATTTTAAATAACATTCATTTCACAGTTCACTCAAGGATCAAATCCACGCAAATCCTCCAGCAATTACAACTCAATCAGGATCAAATCTCCTTCATCCTACAACCAATGAGAGTTTCTGTATATACTTAATGTACAAGTCAACTGTAAACACACAGGTTATTCTCCAGATTCCTACTCCCACTTATCTGAAAAGCCGGATACACGTATCCTTTGACTCCGATATGTATCCGACGCTTATTGGAGTGTATCATACGCATATCTAGGTTCCCTGGATCTTAAAGAAGGTAAACAAATAAGATAATGAACACGGTAAATAATGCCTCTCTATTGCAGAATAACATTTATGTGCTTATCATTTCATCTCCCTCCACCATTTCCTCTAAGAACACTTCTAAACCCCACTACCTAGTAACTCTTATCTCAGTAAGAAGCTAAAGATACCAACAACTATAAAGCTCTGATTTTGCAACACAACTGAGGTTGAGGTTTCATTCCAGAGCTCAACCCAAAAAAAAAAAAAAAAACAAGTCATAAGAAGACAACCAAATTAAAGAACTACAACTCAGAATCTGTTAAGCACTGCGTACAACTCAGAATCTAGATAGAAGATAACTGGGGTTCAATACTTGAGAGCTTTTCACCAAAAAACAAAAGACTTGAGAGCTCAAGCCCAAAAAAGATCAGTTAACCTGGCCATATGATTAAGATGGTAGAATGGTAACTTATCATCTACAGGGCACAAATAAAGACATGATCCACAATGGGTGTTTCAATAATGATGCTTATCAAACACCAATCAAACCTTAGTCATATAATTATCAAACAGGACATCACACATCTAAGTGATGCTACATTTGGACCAACTTTGACGCAGAACTAATCCCAAGCTCTATATCTACTAGCAAACGCTCAAAATTCATCTTTCATTACACAAACAAAGGATTACAAATAAACTTAAGATTCAAATTTCAGTCTAACAATGATAAACCAATGAACCAGTTCAGAAATTCTTCAATGATACAACAAATATACACAAACTACAAAAGTGATTCATAAGATTGAATTAGTTCAGAGCCAAAGTTCCATTACCCGAGAATTCGAAAAAGTTCCAAAACCATAAGAGCCTCCACAATTGCTACTATAAGACCCCCTTGGCCTCCATGTACCTCCACATGTACCAAGACCCAACAGACCTATAAGGCCTCCATTTCTCACACAACTGCTCCATCTCCAATGGCTTCGGCAACTCCTTCAAACCATACAGTAACTGCACTCCTTTCCTCACACCGAGATCGCCGACCGGAAGCACATCCGGTCTGCGAAGTGAGAAAATCATGAACATGTGGACCGACCAAGCCCCAATTCCCTTCACCACGGTGAGCATTGTGAGCAGACCCTCATCGTCCATTTCCAGAATAGCAGAATCGGACAAAGTCCCATCACTGTACTTCTCGGCCAAGTCATGAAGATACGAAGCCTTTCGGCCCGAGACGCCGATATTTCGGAGCTGCTGGGCCGAGAGCGATGCAACGACGTCGGCGACCACCGATTCCTCGCCTCCGCAGAGCGAAATGAATCGGGTGTAGATCGATTGAGCGGCTTTGGTGGCAAGTTGCTGGTAAAGAATGCCTCTTGCGAGCGATAGAAATGGACGGACGGAATCGAACGACGACGGAGGGCTGTAGGAGTCGATCAGAGCCGTTAAATTCGGGTCGGAGCTGCGTAAGTGTTGGAGGGCGAGGTTGATTTCGGATTGGGAGGTTAATGGGTTTAGGGTTTTGGGCAGAGCGGAGGAGGAGGAGGAGAGGGGCTTGGTGGTGGGGGTGTTGGAGAGTTTTAGGATTTTGCGGGGTCGGAATGGTATTTTGGAGGAAATGGAGGGGTTTTGGGAAATTTCGGTTTGTATTTGAGCTTTGGATCGCTTGGCCATTATGGTGGCGATGACGGTTGATGGCGGGCAATCGGTGTTTGCTCTGCCTAAAGAGTAAAGAGACAATAAAAAGTCGTTGTTCTAAGATACGACTTTACGAAAAAACCTATCGTAGTAACCGCGTGTTGGCGGGTAATGGCTACGGCCCATGGTCGACTTCGATCTACTGGACTTTCTGATCCAATAAGCTCGGACCCAGTTTGGAATTTTTTTGAGCCTGGTGCCAAGCCTGGGGACCGGGGTTTTTAGCCCGATATAACAGTTATGGGACAGCTTGTAGGCCCGGTCCGTAACCCTTTCTTATCAGTTGAGATATAGAAGATTCGAATTTGTGACATATTTCAGTATTGAGAAGATAAATACTACTAGATCAATAATTAATTTCAGTCCGTAACATTTGAAAATCTTACAAAATCCAAAAAACAAAATAATTATCAAATAGGAACATTCTATCAAAATTTAGTACTAAAGAGTAAAAATATCTCTGAATTCTCGGAACATAAGAAAATTCATTAAAATTCTCGGAGCAAACATCGTGGTTTTAACCACCTAACAGTACTAAACAATAAGACAATTTTTCGTAATTATACTTGAAGCAATATATAGGAAGAAGAACACAAATACATAGAATGATTGTGTTTTATTTCTGAGCTCCATCTTCATTGGGGAGGGAAGCAAGGAATCGCTTGAGACATCTATTGTAAACACAAGGTCTTTCCAAGTGGACCAAGTGACCTGCCTTCTTTATGCCTTCAAATGTTGCATTTTCTCCTAGTTGCCTGCGTACGCATTAAACAAAAATAATATCATTCACAAAATATTTACAGGGCAAATTAAATCATTGGACCTACTCTTTCATGTTGTGGGCAAGCTCCTGCTGGAATATCTGATCATTTTCAC
The DNA here is from genome assembly GCF_965620075.1 of Prunus avium. Taxonomy (NCBI): domain Eukaryota; kingdom Viridiplantae; phylum Streptophyta; class Magnoliopsida; order Rosales; family Rosaceae; genus Prunus; species Prunus avium. The sequence goes on along the minus strand of NC_142290.1, from coordinate 32,679,578 downwards.
CCCACAACAGATGTATTCTCTGAAGAGATGTGTAATTAAGCAAGCAGAAATTAGAACAAAATAAATTATTGGGTGATGTAATTAATAAGAACACAGGAAGGAAATTAGCATAGAATCCAGAAGAGAGTGAGTGCATGTGGATCACCTGGGGGAATTTGGGGATTGTTGTGTCCTTGGTGTCAACGACTAAACCTTCAAGGAGTTCTTCTCTCTCCTTCCTGTTGGTGAACATCACCTACAGATTGGCAGTAGCCCAAAAAAAACTTTAGCTAGAGGGTTGAACGATTTTGCTTCCTAAACCAGGTAACAATGATGATTTTATCTTCCTAGTATGCACATACCAAGGCGTTTTTACTCTTCAAGGTTTTTTCTTCTGGAAAATTGAATTCGAAACCTCTTCCAACATCTTAAAAAATAAATAACAATAAATAGTTGGTCGATTTGGTTCAAACCTATGAACGTAGGTCGAGCTTACAATGTTTTCGTTACAAATCCAATGATTATTTTCTACAATATTTTCTGAATTGAAAGTTTATCAAAACTCTTTCATTATAGAATATCAAAACTCTTTCATTATAGAATATCGAAACTCTTTCATCATTCACTTATAAATTAACGTAATTTTAGACATAAGCACAATATCAACTCCGAAAATAATTATAGATTATCAAAACCCTTTCATCCATGCAATTTTGTGATCCCAATTATGCCTAGATGCATTTGTTAACCCTTTCATTCAAAAGTGTAATCCTTCCTTTGTCCCACATCCCATTTATGTCTGACAATTCTGCAAAATTTCACCATCCACCATAGGCTCACCAGAATAATAAAAGAAGAAAAATATCTCAGAATCAATCAAACATGAAACTCTAGCATTGATATGAAGCTTTTAACTTTTTCTACCTAATTTTCCCAATATGTCTCAAAACATGCATACCTTTCTATTTTTGGGTAAAAAAAAAACTTGCATACTTGTTTGTTCAAACCCAAAAAGAAGAAGAAAACAAAATTGAATACCTCGAGGAAGTCCTTGTGAAGCCGGTCAGGAAAATAAAGCTTCTTATGAGCAGCAATAGAGAGCAAGTTCTTGAGCCCCTTCACCGAGCTGGGCAGCAGAAGCTCCGAAGAAGACCCGCACCCAAGCCTCTCCATGGTCTCGTCGCTGACCGAGCAAGTCATAGCCAAGATCGAGCCGGAAACCACCAGGGCTCGAACCATGTCCGGGTACAGCTCGGCCAATTTGAACGCCACCATCCCGCCGTAGCTAAACCCAACCAACGTGCACCTCTCCACCCCGAGCTTCCTCAACCCCGCAGCCAAGCACTCCGCCTGCAGGGCCGGTGACCGTTCCGCCTTATCTGTGGCGGAGCCGCCGAAGAAGAGGAGGTCCGGGACGTAGACCGAGTACTTTTTGCTCAACGCGCCAATCTGAAACTGCCATGTGACAATCCCCTCGGCTGCGAAGCCGTGAACGAGGACCACCACGGGCTTTGTTGGGCTGGCCTTGACGCTGGGCTTCTGGCCCTTCTTGGGCTTGTCGAGGGTCTCGTTTGGAACCCAGAAGTTCATGGCCGTGCCTGGTTCGAGCTCCACCGTGTACGGCCGCACCCCTGCCATTTTCATGAGCCAATGCATTAAGGGTCTCTGCAGCGCTACCAAGTTCACCATGTGTTTGTTTAAAGTCCTCTGTGAAAGGCTTGTCAGTGTTGATGCTTTCAAAGCATGTGTTCAAAAGCTGGGTCGCAGAGATGGGATTAAAAACTGGGTGGGAAAGTGAGGTTCGGTGATGGGTTGTTATAGCTTATGCCATTAATGGAATGTAAAATTTGAATGAGATGGGGAATATAATGTTAGTAAATTGGGAGCTTTGGAAGCTTCTTTGTGTAATAAACTAGTGAAGTTTTTCTTCTTGTAGGTGAGTGATTTAGTGGATTGAGCAGACACCGGTAGCAGAGTTTCTTGCACGAAATCTCCCGTTGTTTATCTTTTGAGTGATAAACTTGTTTAATCAAACTTATGAACTTGTGTTTTGTCAAAATACTAAATCTACAAGAGTGTGTGAATAATTTATGTACATTTACACACACAATTAGTTTCGTGTAAAAATGGTATTATTTTGGTCTCTTGAGACTAGAACAGGAAATACCATGTGTTTAGGGATCCGAAGTCTCTATTGTTGTCTTAATATCTGGCGTTCATTTTTAGGTTTCTTCTCAAGAATTATTCTCAGTTTTGCTGAAATTTTGAAAGGGTTTTAACATGCAATGAAAACTTTAAAAATGGAGGATATGAAGAGTAATGATTTGGGTTTAAATGTTAATAGTTAAGATTATAATGACCAAGAGGGTATGGATTAATTTATAATCTATATATGTTGGTGTCGCTTTGTGTACATAGGATATGTGGATGATTATTTTTTCCTCTTCAGGTACAAGTTTGTTTGGCTTTGGATCAACTACTCCGCCTACCGCTGCCGTCTGCGTAACTTTATGGTGGACCTTATGAGTGGGGTAGTGAATTACTAAAGAACGTGAAAACACAAAAGGCTTTTGACTCATTTCGAACTGACGTTTGCATTTGATCCAAGGTTTTGAGTTTGAGTCTTTTGACCCTCATTGCATTTATATATCCTTTTCTTTTTAAATGGCTCCCGATTCAAGTGCATTGATCCTAACAATTTTCTTTTTAAAATTGCATTGATCATAACCATTTCAGATGCTCTGAACAACTATGGTTGATGCTCTTAGTTGTATGTTTCTAATTTTTTTTGTTAATAATGACATATAATATTTGAATTTAGGTCTATTTTCTAAGAAGTTTAATCACCTCAAAAAAGAATCTTTATATATATTTTAGTCAACCGAACTGTGAACTCGAACTTAAAATTTCAATAGTGAAAATAAAAGTATATGCTACATGATTGTTGATGTGTTACTCAAAATAACTCCTAAAATTTACTATAATTCAGAAGATGAAAATATATGCATTTGTTTTTCAGATGATAACTGAGCCAACTATAAAAGTCTTTTTCTCATCAATAATACTATTTGCATAAATAACACGTGGAGTAAATCAGACACATCAAGTATATTTGTGCGCCAATCAAAAAGTTGTCGACGGTTGCATCTTTGGCGGTCTTCAAATAAGAATGTGAAGGTAAAGAGTCCTACATTGGAAAGTTGAGAAAGCTAGCAAGGACTTATAAGGAGTTGGGTTACCCTAAACCCTTGCTAGGTTTCTCAACTTTCCAATGTGGGACTCTTTACCTTCACATTCTCACAGAATGCATGGTCGCATGATAAGCCCCAACCAATCATTGTAACTATTATTTTGATCCAAAATAATAATATTTTTTTAAAATTGGAGACTTATTATTATCCCCTTCAAAAATTACAAGGACATAAATATTAAGAAAAATGGTCTTCGAGACTTCGATTGTCGTTAAACTACACTTTTGTAACCACCCACGTCAAGCAATATTGAAGAAGAAGAAAAGAGAAAATTATAATTCAAGTACGAAAAATATGATACTACTACTATCACGTGCCATGTATCAAGGTTTTTTAGGGTAGGTAGGTGGGTGAGATATTTTTTTTTCGGAAGTTAACCCTTGCGAAGCTCACCCATTTTCTCAACGGTGAGGTCGCCTTGCCATTTGTGGCATTATTAACAAGGTGAGGTTTACTATAGTTTAGGTAGCGTTAGGTTTTTAGGTCATCTAAGTTAAGGGAGGAGGTGGACATATTTTAGGTAATTTTTCATTTCTTAATAATAATGCTAAATTCATCACAATTTTGGACCACACTAATAAAAAAATAAAAAGAAAGAGAGCTGGTCTGAATCAACTTAATAATATATTAGGTCGGCCCAAAATGGATCAACTTAAAGAGTATATTAGGTCGGCCCGTATACATTGAGTTGGTCTGAATCTTGGACGCTACATAGTTGCACAAACTGAGTTTTGAAAATCTGAAGGAGAGGGTCGAGAGGCCCAAGTATGTATTTATTAATATATATATATATATATATTTGTTTAAATAATGAGAAATTAAAATATAATATGGAATTATTTCATATAGGCACTAATGTATGATCGTCCTTTAGGGGTAGAGAAGAAGAAAAATTCTCGGATAAAAAGGGTGTTGTAGACATTAAACAGAGTGATTTATATATAAAGTAAAAAACGGAGAATGGTAAACAGAATAATTACTCGTGCTTGCATTAACATTGCTTGACCTCTAGCTAGGATGGCATGTGAGAAATATTTGGTTCAGTAATTTAGAAAACTGAACCCCCTCCAAAACTTTAACACAAGGGGAATATCAAGCATGTGACGAAGGTACAAAATTTACGAGATACAAACAAAGGTAAAAATGTTTTTTCTTTTTTTAAATTATTTTTTTTCCCTCTCTGTTTGTTAATACTACAAAATTAAAACCTGACAATATGGCAATTTACTTACATAGTAGTTTGACCGACAGAAGGCTGGCTGGCTGACTGTCGTGAACCCGTGAGACTTGTAAAAAGCGCATGGAAATTTGGCATGCATCACCAACATGCTTCCATCTTTCATTAAATTGATCACCCTCCACAACACAAGAACCCATTTGCTGACCACCGAAAAAACCACACTCAAGAAAATTAACGAGACTGAACTTAACAGAAATTGAACGGTCAGATTGAATTGGACGTACGGACGGTCAGCATATGATCAGAAAAAGACAAAATGACTGAAACCTCAGAAATGTCCGGTCCAAGTCGTGAGACAGTGAATCTAACAATCGCCATTGGACAATCAGATGCATTCCCCATGTTAAAAAAAAGTGAACGGATATTTGTGAAATTCAGTACAAATTAAATGGCTCCGATTCAGGTGAGCTTTAACTTCCAGTTCAATGCTCATGTGATAGCCGACTAACAACTAGTAACTCCCCCTACAAGGGTGTAATCATTATATAAAATACCCTCAAACTCAAACGATAACCGAGTTGACGTTGGTTAGGTCAGTTGGTCAGAACGTGAGTTCGTTGTCTAGCACCCAAGTTCGAATCCTCATAAAAATAGATAACTGAGCTCATGATCATCAAGTTAATCAAACGGTGGGCATGCATTTATCATGTAGATCATCATTCATGGTCGTCATTTGTAACATGAAGCGAACCAACAGAACAGAAAGGCAGTAGGTTTATATGTAACTCATGAGGAGAAATAAAGAAAGAAAAAAAGTTAAAAGAAATAAACAACTTGAGAAGAAATAAAAAATAAAAAAGAAGAAGCAAACTAATTAACAACATGGAATTAATTAATAATATTTCTTCATCAACATCTTCGCGAGCTCATCTTGTGAAGTCATGGACGAGGCTTGGTCTGTCTGTGACATTGAGGCGCCAAGAGAGGAAGGGAATGCCGGTGGCGTCGTTTTCGTGGTGCGCAGTGTCGTCCTCCATGAACCGAAACTCGTTGCCCATGGCAGGAGAGAAGCATGGCATTTTCTGGGTTTGTGAATGCGGCATCCATGAATTGTTGTGGTGGTGCTGGCTCAACATGTGGCTGTTGTGCTCCATTCCTACGACACTCGAACTGGCGCCGTTTGCTGCCGCCGCCGTGGCACGCCTCTCTTCTTTCTTGAACCGAATTCCACAGGCATTGCACAGTGACTGCAAAAATCAAAGGGATTAAATTAGTTTGATTAAAATGTTACAAAATTACAATTTGTAGGAAAAAAAAATGTAGTACAAAAAAATCATTGGCGTTTTGACTTAGGAGGACAAGTAACAATCATTACGAAAAAGAAGCTTAGAATCCCATCATTTTTTTGGGATAAACTTTGTAATTAATCACATCATTACAAAATTAAAATACAAAATTAATTAAAATGGGTTAATGGCATTATTGGAATTAGGTGGTGTACCTTGGGGCCTCTTGGACCGTTTCTCCACAGAGGGGTGGAGGTGGTGTCGCAGTTGGCGCAGCGGCGGGCGAGGAGGGGGTCGTTATTAGAATGGACGGCGTTAGATACGCCGTTACCATTGCCGCCGCTGCGGTGGCTGCCGTTCTTGTGATGGTGGGAAGACGTGGCTGACGTGGCGTGGTGCTTGGGCTGCAACAAGTCCCAGCAGAAGTTGGAAACGCTGCGGCGCTCGTTGCGGGTCCGCTTGTCGTCGAGGACGACGTCGTTTTCGGTGAGGCGGGTGGAGGGAGTGCCTAGGGAGAGAGTACAGTCGACAGAGGAGGAAGAGGATGCGAACGGGTACATGTGATTATGATGATCATGCTGCGTTTCGTGAAGGTGATGATGATGATGATCGTACGGCTTGTGATGGTTGGGCATGGAGAAGAGCATGGAGAAGGAGGAATTGGATTGGGTGTGGTGGAGGACACCGCATGTACATGGACCGGCCATGTTCCCATGTGAGCTGCTACTACACCTCTGCATAATTGCTGCTGCTTCTTTTTCTATGTTCTTTTTTTGGTGGGTTTTTCTGGGTTTGTTTTTGTTTATGTTTTCTCAAAATGGGTTTGCTTTGCTTTGAACGAAAGCAAAGTGTGGTGGTGGGTTTTTGAAGAAGAAGAAGTAGGAAGAGGCAAATAGTGAAGTGAGAGCGAAGTGTAATAATAAATGGGTTTGAAGAGCAAAAACTTGGGGGGTAGAGAGAGAGAGGAGGGCGAGGAGTGAGAAGGGGTTGTTGTCTGGTAGCTTTATAAGCTAATAAAAGGGCGAAATACCAGTCAGCAGCTGCAGTCCACGTTGTCGTGAAATGCAAATAGAGAGGTGTATTATATATATAGCAAGGGAAAGGGTGATAAAGATGGAGACAGAGAGGGACCCAATTTGCATGTTACAGAGAGAGAAAAAACACATAATGGATGGACCAAGAAGAAGACTGAGTCATCTAGTCAGTTACCCTCCTCTGCCTGAGTCTCAGAGTATCCATCTATTTCTCTCTCTCTCTCTCTCTGCTACTAGTAGTATTTATTTCACAAACTACAAACACTAAAATCACATTTTCATGTGTTCGCATTAAATTGTGTCATGTTATTGTATGTGTGTCAAACTATGATTTACAGATAGATTTCGAAACTGTTGTGTTGTTTGAAATTGAAATTTTAAATAATGTAAAGGGTAATGGAACAAAAAATGATAATGAGGGAGGAGAATAGTGGGGGAAAAGGAAGGGGTTTGGTTTTGGTAATGGTGAGAGAGATTGGGGTAGTCAAAAGAGCCCACGTGACTACCGGGAACAGTCTTCTATAGATCTGCCTTCTCCGATCACGAGGCCTAATGAGTCTGGTGGTCTGGTCTCAAACCCAATACCATCAAAAACCTCTGTCCGTATCCGTATCTCTGCTCCTCTCTTCTGTCACTGCCACCCTCCCAAGGAAAATGGAATAGTCTCTCTCCCTCCCTCTCACTCTCCCCAGTCCCATTCGCACTCCCACACACCCCATTCACGTTTTTTATAATTACCATTTTACCCCTCTATCTCTCCCTCTCTCCTCTCTCTATCTCTGCCACAAGTATATTCAGATATTCAAAGCCCTTGTTAGTCTTTGTCACCCTGTCACGCTCTTTTTCGGAGCTCTGGACTAGGTATATATGTATGTACCCACAAAATTAAAATTAGGTGGGTCACTTAATTAGTGTTAAGGCAGAAAAGTAGGGTTATGATATCAGTTGTTCATTCACGCGTGAGTTACAATTTGTTGTTGTATTTGATCGTATGTAATTGGATGACTTATTGTAATATTCTTCGGGTAAGAAAAGAAAAGGTACGTATGTGCCAATCATTTCACTCATTCATGCGTGAGTTGAAATTTGTTGTTGTTTTTAGTCACACGTAATTGGATGACCTAATGCAACATTTTTCGGGTAAGAAATGAAAAAGTACAGATGTGCCAATCATTTTGCTAATGAATCTTAATCTTTCACCGATGCTCTATACCTAATAATTCATCACTACACGCCTAAGTATTCTCTAATTCTAAAACTGTGTTTGGTTATTATAGGGTGTCAAATCCATCCATCAAAAGCGACCCATGCCCTAAGAGTCCATTTGATCACAAGAGGAGCCAGTATTTGAGCCCTAGCAAAGTACTTCTACTAGTAGTAGTATAATTTGCAGTGGCCGTACCCAGTGGAATCACGTGAAGTAGTAAACAAAGGAAAAAAGAAGCCAAACTGGTCATGATAAAACCCTCAAGGCTCTCAATTAGGTTTGAGAAAATCCACAAAATACCCATCACAACTCAACAAGGTAGCTCACTTTTGAGATATTGTAGGAGAGTAGGAAGACTAAGTAGTAGTAGTAGTAATAGTTGAAGATTTGGAGATTTTGATCAGACAGAAAAGCGAAAGAGAGAGACAGGGAGAGAGTGATAAAGTTGCGCAAATATGACACAACGCAATCATCAAAGCAACACAACACTTTGGAAGTTTTGGGTGTTTTTCTTTTTTATTTTCTGTTGGGTCAAACCGTCAAAGATGGAAACTCAAAAAAGATCAAAAGGGTACTTGTTAGTAAAATCAACAAATCAAAATTTTTTAAAAATATTTAAAAAAATAAAAAATTGGGAAGAAAGAAAAGGATGTGGCCCCCACAATATTATGATGGGCGGGCAGGCAAGCAAGCCCCAACAAACAAACCTCTCTGGAAGCCCGACCCCATGTTTTGATCAAAAGATTCAAAACACAACCAAAGACGCAGAGAGAATCAGATCGTCTAGAGATTGGTGAGGCCACAGTTGGACAAACGGGACGACTACCGCTTTCCAAAAGATGCTCTCTCTCTCTCTCTCTCTCTCTCTCTCTCTCTCTATCTATCTACCCATTCCCTCTCTGTAAATGAGAGAGAACAAAGCAAACAATCAAACAAGCAACCAAGCAAACTACGATTAGCCCAAGACAACACTCACTAAGTGTTGCATTTTTCGCTATTACACATAACACATGCATTTCTCTCATCCCCACGCGACCTCTTTCAACGTGTGACCTGCAACACTAGTCTTATGCTTAATCATAAACTAATGTGTGTGTCAGTCATCATTATGTGGCATGTCGAGGTGGCCTTGTTACAATATTATTAATTAATTTAAATATATATGTATGTGAGTGAGTTAGGTTAGTTGGTTAGATCATCAAGTCCGTCTCTTTATATTCAAATTTGAATTCCCGTGTTTAATAAATTGATAACATCACATGACGACGTTGTGGTGGCTGTTTAGACTTAAATACAATGAATATTTACTCTTGTTTTGTGTAAATTACACGCTCTATGAAAATTGAAATGTGGTGGTTTGATTTGCCCAAGTAAATTCGAGTAATTAATGCGGATCTATTTATAATGTATTTAATGTTACTCTGGGATTTGCTTAATCATCCAAACCCCAAAAGAATCTAATTAGTGTTTGTTCACCGCCTCTCATGCACGCAACGCAAGCAGAAGTAGTCATCGTCGCATATGCTCTCTCCTATATTAATCATGATGTTTTGTGGCTCGTTGGATTTGGTGGGGCCCGCTCTTAATTGGGCCTTGGTATGGTTTTTATTTTTTTCCCACTTTTCCAAGGTAATCCAAACGACGACGACCAGAAAAATATCGTATCTGCCTAAAAATAATTAATAAATAATCATCACTATCACTAATGGGGGTGCCACGTGGAAGCCCCAGAGGGATTTACTTTGCATGCATGCATGCAAATGGGTGTGGTTTTTATTATAAGTTGCAAATAATATTATCAATTATGAGCTTTGGAACCCATAAAAATACACATTCCTCAAAAGCACCAAGATACAACTGGAATGTCTGTCCCTCTTCCCCTCTCTCTCTCTCTCTCTCGGGTTTTTGATTTATTTAATTTGGTTTTTAACTTTTTAGCTAAGGTGGGTTGAGTTGGGTTGGGTTTGGGATTGGTCTAGGAGGCTGGTCAATGTGTGGTTGACCAGAGGATCTTTGTTGGGTGCCAGGTAAGAATAAATTCAATAAAGTAATAATATTCAAGTGGGTGTTGAGAGAAAATAAAAAGAAGAAAAAAGCAAAAATTGGGAAGGGAAGTAATAAGTGGACCAGCATTTAGAAAAGGGGGGTTGAGAGGGAGAAGGAAGAAAACCCCCCTAACAAGCCGTCCTAGGTGAAAGCTAAAATCCTTGTCAGTATCATGACATCTACTCATATCTATGGGGAACACTGTAAACCTCTAATTGTCTCCTCCAAGGAGATCTAAATAAAGCTCAAATATACTAGGATTTCTTTCCTCCCCTCTTTTTTCTTTATTTCTTCTTAGGGTTTTATGCATGATCTAAACAAAATAAAAATATAAAATAACATTGCAGATCCATTTCCATCTCTCCCTAGGCATAGGATAAGACAGTGCCTCTCTCCTAGTCTTCATGCCTTTCCCCTATTTTCTTGCTAAATGTATGATACGTTTAAACGTTTTTAAATTGACAGTATTACAACATAACACGTTTATACATGTAATAATATATAGTCGCTAACACGTTATTTTTTATTTGAACGTATGATACAAACTGACCAACAACAAAACACACATAATTCTATTGATTTAATGTGCAGAAGAATTCTTAATCAACTTTTGAGGCAATCGAATGTTGATTTGCTACATGAGGCAACATGAAGTACCTAAATTGATGAACCGACCGACATGCAGAATGTGGAAAAGTGCCAAAACTAAGGGGATAGCGTACGTTGTTGGCTCAGATCTAGTCTTCATGATATATACCCCAACGCCAGGCTTTTCCTTTCTTCTCCCTCTTCTACAACATCTTTCTCCTCCACACTTTGAATCTCTTTTGAACCTTTTGCAGAGAACATCAAGACCAACCAACACATTTCTCTTTTAAGGAATATGTATAAACTTCCTGATCTGGGAACTGTCGCGCTTTTTGTTTTTCTGCTAAGGAAGATCTATGATCCCTCATTGCGATCCAGATCTTGACTGCTGAATCTTCTTTACAACTTCAGAGGGAATCAAATGGATAAAATTTGATTCCAACCCCCTTTTTCAATTCGTCCTAAGTTTAAAGAAATATTTACAGACACGTAACACGTTGTTGAGGTTACCCTATATTGGAAGATGTAATAAATTCGAACCTTTAGGTAATTGTTAACACTATGTGTGTGCATTTTTTCTTTAAAACTATGTAGTGCTTCACCCATATGATACACAAGCACATATTTTCTAGTATCATAATTTAAAATATATGTTCGTCGTCCATCCATATTAAAACACGTCGACTGGTAACACTGTGTGGGCTATTCTAGTACCATCCAATAAGGTTTCTGGGCTTTAAAGGCCCAACCAAAATGAGCGGGTCTTCAAAATATGGTTGCAAGCAAATTATGTTTGTTCCAAGTTTAATGAAGCCCAACTGAAAATTGGACTGTGCTTATATGGGCTTTTTGAATGAAGCTTAGCCCATAAATAAGTTAGGGCCAGCATCTCCCGCCACCTCTTCCGTTAAACCCTAAACCCTAAATACCAGAAGCTTTACCAGGTTCCAACTACACGTTCGGTTTTAGCTCCGAAAGCAAAACCAAAGCCAAAAGAACAATGGAATCGGTTGCAGACACGAACTCAGTGGACCTGAAGGTGACGGAGCTCTTGAAAGAGGTCCAGCTAGACTACTCACCTGCATTCACTAAGGCCGTAGACGACGCCGTTTCAGCCATCAAAGGAGCCATCGATAAAATCCCTGAAAACCTCAAGGTTAGTTTTCTTTCCACACTCCCTCCTGAAACCGAATTCCTAACTTCTGATTGGTGGCCGAGAAATTGTAGCATTTTGAGCTGGATTATTTGGTGTTTATTCTTTGAATTTGAAAAGCTATCTTATTGGGATGCATTTTTTCAAGAATTGGACTTTTACTCTTATTCATCTAATGAATTTGTTTTTCACCATTTACATTTAACTCACTGGCCATCCTTGGTTTAAAAATCGGGCAGGTTACAGCTGATGAAGCTCCCGGATTCGTCAGAGACATTGGTGCAGACAAGGTTGAGTTCGAGTTTAAGAAGCCGAAATCTATTGAAGTTGGTGGGAGTTATGCCCTACAGTGCATTGTAAAACCTGAGGTTAATGTGGACCTTTTGGTCAGGTTGCCCAAGGTATTTGAACACCAAACTTCATGATTGTAACATGTTTTTTGTTTTGATAATCAAAAGAAGTGTGTTAATTCTGAATTATTTATTATCGTTGCCAATTGAGGTTAGAGTAGTTTTTGGTAAGAAGATTAGGTGATCAGGATTCACCAGAGTTGTATATTTACTCATGTGGGAAGTTCATGAATCTAACTAATTTTCTCTTTTGCAGGAGTGTTTCCATGAGAAAGACTATTTGAATTACCGGTACCATGCAAAAAGGTGCCTGTACCTTTGTGTAATTAAAAAGTTTTTGATGTCTTCTTCATTAATTCAGAAGGTTGAATGGTCCACCTTACAGAATGAAGTCCGGAAACCTGTATTGATTGTCTATCCAGGTTTGTTTTCCTGTGGCACCTTTTGCTTTTTTTTTTCCTTTCTTTTCATCAACTTGAAATGCTGAATATTTTCGTTTCTTTGGTGCCTGATAAATGCAACTTTTGAATTACAAATAAATCGGTATCACAGGCATGAAGCTTGTTGAAGTCCCTGAGTTTTGTATAAGGATAATTCCTACGGCACCATCCCTTTTTAGCATTGCGAAATTGCACTTGAATCGCAATAATGTTCGTGCTCTAAATCAAGGTAAAGTATGTTATCGTGTTTGTGCTATTTGATGATGTTTTCAAGTTAAATGCTTATAATATATTTAACTCTTTTTTGAAGGGGGCGTTCCTCAGGCGACTCCTAAGTACAATAGTAGTATTTTGGAAGACATGTTTATTGAAGATATGGAAGAATTTCTCAAGAAAACTTTTCTGGGTTGGAAGGAATTACAAGAGGCTTTAAAGTTGCTGAAGGTATAAACCAAGCGCTCACTTGTCATTTTAAAAATCTTAATGCAATATCTCTGACTAGGGTATTCTTATTGCTGTAGGTCTGGGCTCGTCAGAGGACACCAATATATGCTTATGATTGCTTGAATGGATTTTTAATCTCTGTCATATTGTCATATCTTGTGGATAGAGATCGTATTAAGAAATCAATGAAGGCAATGCATATACTCCGTGTTACACTGAACTTCATTGGTATGCTTATTTTACAGGATTTTTTTTGTATTTTGTTTTTGCAAAACAAGGAACTGTTGTGCACTACAGAAACTAGATTGTCTTACTTGGCTATTTTCTAACTCAAAGTTGGTTTTTCAAGGCTTTAATAGAGAACTGTGATGACTATTATACTTAATATTGTTATTTCATGTGCAGCCACTTCAGAGCTTTGGAAACATGGGCTCTACTTTACGCCGAAAGGCCAAAATGCTATTCCAAAGGAGGTCTGCTGTTTACTGGATCTTAATATGTTCAATTATGGTTCTCACAGGTTTTTTGTTGTTTTTGTTCCACAAAATAGACATGTGATGTACTCGTCATTTTTGGTTTTCTTGTTTTATGTCTGTATCTGTTTTCCCCAAATGATTTCTAGAGAGAAACTATGACAAAGAAACAGACAAGTTGGGAAGTAAGATCAAATGACTATGCATTTCATACTTATGAACTTCACTCTTAGCACATTATCCTTTATGATATTTGTCAGCCTTGCGACTTAAAAGAACTATGTGCTCATTCAGAAGTCTGTTGATGTCTCTTAGCAGTTGAAATAATTTGAAAAACTTGCTTTTGTTTTTCGGACTGAAGCTGTGGAATAATCTCTTTACGAGTATCCTTCATCACTTGCTTATTACTTCTGTGTCTATTTTGAAACTTGTACAAATGCTCTACCCTATATTGTATTATACTGATGTTAGTTAACTATGATCTTTGGGATTGCAGAAAAGGTTGCCTCTTAAAGAATCATTTCCAGTTGTTATATGTAGTCCGTCTACAAACTTTAATTTGGCCTTCCGGATGACAAGGGTTGGATTCCTTGAGGTACTAATGATTAACAGTTAAATTTTGGTCCATAGTAATGATATATAGTACACACTCGATTGACCTCTTTACAAACTAATGTATTTCTCTGCATTTCAGCTCCAAGATGAGTCTGCTTTGACACTTGAATGCATAAAGAAAGGTAGAGACTGTGGATTTGAAGAAATTTTTGTGACTAGGGTTGACTATCCTGCAAAATATGATCACATCATAAGGTATAATTTTTTCAAATCTGTTTCTTATTGAAGTTGTCTTTATTGTGTACCATGACCTTGTCTTAACGTTTGATTTGAGACTGCATTATCCCTACTGTCCTTGCCTGCTTGCGGTTTGATTTGTTCTTTTTGTGTGCATGGTTGCTCTTTTAGGTTGAACTTAAAGGGGAACAGTAAAGTTTATGCATCAGGATTTTGCTTGGATGATGAATGCTGGAGATTGTATGAGCAGAAGGTGCATAATGTTTTAATTCAAGGGTTGAGTGACAGAGTGAAGACTGTACGTGTCACTTGGAGAAACATGTTATCTGAATGCAGCATAAAAGATGTACGGTATCAAGTATTTAACTTTAGCATCTCACGTCAAAGATATGTTTTTGTACCAGTTCAATTTGTTTATATTGGTATGTGTCTCCAGGGATTGTCAACACTCAATGCAGAGCCATTGCTTATTGGAATTTCAGTGAGCTCTTTAGATAAAGCTTTTAGGATTGTTAATATTGGTCCAGATGCTGATAATAAAGAGGAGGTATTTTGAGTGTATGTTTGGAATTATAAGTCAATTATTTCTTTTGATGCATGTATTGATTTTACTCATTCTCTCTAGGCTCTCAAATTCCGCAAGTTCTGGGGGGAGAAGGCAGAGCTCAGGAGATTTAAAGATGGTAAAATTGCAGAAAGCACAGGTTAGGCATTTATTTTGGCAACTTTTAAAAAAAAAAACTTATTTGACCTTAGTTGTATCATTATGATTTACATGATTTAAAATGATGACACTGTTTGCACAATTCCTTAGTTTGGGAAAGTGATCAATGGAAAAGACATATCATTTTAAAGAGGATTTCTGAGTATGTGCTTCTGCGACATCTTTCTGTATCAAAAGAGAATATAATGCACATCGTGGATCAACTTGATTTCTCGTTGCTATATGGCACTGAAGGTAAACTAGAGCCATTTGTTACCGTTAATTTTTGTGCGATTTCTATATAGTTCTCTTGTTCTTTGTTTCATTTATTGCTTTATGAAAACATCTTAACTCCCGCAGATCCTATATCATCTTCTGGGAGTTTGCTTGGGGCATTTGAAATTCTATCAAAACAACTGCGTCTTATTGAAGACATTCCTCTGAAGATTTCTACTGTGCAGCCCCTAGATTCAGGTATAATTTCTTAGCTGGAAAAAAAAAAAAATTTAAATGCTGAGCATGAATTGTCTATTCCAAATATTTGATTATGGCTTGTATTCTCTCTGTGTTCGGGATATGGAATTATTTGATTGTTGTTATACATTGTGTTCGTTAGCATCCAACACTTTTGTTCCAGAATTTTAATTTCGAAGGTTGGTGGAAATATTCTCATTATATTTCCTTTTTCTTCTGTATAACTCATCAAAAGTTTTAGATTAAAGTTTTCTACACATGTACACATGTGCACGCTCACACACATGATGCTCTAAAATTTGGGGTAATTTGAAACCTTTTTTCAGTATTGAAGATCTGTACAGTCACTTTGGCCCACTTGGGTTTTTCCTCAGCATGTGTGTATACCTTTTGTTGATAAAAGAGATTGGCAAATTTTATTCATTGCTTGAAAATATAATAACAGTTGTATATCTTGTAAAAATTCATTAGTAATATGATTTTGAAATGATAGTATAATTATATCCAGAAAAAAAAATGATAAGATAATTTGTATATAAAGGTATGCTTTTTATATGTTTCTTCCTTCACCCTCTTTTGCTCAAGGTCAAGCAGTGCGCGCTTATCATGACATCTATACATTTATATACAGCTTTCAGGTTTTCATCAGTTTTCCCACCTGAACCTCATCCCCTTGCTAATGAAAAGGGTACTTTTCTAAGACTACGTAGTCTCCCCCCTTCATGCATTCGTCCGCTGGAAGTTATGATCCAGGCACGCCACTATATCCTTTGACTATTCATGATTTTTTAAATTAATATTTCCAGTCAGTTAACAAAGCCTCATTACTTCATCTAATTAGTTGGAAGGTTCTGGAAACTGGCCAATGGATGATGTTGCGATTGAGAAAACTAAATCTGCATTCCTTCTCAAGATTGGAGAGAGGTGGGCAGACTGGGATTACAAAATTTCAATACTAGCTATACTGTATTTTGAAAGAATTATCTGATGATACTACTATGGCAGTCTCCAGAATAATTGGGGGATGACATGTACAGCTACTGAGGATGATGTGGATGTTTTTGTCTCTGGATATGCCTTTCGCCTTAAAATTTGGCATGAGAGAGGCCTGACTTTGTTGAGACGGGAAAGTAAGAACTCAGACTCACGTATGATTACATTTTCACTGTTGGGATGTTAGATTCTTTTTCCCCTTTTAATAAGAAAGGATGTCGGATTCTATTAATGCTGACCCCTTCAACTTCTTTCTGACTGCAGCTGGAGATGATCAAGTGAAGCAGGTTTCTAATATGGACAGGGAACTATATTTTCGCAGTCAACATTCCAGCATGATTAATGGATTACAGGGTTGTTACGCAGCATATGGGCCAGTTGTTAGGTGAGTTTTAGCATTTACATTTTTTTCTCTTTTTTATGATCTTTTACTGCATATAACTTTTTTCGTTTCATGTGAAGGCTTGCAAAACGGTGGGTTGCATCGCATCTGTTTTCTGCTTGCTTGGCGGAGGAGGCAATTGAGCTATTGGTTGCATACATTTTTTTGAAGCCTTTACCATTTAATGCTCCTTCCTCACGGATCACTGGATTTTTAAGGTTGACATTTATATATCCTATTTGCAGGGCATTTATATAGTTCTGAATGACACTTTTGCTTAAAAAGATAGAATTACTAAATTGCTTGCTTTCTTTTTTTTACTTAGGAGCATCTAAGTCAAATAATTCCAACTTGACTGGCAATTAGAAATAATGCGGTGTAGCACACACACAATAATTATTGCGAAACTTTACAATGGTGCTGTCTTATTCAGCTAAAACTGTCCTCTCATATGCATGGTAATTTCATCAACAGGTTCCTGCGATTATTAGCGGATTATGACTGGACCTTTTCTGCATTAGTTGTTGACATAAATAATGATTTGACTCCAAATGATGAGAAAGAGATAAGCGTAAGTTCTTGAGTTGAGCTTTAATTAAGAACCTTGTTGATCTCTTTGTTTTCTTGAGTTTATATTTTCTTGGTTGCTACTAATAGCAGTTCTCAACTTCAGGATAACTTTATGTCAAGTAGAAAAACTTATGAAGAAAATGTGCAAAGCGTAAATCCAGCAATGTTCTTAGCTACAGCTTACGACAAGGCATCCGAAGCTTGGACCAGATTCTCACCAAACTCAATGGTTAGCAGATCCTTTTGATTGGTTTTTATTTTCCTGTAATAAAGTTATTTTTTTAGTAAGTTCTTGGTGCTCTCTCTAGTATTCTGGTCTATGATACTTTTCCTGAGCTGATCCTGCCTATTTAATAAATTTTACTGGCATTTCAATGCTTTTCCTTTTCCATTAAAATGCATTGTCTAATTCTTTTCTTGGCTCATGTTAGAATATCAGTTCAAAACTTAGTTTCCATGCAAATGTTAATTATAGACATGGGGGACTTTCGTTAATTCTTCTAATGATTGTAATCAAAAGATAGGACTAATTGAAACCATTGGCTGACAGAACATTGAAATGAATAATCCTCAACAAAACGGATGTGTCTCTAAAATTTGTGATGGCTGGCTATCTGTATGCCTGTACCAAGTGCAGTAACATTTTTGCTAGGAATTATAGATATGTTTTTTACTATGCTTATCTAGAAGTTTATCTTGTTGAATATGCAAGGAGTTAAAGAGGTTGATGGCCTATGCTGGTAGCAGTGCAAACTTGTTGACCAAACTGATATCGGAGGATCATAATGATTCTTATAGATGGGAGGTGAGCCTGACAAATTTACTAATTGTTATCCACTAATGGTTTTTCTTTAATGCCTGTTTTGATATATGCGAAGTTGCGAACTTTTAAAGTTTAATTCTTGGTTTGCAGTGCCTTTTTAAAACTCCTTTGAACAATTACGATGCTGTGATTCTTCTCCACGGAGATAAATTACCTTACCCCCAACGTCTTCTCTTCTCGTCTGAATTAAATCAAGGTTCTTTATCTTACCTGAATGTTTGCATGGCCACGGTTTTATTGCTATTCTCTCTCCTTTTGTGGCAATGCAACACTCAAATATTGGTATGTGCCAAGTTTTCATTATGAGCATATCTTGTTCAGGGGTGCATGTGGCACGTGGGAATGCGAGCAAGGTTTTTCACCCCTTTCTTTTGCCTGGTGACCTGAATGGAAACTCAGAGGACCTAAGGAATAAGCTATTGGTAAACTTTGATCCAATGAGGTGCTTTGTTGGGGATATAGAGGCAAGTATTATGCAATGCCTTACTTTTGACCATGATGCCGTTGCGTTCTATTTCTTTCTGGGCCATCTTTGCTTACATCTTCTTTTCTTGAATGTAGAAAGAGTACTCCAACACCTTCAAGCTATGGTATGATTCTCTGGGTGGTGATGCTGTTGGCATAACTTGGGGGAGATATAGTTCAAAGGTATAATTGGATGTGTTCCAACAGAATAAATGTGTATCCCAAATTCTCAATGAAAATTTTAAAAAATTATTCTTCTACACATCGTAATCAGCTGTATTCTCTGATCCTAATATCTGCAGAAACGGGGGCGGGAAGAAGAAGCAGAGGAAGTAAAAGATCCAACTGATATATTAAAAGATGTCGGTAAAGTTGGAAAAGGGTTTGTGAGGGGCATTTATCTCCTCAAAGCCCCAAGGCTCATGAGTTAAATCTATTATATCCTCAATTGCTCAAAGCTTCATGGGTGACAAGAATTTTACTTCTCAGCTGCAGCTGCTTTTTGACACGATAAGCAACCCTCAGCTCCATTAATTTAAAGCCGAGGTCACCCATTTAGATCCTTGTCGCCATCATAAGCTTTGATGTGCGGCTGCATATTGAGCGAGTTTAGAGGGTCTATTTTGTAACATGTGTATCATTAGGTTTACAAGTAATTGCAATGCTCATAACAGAAAGAAGCAAAAAAGATAAAGGACGCTATTTGTATAGTCGTATTTCCAGCCATGAGAATTTTTCTATCTGAAATTGTATTATGTTACAGTGAGCGGCTTGAGAGCAGCATTTTTGTTGATGAGAAATTCTTTCGAACTGTTTCATCTTGTTACTTGAAAGTAGCTTATGGCATAATATGCTCTATATTGTCGAAAAAGAACAATTATCTCGAGTAAGGCTTTCTTTTGACTGGATATAGTAGGAATTTCATATAACATGATTAAGGTATTACATGTGAATACAAAGGAACATAATTTAATATCATATCTTCAAAATTAAGAGAAGTATGATATTTAAAATATGTGCCATCATCGCCATAATCAATATCAAAATGTTTAATATTGATGTGGTAAAAACAATTACACAACCTCAGTTGAAGTCATTAATGATGGGGTTCAATCCCACAATTCTGAAACTGACGGGAAATTGTAGATTCATCTGCAGCTGCCATGTTATCAACAAGAGCCTGGTCGCTAGTAACTACAGCAGTTGGAGTGCTTCATGAATGAGTTTTTCTGTGAGTTCTTTAGGTAGCCCCATCACTGTGTCAGTCGTCCCTACCTGCCACAAACCGAACGAAGCACATTGCAAAGAAATGTTTGAGAAGGCAGATCAAGAGCAATAATTGTGGGGCAAACTATGATGATTATTAATATATATGCATGCAAGATGTAAAGATATACTGAGGCTAAAATTCAAGTTTGTTTGGTTGCTCACTCATTTGGAAGATGCAAGAAAATTTTAGAACACATTAGTGAAGCACAAGGAATGAGGCTAAAAAATGAAAGGACCATTTGAAAGGCTCTCTTAGTTGTATCTCTGCAGCATAGACATGAGATAGAGAGAAGAGAGAGCTAACCACTGCTTCTACAAAAGGAGATATCAGTGGATGTTCCAGCATCAAACCCCCAGCGACATCGAGTGTAATTCCCTCCTCTATCTGGGCCAACATCAGACTCATAAACAAAATTCAACAAAGAAAAATAGCTCACAATGAAGTACCTAAAGTGATTATGTATCCAATATTTACCAAGCTATCAATAATCTCCTCTGGTATGACATGAAAATAAACCTGTACCACAACATCATCAAATAGATATTATAATTACCAAACTAACCAGGAAGGATATAACTATCCATAATCTTTGTTAATCACAAACTTGAACCAAAAAAGGGAGAAAAGAAGGTTATTTCTGACATGTTGAAACTTGATTGTTGCTCTTTAGGACAGGACAGCTAAAGAATGAGCTTAAGCAGTAAAAGAATAAGTACCTCTGCTCTGCAACATCCTCCTTGTCTTTTCCCTGTTTTAAGGTTGGTCACAAATACAGAGCCTATAACTGCAGCTTGACCGCCAGAATAGCCTGCAACCCACAAAGACCTGACCACTACATCCAGCTAATTTTAACAAAGGGAAAAGGTGGACAGTTTCCATTTAAGCAAACCTTTGATAAAATTCCATGCTTCTTCCTTGCTGGATGGTTTTTCCCTTATTATCCCTTCATACACCACCACCTCAAAATCAATAAGACGCAGTAGTAGTGAGAATTAACCTTTAACTGCACAATACATGCCAACAACACAAGAGACGCTCACTAAAATTCACTAAAAGAAAAAACAGCTTTTGATGTTTTTTTTTACCTGCAACATGTTTTCTGGATAAGTGGGCCACACTTAAAGAGCAAATGGAATTACCGGACCACAGTAAAGGGTATTTCAATTACAGAATTTTATAACAGAGACATGTTCTGTTTCGATTCTTAGCGAATGAGAAACTAATCTATGTCAAAATCAGATACATTTCAAATAGCAAGAAGTTGAAAAATGTAAATATATTACATATAAACGCATACTGTGTCCGCAGTAATCAACAGTGTTGCATGAGCATCTTCATCCGGCTGACTTGTAATTTGAAGCCTTGAAATTATGGCATCTGCCTAACAAAAATAAGAAGGGAGGCAAGACACACTTGAATGAAAGTTATATTCTCATAAATATAATTCAAAAGTCATGCAAACTGAAAAGTAATGCATATAAATTAGAATCTACAGTTCTAATTGCAATTCTTGTAAAACAAAATTGAACCCACTTATTTGACCAGCAAAGTAAAACTAAAGAACTTACATAACCACCACAAAATTGAAAGAAAGCAAAGAAAAAGCAAAAGTGGACAAAGAAGACGTACTTTGGCCTCAGCTAGAACCATCACCAATTCCTCAGGCTTATCCATCCTTATACTTTTTTCGTCTATGTCTGCAGTCTAGACCCATAAACCCGATCAAAAATTTCAATAGCTACCCATTAAGCAAGACAAAAAAAAAATTGCTTCTTTTGTATAAACACAATGTACCATGATTGTGAATTCATATCCCATCTCCGCTAGTATTTTCCGGCGTGCCATTGACGCCGAACCCAATATTATCTGTCGCAGAAAAGATTAGAAATTTCTGCAAATTCGCTTCTTTTAAACACCGAAAATTTATGGGTTAAGGTTAATTTGTAATGACGAACCTGAAATGACATCTTTGTCGATTCACTTTCTGCTTTATCAAATTATCAGAGAGAACTGCAAACCACTGGCTGGCTGTGACTGAAAGTATACGTACACTTTCCGTTTTGGGCCTAATGGTTCAACTTGGCCCAGTTCAAATCGCATTTTTCTCCAGAATATACCCTATATCTGACGGCGTCGTTTTGCATTTTGGAAAGAGTTAATATCACATGGCCTCATTGGCGCCTTTGCCTCCTTCCCCAAGTCAGTTTCTTTTACCTCCATTTTGTTTTCCTGCTCAGCTCCTCAGGACCTCAGTGCGCCAAATACCGCAAGGACGACGTTTTAGTATTACAAAGTAAATCAACGGCGACTATGGGTTCTTGTAGAAAGAAGAATTTTGGGAGTGGCAGCTTTGTGTCGAATTTGAGGGATCACATTCATGAATTTATTCATGCCTCAATGGATGAACACAGAACTTGCATGAAAGAGACAGTGCGGAAGGTACGCTTCTGGCCTCTCTCTCACTCTTGTTTGCAGAACATGTATTTACTTAGTGGCAGATTTATATTTGTGAATTGTTGGAAATTTGGGAGATAAATATGATTTTGGTTTTGGTTTGGTCTAAAACAGATGTTTGAAAGGGCAAAACTTTACAGAGAAAAGAGTGGCGGTGGCCCAAAGGAAGGAGAAACACCACTGCCTTTGCAAACAACTACAGATTAGGAACATTTTCTGAGCTTTTCTGTTTTCTGGGTTGCAGAGAAAATAGTAGTGTAAGACATTTTTGAGATTCTTATCTAGCATTTATGATTGGCATGAATGACTAGAAATGTATAGAAAGCGAATGCTAGAGTTCTGATCAAACAATTGCTATTGCACATGTGCGTGTGAGTGACTGACGGAGCAAACTTCATGATGACTGGAATGGTAACATAGTTTAGTTGTTAGCCGGTTTTCGTTGGTATGCTAACACTCAAACGTGGAAAATTAGCAGTTTACATCCAAATGATTCTAGTGTTTCATGCCCTTTTTGGGAATGATTTGAATCTTACAATGTCAGTTGCAAACTTATTGTAATGAGTTTAAAAATGTGTCACTCAGTTAGAGTACTATGTTATTTAATGCTTCCTTTCTTTAATTTTGAACCTAAGATTTCTTCCCTTAACCCCAACCCACCCTATGTGACTTAGAGCTAAGGCTCATGTGATATGCATCCTTTCTTTAAATAATGATGAGAAATAAGTAAGCAATAGCATATGGGATGATTCTTCCTGGGTACATGTGCAAGACAAAAGTATATTGCATCTGGAAGTTACATGAACGAAAAAGGGTAAGGGGTAGGGAAGAGTGGGGTGTTATGAGTTAATTTCTAGATCCACTTTAAGAGGAATTTGGTGCTCTTCTGGAGGGCATCTTCCTTTAGAGCTTTAGGATCTTCAGGCTGCAGAAGAAAAATGGAAGTTATTATACAGGCAGCTTGTAGTGTTTTCTGAACTAAGTGCTTTCTAGTGCTGCAAATCATCATCAATGAACAAACTTTCTTCCAGTATAGGAACAAAAGATATGAGCAAGGAGTAAGCAATGTTCTTTCATCCACTATGGCTTTAACTGTTAGGATGAAGATCAGATAATGACAACGTTGAAAGTGCGACTCCACCTATGAAGAAGATTCAAGCTCATGCAAAATGAAGAATAAGAAGGTTAGTATCAAATTGAGGCTCGAGGTTATCTAAGATGGACTTCTATGCTTTCACAAGCACAATAGTGATACCTAGAATCATTATATTTGTGAGTATGGATTTAGTACAGAAGTGTGTTTCACTTGTTACCGTTGGTGATATCATAGAACAGTTCATATATCTTGTGGTTATAGAAGGTTTGAATATGGTTAATCAAGGATTTAGAAGCTGTTTGTCTACATCTTATCAAGTAATAAGGAGAAGCGTATTACCTCTTTTCTTCATTGCTGATGTTACTTGCTCCAACTTTCCTATACTTAGGAAGGGGAACTTTGCCTGACTCAATGCGCTTGATGTCTGATAGAAGGATCTCATACTGCCTCTTCACTTCCTCTTCAGTCGTCCCTCCAACAATCCTGGCTATCTTGTGCCAACGATCAGGGGTTTCCTCATCATATGTTGCCAGAGCGTTTTCGAACAATTTGTTTTGTTTGGCTGTCCAAGTCAAACTGGGTTGCGGGGAAGAAAGCTTGCTCATGTTTCTGAGATATTAGAGCAACGATTAGTATGGCGAAAGTGATCAGAACAAAGTTTCTTTAGTATATTTAAGAGAGAATGAATTCGGGTGATAAAAGGATTGTAAAAAATTGAAAGGTAAAGCCTAAGGCAGAGAAGCTGAATGGTATAGAAAGTCTGAAATATAAAGAAAGGTAGTATACTTAAGTCAAGGGACTAGATCACAGGATCACTGTTCATGCAAATGGGGTGATGCAAGTTGGCAGACAAAATTTCTGGTTTGCATATTATAAAATATTATGTGTTTAGAATAAGAAGCAGAAACTAGGAACAGAGAGACAGAGAGACAGAGAGAGAAGGAGTTATGTGATTCCAAGGACAGTCAATTGCTTCCTTTCCAAGTCTTTTTGTAATCGGAAGTACGATGATCTAATATTATATTATTATAAGCATGTGGGTTTTCATAAGTAGAGGGGAGAATCATTAAAGAAAGAACCCACTCACCTTTTGAGAATAATTAGATGTCATCGTGAAATGTTCTTTCCTTAAATTATATCATTGCAAAACAGTGTTGGTTAGGAGAATCTGGCTTGCCTGCCTGGTTAATTTCACTTTCAAGAAAATGATTGTAAAACTGTAAATCCAGACCATGTTTTCCAAAAAATTTCTTGATATTTATTGATACAAAAGAAACAAATGTTGTTGTAACATGTATATTTGTGCATCCTACATTATTATCATTAAACAAATTCTTCTTCCTGGTTTTCTGGAAGTGGCAGGACCAAGTTGTGGTTACTTACAAGAATCACACTTCTTTTTTTAGCTACTGTATAAAATTGGATACTCTCTGGTCCTAGTTTTATCCTGTATTCTAGTTTCTGTCTGACTCTAGAAATGAGAATTTGGTTTTCTTGGGTCATTGTTCATCAATCCAAGCTTATTTTGTTTTCTTTTTGTTAGTAATTTATCTCTACTAGGTAATTCAATGCATATGAAATGGTATGATATGCATAGAGTTCCATTATTGTAGCTTTTGTCCAAAAATGGAGATAAAGAAAAGGGTGTTTCTTTGTCTAATCTGCTTTTCTATATTATATTATTCATTAGTGTGGAACAAAACTCATAAGCCCATGTGAAGTTTCTCATATTTGCTAGACTTTTTCTTGTCCTCCTTTGAAATCGGCGGATTGGGTAATGAAAATGCATGCTTTGTGTTCTTTTGAGGTTTGCTTATCCTGTTTTTTTGAGAAAAAAATTTGATTATTTTAAGTATAGGATGATCATGTTTAGGAAAGTTTAAAGCTACACGCTTATCTTGAGCTATTCCCCCCAAGGAAAGCATCTTTTGGTATCATCTCTAAACTATTCAACCCTGAATGTGATGTGAACCCATAGCCTAATTTTTCTGGTGCTTAGCCCTGAAGGAAAACAAAAAGAATAAAGAAAAAGCAGCAGCAAATTTAGGAAGATAAGAAATGGGATCCTTTACTTGTATTTTTTCTGCTAATAAACTCAATATTGTTCTTATCCCAAAAGGGATGATCATCTCTGTTTGTGTTTGGGGTTGTTTACCCCCCTTTTTCACCTAAAAAATAAAGTGATGATCTCTCCTTTATAATTTGCTTTGCTTTTCAGGCTCTTTATCAATCAATTGGGAAAAATGACTTGCTGGATACTTGGTGCTTAAGAATTAGTCATTTGACAAATTCATACCATACAATTACTAACTCTATGAAAATACAAGAACCTTTTCTAGCACAGGAGTTTCAAATGTGATTCAACTCCAGTGCAACCCCAAAACCAAATTTAATATAAAAAATATATATATAAAAAACCCATCCCAAAGCGATTCAAGAGAAGATATTAGTTATAAGGTTCACCAAGAGAAGATATTACTAAATTCATAAAATAGGACAACATGGATAATTTCTCCAATATTTCTTGGCAAATTTGACTCTGAGGGCTGTAAAATGTTGTGGCCCATTCTTTTCTTCAACATGCTCTTATGTGGTCCAGATGGGCTGATTGCCGAGGAAGGCCCGGTGACTTATAAAACTCTACTTACAAATTAAAGCCCAGTTTAGATTTTCCTTTTTATACAAGCGATATTCTACTTTAATCTAATATGGAGGGGTATTCGAATTTGGCTAAGCCTATGTTTGCAATTGCAAGTCCGGTTTGTTTATCTATATGTATTAGAAGAGTTCATCGTGATGATCTTAATTGTTATTAATGATTTTTAATTAAAATTAAAATTTTCATGACGTAATATTTTAAATTATGATTTAGGAAGTGAATATTTTCGATTATGATATGATGAAGATTCGTTAATCAAAATAAGATAGACAATAGATGAGCTTCAATATTGTCAAAAAATAAGAAGTAATAGTTCAGTTGTTTTGTTTCTGTGTGCCATGCATGAACCTTATCTATTCATATTAACTCAAATGAGATACTGAAAAATTAGTTGATGTCTACAAAAATTGCAGTATTATTGAAAAAGAGTTTACTGTCGATTTACCCCCTTAACTTGTATGCTACTTTTAATTTGCACTCTCAACTTTTGTTTCTTCTGGAAAATTGAGTACATGAACTAATTTTTATCGTCAATTCTCTAGCATCTAACTCAACAATATGTCATCCAATAGTCCGTCAAATCATTAAAAATTAAATGAAAAGAAAACATATGTTATCCAATAGTCTGTCTAAATAAAAAATCCTAGGGACCCAACCACCCCACCTTGGTTTTCTTCTCCTTCCATTCCTCCATTCCCCCTTGACCACCCTTCACTCCAAACCAATTCTCCCTACCCTAAACCCTAGAACCCACAGACCTACCCACCCCACCCTAAACCCTTTCATCACTAGGAAGATATGGGTGGGTCTCTCAATTTATTAAAATGATTTATTTATTTATTTTAGATTTCATATTATTTGAACATATAAAATGACAAGTTGCACTCATATTTAATGACAAATTGGATTAAAGGTTGAGATTTAAATGATAGAGGGGCATTGTCAATAAAAATTAGTTCGTGTATTCAATTTTCCAGAAAGTTGAGGATGCAAATTGAAAGTAACATACAAATTCAGGGGGTAAATTGACAGTTAACTCATTAAAAAAATAAAAGAAAAGAAGAAAACACACGTTACTTAGTATATGTATGTATTTTTTACATATTATTAAAAAATAATATATATTAACAAATTAAAATAAATTATATTGAAATATTATATAGTTGTGGAATTTTTCAGTTGTATCTTGCTAAAATTTTACTGAATAAAACAGTTATATATTTTATTCATACTTTTCCCCCCGTATTTTACTAACTAGGATACAGACAGAACCAAACAAATCGCGAGGGAAACGTAGATGACAGATATATCTCCAGCGTCCGACGTGGCTGGGTCCCGCCCCACCCCAACGACCAAAAAGAAAAACTAAGTCTCACTGCCCACTGGCCAGTGGCCACTGCATGCAGCAGCAGAATTGAAATGTTCGTTTGAACAAAGCTCATCCCCCATTGAAGGAACTACCTCTTCCTCCATGAAACACACAACAAGAAGCTCCCAAACCCTACGCGCATAATCTGGACTCAATGTTGTGGCGAAGAGCCTTCAGCACCGCCGCTGCCAAGCGCCACCTCACTGCCAAGAAATGGGACGCGCTGATCATCGGCGCCGGACACAACGGCTTGGTCGCCTCGGCTTACCTGGCCCGAGCCGGCCTCTCCGTCACCGTCCTCGAGCGCCGCCAAGTCATCGGCGGCGCCGCCGTCACTGAGGAGATCATCCCCGGCTTCAAGTTCACTCGCTGCAGCTACCTCTACGGCCTCTTCCGTCCCTCCATCGCCAGGTAGGGTCTGGTGCCTGCGTGGGTCCCGCATTCAACGAATTAATTGAACATTGATATAATGATTTGAATTTAGTTCAATTTTGTTACTAATTTGATTTGGTGAAGGGAACTGGAATTGACGAGACATGGATTGAAGTTGTTGAAGCCTTTGGCTTCATCGTTCACACCATGTCTTGATGGGCGTTATCTGCTCTTGGGCCTCAACCAGGAACAAGACCACTTGGAAATTTCGAAGTTCTCAAAACGAGATGCAGATGCTTATACAAGGTCAAATTTTTCTTCATTCAATCATATGATCAATTTATGTTTAGCTTCATTAAAAAAAAATTGTAAATCAATCTACTGTTTTGGTTAATAGCTACGAAAATCAGCTGCATAGGTTCCAAAAATTTGTGGATTTTGTTTTGGATTCACGTACCCCTGAAAGTTTCCCCTGGGAACATTCCTCTATCTATGATGGCCTCCGGAATAAGTGGCACAAATCAGCTTTTTGGGCCCGTTGTCTGCAACAAGTTCTGTCTTTAGGCCAAAAAGATATGGTGTAAGTATGAGTATCTGACTATCAATGGAATTTCCCAACAAGTCACTTCCTTTTAATGCTTTTAAAAATTGGCAGGGAATTTGTGGATCTTTTGTTGTCCCCAACTTCAAAGTATCTGAATAAGCGGTTTGAGGTTGCCTTTGAGCTGTTCATTTGTGGTTTTCATATTTTCCATATGACTGTCACAAGTGCATCTTGATTTAAAGAGAGATGTTAGTCATTTGAGCAAAGAATCTTACTTTCACAACCCAATGATGTAATGCAGTCAGATATACTCAAGGGAACACTTGCAGTAGAAGCTATCGTTGGAAGTATGGTAGGACTTTTATACTTTGATAATGTATAGAAGGATACTATCTTTGGAAGCATGATGGAGTATGATAATAATAACAAAATTTCCTACTTTGATAATGTGGAGTTGGAATTTATATAGCATCTTGGAGGACAGACCAGAATTGTTATTGGAACTTCTTCTCTCCCCTTCCTCACCTTCATACAAACAAATTGTTATTAGAATTTTTGAGTAACCATATTTGTCACTCCTTTACTTTCATGAAGTGCAACCAAACTAGTGGTTCAGATCTATTATGAAAATTTTAATGATGCTCTGCTAGTTTTTAGCATTATCAACTGACTTTCTCTATTTCATTTTGTAGGTAAGTATCCATAATTCTGGGAGTGGATACGTTCTGCTACATCATGTCATGGGTGAAGTTGATGGTGATCGTAATATTTGGTCGTAAGTACCTCATATGTGAAGTTTATGAGTAGGATAATTGTTAATTGTATATCAGAATAATGTGTATTTATGCTTCCAATAATGGTCGTTGAATCTATTTGATAATAAATGAGCTGCATTCTTTGTAGGCATGTTGAAGGCGGGATGGGTTCTGTATCATTGGCCATAAGTAATGCTGCTAAAGAAGCTGGGGTTCATATTGTTACCAATGCAGAGGTATTTGAGCTCTTGAAGTATGGCTTCCAGTAGTGTGGCAATGTTGATTTCCTTTAAGGTTTCCTGCAATCACCAAATGAAGTTTTGTTGTCTTATTATTTTCATCTAGATCTTTTGTTTTCTTTTTCTTTAGGATTATATACTGGCATAATGTTAAACTATAGGACATCCTGGTTCTTCTTGTTTAACTTTTTCATATCTATTTAGTATCTAATAAGTTAGACATTTTAGTCTGTTTCTACATCCCCTCCATTTTAGTATACAACCATTTGTTTCTTCAACTTTTATGATATTATTTCTCTGTTTAGGTTTCACAAGTGATGATTGGAGACACAGGCATAGTGAATGGGGTTAGTTCAGTTGCTGAATTTCCAAGATGTTCTCAACTAAGTAAATATTTCATTCAGATTTTGATAAAATATTTATAATCTAGGTATGCCTGGCTGATGGTACACAAGTGCATTCTTCAGTTGTTTTATCGAATGCAACTCCCTACAAGACTTTCATGGTAAATATTATGTTTTTATTCCATGACACAGAAGAGCATCAACAGCTATTTTTATACTAATGAAACATGTTTTTGTCAAAAGCTCAAAAGCATTTGTTCCGAAGCTGATATGCCAGACTCACATAAACCTTTCAAATTTCTCTCCAATGAGTCCTGTATTTCCTTTCAAAGTTAAACATTATGATTTTTCTGACACAGGAGTTGGTGCCCCAAGATTTTCTTCCCGGCGACTTTCTTCATGCTATAAAGAACTCTGACTACAGCTCTGTAAGAACCCTTAGTTGGTAACTTTGAATATTTGATACATTGATTGGCATTGTACATATGTTTCTTTTGGTTTTAAGTTACCTTTGTAGTCAACTCTCTGTTTCTTATGCCAGTGAAAAAATTTCTCTGGTGGGACTTCTATCTCTTTCCATGCATGGACTAGTTTCTATATCTTCAGCTTACTGACATGTTGAGTTGAGTTTTGCTATCATTGAATTGAACAGGGAACAACAAAAATTAATGTTGCTGTTGATAGGTTGCCTCAGTTCCAATGTTGCAAATCGAGTAATCCAGAAGTGGGTCCTCAGCATACGGCTAGTATTCGCATTGGTACTGAGAGGTATGATAGTATGTAGCTTTTGTTCTTCTCATTTTGGAAATTCCATGTGTTGTCTCTACATAGTGCAACCTGGTTGATAAACTAAGCTCATATGGAAGAGCATGGTCTCATTTGGTTGAGAGACCACTAAAATGCAATCTAAAGTGTTGTGGTAATCTAGGTGCGGATAATTATTACAAATTATACAAGTTTTTGTATTTATGTATATCAGTGTATAAATTTGAAACTTAAGCCATTCCCAGGGATAGTTCCAATGTGATCAGCATGCTGAACCGTGGACATTTGTGGTACACCTAATTATGTCATCTTTGTTAATATTACAGTATGGGGGAAATTGGTACAGCTTGTCAGGAGGCTTGGAATGGCTTCCCATCAAGGAGACCTGTTATGGAAATGACAATTCCTTCTTCATTGGATAACACTATATCTCCTCCTGGTACGATGAAACTAATCTTCCTTGCGCCTTTGTCCATTTACACATAGCATTGAGACTCATTTTTGTACTTGTCTTCCTTTGCCTTCTCTTGTAGGTAAGCATGTGGTTAGCTTGTTTACACAATACACACCCTACAAACCCTCAGATGGTAGCTGGGAAGATCCTAAATACAGAGTGAGTTGCAATTACCATTCGGGTTGCCTGTATATACGCACGCTGCACATGTCATTAGTCCAATTTACCCGAGATATGCTGATATCTGTCTCTGCAGGAATCATATGCACGCAGATGTTTTAACTTGATTGATGAATATGCCCCTGGGTTCAGTTCATCAGTCATTGGCTATGACATGTTGGCACCACCTGATCTAGAAAGGGAAATTGGTCTTACAGGTATTTAACCGCACAGATGTACATTCCTATGCCATGCTTACTGAGGCTTGAAATCATGCATTCATACTAAAGCAGACCATGGGAATTCTAGAATCATGAATAAGAATATTTTTCAGTTCAGAATGTTTAAATGTACTGATTTTAGAATATTTGCAACAGGGGGTAATGTTTTTCATGGTGCTATGGGTCTAGATTCACTTTTCCTGATGCGGCCTGTTAAAGGATGGTAACTTTGACAGCAACTCAGAAATAGTTATTTTCCATCTGCTACTCTTCCTAACGCAAAGATTGTGTTTTCTTTTTTTTATACAGGTCTGGCCATCGAACACCGGTGAAAGGACTGTATATGTGCGGGAGTGGATCCCATCCGGGAGGCGGTGTGATGGGAGCTCCCGGGCGTAATGCTGCACACATTGTTCTTGAGGATGTTCAGAAGCGATCTCATTAGGAGACTAGTTTCAGTCTGTCCTTTATTATATCCCCATCCTTCACTAGAATCACTACCCTTACTTGCCCAACTATTGTTGCTTTGCTGCTGGTGTATATAGTAATTTCTTTTGGGGGTAAAATATATACAGCAGCAAATGATCCCTGAGAAAAATGTAATTAAACATCACATTGTAGTTGTATGTATTAGCCTAGCCGACTCAGTTATATCATATATGGCATGTGATCCCTGATCAGGTTTGTATCAAAATATGACAGGCTTTCCTTGGATATTACATTTGCTTATACTGTCAAACGTTGACGCGTATGTGAGTGATTTTTGACTGTTAATGCATAGGGTCCACACTACATCATTGATTAAGACTTATCGTGGCAAAACACTACATGTCTTACAGATAAACAACAGTTTGACATATGTGCACAATCATTTCATTTTGTAATTTTTCCGAGTTAACTTTTGCATTGTCATACATACTAGGATTTGTTTGTAAAGAGAAATTATTCTTCCAAATAAAGGAGCCAAACAGTGTCGTTTGCGCAGGGGCTAGCACCTCAAATCCACGTGTCACCTTTGACCTTTGTCGTCTCCCCATGTATCAACTCTCTAAGTTCTTCAATTACAGGTACTTGCCAAAAATAAAAACAAAAATTAACAGGGCCCCACCACAATCGCCTTATCATTGCGTGTAAAGCACCACTTTAAGTGTTACACTAATTATCATAGTTATCATTATTGATTATTATTAATTATAATAATAATTAATATTATTAATCAGACTAAGCAAAGCACACTAACTGGTAAGCAGCAAAAACCAGCAGATAAGAAATGTGGCGAAGGAGCTTTAGCAGCAGCAGCAGCAGCGCGGGTGCTACAAGCGCGTTGAAGGACAAGAAATGGGACGCTCTGGTCATTGGTGGTGGCCACAACGGCCTCACGGCCGCCGCGTACCTCGCACGTGGCGGTCTATCCGTCGCCGTCCTTGAACGGCGTCACGTGATCGGCGGTGCCGCCGTGACCGAAGAACTCGTTCCCGGCTTCAAGTTCTCTCGGTGTAGCTACCTCCAAAGCCTCCTCCGCCCCTCCATCATCAAGTAACACACACAAACACATTTCTTCATTTATTTGTTTATTTGTTTGTGCATTTGCTTGATAAACTGCAAATTTGAATAATTTAATTTTCAACCAAACAACAATGCCTTATATTATGCTTCTAACAGAGAACTAGAGCTGGCGCGGCATGGAATGAAGTTGCTGAAGAGGAGCCCCTCGTCGTTCACGCCTTGTTTGGATGGAAAATATCTTCTTTTGGGGCCAAACAAGGACTTAAACAACTCTGAGATTTCCAAGTTCTCCAAACAAGACGCCGATGCTTATCCAAGGTTTTCCTTATTCTATCCGTATTTCGTATTCGGTATTACATGTCTGTTTGGGTTTGAATAGTTAATTTTACAGATATGAGAATCAGCTGGAGAAGTTTTGTGAATTTATGGACCCCTTGTTGGATTCAGCTCCTCCTGAATCCTTGCAATGTGAGTCATCTTGTAGTGTTGGTGACCGCATCAAGAATAAGATGCACAATTCAATGTTTTGGGCTCGGTGTCTGAGACAGGCTGCCACCTTAGGCCAAAAAGATATGGTGTAAGAATTCATTTTCCTAATAATGTCAGCTATAAACAGCATGCTTGCTATGGTTATGGTACGGCTAATTAGTTTCCTGATACAGATTTTAGGTTTATGATTATGTAATTATTGGCTTTGGCAGGGATTTTATGGACCTTTTATTATCTCCAGCTTCAAAGGTTTTGAACAACTGGTTTGAGGTGATCAATTCCTCTCTACCTAGGATCACTGACAACAAGATTTTATTAAAATGGGAATTTTATATATATATATATATATATATATATATATATATATATATTAATTCTGCATAATCGTTATCAATGGTGATCAGTTCAAATCTTGTGCAGTTTTATGCATAGTAGTTTATTAGCTTCTCTGTTGTTGACTCTGCCTTTTGCAGTCAGATGTTCTGAAGGCAACCCTTGCAACAGATGCTGTAATAGGAACCACGGTAAGAGTTCTCATGAATGGTGTGGAGATGCATTTCTTCAAATATTTAAACACCTCCAGATAGCATACATAGTGGACATTTTGTTTCTTTCTCATCAATAGCACACACACTCTACTTAAGAAGAACTATGCATCTGTGCCTTATAACTTTTCTCGAGAGGACAATGATATTATGGGAAATTATTTCATTTCAGGGTTCATAATAGATTGATTATACAATATACATTTCCTACTATATCATCCACATTGTTAATCATTTTGACACCTCTATTTTCTTACGTAGGGAAGTGTCCATACACCGGGGAGTGGATATGTCCTGCTACATCATGTGATGGGAGAAACTGATGGTGAGCATGGAATTTGGTCGTAAGTTCTCTTTTGCTTGCTTGACATATCTCTGCCCACTAATTTTCAAAATTAATTTGTCATTAGACTTGGATAAATGCATTGGATTGTTCTTTTCATGCCAACGTTCATATTTTATTACCTTTAGCTTGGAATTTTCATTTTACACAATTTTGATTCATCCCAATTTATGCTTTCTCTTAGTATTGAAAAACCAATTTTCCTTATAGGTATGTTGAAGGTGGGATGGGTTCAGTATCCTTGGCTATCGGTAATGCCGCTAAGGAAGCTGGAGCTCATATTGTAACATGTGCAGAGGTATTTTAGTACAGAAAAGAGCTAGGATTAGTTCATGCTCCAGTTCTCAAACTTTTTTCTTCATTCACTTCTTTTATATTGTTTGTCTGTTTGCCTTTGTACATTATGCAATGATCTATTGCTACATTTAATATTTCAGTTTTGTTGTTTAGGTGCAACAATTGTTGATTAATGACTCTGGCACGGTCAACGGGGTTAGTTTCTTCTTGCTTTCCTAAATGAGGCAGTTTTGAAACTTAAATCTAACTGAATGGACATTGTGGACATGTCTTATTCTAGGTTTTGCTGGCTGATGGTTCACAAGTGCACACTTCAATGGTTTTATCAAATGCAACCCCTTATAAAACATTCAAGGTTCTTCCCTTGCTTATCTAATTTAAATTTACTGAGACAAATTATATTGTACGAAATAGATGGGATTCACATTTATGTGAAACCTTTAGACTAGCTATTTGAATGGATTTTAATCTGGATTATAGGTTTCTATTATCTGACGCAGGAGTTGGTGCCTGATAATGTTCTTCCTGAGGATTTCATTAATGCAATTAAGTACTCTGATTACAGCTCTGTAAGTTTCCTCTATTACTTTCCTCTGATGTTAACGCAAACTATAATCTTTACTTTAGTACCTTTATTTGACAATATTAAATATTTACTATCATGCAATGTAAGAACATATGCCATATGCTAAAATGTTACTTGATACACTAATGATTAGAAGATTGGATTAAATGGATAACAAATGTGATTTATTACAATCTGAGATGGTGTGAGACAATCTATTGTCTTCAGCCGATTTTTCAATTTTGTTCGGTTGACTAATGTTCCATACACAATCTCTTAGGAATGGTCGTTATTGGTTCTAACTTCTATCCCTTTCATTACTATTTGTGACCAAAATTAAATTTGCGGATTTATATCATCCTGATGAAAATGTTAATTTAAAACAAGGAAGCATGCGATCAAGTGTGTGCTCATCAGTTGTGATTTGAGATTTAGAATAAAATTCATACAAAGTTGTAAAGATTGATTTGACTATTGTACAGCAAGTGTGACTATTGTAGGCATCATGAGTTCTAGTCATCTGACTATCACAAATGAGAGGACAGAGACTTCTTTCATGCTAATTGAGAGATTGCTTACCTTCTTTGTTTGTAGGGAACGACAAAAATAAATTTGGCAGTTGATAAATTGCCCCAGTTCAAATGTTGCAAGTTAAGTCATCCTGATGCAGGTCCTCAGCATGTGGGCACCATTCATATTGGTTCTGAGAGGTATGCTGTTATCTCAGCATTATCATTTAC
Organism: Prunus avium; assembly: GCF_965620075.1. Taxonomy (NCBI): domain Eukaryota; kingdom Viridiplantae; phylum Streptophyta; class Magnoliopsida; order Rosales; family Rosaceae; genus Prunus; species Prunus avium. The sequence goes on along the minus strand of NC_142290.1, from coordinate 32,643,759 downwards.
TTAGTTCCACATGCTGTGCTTTCTCTTATCTTTTCTGTCACTCTTCAAGTATGGAGGAGATTCACTCAGCCTGTCAAGATGCTGTCAATGGATTACCGTCTCGAAGACCAGTTATTGAGATGACAATACCTTCTGTACTGGACAATACTATATCTCCACCTGGTACTTAAAAATTACATTGCCTTAAAGAATGCGTCATATATTTCATTCCTCTTGATACATATTTTTATCTGCTCATATCAATATAATCAAATTCTTTTTAGGTAAGCACGTGATCAACTTGTTTATTCAGTACACACCATATAGTCCATCAGATGGCCACTGGGGAGATCCTGTTTACAGAGTGAGTTTCCCTACGTACGTCATATATTTCATTCCACATGGTGTGCTTTCTCACTTCTTTTCTCTGACTAATCCTTTGAAAATGGCATGGCATCCTTTGCAGGAATCATTCGCGCAAAAATGTTTTACCTTGATTGATGAGTATGCCCCTGGATTCAGTTCATCAATCATTGGTTATGACATGCTGACTCCACCAGACCTTGAGAGGGAAATTGGTTTAACAGGTACTTCAAACCTCTGCACAAATGTAGGCAGCATGTTCAGGTTATTTAAGTTTACAATAAATGATACAAGGATACTGGCAGAAATACCAGCCATTGATCATCATCACAATACACGGAGATAGGAAGTTTGTCAAACAAGCTTGAACTTGATAACTGGTTGTACTAAATTTTGTAATATTTGAACTTACAAACCGAAACAGATATGACAGCACGATATGCATGATATATGCCCACAGAAACACAGAGGCCGGCATAGTGCATTACGAATGGCATAAATGTTTAAGGAGCACATTGTTCACCCAACGCAAAATTTAGCTAGTGTAAAAATTTAAAAGTACATCAAACTTGACTGCAACATCAAAATCTCCCAGTCTCCTGATTTTTAAATTATTCTTGACAGGTGGGAATATCTTCCATGGTGCTATGGGATTGGATTCGCTCTTCCTCATGCGACCCATTAAAGGATGGTAAAATTTACCGGCACATCTGATTTTGCGTGGGACATAAACTTTCTATTATAGCTATGCGTGGGACACACACTAGTGAGAGTGTGTGGCGCTACCAAAATCTACATTATGTTTATGTTGTTTTGGGGGTGCATATATACAGGTCAAATTACAGAACACCATTGCACGGGCTGTATTTGTGTGGCAGCGGTACCCACCCGGGAGGTGGTGTGATGGGTGCACCCGGGCGTAATGCTGCGCGTGTGGCTCTTGAAGATGTTAACAAGCCCTTGAAATGATTTTCAGAATGTTACCAATTTACCATCGATGCTAATCTGACGGTTCTACTTTCATTTTCCATTGGGTGTGGGCTGAAATTTACGGGCACACAACCACTTTTTTGCTAATCTTGTGTCTTGTGTTATTTTTTTGGGGGTTTTTTTTCTTTCATTCAGAATACACATGTGAAAAAAATAAAATAATAGTCGAGAGCAGGTACCACAGTGGTGGTGGCCTCCCCCTTCCCTGCTTTGACAACCCAAGTTCGAAACACGAAGGGGTTTCTTTCCTCCCAATGTAACCACAAAAAAATAAAATAATAATCTCATGGTTATTTACCAATTTGGCCTCCTTGGACAATACAAAAGGTGTCTCAAGGTCATTTGCTTGATGATTTACAAGGATGGCGAGGGGTTTTGAGGAGGGCAATGCATGCTCAATAAAACATAATATATATATATATATATACAGGGCAACCTGGAGCTATCACAATTTTCATTAAAATTATGGAAATTCTCAATTAAAATTGCCTTCCATTAAGCATCCAAAATCTTCACAAACTCCTATCAGAGAAACTTGGAGGTTCTGATAACAAATCACTCAAAACTGCATACTATCGGCTCCGCCAGGCAGAAACAGATTTTGGGACCAGTGAGATGGCATTTGAGGCTGTTTCTAACCTGCATTAAAAGTGAACGCCATGTGTTAAGTACTCGAATGAATGGCAATAATAAGCAAGCAGACATCATGTCCCACCCCCAAAAAAAAAAGGATTACTCAGACACAAGGGGAGGGAAGAGGGTGAGAGGTGTTGGGAGAGAGTACTTCGAGATTTCTTCAACGGCTTTCATAACTTCAGTTGAACTTGTTTCCAGCACTTGCCCTCCAAAAATGATCTCATCCATTACTGTATGCATCTGAAAAACAAGAAGAGAAAAAAAAAACCCTAATTGAAGCATAGTTCAATGGAAGTCTAAACATGCAACGGAAATGGTTTCACGAATCCAACAAGCAATACTTTGAAACATAAGATACACCATGAGCATTTTTCTCACCTACATCTCCTAAAAAAACTAAATACCCACCTTTGTATGCAACATAGTCCAATCACAGAACAACGCCAAATAATGTTTATTAAGTTTGTGATGAAAGCTAATACTGTTTATTATTTTTAGGAATTTCACATTTGTCAGGCATTATGCAAATGGAGGGGGAATGTACAACCTTGCTGTAATTGAGCACGACATCAAGCTCGCACACATTTTTGAAGCATTTGTCCAGGGTTTCCACAAAAACTGTAGGAATGAGAATTGAAGTAAGCAAATCATCCCATCAAAGCAAAAAATTAATATAATTAAGTACAAGCATTAACACTAAGAAATAAGCTAATCACTCTCATATTCAGCTTGTTTGCAAGAAAATTTGCACCCTAAATTTCACTTATGGAATTTTAAATTCCCAATAAGCATCCCTTTAACATTCATCGAAATTCCAACCATAAAAAGCTTTCCAAATTCTACTAATTTAAAGTTAAAATTGCAAATTTGCAAGCAACCAATTTGTGAATGCTCTACTTGTCAAAGGTGCTGCATGTTGTAAATTTGAACATTTGCATTCAGTGCCAGCTACATATAATCCGGTTATGCTATGTACCTTGTATGAGGTCGAGCATGGCAAGCTCGTTTTCAGAGCTATCAAATACAAAGACAAAGTACAAAGTTGCAAAGTGCTTGTACACAAGGCGAGTATCCTGCACCAGAAAGGAAATGGTTCATATAGAAGAACAGCCTACAGTCATGCCCAATAGAACAGGACTGTTTATTTTTTCTTTTCCAATTCAGATCATACAGAAACATAATAAACATGGAGAATTTGAGAATTTGAGGGAAAAATTAGCTAAAATACCGGGCCGAAAATAGACTCAGCATCCACGAAATTGCTCACATTCTCAGCTCTGCTGGATAACACTAGATAAAAGAAAAATCAAACATGAAACCCTAATTTGAAGTAGAGTGGTGAACAGAAAACCACCCAACAAATTCAGTGTGAAGCTATGATAATCGTAAAAAAAAATTAAAAATTGAAGAAAAAATATATAAAAAGTTAATTACAGTAGAGAGAGAAAGAGAACCTCCATAGACGCTGCGTATAAGCTCCTGTTGCTTCTCCACAGGCTGACCTCAAAAACTGGAAAGTCAGCAATTTTATACATAATCGTAAAATAATAATAATAATAATAAAGATGCACAGAAATAATAAAACTGAAAAAAGAAGGAGCTGACCTGAAATTCGTAGAACTTGGCAAGCCGAGGCTTTCCCTGCGTGTTTATCACCATCACTGCCCGAATCATCTCTTCCGTTTTTTTTTTTCGGGGGGTTTTTTCAGTCAATCAGATCAGAAAACACAGATGAGATCACACAGCCTTCACAGCCGGGAGGGGGGAGGGGCCTTTCGGTAAATTTGCTAAAGAGGCAATATCCCGCTGTACCATGTGGGGGCCACATAGCAATCCACTCAAGTTGGCTGTATAAAAATTAAATAAATATCTTAAATAGTGCGCGAAACAAGCCCTAATTGAATTGAACTGAAGTCAAACGCAACCAAAATCCTCGTCGGCGCATCAGAGCATCTAACAATGGCCGCTCAACAAGGCGACGGTTCTGAAGACGATGCAACTCTAAGCCCTGTCAACGCCGCCATTCTCCTTCCACCGACTGAACATTGCCTCCACTCCATCAACTCAACCGTCTTCATCCGGCAGCTTCCGTCTCAAGGTCTCTCCTTCCAGCTCTGGCCAGCCGCCACCACGTTCCTCACTCTCCTCGACGACCACCGCGGTAACCCTAGCACCGGCCCGTTGGGCCCCACTCTCACGGCCTTGGACTCTCGTCGCCCCCCGATCAAAATCCTCGAGCTTGGCTCCGGAACCGGCCTCGTCGGAATTGCCGCCGCTGTCACGCTCGGAGCTAGCGTCACGGTCACCGACCTCCCGCACGTCGTTCCTAATCTTTTGTTTAACGTAGAAGCGAATGCCGCCGTTTTGGCAGCGAACGGCGGGGTCGTCCACGTGGCGGCGCTGAGATGGGGAGAGGCCGAGGACGTGGAGGTAATTGGGCGAGAGTTTGACCTTATCGTAGCCTCGGATGTAGTGTACCATGATCACCTGTACGAGCCCTTGCTCAAAACGCTGCGTTCGTTGATATTGGGTGGGGAGGAGGCGGAGGAGGGAAGGGTGTTTGTGATGGCCCACCTGAGGAGGTGGAAGAAGGACTCGGCTTTCTTCAAGAAGGCAAGGAAGGTTTTTGAGGTTGAGGTTTTGCACGTGGACCCACCGTGCCATGGCTCTAGGGTTGGAGTCACTGTTTACCGTTTTGCCGGGAAAAATTCGAGTAAGAAATTGTTGAAAGCAAACAATGCCATTGCCTAACAATCAAAATGGATCTGATTTCTTCTTGGGTTTTTGTTCTTTGATACCACAAATTCAATGCACTTTTAATTTATAACTTAAAATCAGTACAGTTTTTACAATTTACAATCTTCACAAAACAAAAGCTATAACCAACAAAGAAAACCCATAACCTCACTCTCACACCAATCCACAATGAGCCTTTGGCCGAATGTCACACCAGTATTTCTACTGTCACTTGCGCAAAAGTAGCAGCAGGGATTTATGCTCGAATTGCTTGGTCTTCATAGCTTCCTTAGCGGCGAAGGCGATCCTCTGCCCACGGTTTTCATGCTTTGTGAGTCTCTGAAGCAGACAAAATGTACTATTGTTTTTCCGTTCGGATACACTGCAAAGACACTTGTTCCTATTTTCTTCCTGCAAAGGGAGCACATGCTATCACTGGTGATCTTCACCACCCCTTTCCTTTGTTCATAGAGTTCATCTTTAACCTGTTTCGGATAATCATTGGTTTAGAAGAAGTTAAATCAAGTAGTGGTCTATGTTTTAAAATTATTAACATGAATAACTGGGTGAGGAATCTCAATCACAACAGAAGCATTTGAAACGAGCCAAAAAATAAAAGGGTAACAAAGGAACGCAAGCACATGGACCAAGGGAAAAAGCAGACTAAATTAGAACACAGAACTAAGCATTCAGTATAAACTGCAAGTGGATCAAGTCCCTAAGCTACCTACTCATTACCGAACTAAGTATCTGAGAGCAAGATATATGCATACCTGCAGGTTCTCACTTTGTCTCAAACTCTTGATCACTGAAAGGTTCCTGTATGCTTCACTGGATTTTCTCAACAGGGGTCCCATAAATGGAAGCAAATTCTGCAGATAAATGATAATAATACATGACTTCAGCATGGAAAACAGCATAAAACCTTGCGTGAACAAAGCAGATTTAAGAAACATATCAGCACCAATGCTTTGATATAATATTTAAGAACAAATTTGAACAATTCTTTCCACTATTTGCAAATGCATTATGTTGTGATAGATAAAATCATACAGAAGAATGACACTCATGACCAGATAATCTATCAGATACATTGCCTTCTCTGGTTATTTGATATGAATTTATCTTATTTAACTAGTTTCTTAAGGTCACAAGTCCTTAATCAATATGATCAATACCTGTAGCTTAGTTTCCCTTGGCAAAAGTTTGAGCGCCTGAGCTCCATTTATTCTGTCCCACTTTCGGCTTAACAAATCCAGGACCTCATCAAGCATGATTGTCGAACCTCCTTCCTCACTAGACTCGTCTGCATCTCCATCACTCCTGCTACTGTCAGCGCTACTTTGACCGACTCTTATGTCATCTGCCACCTCTATTGCAGCAATTTTCTTATTTCCACGACCTCCTTTACTTTTAACTGTATTTGCAGAACCAACCTTTGGTGTACCGATATTCTGAGGCGATACTAAATTTGTAATTCGCTTCTCAAAGTTCTTGGTTGTTCTCCTCGGATTAAGATAAATTTGCAATAGAGTGAGGTATATATTGCCAGAAGATCTTAAAGATTGCTGATGAACCAATGACTCATACACTCGATCACAATGGGACAGTGCCAGCTCAGGAACATGAAGCTACAAAAGCAAAGAACTTACTCTATTCAAACAGGATTCATAAGAAAAATAATAGATAATAAAGAAAAGTAAGAATTCAAAAAGCATATATATGAGTTATAGGATGTGAACATATAGAAAATACCTTATGAACATATAGAGATAAGGCAAGCTCATGTTGGTTCATTTTTCCCAACAAAATTGCACGCTCTTCATATAAAGCATCTGTTGGAAGACGCCTCAACAAAGCCTCTGGGTTATATCCTGAAATACTCTCTAAAGCAGACAATAATTTTTTTCTTGTTGAGGAGTAAGTTTGCTCATTCCATTTCTGCTGAGCACTTAAATCAGCATGCCAATCAAGAACTTCTGATAGATAGATATGTACCTGCCATGCACTAAATCAATTAGAATGCAGTTTTGATTAGTAAATACAAAAGCATTACTTCTATAACCTAAGTGTTTTCCTACAGGGTGGCTGAAATTGGCAGCACATATCCGTCCTTCCAAATCAACCTGTTTAGCTTCTAGGCAACTCCGAATGGCTCTTAAATGCCAACTAATAATTTGTGAACAATGCAATACATCCTTACCATTTCATTTTGCAGATTTCCAGAGATCCCATTTTCATCCATTGCAAGCATAAGCTCCAAGTATGTGGCCTGCATGTTGGGAGCATGCTGCTTCAAATAAGAGTTGACCAGGTCTGCTGGAATATTTCCATTCAAAAAGAGCTCAATTGTCTGTGTTGGACAACTTTCCAGAACAAGCATTGAATACTCCAGGACAAGCATGGGATCAGTCCCACAAAGAGGCTGCACAAGAAAACGATCAAATAATACTTGGTATGTTACACATATACTGGTTCCAAATAATCAAGTTCTAGACTCCAAATGTCAAAGATTGACACAGTTTAAAGGTTTCATATCACTAACATACTTAAATTCCAACAACACAACTAGCATATTGAAGATCCAAGTCATCAAACAAAATGAGAAAACTACCTTCAGATATTCAACAATTGACTCAGGCTTTAACTTTTGGATCAATTCAGTTTGCACTTGGTTAGATTTTGAGTCTTCTACTAATTGATGTAAAAGTTTTAGAGCTTCATGGTGCATTGAATTGCACCTGTAGAGTTCTAACAAGGCAGCGTGGTGATTGTTTTTCTGGAGAATCTCCTCGCATATTTTTACATCACAGTAGTTAAGACCTTTCAGTAATTCTAAAGCCGCTGAAGCCTGTCCAGTAAGAAGTAGAGCTTGGAGTAGTGCTGTATCCAGTATCGCAGCCATCTCCCTAGCACCGGAGGTAACTGGGATGCTGCCCCTCCCCTAGGAACCAAAATGCTGTCAGTTTTTTGATGTCACAATTGACATAAAGAATCATGAATATATCAATATACAAAGAGGTATCAAGTTGTGCAGAATCTGAAGATTCAGAACGGGCATACGCACACACACAGAGACACAAGGTCATAAATATTGGAGTTGTTGAATTTGAGTTAAGTATGTTAAAGCAAAAAGGTTAAAATAATAAACAAAGCATGGTCATTCATTTTGACAACCATGTGTTTATGCTATACGAATATAACTTTAATTATAAGTGAAGTAACCACAGCCTACTCTATTTGTTTTAATATTAAAAGCTATAAGGACATTTTGGTACAAATAGAACTCTTTCTTCGTTGCTACCACAAAAGTCACAGCTTCTGAGTTTTGACCAAGAGTATCTAGCACACTGCATTCGGTTTGACACAAGATCATGATTGTCATGTTCAGGACCCATATGAAAACTTGTGTATCAATACCAGATCACGTACTAAATATGGAAATCGCACACAAAATAAATATAAGTAGTTTACCTTGTTCGATTTCTTAAACCTATTATTAGACTCATAGGATGCAAAGTTGTTTCCTACTGCATCTAAAACAACCTCTTCTGTCCCCTCAGCAGTAGCCTTTTCAATTATGCCGTATCTTTTTTTCTGTAAGAACTTTATCAGAGCCATGAGAGTGTTATGGCTCATTTTCTTGGACTCTAATGCTGCACTCTCTTCAGATTCCAGTAGGTGCAAAGGGGTAGAGGGTTCCATATCATCTGATATACCAGATGAACCTCTTGAGAGATATGAGGAATCCCCAGAAATATCCATCAGCTTCTCTGGCTCCAAAACCATAGTTGTCTTAGGAAGAACAATAGATGGATACAAAGAAAGTACATAGGTTATATCTACTTGAGATGCCAAAAAATGCTCCATGGCGTCCTCATAGGCCCCATTATCAAAAAGATGATGAGCATATCTGTAACACAATAACACAAACTCATTTACCACTTAATAAAAAGGCATGGAACAAGCATGATTCACATAAATGAAATGAAAAACAAAAGCTGAAATATTCACCTCATGTGAATTGACCCCTCCTTTGCAGCTCTAAGACTTGCTTCTTCTGGCGGAAGCAGCTTGCACAATGCCAACGCTTCCTCAAAATCACCAGATGCTGTTAATTGCACAATCTGCAATGCAAATACACAATTCTTACTCACTCTCAAAAGAAGATGGTACACCCACAATACAAGCTGTGGTCAGCCACCATGAGCATAGCAAGAGCATCAAGAATACCTGAGCACCAAGAGGAACGGGGAAGAGACCATAAACAGCATTCTCTAATGCAACAATTACAGAATTGTTGCTCTGGAGAATACGACGAGCATTCCGAAGAACTACAGTCTGTATCAATGGATATGGAGCTCGAAGTGATCGAACCTGCAAAACATAATTGGCAAAGGAAAGGTAAAACTTTTCACTACCTAGCGAAAATAGAAAAGTCGAAACAAGTAATCTTCTTTAGAGTATGAGGCACAGCCTACCTCAACATATCTTGGTAAGAGAGCTATTGCATATGGCTTCTGAATAACAACAACATTAGGAGCCTCTGACCAACAAACCCTGCCTTCTTGAAGAAGCTTCCCATTTTGGTCCACGAAAACCCCAATGTTATCCTAAAACATAAGAACTCTAATCACAAATCGTAACGCTTTGTCCTTAAAACACAAACCAAATGGCTGACACAGAAAAAGCAATTACCTTTCCAAGAAGAAGCTCCCCAGAAGGAAGAGAGACCACCAATGGCGGTGCCAATCTCCCCGAAGGAAACACCTCAGACAATGCACCATTAGTAGAATTCAGTATCATGTATTCTCTTCTAATCCCTATGCATATATTTTCACCGCACCACGACATCGACTTCACCACATCTGGAACTCCAAACTCTTTCACTTCCACAAACCCTCGTCCTCCTAAAACCATTCAATTTCGCATTCATTTCAAAACAAAACAAAAAAATTGAGCATTTTCAACTGAAATTGACAAATGATGAGAAATGGAATTCATGTCAATTACCGTCATGTCTGAAAATACAGACCCGCTTCTGCCTCGCGAAGCACAAGAAGCCTCTGCGGTCGTCCCAGGAGTAGACATTGGCACCCTTCGCCTTTGTGATCACCGCGATGGTGCCCAAGTTCGGGAGGCCATGAAACGCTATTGACTCAGACAGTGATAGAAGGAGCTCTCTTGATTCCAGGACCTCCATGGAGACCAAAGGCTTCTTCGAAAAACCGGACAAGTTTCTCTCCAGTGTGTACGGTTCCTGATGTAGCTTGTGCGCGTGGTAATCGGAAGGCGGAGAACGGTCGGAACTGGAGGAGTCCGGAGCGTAGATTTTGAGAGATCCATCAGAGCAGCCCAGGAGGAGCTTCGGACCGTACGATTCGATGGCTTCGATCTTCGTAGGGCAGTCGCTGATGAGCTCCAATGAATCGTAGGCACTGTGTACCATGTCGTCGTCGACGCTTTAGAACTACTGATCGGAGCTTCGTGGCTAAGTGCAGACGTTTATATCTACCGATGGATACGGCGTCGCTTTGTGTTGATATTTTTACCGGAAAATTTCGATTTCTATCGCTGCATTTCAATTTTTGGTACCAAAATCACAGCAACAACAAAATTAAATAAATTTGACTGTAAAAGGAAAAAAAAAGAAAAAAAAAAAGATTTTCTATTTAAACCCCACACTTCTCTTTGTTCACCCCAACTTCTAATTTAAAATATCACAATTTCTAAGAAAACCCCACTATCTTCCCAAACTACCCTTAAATACACCCCAAGCTGAAAAATGAAGAAATAAAGAGTTTTTCTATTTAAACCTCACATTTTTCTTTGTTCATCCCAATACTTAAATCATTAAACAATATTTGTAGTATACATGAGATTTTGTTGTTTTCACAAGGCTGTTTTTATCATGTGATTAGATCATATGGGAAATTGTAATTTGTTTGGTTTCGCTTTATGATGATAGTGAAAACCAATGACAACAACATTAGCAATAGGACTACGTATCTGTAGGAACATGGTTCATGTGCCCTTCATCATACTTGAAGAGATTTGCATGTTTCTTTGCTAGAAAGAGCAAGGCCGCAGCTCGGTTCCTTGACATACTGTTTGTGAGAGCCATAGAGAAAGCTGGCCATGTAGAGGAGTTCCAATGGCTTGGTGCTGTTTGTGGCTATGCCTTTCCATGGAACATGAACCATCATAGCTTCCATTCTTGATATGCCATTATGGGCAGCAGTGTCTGCAAATTTCTTTGGTGTTTTATTGGTTGGGCTTCTAGTAAATTTGCTGGTGAACCTTGGTCTCAAATATGCAATTATCACTGGTATTATCCTCTTCATTATATCCACATTCATGTGGAGCATCCTTCAGAACCTTAGGAAGTCTTTAAGCTCATCAAGCTGATATGACATTTGAAATTCTTAAAGTAATCCAATCCCTCACAAGGGTTAACTGATGATCCTTGAATTTTGAGATTAGATGATCCTTGAAGAGTGGTGGGGTGTGTGTATAGATAGATTTGTTAGGGCTAAATATTAAGTTGAATGACCTTTTTGTTTTTTTACACAATAATAAAACTGACAGCTTAATAATTTAAGTATTGGGGTGAACAAAGAGAAGTGCGAGGTTTAAATAGAAAATCTTTTCTTAAATACCCAATTGCAAATTAATTGTCAATTAACATCGAGTATATATATGTTGCTACAATATATATGGATTCTACGAAAATTAGAGAAAAGAAGAAAAAACAGAGAAAAGGAAGGAGAGATTCAGAGCACACAGTCAAAATTGTTGAGGACAATTGCAAAAATCAAAGAGGTCGAAGAAGGAATAAGAGAGGTATCCAAAGGGAAAGACCAGAAAAACTTGCATGGGTCAAGATTCGAAGAACAGGAGTCGATGTTGAATGAAGGAGAGGCGGAGTCCGAGAGAGAGAGAGAGAGAGAGAGAGAGAGAGGCGGAGTTGCTTGTTCAATTTAGCGAAGCACTTATTTTGCGAAACGATTTTCAGCTTATCTATATAAGGAGAAGAGTGAGGGTATTTTTTTTTTTTTTACTATTGGACTCTACAATCCCATTTAAGTTAGTCCTCTTTCTAACCAAACATGGACTTCAGGTCCAGTGTACAGTAAACTAAGCCCATACATCCAAAAGGTTCGCACTTTTATTTTGCAAGTCAATGCGTACTTTAATTCAAATTGATAAAGTTTATTTATTTATTTTATTTTATAGAGACAATTAAGATCAATAGTTTAACTGCTAAAGACTTACTCTTCTTTCGAGATCCAACTCTCAAATTCTTATTGTTCTCCTTAATGAGACTAGCTTGCCTTCCACGTTACTGCTAAACAGTCCTAACTCATCTACATGATATTATAATATTTATCTGTGCATAGGTCTATTATCATCTACTGTGTTCATATCTCCTATACTTTATTAGACTCTTGTACATTATATATAAAGTTTATACAAGAGCTACCAAGTACTTCTCCTCAGAACGATCCCTTATGCTATAATTCTAGATGGGGTTCTAATGCTTTCAAGCTGGTGTGATTGACTAAGCATGGACATGGTATTTATATGCATCAGCTCAGATTTCCTTGCCCATCAAGGAATATTGAAATTTACTGTAGATAACTTGAGCTGTCAATATATAATTTTAATCAAGAATTGGAAGAGCAACAAGCTTCATCGATTGACCGTCAACAACGAACGAGAACTATGAAGTATAGGATAAAAAATTTCCCAATTCCTAAAATCTATGTTCTTGTAATTTCTCAGCACATACTAGCTAGCTAGATATCTCCTCCATATCACCAGTGCCCTCTTAATGTTAATTCTCCCAAATCTGCACCAAAATGAATACATATTATTAACACAATTAGTTAAAATGTAGGGCAATTGTCATAATGCAGATATATATATATATATATATATATCTTCACATACTTTCAGTTTCTTCTCTCTTGCATACGCCTCAGCTTTAAAGGCATAATTGGCGGGCCAAACATGTGTTAAGTTTTGCAAGGCCGGCTTCAAGGACGGGAATTATCACATGGGTATTTGACTCCAATAAATATCCCACAAAATGTCCATCTTTATCAATAGTCTCCAGTTCCACCTGTACAAAGAGATACAATTTTATGGAGGCAAGAAGAAAAACCAAGGGGAAATCAAAGCTACCACATAAATGCTAAATAATCACCTCCACCCATCTCTGAGATATGGTTGTCCTCAGTAGTTCAATTGCTTCATCTGCATAAGGCTCCTCATCTTTGGGCCATGTGAGACCATGAAGTGAGAAGGCAATCCTCCATATCTTTTGGTTTTGAATCCGTAGTATAATTTTATCTCTGTTGTTAATACGGGTAACAAATTCAACAAAAGCATGAACTTTCTTGTATTTACCAAAGGACCATTGAAAGATAGAATTACAGGCTCTACGAGCTTCTTTGTGCGTTGCCTGAAAAAAAAACACACACACACACATCAAATGACTGAATGAAGGAAAAAACTAACTCTTTAGAAAAAAAACACATCCTTATCAATCTGGTTCTCACATTTGACAAGTCTATTGTGTCCATGACTGAGGGATTTACCCCAGAATCCACTCCTTTCGTATTAAGAATCATATGGTCCCTAATCACACATTTCTTAACCTGGAAGAAAACGAAAATCAATTAGACATACACACACATGACAAAGAATAACGAGGAGATGAATTGGAATAGGCATACAGATGAAAAAAGCATAATTGAGTTATAAATTTTCATTACACTTCTTTCCATTTTAAATAATACAACCGTTCTTATGAGATTCGGGTCTTGAATCCTTTTGAAAGCTGTAGGTGGGGGTGTATAGTCTTTCCAAACCCTTGATCTTCCTTCCTTCGCATCATAATCCCGATCCTCATAATTTGTCATCATATTGCACTACCATCTTATATCCGATACTCCCTCTCCCAATATGATAACAGAATCTCTTGGTATTAAAAACTATCGCTTAATTTGATTGAATGAATTAGCTGTGCGGTGTTTGACAATATATATATTATGGCAATGCGGCGCCAAGGGTCTTGTCCTTTTTATAGGGGATCACCCTAGGCTTGAAATCTTGATTGGGAACCCTAATTCTATAATATAGGGGAAAATAATATTTTGGGCAACTGGAAGGTAGCAGCAATTGTTGCGAAGGGCCATAGAGCTTTCATATATAAACATGGAAAAGGTAGCATCACCGATAGGTAGCAGCGAACCCATGAAGGGCCATAGACACAGACCATATACAAACATGGCATATAGCAAATATATAGACAATAAACGCAAGAAGACACAACATAAGAAGGAAGCAATACCTTGTTCACGAAGAGTTATTCATCTTCACGAGAGCTATTCATCTTCTCTAGCAAACAAAAAAAAAAACTCACGTGAAAAGTCTAATGGGTTAGGGTGAGATTTGAGATAGGGTTTGGTATTTATACCTCCCATTTAAAAGTCACACAAATTCAACATTAAAAAAAAATCCATCTAAAGTCTTGATTGAATTTGAATACCACTAGATTTGGACACCCTCTTTAAAATATCCTAATAGTCCTTATTGAATACCACAAGACTTGTTTAGTTTATTTAGAAGTCTTAAGTGAATATGAAAAGACTTATTTATCCCAAAATAGTCTTTTAAAATCTTAATTGAATACACCTCCCAAAGTTTCCTATAAGAAGGCACGTTGCACCCAAAAAAAAAAAAAAAGCACGTGTGGTGGAAAAAATGAAAGTTAAAAACTTATCTAAAAAGAAAATTCTTATCAATTCTCATTAATTCAATATTCATGCGATCAATTCTTATCAATTTTCATTCATTCAATATTCGTTTATAATGTATGTACCTAGTTTTAAATCAAGAAATATTTACAGCATTTTACATTACAAAGTAACAATGCTACTAATTTTTGCTATTTGTTATATAATTAAGGAAAATTGTAAAGAGAAAGAAGAGAGATTAGAGTACCAAGTAATAAAGGATACTACCAAGAAAAGGGATTACGTTTCCAAGAAAAAAAAGGAGGAGAGAGAAAATAATTTTATTTTATTTTTATGAGAGAAAAAATAAAAATAAAAATTGTTTATTTAAAACATTAAAACTATTTGTCATGTCAGATTTAATCTCAACTATTAAAAGTGGAGTAATCTAATGGCCCAAAAATTATGTCAAAACTTGTGTTAAAAATATGATGTTATGGATCCACCCCCATTAAGGAAAATTGTAAAGAGAAATAAGAGGCATAGAGGAAGACAACATAAATTAGTCTATCTTTTGTTGGATATTCTATCTTTAACTTCTTCTTTTTTGTTTTGTTGAATTAGGGTTCCTGACCTGATTATTTAAATTCTAGGTGATCTGATCCCCTATAAAAAGGACATAACCTTGGCGAAGCACGTCAACCCGAGAGAGAGAGAGAGAGAGAGAGAGAGAGAGAGAGAGAGAGAAATTTTTTAACAGCAAGATAAAGAGAGAGGCTTTTCATATTGAAGGACAGATCGATTTCTTTTTGGACGACGACTGGTAAGTGGTTATATTACTGCGATTGAATCTCATATTGGGAATCTATATATATATATATATATATATATATATATATATATATTGTATAACATGAACTATTTCATTTTTTTGGTTGCAATAATCATAGCAACTAATTAAGTTATATTTTGTGTTGGGGCTACAAAAGTTTATTTCGAATGGAAAAACAACAAGCTTCAATTGGAGTACAAAAGGAACATAAACTCAACGTCGTTAAGGATGTGGTATGCTCTGACTACTTTTCCTTTTATTTTATGACACTGCATCAGTTGATCACGTGATGCTTGTATAACAGTAAAAATATGATGTTGCACCTACTTCTTATGCAGATAATCGAAGGTCGAAGAATCATAGGATATGAGTTAAATTATGTCCCATCTCAATCTTATTTTGCTGGAAAAATATACTTTGTGAATGGCAAAGAAAGGGAGGCTCGATTTTTGAAGTTCGAAAAATCGGAGGAAGCCTTGGCTAAGAAGATATTTACTCAAACTTCCAAGTTAAATCATGCGTGGATCTTGAAACCTTACTTCTTTGCTTATTATGAACCTCAAAATATTTGGATTTTGTGCTACGATCGATTTGATCAACTTCTAGGTGAAATGGTGGACGATGAGGATCCTGCAATACCATTGATAACTAACAATCCTGATCGTCTAATTCGTTGGTGGCGCAATGTAATTCGGTATAATATGTTCATGTCCTTTTTGTTTTTGTGTTTCAAATATGTATTTTATAGTAATTAATACTGATAATGTTTTTGATCAATTGTGCAGGAATCTTTTACGAGCAGTAAAACATATACATTTTCACGACCTTTTTCATATGGGTTTGGAAGACACACGCAATTATGTTGTTGTTTCCAATGGAATCAAGATTATTAATGTCCAAAATAGTTTGGAAGATCTCGATGATCCTGTATATCCTGAACAAGTAAATTCGTGGAGAATTAAGGACTTAAAAGCACTGAGGAACATGTTAAAGAAAAACATACTGTTACCGGGATATGATTCTTGGCTTGATCGTAATTATTTCTTTGATTTCTTTGATAATGAAGATTATGAGTAAGTTTACTAGTGTTACAACTTTTATTTTGTTCCTAAATGTACTAAGTGAAAAAAATTACGTAGAATATGTTCTTTGGCTCACAAACCTTAGTTTTTAATGATTTTTTTTTTCAGGTACTGTGCATTTGTGAAGCAACTAAAGAATCATCCCTTTTTATTGACTCATGCGGAAAGAAGGCGGTGGTTTGTTGAAATAAGGCTCCTCGTAGATGAAAGTGAGTTGAAGAGAATATTAGATGATAGGGCATTCGATGAGTATAGAGACTGGAATTGGTTTAAAGATAAGGCTCCTCGTATCCAAAGAATATATGAAGATCCGAACAATAAATATGATGGTAAAAGTGTACGGGACCTTGTAGAATTTTTGAAAGATGTATATCTCGATGGGGAGGAGGCTGCGGACACTGAGGTCAGAAGATCGTATATGAAGTTCTTGAATCAGATATATACCTTCATATGAATGTAAATGTAAGCAGTTTGAATAAAATACTCTTTTCTTGGAGCTTTCATCCTTATAATTACAGTTCGGGAGTTGGGAGATAACTGTTTTATTGGGAAAGTTTTTAGTTTCTAAAGAATGTTCGAAGACATCATTATTTTCTTCTTGGCCATATTTTGATATCATGTATGCCAAGTAGCAATGATAAATCTTATATTTACTCTAAAGAGCACACAAGGGAAGGGAGGGGGTGCTAGTTTCATGCTCCATGCTTGAGTTAGGTTATGGGGATTCGAGTATATAACATGTACATGGAAAGCTAGCTAGGGTCAAGCTTGTATAATTAAATATTTCAAGCCATTTAAATCCTTGTCGAATTATGCAATCTAATTCTTGCAATTTATTTTTGCTTATTATGTATTTGTCTATCCCTTCGTCAAGGAAAATTATGATTGCAATGAATAAACAATATAATTCTTGATAGATGTGATACATATACTATTTTTCGTATGTATTGTGAGTTCGAATTTTTGATTCTTTATAATTTGTAAGATGCACACATGAAATCCTGGCTTTCACCACTGCTTGCACACCCTCATGGTTGGCCCTGACATTATCTTATTTATTGAACATCAATGAGATTTAGACTTGACCAAGATATAACAACAAATCAAAAATTCCACAACATGTGGAACTCAAAATTTTGAAAATTGATTTGGTTTATGTAGTATTCTACTTTTAATATGAATTTCAATTCAAAACAAGAGGATGTGAGACAAAGAGATGTCATTATTGTCTATAAGAAGACGGCTATAGATCAGCGTATGCTTATATGTATATATATACCTTGAAGAAATAGGCCGCCTCAAGAAAGTATATTAGATGCCATATCCATCAACTTTCTCTGCCTCCAAAGCAAAGTTTTCCTTTGATGTCATCAACGGAGGAAAAACTTTGTTTGTTGTCATTTTTATCTTTGTCACTAGGATATTATTCTTTTTATCAGAAATAACACAACAATCATCTTCAAATTTCACCAAGAATCCTCTTTGCAAAAGTTGTCCCACACTTAGTAAATTTTGAGCCAAATTAGGAACATACAGCACATCATAGATAAGTTTTGGAGTACCTTCTTTTATTTGCACTGAAATGATACATTTGCCTTCCACGTTGTGTAGTTTTCCATCACCAAGCTTGACTTGTGAGTTCACCTTTTCTTCTAACTTGACAAAGCATTGCTTATTTCCTGTCATATGATTACTGCATCCGCTATCCACGTACCAAACATCTTGTGAATCTTGATGTGAACTGAAACATGTATAAAATAATTGCTCTTGAGAGTCATTGTTCTCAGTAAAATTTGCTTTCATTGTTTGTTTGACATATGCAGTCTCTTTATGAATGGTTGGGTATCCTGCACCGTGTACATTTGTATCGGGGATATGCACTTTTATGCTCATATTTGTTGCAAACATAGCATTGAATGGATGATCTTCCGTTTTCATTATTTGAATTATTGCTTCCTTGTTGATTATTGGAATTGCTGCTTCCTTGTTGATTATTGAAACTGTTGCCTCCTTTGTTGGAGTTTCTATGCCTGATCGGTTCATAATTGTATATCATTTTGTACCCTTCTAGCTTATGATTTGGTTATGTTTTTGAGTTAAACTTGTGCTTTTAATCCTTTTTGTGTTTATCTTTCAGTTCATTGAGCTTTAGGTAATAATGATGGGTTTAGAGAGCATAATTCATGCAATTCAAGCATGTTAAGGCCTAATTTGGATGAAGGGAAGAAGTGCTTAAAGACAAACTCATTTTGGCTACAGCCCCCTGCCAGTCCAGTTCCGTAGGTCATATTGCAAGCTTTGTTTCAGCAATCTACACAGCTCGGATGAGGCAGCATTCTTCATGAAAGTTGTTCCAATGGGTGTATACTATAACATATCCAAACTTAAGCCCCATTGGATAAATATGGAGTCTGTCACCTAGCAAACACAGAACCATGCTCAGGATGGATTTTTGTCAGCGAGCAAAATGAGTTAGAAATTTGTTTCAGCCTTAACTTCTTCCTCCGACCTTGGATTGGCCCAAATAACATATGGCTGGAAAGAAGACATTCTGAACTTCAATTTCGAGTGCTTAAAGTCCTAATTTGATTAAGAGAAGCCCAAGTTGTAAGCCCTTGAGGTTGATGGTCATGCTGACCTCAGCATGTGCTGGTTGGATGCTTGGTCATGGTGAGCTAGGTATGAGCTATCATTTCTGGTTGGAAGCTTGGTCATGGTGACATGAAGATGAGCTAGGGCTGCTGGTGGGATCTATTGGTGAAGTGCATCAACCAATTCAAGATTTTCTAATACAAGTGCATCACCCAATTTAGATTTTCTAATACAAGTGCATCAACCATTTCAGATTTTATAAAACAAGTGTTGTATGCATTAGCCATATTGAATTCAGATTTTCTCTTCCCTTAGGCCTATAAATAGGGATGTTCTCAAAGCTTGTAAACACACCCCAAGGGGGGGAGCTCTCAAACACTTCTCTAGAGCTCTCTTCCCTTCTCTCCCTCAAATTCTCTTAATTTTGCTTTCTAGTTCTCAATTCTAGCTTTCCTTTTGCTTCTTAGTTGTAGTTTATTTTTCTTTGTAATGTAAATTCTTTTCTTAAGTTTTCAAGTTGAATTAGTTTCCAAGTTTCAATTATGGTTTTTGTTCTTATTCATTATGCTTATAAGTTAATATGCTAGTTTGAATGATTGATCACCATTTAAGCTTGCATGTTAGCTATCTTGGTTTGAATTAAGAGTAGACACCATGCTTTAATTCGAATTGAACTATGAATAGGAAGAGTATGTATGGACATTCGACAACAGGGATTAGATACATGCTTGGTTGTTTAAATTGTTCTTCTATGCTTAATGGGTTCCTAATGCTTAATTTTAGGTTAGACAACAAATGATCAAATTAGGGAATTAGGAACACAAGGTTATGACCACACACCATGGCTTAATCATACTTTAGCTAGAACCAATCCATTAATCTAATTGAACTTGGGAACTTATTTGCTTGAGTTAGTTATTTCTTTCTTCCTTGTTGTATTTATTTCCTTTCTTTTTCATTTCTGTTTTGTGTAGGGAAAATGAATTGGATCATTCAATCACCAATCCTCGTGGGATCGACCTCGCACTTACATATGCTATACTACCAAACGGCTCGTGCACTTGCGAGTATCACAAGTTGAGGATGCAACTGAATCCATTTTGGTGAAGCTGTATCTACACAACAATGCCCAAAATTGTTGTTTCTCCTATTTTGAGATTTCTGGAATTGTCCTCCTTTTTGTTTGTCTTTTTTCTCCTTCGAATTCACCTTGGATCGAAAAGCTTGCTCCACCGATTGTTCTGTGGATCTGCTGATTCTTTTTTCATTTGCTTCCAGTGAACCAATTAATTCATGTAAAGAGAGCGTAGATAAATCTTTTGATTCTTCTATTGCGACAGCGACATGATCATATTTTGGTGGTAGACTTCGTAAAGTTTTCTCTACGATTTTCTTGTTTGGAATTGTGTCCCCATAACATCTGATTTGGTTCACAATCCCAGAAACCTTTGTGAATAATGCTTGAATGGATTCAGTGTCTTTCATAAGTAGGTTATCAAATTCCCACCATAAGTATTGCAGTTTGATGGAGATCACTTTTGCTGAACCTTTGAACTCAATTTTGAGAATTTCCCAAGCCTTCTTCGATGTTGTTGCTAAAAGTAATCTTGGAAAGAGATTTTTGCTTAATCCTTGTTGAATTAGGAACAACGCCTTGGCATCTTTTTTCTTATTTTCCTTGTAAGTCTGCTACTTTTCTTGTGTTTCCCTTCATGCTTTTCAAGTTTCTTGTTCCTCATACTCATCTTCCACAATATCCCAAAGATCATGGGAGATAAGTAGAGTCTTCATTTGAACGCTCCAATACTCATAATTCTCACCATAAAAAATAGGCATTAGATTATGGATATTCCCAATGGTAGAGGAATTTGAACTTGATGCCATTGATAATCACAGCAGTAGCGATAAGATCAAATACTGCTCTAGTACCAAATTTGTTGGGGGAATGATCACAAAATAGAAGAATAGGCTGGGTATATAAAGTAAGGCATAGAGTATTTGTAAAAACAGAGAATTATACAAACTGATTTTATTAACTTCTTCTATGCAACAGCAGCCTATAACATTGGCTATTTTGAATTACATTTGTAAAGACACAACTCTTGAATTGATTCCAAGAGATAAAGAGATACAACTCTTGAATTGATTCCAAGAGATAAAGAGATACAACTCTTCATAAGAAACTTGTAGGAAAAAATACAACTAATATGCATTACTTTTAACAAAATCATCCCGGATGTAGCCAGGTAGCCTAGCAGTTTGCATTGTATATAATACGGGATAGTTGAGGTTACCGACTGAATTAAACTGAGTTTACCATCAATGAGAGAGTATTACTCTTCCAAGAGGACAATCTACTATCTGGCTTCAACTTTGTCAATAACTTCTTTGTAGGTGCGTCTAGAAACTCTATCTTGGATGAGAGGTAAGAGGAAATGGGAGAAAACATGCACTGAAATCATTTTGAAATATGTATGCCAACTATCAAACCTTTAGAAAGTTCAAAATTAGAAACTTGAAATTCTTGCAATTGTTTTGACAGTATCAAATTTTCTTCATGTGCCTCTTGATACTCAAAAAGATGGTCAGCTGCTAGTATCTGCTCCAACACATGTCAGAGAAAGAGTGAGAATGTGAGCTGGTACAAAAAAAATTGAGCATTTTCAACTGAAATTGACAAATGATGAGAAATGGAATTCATGTCAATTACCGTCATGTCTGAAAATACAGACCCGCTTCTGCCTCGCGAAGCACAAGAAGCCTCTGCGGTCGTCCCAGGAGTTCGGGAGGCCATGAAACGCTATTGACTCAGACAGTGATAGAAGGAGCTCTCTTGATTCCAGGACCTCCATGGAGACCAAAGGCTTCTTCGAAAAACCGGACAAGTTTCTCTCCAGTCTGTACGGTTCCTGATGCAGCTTGTGCGCGTGGTAATCGGAAGGCGGAGAACGGTCGGAACTGGAGGAGTCCGGAGCGTAGATTTTGAGAGATCCATCAGAGCAGCCCAGGAGGAGCTTCGGACCGTACGATTCGATGGCTTCGATCGTCGTAGGGCAGTCGCTGATGAGCTCCAATGAATCGTAGGCACTGTGTACCATGTCGTCGTCGACGCTTTAGAACTACTGATCGGAGCTTCGTGGCTAAGTGCAGACGTTTATATCTACCGATGGATACGGCGTCGCTTTGTGTTTATATTTTAACCGGAAAATTTCGATTTCTATCGCTGCATTTCAATTTTTGGTACCAAAATCACAACAACAACAAAATTAAATAAATTTGACTGTAAAATGAAAAAATAAAAAAATTGTTAATAATAGGAGTGGAAAAAAGTGGTCCCGGCGGGGCTCGAACCCGCGACCTTCGGCTCATAAGACCAACGCTCTAACCAACTGAGCTACGGGACCGTGATGTTAAGTTTTCGTGCAGTTATTATATATAACATAAAATAAAACAATATTTGTAACAATGGGATTTTATCCTTTTTACAAGTAGTTTGTTTGGTTTCGTTTTCTGATGACAGTGAAAACCAATGATCACGACATAACAAACAACCAATAGATAGTGCATAGGTAAATGCTTATTATTATGAGGGTGTATCCATCTAGCTTCACCTAAGAATATTCAAACATATATGATCTAAATTTGCGTAGCTAAAGTTTCGAAAATTTTCAATTTGATTCTGACATCGTGACATGATATTATTAATCTACTAATATTGGAAGATGGATATTTCTTAAACGTCATGACACATCAATTATGTAATGTTGTATGATGTATATTTGTTATATGTGAATTTTATGACACATCAACTAAGGATATTTCTTTTAGGTGAATTCTATGACATAGTCCGCACACAATCCGTATATGAGCTTGTCGCCATTGTCGTCATTTCTTTGTGAAAATTATCTTCTTTGCATTACGTGGCTTATTTTAATTGCTTATTAAAAAGGTTATCGAATCAGATAAAGATAAATAATAATCAGTCACCCACTTCAGGTCTCGACTTGGTAAAAGCTGGTTCGTGAAAGAAGTGAGTGAAAAAAGAGCGAAGATGACGCTGGGTCTGATCAATGCGAACCCCGTGGTTCACGCTAAAAAGGAAAGGGTTGCTCGCACTGAAGATCTCCACGCTGACGATGCCGTTGATCCTCTCGATATCTATGATATCCTTTCCATTTCTCGCTGTCTTTTTATTTATTTATTTATTTACTTGGATTTTTTTTTCTGATTGATATCTGCAACACAGTTAGTTCAATTAAGCGAAATGATGGTCTTTGTTTTGTCAACTTTGCTGAAATTTGCGATCTTTGACTGGAAATTGTAAATTTCGTGAGGGATATTAGAGATCCAGAGCACCCATATTCCTTAGAGCAGCTCAGCGTGCTTTCAGAGGAATCGATCACCGTTGATGACAAGCTCGGTCGTATTCTGTGAGTGTTTCTGAGCTGCAGTTCAGCTTTCTCTGATCATTTTGATTCTGGGTTTCTTAAGAATTTACCAAAGTTTTGATCTTTTTCTTCTTCTTCACTGTTTTGGTCAAATTCATTTTTTAGGATAACTTTCACGCCGACTATTCAGCATTGCAGTATGGCAACAGTGATAGGTCTTTGCCTGAGAGTTAAACTAAAACACTGTTTCCCTCCTCATTATAAGGTCAGTTTGCTATGTTAGAAATGTTGGTGTATTTAGCTTTCAAGCAATTAATTTACGCGTCCTGTTTTCAGTGCGATCTGTTTCAGTTATGAGGCTGACAATGAGCGTAGTTGCAACTTGCAATAGAGACCAAAGTTTGATGCATTTTAGTCCATTGATGCTAGACGGGACACATCATTCTCTATTTCTCTCGGATAGTTCGCACTTAGCTGCTAGTTGGATAATGTGATAGTTGATGTATGCTTGACCATCTGTTAATTGGCGCATAATGTGATCTTCTAGCATTACTTCAACTATAAATAATCTCTCATTTCTTGGGGATCCCCTAGTTTTCCCTCCTTTTTCCAGAGGGTGCATAGAGAATCTATCCTAGCGAATAACCTCCCTTGTGAGCTGTTACTGCCAACTTCTTTTGGAGCTGCCAACTTCTTTTGGAGTTGCTCAACTCTGTACCTCACGCTAACGCTATCCCGAATGTTCCTTTCAGCATCTTTTGATCTCCTTCTTGTTACATAATTTATCAAAAGAACGGCCTCACTTTAGGACTGATAACGAGAAATCAATGGAAGATATATGGTTGATCTGAGTGAGTCACATTATAGTTGTTTAGCTCTGTGTTTAACCATATGCTTTTTTTGTTTTTGGAAAGATGTTTAACCATATGCATATGCTTGATAATGCGTTTTAACAGGTTGACATTAAAGTATCTCCAGGATCTCATGCAAATGAAGAATCAGGTAATCTCTTTTTCCCCTTTTTAGCATCAGGTAATGACTTAAGAAATTTCATCCCGGATAGCATCTTCTGCGAAGGGTTGGATGCCATCTAAGAACCTAGTCATCCTGTCATGTGCGTAGGGAACTGTTGGAGTCGGACCAATTGTTGTTAGATTGGTATTCAATCTGCTTACTTCGGTCTAATATCTTTAGGCAAGAAAAGCTAATACTGGGTTATGAGTTTTCTGAAATAAGGGAACAGAAATACATGGACAGACACATTAAGTAGTTTTGATATATATTACCAAGCTAGTTGATTTTTCCCTCGAGATGTGTCAAGTTACAAGAAAGCATCAATCTTATTTTGGGAATTTCTAGGGTGCAAGAACTAACTTTTCATCATTGTATGTTGACATGTTTCTCCTCAAAATGAAGGCTGAGAACTGAGATTGTAAAGTTGGCTCTTTTCATTTTTATAGTTAACAAGCAGTTGAATGATAAAGAAAGAGTGGCTGCTGCCCTGGAGAATCCCAACCTTCGCCAACTCGTGGACGAGTGCCTGTATTCCAATGAACTCTGACCAAGTAAAACTTCACAGCTCAAAACCCACTGTACAGAAGAAACTTTAGTAGTTCATATGTAATAAGAAACTGCTTTGTTGTATTGTTAATCTGCCTTTTTGCCTCTATTAAGTGAAGTTGCTTTACAGTGAGTGGCCTTGTTATGTCTACGTAAAGTTCATCTGCAAAAGCTATCATGTAAAATAGGAAGGAAAACATAAGTTGCAAAGCGTGTGTGTGGTCTGTGTTTGGATTATCTTAGTGTCTAATGTGGTTGGTTGGCTGGCCATCTTTTGGTGTGGACAATCCGTCAAATAAAATAATCAGAAATTTCATCAGTTTATGAATATAAAATTAAGCCTGAGATGCCGCCCATGAGTTTCAATCTTTCGTTAGTAAACGGTTTTGCTTTGTTTTCTTTTCCCTTCAAATAGTCTTCTCTTATTTTTTATGTTTTGGTAAAGACTTCATATAGTCGTCTATGTGTTCGACACCTTAAATCAACGTACTTCTTAATCGCAATTATTTAATATCTCTAAAGTAATTAAGGAACATCATAATTCTTACCATCCTGATAAAATGGAAAACAAATGGGAGTATGCATTGAATTTTTAGGTACCAAGAAATTGGATAGCTGACCCCGACCAGCTATGAACAAGTGTAACTAAGTGCTTGGAATTGGTTAGCTGTTTATGACCCGAATGCACCATGCTTAAGTTTTGCGTTGTAATCGAAATGAAATTTTGATGCAGTTGGCAACAAAGTTCTTAAATCAAGAGGGAACAAAAGATACATTGAAAAAATAGAAGAAACATATTACAGTGTATGTTTAAGGTGAGAACATTAGGAAAACAACACAGAGGTTTGTCTGTTTCCCTCATGGTTAGCAGTTAAGCACGGTGGATCACATGTTTATTAACCTGCATCAAGGAACTGAAACATGAACATTCCAGTCCACATTTTGGAAATTGAAACTAAACTTCTATATATAAGTTCAGCTCCTGCTCATCGTATAATTTTTGTGATTCTTCCTGATCTGGGCATTAGGCAGGGTGCTCAGCTAGCTATAGGTGCAATGGGGAGGGGCCCCGGCACCACCTCCGCTCCTGAAAGCCCATTTTTTATGTGGCAAGGCTTCTCATCAAATCCCCAGAACTTGGCAGTTTTCACATCATCCTCAGCCATCATTCGTGAAAACTCCTCATGGTCGTACTTTAGGGTGGCTTGACCCCCGAACTCACTCGGAAGATTTTCAACATCAAAGAATGTCTTCATGAGCTCTACACTTTCTTTACCTTTGGGGTATACAAACTTCACCTTCTGAAATGTCTTGGGATCCAGGAAGTACTTGACAGCCTACAGAAGTGAAAGCAGCGGGAAGTTCATCAAATGACAGATATGCGTGCTAAGCTACAAATAGTGTACCAATAAAAGTGTATATAAGTGAACTTGTAGTACAACTCTTATCTAAAATGAATTTTCAGATTTACATCCATGAGTTTATCAGGTTGAACAGGACCCTTTACTGAACAAGCTTGAAGAACCCATGTTTGAACTTCTGCGAATGGCATACTGAAAAACGGAAATGAAGGCTATTCCATTCCATGCTGCAGATCCTCATCCTCTTCTTGTGTGTGTGTGTGCGCGCACGCGTGCCCGTGGGTGTCATGCTAAGTTCAAAAGTTGAACTGTTCTAAATCTAGTGGTGGAAGTAATCAAATTGCCTTCCAGTTGAAATTTAATTAACTAAATTTTATTTTCTCAATAAAGTTGAAATGTTGGTGCTCAAACTTCAGTTGAAGTTTTGTGTGTGCAGTGGATGTCCGTGTCAATAACAACTTAAAAAATTTCAACAGTTAAGTAGTTCAAACCTTCCAGAACGCCTGAAAAATCCTTGGTGGGTTATAAAGAAATGCAACCGCAAGCCTCTCGGGGTAATGGTTCTGTAGAATGTAAATAATATCACGGGCTGTCTTGACCGAGACATTGGTGTTCAACGAGAATCCAGAGAAGTCAACCAACCACGACATTTGTTCTTGACCTTCAGGAAGGTTGAGGATACCATTTTCTATAAGATAGACTAAATGGCGGATATTACCTTCAGGTGAGTTTGTGTTCTGAAAGAAAGAAAAGAAAAAAGATAAAGAGTTAGATCTATTTACTAAAATCTACAGACAGTGTAACCAATTTTTGTGGGGGGTGGGCAAAGCCTACAACAGACCTGCATTGCTGGCCTCATTATAAGCACAGTCCTCCCAAGTCGATCATGGAAATTTGCTCTTGACACTTTCCCAGTCTCACCTTCATGTGCTATTTCATGCTGAACAATGACATATTTCCATGGTAAGCAAGTACAACTTAAACCAAACGATAGTGAACTAAAATTTAACATCAATAAGTTGCAGATCATGTAAAGGAATTAAATGAACGCACTACATATGCAATGTGGTTAGAGAACACCTTCTGAGTCCACAATGAGTTTATTCTGCCATATCTTTGATGTGGACTACATGAAAACAGCATATGCAAGCTTAGGCATCCTAACATTGCTTCTTTTTCTTTTATTTTCAGTTAAGACCAAAGACTCAAGGCCCCATGCCCTCATGTTTTTTTTTTTTCCAAGGTGATGTTATGTTGATTTCCACAAGAATTCACACTTGAAAAGGATCGTTTTATTTGCAAGCAGAGGTAATAAGATATTAAAAGAAACAAACAGTACTAGAACCGCAACATATCCATTTCTAGTTTTTGCATGTCAGAAAAGTTCATCTGAATTACCCAACGAGTTTCTTCAGGCTTATAAGTTGCCCTCCACCTGAGTGTCTCTTCCACCATTTTCTTCGCCTTATCAAGATTCCAGCTCCGAGCTTCCAAATATCTCCGAAGGCATGCATCAGTGCAGTACTTCAGATTACGTCCAGACAGGGGGCCAAGTGCAGCCCTGAGTTCTTTGACCTGATTGCAAATTTGTTTCACCCAATGTCAGATTTCAATATTTGTTATGTAACTTAACCTTTTCCGTTCAAATTTGTTTTGCAAATAAGATAAGAAGACAAGGTTTAAATTTTTTTGCTCATTTAACAATTATCATCATGTGTATGCTAGAGAAGCCGATTGATTTACTTGAGATTAAAGCCCTTTGGATGGACAATTGTACGCTAGTTGTTTTCCAACAAAATAAAAACCCAGAAAAGTAATTGAATTTGTTACCTTTGCATCTTTTTGTGCAGAATCATCCTCTGGGGATGGTTTTTGAGCTTGTCTTCTCAGAAGATACATGTTGGTCACCAATTGACTTCACTTCAATCTACAGTAATAACATTGGTAAATAAAAGGCGAAACAAAAATCTGTAGGTCCTTTTTTTCTCTTGAATTCCTCTTTTAAATACAATCAGTGTATCTACAACAATGCATTAACTTTTAGAAAAAGCAAAATTCACCAAGCACTTCACGTCAAAACAGAAAAAACTTAGAAATCCAAAACATGAAAATTCTTCTACAGCATATTGGAAAACTAGTCGATCTTCATGTTTAAGCTACTATTCATCGAGATTGAACACAGCACCTTAGTTTCATATTTGAAGCTGAGATGTGGTGTGCTGGTCAAATCCCTCTAGATAAAAACGATCATAATAATTTCTAACAAAATCAGATAATCATTCAAGATCCATTTTAAGAAATGGTCAAAAGGGTCTAGCTACACTTATTGGAAAATCATTTGGGAGAGACAGATCTAATTAAAACTCAGGAAGAAAAAAAACATGAATATGCAAACGAGAAAAAGGAAAATACCAAACTGGGTTAAGTCTTGATCAGCTATGCGTTTTTAAAAAAAATCTCAAAAATCTCAAAAATCTCATCTTTTATTCTTTTGTAAGCATAATGAAATGAATAGCTTAAAACGTACCTGGGTTCAGCAGAGGAGAGAATGAAATGAAATGAATCAGCTCTTGGTCAAGCGTAGGTAGCTTTTTGCTTAGCCTTTTACGGCAATTAAAAATGTTACAGAGACAGAGACAGAAGGGAGAGAGAGAGAGAGTCTGTGTGATTGGTTTGATGTTGATTCTTGACCTTTATGAGGGTGTCATTTAGTGGGTTTTATTTACCAGGACAAGAACAATGTGAAGGAGAGAAGGGAAATTGCAGGAGTTGGCCATCTCTAGTTGTCTCTGCATTTATAGTGTTAAAAAAGGGTAGGACTTGATGACTGAGAATTGATGTTTGCTGTGTCCTGTGTGTGAGAGGCCACCAAAGTTGGCTCCAAGTCCTTCAAAGACTGCGACTGACTTTATCAAAGTGGGGGGTTTCTTTGTACCTCCCCTTGGCCCGCTCCCCATTCATTTCTCATTTCTATTTCCTCTATGTTTTCCCTATTTTTTTTTAATATTAATTTCTTATTATATTTTTATTTTTGTGTGAACGTTTTCCATCTAATAGTTGAACAAGATCTTGTTTCCCAAAAAAATGTTTATACAAGATCTGGCTAGTGAGGTGTTTTACTAATATAACAAAAAAAGATAATTATCTGTAGATATGGATTAGATAAGTTGATTATGACTGTATTTACTTCTTTACATCTAAATTTTGATAAAACCAAAAAGGATTTTCGCCACCTATTTACGTTTCTTTTACCAAAGAGTATATCATGTGGTATTGCCATAATAAAATGAAATCATATTAGAATAAATTATTTTAATTCACAATTTGATCATGCTTATTTTGTTTGACATGTGATAGATATAGAAGTAAACGGTGAGAATACGTCTTAAATTAAGATGGTGAGTAATAAATGAACTCATGAAAAAAAATTCATGTTGCTTGATTGTAATATACTAATATGTATCAATTACATTAATAATTCTTCTTTTCTGCAAATGATGTATTAGTATAGTGGTTTAGAGCAATTGCTCCTTGAACCTTCAGAAAAAAATTCATAAATTCAAATCCTAATATCCATGTAGTGTGTGAGTTTAATATGTTATCGCCTCTCTATATGGATTACCATGATAATTTTCACCACCTTCATTTTTGATCAAATATCAAATATCATTATTTCCATAATCTTTCTACTAAATTATTGGCATTGGCATTGTGGCCGAAGTTGCGTTATTGACTGGCCCCGCCTACCAAGAAATAGGGTTTTGGGTGGGAAGACCCATCCCACTTTATTTTAAAGTAGTTCCCTTTGCCCTTACATATTTTTTTACATACATTTCAAATGTTTCTAGAATTCTTAACATGTAATAATTTATTCTTTCTTTTTCCTATTGGATAGATCGCCGGCTATAGAGGAGGGAAAAGCTTTAATATTTGAATTCCCATTAAGAGGCAACATTCTACCTGATTTTAGTATTTGCTTTAAGATGTGTTGTCCTCTAGGTCTCCCAGGTGTGCCATGTGTTCATATCCTATAAAAGATTGCACTTTTATTATAGAGTTGACTACAAATAATTGCATGATTAAAAATTCAGCATAATTCGTGGGTACCTCTCATTTCTTCTCTCTACTTCTCTTTGTTTGTTTATTAACGCATGAATCACACTAATCAATCATGGAGGACCAATTTGCACAATTATTAAGGATTTGGACTTAATTAATCACACAACCTTGTGTTTGGTTTTCCATTCTTCTATCTATATGGCTGTTAAAAATATTACCTTACTTTATCATATAAAATAAAAAAGATTATGCGCAAATCGAATCTAGCCTAGTGGGAAAGGATCTTGAATTGCAGATCAGTTGTCTCAAGTTTGAACCTCCATGACACCATGATAGTGTGTATAAAGGGACTTGTAGCTCAAATGGTTAAGAGCCCCTGCATCCTAAATCCTAGGTTCGATTCCTCCCATACTACTGGTATAAAAAAGATTATATAAGGGCCAACCTCTGTTGAATGTAGCATTGGGTAGCTGAACCTCTTGGTTGTTTGTTTGTTAGGACTTGGGATCGGGCATCTTGAAAAAAATTTATGAATATTATCACAACCAAATGGCTTCAGTGAAAAGTTATGAAAGGAAAGCGACTAGAAGCTTGGATCGTCAAAATAGGTGCCTCGTCATATTTCTGTTGGGCTATAAGTTTGATCCGCGCATTAAAGTTGACAATCAAAACGCCAGATGGTTTACGGAATGAGTCAATATCAGAAGCAAATGAGAAGAAGTTTTTTAGGTGCCAATTTAAAAGGGGAGGCCATGATATTGATAGTGATATTTGGCTCATGTCGTGAGGTCCAAAAATGTATACGTTTTGATTTTGTTACAACCGCCCAAGCCTTGGCCATGGGAAGTGATAGTTTGGTAATATTATCGGTTGACTGAAAACAATGCTACTTGGCGTGTTTTGATCCGGATGATGAAATTGTGAAAATGACCGTACAATTGACGTTTCATTTTTGGGAGATTCACTATTATAACCAATATAGGAGCCCAAATTATAATATAAAAAATCCTTATATCAAATGAACTTTAAAAACACACCAAAAGTCCATTTACAACATAACAAAGAGGTTTTTATAAATTACCATCAATTTCTTAAAACAGGCCTAACCGCAAAACCTCATAAAAATACCAAAAACACTCAGTAGGGTATCAAAGTAATTTAATAATCAAAATTAAAAGGCAAACTGTCATTTTGTAGGTTTTTTTTGGATTTATTTATAGAAATTAAATTGTGTAAGATTTATCTATATCATTAGTGCTAAGAATGGGTATAAGACTAAATATCTCTTCTTCTTTTTCTCTATTTCCTTTGATCAGGCTTCATTTTTCTAATTCTTTGTTCTTATGTGAACTTATATGGTTGACTTCGGGTGTAGTGAAAATGATTGTCCTAGTTTGAAGTTAACAAACCTAGGGCGTAACTTCAACCGAATGAGAACATTCAAACCGAGATCATAGAATGCTTTGAGAACATTCAACCCGAAATCATAGAATGAGAACGGTCAAACACAAAATCAGAGGGCAATGAGTAGAGAAATCCGAGATCGTGTTGACTATGAAATGTTATTTATAGAGATCAATAAAAGCTGATATCCAAATTGAATTTATATGCAAATCAAGAACAATCTTGAAGTGGATGCAACTAGTATGTATCATTAGAAGTTAGAACTACCAAGATCTCAGGCTGGTTAAAGAACATAAATGGCCCATAATAAGAATGAGCTGGGTGGGTAGATAGATACATAAGACTGCAGGCATTAAGTTTGAGCTTACACATCCCGCATGATTTTGTACTCTCTGGTCTTTGGCAAATGGGCATTGAATTTCAGACAAATCATTGATATGAAATCTTATACTGGCTAAAAGAAGAGCATAAATTTCAATGACCAACAACCTCCCAAAGCCACAACTGGGTCCAGGGATCCGGCTCTCTTCCACCACACCACTCACCTTCTAAAATAAAGCAACAAGAAAGACATAGCCTCGGTTGGAGGGGGGCAGCTGCTGTGCAATTTATGAAGTTTAGAACAAGCAGTAAGTAGCAAGCAGAAAATTAGAGGCAAGTTTTTAATGGAAAAGCATGTGATTTCCTTAAAAAGGATGCACTCACAAATGTGTTTATAAATTACATAATGCAATCCAGTACCAGATAAACCAAGTTCATTGCATAAACCAGCTCCTGTTGTAAAAAAAAAATAACCAGGAGAAGATCAAAAATATTCATTTAGAAACAAACAATTTGATTCATGTAACATTTGTCAGGCAAGAAAACAAAGAAAAACAGTCACTTATTTTTTTATTTTTTTAATCTTGCATTCTCTTCTTCTCTTCTCTTTATTTTTGGAATAGTGTCATCCATTTACAATGGAAAGTGACTTACTTTAAACACCCGACTTCATAATCCAAAAGATAAACAGTTCAGCACAACACAGAAAATGAAGCTCTCCTTTTTCCTGGTCCTCAATAGCTGGGCAGCCCATCAAGTTTTCCTAATAAGGGAAAACAACCCGTAAAGAGCCCATGCACACCAAGACCCCAATTGAATGTTAGGTAACATGTAAGCGAAATAGGAGGGACAAGATGACAATAAAATTCCGACCAAAAACGTAGTATAAATTTTTCAGAAGGGAAACCCAGCCCACCAAACCAACCGCACGAACAAAAGATGGTAGATCTGGGTGGATTTGAACCACCAACCTCTCGAAAGCCCAATAAGGACTTTGAGCGCTCTGCCATTTTTGAGCTACAGATCTTTTGATTTCACGCAATTTCCCACGGGCCGGCCTAGAAATAGTCTGACAAATTCAGCAGCCGGACACCAAACACTCAAAACAAATCTTCGGATTGCAATTCCAGCAGGACAAAGCAAATCCTACTCTCCAATAAGTATTCTATTTTTACGTTAAGATTGATTATATATTTCTAATCTTGGTCATTAGCCATTTAATTGCATTCATTAAAAATGTTAGAGATGTAAATAAGACCAATTACCTCACCTAATACCCGCCGCACAGAGTTGAAAGTAGATTTCGGAAGTGTGGCGTCTATTAAGCATAGAAAGCACTGCACTCCACTGTTTTATACCTCAGTACAGAGCCTCTCCATTTTTGTGAAACTATTCCTCAAGCACAACAGCCGTTAAGTCATCGAAGGGTTTGTGTGAATAATATCTTTTCAAGAAGGGTCTGTGTGAATAATATCTTCTCAAGAAAATGACCCGAGAAAACGCCCCAAAAAATAATTGGGGTTTTCAACAATAATGTTGGACCTAACTACATTAAACACCGGTGTTAGTATGTATCATCTTCCCAACGATCTACTTTACTAAAAACTATACCCAAACTTCTAAAAACCAATTTCAGAGAAACAAACACCAAGAAAATTCCAGAAAGTGCAGAAAAGTTCACATCTAGAATGTTACAAACCGAGGTCACACTTCCTCAAAGTCAAAAAGATTCAACTTGACAAATTCGCTGGTCTCGCAACTTCTCTAGGACGGCATGAAACCAGTATTACTTCAACGGAGCATATATTTGGGCAAGTCTTATGAAAGAGTAATGCTAAACTTACCACATTTTTATACCACATTGTGTACCACAACTCTTATAGAGCCCACCAATACAATGGGACACAATGTGGCACAAAAATTTAGTAAGCCTAGCATTTATGAAACTATAGTTGGTTATTGAAACAATACCGCATTTATTTAGCGACTCAGATAAATGAAGGTAAGACGACCCAACCCAAAAGACTATCAACTACTCATGCATTGAACTCATCTTCCAGCCCAACTACTGCAATCCTAATCCATCCCAACCTCACCCACCTTCTCCTTTCTAATTCTGATTGTATCAATCTCTAACAATTAAACAACCACATGAAACACAAGCATACAAAAATAATATCTATAAAAAATATCCAATAAAATAGAAAGAGAAAGAATAAATATTTACTACAATAAAGGATGTATAAATTATTCATCTAATTCAATTGAACAAAAGATAGAGTAATCCATGGGCAGATAAAACTACTAACATGAATAAATATAACCATACCAAATAATCCTTGAAATGACTCAATTAATGAAGGATTACTGTATAAAGTAATACTGAATAGTGATAATAACTTTAAAAACAAAGGCAATGCGAAGCTCAACTCAATTCAGTTTTCACCTCAAAGTTTCGAGAAATATTGCAGACTAACAGAACTTGAACCTTCCCGCAAACAGCTTGTAATTGAGAAGAGTCTTGACTGGTTTATAAACGAGTAGAAACATTCAGGCTTCACTGAGGAAATTGCTTCCAGCAGCCAAACTCCTACAAACCATCTATAATGGGAATACAATCCATTGCTAGAGGC
Organism: Prunus avium; assembly: GCF_965620075.1. Taxonomy (NCBI): domain Eukaryota; kingdom Viridiplantae; phylum Streptophyta; class Magnoliopsida; order Rosales; family Rosaceae; genus Prunus; species Prunus avium. The sequence continues at coordinate 32,609,080 of NC_142290.1, read as the reverse complement.
AATATCAGCCAAAAGCAAAAATAATTACATAATATTACAAAGGATCCATAAATCTTGGGAACCCAGAATATACCATAATTTCGGAAGTGCATACCCACAAAATTACAAATAAGAACTCAAGAACCACCACACAACCTCATTTCAGCGCATACAAGAACTGTACTTAAATAAAGACAAGAATTGGTGCAGCTGTATTGAGATTTAGTATTATAAGTACGGATTGCAAAGTATTGCATGATGAATTGAATAAGTGAAGGGTGGAATGTGAGATTTGGGCGCGCACATGATAGCATATAAAAATGGATTACTGTAAACAAATTGAAACTTCCCCAAAATATTATGATTAGCCAAATTACCAAGCAATTAAAAAGACAGTTGAAATTTCTGTTTCATAATTCCGCACATTCATATACTTCTTAATTAAAAAAACCTTTTAATTTTTCCACGGATAAAATATCTTATATTAGATGATATTTACAGAAACTTGAAACCCGTTTGTCTAGAAAACATTACTCTATATAATTAATTCTGAGGTTACCAAATATATTGGATTATGCCTAAAAATGCTTAATCCAATATCAATTCACAGCAGCGCCATAACTACGAGCATAAGACTAATTAATTGGACATGAGGATTGTGAATTAGACATGACTAGATTAGATTAGATGAATGTCAATTTAAATCATGATCGTGAGTTGGCTGTGCAAGTGGCAGATTTCAGTACTAGAATTAGATAGATGGATGCATATTAATTGAAATAGAATTGGGCAGACGATACCTTTGGACGGCTGAGATTTTGTCGTCGTTGCTGTCCACAATCTGGCATACTTGGATGAGCAGGAGAGCAAAAAATAAAACAGAGTAAAGAGAGGACGACACAGAGCAGCACACACCACACACCAGAGGGAGAGACCCTGGGCAAAACCCCATGCAATCTCCCCTCCAAACCAAAAAATCGTTTCTGTTTTTTTATTAAGGTATTTTGTGACCTGCCATGCAAGCGCACCTGTCATGGCAAAGGTCGGATGACAAAGATCGGTCCAGGACACAGACCCTTCCTCTGAGCCTTTCGTCCCGACATCTTATACATCCGTTGCACAACCCAATCAACCCTAAACCCCGCAGCTTTCAGCTTCCCGATCATCAAATTACAATTATGCCATTCGAAAATTGAATAAACATACGTTTGACTCCAGAAGAACCAGATCTGCAGCTGAAACGACGTCGGATTTGGTTCAAAACGGTCAAGTCTTGGAAACTCCGAGGACTTGCTATGAACTCCATCATAGTCAATCAGAAACTGCATGAAACAGAAACTGTTAAGCTGAATTCTAGCAGATCTAACAAATTTAAACGAAAGCATAAACAGTATAGTCTTCTTCGAAATCTAGATAAGTTAAACGAATAGAAAACATAGACGAACCTGTAAATCTGAGCCAAAGCACGAAGAAGACGAGCTCAAGCTCGTAAAACCAGCTACGAACCAGCAGCTCAAAACATCTTCACAGCCTCAAATCACCATGAAAACGTAGATCTTGAAAAGACCTACGCGAATTCGAGACATAAAGGAAGAGAAAAGAATCCTTGCAGAACAGATCTGCAAGAGAGGAACCACGGAGGCGCATAGAGATGCGAAGAGAGAGAGAACATTGAGTCGTTGAATGGTTAGGAACCAACCCAACCTAACGTACTTTTATAATAGGATAAATGCGATGGACGGCTGCCATTGCGCCCTTATCTTTAAGATCGACGGCTGGTATGTTATAACGTGGTTGGGTGGTTAGGCGGTGGTATAATTTTCCACGTTACTGTTTTTGACCTTATCAACCACGACACGTTTATTTTGCCGCCTTGACAGCTGGGTCCACTATAATTAGGTTTCTCTCGCGCCTTTCATTCTAGATATTTCGGAATTTGGAAAAGCCCAAGCTCGAAATTACAGTCCTTGAATAGTTTTAACCGGGCCGGACCTAAGAAAAAAGATAAGAGACTACGGCCCGAAAAAATGAGAATTGGGCTGGGGTTTTTGGCCCAAACCTATTATTCCTTCAACAAATCTTGGTCAAATTGCACGCATTAACATCAAATTTCATAGGTCACAACCTTTAGATTTAGATACATAAAGAGAATAACAAAATCATACTAGGTTTCTTTAATGTAAAACTTTTTTTTTTATACAAGCGATATTGAAATCGAACACAAATAAATATCGACATAGTCCTCAAGATTCCTTCAATGGAAAGGTATTTCACTAATCATGTATTAGTCAGGGAGAAGATGACCTGACATTTATCGTTAATAATAATTAGATTAATGGTGCCTACTGTTGCTTGCTTAGCTCACTTTTGGCTGTCTTGGTTGTCTCTCAGCTTCACTAATCATGTATTAGTCAGGGAGAAGATGACCTGACATTTATCGTTAATAATAATTAGATTAATGGTGCCTACTGTTGCTTGCTTAGCTCACTTTTGGCTGTCTTGGTTGTCTCTCAGCTTCGGCAGCCTGCCTTGGTCCTTGTTTTGCTTTGCCGCCAGTTGTTCCCTGTTGCTGCCGGCCCTGGGCTCTTTTTGTTTGCCTGACAGCTATATGAGGTTAAAGAGTAAAGAAAACATAAAACCGAAACACATGAATTTTAAATGGTATTGTTATTTTAGATCTGGGTGGATTCGAACCACCATCCTCCCAAAGCCCAATTATGGACCCGAGCGCTCTACCATTTTTGAGCTTACAGACCTTGATCTCAAATTCCACTCATCGACGCTAAAACGGGTTAAATCATATCTCCAACCATGGAACTCACCTTTCCAACATAGCTTACGTTTAACGACGACGGTCACAGGTCATCACCAAGGAGACTAGATTATGTGGAAATTAGGTTTACATCATACACGGGTTTCTTACTGATTTAACATGTTTTCCAGTCCGAAGCAGCTCTGTTTTCATTCTCTTATGTCCAACACTTACCAAAATTTTTAAGAAACCAAGTTCAGAAATACCGAGCAATTCACGAGAACCGCAGTGAGTGACACTTGGAAGAATAAAATTTCAGGTTCAAATAGGGAAACCACAAATGAACATCGACTAATTAACATGGAACAGTCTTTTCTTGATTTGCAATATAAGAATACAGTTTTTTCCATATCAAACAACATTTCAGAGTCTATAAGATCGATAACCACACAACTACAGAAGATCCCACATAACCTACACAATTAATTTCATGCAGTTTCAAAAATAATGTTTAAATCAAGAACAGTTCCTCCATTTTCAAACCAAAACATCTGTCATCAAATCCCATCCCCCACCTTCTAGTCTACCCTAAACCACCTCTACACGATCCCTAATATTTCATTTCATTAATCAGAGTAATCTATATGCAAAATCCACAAACACAAATGAGATTCAATGAATTATACATTATATTAATATAAGTAATTCATTATTCGACCAGAGCCACCATCATAATAACATAAGTTCAACAGAACAAGTCATGAAATTCTGAAATGAAATATATAGGCGAACTACTGCAAGAACATACATAATGAGGTAAAATAATTGAAAACGCTGATTGTAATAACTTCAATAACTTAAAGATGAAATAAAATGTAGGACACTGCTTATCGAGGCTTCGAATAACTTCCAGACACCTACAGTCATTTTTCACCTTATAATCTCCAGAAAGAAAATGCATACAACAGACGCCTTGAACCTTCCCACGACCGCACTGCTTTGTTCCGGTAGAAATCTTGTGCAATCTCCAGAGCTAAGAAAGCTTCCAGCAGTCACTCCTAAGAACAAACTACTGGGAATACAATCCACGGCTCAACGAAAAACGGAGCCAAATGATATAAAATTACAGAATATTACAGGGGATCTATATCTTTTGAGATCCCAATATATAACATAACATAAACTGTAATCCAGATTATAATGAATAAGTATTCAAAATAGTTCACGAGACACCATAAAATTTCATTTCAACTCATGCAATTAGCTGTAGTAACACAAGTAATTAAAAATGTTGCAAAGGTGATGGGAATCTGTGACGAAATACGTATCGCAAGGTATTTTAAATGAGTGGCATGGTGGTATGAGGGATTTGGGATCTGGACGAGCATACGACCACTTCTGTTTTACAGTATTATAGAATAATAAATGGATGCACACCAGTACAAGGAACTTGCCAAAAATATTAGTATTGGATCCAGTAAAATATGAGTGTATACTTCGAGGTTATTATGATGGATCAAAATACTTTCTTTGCTGTTAATACTATGTAACTAGTATCCTACATCAATATAGCCATGGAAACTCGAACCCGATTACCTTCAAAATCAGTGGGGTAGTTTGAAGAAGAACACAATTAGCAAACTGTAAACAAACATTATTACCAAGCTCTATCGATTCTCAAGTCCCCAGTTATGGTTAATATAACCCAATAAGCTTAATCACTTATTAATTAAGATAAATAAAACCGCATAAAACTAATTAATCGTGTAGCTGCAGATTAAGTACCATGTTTAGATAGGTGTTCGTGTGAATTTGGTGTGAAATTTGCATATTTGGGTACCATGACTCATATAAACTAAAAGAATATAGACTTGGGCAGATAATACCTTTAGGGGCGAGATTTCGTTGTTGTTGATGTCCACGATCCGTGCTCGACTGGTGTGCATGGAGAAGAGAGCAAAAAATAAAACAGAGAACAAAGAGAGAGGAGGACACAGAGCGCACAAACACACCAGACCAGAGGGGAGACCCTGGGCAAACCCCCATGCTGTCTCCCCTCAAAACCAAAAAATCGTTTGTTTTTTTATTGAGGTATTTTTGTGACCTGCCATGCAAGCGCACCTGTCATGGCAAAGGTCGGATGACAAAGATCGGTCCAGGACTCAGCCCTTCCACCGAGCCTTTCGTCCCGATATCTTATACATCCGAAATTCAACCACACCCAAACCCCCGAATACTTCAGCTTCCCTCTTCAAATTACAAATATGCTCATCGAATCGAATATCAATTACATCTGTTGGACCAGCCTCAGCAGCCGTAAGCATCAGATCTGCATCCAGCTCAGAACCGTCGGGGCTTGAAACCTCTTGAGAATCCATAAGAGCTCCGTCGCCATCTCTGTTTAAACAACAAAGAAAGTACATGAATCAGAAACTGTGCGAAGCAGAAACACAAAAAGCTCAATTCGTAGCAGATCTAGAAAATTCGAACGAAGGCATAAACACTAAAGCTTTATTGCAGATCCTTATGCGTAAATCAAATCAAAAACATAAACGAACCTGTAAATCTGAATCGAAGAGCGCGGAGCACAAGCTCGTGCTGGTCAAACCAGCTATAAACGTCAGCTCAAACCATCCTCACAACATAAAACCACCATCAACACGAAGACACCGAAGCGATCTACGCGAATTTGAAAGAAACAGATACAGAAAACGATCCATGCAGAGCTGATCTGCAGGAGAAGAAGAACCGAGGAGGCTCATAGAGTTGTGAGGAGAGAGAAACAGAACGTTGAGGCGCTGAATGATTTAGAACCAGACACCCTAACGTACTTTTATAATAGGGATAAAAGCGGATGTACGGTTGCGATTGATTTCTAAGCTTTAAGATCGACGGCTAAGACGTAATCACAGGGTTTGGTGGATTCGGCGGTAGTCCATTTGTACACGTCTCTGATGCGCTGGAGACAGATAAAAGAAAACCTTTGCGTTTTTCGTAAGCACTTTCCTTTTTTGAATTTATTATACAACACGTTACCGTTTTTGTCGGGAATCGGATTCACGTCCTTATCAGGTTTCTTTCTATAATTAGGTGTCTCTCGCGCGAATTTACTACCTTATCAGTTTTTTACTACAATTAGTTTTCTCTCGCGCCAATTTGTTATCTTTTCTTCTAGATTATTCGACGTTTGCTACGGGTCAAGCTCGATATAAATCGGGATTATATATTAGTGGGTTTCCTTAGGATTGCACGGCTATGATTTTGAACCCGGGTGCCACATGGGGGAAGGGTACCCGTTCGACCATTGCGGTACAACTCCATTGGTTAGGGACATATGCAGTGGCGGATTCAGGAATTTTCCTTGCAGGGGTCAACATCTAAAAGGTAAAAAAATTCTATACAAAATAGAGAAAAAAAAAATTGAAACTATAATATTATAATTCTTAATTAATAGAAAAAATCACATTACAATTGTCCACATAAAATAAAATAAAATAAAATAAAACAACAACAATATTCAACCACACCATTCACTTTTAAAGTAAAGAAATCAAAGCTTCATTTTTCCATAGCAGGAGACTTTAATTTGGTCCTCTCGATATCTTCTATTGGGTTTTCACGCACTGCTCCATATATTCAATCAAAAGCTTTATATATGGTCAAAAACTTTTTATATATGATCAAAAGCTTAATATGTTAACTTGTTTTTTAATGAGGTAATATTTTCATTATTATATTTTAATAATGTCTGCTTGCTTGCTTAATGAAAAAAAAACTATCCTATTTTCTTATATTAAAAAACTATTTTGTTAACAATTTATAAATTTTAAAAATCCAAATTCCATGCCCGGAAATCAATATCCTTCGTCAAGGCAATGAATTTGAAAACTCCAAATTCCATGGCCGGAAAAAAACTATCCCATTTTCTTGGATGCACTACACAAGGCAATGAATTTCATTGCTGCTGTGCTCTATCCTTCGTCGTTTTTCTATATAGGAGAAGTACTGGTAAGATTACAAGGAAACTAATTTAAAACTCAGCTTATGCAGGGCTTACTTTACAGATAGAAGCTCTGGCTTTTCCTAAAGAGAAATATAATTTGGATCAGTTAAAAACCAAAACTTATAACCAAGTTCGGTGTTTCAAAATCCCTTCATTTGTTTCCATCTTCACGTTTTAAAAAGGTGGGGGCAAGCAGCTTCTCCAATAAGTATCCCCTCCTTTTAAATTAACCCCTTACTGTGCGTTATTTTTTTCTAAAAAAATACATAAGCCAAAACGACGTCGTTTTGGCCAGGTCTTTAAAAAAACCACTTAAGTGGAACGACGTCGTTTTGACATCAGGATTAAAAAAACAAAAATTGAAGCGCTGGGCTCCTCGCACTCGCTGGGCAACAAGCAAGCTTGCTTGCTCTTGGCTATGGCTGCTCCCTCTTTGGGGAATTTCATCAAACACCTTCTGGGCATTTGCAGGGGTCAAGTTTTTGGGTTCCTATGGCGGATTCCGAGCTTGCGGGGGTCAATTGACCCCTCTTGCCCCTATGTGGATCCGCCACTAGACATGTGTATACTGAAAATTCTTTAATCACAAAGGGATGGGGTGCCTCCAATGACTATAGGTAAGTATTGTCCTCATAAAATATTTTAAATAAAAATGTGACGAAGAAAAATAAAAATAAAAAAAACCATTCATTTTATCAACACAGTTCTGAATTTATTTCTCACATATCCTCCTTTCGGGACTCTCAAAATGATGTGGGCTACATTTACTTTACGTACAAACCTACTAAAATGATAGAAAATTCGACGATACAAGTGAATTTCATTGGTAACAAAAAAATACACAGGGGAACATATTGAGCCTTCCCCTTCAAAATGTATCTAGCACATGTAAGAAAAAAATACAACAATAAATAAACAGGAAAGCAAGCAAGAACACCAAAATCAATTGCAAATCTTGATATCTAAGAGTCTTTGATCTCTTAACATTTCGATATTGATTCGACATTATAAAGTATAACCTATTGAATAATATATGGAAGATGTAAATATATAGATCAACAAAATCTCCAATTGATAATTCACACAAGCAAACAAGAACACCAAAATCAATTACACATCTTGTTTGATAATTCACAAGTCTTAATTGTAAATCCCTAGTTAATACTTCATAAACCCTAAACAATCTCCAAAATTTCAACATCCATACATTTCAACATCCATGCATTTAGAAAAATAAGCTAATTAAGGTGACAAAAATACAATTAATACATTAATCATAAGAGAGCTGTGCAAGTAATGAGAAGTAGGATCAAATATAATCAAATTCATTCCCTTGCCACATTAATAAATTCTGGAAATTCAAAAAAATACAAAAAGGAATTGCAACAAGCATAAACAAGAAGGATATCATGAACGAGAGAACAGAATGATATTCTTAAGAACAAATACCAAACCTCCAAATAATTTAAAGAGAGACGGAAGGACAGTGAAAGTTGAAGACCACCCCTTCTTTTGGCTTGAACTTCCAAAGATATTGTGGCAGTTGAAGAAACCATGAAGTGACAATAGCACTCACGGGACTTACGGAAAGATAAACGTTTTCTAGCTTCGTCGATTTCAAAGAAAACAAAGGCTGAAATTTGTCACCACCACTGTATTCATAAGAAACAATGTTGGGAGTCTCTATGCTGATCTTCTTTACTATGGTGTTACCGTTGAAGTTTAATGATAATGGCTTGAGTTTGTGACTCGAGATTTTCAGCGTTGTTGTCATAGGAGAGAGAGAGAGAGAGAGAGAGAGAGAGAGAGAGAGAAATGAAAGAAATGGTATTTTGGCATTTAAAAAACTTAAATATGGGTATTTTCGGCATTTTAAAAGTTTCATTAAAAGGAGCCAAGTGCTTCCCGTGTTTTTGTCCTGTAGCGCTTTTAAGAAGAAGCACCTCTCAAGTGCTTCTTCCAAAACTACTCCAAGTGCTTTTGGATCTCACCCAAAGTGCTTTTTAAATTTTTGCCAAACATCATTTTTAAAAGACAGAAGCGCTTTCACCCATTTAGAAGTGCTTTTCGCTGCTCCAAAAGCACTCCCAAACGAGCCCTTAGTTAATGAGATTTTATTTGTGTGGAATGAGCGTGTGGGGCTTGCAAGGGAGGACTGGGATTTTAGGCTAAAAAAATCAAATGAGTTAGGCTACACCCCATATTAGCCTAGACGTAAGACCGTCCCTGCCCCTCTTTCAAAAAAAAAAAAACTTACATATATGATATAATTATGTATATACTGCTTTTTTCAATCATTCTCCTCGCATGGTAACTCACAAAGGAAGATTTATGGATATATAATGAGGGATTCCATGCGTGAGGTTCTTTTGAGGAACCTCACGAATCCTTATATAGCTCTGACATTTCTCTATCATAATGTTTGATTCTCTATTGTAATTCTAACACAATCGTTTTTGGGGCCAAAATATATCAACATAATTTTTTTCTCTCACATTAGGCTTTTGGGTTAGGATTGTTAGTGGTGGTCTTGAGCTTGTGCTACGTTTGGATTTTGCCTTCGAATTGTGCTGCCCTCCTTTTTTAACAGTAATTTCTTCTTTTTTTAATTTAGGAACCATGAACTCTGCATGCAAATTATTACAAAATCCAAATGCAGATTGAAGCAAATGATCAATTGAAAGACAACTTTAATCCAACGAAAGAGAATGAAGTTTGGTGATTCAATAAAGCCAAAAATGAATGAAATTATTACGAACTTTAAAGCCTTTCCAAGTATTAACATATAATCAACAAATTAAATAAAAAATGATTTGCAAAATGAAAAGGAATTATATAGAAAGGCCACCGAATCCACACAGATCAATCCGCTCGCGGGCTCCTTCATTAGTTTGTTGATGCATTGGCCTGAGTTTGGTGTCGTCCTTTCTCCTTCTCCTTCACTTCGCTTCCCTGCGTCTTGTCATAAGCAGGGTGGTTCTCATGGATCAGCTGATCCTGCTCTGTCTTCGGAAGAGACTGGTTTCCCGAAAATACCCCTCCAAATCCTTCCTCATCAGACCTCGTCGCATACCCTTCCCCAAATGAATGAGACATCGCATCTCTAATTAATATACAACAAACAAAATGTACCCAGATTAACACTACTAATCCCTCGTTATGAATCAACAAGTCAATTAATTATGCATGTGATGTGAGAAATACCATTCTAATATCCGTATCAATCATCATAAACAGTTGATTATATACCAAATGTTAGTTCACAATATTTGATACATTGTCGATATTCTCATGTGACGTGACGTGGGAAACAGTTGATTATATACCAAATGTTAGTTCACAATATTTGATACATTGTCGATATTCTCATGTGACGTGACGTGGGAAATACCGATTGAATATTGACAATGCACCGAATAGTGTACAAAAACCAAAAACCCGATAAGTTAACATGGGAGATAACAATAAGAAATGTGTAGACTAACCCAGTTTTCTGCTGGTTAGGGTTCTGTGTCTTGTCCATGTTATGTTTACTATCTGGATCAGTAGAAATAGTTGCGTTCTGCCTAAATCGGATCCCGGAAGGATTTTGGACTAAGTTTGAGAGCGATTGGGTTCTGAGTGATCTTATTGTATGAATCATGTTTTGCGTACCTTGTAGGAATTTCTGCTGGTTGCTATTTATACATGAAAACACACAAACATAACTGAGGATGAGGCAGTAAATATATGGCGGTGAAAGGTGAGAGGCTAAAAAATCACCAAATTGTGTCCGGTTCTATGGGGATTCATCCTGATTTCAGTGAGAAATTTTGTTTCATGTCTTGACACGTAGTGGCGGAACTGGCAACCACAAGACAAATTCAACTCCTTACCAGAGGCCCAAAAACCAAGATAGCCAACTTGAAAGCGTTTCTAGATATTCACATTCACAGTACATAGAGAGCTAGATATAGAGCTAGTCAATACAAATAGGTACATGGGTCTCCTCGCTTCATAAAACAGATTAGCAGAAATTATAAAAACATACAAAAGCGAAAATTAACAAATCTATATAAAAGCACTGCATGTATATATATATAGTCGACTCTCGTATATATTAGTTTAGTTATGATGAAGCATTTTTCTGGTGTCGCGCTTTCTCCTTCTCCTGCACCTCACTCCCCTGTGACTTGTCAACAGCAGGGTGGTTCTCATCCTGCTCCGTCTTCGGAACTGACCGGATTCCCCCATATACCACTCCAAACCCATCGTCATCGCACCTCGTCGCATACCCCTCCCCAAATGAATGTGACAAACCGTCCCTAATATATAAATATTTTACAGTCAAATAACATTAGCCAACCTAAATTAAATACACATCCAACTTACTTTCAAAGAAAATGTGATAATCATGGTATAAAGCCACTTACCCAGTTTTCTCACTAGGTTTGGGCTCTGGCTTGTCCATGTTGTGCTCACTATCGGACTCGCCAGAGCGCAGGGTTGTGGCCTGTTTGAATCGGACCCCGGAAGCTTTCCGTCCCAAGCCTGGCGGTGGCAGAGGCGACGAGAATATCAATGCTGGTGATTGGGTTCTGAATGTTTTGAATGCATTAATCATCTTTTGCATCTTCAAACTTCTACCGCTTTCTATATATATATATGCCGGTGAAGGGACTGTGGATGAAGCCAGCACAACCGTGTCCGATTCTTGTAGCGGAGTTTTTTTATTTCAAGTCATGACACGTGGCGATAAAGTGGACAGGTGTCGCTTTTCTGAGAGGAAAATTTGTGTACGTGGGCTTTCGACTGTCCATGTCGTCAGAAGATAAGGAAGAGCACCACCAAGGTGTAACATCAGATATGTATTTATTTGTACTAGTTTAATTCGTTGTATGGGTTTAATTCGTTGCACTAAAGTAACATCAGATATTTATTTATTGTACTAGTTTTATGAACTTAGGTGTATATTATATCGTTATTTTATAATTAATTTTCTTTCATAACGCACACTACATGCGACTTACAACTTTGTTTTATTTTGTAATTGTATTTTTCTAGATGGTGGTTTTCAAAATTTTCCTTGATTATGCCTATTTTTCTGGATGTTCGTCTCAATAGTTTATGCACTGTAAAAAAAAACTGTCATATGATAAATTAATGGTAAAAAATTATTTTTAGTCCCTGTAGTTTACTACTTTTATCACTTTGATTACTGTCATTTAAATTTGATCAATTTTGTACTTGTAATTTCAATTCTTAGCAATTTAAGAACAATCCTTAATTTTTTATCAAATTACTTTAACATGGAGGGGTATTTATGTCCAATATTACATCCCCTCCACAACTACTCTCTAGCCACCCAAGCAACCCCGAATGTAACTTTTCTTATGCTTTCAAGTCTCAAGCCCCACTTTATCTTGGGTTCATGATAAGAGGTTTTAGGCAATGATGTAATTAGTTTTGGAGTTTGATGAGAGAGAGAGATAGTGAGAGGAAAAGGTGATTGTGGAGGGAGGGGATAAGGTGATTGTAGGGGTGGTTGAGTTATAGCTATAGGATAGGCCTCATCATTTGGCCCGCGGGCTCATGGGCTTACGGGGGCCCGCCCGGCCCATTGAAAAAAAGCCCGGCCCGGCCCGTTATGGGCTTTGAGAGGGCCCGGCCCGCTTGGGCTTGGGCCGGGCTTGGGCTTAGGTGTTTGAAGCCCGGCCCGGCCCATAGGCCCGGCCCGATTAAGCCCATGAAAGCCCGGCCCGGCCCGCCCACAAAAACCCGGCCCGTTAGGCCCGCATACATATATAATTATGTATAAATAAGGGTTTAGAATTAGGATTACATCACTTGAATGACAAATCTCCCTCTTTAATTTTTTTTTGTGTGTTACTTGTTATAAAAATTGTGTTTGTTTCCATTGAATTCTACTCATTCCTAGTTTATAATTGGATGATTAGCACATTAATTTGTGTCATTTATTAATACAACAATTATATATATATATATATATATATATATATATATAAATAAGACAAACAACATATCATATCACCAAACATAATCATACCACCAAATATAATCATATTTTTCTTTAACACATCACCAAATGATGAGCACAAAATTAATACAAGTTTTATCCTTAAATTTATAGTTTTTAGTATTTTCTTTTGTTTTATGTAAATCTATTAGAGTATTTTCTTTTGTTTTATGTAAATCTATCAAGGAAATATGCTCAAGACAACGTGAAAATGTGATTACATACAAAAACATGAAAATGCATACATAAATTTAAATTTTCAATTTTGTTGTAGCATAATTTTTTATTTTTTTTTTACACATTATTTTTTAGGCCCATTTCGGCCCGGCCCGTTGGGCTTAGCCCGGCCCGGCCCGATGGGCTTTTTCAAGCCCGACTCATGAGATGGGCTTGGGCTTTGAATTTTCTAAAAAAACCCGGCCCGGCCCGGCCCGATATTTTCTCTCTCCTCTTTAAAGCCCGGCCCGGCCCGGCCCAAGCCCATGAAATTTGGGCCGGGCTAGCCCGGCCCGGCCCATTGACGAGCCCTACTATAGGATAGGGAGTGGGTTGAGTTAGGAGGAGGAGGAGGAGGAGGTTGGGTAGGGGCTGCTAAGTTTTTATGGGGGTGGTTGTGGAGGGGCTGTAAGTTGGATTGAAATGCCCCTCCATATTAGAGTAATTTGACAAAAAAAATTGGGAATTGTCCTTGAATTGCTCAAAATTGAAACTACATAGACAAAATTGATCAAATCGAAACTATAAGGACCAAAATGGTAAAAATGATAAACTACAATGACCAAAAATGACTTTTTCCCTAAATTAATATCTCCCTACATTATTGAATCAGGGAGGAAGAGAAGATGAGAGAGAGGACGAAGAACAATGGCTTCCTCCTCCCTTAAAGTGAAAACGGCTCTAGGAGTGTTTTTTGGGAGAAAAGGGGCTATGGTTTTTTCCCTGTTAGACAAGTAATTATATTTTTCTAAATGGTCGTTTTAAAAAAATTTCTTTATTGCGTGTATGTTTCTAAGTATCTCCCTACATATGCCATCTGACAAATTTTTGGAACATGATGTACAAAATTAGCCTATAGCCCAAAATTGGATGCGTTTTAAATCCTTGGGAGAAAAGCCCAAAATTCTTTTACCCATAAAGTAGCCCAAACTTTCTTTGCCCACAAAGTAGGCTATAGCCCGCCTCTGTTGTCGACCATGACTATTGCTTATTGAACTTAGCAGCAAGTTCTGATCTTTTGGTTACATTCACTAACACAATAATTACTAGTACAAGAATACTAAGGCTTCTCCTTACATGGAAGGAATCATTCCTCTTTGATATTTACCGATTATACTTTGACGTGTTGCAGACAATTTTCCCTTTTTTTCTAGCTTTAATGGGTTATTTTCTATAAATGTTTCGGACTTGATTTCAAGCTAACGAAGAACGACTCCGGTTATACAAATGATTTTGATTTTTTCCTTTTCTGTAGAACAATTTTCCGTATAAGTTTTGTGTCGAAGCTTAAGAATGTAAACGAGACATATGTTTACTCTCACCGTTTCAACACTCCACTATTCCTTACTATTTTTATTATTTATAGTTATTATATCCAGTAACACGCCAATGTATGTATCAATCGAAATTCAAAATATTTGTTTATCTTAGAGAATAATGGTGTAGGTTAATCTTGCTAATTTGAAATTTCGATCTTCCAATTAAGTAAACAATCCCTCTTGATCACTTCAGAAAAGTTAGAAATCAAATTGAAGTATGATCGCAGAGTTGATTCAAATATGAGATGATATTGTCGTCGACGTAGATGAACACGTTTCCTGGCGCAATAGCAATAGTATAAATACACAACACATGCATGCATCCGAGTCATGACCCAGTCAGCCACTGTGTATAGATGACATGTCACTTTTACACTTTGATGGTAACAACACAATCGCCAATGTCTCCTCCCTCCCTCCAGAAGGAAGAAGCGCAAGGCTGGGATGGGACCACTTTGCACCATGCATGATGTCATCGTCAGAGCACATTCTGCACATCTCTGATAAAATCACCCTCCCAAAAACGTCAAATTCATCACCAGTACCCTAGTGAAAAAGTGCACCCCCAAAATCTCCCTCCTACTCTATTTGCAAATTGCAACAGCAGCAGTCACCTCCTCTCGCCAATACAGCCTCTTTCTTTCTGGTGGTGGTGTGACGGTTTGATCACTGTGTAGGCTTAAAAGCCTCAAAGTCTCAGAGGCAAGTACCCTATTATATATACATTGATGTTCGTCTTTTCACGTGACAGTATGTGATTGGCTTGAAACGCCGTTAACGTTACATCCTGCTACACGAAAGTTGTTCTCCGTTTGTGAGGCACTCACAACAGTGAAACAGTCAGTTGCATTCCTCCAGCTCCAAATATGAATTTGGGTTGATGAGACTCATGCAATCGCACAAAAGAACCAATCCAATCTGTCGAGTACTGTAGGTTTTGAAAGACCAGTCAAGGCGACTTGTTCAAATGTTACCAAATCTCCAATGTGCACTGTTTCATTACCGTTGTAGTAAAGTTCTCACCTTTTAACCCTAAAGCTATAAAGTAACTTAACTACATCATCTTCAAACTGTACGCAGAGCAATGAGTAAATCCACATAATGAGTGTAGTTATTCATATGACATCAACGGTCAAGATAAACTCCCGCTACTCACCCACATTCTTCTGTTGAGATTAGGCTCTTTATCTTGGCCCTTTTATATAAAGCAAAGTGGTACATTGTTGACTCATCTTAACTTAAATTAACCAAATTACTTGATGACAAAAGCTATATCAATTATCCACAAAATCTTCAAACATTATATGACCTCCTTTTAATTGATCCTTCTTTTTTACCAGTAGAAGCGCCTCACTAAAGTCTAAAAGATAATTATGTTTAGTAATTGTCTCAAGTACTGGCTAATCTAATCCCAAAAGACTCATTTTAAGTTTTTGACTAGCACAATATACCTTTCCTTTATAAAAAAAGAAGAACAAATATGAAAAGCGATGAGCGTTGCTATTTCTACCCTCGTCATATTTTCCCACCCACCTTATACTAATACGTGTTTAAAGTTATCAAGTTGAACTATTTATAACCAGTTAATCACTGCCTTAGCTGTCAAGTTCCCAAATAAAAGGGGTCCTGGGTACAATTAGTGATGAAAAAGACCTCTTTCAAGTAATGAAATTGCCAAAGTTGGGGTATTTGAGCCATTAACCCAATAAGTGATGTGAGCCAGCCATCTTTGGAAAGATATGAATTCTTCCAAGTTTTAATTGTGAAAACAAAACAACCATTTGATGATTTTGATAATTTCTCCAGTTATGAGGAGAAGGACATTTCACAGGATAGTGCCAGACCAGCAGAGGGGCTTAAAGGGTCCATTTCTTTGCAATTCAAGACGGTGTTATTCTGCTGAGGACGACAGAAGAGGGAGGGCTTTGTATTTTTACGAGTAACAGAGCAAGAGATATTGAAAGAGACTTATACCAAACCCCACATAGTGACATTTTTTAAAATTAATTAATTAATTAATTTTTGGGTTTAAATGGGACCCTAGAAGACAAAGCAAATTTCTATATACTCAAACGTTTCTTTTACAACGACGCTTGAATGGTCACAATCACTCGGACCATAAGCAGAGCATTATCATGCAGTGCCACTGCCTTCTTTGTCATGCTTTTGGCCCATTGATTTTGTACAGAGAGAGAGAGAGACCAGGAAAGGGGTTGGTTCTCCACCCCAAGCTTGTAAGAAAGAGAGCCAGAGAAGGATTGATCTCAGAGTGAAAGGGACATGCATTAATATCATAATTAGGAAGAAAACATGGCCCATGGATTGAAAAAATAGACGCATTTACACATTGGATGGGCGAGAAACTCCAATGCTCAAGCAAATTGCTAAGTTGCTTTAACTCCAAGTCATTGTCTTTTGCGCTGGTTTAAGGAAATTGATTACGAGGCAGAAACAAAAGCAGCAGCCTTTGAATATGGAAAGTTGAGCAGCAGGAGAAAAAAATATCTCTGCTGGCAGATCACTTACAGCAGGTCGTCTTCATCAAGAGACCAATTACAGACATCACAGCTTTGCGTGCGCGGGTAATGGGTCTTCATCAAACCCTAATTAGTCTTACAGACACAACCTGGTGGATAATGAGCCAATTAAAACTGTCAGAAATCTATTACACACTGCTACTGCTGCTGCAGGTCACAAAAATCTGATGCCTGCCTGATGGCATAGGCATTGAAATAAATTGCGGAGCCACGGCCTCTGTGAGGTAAACCAAACTTGCAGCCATAAAGCCAGAATACTCGAAAGGTGCAAGCTTTAATGTAAAAATAAAAAATGAGATCACTAATTAACCATTTCTGACGGTAATAATCTTTGCTGAACAAAAGAATGAAGCTGAACTGAAGAAATAGAAACTAAATTCAATATGAAGATTCAAATTTACATACAGAAACTACAGACAACAAAGGGGGCAGAACCTTGTTACCCCTTGATTTGATTTTCAATGCCCTTTTTTTTTTTTACAATTAGTCATATTCAGAGTCTCAAACCTGTAAGAAAAACCCCAACCGAAAAAACAAAAGAAAAAAACCAAAGAAGACCATGATAACGTTGGAGAATGATCAAAAACTAGGAACAAACTACAAAAATTAACAAGCAATTTGTGAACCAAAAAGCTCAAAAGAGTGATGGTGGTGGAGGTGATTTTATATGCTGAAGTAAAATGAATACTAACTGTAAGTTCACTAGGGCAGTCTTGAGTTCCATTTCTGATTATGAAGAAGAAGAAGCACTGAACTAAGACCACTGTCAATGGCGTACTGAAACTAATAGGCTTCCACCCAGTATTAAAAGACCTGGTGAAAAACCCAATTCCCAAATTGAAGCAAAACCCATTAACGCCATGATGAAACAGTGAACAGAGGAACTTCGTTCCAAGCCAAAGAGAGAAACCCAGGTGGAGATTCAATTAGAGAATACAAAGAATTGTTGTAGTTCCAAAGAAGGATCTTGGCCTGGCTCACTGCGTAATGGCTAAGTGCTACCGGCTCAAAACCGGAGCTTTCCATCAAATACTTCCATTGCTCTTTGTCTTCGAACCGTTCTCTCTTGGTCCCCGGTTGCTCCGGCCCAACCACGCCGCCAATTCGACGACCCAGTAAAAGCTTCTCCACTTTAAGCCTCTCCGGCGAGTCTCGGGTCATGTTCGGCTCCAGCGACTCAAACAGTGCGGTGTAGTACTTCAACGCGTTCTTGAACCGGCTCGTGAATGCAACCCGGTTCAAGTTCGCTTCGTACTCGCCCAAAGTCACAATCTTCGGGTTCAGCGATTTAGCTAGCTTCAGAGCAGATTGAACTGCCGTTGGAGTCTCATCAAGTAGGTTGTACAATTGGAGCATCAAGTTCACAGCCAAGGCCTCGTCCGGTTCTACCCGGAAGCACGACTCGTCGAGCTCTTGAACCGGAGTGAGAATCGGTTCGAACTCGAAGTTCAATTCCAGAAGCTTGGCAAACTCGCGCAGTCGATTTCCAGTAGCGAACAGCGAGGCCACCGGCGATGTCCCCAGAGACGGAGCGGGTATGCCGGAGATCCGAATTCTGCTGGGTTTTCCGGTCGACCTGGTCGCCAGGGCCTGCAACAGAGCGGCCCATTGGACCCCTTGAACGATTCCGAAGTCGACTATGTGGATCTTCGTCGCTCTCTCCGTCGCTTCGAGAATGGCCTGGTTCGCAGTCAAATGGGCAAACTTGGAATAGGGGCAAGCGTCGTTTAGGGCCTTGTAAGAGAGAGTGAAGTCTTCGCAAGCAGTGTCGTAGGTCGTGGTGGCCGCCAAGCTTTTCTCCGATTGCAGAGACAACACTCTGCTCTGCAACGCTTCGGTGAAGTAAAAACCAACTCTTTCAGTTGGATCTCCGCGGTCTGAGACCGATTCTCTGAGTCGAATCAGTGATTTGACGGCGCGGTCCGGGTCGGACTCGGCGAGCCGGGCGCAGTCGAGTAGAGCCTTCAGTAGCGGCGGCGCTGACTCGATCTCCGGCGACCTTGACGAGACCCCAACGGCATCGTTTGGCTGCGGAGGAGGAGGGTCTGCTGATTTGGCCTGTTTGACTACAACATGCGGTGTTGGTGGCGGCGGAGGAGGGGCGGTCCAGGCTGGCAACTGGTTCTGAGTTTCAGAGAAGATGACTCGGTTGAGATCGGACGGTGGGGAGCAGGGGTTGCTGAGTCGACTCGGGCAGGGGGGTTGGAATGGATCGGCACCGTAGAGACCGAAATCAGCATTGCTGCCATGCCACGTGTCGCAAGCAGAGGGCAGATTAGAACTATCCGTTGAATCCCCACCGCCTATGATACTATCCATCCACTCGTCCGAGTCGAACTCGGCAGCGCCACCGCCGCCTAAATCAGAAAACCGGAACCCAGTGGGGTGGTGATCCAAGTTGGGAAACGGAAACCCAGGCTCCCCGCCGGCGTCAGAGCTTCCGGAAAGCTGAAATGGGTCGGGAAACCCCGACCCGGTTAACCCGTAGCCCAAATTGGGGCTGTGAGTGTTGTTGGGCCAGGGAGTGAGAGAGAAAGCGCCGAGCGGCTGCTGTTGGTGGTGATGGTGCTGCTGTTGTTGCTGCTCCTGCTGCTGCTTCTGCTTGATGACTTGCTGAGCAATCGCCATTAGATTGCCACTGTCTGCGCACATATATGCCATTCTCCGGCCAAATCCAACCGGAAACCGCTGCACTCACATTACAACAACACAAACCCACAATCAGAACATAGCAGCGAAGTGAGTTCCAGAGTGAAAGACTGAGACTTTATATAGTGAGAGAGAGAGAGAGAGAGAGAGAGAGAGTGGTACATACACAACTGGAGGTCCAGAAACAACGGGATCACAACTTGGTTTGCTGAGCTAGAGAGAGAGAGAGAGAGAGAGAGAGAGAGAGAGAGTCGACGTTTGTATAGAGCAGAGCTTTGGTTTATTATTTATTAATAAATAGGATTTTAAGAAGGAGAAAGCAAGCAGAGCAGCTGACTTGAACCCCAGAAGAAGGACCAAAAACCAAACCCAAGGCGCTCGCTCTGCTGGAGTTGATTAAAGTCCATCCAAAATCAGCAACAGTGTGGGACCCACTTCCTCATTTTGCAAAAAGATTAAAAAAGAAATTCCCGATTTTGAAAACCAAAAAAATGAAAATTAAGAAATCATGAGATGAGAGTAGAGGGAACCACCCCTACTAAAAAAAAACCTAGGCCCTCTTTTCTGCGCTCTCACTTTCTTTTTTTTCTTTTTTCTACCTCAGTGACGTGGCGCCCATATGAGAGTGGGCCCGGCCTACTCAAAAATATGACAACACCGTGTCACGAACGTCCACGTGTGTAGGTCTTTTTTATTTTCCTCCCGCTGTGTTCGGGCCATGTGGGACCCCGGGGCTCTCGATTTTAAACGGCGCGTCCATGTCACCGTCTACGAGTGACGTCATGGGGTCTGATCTTTTAGGGAAAAGGTAACCAAATCCTGGCCGCTCGTTTCTCTGACTTACACAAAAACAGAAACGGACTGCGTTACCTGTCTGCTTCATCTCTTATGCCTGATGCGTGTATGCAGTTGGCGCTTTGTACGACATGCAATTACTGTAGTTTAGTCTTGGACCTGAGTCAAAAGGTAAAAATGTGAATCCAACAACAACGAATGGTGAGGTGAGGTGAGTTTATAATACATTCATCAGCCATAATTACTTTTTGGATTTAAACATTACATGATGTGTCTCTACTACCTTTTCCTATTAGAATCGACAAAACAGAAAGAAAAAAAAAAAAAAAAAACTTTCCTATTAGTACTAAATCAAGTTTTTCAAAAGAAAAAAAAAAACTAAGTGAAGTTTTGTAGTGGTCCTCAATTCTGACTAGGTAAAAAGAGTTATGCTTATCTGAGTCACGCCACGGTCTATAATAATCTATAATCATCAATGGTTGAAATTACTTCACGTGGCCACCTATAACTGACGTTAGCATTCTCTTACGCAAGAAAGCACCACATCATATCATTATCAAACTTTAATATTCAAATATAATTAATGTAGTCTTACTATTTTTCATTCGATAAATCAACAACTAATTTCGAATTAATTATGTGTATTTTAAATATCAGATGAGGTGGAACGAGTAAAAAACCCAAATTCGAATTCCTCTCCTTCCGTAATGTAAAAACAAAACAATTTTATGAGGCATGAATCTAGATCAAAAAGAGAACACAATGCAAAGTATAGTCAAGAGATAAAAAGTGAGTCAAGGCCCAAGGGTGGGGATGGAGGGGGTGATTTTTAGATAAAAAGGGTGGAGATAAGGGTTAAAAAAGGAAGAAAGAGCATAGAAAGGTGAAAATTTGGAGTGGGCTTTTTTTAATGGGGCAAAGTAGGAAGGGAGGGAGAGACTCGCAGGCAGATTGGGGTCCGTTCTTTTTGGGCGGTCGGTGGGCCCACTCTAAGACTACATGGGCCCTCTTTGTCAAGGACTAATGGGACTAATGAGGAAAAGTGGGCACAGTGTGGTCCCACGTGGACAATCTTGGACCAACCAAAATGCAACAACTGAGAAAAGCAACGGTGCACGAAACTTTGACGTGGAACAAACAAACCAACGGGCAACAAACCCAGTGAAAGCAACGTCCACCGTGGGCTTTCGGAATTTGGTGGTGGTGCTGGTGGAGATGTCTACCACATTAACATGTTTTCTTATGTTACGTTTCATTCAAATGCAAAATAAATATATATATTCAAAGATTCAAAAAAGTGAGAACCAAAATTTCTTTTTCAGAATCTGAGACATGTGTTGGTGGTGTAAGTCAATGGATTCATTATGTTGAAATGTATTTTCGTTGGAAAATAGTCATTCAATTCACTATTTTAGGTTTATTTGGGATGTACGTAATGTAATTTCGGTGTTGTGATCAAAAGTCCTTATTGGCGTCAAAGCAAGTGAATCGGGAAAATTTTCGGTGTATTCGGTCATATATAATTGTATTTTTATATCTTTTGTCACGTTTAAGAATACAAACAAGTGGTAGAAAAGTTTTTCTCCGAATTAAGATGTGATAATAAGTAGAGGTCAACCAAATGAGTTGTTTTTAGTGATGATCACTCGGCAATTGGGACGTGGATTTGAGGTGGTGTTGTAGATGGGAAAGGCTGTGAAAGAACTCTTTATACTTTTTATATATATATTTTTTGGCTCTCTAATTAAGATTATCAATTAATGATGTAAAAGCGAAATGGACAAAGATTAGAGGTCTTAGTCCGCCGTCACTAGTTGGGTTGATTAGACAAGAAATCAAAGCAATCCATTGCTTAGCTTATCTTTCTCATTTGGACTAGACCCACAACCGATGCATATCCTCCTTTACCATTTCTTTTTCTCCATCCACTTTTCACACCTTCAATTAAGTTAACCAAGGTTCTCAAATTCTCATTTCTCACTATCTAATCAATATTTATTTTACTTATTCTCATGATTCTACTTCACAATACCAATAATTACTATACATGCAACTTATAAATATCCATCGTAACGCTATTAATTTACATGTGACTTCTACATGCATGTTGTGAGAGACAAGTTATATAACTGATTCACTTTTTTTAATCAATCATAATAATTAATACATCTACTTCATGGAATTGGAAGGTGTTTAAAAAGAAAGAATTGTGAAGTGCGAGTCTATAAATCATCAAAAGCAAAATTGTTGCCTAAATTTAGGGTTTGGGGGGTTCGAATTGTATAGTGTGCAACTGGACCAATTCAATAATAGTTTAATTGTACAGTTGAATCTACCTAATGCAATATAAGTGAAGGGTCATTTTGTAGTATAGGCTTTTGACTTCATAAGATATCAATAGCTAGGATAATAGGGTAGAAAGCTATTATGAACAACTAAAAAATACAACAAAAATAGGGTTAGTGAAACTAAACCAAATAGTAATTAGAGCACTTCCACTGGTGCGCCAGGCCCAGGGCAAGGGGGGAGCCCAAGCCAAAAAACGCGTTCCAGCGGGCTAAAGCTGCCAGGACAGTTGCTGGGGCCCACGAAACCAGACCAGTCTTCAGGTAAAATGAGCTCGTGATTTAGCCTGGATTTGCTAACGTCAACAACAAAAAATAAAAAATACAAAAAATTTTAGAATTTTAAAAAAAATTAATACTTAGTCATATTTTTCACTTCCCACATGAAAACTCTATACAAATTCCTCTCCTCATATCTCATGTGAATAGTTGTTGCCATGGCAATGGGTGGAAACATCACAACCTTTTGCAAGGGCTGCAACTATTCACATGAATAGTACAGCCCTAAGTGATCTTAGGATTAACTCATAGAGCACTAGAGTATACGAATATAACAATTACGCACGACGGATTAATTAAGCAGTAAGCAGCTTATAGCTTAGTCAACAATCTGATTAAGAGCCAGCACTGAAATAGTGTTTTGTTTTAAAAAGTTATATAGGTATGGCTAATAGCTGCGGGACTCTTGCTAGCCTGAGATAGGTGAAAATTTTGAAATTCAATCGAAAATGAAAGCAACAACAACTAGCATTACAATATTTTCTAATTAAGTTCTTTATTATTATTATAAAACAGCTTACATATGATGACATGTTATATCCCACATAACTTTTGCATTATGTTATGGAAATTGACCATAACTTTTTTGGGATCGATGTATTAATTATAATAATATTATTTGGAAACTTTTGCATTATGTTATGGAAATTGACCATAACTTTTTTGGGATCGATGTATTAATTATAATAATATTATTTGGATATTATTACCATACAGACTTTATGTATTTTTTATTATTCCTGATTGTTTTCCTTCTTTTTTGTAATGATATTCGCACGGTAATAATATACAGACATCCGAATGAGAGAATAACTATATATATATATATATATATATATATATATATATTTTTTAATAGCTAACTTTAGGCAGTGGTGAATGGGGTTGGGAATAATCAAATATTGAATGCAGGTTTATGATAAAGTACTTGAGTACTTTGGCTAATAATTGAACGTCGTAATACACTTTTTATTTTATTTTATATGTAGTTCTCTTATTTTACAAATTAGTCTTTTAATGTTGCCTGTTTAGTGTTCACCAACTCTTTTGTGGTCCACCAAAATCCCAACAGTGCATATCCCTTAATTTTGTATTACAAGTGTCATCATTTGATCAAATTAGTGCAAAAAAGAAAAGGAAAAAAAACCACTGATCAATGTATATTTGTCTAAGTGGGAAAATCTATATTTTCAAATTCAATCAACCAATTGTGTAAAATGTAAAGAAACAATAGTTTTTACAAATAGGTCAATTCTGATATGACATTTTATAAATAAATAAAAAAAATATTTAAAGTACAATACTTTAGACAAATTTCATGCTATGCTTTTAAGTGAAATTTTTTTAACATGCTAAGAATCAATTAGAAAATAACAAGTAATTAATTGAGGGGTTTTTTTTCTTACATGATATGAAACTCAAAATTTTAAAGAAATCATGTAAAACCCATCATATTGTGACAAATTAAATATTAAAATAAGGTTAGGTTCTATACATGTTTTCTATATATTTAAGACTCTTTAAAATAATGACACTTTCTTAGTCTTGGAACGTGATAAATTAAATAAATGACTTACCACCGCCACCACCATCACCACCTTAACCATTAGTAAGGAAATATAGAAATGAGTCCCAAACAAACACAGTTTATATTATATTAGGACAATAACAAACATCATAATCACAGGACAAGAACGTCATCCGTCATCCGCACCAAGTGGGTCATATAATTGAAGCCGTTATTCAACTTGAGTGACTGTAATCGTAATGACTAATGAGTACTTAATTTCCGGATTAAATTGAAACACTCATGAAAAAGTTAAAAACAAAAATACAAAAAGAAGAGTTGCAAACGAAATTAGGTAGTTAAGAGTATTTACCTCTGTACTTGAGATCTTTTATTTCAACGGAGTCTGAACCAGTGAAAAAGAATCTAGATTTGTTCCACTCCGAATATTAATCGAATCACCCCAACTGATTATAAAAGTTAGAATTATGGAAGGTTTTTTTAGGGGAGTATGAAATATGAATGAGTAGTTATTTGATTTTTGTGATGGGGGCACAGTGTCTCCCACTAACATCATGAAACCTGTAGATGTAGTGAGTCAGTGATATTGTAGCAACGTCTTTGTGAATGCCATTTAGTCCAACTAAAAGCCACTATTGTCGCCTACTTGTTACTAACTCTCTCGCTCTCTCACTCAACTCTTACATTATTATAAGCCATGCACACTCGAATTTCCAATAAAGCAGTTTTTGGATCAAGACACCACTCCATTGCATGTTTGACTGCTAAAAACTTACCTTTGTCCTTACATGACGGGTTCATTGTTAATTCTTGATTCTTCACTGTTGCTTGTGGATGATAGGAGGGATTAATGCTATGCAATTTTAAATTGAACTCTCTTACGGTTAGTCGCGGCGAACGTGTGATTGATTGTTGATTGGAGATTTAAATGAGTCCCTAATGCATCTACTATCAACAACTAATCATGCGTTTATAGTATATGCGTGATTGATTGTTGATCGTAAATCTAAATGAGTCCTTAATGCATCTACATTCAACAACTGATTATGCGTGAACGATTGACTGAACGTGGCAAAATCCTTCCCAAAATCAAGAAGCGAATTTCCTCCATAATGCAAAGAGACTGATTGTTCCTCCATTGCCACCTTTAGTCCTCTTTCTTTCAACTAATACTAAGAGCTAAAGTTTAAACAAAGGGTGGGAAGATAACGAGAACTTCACCTAAATGTGGCCTTTTTCTAAACGAGTAGAAGGGATCTATGTACCTACTCCGATTTCAAATCTTGCCTTAACAACTTTATTGTTATCACAGATACTCAATTTGATTTAAATCATTTAAATTATTTTGGCCTTGGCCAATCCAAAGCAAACATTTTGAAACTCACTGCTCTTGTAGATCGACACTAAGACCATAGTTTTGTAAACCCAATCATTTTGGGAGCTCGAAATCCAATTTCGGAGTACAAATTCAGCTTCACAAATGTTAAAAGGTACCGGCTGTATGTTGACAAATTCACCTTTAGCAAGTTCAAGTCTAACAAATCGCCTGGATACTCTCAACTAAAACACAATATCACATCCATGAATTCGCTGGCAATTTAATGGGTTATCAAAATTAAATACATTTGGAGAATCTTCCCCTTCGCTGCAAAATACAGATTCCAATCCTTGATTGAAATTATTGATACTTTGGATCACATCAGTTTGACACAGATTAATGCAACAATTATTAGCCAAAAAGCTGCACCTACAACAATTGACAGCCTTCTTTCTTCTTAGGGAGTTCACTACATGCTTGTAAATAAGATTATCCGCGCGATTATAAACGGAGCAGACATCTCAGTAGACACGAGCTTTAGGTGGGAATGACTCAATTTCATCGTCTAATGTGTTCAAGTGAACTGGTCTGTAGTCTAGTCGGACCTTCTCATTTTCCCAGTATCTGCAGAAAAAAACGAACATAATTTAATCTAGAATATACAATACAATGCATATTTCTCATAACAAAGGGGGATGGCAAAGGTGGCTTACCCTAGAGTATGTTTCATCCACTTCTCATCATCCCTTTTCTGCAAGAGCAGAGAAAATTTCATTATATAGTGGTAAGGAAAGGACATTTCTAACCAAGAGAAACAGGGCTAACCGTGAAGTCTTCACGAGCATGTGCTCCTCTGCTCTCTTTCCTGGCTTCAGCAGAATGCATGGTGACACAGGCATTTATCAAAAGGTTTTCCAACTCTATAGTCTCTATCAAGTCAGAGTTCCTGTAAAAAAATTATATATATATATATATTTTAAATTGTTAGCTCATAAAAGAAAAAAAAAATGTATTTACTCATTTGCCAACAATTTCATGCACAAAATTTCACCATATCAAACTCCGATCCTTCACTTGAACATCATCAAAACTCTCCCATGCCTTGTCAATCAACTGAGAACCTACAGAAGGAACACAGAAAAGGGAGTAAATAAAAGCTTGCAATAGTGCTTGATTTTCAGCCAAAAAGTTCAGGGGAAATCTATACAGATCAAGGTAATGGGTTGAATATGAGATCTTGAGTTGAAGGAGTGAACAATAAAGCCACTTTATGTACCCAAAAAGGGCAAAATGGGGTCAAGGCGTTCTAACTTTTGTGCAATGGAATACCTTCTTCTAATGTTTCTTGTGTGCGGAACACAGCAGCATTATTTTGCATTATTCGTTGCATATTCAACCGGATTTGCGAAGTTGGTAGTGAACCATTTGAATTCCTTATTTTGTCCAACCATGCAATGGTCTGCTCACCAGAATCCTTTTCCAGAGGCTGTTGTTTCTCCCCTACACAAGATCAAGTAGAGACGTTTAAGATTTTCACACATTTACATTATTAATTTATTATCTTCATTAGCATGAAAACAAACTTGCCTGGTTTATGGATCTCTGCAACTCTATTTGCACAAGCTCGGCCAAAAACAACAATGTCAAGGAGTGAATTTGCACCAAGCCGATTGGCACCATGCACAGATGCACAGGCTGCCTCCCCAGCTGCCATTAACCCAGGAATTATAACATCTGGATCATTACCTTTTTTGGTAACGACCTGAAAAACAAAGAACATGTTCGTGAGGAAAAGCAGTATTTCAGAGAATTGTTTATGCTTATTTTAATCAAAGGATGTTTCTTTCGAATTTTAGTCATTATAACTATTCATTCAATCAGTGATGATCCAATTTAACTACATTGTAGGCACTTGACTAAATCACAAGAGGCCTAGTTGACATGAATATATTAACTCATACCTCTCCATGATAATTGGTCGGAATTCCACCCATATTATAGTGCACAGTAGGTAAGACGGGAATAGGCTCTTTTGTAACATCCACGCCAGCAAAAATGGCAGCAGTTTCAGAGATACCAGGAAGCCTCTCCTTGAGTACATCTGGGGGCAAATGATTCAAGTGGAGATAGATGTGGTCCTTCAAAGGTCCTGATAAAAATAACTGTAACAGTTACTAAAAGACACACAAAAAGCATAGAAAGGAAATAACTGAAATGATCCATCTCGTTACTGAACATAAAGTAGGACAGCAGTGTCAGCAAGGATTAAGGTCAATGTCATTCCAGAACACATCATACCTACACCACGACCCTCCCGGATTTCCATAGTCATAGATCTTGACACAACATCCCTAGAAGCAAGGTCTTTCGCTGTAGGGGCATATCGTTCCATAAATCGCTCACCTTCACTATTCCTTAGGATACCACCTTCCCCTCGTGATCCTACAATTTGCAAAAATAACAAGAAAATATCAGTTTCTAGCTTCTAATTAACTGAGAATAACAAGATAATCAAACAATGAGATTGCATAGCCGAGCATGCAACCAAAATATCACTAACCTTCAGTTATGAGGCACCCAGCACCATATATACCAGTAGGGTGAAACTGCACAAACTCCAAATCCTGCAGAAGAGACATACCAAACGAGAAAATATATAATGACAATAGGAAAAGCCTACTGAAGACTCAAGATTGGGAAAGATTAAAAAACCTGAAGAGGAAGTCCAGCACGTGCGACCATGGCATTACCATCTCCAGTGCAGGTATGAGCTGAGGTTGCAGAGAAATATGCTCTACCATAACCCTGCCAGAAACACAAAAGATAGATTTAGATCTTATTGATTAATTGGAATAAGATGAACTTCAATGACATAACTCCAACAAATGAAAAAGAAAACAGAAAAAATACCCCTGTGGCCAAAATTGTTGATGCTGCTTGGAACCGATGCAAAGTCCCGTCCTCCATATTTAATGCAATAACTCCTTGGCAGCTCCCTGAATTACAATATCAATCAACAATTAACTTAATGAAAAGCACTCTTGATATACAAAAAACAATTCTTTATATCATATTATCATATGTGCATTGCTATAAAGAAAAGAGTGGACACAGTTGAACATTTCAGAACAAGATGTTCAACATGCAAGCAATCCAGGGAAGAGATGAAAAGAACATAATGGTCAATGACTCAATATACCAAAGCATCAACATATACGCAGCTGAAATATGGACCTCATCTTAACTATGTCACTATACCACATCTTAACAAAGACACTCAAAGTTGCCGACTTTTATTTATAAGAACATGTGATGAAAATAGCTTCATTCCATAAGTAACATGTCACAACTTTCTTCTCATGAAAGGCAAGTTTGAATATAATTAATCACTTCTGATATGCTTCTGGTTTGTATAAAGGGTTGCATCTTCCAACAGTCCAAACATCGCAACATAGTGATTACAACTTGTAATATTTATTTTTTCTTCGAAGAAAGTGCCCATCTGTTATGCATCAACTTACCATCACTGTTCATTAGAAGATCCAAAGCGAAATATTCGACAAAAAATTGTGTATTATGCTTCATAGCTTGTCCATAGAGAGTATGTAATAGAGCATGCCCAGTTCTGTCAGCAGCACAAGCACAGCGGTATGCCTGTCCACCTATAAGGTAACAAGATAAAGTAAACGAAGCCAATGTCAGACAGCTTTAAACAGAAATCATGTGATAGGCATGCGATCTTCAAAGTTCAAACCTGCATGGATGCATCATCTTACCTTTTCCGAAGTCAAGGCTCTGCCCACCAAATGCACGCTGATATATTCTTCCATCTTCAGTTCGAGAAAATGGCAATCCATAATTTTCAAGTTCAATCACAGCTTTTGGAGCCTCTCTACACATATACTGGATGGCATCTTGATCACCTATAGGAACACAAAAGGCTAACATGTCAAAATACAACCAAAAGGACAACTGTAAAAGTAGAGATAAAACCGCAAAGTGTGTGTTTGTCTGTCTGCATGTGCATGTTGGGGTGCAAGAATAATGAGTACCAAGGAAATCCTTGTACAGTTAAAATACAATCCATAAAAGCAAGTGTTTCCTGTATAACACCCCATCCCCAACATGAAATGAAAACCACTGATGTGTCATGTTTAACAAGTAACATACCCAGCCAATCGCTTCCCTTGACTGTGTCATACATGTGCCATCTCCAGTCATCCTCTGTCATATTCCCTAATGCAGCATTTATGCCACCCTACAGACAACTCAACGCATTAGTAAACGATATCCACACCAAAACTATGGAACTTACATAGTCACATTAACTCGGTGAAGCTATATGCAATAGTCAGATTAAATTGCAAAATCACACACCTGGGCTGCAACAGTATGTGAACGAGTTGGGAAAAGCTTCGTAATGCAAGCGGTATTAAATCCATGCTCTGAAAGTCCTATGGCTGCTCTCAGCCCTGCACCACCAGCCCCGACAACCACGGCATCATAAGTGTGGTCCACGACAGTGTACGGAGAGCACCCTGTAGCCTGCCAAAAGCAGAAAAGGCATGTACTATTACCAAATACAATCGATCACAAGCTAAAGAACTAATCTTTGCACGTAGATTAAAGAATAATCAACTGCATTAATAGAGTGTTTGAATACTTAAATGTCAACAAAATGAATAACTGAATTCAACTTTAACCCCCTAAAAATAGCTTAGCCAATTAGCAGCAATGAGCTCGTTTGAGTGGATTGATGCCGTTTCAAAAACAATAAAATAGAGAATCAGAAACTTATAAGCTTAGATTCCCTTACTTTCCTGCTAGTTATCGGCAACCAAACAGAATAGAAATCAAAAGCCCAACTATTGTACCATATATAATAAAAATAATGACAAAAATCAGCTAGAATACGATCAAAACTCAACAAAAATAATCCATAAAACCAATAATCAATTACTGGATACACAGTGTATCATTTCCAATGAAGCTACACAGATGAGATGAAATCAATGATCAAGAATAAGACGAAGAAGATTGAGAAGAAAAAAAATCCAAAGATTGAGAGAGTGCGCGTACGGATTCAGTGGAGAAGAGCCTGGAGAAGTGAGATCTAAGAGAGTCACTGGAGACGGATCTCTGGGAAGAAGGAACGCCAAGTCGACGAGAAACGCACCGCCACATCTCGCTGCAGCTGTAGCTCTATCTCTGGGGTGGTGTTTGGTTTCCGGTTTATCTCTGTCCCGCTCTGTATCTCAGTGGATTGGGGGCTCTGCTATTCTGCGTATGTGTTTTTTTTTCTTCTCGGCGTCGCAGCAGTGGAGGCGAAATGGAAAATAAAATACAACAGTACAGGTGTGGGCATCAGCAGCTTTTGATTAGCAAATGGAATGTTACGGTTATAAAGTTTTCCGAAATTACTGAATCGCCACCAGGATAAAAACTAGTGCTACCAATGACCATTTCAGCCTTGTTTTTTTAACCAACCAGTCTCGCTTGTGTGCCTACTACCCAAGGGGAGAATTCAGTAATTTTGGTGGGTGACTTTTGTTTTTAGACCAAACCTACCCCCATACAATCATACTAACAAATAAAAAATTCGGTAACTATTCAATCATTATTTTCTTCAAATAATATTTAAGCAAAGCATGTTTTACAATGTTTGATACCAAACCGACATGTTTAATATTTGCATTGGTGGCTTGTGTCATATCCATGAATCGTGTTTGGGTTAAGTAATGGTCAATTAAACTGATTAACTATTTGTGTCGGGCATGAATAAAGTTATCATGTCATGTCAAAAATATCACCTTATTATACAAAGACCGTAATATGTTATCCATACGAATACAAAGGTCAGTCTATTAGCAATACACATACACTCAAACACCATATTCCTATGATACCCTTATTCTTTCCCATGTTCATATACCATAAGCATATGGTGGTGATTACAAACGTAGTGATTAGTGGCAATGTTACTTAATCATTGAATGAATGAAAATTCGAATTCAAGACGTCTTGAAAAGAGAATTACCGTTAAATCAAAGACTAATTAACATAGATTGCATTCATTTTATGTGGATCAAAGCAAATACGAATCAAGTCTTGTTTGAAGTTTTACCATTGCTCCAAATTTAATCCAAATGTTGTATATTTTGTAACATCAAGTTCAGTAAATCATTTTCATTGATTACTGCTTCTGAATTTTGACATTTGTCGTGTATAAATATTCGTTTTGGAATTTTGCGATTGGGATTTCAACACGCTTCATTTGCAAAAACCTCATGTCGATCACTTTTTCTCTTCTTTAATTTTATAGTCGGTTTAGAATAGATTGGTCTTCTTCTTAGAATAATGTTCCAATCAGAATGGTCCTCCTCCAAGGCATAAAGCTTCTTTTTAGGACTTTTTACATTGTAAGTGGACGTCGAAGAACATGGTGATCCAAACCCAAACCAACCCAACTAATAATATTTTGGAGGTTTGGTAGGGGAAGGGCAAGTATGCAAGGGCCGGTGCTCTTTAAGCCACGATGGACATAATGAAGACAAACCACGTGGCATTTAATCCACCATTAGCTCAAGACATCCACATCAATTTTGATTTGAATTGCAAAACTAGAAAGTATTGTATTTGATTGAGGGACACGGCATGTGTCCCATGTATGACTGCTCAAATACAAATTTGGTTTAAGGGCATTTCATTTCAATTTTGTTCGAAGATGAAATAACTTAAGGCTTTGTTTGGAAGTGATTTTAAATAGACTAATAATCACTTGTATGAAGAATCACTTCCC
Organism: Prunus avium; assembly: GCF_965620075.1. Lineage (NCBI taxonomy): Eukaryota > Viridiplantae > Streptophyta > Magnoliopsida > Rosales > Rosaceae > Prunus > Prunus avium. The sequence goes on along the minus strand of NC_142290.1, from coordinate 32,576,545 downwards.
AAAATCACTAAAAGTGATTATATGAAGAAGCACATGAGATATGCTTCTTCCCATAAGTGATTATGGCCTATCTAAAATCACTCCCAAACTAACCTTAAATCTCATGACAATTGTGTTAAAAAAGAAAGTTATAATAATCACTAATCTATGTTTCTTATATGATAAGAGAGTATTTTTGCCACCATTCGAGATCGTTGACAATTGATGCATTGTAGACTTCACATTTAGGGCCAGTTTGGCATTGTTGTGCTGTGAAAATAATCGCTGTTAGATTTGCTATGAGAGAAATCAGCTGTGAGATAAAGCAGTTTGGCGTTTGGTAAACTTTTTGTTAAAAGTGTTGTTAATATTGATTTCCTCGTAATTAGAAAATGATTGCGACATAATCATTAAACTTAGGGCATGTTTACGTATCAGTAATGGGTATGTGAGGAAATGGAATGATTTCCATTCCTAACTTCCCCTGCGTTTACTTGCAATCAGGAATGAAAAAATAAGTGGGCCCCACCTCAAAATCCGTAATCACATCCCCTAAAAACTGGGTATCAGATCACATAGGGGGAGTAGTCGATACGATTCCCATTCCTGTTTTCTCTTAATAACTTCCAAAAATACCTTTACTACTTTACCATAATCCCAAAAAACCCCAAACCCTAAAATAAAAAAAAAAAACTCACGCCAAGAAGTTCCAAGACACTCCAACTTCTTTTTCACGTTATCGTTGCAAACAAAACCTCCCATAAGCAGCAACAACGCCTTGTGCTATGTAAATCATTCTATCTATCTATCTTCTTCTTCTATCTTCTGTTTTCACATTCATCACACAACATAATACGGTCATAGATAAGGACTTTTTGTGGAGATTATGTATCTCTTTTTTTGGTAGCATGAAGATTATGCAGGTCATTATTATTTGATTGTTTACTAGTTACGTAGGTGAAAGATATATATTTATTGGAGTTTATTTTTTCGTTTGAAATTGGCTCTTGACAAAGGTGTTATTAACATTATCATTGAACTGGCCTCTTGTTGTTCATCTTGTTCAACATATTGATTCATCATGTTTACACTGCCTTACTAGTTTGCCACTGGATTAGTTTGGTCTCCTTAGCCAATTTGAGAATTATATATGTGATGTGGTGAAAATGTGCAGGGCATTTTAGTAATCAAATTAATTTGGATTCTGATTCATGAAAATTAGTAAACAATAACAATGGGAATCAACCTCATTCCTTTGCTAATTCCATATGTTTAGTAAACAGCTTAATGAGAATGATTCTTCCCATACCGATTCAGTAGTTCCCCAATTCCTAAATTTTCTGATTCCTTACTTTTTCCATTACTGATACGTAAACATGCCCTTAGTGCCTCTTCAAAACTGATTCCTGCATAATCAGAAAATGAAAGCACCTCATTAGCTGCTTTCCCTTATAGCTTTCTCTCACAACAATTTTTAACAATAAGTGATTTTCTCGCAGTTTACCAAACGGGCTGGACTTCCCAAAAATGTTTAAAAATCACTTATCACTCTAAATAAGCAATGTCAAACGAGCACTTAGTATTTTTCTTTAAATCTTATGTGCAAGCTGTTGTGTTTAACATTCCTATTTTAAAGTCGAAATGGGCATGTAGAGGTGGGTTAGTCCAGTTAACCATGATAGTGAATCGGCCTGTTATAACCACAATAATTTAAACCATCGCTTGTATAAAAAATAAAAAATAAAAAATACTAAGTCGGTGCGAGAAGGCCTGTATGGATAAAAGCATGAATGATCCGGTCCAAGTATACACAGTTTTGGGCCAATCAAGAACTTTGCATCCTGTTGTGAAAACGCATAAAGTGGTCTTAATAAGAATCCATCACATATTGGCCTCCATTGGATTTGGTTGATCCAACTCCCGTAGTTGAGCTGGGCTGAAAACAGAGTTTATAGGCTGGGGGCTGAACCCAAATTTTAGTTTAGTTTCAATTTCATAACAATAGGAAAGTCGTAAGCTGGTAATAAAGGCCACATTTCTAGCAACCGTAAGCTCTAGTGGGTAACTAAACTCGCACACATTACACAAATATTAGAACTCGAACCGAGGATCTTGTCTAGGGACCTTTCCTATTTTCATAACAGTAGGAGTCGTAACCTGGTAAATTTCTTGCAACCATAAATTTTAAGCGGGGAATTAAGGTCCGCATTTCTTAGCCTAACGTGCAGCTTCCTTGGCCGCAGAGAGATCATCAACAACAGTGAGAGACAGAAACAAAAAGAAACAGAAACCCATGAAATGGAATTTAAGTAGATGGATGGAAGTAGGAACAAACAATTGCACATCGGGAAAGCGAAAGAAAACCTACTAACAAGGATCAGAAAGGGAAAGGAGCCCTTGGTCTATTCAATTAAGTTTCTGCACGAGCTTTCTGAAGCTTTCATTAAATCTATGTCCTTTCTTGGCATTTTTCTTTTGAAGTTTTGATTTTTCGATCCATAGAAAATTAACAAATAAACTATCAACAGAAGAGAGGCTGATATTTTAAAAATAAGGCATCACAAATTGTTGCTTGTGTTGTAAGTTAAAAATACATACATGAGCTTAATCAAGTTGGCTAGAGCGGATGTGCTCCCCACTATGCACTTGAATTCGAATCCATATCACATAAAAATAAATAATTACCCTCAAGTCTCCCAACAAGAATGAGGAAGGGACCTTAAGACAAAATCAAATTTACAAAGAGAGGAAGATGTGATAATATTTTTTTTCTCCTTTTAATTTGGGTGCATATATGCAGAGAGCTTGGCGGTGATCAGTTGAGGTCTTTGTTTAAGTGAAGCACCACATAAACAAAGGCACAGGAAGTTGCCCTAGTAGACTAAGCCGTTGGGAAATTACAACAACTCAAAACAATGAGCTAGCTAGCTTTGTCATCTGTCACATTTGAAGCTTTTTTTAAAAATATAATTCCATGGGGAGTTTTAAATTTTGGGATTTATATATGAGATTGGTTTTGGTGCCTCCGGGCTGTGATTGGTAGGCCATTTTGAAAATCGACAAAAGGGAAGGCAAAAGGTTGATCCAAATCGTCTTCTAAGTCCCAGTGGAAGTTGAGTACCAGATGGTGGATGAAAACCGCCATTTCAAGTTTGGCCAGTTCTGAACCAGCGCAAAGTCGTGGTCCTCCCCCAAATGGCATAAAGTTGCTGCTTGTCATGCTCGTGTAAGATGATGAAGATGCTCCACTGTTGTTATTCTGCTGCATCAAATCATCATCACCATCAACATCACCACACACACACAAACAAAACCACAAATGAACAACAAATTTCAATGGCATGTCATGCTAAAAATCTAATCAAGCAAAAGTCATGGTTTTGTTTTGGATTATTTGGGGCTCATATGAGCTTTCTACTTTTCTACCCAATACAATACTACTACATAATGAGACTAATGGGCCTTTTACACCCCATAAAAATCGAGATTTGGATGCATATTACTACTTACGTTACTATTTGTAACGTATATTCTGATCACATTTCTAATACCTATATCACCAGTAGTAGTGAGTCTCATCTCTATTAAAGATACGGCTTTTAATTAGTGGCGAATCCACTAAAGATTGAAAGAGAGGTCAATTGACCCCACCAAACCAATATGTTTGACAAAATGCCTCAAAGAGGGCAACTTTCCTAAGGGGAGAATTTTGCGGGTTTCATCTTGACCCTGTGAGGATAAAATTCACCAAATTCTCGTAGTGATTTTGTCACTGTCGCACTAATTATCATTGTAATGTTGTATGGTTTCCGTGGTGCACTCTCTAACCTTTTGTGATGGCCTTTGTAAATACGTTTCTATTCCTTATTCGTTTGGGATTTTCTGGACCAGTTTTTGGGCTTCCTTTTGTTATAAAAGGAGAAAAAATGCTCAGGACCAGTTTGGCATTTGACCCACTAGGGAAAAAAGCACTTATGTGCACGTGCAATGGCAGCATGTGACCAACCCCACATCCACATGGGCTCTAATCATCTCGAACCCCCGAGTCTCTCCCCACACGCACACTAGGGCAAGAAATAAAGAGAGGTGGAGGACCTATGTTTGTCCGTACACATTATGAAGCTTCCATCCTTTCATTGATATAGACACTTCATCTGAATGGGAAATCCATGAGATATCATCTGCCTTTGCAACTATCTTATTATGGACTATCGCATTGGACGCACCTCGCATCCACATTGAATTGGAACTATTGATCAGGTAGAATCTTATTTGAATATGCGTTTTTAATTCACATCATATCAACACAATAATCAATCGTCATCATCTCTCTAATCACGGGACGAGAGACTATTGTTGATAGTGTATAACACAAATATCTACTACATATATAAGATTAGGAAGAAGTTAAATTTTTGTGGTGTCCACAAGTAAACAACCAACGGCTGCTTTGTGGGAGCCACAACAACAACCAAAGGGGATGTGCTTGGTACCCTTTTCAATTTAACCTTGACACAAAACAATTATTTAAAGGAAAATGTGAAAAAGACCACTATAATTATGAGGCATGCTGTCCAAAGGCCAAAGCTAAAAGACTGACCTGCCATCTCCATGGATTGAAGTGTTGAGGCTGGTCAAAAAGTAAAGGATCCAAATGCACGGCTGCAATGACCGGAAGCACTTTCCACCCACATGGAATGTCATAACCTTTCCAAGTTTCGAACACCAAACAGAAAAAATAAGAAGAAGAAGAAAAAAAAATCAACTTTAATTTAACCAGCCTCAGATTTCAGATGACTTTTTGGCTACAACTTCCAACTCTTACACTAAATTGTCCTCAAGTCTTTACCTTTGTACCTAACATCCTTCAAAGCCTTTCTGTGTAAAAACCTCACGACATTTCCAAGCCGAAGTGTCTCACTGATAACCTTCACAAACAAAAGATGCAAAATTTTAATTATGAGATAATTAAGCTTAATTTAAGCTTTAACAATGATTAAGAGAGCTTACACATTGAGTGAACCCCATTTTCTTGTAGTCATCCCAATTCAACTCTGTCTCTCCTGCTTGTTTCTTGGCTTTGGCAATTTCTGTGTGTTCTTCCTGCAGAATAAACCAGACCTATTGAAGAAATAATCAAAACCCAAGTGGAAATGGATTGGAATTAATCTATGTTTGCTTACCCTTAACTGTTGAATTGCATTAGGACAGCCTGGTAAGAAGTATATGGCTAAAGCTATGGCCACTGAGGATGTTTCATGGCCAGCAAAGAGCAAGCTCAATATCAAGTCAAGAATCTGCTCTTTGGAGAGATCGGAATGCTTCAAAACCCATCCAAGAAGATCATCTTCATCTATATTTTCTGCTCCCTCCTTTAATCTTTCTTCCATTTTGCTCTCTATAAACTTCAAAATGGTTGATCTTGACTGTGAAGCAGAGTAAATAAATCATTTAAAAAATTTGAAAATTAAAATTTAAGCTTATTGGCAGATGAAATTCCATGTAGAAAAATGTTAACTAATTACCTGCAAGGCTTTTCTGTAAGCTGTTCCTGGTAAATTGACTGGAGCAGAAACCACACCTTTCATGAAAGTAACATACAATTTCTTCAGCTGCTCAGTCTCTGGTTTTCCAGGATCTAAGCTCATGATATGTTTGGCCATCAAATTGAATGTGAACTGCAATCACTTTTTCATAACAAAATTAACCTGCTGTTGCATTTTTTTTCCTTGAATTGCAAGCATTCATTTCATAAATTTTGTTTTTCTTGTTGGGTACAAAAGTAGTTTACCTTCTTAGCTTCATCTTGAGCTGAAAAAACAGAATTCTCTTTCCAGCTGCTCAAAACCAGCAGAGTGTGTTTTTCAACTTCTCTCATCAAATGGGTTCTGAGCCTGGCATGGCTTAAGAAATTGAGAGATATCATCCTCATGTCTCTATGCATGTCACCAACTAAAACCAACATAGACCATTTCCCAAGAATTCCACCTATGCTTCTTGGGTAGCTGCATTCAAATAATCTCCCTTCATTTTGCAATATGAACCTGTTGAGCCCTGCATCTGCTGAGACTATAGTTGGCTCACCAAACAGATTGGACTTGTAGATTTTTCCATACCTGCAGATTTTAAGTGAAAGTTCAAGTCTTTCCTGCATAAAACAGAACCTGGGTTATGAAATTCAAGGCTTTGTGCTTTGTGGGTCTTGTGTGATTTACCTTGAGATATGTTGCTCCATGAACTGGCCTGTGGAGGTAGCAGAGTAAGGCTTCAAATAGCCTAGGGTTTCACCAAGAAAAGGCCACCCCATGTTGCCTGGTGGGAGATGAAGTCTTGTTTGCTGCTGCTTCCTTCTGATGAGAATGAGGAAGAGGAACAGAGCTAAGACTGATGGAAGAAGACAGAGAATTACCTCTGAGTCAGAAGACATGGAGGCTGACTGTCTCTCTACCATCTTTCTTTCTTTCTTTCTGTCTCTGTGGAACTCTGCTTAGCTGTTATAATGCAAAAATGAAAACAGATATCTGCCTTTTGAAGCTCTCTACACCCGTTGAAAAAAGGAGCTAAGTTTAAGGCTGCTTAGCTTTGATTTTCCAGAGTTTTTTTAAAAGTTGCTTATTCTTAAGCAAAAGGTTTTTATGAAAAGCTTTTGCAGCCAAGAGGTGGCTTTTATAAGCTGTTTATAGCATATCAGACTAACCAACTAGAAGCAACTTTAGGCAAGGCAAAGAGTTTCATATTGAAATATTACAAGAAATGAGGACTCCCTCATCTATATAAGGAGACCACTCTCCACTTAGAAAGGAATCCCTAAGCTTGACTTGATCTTTAGTCATAGGCCTCTCCCTTATTCCCTATATATTTAGACTCAACCCCTTATACAAATGTAAATACATATTATTATGAGAATGAGAATATACTTCTCCGTGGACATAGTCCATTCATTAAGGGTGAATCACTTGCCTAAATTTTCACACACATGTTGAAGGTCCTCCCCTTCAAATTTAATCTCTAAGTTGGACTCAATTTTGACCGTCCATTTTTTAGCATCAACATAAGCTTCCTTTTTTTGTTCTCTTTTGAGCGAAAACGGCGGAAAATAATAATGAATTTGAATTATGTGCTTGATCGAAACATTTATTTCTCAAGTATAGGGTGGAATTTGGGTCTATCTATTATAGCATCTTTTAATTAGACTTTGATAAATAGCAGTTGTTGCAGAACGTTTGAGTTGTTCTTTTAATTTGCCAAATCAAATTGGTGAAGGTGAAGTGCGGTACTCCAGTATGGTTACATAGTATAAATCGTCTGTTATAATATAAGTGGACGTAATTGATACTATATCCTAAAGTACCGAAATCTAACACGATATAATTAGCCATTCAAACAATGGCATGTGTCAGAAAAGAGACGAATACAGCTTTTTATTTTTTATTTTTTAGTTTTAATACACTTGTGTCTTACAAGCCTAATTAAAAAAACAGAGCTCGAAACATAAACAAGTAATTTTCTTTGAGCGATTAGACCCACCAAAATTCCAAAGTTTGTGAATCTTGAATAACATAATGTTGTTTCCTTGTCATAGAAATTTGAACTTGAGATTTTATTCTCAGTCGTTCACATCATGTTAGTTATTATAGCATTTGTCATTGGTATCGTAAATTTGCAGTAGCCCCACATCTCCAAAGGAGCAGAAAATTATTTTGACTACATGGATGCTTATTGAGGACACTGCCAGGAGCTTCTGAATAATTTTTATTGACGGTTGTTTTTTTATATAGTCATTATCAAGTTAATTATGCGTTCATCGTCTAGCTCGTTATGCTTTTCATATTAGGAAAACTCGTTCTGATATTCGAGGATACTTCAAAAAAAAAAAAAAAAAAAAAGTTTCTCTTCGAACCTCTCCTCTTTCCCAGAATGACCAAGGTGATAATTAATCTACTGGATTAAAGCATTTGGAACAAAATCAGTCAAAATAACTAGAGATTAGGGTTTGGATAATAATCTCTTATTACTTATCAGTGTGTCTTCAATTTGCATGTTCTTGGCAGAGAGACACAAACATAGTAATGTGAGCCTTTTAATACTCGGCACTAATTGTCGCCCATCCTATGTTCTGAGTCTAGGACCAAAAGGAAAATATTTATTTTACTGCGTCTCTGCCTCCTGCAAACATCAATACGACTAATTAATTTACTCAATTAATTGCCTTTGACCATGCTGATGACCTGCACTGCTCACCTGAGTTTGCTTACAGACTCTGTATATCCTGAAAAGTAAAATCAGCTGGTTTTGTGTCATTCCTTCCTATTTAAGTAGAAAGCTTTCAACCGTTGATCTTTTTTATTCAAAAAGACAATTTTCAATCGTTAATGCATGAGGAATCGAAATATATAAATGGTAGAGAGCAAGGAAAGAACCGGAGAATTGGTAATTGAGATGTGATTATACCAAGATGAAATTCCGAAATATCTCTCTAAATATCTGTAAAATTGGATTGCCCATTCTCCAAAGAGGGGAAGCAATGTTTTTATTATTTTTGATATTATTCTACAATTATTAATATATATTTATATGAATATAAATATTTCTCTAAATCTAGACTGCCGATATATCTACCCAAATGGAAACTTAAATCCTTGGATTGTTATTACAGTTTTTTGTTTTTGTTTTCTAGGAGTGACTTCAATTCGAAGCATTGGTGTAAAACGATTTCAATATGTTTTTTGCTGGTTTTAAGGTATAATTGACTTGGGGGCATGGGTATCAAAGCAAGTACACAACGAGGTTGTCTTTTTCTCCCTTTTTTTTCCGCTTGCATGGGAAAAAAACTATAAAATCCTTATACACACCTTTATTGTTTTTACAATTATTGTGGAATTTAGTCTTCGATTTTCATCATTTTGGGCAAGAAAGTATATATTAACTAAATGAAAAAAAAATATTCAGACAATAAAAATATTGTATTTAGGCCCAAACAAGTATTGTAGTTTGTATAATGGGGAGAACAAAATCGAATTTGAGACATCCTTCAATTTTAGAAAGCTAGTTTATTTATCTACACTTATACTTCGATAATTGGAAAATATATAAAATTTTCTTTCTACCGACATTGCCCTCGCTCTAATTATGGATCTTATTGGCAACTTATATGTGGATTTAGCATTTTCTCCAAAAATTTATTTATCTGTTTTGATTAAGATCCTGTCTGTTTCTTAAGTATAATTTAGTATGGTAAGACTACTCAGTTAGACTGATGACCAAGCTTATTGAAGTAGAGACATTGGCTTAATCTTTGACGACATAGCCCGATTTTTTTGGGTACTAATTACTCATCTCTTTTTCAATAATATACTATCGCCATTGTCTCAAAAAGTATGGTTTAGCATCAAAGACCACGCGTGGTGACATAGAAATGCTTAAGACGACAGGTCTATAATATAATTGATTGCTGATTATGACTAATAGCAACTATTAACATGATTGATCACTAATATTCTCATTTTAGCTGTTCTAATCATTCAGAAATCCTGGAGTGACAGAGCTGATGCATGGCCCATTATCTAGAACTAAGAATATTAATTGGTTCTATTAGCTGAATGTATACAAAATGAAAACGAAAATAAAATAAACCATATTTTCCATGCTTTCCATTTCCAGACAAGTCTAACCTTTTTTTTATTGAAAAAAATATACCAGAACTGGAAAACATGGTCGTAATTAATAATTACTAGCCTCTTTTAGAATTAGAAAAAAATAATAGGTAGTTGTGTTCCATAAAAATAGGATTTATTATCTTTATTTTACTTTTAATTTTAAATTTATTTAATATGAATAGGTGTGAATTTACTATATTATCTTTATTTAATTAATTTTTAATATTTACATTAACCAATGACATTTTCTAGTATTTTAAATGTTTCACCATTCTTTACATTTTTCGCGATTTATATAGTATGTAAACACCATGGTTGTAAATGTTTGTAAATGTTTTAGAGGCTTATGGTTTGACTAAAAAATCTTCAAATTAAATTATGTTTAAGTAGATTCTAGTGAGGACCATGTAATAAAAGTTAGGTGTGAGCCCATCCATTGAACAAGTAATCATATACAAGAAGGGGAGGTGTGGTGCTCGATGGAATTATAGTAGTTGCTTCATCCCATGTGGTTTACTAATCTATATTTAGGGCTTGTTTGGAACTATTTCTCTAGAAAGCACTTATGTTTATCAGTGTTTTTAACAAAAACTCTTTTATTATAAAGATGTTGAAATTTTCATAAGAAATTAAAGTGTTTCTTGGAAAAGTACTCGGGAGTCATGTGCTTCTTCAGAAAGTCCTTCTAAATTTTTTTGCCAAACACTGTCAAAAGCGCTTTTAGCCATTGCAAAACCACTTCAAACAGGCCCTTAGTAGCTAATTATAATTAACATATAGATTGTGGCCAATCCAAGGGTTGCCTATCTTGGTCAATGATAATCAATCGAATAATCACCATACTTTTCTAACACAATAATGCCAATTGTTCTTTATTTATTTTAAAAAAAAAATATTATGCAAAGACAAATCGTACCACGTATCAGGATCTTGATTTCAGATATTCAAGATGTCTTGCAATGATTTAGACGTGTATAATATAAATTGTGAGGCAAATTTGGTATCTAATTCGTTCACACATGAGTTTTTATTTATGAAAAACGACATCAAATATCCTTTTTTTTCCTCAACCACAATGACGACAAAGATTTGTTTGGTAATAAAGGTCTTAAATTATAATTTGCATTAATTAATCTCAAATTAGTTATAGTTAATGGGCATTTGTTCGTTCTCTTTGACCATCTGCTAGAGCATCAAACGATCACCGTTCGTTCCAATATCATATCCACATGTATGCATTATTGGCCTCCACGTGAAAACTCATCTGCCAACTTATCTTCCTTCCTAGGACCCAACCTTTACCAAAAGAATTCGCCCATTTTCATAAAATAAGAAAAAAAATATTTTGCAATAAAACCGAACTATTTTCCGGACATTTTCCTCAACTTTCTTTGGATCAAATTGTTTAATATTTATTTAATTCACACTAGATAGAGAATTGGATTCCGACCTATATATATTCTTAATAAAAAAATAGCAAAGATTCATACAAATTATGTATATATAAAGCAAAAGACAAAAAATAATTTGAGATTAATTTAAATGTGGGGACACCTCGTGGTATTTACCAAAAAGACAGAAAATAATAAAACATTCAAAATACAGCAAACATTAAGAATTGAAAATATTAATTAAATGAGGATAATATGGTAAATTCACATTGTTTTATATTAAAACATAATTAAAAATAAAAATAAAATCAGATAATGGGTAGTTGTGTTTCATAAAAATACAATTATCTTTTTAAATTGTAAAATAAAATATATAAAAAATAATTGGTACACGCGTGATATATGTATGTATGTTCACTCATTCTCCACATATTAATTAATTTTGCATTAACTTTTTCATAAATAAAGATATTCAAACATGTTAATTATAATTAAACTGTAAAACCCGTGACAAATATTTGAACTGAGAGAATAAATAATAATAAAATAACAAAGAGTCGTTAATTTTATATAATAAAAAAAGGAGAGATATATTGACATGAAATATTTTTTTATTATATAATAATGACAATAATAATAACGAAGATTACATGAGTAAACCACAAACGACACACGAATGTTGAAGATGTAGACCACCACAGCCCACTCGTGCGCGCGGCCAACAAGCCAATCATTGCAACCATAAGACGGTACTGGGTTTCAGCCACGTGTCTGACCACACGTGTGGTTGGCAAGGCCAGTGCAGTGTGGGGTTATCGTGTACCAACCAAGTAAGGGTAGGGGCACTGAAAAAGTCCTTTACAGCCCATTGTGGATTAGACTGGGATTTGCTTTGGAACCCTCACGAAAAGGTCAAGCAAGCAAGAGATCTTTAATGAGACAAAGCTTTTGGATTTCACCACAGTAATTTAGCTTGTCTTTGCCCCTTACTAAATACTGTCTCGTCTGTTTCTGTTTGACTCAAAATACCATGTCAGTGTCTGCACTGTTCTTGATGCTTTGTTAGGTTCTTCTTTCTTCATTTTCTAAGCATTATTTTCCCAGTTTTTTTGCTAAATTCTCCATCCCATGCGGAGCTGCATCGTGGGAATGTCATTCATATGTCAGTCGACTGTTGATTCAGTCAGAACTTTCACCTCGCAATGAAGAAAACCTATACGACAATGCAAGAAATGCAAGAATGTGTTTGAAGTACTGCGGAGGAATAGTTGCATGAACCTATTTCGTGTAAGTTTTTCTCCTAAACGACACGAATGTGATGATATCTCTTTGAGAGAGCTTATGATATTCATAACCACAATCATTGTCGGATTTAATAGGTACATAAATATGTAATAAATAGAAGAAAAATAAGGACGTGAGCTTGGTTGATATTATTAGAGATAAAAACTTGGTCCAAAATGAATCATACACTGTACACAGACAGTTTCAGAGAGAGGTTAGGCAAGTGGCATTTCAATCAACTACAGTATGAAGTGCTTTCCTTCATTCCTTTTGTAGTTTAGGACAGATACGGATGCCACGACCGACACTATGTACGGTTTGGATGCCATCCCTACTTTCGCATAAGAAGACCAAAGTACAAATCCATTAATATCATCCTTAAACAACATGCATAATGGAGATATTAAAACACCCTTTTTTTTTTTTGTATCAACAAAAGTTTAGGGGAGGGGAGGATTATTCCATATCAGGCCCAGGACATATTAAGGTCTCTTTGAGAACTTTCAAAAGAGGTCTTAGCTCTTTTTTTGGTTTTTATAGATTACCCACAAAGAGGAATTGTCGGCAGCGGGACTCGAATTTAGGCCTTGATAGTGAAGAGAACTTAACCAACCTTCCTTGGCAAAGCATCCCTTTTCTTCCTTGTGTGGCCAAGGAGAAAATTGTCCTTTCATTTATATGGTTAATAAGTTACATGAATAAATTAAAAGTTTATTTAGAGTATAAACTAGATAATTTTGTGAATTTGAATCTTTGTATGTGATTGAAGCGTATTTAAAGTTTATCAAATTAAATCTTTGTATTGAACTTGTGATGAGAGAGTGTGGTTTGAATTGGATGAAAAGGACTAAACCATAGACTAATTTTGTGTAAAGCCAAAATTGGGGAAAAGATTGAAAGATTGGGATGGTTTTTGTTGGAAGCTTAATTTGGCAGTAGTATATATCATTGTTTGACTAAAAGAGTGAGAAACTTCCAAGATCTTTGATTAAGATAAAGGTTTTATTTTATTTTATCCTCATACAAAGGCCGAAGCATCATCCCATATCCCCTCCTCACCAAACTCAAACTCTTTTTAGTCCTCAAAGTTCAAACAACGACAAGAGTTGCCATGAAGTTTTGTAAGTATGTATTTGCATAGGAAAAAGCTGGTGCAGTGTCAAATTCAAAATTTGGAAGGAAGTACATAAATTAATACATATTAATATTAATATTAAATAATAATATGTAAAAATGGACAGCAGAACAGAGAAGAGCAGGAGAGAGAAGAGGTGAGGTGAGGTGAGGTGAGGTTAGCCCATGATGATGATGATTGTGCAAACGAAGGAATGGCCTCAACTCAATCATTGCTCACGAGCGGGTTTGCCTTAAAACGTGGCCGCACGATGCTCCAAGAAATTCACAGGCCTTTGTCAGCCAAATGATGGCACTTTGGCTTTTGGGTCTCTCTCTACTCTCAACCACTTTGACTGACTGATTTTCTTCCTAGGGAGAATCGCCCTGTGTGTCTTTGGTGACTATTAGTTGTTGATGCAAGTGAGTTTTGTGTTTTTCTGGTGATTGTCAGTTGTTGATGCAAGTGAGACTGATACTATATGAACAATTAATAGTCATCAGATTAGCTCAACCACTTACAACTACTCATGCATCCATGTACGGTGCAAGTGACTGTTAACAGTTTATGCAAGTGAGTCTCACAACGCATTACATTAACAGTTGATATCTACTAAATTGTATTAACGACTCGCAATCATCCACGCACATGTAGACAATCATCCACGCACATGCAAAATTTGGTTTTGGGTTGGGATTATGGAGGCCCTTTAAACAAGATGATGATGAAGTTGTTCCAATGGCTTAATCAATGAGATTAAAGACTCTCTGCTATGAAGGACCACAATGAGGGATAACAGCTTGAATTTGCATGGCTGGCCATTGCTCAGCAAATGGTTCATTCATTCATCTAATAATGCCAAGGAAGCAAACCTAATATATATCTATATACATTTTTATTTTTAACTTTCTGAGGTCTTGATTTAGTTTCCTGTCTTCGTTTTAGCATGCAGCATCACTAGGAAAACACAACACGGCCCATTCCACTTGCCGTATAAAATTAAAATGAAATACTACGTACATACACTTGTAACCCATCATATACGTCAAAACTATATTCTTCTACATTATTCTAACTGGAACAATTTTTAACTATTAAAATAACATTTTCCAACATCTTATAATCAGGGACCATTCTTGATGTCGATTTTTTTTTTAATCTTTTACAAAGATGCGGTGGAAGAAAGTTAGACACGCATGTATATACATACATATATACTATTCTACATTATCCTAACACGAAGAACTCTAACTCTTAGAAAGTAACATTTTCCTATATCTTAAAATCATGGGGTGTCAACGGGGTCTAGTGGAAAATACCCTTGATTTGCGGGTCTCATGTTTGAACCTCCATGGCTCCGTGGTAGTGTGTGTGAAAAAAAAAACCCTCCTCTTGTAGTTTTAACTATCGCTTTAAAGTGAGTATTATTATGAGAACAACTATGCATTTACGAAACTATGATGAAAGATGGGAGTGTTTTGCTTATCTTTTTATAGTCATCAACATTTTCATCATATTACACTCATCGCACGCGTGCAATGCTTCTATTCTAGTACATACACACACCCATCTCTCTCTATTGACCTTATGTCACAGTCAGTGATCAGCCAAACAATATGAAAAGAAACAAAAGTCAAAATAAGGATCCAAAGTGTTTTAATGATTTCATCAAGGAAGCAGAAGCACCACACAATATAAAGATAAAAAAAAGGAGATAAGTGTGTTCTTTTCTTTCTTTTGGGGTCTCTGGTAAAAGGAGATAAGTATTGGTGAAGAAGCCCTATAAATGAGCCACACGAGTGAGAGAGGAGGCTTTGAGCAACACATGATCAAGGCAACATAGACTTTTGCTCTGCAAAAGCCACCGAAGCAAAAAGTCAAAAAAGGAGTTTTTGATGGACTTGTGGGGCTTCTTCATGTTAGCTCTAAACATGGATTTAAATTTAATAACACATCTTAGCCATGATTTCCTGCAATTAAAAACTTCAATAAAGCAACATGCAATGCCAACATTCCAGCACAAAAGAAAAGGGCGAGCTTAGCCTTTCGACTATGGTGAGGAAAACCGATCTAAGCTTTTGCTTTCCGCTGTGAAGCAACCAACACATGGTCCCCTCAATAATTTGATGGTCAGGGTTCATGCTCATGCACAAAGTGAATTGAGTGCATCTTTAGGGCCAAGGAAACATTAACACCATAATTCATCATGCATAATTATTAGTTTAATACAACAATCAATAGTTTTTCTATGATGGCATTTAGGCTAAGTATATGCTAAAGATACAAAAGATGTAACACTAAATTTGGCTTAGTGGAAGAGAATCATTAATTATCCGAGAATTTCGGCCTTTCGTGGAAATGTAACTGAGTATTTGCATTGTCTTATCAGCTAAATATAGGGGAAGGCTAATAATCTTATGACAACTAGACCTAATAGGGTTAGAGCATTAGACTAAAAGAGGGGAGTCATTTTTAATATAGGGTTATCTTGTTCCTGGATAAACATCTGTCATAATCCAAAACCTGATGTGGAGATAAAGAAAGTGCCAAAACACCAGAATGTTTCCTCTGAAACATACAAAACCCACTATCCACTTTCATCTTTCACATATAGCAGATGACACATGTATTTGCTCTTAAGTGGAGCTAAAATCCTGCAAACTTGAAACACTCCAAGTGTCTGAAAAGAAATTTTTTGATGGAGCCTCAGAACCAATTTGAACTAATGCATTGGGATCTCATCAACAAAGACATTGAGAAAAAAACTTCCTCCTCAACCAACCTTGAACACTACTGTTACAGAAGGATCATCAGAAATGGATCATGGTAATCTTTAGTGGTGACAATTTCTAGGCTTTGCTAAATCTGAATACAAATAAACTGTCCCAATCAATTAATAGGAATGCATACTAAGAACGTCTATTGTATTGTCTTGTGCCAAATCAGTGTTTCGCGTGAATAACATGCTCCATAAAGTTTCTTGCCACTAGTTCCACCTTTTTTCCACCCAGAATACACCATTTACACATATAATAAAACCTTCTCTCTCTTTTTCTGTCAAGTGGGCAACCTCATCATCATCCTTGCCTTTGGGTTCTAGGGTTTAGGATAATTGCAGACTCCAACTGGCACCAGCTAACCAACTCCTATAATTACTGTAATTGCAGAATCCAATTGGCACCAAATACTTAACATAAATAGGCTATATATATATATATGTATAATCTCTTTCAATAATTAGAATGATATAATTGAATAGAGCTTCATGAATAATCCTTTCTATCGAAGGAAACAGTAAACAGTATATGACATGAACTCGAACTACAACAACAAAGAAACAAAAACAGTATTGAACAACAATAATTGGTCGCACCGTTCATTTTCATCTTCTTCCGATGAAAAAGACATCCCTGCACAACTTTGACGTGCTGGAGGACCATGCACTCATTAATTTAGAGCAATCATGTCATTTGTATGCCACCGACAGACTCAGTTTTTCATTATATTTCTTGCTTTTCTTCTTCCCTAGCTCATCATAACTAGACTTTGAGCCATGTTTACAGGAAAAAGAACACTACATTCCTGTATGTGGGGGACCATGGAAACACGGGTGCATGCAAAATGATATGACAAGCAAAAAATGCATTCACTTTAGAGTGACTAAATTTCCAGTGTTCGATTGATTTCCCCTGACCCCTTTTATTGCATTAAAAAGGAGAACACAGATGACAAATCAATAGAGTATCAACTCAGGAGTTGAATTAACTGGCAGCAATGCCAGAGATGATATACGACTGACATCACCGGCTAATATGTGCAGGTCTCAACACAAAATTGCAATCTATCTCCAATCTGTGTTGGCAAAACAGATATGTGATTTGAGAAGGGAAGACGACAATAATGCTGAACGTAAAATTTAAAAAGACAAGTCTATATATAAAAAATTTATAATCTTTTCCTTCACAAAGTAAAGAAAGACAAGTCTGTAATATCCTTCAAATCTGCAATTTCTATGGTAATTGAATATTACTTCCCGAGAAATAAAGTTACAATGAAACCCTGCACATGGATTTGACATCATAATATGAATCCAGGCAACAGTTAAAGTTGTTTTCTATTTACTTTCTAAGAAAGATTACCTTTTCCATAAAATTAGTTAAAAAAATATTTATTACTTCTGTACAAGTAGTTCATTTAAAATATATATTACTTACATACAAGTAGGGAAGCACCTTGATCTTCTTACTTCAGGGATGCTGAATGGCTATTATCCAGAGTAAATGCCAAGCTGCGTGAGCAAAAATATGTACTCATCAACTTCTCATTCCTCAAAAATATTGAAATAACAAGATTAACAGGGTATCAATGTCATGAAGGTACCTGCCACTCCCAACTCTTTCTATATATCAGGCTGCTAGAAACCACATGTCAATGTAGTTCCACCCTTTTTCATAAATCAAAATTAGTTTAAAACTGAAGAACAACTCATTCACCAACCCTATCAACAGAACAATTTAAAATTAAATATTTTTCACTTAGAACGGAATTACAAGCCAATCAGGGGAAAATAACACGAAGCAGCCTCTTAACTTGGTTTGTATTTATGGTGTTTACATTAGTGAAAGAATTTGGAAATTCTCATAGTCTGTGTATGAGTTGTAAGGATGGAAACAAACAGTGTCTTCTATTTAGGAAAGAGGTGCAATAGCTTGTTCAGCAAGATCATCACTTCTGGCTTCAGTGACATCAACTAAAATCCAAAAGGACTGAGCAATGAGTCTATGAAGCCCAAATGAGATGACTGTAAATGTACGATCCCATGGACAGTGTTAACAGCATTCTCTCTCCCTCTTCTTGGCCACAGCCCGCGAAGATATTTTAAGGCGTAAAGGATATAGAAATGCCATAACATATAACTGTAGAACACCTCAAGATTGTTCCATAAAGTACAGGGTCATACAGGGTAATATAATGACAAAAGAAAGCCAAACGTGCTCAAAATGCAGGGTCATACAAAATGCTGCAACAAGCATAATAAAAACTAAGGCCCAAAAGATAGCCACAGTAGCATCAGCCCTGCATAAAGGTAATAAAATATGTTGCATCAACAATGATTTGAGACATATAATGCACCATAGGCACTACTGAAGGGATATAATTTTGGAAAATCCAGACAACCAATAAAGGCACTTATGAAATATAAAAGTTAGGAAAGAGGGGAGATCTAAGGGAAAAAGTAAGTCCAACAGGAGGGAGGAAACATAGATTGATAAATCTATGACTTTATTAACGATTTTATTGCTCAAACATCATTATCCTTGCTTTAACCTCAGTTGGTATAACGTTGTGGGAACAGTCCAGTTGTCCATCTTAGTTAAAGTTGTGGACTTGACCTCAATTATATGACCCCTGAAAATTGGAAGCAGATTTATGCTTTTCCGAAAAACAGAAACCTTTCCCTATTCCACAGGTCTTATCTTGAAAGGCATTGATCACATGTCAGAGCCATTGTCAATTCTGATCCTTTTTAAACAGCAACAAATACTCATGGTGGGCATCCCTATAGTGTTGGGGTGTCATGGAGATAAGAGACTCTCAGTCCATAAGATAAAACCCAAGTTTTTCTTGTGCAAATGAATTTGATAAAACAAACACTCGCAGTGACATCCCTTATACCAACTCACTCTTCTCTTAAAAAACTCAACTTTCCAAACACATTTTGAGTATGCCATCAAGATCAAGATAATGCTAAAGTTAGCTTGAAACGTAATTTATACAAATTGCTATTAAAGCAAACGCTTTTGAGGTTCACCTAAATACCCAACTAAAAAGCTATCAAATTTTAATCCCCAAATCGTTTGAGCACATAGCAAGACAAGTAGTGATCAGTTTCAGATCAAAATGACTAGTTCAAGTATGGAGATTCCAGCCACGAACAAAAGCAATACAAACTGCGCAAAAGCTAAAATCTTTTTTAAAATAAATAATTAATAGACAGATAAAAGAGTTGAGAATAGTATACCAGGTGGAGGTTACTTGTTTGGATTTAGAGTTTTAGAGCTTAGAACATCAGTGACGGTGTTTGGGTGGCTGTGCATGGCCTGTCGTTCAATTTTCCCGGTTAACGGATGGGATGGTTTAAACCAAGAATTTGAGTTTGGAAAAAATAGTCAAATTTTCTCTTGGTTGTGTTTTTGTTGGTCAGAAGAAACGTTTATAAAAATATAATTATACTATTATTACAAGCATCCGTTGTCGTCCAGCGGTTAGGATATCTGGCTTTCACCCAGGAGACCCGGGTTCGATTCCCGGCAACGGAACTTTTTGTTATTTTAAAACCTTTTTCATTCAAATTTCTGTTTGGATATTATTTTGGTGAAAGTTCCTTTTTCCTTTAACCTTTTTCCTTCAATATTTTTTTTCCGGATATTACATCCCTTGATCTTAAACATTTCATTTTGAAGCCTTACTTTAATTTTGTTCGGTTTGGTTTAATTAAAAAAGAGCCAAACGGTTTAAAAATCAAACCTGATTTTATATGATTTGGTTTAATTTGGTTTTGAGCTTTTATAAACCAGCTTAAACCAAATTGGATAATTTATGTGTATATTTATTTATTTATATTATATTTCACATGTGTACTCTTATGAGGTAGTAACTATATATGGCTATTTAAATTGAGCTATATTAGTTATTGAAATTAGAAATTTTATAACATGTTGAGTTTTAGGATGATTTCTTACTTAAGAAAATGATTTAAATATGAGCAAGTTGTGAATTTATTACTTGTAATTAGGCTAACAATGTTGAAAAAATGGAAAAAGAAAGAGAACTGGGCTTAGCCCAAATCGGCCGAACCAAACTGTCCTAAATTCGTTTAGTTTGATTTAATTTCCTTTGACTATAGACAAAACTGAACCAAACCAAACTGTTTTATTATAATTGATTCGACCATAATTTTGAGGTGAAATTGATCCAATTCAGCCAATACTGTGCCCACCCCTAGTTTAGAGTATTCAAGCGGATCCCCTTGAAAAATACTTTCGTGAACAAAACATAATTATTCATTGGCAAATCACAGAGAAAGAAAAAATAACTCAGTCTTTAACTAATAACTTGATATGGCTGGGCCATTTTCATTAAACATTGAAACTTCAACTTCGACGAGTGTCTTGGCATGGAACTTGGATCTTCCCAATACAAAAATACAGCTCGATTTCTACCATATACAAAATAATCGAGCCCCTCCATTTTAGCTCCCATATCACCAGGGGTAACTTTCCATACTAAAAAAACATCATCCAAAATCCACTGATGTGTAAATAACTAAACTACCCCTACCAAGTTCAAATAACAGTTAAATCTAACTATTGAGGGTGGCGAGCATGCCTCCCCCTGCAGTTGGTAACACCACCTCCCAGCCAGGGCCCTTAAGGGGGAGAGCACCGGCAATGCCATCGGCCTTCTCTTCCTTATGATCATCAGGAGTAACCACCAGATCACTGCGATCCAACACCCTCTCCAAATCTTCGTCAGTAATCATGGTCTGTATCATCTTGTCTTCAGCAGATTCTTCTTCTCGGAGCAAAGCTATAAGATCGTCTTCCTAAAAAAATTATAAAAAAATTGGCATCACGTTCATATCAGTGAGCATGATCTTCAACTCACATACGCGGCCAGATTGTCCCATGCAAAAATGAATGAAAATTGTATTTGAATATTTAAGACTTGCAAAATTGATTTTTGCAACTATGAGACTCTTTCTAGAGCAAGATTTGCTATTTAAGTTCTCATAACGAACAAAGGACAGCATGCAAACCTCGAGGACATCGGTACAACCAGGCTTTGCCTTATCTTGATGGAACTGCCCTTTCCCAATCACCACGTGTTCAAGCTTCAACTTGCTAAAAGCTCTTTTCAAAATCCGACCCTGTTAATTCACATCTTCTCAGAAAATTTTCCCAATATACCAAATAAAGTGCACCTAATTATATGACAAATATTAAAACTCTGCATCACCAACTCACCTCTACAGATTGTGCTGTTGTCAATCTGTAAACATGAACAGGCTTCGTTTGACCGATTCTGTGACATCGATCCATGGCCTGCAAATCCATTTGAGGGTTCTGGTATGCACATGTAAAATAACAAATCAAATTAATCCTGTGTGAATGTTGAATTGCAGTAAAAGAAAAATAAAAGAAAGAATAAAAGAGAGGAGAGGACCAAGAATATACCCAATCACTGTCATACAGTATACAAGTATCAGCTGCAGTAAGGTTGATACCCAGTCCACCAGCTCTGGTGCTTAGAAGAAAAATTCTATAATTGCTGTCCACATCATTGAACACTGCAATCTGCTTGTAATAGAATATTTATCAATAAGCAATGAACCTAAAATAGGGGTAACACTAAATTTGAGTATGAAAACCAGTCGTGCAATGAGGAAATAAACTCTCAACCCTACGCACTGTCAGAATCCTAGCCTATGGCCAGAACTGGAATGGTTTTGTCTGCCAGAGGTATTCCACTTAAAATAACAGGATCTAACTGCTATATACATGGTTTAATAATAGATGTTAATCCAAGCAACAAATACAGATGGCATGGTTGAATTTATTTCTGCAATTACGCTTAACTGAATGACATAATTACAGTACAGAAGTCTGAAAAAAAAACATGATGGCTACAGTGCTGAAAAAACAATTCCAGTTTTAATGCAGCCAAAGCACACGCACATCTGCTAAACAACTTAGATAATCTCCAACAGAATTAAGACTTCTGATTCAAACCAATCACGAACCTGTCGTTTCCGTTCTTCAAGTTTCACACTACCGTCAATTCTACAGACTTGAAATCCTTTCTCACCAAAATAGTAATCCATTATATCCAAAATCTTAGTCCACTGAGAGAAGATTATAACCTGAATACAAAACAAATGGAAGATAGTTAGCAACCCAATAGCAAACAAAAATATACCCAAAATAACTGGTAGACATACTTTGTGTTTGCGGGCAAACAGCCGCTTCAACAGTCTGTCCAGCAAGCTAAATTTGCCACACTGCTCAACCATCTGTTCAACAGGTGGGTAGAAATCTGTCAAGAAATAGAAAACTGAATAAGGATTGGTCGAGCACCCATTTCAAATGGTAACACTGAATTAATTTAAAGTGAAGTACACGAGCCGTCAAATGCAGCCTCTAAAAGGTCAGGATGACAGCAGTTCTTCCGAAGTTGGACCATCAAATTGTTAAGCTTTCCCTTCATACCGCGTACTGCAAGTTTGAGAATTGTTAGATAACATAAATAACTGCATAATATGATACAGCAATAACTAACTGAGCTAATCATCGTATTTTATATAACACGCCTAAGTTAAGGACCATAACACAGGAAACAGAATAACTTAGAAATAATTATAGTGATCCAAATTTAAGAAATTGGGGACAAGTGGTGCTGCGAACAAACACATTGCAGAAATGATACCAGACAGCCAACCTTTTGGGATCATTTACAGAAAATAAAAAATATAGGAGCAACCAGGAAATCATTAAATTATTTTTTGACTCATCTAATGAGTAAATAATGAAAAACAAATCCAAGGTCAACCCTATCTGTTCCACAAAGGTCAATTTTGAAAGTCTGGCATATTGATATTGGAAGATACAGCATTTTCCCCATGATATGCATCATCAGTGTCTTAACTGGTTAAAGGAGACTACCAATGGTTCCAGGAAAACCAAATGCACAGAAAATTAGGACCTTATATATCTTACTACAATGCAAATCGCAGTTTTCACTAATACAGACAGATGTCATACCACGGTCCCCCTTCTCAAGTAGATAATTCTCCAGTGTCTTATTTATCAGATGTTCCTGTAAATGTTTTTGATGTTCTGTCATGGACGCATATAATATGATTTCCTTTTTCCTAGGAAGCATCTGCTCAACATCAGTCTTCATTCTTCGAAGAAGAAAGGGACGCAATATGGCATGGAGTTTTGCTACCATCTGTGGACAATTGAAACACCCTATTCATCATAACACAGTTCAATTTTTCTATAAAAATGAACCCACAACGTTTGCAAGGACGCATACTTGGGCCTTTCTCTTCTCTTCCAGTTCTTCCATCATTGCTTCACCATTGCACTTTCCTGCTAAATCAAACCTGCCAACAAGAATGCACTAAGCTAATTATCTAATAGACTAACAAAACATAGCCATACAAAAGAAATCTATTTCCACAAAAGTTATTCACCCAGCATATCATGGGCTTAGGTCTTAGCAAAACATAAAGACATATAGCGTGGTTCTTTCAACAGCTAACCTTCTAAACCAAAGATACTATTTTAATGACATCACTGTAATGATTGAATCGTGTCTACAATCCAGATGAATAACGGAATTGGACTGGACAGGTAAAACCATATTATGCCAAAGAAAATGCTTCTGACTTATTCCTTCACTGGACATTTGCAGGATTTCCACATAATATATAATAGTTGCATGTTTACCATTCCAGAGATTAAAAATATTACTAGGCAAGAAGCTTAATTATAACAAGTATGAATATACAACAGTTATTCAGTTGCCCATTGCAGTTTCTAGAAAGCAGGTGGTTCACAAACTAGACACCTAGTGGAGCTTGATATCGCCCATCACCAACAAAAAATATTTCCACCTTGATAGATGAACGAGTTTGCGAATTAACAAGCATCAAACTGGATTAAAAAAAACAGAAAACCATACTTACCATGACTCAAATTCTTCATGGGATGAGAATATATCAGGCAAAATGAAGTTCAACAATGACCAAAGCTCTGCCAGATTATTCTGCAGAGGTGTTCCAGTCAACAGAATCTTATTTTCTATAGGTAAGAATTTCAATTGCTGCAATAACTTGCACTTTGAGTTTTTCAATCTGTGTCCCTTCAATAAACAGACGCAGAATAGGTCAACATTCATGCTATATTATAGGTTTTTTTTAATAGAAACAATATCAGTAAACGGACTAGTCTACTCACTTCATCAACCACAAGATATTTCCACTTGTAATGTCTCAAAAATCTTCTTGCATCAGCCATTGCAACTTCATAAGAAGTAACAATTATAGGGAAGTTAGGGCCAATTGCTCTAGGCATGTGCTTCCTTCGTATCTCATCCCTCTGTTTCTTGTCCCCATGGTAGACCATAGCCTTTATTGAAGGGGTGAACCTATTTGGGGATAGAAGGTTAAAGGAAGAAATAAAGTTGACAGAAACTATATTCAGAGAAGTTAACCAAAAAGAATCTATTTAAAACATTTACCTTGAGAATTCATTTACCCAGTTGGAGAGAGTAGACAGAGGAGCAATCACTAAATACGGCCCATCCAATCCATTCCCTTTCAGATGAGCAAGAAAACCAATGGTCTGGATAGTTTTTCCAAGTCCCATTTGATCTGCAAGGATCCCGTTCAGCCCATTTTGCCATAATGAGATCAACCACTTTACACCTTTGATTTGATAAGACTTCAATTTTCCACCAGTCAACAGAGGCACAAGTTCCTTTTGCTCTTTCTCAACTCTTTCTTCCTCAGTGAGGTCCACATCTTCAGTTTTCTCACCCTCTTTAGATCTTGTAAGCATAGCTTGAACTGCCCTCTTGGCCTTCTTCTAAGGAAATGAAGATAGTAAAGGTCAAGATGTCAATATACAAGGAACTTAAAGAAGACAGAGAAATATCCAATAAACTTCTAATGGGATGAAATTTAAAACATAATTAAAAGATATATTCACTATATTCCGCAAAAATATTTAGACTTTATTATGTCACCCAGCAAGCAAATTTTCTCCCGTGGAAAAGATTAATCCACTTGGGACAGAAGATAAAGAGCAATCGGACCACCCAAAACCTCAATAAATAGATGTTCATCTGATAGATAATTGTGACAATACTAATTACATCTGATAGGACAACTATACAAGAACATCCATATATATTCATGATCAACCAAACCAGACTCAAATGAACAAGATATCTCATTTTGGAAAAAATGAAGGAAGCATGGAATTTCTTACGTTATTGTAGGTTGCAGTGGCTTTTCTTTTTCTACCACGACCTTTCTTTTCCTCAACAGTTTCAGTCTGCTGCTCGGCTCCAATCTAGCATGACATTTCATTTTATAACTTAATCAGCAAAAAGCATTAGAAAGAATTTACCATTTAAGAGAAAAGTGTAAGAGAAGATACAAGTGTGATGTTATCCATTTTCTCAAGCAAAAACTGCGAGTAAAGCTGAGTTTGTGTTAGGAGCTCATCCAACTTGGTAATCTGAGTGTTATTCAAGTTGGGTAACTGCTCTGCCGCCTTTTCTGCCTCCTCTTCCTTCACCCGATCTTCAAGCAACTTTTCTTCCACATCAGTCAAGGCTTTTGGCATAAGCAAGGAATCCTCATTATTTTCATCAATAAGTATCTCCTCCTCTGATTTGACCTCGCTCTTCTCTAATTTGACATCAATCTTCTCCTCGCATGTTTCCTTAAACATTATTTCAATACAACAACATTATAAAATGAACAAAACATGGGTAAAAATGTAACATTAGTAGTAGTTCGAAGCAAATATAGACCCTATCTATCAAATTCAACAGAAACCACACACTAGGCATCTATAATTTGTCACACAGAAGAAGCTTGTCAGGACTATAAAAGAACATATTTCATAGAAACAATAGATCGAGCATGTGCATGCAAACATCATTTTCCCACAGCAAGACCAAAACTTGAAAGTTCTTAGTTCAAAAAGTACGTCAGAGACATAAACACACACAGGCATGATTTCTTTTCTTTTCTACAAAATTCGTTATTTTGAGGAATTTCTTGTCTTTCTACTCGTTCTTCAAACATTTTCCTTCAAACTCTGCCACATTCCTAAGAACCAACCAGACCGACAGAGAAAAGCTATAGAAACAACCGCCATTAGAAAATTAGTGAAAGCAAACCTCGTCCTCGAGAACCGAAGTCGGGGATTCTGCTGAGGCATCGTTCTTCGCCGCCATTTCAAAATCTAAATGTGAAAAAGAAAAAAAAAACATTTTCAGTACATATTAACCAAACAGAAGATAAAAAATTCCAAATAAAAATAATTAGGGTTTCAGAAAACACAAACCCTAGGTTTCGGGTTCCAAACAATAACCATACGAAAAAGCGAACAGAAACAAGAAAAAAAACGAAATAATGAAATATAAATATAAATATAAAAAAAGACATGAAATGAAGGAATAGGAACCGTACCCAGAGTGAACCGCAGGGAGAGGCGAATGCCTCCAAAGCACACAGTAGCAGAGAGAGAAGAGAGCAGGGAAGATGAAGAAGCGCTTGACAGTTCAGATATTATTAAGTGAGAGAGAGAGTAGTGGGTGGAGCAGAGGGTCCTATAAAGTACCCCAAATTTATTAAATTTTTCAAGCGAGCGAAGTGACTGGGCGGGAAAACGGGGTTTGAATATTGCCCTAGAACGAGTAGTTAATTACTCCTGCACCTTTCTTGTTTTACGATGTTTTCCTTTTTTGTTAGGTTTTTTCTTCACGTAGGGTGTTATTAGTCTTTTCGGTGAATGGAGATATTGGTGGGTTGGGTTCCCAAATTGAAGGGAACAGGCACGCTTTGTCCGGCATTTTCTCGGATTTGTCGTTATTGAGTCCACCCTTTGGAAAAATATGATTTTTTAAAAATTTAGTTCAGTTTTTGGATATGGATAATTATATGGAATGTTTTTATTTTATTTTCTCAATGCTCGTCACCTTTGACCAATTTCTTTAGGAACTTGATTTTTTCCTTGATTATTATGTTTTTTCTTCTTAGTTATATGTAATGTGTTGTATATATTTGATGTTTCACAATTTATAGATAGGAAACATTACTGTGTGTTACGTTTGACTTAATTTGAAACGCTTTGTCAACCAGAAATAGAACAATGAGAAGAAAAAGGGTTATCATAGTTGTCTATGACAAACTAACAAAATTTAAGTTTGAATTGAAAAAGAGAAAGCATTTCAAAAAAAAAATTATTTTAATTGGAATTCTAATGGACATTCTCATTAACAATGCAATGTTGGAAACAACGACGTTTTAGGAACTGGTGGAACAATGATTTGAAAATCCAGTACAGAAATAGAAAGTAATCTTTGCCAGAAAATTACTGGAAAAATATACAACAATATTTAAAGTAGATTGTGGTGTGGATAATAGTTATTGTGGGTTGACAAATTCCACAGCAAACAAATAGGATATTACACAACATACTTAGGACTGGTGACAGAAATTTTCAAATCCCATGTACTCTTGATTCTCCATCTTCTCAACCATATTTGCTATCCCCACCCCACCTGAACCAAAAAAAACAGCAAAATCAAAATTAAGTACTTTAGCTTATTATATAAGCTGAAAAAATACTTGTTCATTTTGCTTTTGTGTGAGTTATTTGTTATACCTAAGCTGATTGCGCTCACAAAGATGGTCAAAGCTAGTATGAAGATGACAATGGAAGCCCTCCCAACAACTGCAATTATCTTTCTCACTACATGCTGACCAGTGAATGCAGCAATTGTTGCAACTAGAACAAAATAAGCAGCTGCAGCATAGAGTAAACTTGGAACAGTTAGTTTTTTTTCTTTCTTCTTTTTTTGGTATATATAGAAGTTATGAACAAATATAATTTTTGAAATCTCAGCTGAAGTTAGATTATTGCTACTACTTACCATAAGGGACTGGGAAACGGTTGAGAAGGTAATACTGTACAACTGACATGGAGGATGAGAATAGCATTGCAAATGTGGATGTAGCACTTGCTACCTGCCAAAAGATAAAAAATCATCAATCTGGTTTCGTTTTCCTGCTTATTTCGGTTGCAGATGTGATTTTCTCTTCCTGATGTTTTCGGTTATGATACCCGAAAATATATGTTCTCTCAGCTGAGGCCAGTCCAGTTGACTTATTAATGGCAGGTTATCTAGTTGATATCCTTTGCACCATTGGATTTGGGCTGGACAAGATTTTCTGACTGATAAAAAGAATAGAGTGAATTTTGTCTTGCATTGAACTATACCTGAGGAGGAATTCCCAATTCAAGAAAAAGGGGTCCCAAGATGAAACCGCCTCCCAGCCCAAGTAGGCCACCCACCATACCAGCTACTATCCCACAGCTGCAGTAAAGAAAAATCTGATGCAACTTCCAGTTTGTGATTTCCTTTCCTTTGGATGCAATCACCCTGGTGCCTTTGCATAAGCATATGGCTTCAAAGAGCGTAACGGAGACTGCAATTGGTACCTACAAAATGATAAAATATTATGTTCAACTGGACATCATTCTTTTTATGCATGCTTGAGTGTACATAGTTATGTGTTTCTATAGTGCTCCTGAAAGAAATCTTACTACCCTAGTTGTTAACCTTACCTGCAAGGAGTTCAGGACCCAGAACATGGTGGAGCAAGTTTCAGTATATGTCTGCACAAAGTTCAGATACACTAATTCATTAACAAAAGTTAAAATCATGTTGCTTTGGAAGCAAATGCAGAGGAATTAGAAAGATGGAACTTGATTGCATTGCTAGTGATGATCATATCTTTTGGAGAGCATTTTAAGGTCCGGTATGCGAATAGATGAGTTCCTAGAAAAGCTTCTTTAGTTGAACAGAACTACAGAATAAAATAACTTACCTTAACAATCTGAACAATAAGAAAAGCCACCCAGACATACACAAGCATCGATAACTCCTTCCAGTAAACGTTGTGTGATATAGGCACCTGGATAGAGTTGTTCATAATATCAATAAAACAAAAACTGAAACAACTTAAAAATTGAAGATGACAAAGAAGTTGCAAAAGAATACTGCCCTAGAGTGTTCTGATATTCTTGGAACTTACCTGCTCATCTTGCAATGAAGCAGGACCACCAGGTAGTGGTTTGTAGTCTTCTCCAGAACCATCTGCAACAAAGGAGATGCGCACTTTAGAGTTTTCTTTTAGTTGATATTAGTGTATAATCTCTAAACTTGGTCTATATATATAGGAATGTTTGATTGGATGAGCACTCACCGCCAGGTTTGGACTCCGATTCCAACTGCTTTTCTGCTTCCTGAAAGTCATTTGAAATCTCAAATTCCTTGTTACTAGATTGGTACCAGACCATATTCATTGATAGCTCAGGAAATAGTTAAGTGAAAACCTTACCTTCTTCATCATTGTCTCTTTCTTCCATGTTTCTACGCCTTTCATTAAAGCTTTTGCTGCTGTACCTGCCAGAATTCAGAAGAATATCTAATAAGATTATTGGGAGTATTCAAAGTAAATAAGGAATTTGTGTTCAAAATGTTATTACCTAAGAAGAGAATGATAAGTAGAACTGTGACCATCCAGTCGGCGAACATGACGTTGAAGGCAACTCCTATGCTGATGCCTAGCATGAGCATTGGCTGAAAGAGCAAAGCCAGATCATAATCTATAAGGGGCATGTCCAGTGTTGGGTGCCTAAGTCTCAAATTGAAGTATACTGTTGAACCTGCAGCACCCATTATCATACCTGCATGACCAATAGGATGGCATACAGTTCTTCAATTCTGTCTAAATTGAATACATTAAGATTAAATTAACAAGTTAAAAGAAAAGATTAAAAGGAAAAGTGATTACTAACACTTGGAAATGGCAGTGGAAGACTTGGGATCAAAACCAATGATCAAGGCAAGCATTGGTACAAAAATACCTCCACCTCCAACACCTCCCACACTACCCAATGCTGCACCAAAGAATCCAACTATTGAGCCAACTACAATTTTCCAACCAAACTTCATCTCCTGAACAACCAAAATATATATTTATATGTCAAAGTCAAAATACTACAACAGTAAACATGAAAGGAAGAATCATCAAATCTTATAGGAAATTAGATGTAAAAGTTATATCCCCTTTATGCTCTCTCTCTCTCTCTCTCTCTCTCTCTCTCTCTCTCTCTCTCTCTCTCTCTCTCTCTCTCTCTCTCTCTCTGTGTTCTTGCTGGAGATGCATTAACTATGGTGTTTAAGAGAGATCAAACTCACTGGCCAAACAGGCTGATAAGAAGATCCTCCCGCCTGCCATAGAAAATTGACCACTTTCACAAAAAATGCTTCATGTATGTCTTGCTCAATAAATTTTGTTGGCTTCTCATCTTTGAGAGGCCTCTCTGCACTGGCAACTTCACTTGTCATAAGGAGGTTAATGAAGAGTGCCCATGCTATTGCTATTGCTGCTGCTCTTGCTGATATTGTAACTGCCCTCTGAGTAACCTTGGTTTGAGCCATTCAGGTGATGATAGTTAATAGCAAGGCAATGAAGTTATGGCTCAGAGAAGCTGTTTCTATATAGAAATAATACTTCTGTTGAATGTTCTGCACTTCGCTTTTCTCCTCCTCCTAGCTTTTTTAAGTGTAGTGCACAATTCGGAGTGCACTCTTCTAGTACCTGCCTACTGTCCTGCTGTCTACATTTATAGTCTCTCTCTCTCTCTCTCTGCATGTGTATTGATTTGGACTTCATTAAGATTATAAAAAAATTTACATATGGGACCCTCAAATCCTTTTTACCCTCTCTCTCTCTCTCTCTCTCTCTTTGAGTTGGGACCCTCAAATCCTAGTAAGAGTGTAAGTAGGGACTGGGGAGTGCTGAGTCATCAAAGCTTTGCTGCAATCATGCCAACTCACATTCATAAAGTGATATAACAGGGTGAAGAAAACACCAAATGCTACATCTCTAAACTTTCTAAGTATCACTAACTTAACATTATTGGTGTCCTTCATTCTTTATTCTCAAGGAATCTAGAGGAGGGTAAAAAAAAAAAATTGGTGTTTAAGCTCAAAAAGGATCTCAAGAAAATAATAAAAACCCAAACTCTCAAACACGTTTTTCTTTGGCATTTACACAACAGTCAAGTCAAAATTGCAAGCTTTCAGTGAAACTCTGCCAAACAAACAGTCCAAAATCTTAAAATGGTACAAATCTTGCTCCACAGTACACAATGATGCACCGTCTTAAAAATTACCAACAAAAATTCTTAATCTCAAATTTGGATGGAGCAAGAAAGAGGAAGCAAACGTAAGAGGCTTTTTGTCCACAATATGTCATTTTTCTAATCAAGAAGCTTCCCAGAAGCTCAATGGAAGAAACTGGAACGGGCAAGTGGGTTCACTTCACCTAATGATTTTGAAATGATAGTTTCAACATTGGGATTAATTTGATACCCAAGTGATTTTAACGTTATTTTGTTTCTTTGTTGTCATGGTTACTTGTTTTCTAAACAACCTGCTGGCCACACAAAACCTCTGTTGTGATTTTGTTTCCTACCATAAAGCAAGACAAGGGGTTTCTTCCTAGAAATTTCCGAGAAGCAACATCAATTTTTTCGAGGCAACGCAGTACCAACACGAAGAAGCTTTTACGAACTGACATTCTTGAAGAAGCTGTAAGCAACAGGTGCGGTGGCACTTTCAAATATGAAGCTTCATCGCTGCTTCTTGGTTTTTGGCCTCTTCTTGCTGTCTCCATGGAAGAAACAGGGCGGTGGCACTCACTGGCCCTTCCAAACAAAAACACAACACAGCCCCCCTCTAAAATTCCTATATTTGAATTATTAAGTTGTTCATTTGGCTAATTAACTTGTAACTGAAGTGGTTAAAATTATTTACCTCGGAGGGTCTTAGGTTCGATTACGCTTTGTATAAAATTATATCAAAACAAAAGATTTATATATGGAAAACTAGACTGGACCATTTGTTTGTACCAAAAAGAAAATGCTTGGACTGGACCATATATACTAAACTGTGTAAAACTGAAATACAAATTAATTTGAACTTTTGGGCATGGGTAACCAGAAAATTGTTTTATGAGTGAAATATGGTTAGAATGGAAGACTATGGGCATGGGCCTGCATACTATTGGGCCTCATTTTATTCCAGCCCAATTGTACAACCTACACAGAATTCCATCAGAAGTGGTTGGTGCCTGAATGCTAATCAGATCAGATAAAATGACTGATGTGCAATGCAATGCTCATAAAATCGAAGATATTTATGAAATCTGGGTAGGCGGTAAATAGAATTTCAAGATGCTTCCAGGTCCAGGAGACAAATGAGATGCACTCCAAGACATCTTGGAATTAAATGTCTCACACGAATCCACCAACAAGATCCATTAATTTTCACAAATTTAAAAAGGTTTACAAAAGAGGTAAAATACCTACTACCCAATTCCACCACCGTAAACGTTAAGACATTTAAATTACCCAACACATAACATCCTCAAGCCAGCTTAGTCGCAAAGACATTTAAACACAGCTCTATGTAGTATTGAGTAGAAAGAAAAGGGGAAAAAGAACAAAACAAAGACCCAACACAGAAAGCAGCTGCTGCATAAGACGCAATCTTGAGCGCTGATGAACCCAATCAGAGTGAAAAGCTAACCAGTAAAGCACAAAAACTTGATAGGTATTCAATTTCAGTCTTAATATTCATTATAATCCCGAGAGAGTGATCTAGATGACCTCCGATAATCTCGCTCCAAATCTCCATCCCTATCCCTTTCGCGGGACTCAACTGGTGCTTGTTCATAATGGTAATCATCCTCCTCCATTCGATCATAGCGATCATGCCCGCGATCAGGATATTGTTTGTAACGGTCATGGTCATGCTGGACATCCAATTGTTCATACTGGCTACGATGATGTTCATAGGGCTCAGCATCCTGGTCAGGGTCTGAGTGCCTATGGCCATGTTCAGGTTGTTCAAACCACCCCTGGCCGTCTTCCTGGGCAGTGTGGTCATAATCCCGTTCCCTTTCGCCATGTCGGTCCCTCTCATGTTTTGATTCAGTACGGTGGTCATAATCAGATTCCTTGTCACGGGAACGGCCACGATCATGCTCAGGGTCCCCAACTTCATAATCCCTGTCTCTTTCTCGAGGGCGATCGCGATCACGATCCCTAGTTTCTCGATCACGCTCATAGTCACGGCCACGATCACGTCCTCGCTCACGAGTTCGATCACGATCACGACCACGATCTCTTTCCCTATCCCTATCCCGGTCCCTGTCCCTGGTTCTATCACGATCTCTGTGGTGCCTATCTTCCCTGTGATCACGATCCCTAGGCTTGTCATGGGAGCGTTCACGGGAGCGCTCACGGGACTTCTCCCGCTCTCTCTCCTTGTCTTTCTCTTTTCCCCTTTCACGGGATTTTTCTCTATCCCTGAAAATCAGTTCACTCAATATCACTCACATAAAGCAATCATGAAATTGCAGTAATAATAATAAAAATTCATGAATACCTACAAAGCATGACCAAATGCCAGAACAATTACTTCAAGACAATTGTTACAAAAATTTAAATTGTATTAACTATCATTAAAGTACGCAAGTAAAAAGCAGTACATAACCATGACAGATTGAGTGCACCCAAGGATATCTTGCATTAGGGAAACCCTCCTTTATCTGGCATGCCTTTTGTTTTCACCTCTTTTTTTGGTTTTTATATTTTGAACAAGCTTTCATAAAAATAATCATTTAAGGCTGAGCATCACTACTACCAAAACCTTTCAAACAATGTGCAAAACAGTTTGGGAAATCTTACAAGTCTACATGCCGCTCCTCACGTACCCTCGGCTCCTCGGACCGGGGTTGTCCTCCTGATTGTACTTGCTCCCTAAGCAAACAAAGATAAATGTTAAAGTTAACAAAGGCACTTAAAAAACATGCTAAACATACAAGAAAACAAAGTTTTCACTGGAACACATCCAGCAATTTTATGACACAACTTGGAAGTTGACAAAAAGATCATGTTCCCAAAATCCCATAGCTTATATAAAAACAGTACAAAACAAAGCAGTTAGTTTTCATAATATAGATTTCATATTAGGAAGACAAAGAAATCTCTACCAACATACTACTTAAAGATGAGTAATAAAACAACCATAGAAGATACAATTCTCTTCATTTGTTGGTGCTCACATAATGTTGGTTACTATAATTTTTTCTGCAATGGATGACTATTACATTACCATTGACTATATTTCTTATCAAAAAATTGACCACATTTGGGATTAAAGAAAAAAAAAGACATGTACAGAAGAGATTAAACATCCTTACCTCAGTAGGAAAAACTTTGATATCCCCTATAAAACTTCTAAAATTCAAGCATACTCTATAAATAATCTCACATATTTTCAATTCTGAAACTAAAAGAACACTTTCATCCCCATGTTAATTCAGGACAAAACATAAGCACTATAGGCAATGAGGTCCATCTCTCTTACAACTAAATTTCTACTGTACAATATGCACAGTATTTGCACGTCAGTTTTCGATGACTAAAGTTGGGAAATGTTGGAATCAAACTCCTTACCTTCCTGAATATCTCTGATTAACTTCTTCACCTCCAACTCTGGTGGTCCCAAGCCCACCACCCAGTCGGCGAGGACGCCAGTTTGGGACTGTCCTCCCACGTTCAACATCTACAAGAACCCTTCTGCCTTCAATCTTCCTCCCATCAGCTTGCTTGTATGCAGCTGTAACATGCATATAACTAGTCTTAGAAACAAAGGACAAATCATATTGTAATTTAGTACATAAAGTATTAAAGCAAACCTTTCATGTCCCGTGTATGCATGTACTCAATGAATCCATAGCCTCTAGGTTTATTTGTTTCTTTGTCAGAGACCAACCGAACCTGAAATTTCATAGAAGAAGAATACGATTAATAAACTAGATATAAAGGATTCTGATCTTAAGCAAAGAATGCTTAAGACTAAGTAACTATGGATAGATGTTTTAACATCTACAACAAAGCATCATACTGCAGAAAAATATTGAATCCTAAATGGCACGGCAGACAGGCACTATGCCTCTTTAGCCGTGCTCACCTTTAAATCATACAGCTTCCATCGCAAGATGCATCATCACCGGCTAGAGTTGCAGAAAAACTGACATTTGTGGCCAACTTACCAGTTGAACAGACTATTATCCCCTTACCAGGGAGATTTTTTTAATAATAAATTTTTTTTGTAATACTATTAAAAATACAAGGACATCCTGCTGCCGATGTGTTTGTTTTTTTTTTTGAGAGTCTTCAAAGCCAAAAGTAAAATTTTCAGCAGAAAATGCATGTACTAAAAATTCAAAGGAGAAAGAGATGCTAATACCCCCGACTTGTTTTACCCTGTTGGTCTCCTTTTGTTGCTTGAAATAAAGTGCAAAAGGCACAATGCATCACTGCTCTGCTCAATTTATAGTATTCAGCTTTGCTACGCAGGATGAAGCATCATTTTTGGGATTGGATAGGGAGAAATTTTGGAATCAATGATACCATATGCGAACAAATTACCACCTTACCAGGGATATGAATGTTAGAACTTAAAACCAATACATATCCTAGAAACACCCAGTTCCAAGATCTCTTAAATAAAACTACATTAAAGAGGGAGCTAAAAATGGAGCAAACCCATACGAGATTACCAGTATACTCGCAGTGACACCTGTGTTAATTTTTAAGTCTTATAAACTCAGCTTTGCTGTGCAGGACGAAGCACCATGTTCGGAATCAGGTAGGTAGAAATCAAAGATATTGATGAATACTCACCCCTTACCAGGGATACTTCTTGAATGTTAAAACTTAACGCTAGTATATACCCTAGAAAGCCCAATTCCAAGATCTCTAAATAAAACCATATAAAAAAGAGAGCTATGGAAGGATTTAAACAAACCCGCAAGACATTACCGGCATATTTGCAGAGACACCTGTAATAGTAATACAAACTTGCATAGACTCCACTAACAATAAAACTAATCAAGGAGAACAGACTCGAAAGGCATCACCAGGCATTACCAGTTATAGTTATGGCTGGAAACAATGCATTATCTCAACCCAGTTGGCTGAATGAATTTTCAAATTCAGTTTATTATGCAGAAAATGTATGAAACAGGCTCTTGAGGGTTCTAACTACATAACTTCAGAAAAGTTCAGTAATATGTACCCCAGGCATCTTTTTGAACAAAATAGGAAAAAGGAAAACAATCCTGAGCATACTTTTTCCAAATTCAAAGATTAGAAAATCTGGGATTTTTGTAGAGAAAACGAAAAGGAACAAGCTACAATGCAAGTGAACCTCTTACCGAACCCCCTTGGGGTTGCTCAAAAAAATACCTACCCGTTTGATTGGACCATAAACGTCAAACTCCCTTTTGATTCTGCTCTCAGTTGATTCATAATTCTGCAGGAATACGATGAAGATTACACGTCAACCTTAACAAATACAAAGAATAGCATGAGGAAAACCAATACGGTACCCAAAAATGTTACTCACCAGTCTAGCAATAAACAAAGTCTTATATGGATCTCCAGAAATATTTGGGTCATTATTTGGATCATCTGCACAGAAACAGATATAAGGAAAACAAGGTAACATAAATTATAAGAATCCAAAGTCTTACAATCAAAAGAAGAGTAGGTCATCACATTTCTCTAGCTCTTCTGCAGCCTTTGCTGCACCCTTGTCAAGCCTTAACTGGTGTATCCGAGCCCTTCTTTGTGTCTGAATCAAACAAGACAGAAAGCATATATGTTTCAGAATGAACAGTGACTTCATAAGGTTATGTCTTCATACAAGAATTTCAAGTTAAAAACTTACAGGAGTTTCGCCCTTTTGGACAGGCGCAGTATATTCAGGATCTCCTGGCTCCGCAAACTTACTCACAAATTGCGCAATCCCTTCATTAACCAAAAATAATACACAAAAATTAAGAGCTACAACCTAAAAAGTAATGCCAAACTGGAAATTATTCATGCCCCCAATAAGATTTACTAAAAAAACCTGTCAAGGGTGGGCATTTTCTTTTCTCTGGAGGCGGTTTAAAATCCAACGGTGGTCGAGGTTCAAAAAGCTTCAAAAGGTTAGTTGTTAAACCAGTGGGGTGACTCTGCCCAATCTGCAGCGCAAACACAAAAATTACAAATCGATATTCCTTACAAAATAAATCCAGACCTTAACTAAGTTTACAAAGCAACCAATACAGAACGCCCAGTCAAAACGCAAAAAGCAAAGTATGTTCAAATTCTGAGTACTATAAATTGCCATGCAATAAAATTCAATAAATTAGGAGAAAACTACAGAGATCAACTACATATTTAGCTAGGGTTTATCTAAAACATGAAAATCCCATATTAATCAAGTAATTTGAGAAGGATAAAAACAGAAACTTAGCCTCACGAATAGAAACACTAAACCTAAACAAGTAAGAGGAAGAAACCCTAAGGACGAACCAGTTTGAGCTGAAGAACATTAGCGCGGTTCTGGGCCTTGGTTCGGCCCTGAACGGCAGCGTTTTGGCTGCGCATGAAGGCATCGTTGTTGTTGTTGTTGTTATTGTAGTCTCCCATGGCGAATCGATCGGAGCTGAGTTATGGTTTCTGAAGCAGTCCGAGTACTCTGTTCTCAGATGATGAAGATTGCATCAATATATGGGGAATCCGAATCCGGATCCGGTTGAAACAGTCGGGTCGGACTGGGAAAGCCAGATAGCGGCAGCGAAAATCCGAGAAGGGTTTTCGAGAAGGTATTTATAGCCAAATTATGTGTGAGCTTTGTCCTTTTGTAATGTCAATTATATGCAACGTCGGTTAAAAAGTTAAAAACGGAGGATAATTACTCTTTTTAACCTGTAGTTCGAAATATTTTTTTTTTACCAAATCATATTTTCGGTGTTTGTGACCAATTTTCAACATTTTTTTTTCCATCATTTTAATTTTAACAATTCCGTTTATCTAAGGACTTAAAAGTAAGGTCATGTGAGCACCTATTTAATAAGAGTGCTGCTAAACGAACTCTAAAATTAACTGAGTACACCCTACGATCTAAGTACACCCTAATGTTTAAATTAAAATGTAAAATTAACTAAGTACACCCTATTTAACTACCAAAAATACCCATGGTGCACCCTCTTTAATTTTTAATCTTTTAAAGTATTTAAAATAAACAAATAAAGTAAAATAATAAAAAAATAATTTTTTTAACAAAACTCTCTCTCTCTCTCTCTCTCCTGCTTCTTCTTCTTCTTCTTCTATCTCTCTCATGTGCGATCACCACCACCTGGTTTGTGTTATTGATTGTTTAAGTTTTATGCATACAAAAATCAACTGGGATCAATACACTTCTCCTGGATTCCGAGTTGTATGTTAAAAATTAAGTCAATTTGTATGAAGGCATGGGTTCAAAAGCTCAAGTAGTAAAACAAAGATTTTAATTCTTAATTAAATATATTGTCTTCAATCTTTCAAGAGAGGTGTGGGTTTTCAATTTAATTTAGGGAGATTTGGTAGTTTGGGAATTTGGGGACAGCATATCTCAACTCGTCTCAGAGTGGGGTGGGTCGGGAAGGAGAGAGAGCTATTTTTCTCTTTTTAAAATTTCATTTTATTTTTTGGTTTTAAATACTTTAAAAGATTAAAATTAAAGAGTTGACTATAGTTATAACAATGGACATGCGTCAAGTCTTAAGGATGGTGTACATATTAGGGTACACAATTCAATATATCCTTTTTGGTAATTTTATATTAGGTTAAATTAGTAATTCAATAAATAGTTTGATAGTAGGGTGTACTCAGTTAATTTTAGGGTTCGTTTAGCAGCACTCTTTAATAAAGACCCTTGTAGGCATATATTAAAGAGAGTTTAAATTATTAATTATATGTCTCATTGGATTAATCCAAGAATCTTCATTAAATATATGCTCACATAACTTCATTTGTAGGTCCTTAGATGAACGGGATTGACAACTTTAGTTATATAGTTTTGTTTATTAAGCAATTAAGTCTTACAACTCTAACATTTTTAAGAAGATAGACCTAATTCTTAGGTCCTTTTGTTGATTTCAAATATTATTGCGCCCTCACAAATGATGGTTACGTATTGCCACATCGAATTTCATCTATTAAATTCACAAAACAAAATTTATGATTCAAACTTGATTACAAATCAAACAAAACTACATGACTAATTATGACAAAGTTCTCTATAAAAAAAAAAAAGATTTTCTATTTAAACCCCACACTTCTCTTTGTTAACCAAAATACTTAAATCATTAAGCTGTAAGTTTTATTATGGGAGTTTCACTAAAATACCCAAAATGAGGGCTGAAATTATAAAAATACCAAACATCCAAAACACTTTATAAACATACCCAAAACTCATCATTACACACACTCAAAATTCATTTATAAACATACCCAAAACCCATCATTACACACATACCCAAAACCCATTTTGGGTATGTTTCTATGTTTAAATAGTGCTTGGGTATTTTTATAAATACATGTCTAGGATTGGGTATTTTTATAAATATCTATTTTATTATTGTGTAAAAAGACAAAAAAGGTCATCCAACTTAATAATTAACCCTAGTACATCTATACACACACCTCACACACCCCACCACTCTTCATATTAATTAAGTTTTAGAATAATACAAACTCCTCTACATCCTATCTAAATTGGATCAGGACAGAGGTAAAGTAAAATTTGAATCAGATCAGGACAAACTTTTCTACTTGGAGAGAGGTAAAGTTGTTCTCTTTCTCTAGAAAGTATTAAATTTCGGGTTTGGGGTTCCATTTGTTTGTGTTTTTTTCTGTTGGGAACAAAGAAAATTGTGGGTTTTAAATAGAAAATCTCTTTTATTTATTTATTTATTTATTTATTTCAGTTTGGGGTTTATTTAAGGGTAGTTTGGGAAGATAGTGGGGTTTTCTTAGAAATTGTGAAAATTAAAATTAAAATATGGGGTAAACTTAGAATATGGGATGAACTAAGAGAAGTGTGGGGTTTAAATAAAAAATCTCAAAAAAAATGTCTAAATTGAAATGACATGGAAAATAAATTAAATTACGAAAACTAAAAATATTCAAGTAAATATAAAATATATTAACTAAATCTTAATCTAGTGGTATTTCTCTACCACTTAATGTTATAAAAAAAATTCCCATATTCAATTCCCCTTTGTAAATATATAAATCATATTAAGAGCATCCACAGTGGGGGGGTGTATTTTCAGGGGTGTAAAGCCACTTTTACATCCCCTTTACACCTCGGGGGGGTGTAAATACGCTTTTTGCTCCAATGAGAGGGTGTATTTTCGGGGGTGTAAAGCCACTTTTCTCCATTTTCCCTCACCTTTTTGCAGCTGGGTCCCACCTGCAAGAGATGTAAAATAAGATGTACAATTGCATCTAAATATACATCTCCAAGGTGGTGATGTAATTATACATTCATATACACCCCCCCATTGCGGGTGATTCCGATCACAATGGGTGTATATTTAACATACACCCCCTTATACACCCCCCCACTGTGGATGCTCTAACTAATAAATTTTAGTCTAGTGATAATTCTCTAACATAGTCATTAATTTGTTTTAAAAGTAGCCATTCTAAATTGTTAATTTGTTTCAAGTATGACTCGTAAATTGTTAATTATGAGCAGTTCCGCCTGTATACATGTCTCCAAGTTGGTTCAGGGGATAGATTCAAAGAAAACAATGGGAAAAAACAGAGCTTTCAAGAATAATACATTTGTGCGATCCTATAGAGTTGATTTGCGAGGAGGTGCTCTAGCTACTCAAGGGATCCCGAGTCTCTCCAATTAGTATCAGTACATTTATACGTATTTAAAAAAAATCCAAACCATTTGATTAATCTAATGAAGTTTAATCATTCCACGTCAGTATAATCATATTACATTAAAAATTCACATTTTGTAGTATATAAATTTGTGATACAAATAAATTTATTGAATAAAATAATAAAACATTCATGGCAATTCATAACAATAGAGATAAGCTATCTTCTTCTAAGTCCAAAGTATTTGTACTAATATAGTACAAATCCATATTTATCAAAGAAAACAAGTTAATCAAACTAATTAATCAAGATCTGGGTCATCTCAATTGGTCCCCAAAATACACAATTTCCCAAAGCACATGCCCCCCCTCCCCCCCAAACGCCCTTCCAATGTCACTCCAAACCTCCACTCTCTCACCTTTAGGTAAAAATCCCAAATCCCAAATCCCAAAATTCAATAGCAAATTAGAAACTGTAGCCACATTTTCATCCATATGCAGTATGATCAATTGTTTTTCTTTGTACTGTGTTGTTGTGAAATTATGTCCTCTCTTAGTTAAGCTCTTGTTGGACATTAATTGTTGTGGTGAGGGCTCAAACTTCAAGGGAGTTGCTGCTTTGGGTTCTTGGGTGTGCCAGACATTTCTCTGGAGTCATTACTTGAAGTCCCAAACTCACTGCTCCCAAACTCCTGGCTTGACAAGGCCAACTTTCTGAACTTCTTCATGTCTGCATTGTATGCCTGCGTGTCGTAGTCCGAGCTTCCTCCGCTGGTGGGGTTGAACACGGAGCTCTGCCCTGGTTTT
The DNA here is from genome assembly GCF_965620075.1 of Prunus avium. Classification (NCBI taxonomy): domain Eukaryota; kingdom Viridiplantae; phylum Streptophyta; class Magnoliopsida; order Rosales; family Rosaceae; genus Prunus; species Prunus avium. The sequence goes on along the minus strand of NC_142290.1, from coordinate 32,534,647 downwards.
GTCCCCTCATTCAAGTCATCTAGTGACACATCTCCTTCGAGTGCACGTACAATCTGTTTTTTCAGCACGGAGCGTTTGTGTTATCAGACTGTCAATCTCGACTAATTAATTATGAATGATAACGTAACATGTCCGATATATATACACGTTACCTGGCTCATCTTCGGGCGCTTTCTAGCAGAGTGACGGATACTTGCAGCAGCGCAGGCCACCATGCGTGCCATCTCCTGAAGGTTGAAGTTATTGTCCAAGCGGATGTCAACTAGCTCCAAATTATTGCCTTCCTCTAGTGAACGGTTGAGAAGTGGTCGAGCCTGTACATTTAATGTGTCACATTATTATTTACACAAAAATTAAGAGAGGAAGTAGGTAAGATTTATTATAATTAGCACTCAAAACTTGCAAAGATTAATAGACGAGGAAGTACGAACCCAGTCAACTAAGCTGTCGTCCATTGCATTTGAAGGATCCACTGGTCGCTTTCCAGTTATGAGTTCCAGGAGCATGACCCCAAATGAGAAAACATCTGATTTCTCTGACAATTTTCCACTTGATGCATATTCTGGAGCCAAATACCTGCATTGTTTTGATACAAAACCAAATTTATATTAATCTGGAAATTAAGATAAGATTGAGTTAAATTGCAGTATTCTTCAAAACTCAGACAATGTTGAGAGTATTATTCTACATCTATCACTCATAATCATCGCCAATTGGTTTTGAATCGGATGAACTCACCCGAAAGTTCCCATGACTCGTGTAGACACGTGGGTGTAATTGTCAGAAGACAACTTGGCCAACCCAAAATCAGCAACCTGAAAAAGCAAATTAAAAGGATGATCAAGGTGGTTGATTGATTGATTGAATTTGGCATATGCATACTATAAGCATCACAAAAATATGTATGTCAGCAACACATACCATGGCTTCAAAGTTGAAATCAAGGAGAATGTTCGCAGATTTAATGTCACGATGGATGATTTTCGGGTGGCCTGCATTGATTCATTTAATTTCCGATTAAGTAAATATATGTGAAGAGAGAGAGAGAGAGAGAGAGAGAGAGAGAGAGAGAGAGAGAGAGAGAGAGAGAGAGAGAGAGAAACAATTAGAATAAATAGCGAGGTGCTTTGACTTTCTTACAATCTTCATGAAGGTATGCAAGCCCTTTGGCAGATCCAACCGCAATCCGAAGCCTAGTTGGCCAGTCCATAGGTGGAAGACCCTTTCCTGCAACCCATAATTTTATCAACACATGTCATAAAATCGACAAATACGACTATTTAGATGGAATTTAAAGGTTTAGAGAGATGATCAACCAAAATCGTTTAAATATTAGCACTCAAAATTGAGTTTAAGTAACCGAAAAAATTGTGCAGTGTTGATATTTGGTCGATATTTTATTAGTATTCAATTGATATTTCGTAACATCGACAATGTAGAGTATAAGTGTATTCAAACTCACCATGCAAGTGATATTCCATGGTTTTGTTTTCAACAAATTCATAGACCAGCATTCTCTGCCCACCAGCAATACAATATCCAACCAGCGACACAAGATGCCGATGATGAACTCGGCTAATGATCTCCACCTCCGCCGCAAATTCTCGTTCTCCTTGACCGCTGCCCGACTTGAGACTTTTCACTGCAACCTCTTTCCCATTGGGCAAGACACCTTTGTGCACATACCCGAACCCGCCCTGACCCAACAAATTCGCCTCTGAAAACCCATTGGTGGCAGCTGCAAGCTCATCGTAAGTGAAGGTGCTCTTGTTGAACCCAAGTGACATTGTTGGCGACGGAGGTGGCAATGGCGCCCCTGAGAAATTGGTGGTCACTTCGCTGCTGATCGGAGGTGGCCCCGAAGGCCAGGCACCACCACCAGGTGCTTGGTTGTTTAGCCTCACCACATGGTCTCCTTGTGGATTATTCATGTCATGCCAATTTTGTTGTTGTGTATTGTTGTAATAGCCACCACCACCTGTTGCAAATATAAAGTTAATGAGGCTAATTGCATGCATGCTCAAGATTGTTTATATATGGGGTGATGAACCAAGTGAATCTTTTCTTTTATATGAGATTTTTTTTTTGTCAATGGAAATAAAGTGACAAGAGATGTTACAATTTCATAACACCACGACGACTAGATGATTTCACAGTTGATGCGTACTTATTAAATCAATAAGTAATTAGGATTTGGCACCTTTGTGATGATCAGCAGGATCTCCATAGTACTGCATTTCACGACGCTTTCTCCTCTTCCTTCTGATGCAAACCACGCAAACCACGAGCAAGACAATTATAACCAACGACGCCCCAATCGCCACTCCGGCTATCTTACCTTTATTATCCGTTGAGGATGAGCTGTCTTCATCAGAACTATCTGTTGATGGGGTGCTGCTTCCATGTGACGGCGGCGATAGTGCACCAGTGGGAGAAGTCTTAGGACGCGCGTGAGATGTTGTAGCGGCAGCCGTATCATTTTCTCCAGTAACAGCCGCCGGAGGTGTCGGCACAGCCTGCGGCTCCTTTGGAGGAGGCTGCGAACTGGCTGGGGTCGCTTCCTTTGGCGGAGGTGGCGAGGAGGATGCCCCTTTCGGCGGAGGTGGCGATGAGGAACTCTTGGGAGGTGGCGATGAGTCCTTTGGAGGTGGCGGAGATGATGGTGGAGGTGATGACGGTGGAGGCGATGACGGTGGCGGTGAGGATGGTGGTGGTGAGGATGGCGGCGGCGACGAGGGAGGTTTCGTGGGAGATGATTCCTTTGGGGATTCCTTTGGAGACGGGGATGACGACGAGGAGTCTGGTGATGGTGGTGAAGAGTCATCCGGGGACGGAGCACTATCAGAAGACATTATTCGTCTCTTGATCAACCTCCGGCCAAGTACCACTTCACCTCTCCCGTAACTGCTCGCCTCAATGATTGAAGACCCCCTAAAACAATTTGAAAGCAATAATAATTAATTAACACTAGGTTATAATTTGCAAATTATAATCAAATCTAAATGCATGCGTGCATATATAAAGAATAAGAGAAATTGAAAATGTGTAACGTTTGCTTAATGTACATGTAACATGTGCTACCAAGTAGACATAACAACATTAATCTCCCCTCCAGGACCTCCAGGACCCCATCTGTAGTTTTTAGTTTAATTGATCAAAAGATTATTATTATTATTTTCGAATTTAAAAAAAATTGATCGGAGAAGAAGAAGATATGCAGGAGGGCGGAACGAAATAACGAAATAATTAAGGTACCTGGTGATCAATGGAAAGAAGATAGGGTAGGAGGGTTTCTGAAAGGAAAGAGAAAGGGAGGAGCACTCTAGTGTGTCCTTGCCATTATGGCCTCCTACAAAGGAGGGACCAACCCTTAGCTCTCTCTCTAAACCTCTGTTTTTGTCTCGGCCACCCCTAACTTAGATTGTGTTGGTTATTTCTTTTACCAGTTCCTCTGTCTCATATTGGCACCTCGCTGGAGCCTCCCCCATTTAATTTGCTTCACATTGCTATTGGCTCACAAGCAACAAATATTGTCCTCAAATTTAGACTTTGCTTCCACGTTGGGCGCTTCTCTTCACACTTGGACGCAAATCACATCACATCCTATTGGTTTGGGTGCACTAACCAACTTCCATAACCTAGCTACTACCAGCACCATGTAATTGTTAAAAATTGGCCCAAATTGTATTGATTAATTAATTGTGTAAGGGCCACTTTATTGTTGTTTGCTAGCTTTCTTCATTTGTCATGCCGTGGTTTTTCAAATGGGAAATGATGGCACATGCCATCTTTGTTAAAAGGCTAGAGACAAGGAGATGAAGTGGGGTCTGCACCTAAAGTAATTGGAATGGAGCAACTCACGTGGGCATGCTGTTAAAGGGATGGTCTTTTGTCAAATAGAGGAAACGAGGTGCATGGCTCGAGGCATATTTATGGGCTGCTAATGGTGCATGTCTCAAGGCTTCTTTGACTGACCATCACGTGGCTTTCTTCGGCATGCGGTTTCTCTCTCATTTGGAGAGTTGCTGCATGGGTTTATAAAAGGGAGAAAGGAATCATGCAAGTGAGGTGTGTGTGGGCAGTGTGTCGCACCATCTTGGAGGTGCCGTTTGCACCATGTGAGAGAGGGAGATAAAGGAGCTGCTGCTCCTCTTTGTTGTGGCTGCACATTTGAAGACGTTTGCTTGTCTGATCAGTGAGAGAAAAATCCATTTCTCTACTGGTCTTTGGGTGTGGCACTATTTGTTCTTTCTTTTAGTATCGGTGTGTGAGTGACTTGGGTGTATTTGGGATTTGGGTTGTGAGAGTTAAACTCTGTAATTCCTAAGGTAGGTGAGAGGGTTAATCTCCTTTGGTTGTAATCTCTTTTGGGATACTAGTGGAATTTCTCGCTGTCTTCGAACTGGATGTAGGCTACACACGGGCCGAACCAGTATAAATCTTTGTGTCGTTTGGATTTCTGTATTTCATAGTTTGCTCTTGTTGTTTCAATGGTTTCATATCAACCACCACAGTGCAATCCGCTTCCGCTGCGCACAACAAGTGGTATCAGAGCTCCAGTTTTTTCGATCTGGTGGAGTTTTGTGTTTGTGATGATGAAACCAGGAGACTTGTTGAGAAAATATGAAATTATTTTGACAGGAGAAAAATTCCAGACTTTGGTGTTGAAGATGAGAGCCTTGTTATTGCAACAGGGGCTGCTCAAAAGGTGCTAAAGGGTATCTAAGCATGGCCAGCAACGTGTTCCAACGATGGAGAAGGATGATGTCTTGAATCGGGCACTCACTGCGATTGGATTGCAGTTAGCGGACGGTGTTCTTCGTGAGGTTGCCGATGAGACTGCACATGCTGGGCTATGGCTGAAATGGTGGAGAATACATATATGACCAAATCATTTCCAAATCGGTTGTATGCCAAACAACGATTGTACACTCAGTGGTATGGCGGAAGGTACACTTAGTCAAAACTATCTTGTTGAGTTCAATAAGATTTCATGAATGTGTAGGTCATGAATATGAAAATAGGATGATAAGGATCAGACAGTAATGGAGGAAAATCGCGTTCCAAGGTGAATGTTCAGGAGGACAAATGCAACTTTGCCACAAGGACGGGCATTTGAGATTTGATTGCCCATCAGTTAAAGAAAGAAAAAGAGTCTAATAATTCCTCTTGCAGGTGCTTTTGTGGATGTCGTAGGGAGGATAAAATTTATGTTCCTCCTATGATCGATGATTCCGGTGTGCCGTGCTTGGGGTGTGATTTTTTACTTGTCTTTGGTGACTTTTGAAATTTTCTTTACGGTGGAGTTTCAAGAGTTTTCGTGGGTGTTCCTTGTGGGTAGTGTGTAGTTTGTTGCTTTGATTTTCTCTATGTACTTTGGGTAGCATTGTTTATGGCTACATGGGTTTTTTTTTTCTTTCGATCATTAGATTTTCAAGTGAGGGTTTTGATTGTAAGGGGTTATCTTTCGGGAGGATGATTCCCTCCTATGACAGCTGAAATTGTTCGTTCTGCTACTTGGTCGCCCGGGCTATGCGTGTATCGTAGCGGAAGAAGCTTGAGGTTCAAGCGTTTAAGGTTTTGTGCGGTTTATGCACGTACATTCAGCTGGTGTGGCTTGGTTATGAGGATGATAGAAGAGGTTCTTCTGTTGGGGTCATCCGGTTCGATCGAAGCACACATTTTTTATTGCAAGTTCAAGGAGTGCTTGAGCTTGATTTGGTAAGAGGAAGATGAGCGATGAAAGTTCTATTGTGGCTTGGTAAATTTGTGCCAAGGTGGAGATTGTTAAAAATTGGCCCAAATTGTATTGATTAATTAATTGTGTAAGGGCCACTTTATTGTTGTTTGCTAGCTTTCTTCATTTGTCATGCCGTGGTTTTTCAAATGGGAAATGATGGCACATGCCATCTTTGTTAAAAGGCTAGAGACAAGGAGATGAAGTGGGGTCTGCACCTAAAGTAATTGGAATGGAGCAACTCACGTGGGCATGCTGTTAAAGGGATGGTCTTTTGTCAAATAGAGGAAACGAGGTGCATGGCTCGAGGCATATTTATGGGCTGCTAATGGTGCATGTCTCAAGGCTTCTTTGACTGACCATCACGTGGCTTTCTTCGGCATGCGGTTTCTCTCTCATTTGGAGAGTTGCTGCATGGGTTTATAAAAGGGAGAAAGGAATCATGCAAGTGAGGTGTGTGTGGGCAGTGTGTCGCACCATCTTGGAGGTGCCGTTTGCACCATGTGAGAGAGGGAGATAAAGGAGCTGCTGCTCCTCTTTGTTGTGGCTGCACATTTGAAGACGTTTGCTTGTCTGATCAGTGAGAGAAAAATCCATTTCTCTACTGGTCTTTGGGTGTGGCACTATTTGTTCTTTCTTTTAGTATCGGTGTGTGAGTGACTTGGGTGTATTTGGGATTTGGGTTGTGAGAGTTAAACTCTGTAATTCCTAAGGTAGGTGAGAGGGTTAATCTCCTTTGGTTGTAATCTCTTTTGGGATACTAGTGGAATTTCTCGCTGTCTTCGAACTGGATGTAGGCTACACACGGGCCGAACCAGTATAAATCTTTGTGTCGTTTGGATTTCTGTATTTCATAGTTTGCTCTTGTTGTTTCAATGGTTTCATATCAACCACCACAGTGCAATCCGCTTCCGCTGCGCACAACAGTAATGACAGCATATGAAGGTTCCAAGAATAGCAACCAACGTGTATAAGTTCAGAAGTTCGATTCTTGCACTCCCCCACGGTTTTTTCTGGTACAAAATCTGTTCATTAATCTTCCAACTCTCGAGATATTTATCATATATTCGCCATTCTTTTTTCAAATTAAATGGAAAAATAACATCATGTTCTTTATAGTTGGGACGAAATCGATCGTTTGTCATGTATAAATTATCATTACAAGATGTTTATAGTATGTTTTCTGATGTGACCAAAATACTGTTATGACCAAAATTTCCATAATTGATTTGTTTTCTGATGTGAATCTTGGCGGTGTTTAAACCTGATTTAAGAAATGAAATATTTCAGCATTCAACATTCAAGAGTACATAGCTCTGAGCAAAAGGAAATATTCAGCATTCAACATTCACCATTTTCCGAGATCAAATTTCCATGGTCTGCATCATACAGGCAGCCAAAGATTATGACCTCAAACAAGTTTCAAATAAGAACTTCGTCAGGAGTTTGAGAAGAAGTTCGGAATTAAACTTGCAAACAATCTCATCCTAAAATACAAAATCCAGTTTGCTAGCTTGGCTTAGGCAGTAGGATCCACAGAAAAGAGGCTGCTCATGTATATTTAATGCACGCGTACAAGACTGTTCACATATGGAAGGTACCTCACATATCCATCATCAGTCCCGGTTCCACTTCTTAGCACTTCAGCCTTCCCTGCTTTCACATCATAGGCAATCAGTATCCTTCCAATATTAACTATCACCACATCACTATTGACGCAAACCAGAGCCCTCATCTTCTCAGTAAATTCGCGGAAAATATCACCATCAAGAGAAATACTATGCTTCAGATTCATGTCCATATCACCATAGACGTCCAGGTTGTACTCATAGCCCTTTCGATGAGGCAGAATGTAACAGAGCTCCCCGTGCATCTCTGCCAAAGCACCATGTGGTCCGCTGCCGAGAGGGAGTGACAGAATACCATATTGCTCCTCATTCAAATCAAAAGCCAAAATGTCCCCAGCAGAAGTTTCCCAGAAGGCTACACCCTTCATAAAGAGCCCATCTCCACTCAGCTTCGAAGCATCCAGCTCACAGCATTCTGTGTCAGCAAGTCTCCATGAGGATGACCTCGAAGAGAATATTTCGAAACAGATAACCGGATGATCAGTTAAAGAGAAAGCACAAATAAGTTGATAATGTGCTGCAAAGTTCAGGACAGACGGCTCAAAGGCTAGAGCTAGGGCTGGTTCAGGGCCATGATACAAGTTTGACTTGGGAAGCGCTCTCCATTCCTTGGTAGCAGGGTTGCAAATATAGTAGGTAGTTTCTCCATTGCAGCTTTGGCAGCAGAGCAGACCATTGCAACTGGATCTGACAGTAACTGGTTCAGGCAAGAAACTGAGGGAAGGACTGGGAACTCCATAAGCATCACCATTAAGAGACACGAAGAAAGGCGCATCACCAGGGAGTTGACAAAACAGACCAGAGATGTCCCGGAAGTGATGAGATTGCTGGTGAATGAAAAAAGGACTGGTAATCAACTCATCCCACTCTTTGCTAACAGCTCTGAACCTGAAAAGTGATTTGGCTGGAAGGAAAGGAAGAACATGCTCTTTTACAACATCTTCGATCTCTATGTTCTGCTTGAACCTTTTGGGTCCAGGAAATTCAGAATAGTCAACAACAAGAGCAATCCTTTTTCTGTCATTTGGAAATCCGTCAAACTGCAATAGAAAAACAAAAACAAAAATTTGGTCAGAGGAAAAGCAGATTACTGATGAAGAAATGACAAAAATATTAGTAGAGAGAGAGACAAGGGGAGCAAAATGGTTTCCAACAAGTAGAACTCCAAGCAAAATGATTATCAATACTGCACAAATAACAGAAGCACCGCCAAGCAAACGAAAGGAAAATCTGCCAAAAATAATTGAAACATCGAGTCACATAAACTCATCTGGTGACCCTCTTTTACATGAATGATTCCATTTTATAATTTTCTATTGGGAACACAATGCAGAGAAGCATAAACAACCTGTTCAGCGTAATTCTTGAGGGTCCGGAGATACCCATTGGAGCTCTCTTGGAGCTCACAGACCCACAATACAATTTAAGCCAAACTACCAACAATTATCAACCATCCATTTATTTTATTAAGTACAAATTAAAAATCTACCAATGGCATACCACATCATAGCCATCCACAACCTTCACCTCATGAACCGGAGATGGTGGATATTCTTGTCCACTGTCATCAGATAGATCACCTTCTTCAGAATTCCCAGTACTATGCTCCTTGCTGTCCACAGAAGTCGCCATTTCTGTCTAAAAAGAGACATAACAAAATCAAATTTCAAATTTCAAAGAATTAGATCATTCAATTGCGGTTGCTTGGGGCAAAAGAAATGAACCAAATTACATAACAAAATGAGATCTTAACGAAATCGACGAAGATTTAAATGTTTACTGCTCTGTTGATTGCTTCAATAAGGTATGGAGAATCAGAAATGAAAATTTTGGTATCTTAATTTCCATACGATCTTGAATGCAAAGAAACAAAAACCCTATAAAGAACAATCCAAAATGGGTTTTTTTCTTCTTCGTAAAATGGGTCATTTCCGAAAATCTAATTCAAACCCAAAATCCATTAGGAGAGAAGAAACAAAAGCCCCATCAGTAACATCCGAAGTGGGTTTCTTGTTTTCTTGGTACAAGTTGGCAATTTTTTCAAAAATAAAATTCAAACCCAAAACACAGTGACAATGTCTTAGAGACCTAGTTTTCCTTCTTTTTCCTTGGCTTTCTCAGTAACCAAACAAACCAAAATGGTAATAGAAATAAGAAACTTGAAAGAAAAAAAGAAAAGAAACAGAACGAAAACAGAGAGCGGTCTCTCAAGAAACCCAAAACATACAAACCTCATAACACAGAGAAATTGACACTCCTACAAAACCCATTCATGAAAGTGAAACGAAATGCATATAGATTCAAGAGTGTTTGACAAGAAAAGGAAAAAAGAACAGAGAAGCACTCTGCCGATGGGTTGGGTTTTGCATTTCCATAAAAGAAGCAATGTGCGTATCGGCAATTTCGAAACACTTAAAAAAAACCCTGAAAAAGAAAACTACGAGAAGCTTACCGTCGTAGCCCTAAGAGACCGCCGGAGATCAAACGCTGCGTTGAACTTGAACGCGAGAGAGAGAGAGAGAGAGAGAGAGAGGCTCTGTGTTCACGGTTGAGTGCAGTTAAAATGACGTACGTAGTACTTTACTCCTCTGCACATAAATAGGGCTTATATCGGCTTCCAATGGTGTTTGAACACGTGGCTGACTTATATTGGCCTAGCTGAGAATAGTTCGCAATGTGGATATCAAGGGTGACGTGAGCTACAAGTTTATTTATACAAGGGGCATGAAATTTGGACACAGGACATTAAATGTAAGAATAACTGTTTTTAACCACTTGAGTTACAAATTTTTTTCTTTTTATTTATTTTGAAAAAGTAAGGGATCTGTAACTTAAGTGGTTAAGAACGTTTAATAATATTACACTTGAGGTCCTAGATTCGATTTTGGGTCCGGTCATTTTTCTTTTGGCTCTTTTTGGGCATGGGGTCAAGTCAATACAAATGTGAAATGTCTTGTTTTTATCTTTCTGCCTAGTGGGTTTTCTTTTTCAAGTTGCGTCAAGTTGCATTATACAATCAAATCTAAATGGAATATCATAGGTACAAAGTGCATACATAGAACTCAAATAAGAAAAGGTTTTATCCAGTCCAATATTATTTATTATAAACCCAATAATACCATATGATGCAGCAAAGCACCTGGTCTACACAAAGCCAATGAGAAATAAGCAGTCGATAACTAACCCAATATTATCTATACAACAATATTTATTTAAAAATGTGACACAAATTTATCGTCCACACAACACAACTGCTTTTACTTTTTCTTTAAAAACATGGACTAGAATTAGTATTCCTACATGAAACCAATGCCTCTTTCACATCCCTTGTTCCTTGCATGTTCATTATATCCAATCCAACTCTAGGCGATAAAGGTTCAGGTAATGCACCCGAAACCTTTAGTTTGAATTTGATCTCGCACCAGACCACTTTCTTCAATTTTCTTGATCACCCCTTCTATTTTTTTGATTGAAACCAATGTCTCCTTGAGATCTCTTGCTACCTGCGCTTTGAGTATATTTAACATTTTTTGAAGAGATTCATCCAATCCCATAAGTTTGTCGGTGTATTTATACTGTTTGCAGCTGGACCACAAACGAACCTGGAAGCACTTGCGGATGAGCTCTACACCCTTTTCCATTTGATTTCTAAAATTTTCAAGTTCCTCCTTTGGGCGATCTAATACTTTGTTATGCTTTGCAATCTCTTCGATCAATGGTTTTAAGATATCTAGTGTGGATTTGATATCTTCAAGGAAGGGTTTAAAAACCGTAGTCTTTTCCTTCACTTGTATAACCACATCAAACAACACAACAAAAACTGCATGTAGAGAAGTCCCTCTGTCGAATGACGTCACTGCATAATTACAACACCACCAAAATCAGATAGCTCGTAATTGTCTCAACATGTGACGAAAAAAAAAGTGAGAGACACCACCAAAATCCAATAAATTAAATTTCATTAGGAAACCAAGAACAGAATCAAGTCAAACCAAGCAATACGAAAGTCCATACATCTAAATGCAACCTAAGGTCATACGGAACCCAAGATAACAACAAATCAAGAGACTCAAAGAAAGCAACACAAAACTCAATTTTCTCCCCTTTTTTTGGTGATCAGATTCATACAACATAAACAAGCTACGTCTGCCATTGGTGTTAATCTTTGTTTTCTTTTTCAAAAAATATAAAATAAATTTCTACATCAGATATTTGTGCTTGATTAACATTCTTCTAATCTAAATTTCAGTTAAGTATTCAATAAGCTCTGTATACTTGTACTCCACAAAAGGGAAAATAAAATCGACAGTGTAAGAAAGAAAAAACAATAGCAATTGGACAGTGCATAGATCTAGTTCCAAGAAATTCACCTGGTTGCTCACCATTCCCTTGACTTTGCTCCCGCACCGTCTCCGCATTGCCGCCTGAAACCGAGCTCTCCATGACATCCCCTGCTCTCTCCTGGAACAACTTCTCTATATCCAACTGTCTTCTATTCACTTCATCGAGCTTGTCTCGGTTTTGCCTTCCCAAAAGCAACAACTCCTTCACATCCCTTGATTCTTCGAACTTCAATTTTTGCAACAATCTTTTCAGAGCCCTATTCAATTCAGCAATTTGCTCAGTGTAATCATTTAAGCAGAAGTAGTTCCACATGCGAAAGTTCGAGAGCTTCTCAACGAGCTTTACACCTTCCTCCATTAGCATTTTGAGACCTTCGATTTCCTCATATGGGAGACCCAATTCGACGTTAAGCTCTCCAATTTGTTGGATGTCTACCAAAGCGTCTAGGGTGGAATTGAGATCTCTGAGAAGGGATTTAAAGGTGCCGCTCTTGCTCATGGCTTGCTTAACGCCATCGTAGAGCAGCGTAAACAGTGCTCCGCCGATAAATTCTAGTGCCATACTTGATTTTAACATGAACGTTAACGAACCTTCTTCAATATGGTGCCGAATTGGGTTCCCTTCGCTTGCTCAAATAATATGGGTAGAATAATTTTCATATGTATTTACTTCTCCGAAAGGAGGTATTTATATTACAAAGTTACAAACCCTAGTAGGGTTATACTAGGAAACAAGATAAGTCCTAATTACATAATATCTATACAAAAATAAATAAATAAAAACCTAATAGAATAAGAAAGAAATATCCTAATTGAATAAGGATATATCTCGCCAATACTCCCCCTCAAGTTGGAGCAAAGATGTCACGTATGCCCAACTTGTCAAGCGAGTTGAGGAATATACTTGTAGAAACAACTTTCGTAAGGACATCGCGCTAATTGATACTCAGAACATAAACGGGAAGGAAACAATCTCCGCATCCAACTTCTTTTTAATGAAATTTCGATCAACCTCCACATGCTTTGTACGATTATGTTGTACCATATTATAAGCAATTGCAATCGCAGCCTTGTTGTCACAATATAAATCCATGGGTTTTTTAGGCCCAAAGCCAAGATCTCTCAATAATCTCCTCAACCACAGTAACTCACATACACCATGGGTCATCCCACGATACTCGGCCTCAGCACTAGAACGAGACACCACCTTTTGTTTCATGCTTGAGTGTGATTGATCATATTTTTAGTTTCTTTATTGCTATTAGTTATTAGTTACGATTTTTTATTGATGTGGTGATTGTTGAGATTTTTATTGTTATTAGTAACATTTATTATAAAATTTAAAACTCTAGAAACCTTAAAAAGACCAAAAAGAAAGAGAAGACATTGCTCAAAGTCCAAAAAATCTTTGGATTAATATGTTGATATTTATAACAAGCTTAATGAATAGTTAAAATGACGTACGTAGTACTTTACTCCTCTGCACATAAATTGGGCTTATATCGGCTTCCAATGGTGTTTGAACACGTGGCTGACTTATATTGGCCTAGCTGAGAATAGTTCGCAAAGTGGATATCAAGGGTGACGTGAGCTACAAGTTTATTTATACAAGGCATAGGACATCGGATGTAAGAATAACTGCTTTTAACCACTTGAGTTACAAATTTTTTTCTTTTTGTTTATCTTGAAGAAGTAAGAAGTCTGTAACTCAAGTAGTTAAGAACGTTTAACATTGCACTTAAGGTCCTAGATTCGATTGTCTCCTTCCCAATCTCGCTTGTATCAAAGAAATAAAAAACAACTTATTGGGTTTTTCTCTTGGTACCTTTGTTCACATGCATCGTCAAAATGAACGTAATAGGAATGCAGAAAGTGACAAACTTGTACTCGAACCATAAAGTTAAGAAATGATGATTCCAAGATGAGCCATCATTTTCATTTTGGGTCGGTCATTTTTCTTTTGGCTCTTTTTGGGTATGGGGTCAAGTCAATAAGAAATGTGAAATGGGTATGGGGTATGGGGTCAAGTTGCGTCAAGTTGCATTATACAATCAAATCTAAATGGAATATCATAGGTACAAAGTGCATACATAGAACTCAAATAAGAAAAGGTTTTATCCACTCCAATATTATTTATTATAAACCCAATAATACCATATGATGCAGCAAAGCACCTGGTCTACACAAAGCCAATCAGAAATAAGCAGTGGATAACTAACTCAAAGGAAATTACATAGCCACGGACAGAAGCCTAATATTAAACATAACTTTACCAATTAGTTCCAGACATAACCACCTAACAAAAGCTACCAAATGCCTTCTTTCTTCATGGTTTTGCACAAACGGCAACATAGGACAGCAGCAAGCAACATTGAGAAGAGAGGCCAACTAAATCGCCACAAGGCTGTTCACGTATGGAAGAAACCTTTCATATCCAGCATTGCTCCTGCCAGTTCTTAGTGTTTCAATCTCCCCTGCTTTCACATGATAAGCAATCAGGTACCTTCCAAGAAGAATTACCACCACATCATCATTCACACAGGCCAAAGCCCTCAACCCTTCAGTAACATGGTTGAAAACCTCACCGTCGAGATGGATCCTGCGCTTCAGGTTCATGCACATATCGCCATAGATTTCCAAGGTGTACTGACCGTCGTCATCTTCACAAGGCAGAATGTAGCACAGCTCCCCATTCATCTCTGTCATAACACCTTGTGGTCCGCTGCCGAGAGGGAGTAGCATCATACCATATTGCTTCTCCTTCAAATCAAAAGCCAGAATGTGCCCAGTTGATGTTTCCCAAAAGACCACACCCTTCAAAAAGAGCCCATTCCCACTCAGCTCCAAAGCATTGAGCTCATAGCATACTGCGTCAGACAGTTCCCAAGAGTTGGACCTTGAAGAAAATATATCAAAATAGACACCCGTATGACCAGGTACAGAGAAGGCACAGACAAGTTCAAATTTTGCTTCAAAATCAAGCACAGAAGGCTCAAAGGCTAGTGCCAGGAAAGATTCAGGCCCATGATAGTAGCCTGGCTTGGGAAGCTCTTTCCATTGCTTGTTCAGAGGGTTGCAGATATAGTAGGTATCTTCTCCATCGCAGGTTTGGCAGCATAGCAGACCTTTGCAAGTGGTTCTTACAGTAACTGGTTTAGGCAAGAAAGTGAGGGAAGAACTGGGAACACCATAAGCATCACGATCAAGTGAGATGAAGAAAGGATAATCACCAGAGAGTTGACAAAATAGACCAGAGATGTCCCTGAAGTAGTAAGTTTGCTTGTGACTGAAGAAAGCACTACCAATCCACTGATCCCATTGTTTGCTAACAGTTCTCAACCTGCAAAGTATTTTGGCAGGGAGGAAAGGAAGAACATACTCCATTGCAGCATCATTGATGTTCATTTTCTTAATATGCTTTCTGTCTTCAGGACAATCATCTATATGACCAATTCTTTTATATGAATATGTGTGAAACTGCACGTTAAAAAGTTCATCAAGATGCAAATCAAGGGAAAAGAAACAAAGACACAAAAAAACTTGAACATTTAATCACATGAACAATGACAGCCTCCAATTCATCAATAAACAAAACAATCATGGAAATCTGGGCCAAGATAGGACCTTATCAGTTTGCTTAATTTGGTTCTATCTGCAGGAGCCAGGAATGCTTGTTTAGGATAGAACTAACCCTTAAAATCATACGCAATCAATTAACCAAAACAGTAACAGAGAAATATAAAAGTATGAAAACTTCATCTCGCATATAATACATCCACTACCAAACACTACGACCAAACAAAAATGTCATACCTTGTAAGAATAACGTTTTATCCTCGACCGAGGCACAGGGACTATGGTACCCGCATAATTGCCACTATCCTCAATCTTCAACACTTCTCCGCTTCCATCAGATAGATCTTCTTCAGAATCAGTGCCCAAATAACTGTCATTATCCACATTCTTCATCTGTGGTTCACTTTCATCAAATATATCTTCTTCATAATCAGAACCCAAATAACAGCCATATAGATATCCTTCAGAATCAGTATCCATATAACTGTCTTTATCTACATTCTTCAACTGTTGTTTGCTTTCATCAGATAGATCTTCTTCAGAATCCGTACCCACAGAAATGTCAGTATCCACAATCTTCAACTGTTGCTTGGTTACTTCACATAGATTTTCTACAGAAGCAGTAGCCACATAACTTTCATCACCCAAAATTACATAATTTTCAGAATCACTACCCACAGAATTGTTATCGCTCACAACGACATAAGACGAGTCAGAGTCACAGCCCACATCTTTATCATTATCCATGGTATATAATCCTCAGAATTCACCACCACTGCACAATGACATCAAGTTGGTTAGAACACATTTAATAACCATTCGAAGATAATTGAATTTCCCAAACATCAAGACCCATAACAGATCAGGACTTTCAAACAAGAGGAAAGCAACATAAGCTTCTTTTTGCTGCCAAATACAAGGGAACAACTGTTTAAACAGCAGCTAAATTAAAGCCTAGTATTCAATTATGGTTGCTTGGCACAAAAGAAACAAAACAAAATCAGATCATAACAAAAACCCCAAGTTTTGGTTCGATTGCTTCAATAAGGTGTTCTTATATCCCAATTCAAAAAATTCTAAAATTCTGGGGTTGGGAAGAAGAAGAAGAAATATAATAAAACCCCATAAAGAAAAATCCAAAATACATTTCTTGTTTTCTTAGAAACAAATGGTATTTTTTTCGAAATTCAAATTCAAACCCTAATCGCAATGGCATCAAGTCCCAGTATACTTTCAGTTTCTTTGGGTTTCTCAGTAGCCAAACAAATCAAAACATAGATAAAAACATGAAAATTGGATAAAAGACAGAGCGAGAGCAGAGAGCTTTCTCTAAATTACGAAATCCAAAACACACAGATAAACCCTACAATGATCAAACAAAACCCATAAAGCAGAGACAGTAAAACCTTAGAAACGATCGAAAGCAACCCAAAAAAAAAACCCAGTCATGCATGTAAAATGACAAGCCATAAAGATTCAAGATTTTTCCACAAAAACCCAAACAAAAAACAGAGGAGCACTCTGCCAATGAGTTGGGCTTTTTCATCTCGGCAAAAGAGAAATCAACGAAGCAATAGCAAGAAGCGTACCTTCGAAGACCTGAGAGTCAAGCAAGCCGGTGATCGAACGCAGCGTTCAACGCAACAGAGTGAGAGAGAGGACTTAGAACTGAAAAGTCTATAGAGTGAGAGAGCAGTTTAAAGTCACGAACGAGGCCGTATGGTTTGTTTGTATCGTGGGGTTTTCTTGACACGTGGAATTCCAATGGATTATGTCGGGTTTCTCTGGACACGTGTACGCCTCAGATCGGTACGTTGGCGGAGAAACAAGGTCTTGACGAGGCCAGAGGTTGCTTAAGTTTTAAGTTTGAAGCTTGTGAAGGAATTCGCACGAGTTGTTGAACTTGTATATTGGATTTTAGGTTCCAACCAAGTTTTTCTCCATAATCCGAGTGATTAATACGAAGTAAGAAACTTACAGATAATTACTAATCCAAGTTTTTCTCCACAATAATCTCGTAGCCTAATTTGTAGGAATTGCATCCCAATTTGAAGGAAGTAAATAGGAAGTTAAATAAATAGTATTAATTTCTAAATAATTATGGTTCAAATTAGCTTTGAATGCGAACAAAATTACTAGGTTTTAGCTTTCGCTAATGATGAATGACTTTACGCTTCATGCACAATCATGATCTTTAATAAAAATAATAATAATTAAAAACCCAAAATCATGATGCATCAAGGTTTTATCCACTCTCTTTTTGTTTGGTTTGGGTCAAGGTTTTATCCATTCATGTATATATAATTATAAGAGTGCTGCTAAACGAACCCTAAAATTAACTGAGTACACCCTATGAGCTAAGTACACCCTAATGTTTAAATTAAAATGTAAAATTAACTAAGTACACCCTATTTAATTACCAAAAATACCCATGGTACACCCTCTTTAATTTTTAATCTTTTAAAGTATTTAAAATAAAAAATTACAGTAAAATAATAATAAAATAATACTTTGACAAAAAACTCTCTCTCTCTCCTGCTTCTTCTTCTTCTTTTCTCTCTCTCATGTGCGACCACCACCACCTGGAATTGCAGTTCTCCACCACGACCACCATGTGTTTTTTGGAAACATTTGAATTGAGATTGGGATTAGATTGTTGCATTTGAGAATTGGGTTTTAATGAGTTGCCATTGGAGTTGAAGTAGAAATGGTGACTAGGGTTGTTAAGGGGGGTGGCGTAGAGAATAGGATCTCAGGGTAGTTGAGATCTGCTATCCCCACATTCCCTGTCTCCTCATGTTCTTTATCTAAAATTTTGACACGTCTCTCCACCTTTAACAATACACAAACACGGTTAACTCGTATGGAAAATAATGTAAAATATCAATAGGCATTTTGAATGCTTCTTCTCCCTCAACCATGACAATCTCAAACTCTCCTAGCCTCCAACCTTTCAGCGGAGAACTCTTTGGGTGTGGGTTTCCAATATTTCAGCATGAATTGGTTTGTGTTATTGATTGTTTAAGTTTTATGCATAAAAAATCAACTTGGATCAATACACTTCTCATGAATTCCATGTTGTTTGTTAAAAATTAAGTCAATTTGTTTGAAGGCATGGATTCAAAACAATAAATACCAATATTATTTTATCTTTTTGGTCATTTTATATTAGGGTAAATAAGTAATTCAATAAATAGTTTAATAGTAAGGTGTACTCAGTTAATTTTAGGGTTCGTTTAGCAGAACTCAATTATAAACGCAATAATATCATATGAGGTAAAGCAGCAGGTCTACAAAGGAAGCCAATAAGAAGAAATAAGCAGTTGACTGTTGACTCATGGACAATTGGATGGCCATGAACACAAGCTCTAAGCAAGCATAAATGGAGAAACTTTTCTAACTAGTTCAAAACACAGCCATCTAATAAAAACTACCCGGTGTCATTTTCTTCATGGTTGCACAACGGCAAACTAAGGCATAAGAGAGGCCAGCTAGATCTCCACAAGACTGTTCACATGAGAAACAATCCTCGCATCGTAATCAAATTCATCACCCACACATTGAGTTTCTTTAGTCTTCAGGTTGTACGAATAGATTTTTCCACCACTGCGAAACAAGACCACATTTCCACTGGCAAACATTATGTTACTAGACAAGCGATCAGCAGCCGGAGCAAAGGGTGAAGGTGATAGAGTGATCTGATGTTTCGTTTTCCATGTCCTGGCCTTGCTGTTCATCTCCATTGTGTTTGTGTAGGCGTTAGACAACACATTCACAGTTAATCCTGAAGACTGAGCCTTTGTCAAACAAAGCTTTCCATCCATCAGACCCAGGGCTGCACATCCTCCTGTGCCATAAAAATCACCATAGAGGAGTTGTGTGCGCTCCATCTTCAAGTCAAAAACAAGAATCTGAGAACCCATTGCCTGCCAATAAACTATGTCGTTCACATGAACACCGGATCTTGGCACGAGAGTTTTATTGCCAAAGTAAATCTCACCAGAAACTCTCCAAGACCCCTCCTTGGAGGAATAAATCTCAAATTCATATCCATTGTCAAAATCAACGGATGGAAAAGCACATACTAGCTTGTACTCGGCCACAAAGTTCAGCAAAGATGGTTCAAAGATGAGAACAATAGCAGGGTCAGATCCATGATCAGCATTTGCCTTAGGAAGTTTTTTCCACTTCTTAGTAACAGGATTGCATATGTAATAAGCCTTGTAGCCATCACGACCCTGGCAGCAAAGTAATCCATTGGAAGAAGTCCTTATGTCAACTGGCTCAGGCAAGAACTTCAGACATGGGTCTGGAACACCATATGCATTGCGGTCAAGAGATATGAATGAAGGTGGGTCTGCTCTGGATTGATAAAAGAAGCCCGAGATATCAGAAAAACAATTCGACTGCTTGTGGGCAAAGAAAGGAGTTAGGATGTCGAGCTTCCAGTCCCTACAAACTCCAGTGAACCTGAAAAGTGATTTAGCAGGTAGATATGGGAGGGCATGATCCCTAACGATGTCCTTGAGGTCCATGTATATCTTACTGTTTTTGTTTACTAGTACCTGATTTGCTCTCCTTCCTCGATCCATTATGCCCTCAATTAAATCTTCCACTCCTTCAAAAGCAATCAAATATTCAAAACTTAAGAAAGAAAGGTAAGACATCTGAAGTACAATAACGTAAAAGAGACATTTGACACAAGCCAACACATCTGAGACAGAGACGTCACTACTGGTTTTTCCGAATGTTTCATTGTAGATTTGTTTTGTGACACATTGATCAGATCTTTGAATTTGTCTAGTATTTGAAGACTATTGTATGTCACACGTTTTCCATATTTGACAGAGCACCGCGCTAGATACAAATACAAATTTTAGGTAAAAGGATAGTTTAACTCATAATCAATTCTAAATACTAGACCCAAGGAAATCAACCAATTTCTTCTTATGACCAACAATCACCAATCACTATTGGCTTCTGCATATTCGTCTAATTAAAATTACATGATGAAAACACAGTTCAGGATCTCAGAGAATATTCAAAGACGATATTCCACAATCTTATGAACTCTCCAAAATCAACTTCCACAGAGAATATGGAATCTTAACAAGAATAAATAAACAAACCACATTTTTAACATAACTTCTTAGGCTTGCACTGTTTCTATTTTCTACCCAAAAAATAACTGAGAGCATAGACCAACTCAAAAAGCCCCTTTCATTTCTTCAGCCTAAATTTTCTAAGCAACCAAACAGATCCATAACAGAAACGAAAACATCCAAGGCTACTCTAACACAATCAAGAGGCAGCCAGAGAAAATCAGGCTGTAAAACCCAAAAACAATTCATCACAAAATGTGAACAAACTGGAAGCATACAAAACTCATGAAAAAATTTGCTGAGAGCTAATCGTGATTAAAAACCTGAATTAATGATCAAAACGAAGATTAAAAGGAAATCAAAGTGAGAGAAGAGAGTAGAACTGTGAGTGAGTGAGCGATCGTACCAATCGGATTTCGTCGTTCGTGAAATCGTCGAGGAGAGAGAGAGAGAGAGAGAGACGAAGATATTGAAGAACAGTCTTTTTGGACTCCTGCTTGGGGTTTTTGGGGCCCGCTATTTGTGGTAAAATAGGACTCAGCTTGACTTAGTGGTGTCAGTCAATAGGGCGGCTGTTTGGTTCCAAGAAGACTTATGTTCTATTCTGGAATAGAACAACATTACTATTCCGGTTTGGGATTCGGAGTAATTATTGTGTTTTACCGTAACACCAACAAATATAAACGTGCTATAACATGAGCAGAATGTAACACCCGGTGTTGTTAGGCGGAGCTACACCGGTATATTGAGGGAGCAAATCCGCATAACTTTTCTAATTTTTCTGAATTTATGAATTGCTCGGGGCTCATGAAAATCTCATACTTTTATTCTAGAATTTGGAATTCAATAGGCAATAAGCAAGTCAAATGAGGCTTAATAAGGGGGAAAAAATGAGAAAAATATTATTTTGACCTTATCATTAATAGAAATCATAATTTTATCATGCTTTTCATGGATAATTTTCTTTAATTACATTTTCATACCGTGGAAATTTCAAGTTTTTGTTTGGTAATGCTTTTATGAAAAGATTTCATTAGCCTCAGATGCTTGGAAATTGGAGGCTAAAAAGGAAATTACATGAAAGCTGATTTGTATAACGATCTTACTATTAAGGAAATGAGGATCTGCAACTGATTTTTATAAACAAATTACCATTCGTTTATATAAGGAAATTACTTGAATAGATGATTACCTTTTTCTTGGTGTTTATCTCTTCAATTGGAGAAAAAGGATAGGTAGGAAGTAAGGATTTAAAGTGTGTTGTAGACAAAACATACTTGAGACCTTAATTTATGGTGGGCTTATTTGCATCGAAAATAATTTTGTATGTTACCATTACGTGATGTTTTTAATCTATGTGTTATAATATCGGTGATTTGGGTAGTGAAAAACCGAACTCAAATTGTTAAATATATGGTGGTTATTTCTGCTTGTCATATCTTCTTCATGTGTTCTCTGTCTTTGAGCATACATCATTATATAAAACTTAGGAGCAAGATGATTAAAACTTGTGAAAACCCCATTGAAATAATAGAATTAATTGGATTCGACCCTAAATTACTACTAGAATAATCTTGTTACATTATACACAATAAACCAAGGAAAATTGAAGTTGGCGACATTGAAATGGTTAAAAGATCAAAGAAGAAGGAAAAATTTGGAAAAACATTGTCATGGAATTTCTTATAGATACACATTAACATTGTACTAGTACTTGAAATGCAGGACAAATTAATTGGACGAAACCATGTCCACAAACACAAGATAGAATTGTGGTGGCCAATAATCCCACATCATCCAAAGCACTGGTCACTGGGGAGGGGTCCTGGAATGGAGCCCTGCTGAAAAAACTGGAGCCCAAACACCACCAAAATGGAGAGCAAAGACAAGTAAGAGAGACCTTCAACAGCACCCAAAAGGCCAAAAGGGCCATTAGGGAGGCCAGAGCCAGTTTTGGTCTTGGTGTACAAGGACCACCCTACAATTCCCAGGACAGCCAAATAGCTCACGCCTTCAAGGGCACCGATGGAGCCACCGGGTCCAGGCGGCAGGCCGCAGCCAGTTGTTTTGAGGGTGTAGAGTGACCAGCCAATCACTGGGGTGGAGACTAGGCCTCCTGCTATGGCTGCTTTCTCTGCAATGGTGCTGCTGCTGCTGTCGTCGCTGGTTTGCTTTGCCATGGCTAAGACCTTGGCTGGGGCTTGCAATCTGGTTGTTGTTTTGTGTGTGGCATGGAAGCTTTGAAGTGGGTTTGATAATAGGGAGGTGGATGCTGGAGAAACTAGCAACATCATTGAGAGAGAGAGAGAGAGAGAGAGAGAGAGAGGGTTTGTTTCTAGTTTGCTGAATTCACATGTTGGAACCAGTTTGATGTATTTACAGTAGAGCAACCATAGAGTCAATTCAATTTAAGACCAACCAATTTCATTATTTTATTATCATAAAAGTGTCTCCGTCATCTACTCTTTTCTTCTCTATGGCCAAAAAGAAAAGAATAAAGAAAAAGAAAAAAACTCTTCTACATAATTATTACTAGCTTGTTTCAGCTCACCAAAAGCTAGCATGAAATGGGAGCCGCAGCAGAGCTTGCTTTTAACGGTAAAGCCGTCTACAAGTTGAGCTTGAGCTTCAAAGCGAGTTAGCTCATCCATACAAATAAAACTTACTTTATTTTGTAATGAATGCTTATTTAAAAGCTGTCCAATTGAAATCAAGTCAGCTACTAGCAGGCAACACTTGGGTACAGTTACTCTATAACCAAATCTACCATATTTTGTTGCACTCTTCCATCAGAGATCGACACCTTAGGTCCCATGTCACATGGGCACCATTTACCACACAATCACTGCCACCTGGTATATTAGACACCCAATAATATAAAGATAAACAGAATTTACACGTCACCTGCTGAATAACATAAAAAAGCAGAGCAAATAAGACTCGAAGCCAAACTTGATTTAATAGAACTATCTACAAGCGTTTTTACATGCCCCCATTTTTCCCAAAAAAAAAAAACTGGTTGGACAAAAAACTGAAGCCAAAAACAATGACAATTTTCAAGTTTCTTTTTCCCTCCATATGCTCTCCCCAACACCCCCTTTTGAAACTGACTCTTCCCCAACTAGAGCCGCGCATAACTGTCATTTGAATAACATACAGCAACGGCTATGTGAGAGAACCAAGTAGGGATAAAATACTAACGACTTTTTGAACTTGAAAAACATTGCATCCAAACCCCTTTTCTTTTTCCTTAAAACATTATATATATATATATATATATATGCTTGTCCAAGATCAGGGAAAATCACTAACAGTTCTACCAACCAATCTAAATCTAATCTGAGGTTCTCTGTTTTCCAAACTAGAAAAAGGGCAGCATCAACAAAACATAAACATTGACAGATTTACTGACTGTCAACGATGCTTCTTTGAAGACTTGCTGTACTCGACAACATCATCGTCCTCCTCATCGTCCTCACCATTGTCATCCGAATCTGCAGCTTCATCTCTCTTCCTCTTCATTTGAGAAGAAGAAGAAGAAGAAGGGGGCGGCAACACCTGAACTTCATCATCTTCATCGTCTTCAACTTCCTCCTCTTCACCATCACCTTCTTCATTTCCTGCATCCATGTCACTGCCACCAGCATCCTCTTCCTCAGCCTGCGCCACAGGTTGAACTAAGTAACCTGCACCATAGTCCTCTTCCTGCGATCCAATTGTTTCCGTAAGTTTATAAATTTAAGTAATCATGATAAAATCAATAATAATGATAGTAATAGTAATGAAAAAACAGCCAAATTGATACGAAAAAAATCATCATACAATTACACCACGATTAAAAAAAAGTGCAACTTTGATTTATAACACACTAAAAACAGACACTGCTTCGAATAAACAGCCAATTTATCAAAGAACAACAATCCGCCACCCTTGGGCAACCAACCATTCTTTCGCAGGAAAGTGCCAGCCTATAAGAATACTACTTTTAAGAACCATGAGCGCCAAATATTACAGGAAAAAGTTTGAAGTTAAGTGCATGTCACACAAAATCTTACAAGAACACTCTAAATCATGTAATCTGACATAGGAAGGCAATTGACAATCAAATCAACAAATTCAGGTACTAAATAACAGCAATCAGAAAAAAAGGACCTTCAAATTTTTTCATGACACCTCCAATTTCTTTTCCCACAAAGATATAAACACTGAAGAGTCAACAGAAAATAATACACATTCCAGCAACACTGGTATTACAAGATACATCAGAAAAAGGCATCAAATAAAAGTTTTCTAACAACAATAACAACAAAAAGGTCTAGCAAGAAAATAGAATAAAAGTGCAGGGGTTTTAAAAGGCATATTCTAACATTTACCTTATTACTACACAACTGTTACCAAAACAGAAATCTGATTTTCAAAACGCTTCCAAAACTACAAAACTAAAACAATTAGCTAAGAATAAGGTTCAACAACCTATAACCTATAATTGTTCAAAATTTTCAAGACATACTATACACCACATATAACCACGGAAAAGCACAAACATTATTTCACAGTACTGCAGAAGACACTCGAAAGAATCATCCTCCTAAACCTATACAACCAATCAACATATACAAAGACATATGCAGAAAACAAATTTCGACCCATATGCAGAAAACAAATTTCGACCCATATGCAGAAAACCAATTTCGACTCATATGGAGAAAACCAACAGCAGCCATGTCTCTCCTCTCCAGTGATCTAAAAGAACATCAGCCATAAACAGTTAAACACTGCTACAAAATAATAAGCAAATAATATTATAGCAAACATAAATATAAATGCAGACAACCAATTATTAGTACATAAAAAATGTTCTTGCAAGGAACTCCTCACCTCTTCCTCACCATCTTCATCTTCAAACTCCCCATCCTCTTCTACTAACTGCTCTTCCTCCCCGGTCTCTCCATTATCATCCTCATCTGCATCATCCTCCCCTTGCTCATGTCCATCAATCTCTCCTTCCGTGCTCGTCAACCTCCCTGTACTCTCCGGCTCTGCAAGATCCCCTTCATCATTGTCCACCTCCTCTTCCTCGTCATCTTCATCATCGTCGTCATCATCCTCCTCATCATACTCAACCCCATCCTCATCGTCACTATCCTCAATCTCTTGAACCTCCACCACATCGTCATCATCAACATCCTCTTCATCGATTTCTTCACCAGAATCATTCTCTTCATCATCGTCTCCCTCCTCATCCTCATCTCCCTCTTCACCAGGCACAGCAGCAACCCGAAACCCATTTGCTGTCTGGTGATTTTGTCCATTCACCCTCGTCGCAGTCACAGTCTCTTCCTCGTCTGCATCACTCTCGTCATCCTCATCAACATCAACAACACCTTCAACCGCCTCACTGTGGCCATTGGTCATCCTAAACGGCCGATCCTCACCATCGATTTCACCGCTCCCAGGATCATCCTCCTCGTCATCTTCGTCGTCCTCCTCGTCATCAGATTCCGGCCTCTCGTTCTCCTCCGCGTCCATCTTATCCAAATACTTCAACGACTTGATCAATCCAAAAACCCTAGATCGATAATCCTTGACGTGAGTGACCGGACACTCATACAGATCAAGGGACACCAGCTTGAGCTGCGCGAGCGGCGCGAGATCTTCGACATGCTGAATCCGATTGTTCGAGAGGTCGAGGTCTCTCAGCGAGTCGAGACCGGCTTCTACGAGAAATTCAAGGCCTCCAGCGATTCGATTATCCGAGAGGATTAGCTTCTGGAGATTTCGGAGCCTCGGGAACTGCTCCAGAGACGAAACGCCGACGTTTGCAATTGAGAGATGCTGAAGGTTCTGAAACTTCTCTAGAAGGCTTGGAGGAGGTAGACGACCCTGGACGCACTTAACGGCGCCGTCTAGGGTTAGGGCTCGAGCCGCGGCGTGGTCGCTCTGGCCCTCTAGCGCTGTCTCAACGGCCCGCTCCCAGATCTCGTCCATCAAATTCGAAACCTTATTTTATCTCATACAAAGAACAAAACTAAAATTTATCGCTATTTTTTTTTCTTTTTTGGTATTTTGTAAACAAGCAACGGAGCTTCAATATTTCAATCCCAGAGAGGGGAGAACATAAATGACAGAGAAACTCTAACCTTAGCCGTATCCCCAATTCAAGATCAAAACGACACGAATTCAAATCGTTTTTCTCTGAACCGCTTTAAAACCCTAAAACGTTCAGATGTACGGACGCTCTTCCGCAAGTAGGAAATGCTTAAGGAGCAAAAACAAGAAAAGGACCTAAAATGAAATTGGAATTCCTCTCTCTCTCTCTTTCTCTCTCTTCCCTCTCTTCCCTCTCTCTCTCCTATTGGTATTGGGCGAGTGTGTGAATCGGGATAAACCTCTAGAGGGGGCTCGTAAGTCTTCGGGTTCCGTGGCTAGGGTTCGTGGGCCTGAACCTATCCGTATGGTTTAGGCTGTGTGAATTATTGAAGGATTTCAGACCGTTGGATATACAAGGCGCGGATCGGTGACATGGATGAATGGAAGGTTAAGATTATGGTTTGTTGTGTTTGTTTGTATGGGGAGATAGAGAGAGAAAGAGAGAGAGAGAAGATTTCGGCTTCGCATGAAAGACACGTCACTGTTGTGGAAATATCGGGGCGGTTATAGATATGCCTATACGATTTGACTAAATTACGTGATTGCCATGATTGTTCCTGACGGACGACTTACGTTGCATGTCGTAACTGCGACGCTGCTTTTTGTTTTACCGTCTATTTTACTTACGACATGCTTTCTTTGCTCGTTTAGCTGGTTTGTCCCGTGGTATAAACCACACTTTTTCCCTTCTATAAATAAATATCTCTTCTTTTTTGTTCTTTCTTTTTCACATTTGAAAGGGAGGGATGAAAATAAAAATGTAAAACTGTGGATTTGTTGTTGGGACTGAAACTAAACACACACAAAAAGAAAAATTAAAATGCAATTTGTAGCTCAATGTTGAAAGTATTTACCTATGCACTCGAAGTTCTAGGTTTTTTAGGTTCTAGGTTTTTTAGGTTCGATCGATTCTCCCTCACCTAATGAATTCTGTAATTCTACAACTCCTATAAACAATAATCAAACCGCGTTCAAACCTTAAACAAGTAACTAGGCTACGCATTTGTCACCGAAATACAGAAGAAATACATCGATCGTGACAAGGAAGATACATTTTGTAAGGTCTCTATATACAAAAGTCATACCACTAGGCATCTCCACTCTGTTTGGCATTTTCACTTCCATTTTGACTCCCGCTACCTCTAAGCTCAGTATAACCTGGTGCCAGCTTTGGTGGCAGCACATACAAAACATTTGGAGAAGAACCTGATGACGGTGGAGGGCAACGAAACTGCCTGGTAACTGAGCATGCACCTGAAGCTGGGGGGCTCAAAATTTGAGTTGGCTTTCGTGTACTAGTAAGACCGTTTGAGTCCATACCCATCTTCTGCTCGAACTGTTGGTTAGGCTGCTGGTTACGTTGCGGCTCATCGATGTCCATTCCTTCGGTGCCATTATGAGAGTTCTTTCCTGCCGTCCTTAAACCAGAAGTACCATATGGAACCTGGTGTTGCCAGAAAGTTGTTGATTGATTCAAAACAGTGGTTTGCGCACCTCGAGAATTACCTTTAAGCTCAAACTCCTCTTTACCTATGGCCGGAACATTCATGTCTAATCCCTCATTTGGTTTGATAGGTTTTATTTCAGACAGCTTCTCTCTCTCCAAATAAACTGGTATTTCAACTAAATCAACTTTAGATGTTGAAGAACGGCCTGAAGCGATTACAGTGGTAGGGAATGCTCTTTCTGGAGGAACGGCTGGAGTATAATTAGATGGGAGCAAGTCATCCCAATTCTCCAACAGCTCCTTGTAAACTTTCCGGAGAGTGACTTCAGTAAGACCAGTCACCTTACAAATCTCTGCCTGAGTTTTTCGCTTGTCTTCAAGCTGGCAGGCTAAATATATTGCAGCTGCGGAGATGCTAATGGGGTTCCTACGAGTGCAGAAGCATTTGTTTATGACAACCTCTCCAATGTGAGTTGCCAGTTTCTACAAGAAAGTATGTCAACCATGGTCAGACTTGATCAGGAGGAAAATTCAAGTTCAATACTGTCAGCAAAGAACACAACAATTTAAGTCACTAAAGGAAACCCCTGTGAGTAAACGATTACATAAACCTCATTCCATAGTCTAAACATTGAAGATGTTGCAAGATGCCAATGACACAAATAAGAAACTCATCAGACACATTGTGATAGTGGTTAAGAAACTAAAATGTCATTAGCAGGGTTCCTTAAAAATGTGCCTCCATTTGGCTTTCAATTACATGGAAACTGGAAGATCAAAATGATAGAATCTACCAAAAATTGGTTTCACCAGTTCTTGTGAGATAAACTTTCCACAACTTTTAACTCTATGTCTATTTGGGTTCACAGTTCCCCAACTCCTAATTCTAGTTTGAAACCTTTCTTAGTCCTAATTAATAGGATTTCCCTAAAGAATTTTGGATTGCAAATCCCATGCCATATTTCTTTCCTTTTAATAATCATCCAATTGTATATCATCAGGCTTATGCAGGCAAATGACTTGATCTAAGTATGTTAATGTAATGAGTAGTTCAAGTAGTGCACTCTGCAACAAAACAAAAGGTACCTGAGCAGATTTATTGAGCTGGAGGAGAGTGCAAAACCGAGGCATATGGACGGATATGGAGTTGCTGTTGATGGGCTGACTAAGTTGCAGTGCTTCTCCAAGTATCTTGATGTACTTACCAATTTCCTTCTGGGGCACATTGGCTGCAATTGAGATTTCCTGCAATACAAAACCAAATGCCAAGTCACAGAAGCTCCAGAAACTGGAAAGAACAGCCACAAAACTCACAACCCAATAGGTTAACCACTTCACTTCCACAATACCCATCATCAAAATCCACACTTTTGAATCAGAAATTAACTTACAAGAAATACAATTACAAACCCAATTAGCATTATAACTGAAAAGGTGAAAACTTAGAAGTAAGCCGATTAGCTTTAATCAGTGTATGTATGTATGTACCTGGAGGGTTCTGGGCTCTTGGGCTTCTCTGATGGCCTGCACAAGGGCAGCAGTTGCGAGAGCTTCAACGCTGCGATTCCTCAAGCAAGTAGTGGAGCAACAGTCCCTGAAGAGCTGAAACGCGTGGTCCGAGATGTCGTATTCCAAGCCCAGGATCGAAGCGACATCGATGATTTGCATGTAGGCCCTGAGATTATCGACCACAACGGTGGAAGACGACGGGGATGAAGAAGAAGAAGAGGAGGTGGATTCGAGGGTGCGCTCGAGCTCGGCGAGGTGGCCAGAGAAGGAGAGAGAGGAGCGGAGGAAGAGCGGGTTGGGCTCCAGGGACCATGTCGAGAAGGCGGTGATGAATCCGGTGGGCTCGAACGGGTCTTCGTCGGCGGCGGCGGCGTTGTTGGGTTGGGCTTGGTGGTGGAGGGTGGGGAGGTCGGAGGTGACGAGGCAGAGAGGGTTGTCTTGGGCGCGAAGGTGGAAGAGGTGGTGGAATTGGGATTGGCGCTCTTCCACCACACGACCACACGACGTGCACTCTGTTATCGAACGACGGGAGTTTGTTGTCGTCGCGCACCGGCCTTGCCCGGCCAAGCAGTACGGGCACCTCATTTCTCTGTGTTTGAGAGATTGGTGTTGATTGTTTCGGCGGCTGGGCTGAGACTGAGAGAGAGCCCTGAGTCCGCCGCTCTCTCTTCTTCAGGATGGTCCGTTAGTTTGGGGGTCAACTCTCATACGACTATACCATATATGTTATTTCTCTTTTTCTTTTTCTTTATAAAGAAAAAAGAAAGATAGATTAGGGAGATTAACCTTAATGTTTTATTAACTCACTGAATTTGTTTTATTTGTGAGTTGGATTACAGAAGTTCTTGTTTGATACCAGATGCAAATTACACATTAAAAAAAGTTTGAAACTTTGTGGATTACCAGAAGTTCTTGTTACACCACACCAGTATCAAACTTTGTCTTGACTAGGATTCTCTCAATTTGTCCAAGTCACAAGTTTTTTATTTGACAGGAAAATGAACATTAGAACAGGAACTAATTGAAAATGGAGTGATACAAATATTTAGTGCTAGGATTTTACTTGCTATAAAGAACTAAAATTGGAAACTTGAAGGTGAGGCTTCAGAAATTTCTTTCAATTGAATTTATAAAAAATAATATCAAAACAAAATTCCTGCACTTTAACTCATCTACTCCACATGTTCTTTCAGTTTACCACACACATGGCAAGACTGTGATATCCAAAAATGGATGATCTAATCAAATACATAGTTTTGCCCTATGAAAACATATGAAGAAGAAGAACCGAGTATGACTGTGCACCTCAGTATCACTCACAAACTCTGGCCAGCACACAGTTGTAATTGCAGGAAAATGGAGACTTGAACCATGGTCCTCAACATTCTAGACATCATCGACCGCTCCCTGTTGAGGTC
This sequence comes from Prunus avium, assembly GCF_965620075.1. Lineage (NCBI taxonomy): Eukaryota > Viridiplantae > Streptophyta > Magnoliopsida > Rosales > Rosaceae > Prunus > Prunus avium. Next base: position 32,503,737 of record NC_142290.1, on the reverse strand, counting down.
GCCAGTTCTCTACCTTTCTCTGCCTGCTTCAGAGTCTTACTAAACTCCCGTGCACTCTGGTACAAAGAACAAAACTTGTTAAAAAGTATAAGGCATATTTACATACAAAGCTATAGGCATCTAGGAAAAGATCTACAGATATTCAGAAACCAAATAGCAAGGCTTTGCTTTAATCATCAATGTACATGGAAATCATTTCTTAGTCAAGACTCAAGATCAAGATCAAGATGTCGATGTGCCAAGACTCAAGATCAGTAGGGTATGGTTCAATTACTAAGTCTATCATCCCGATCAACCAAACAACTGTACGTGGTTTTCAAAAGACGGACATATTAATTGATACTAAAAGTACTGGAACATCTGCCGTTGTGGTGGGCATCACAAGCATACATTTGCAGTTTATACCAGAAATTACAACCTGCCTTCATCCTAGGATAAATGATCGGGTTAGAGGACGACATCAATCAAAATTCAACCAGTGGAACGCTATGCGATGCTTGCTTGCTATGTGTTGAACTAGTATAAAGCATCAGTTTTACATTCCAGGTCTAATTTGTTCCCTAGGAGGCTAGTTGACTAAACCGATGTTGTTCTGTTTAATGCCATAGTGATCAGGGGTCAAAAGATTGTCATAAATTCTTTAAAATCCCAAGGAAAATCCTCTGGTTTTTCAGCATGAATTCTTTCCAAGAGTCCCACGCACAAGACCTTAATTTGTAGTTTTAGTTTTGGAATTACATAGTGCAAACACTAAACAGACAAAGCAGCAGCACCAAAGGAATGCCCAGCACAACAAATTACCGAACAAGAAAACTGAACACAATAATCTCTTTCTTTTTCCCCTTTGAACGACACACTGGGCATGAGTTGGCTTTGTGATGGTTTGCCCATCACTTAAGCAGTCTGCAAGAATGTACAATCACTCATATTTTGTGGAAGACATCATCTCATCCAAACATACACAACACGATGTCAACTTGAAGTGACTGAATCTCAACTTACTACAACAGAGGAAATTAATGGAATGTACAGATACAGATCCAACAAGATAGTTTCCAGGCTGTCACCTTTTCCAACTCTATCCATTGCCTCTAAGTTTGACGTGCAAAATGAATTCAGTTAATTCTTATAAAAAGGGTGAAAGGCAAGTATTGGCAAATAGCTTTTGTCTTTGATCACATGACAATCTGGCGTGACAAGTAAGTCTTCTTAACCCACTCAGCAACCCAAATTCCGTAAGCAAAATGGTTATTGAAATACCAAGTCCAAATTGGCCAGAAGTTTGGGTTGTCACTTGTCATGGCCTGAGTTTCTGCACCTTCTACAATCTAAAGCTGAGCAATGATAGATTTGCATTGGATTCGGACATTCACCAGGATCTCAATCGAACCAGGTGATCAAGTTCTGTGATTTAGAGTAATTACAACAGGTAAACAAAGGACCATCATCTAGATGCTAAGATGCTAACGCCAGGTATGTCTAAAGATAACCCATATTTACTTTCCACTCTTACATCATAGTCTTAAAACTTCGTATCTGCCAGACTGCCACTTAGATATCTAATACTAACATGAGGAGGCAAATGATGGTATAGATTGCCAGAAAACTATATTAGGATAAGGTAGGGATCAGAATTTAAGCTATCACCAAAGGAATTAAACAATACAAGATCAATGAAAATAATAAAACTAAAGGTAAAACAGCATTCTTCTCTTACCCTAGTGATATAAAAAGCAAGAAAAAAAGCGCAGATTATGCAGCATAAGCTTATCATCCTACTTGAATGGATTATAATGTCAAGCTCAAGTAATAACTTGCATGAGAATTCCAACTCCAACCCCACCCAAGCTTCATAACAATGAAAGCAAAGAAACGTTGCACTAGTGCTGCTATATTGCTTCCTGGGTAATCATAAACAGGTTAATTAATGGACAACAAAACAACCTATTTCCTTAATACACTTCCCAATCAAAGTACCGAAGTCCCCCAGCTAAACTAACCCATTTCACTAATTAAAAGAGCAATGCAGTCTACAGCTAATGAGCAGTGTAGCCTGCTTAACAAAGAGCAAATCAGCCTAAACAATGTCCTTGCGTAATCAAACAAAAAACACAAAAGAAAGGGGACTCACTGCAGATTGGACAGGAGGTGGATCGAGATCGACAGAGCGCACGGACATTTTAGCGATCTCGGTTATGGCTTCTTCTCGAACACCAGGGACGTCACTGGTTAACTCCTCATAGGCAGCCTCAAATGCCTCTTGCCAGAACCTGGGCAGTCTGATCCGACGGCTGTTAGTGTACACATCCCACATGTGCTTCACCACCTTCTCCCTCTCCTCCATTTCCTACACACAACAATACCCAAAATCGCCAATAACCCATCAAATCAGAGATCCAACTAAACCAACCCAGAAAACAAAAACAAGCAACAAAAATGCATAAGGGGACTGACAAGGACATCGAGATCGTCGTGAATAGGAGAGTCGAGGTCGTCGGAGAGCCGATTGAGGTTGCCGGCGGACCACCGGAGCGTGACGGTGCCGGTGAACATGGACCAAAACGCGAGCAACAAAATCGCAGCCAAAGCCCAAAACTTGTACCTGCCTTTCCCAAGTACTACACTCGAATCCGAGCTCTCCTTCTTCGCGCTGGCCGTCGTCGACGTTGGAAGGCCATCCTCATCCTTCATTGCTGATTAATGACAGAGATTGAGTTTATTTAACTTTAATTGCAGAAAAAAGTTTGAATTTTTGTTCTTGTTGGGTTTTTTCTATTTTTAGATTTCGTCTGTGAATCTTGTGCTTGGTGTTCACATTCTGATGTGGACTCAGATTTGGAGATGGAAAAAGCAAAGTGGAGGATACAATGAGAGGGAAGGAGCAAGAGAAGAGTGTTTCCTTGATGGAATTGCTGTTTCAGGGAAAGAGGTGAAGGAGTTTAAAATATGCTGTGCGGGCCACCACATTTTATTAAGTTCAATAGGGTTGACAATGAATTGGACTTGGTTTTGATGGATTGTGGCGGGGGGATTGTGGCCGTTTGATCTTTATGGGATCTCAATGACCTTGTTTTTTTTTCTCTCTATATTTTGTCAATACAAGTCTATATTATTATATTTACCATATGGCAATAAAAAAAAGACCATACCATAAGTCTATAAATAATTGAGTGATGTGACGAATGCCATTCAATAGTAACCTTATAAAATTCTCATGCTTCTATCACTACTATTAATCTCCTTCTTCATTTTTCTTTTACATTTATTGATGATAATCCATTTAATCATCAAAGAAAGAAGGTACAGAAGAAGCTAACACGAATTCAGATTCTCTATTATGATTTTCTCTACTATAATTTGCTTGTTTTTCGTCCTCTACATGCCATATCATTAAAATTTAATTTAAGGTATTTAAACTGGACACATCATCCTTAAAGTAAAAACTCAATTTACTTAGTACATTGAGTTTTTATTTTAGTAAATTGAGTTTTTACTTTAAGGATAATGTGTCCAGTTTATATCCCTCATATTAAATTTTAATGAGGTGACATGTAGATTTCCAAAAATCAAGCAGATTATGGTAGAGAAAATCAGAGCAAGGGATATGACTCCAGCTAACACTACATTCTCATTTTTATTTTTTCAACTTGTAATTTGATGTAGGATTTATTCTATTAAAATAATTCAAAATATATGAAACGAATCAAATAAAATGTATCATCGAATGCACTACGAAGAAACATGGATTCATAAGCAGGTAAATGATTGAATTCTGCGTCGAAAAGGTCTGTATGTTAGACAAGTATTTATAGTACCGATTGTGGTATACCGAATGTCACATTGGAAATGCACTATAAATATTTATGGTACTTAAGTGAGATATATTAATCTAAGAATTACATTAAGCTAGCACTTTTAGATGAGATATTAAGTCTTTAAATGCACATATAAGATTAAAGGAAATGTAGGAAAATTTAAATTAAAAAAAAAAAGAGTACAGTTTCTTTTAATTGTCAAAGGTTACAAAATCAAGCGAACAAACGTGGTCTCATCAAAATCTTGCCTCAGAAAATCCAGTGAGAAAAATATGAGATGAAGGAAAATGAGTGTCACACGCTCCATAAAGGCTACAAACGAAACTCAAAACAAAACCAAAATAACAATGTCAACTAGTAGAGACACATTAGCCTTGGAGGACCCTCTTTCAAGCCAAGCGTATGAAGAGACGCTACCTAGAGCAAACTTATCATGGCTACAATAAGACACAAATTGAAAACAAAGACAATAAGAAAATTCAACTCTATCATATGCCATATTGACATCAAGCATCACAACCACCTTTGGCTCCTTTTTTGGGTCATTGTTTGTTGACTAAAAGCTTGGGCTCAAGAGCAATAGATTATCAGGAATGGACCGGACATGAACAAAGGCGTTTTGAACACTAGAAATCATCTCAAGCAAAATAATCATCAAGAGGTTAGCTAGCGTCTTTGAACAAAAATGGGGTCTTGAGCTCTAAGGAATTGTCTTAGAGCATGGAATGTGTAGGGGTTCCAAGCCCTCACACATTCCAATCCATTAGTCTCATTGAAATTGATGGGGTAGCCCTTTAATCCCGCCTATGTATCAATCTACAATTGAATAGTGTTCAACTCCGATTGCTGCATGTTCTCATCACCCTTTTGAGCCTTAGATACTGATTAGGTTGCTCGAGCCTTAGTCTTCCACGATAGACCTTGATGCCCACTTTGATTTGGGTTAACAATTTGAGTTGCCCCCTAACTTGCTTCACTTACATATCCGCTTTTTGAAGAGAGGATGAATTAAGGCCCATAATATTAGACTTATGACAGCTTTTTACTCCAATAATTGAGGGAGAGAAAACACCACCATTGTCAATTATATTAAAAGGAAATGCAGGATGAATGCGAATGCATTGCTGGGGAGAATTCCACAAGTAATAACATCTTTGTCTTTTTTTTTTGGCTTGGACCACAAGTAACAAGATTGATATTTGCACTTACAAGAAGACCCAAAAACAACTATAGAAGTTGGAGGAGGAAACAATGTAGTGTATACATTTGGATTCATTGTTTTGTCTTTTTCGGTCAAGAGCTGAAGGCTCAAGAATAGTCAGCCCAAAACAGAAAAACAAAGTGAAAAAAGACCAAAAACCAAAATTATTAAACAAGCCCATATTAAATACAATTGAGAGACTCTTTTTTTGTAAATACCACAAGGTGTCCCCATAAGTAATAGTGTAATTATAGTTGATGAAGGTGGGAGTTTGATAGAAGAGATTGAGAGTGTGTTCTAAAATGCTTGCTACACCGGTGGCGGGAAGGAGTGGCCCTGGCCCTCCATTTTTTTTTACCTTTCACCTATTCTTACTAATAGACAAATTGACTTTAAATTAATGGCCCCTTTAAAAATAATTAAACATGACTAATTTTGAATTTTTTTTTAATTCTAACATGTGTTTTGAACATTTATATATATATATATATAATATACTTGTATTTTCTATCTCTAACCAGTGGCTGTGCCACAGTGGGGTCGTCGGGGATGCCCGACCTCTTGGAAGCCATGAAAATAGGCTTGGAGGTCCCTTGGAGCTGCTGGAGCGACCTCTTGGAGCTACACACCAAGTGCTCGACGAAATCGCTGAAAGAGAAGGCGCTGTGCTAAGCACAGTGCAGCTGTCTTTTTTATTTTTTTAAACAACTCGGGCAAAATGACACTGTTTTGGGCTAGATAATTGAAGTACCCAGCGTATTCCCCCGAACCCAACAAACATTGTGTATGCAAAGAGTCTACAAAGTTGGCAACCACAAGATGAAACAGCAGCATAACTATTACTAGTTTCGAGAACATGCCAATCGATACGTTCCCCATAATGTTTTGATATGTTTTGTGTGCACTCTTAGCTAAAGAATCATCTATATATGGAAGTTAAAGCTGGAGAGCTATCTATTTATGAACAGGCATGATCAAATCAAATGGTTGAGCGACAAACATATATGTGTTTGACTTCAAGTCAAGTAGCAATGCATTTTCATCAATAAAAAAGTGATGGGAAAAAAGTAAAGTAGCATGATCAAATGGGTATTGGACGTTTTCAGCTCGTTTTTGGGATTTCCTCAATTCTTCGATGTCTTGCTCTAACTTTTGAGTTCCTGTTATGTAGAAATTGTTTTGGCACCACATGTATATTTCCTTTGTCCTCTTGAGAATTCACATTTAATGGCTTGTGCTATGATATTTTTTAGAAAATTTGGCTGGGGAAGATTATTTAATTTTTATTGGCCATTTAACTTATCCGTGGCTCAATAATTATAGTGTACTACATCATTGATTGTTTTGTTCGTTCGTAACAATGAAATAAGATTTTTATTTTTTCCTTTCTCATGGTTTCATTAGTAAATTAAAGTTTATCTTTGTATTGAATATGCAATTTAACAGTGATTGATTACATCTGGTTGATTGTTATATGTGGAAGTACTATCTTTTTAGTGTTATTTTTTTCGCAAGATTTTTTAACATTTTTACACTGTGACCCTGTGAGGTCACAATCCTGCATCTGCCACTGTCTCGACCCCAATCTTACGATTCTAGATCCCCCTGCGCTACACAACACAAGCACTAACTACACAAGTTATCCAAAGTTGTCACGGAATGAATCCATGCATATCAAGTTAGCATCATCTCTCACATGCAGCCGCATTGTGCACAATACGAGACTTTTAATATTATTTTAAACAATTACTGGTTCAAAATTTAAGTTGATAGAAAATAAAAACGTGATATGAAAATGATGACGCAAGAGATATAAATTTACGAGACAAAGCAAATCAAATTTTGATTTAGGAGACAAGACAAGATCCGACCTCAATTCATGAGAAACAAATTATACAGAGACTGATGGAACGGGGAAAAAAAAATCCATCATGTACAATATTTTTAACATTCAGAACACAGCAATCAAATTATCACAAAGCAACTAAATTAAAAAGGCGCTGAGACACAATCCCTCGGCCCTTGTGATCTTATATAATTATCTTCTGAGTACTCAAGTTCCTCCGAATCCATCATTTCGTCACCGTTTTGGTTAATCGAACTCACCACTGGCACCAAACCCTGCAAAATTTATGAGTTAATTAGCTCATGTAATGTGGTATCTCTAATTAATTATATATGTTCATCCATAAACCCCGCCCACCTCTGTGAAAATGCGCATTGCTTCTTCTATATTCTTTGTTTTCAACACATACCTAGCTGCCTCCTGCATATATGAACACCATGATCACCAAATTTAATTACAAATCCAGAACAAATACAAAGACACAAAGGCAAATAAATTAAAACTCATACGTAAAAACCAGAAAAAAGAAGAAGTAAAACCAACATATATATGTGTGTGTCCAGTTGCGACATGTATTCTAAGTGGTTAAGAGCAATGCTTATATATATGCACGTTTGAAAAAACCCAGAAAACATTTTTCAGCAAAAAAAAAGACCCAGAAAGTTTTCATTAAACATACCCTTGCAAACTGAATTTGATCAAACCCCAGCGTTCTTGGCTCAGTTTCTATTGATGTTTTCCTATCAATCCGTACGATTGATGAATCTTCCATCATTTAAACAGATAGAGACCGAGAGAAGAAGAAGAAGAAGAAGAAGAGACAAAGCCTAATGATATTTGTGTAGGTGTTTGAGAAAATGAAATATGGCTATAGAGGACGTAAAAGGATGGCAGGCAGGCAGGCTTTTATATATATACATTTGATTTGGTAGGTCATATGACTCATTGACTGATTGCCTCCCCAGCCAATCGCATGAAGAGGCTTGGTGTGAGCAACTTCACCACGTAATGTTACGTGGCCTGTTCCTAACCCCAATAATGCGAATACGTGGCATTCAAGGGACGGCAGGATCGCACACGTGGCGGCTGATGGTTACCTCGTCCTGATGCAGAAACTCTGTGCTGGCCGAGATCCCGACAGTTTTCCAAATCGGGGCGTTTTTCTTCGGACACCTGTCTGCATCTCACGGCACCCTACGGAGACGAATCAGGGAGGACCACGAAGACGTTTGCCGAGCTTGAGAGTTATGCATGCAAAGCAATATAAGAATATTTATGCACAGTGGCAAAGTTGTCGTTGTTGATTGTTTGTCGCTGTTTTTTTTCTTTCCAGAATAACCGACATGGATGATACAAAGTCAGAACAAATGAGTTGATAAGAATTCAAGATTATACGCATTTTATGTTTTGTCTTTTTATACCCGCGATATTTAGAGAGCGGGATTGAATACAAGATTTCGGATGCATGGATAATTGTTCTTAATCATTTGAGTTAAAAGCTCCTTGCTAATATCTCATGTTATTATTAGTTACTATATAAAGTTACGTTCTCAATGTCCAAAAACAATCTTAGAGCTAACGCGGAATTAGGCCAGTTAATCAGGTTGCATTCAAATTTGATTTCTTTATATAATTTCGGATAATATAGACAAAAACAAAACGAACTTGGACAACTAGATACTCAACTTCCACGATCAGAAACTAGCTGTATGATCTACTCTCCCAGCAAACAATGTATTCAAATTACCAAAAAATTCAATTTAATTAAGCAGCTCAAACAAAACTGTTGTTACAAAACCTTTTCATCATTTTGCCATACATATATTGCCTTCCACTCACTAGTATTTACACAAGTTTTCTTTTAGCTATCTCTTTAATTTCATAACAAAAACAAAAAAAATTATCATCTCACCCTCACCCTTGCTTCTTTATGTCACCAGGAGGCAAAAAGCTCTCCATAGTCAAACCCCAAATATTAAAATCCACCTCTTCGATCTTCCACGTCTCCTCCATCTCCCTCTTGTGGTTTGCAGACCGCTCGCCATATCTGAAAACCTTAACCCTAGTTCTCCCACTGTGAGCAATGTTGACGGAGTCAACGTACTTGTAATCTTGTATCACAGACTCAGCGCTCGTCTCCCAGAACACATCTGTGTCGTCGGCTTTGTTGGTCATCCTCAGCAGCCTCGAGTCTTCGAATTGTACGAGGAGCCCCGAGCGCTGGCTGAAGTATCCCCATATTGTGTGGTGGATTATCTCGTAGTTTGGGCCGCTCTGTGCCTCTCGAATTGCTGGGCTTGTGTCCAGCTTGAGGATGAAGCAATCGTCGTCGTTTATGATCTTTTCGCCGATGCACATGGCATCTGCGAATAAATTGGCAGTGGCCCTTGGGTCTAAACCCTACAAAATGTTCATATTTCATATAATATTTGCCAGTGCCATGGTAATGAACAAGTGATAAGAGTTTATATAAATAAAAATTGCATGCACATTGACTCATCACTACATCATTAGGGGTCCATTGACCCCCTCACTACGGTGCAAATAGTTTTATTCATGATACAAAGTTTGTTAGATATTTTGTTCAAAGAAAACAAGAAAATGTTGAAGATCATATAAGTACATATATATACCTGAAGAAAACGGCGCAAGGGTCTAGGGGGGCCTTGAGAGATGGGTGTTTGTTGGTTAGACGAATGCCGCCATGAAAGCTTGCCATTGCTTCCACAGATGACCTTGCAGCCAGAAACAACAAGCTCTAAGCACCATAAGTCCGGGTTCTTTTGCCACAGCAAGAAGCCGCCGCTCTCGGCCGAGCTCCTTTTCACCTCTAGGCTCACGTCCCCTTGTTGAAAATCCGACGCACTGATCTTAACCTCGCCGGTCACACACATGCTGTTCACCGAGTTCAATGCCGCTTGGCCTCCCGTTGCAGCGGTGTACTGTTGCACTATGTATTTGGCTGTTGAAGCTTGCTGTAACATTTTGAGTCCAATTATTATTGGGATTTTAATTAAGCAAGGGAAAATTCATGATGCCTCATGTTATTTAATAATCTATAGTAATTTCGTAATTGTATCTTAGATGAAATCCATGTGACATCTCTCTGTAAATAAATGAATTTGTTTCAAAAGTAATGGAAACAAATGAACATTATAGTCATTGACATTTGTGGCACTAAAATGATGTGTTAGTATCTAGTAACACAATGGGCACGAATGACCGTGAACATGTTAACGAAAAAATCAAATATTATTAGGTCCTCCACCTTTTTTACTTGCAATCATGTGCAACAAGAAAAAATATATAACAACTATGAGAAAGATTCATGGTTCTTACAATGGAAGAATCTCTAACTGGACGGTGGATGGAATGACCCAACTGAACTTGAAGAGGGATAAGAGGAGAGCCTACAAGGTAAAGCAAGAACCGTAGCTCATTCAACCGTCCGGCGATAACCGGCGCCGACCATTTGTCGGAGGTTTGAGCCTTCATCCACGTCATCATGTTTTGCAATCGCAACTGCACATTGCTTCCCATGCTGGTGAACATCTCTTCTGGTATAGGGACCTCAAGAACAGTCTCAAGGCCATCTTCTTTATCAATATTTGGACAAAGCTTCTTCATGTGTATGTGTATGTGTATGTTACATTAAAGAGAGAAGAAAAGGGGGAAAAAAAGAGAGAGACTTAGAGTCAAGGGCTTAATTAAACACCTTGCTCTCCTTCCTCAAACCTCTGCCTGATGAGGGAAAAGAGGGAGCTATGTGGGGAAAGTGGGGTTGATGAGAGGATGGGGTGGGTGTGAATTTGCCCGAGGTTCTCCTTTTTTGTAGGTGTCATGTGGGCAAGATTTATTAATGGATTTGATTTGTTAAATTTCTATTTTAGGGGCCAAGCCATATTTGTTAAATTAAATTGAACAACGTCCTTATATTATAGTTAAGCTGAAATGGAATTATTCAATTGGATCGAATTATAATGTACGTATTCAAAATTCCATTTCAGCTAACACATGTTCACATTTTTCATCTTTATAAAATAAAACGATGAAACTAATAAATCTATAAAAGTAATAAGGACAAATATGATCCACTGCATACGAACAACTCCTTGTACAATACATTTTAGCTTCACCTAAATTTGCTCTCCAATTTACATTCTACTCATCTTTTTTTTGACTGCATTCCAACACCATTTGCAACTTCATTTCTAGAATCATAATCTCTAGTCTAGTCTTTCTCCTGAAAAAGCATTTCCATCTCTTCCAAAGATCTCCCCCCTTGGTCTCTGGCAAGAAGAAATAGAAAAAAAACCCTGCCAACACAGATATGCCTGCAAACATGAAAAAGGCCCCTCCAAGGAATATCTCTCCGATACACCGAACGAAACCCATTAAAACAACAACATTCATAATTTTGTTCACAACCACCCAAAAACTGAGTCCCTGTGCCCTAAACTTCAAAGGGAAAATCTCAGTGCTATAAACCCAAGTTACAGGCCCTATCCCAAGTGAGAAGAAAGCCACATATGAGTACTGAGCCACCTTCCCAAAGGTGCTAAAGCCTTCATAGTGCTCTGCCATGGTTAAACCTAAGCCCAATGCTGATAAAGTTACAAAAATACCCCCAATGCTTGTCAACAAGAGCTGCCTCCAACCAATTCTGTCAACCAAAAATGTGGCTACCAAGTTGCATATAATTTTTTATTTATTATGAGGTTAAATGGTAACAACCCAACTATGCAAGGAACAAAGAGCTCGCCTCTAGTGACCGTACCGTCATCGTTCAACATTCTATACACCACAACTGGTCCTATGCCCGTGGCATGTGCAAAGAAATGGATGCCAATTGCTGCAATTAAAGTTGTACGGACACAAGGACTTGGCTTCAAAACTAGCTCTTTCCAAACCCCAACACCCCTCCTATTCTCATCAACATCAAGGAGCTCCACCACATCTTCATTGCAATTTTTTTGGTCTAGGCCAGCAGCAACCATGATATCTCGAAGACGAAATTCAGCTTCCTCTTTTGTGTTCGAAACGAGTAGTAAAGTTTTCTTATAGCTTCTTCTAGACGGCCTTGCATCACCAGCCATCTCGGGGACTCTGGCATTTTCAGAAAACCAATGGCCATGGCAAGCGAAGGGACGGCTGAGATCCCACTCGCTACTGTCCAGTCAAAGCTGCGGCTTGATACAATCCCCAACATCATTCCAATGCTGATGCAAATCTCTGGTAGAGAGGTTAAGAAGCCTCTGGATTTAGGAGGTGAAATTTCGGCTATGTAAATTGGTGAAATCACAAGGGCAAAGCCCATGCCTATGCCAACAGTGAACCAGCATATATGAAGAGTCATCCTAAATATTTTCTAATGCTTTTTGGTACACCGAACTGTTGAAATCAATTTATTGTTTTGCTGCTTTCGAATTTGCCAAAAGACCTTATTTCCTCTTAGAAAAGGTTGTACATTTTCAATTTTAAACTACCTCAAATATGATCTAATGGCTGAGGAGACAGATACAAATTGTTTTCCTAATGACTAACAACAATTGATTATATTTGAGCATTAGCCAAACGCACAACTTACTATCTTTCTCTTATAAAGAGGCTCCACGATCTGTGAGAGTGTGAAGAAATGTCCCACACTGGAAAATTGGTAACCACAACTTCCTTCACCTTCATGTGCTCGTTAGATAGTTTTTTGGCTTTTAGTATGTTTTTATCCATTCGAGTCCGTTTCAACTTTTAAAATATTGGGGTCCAAATAGAAACATCAATAATGAAAGAAATCCTAGGCACAATATCAGTACAAAGGGGTTCTTAGATCTAGGTCCAAAACGATTAGCCGTCATTGGGTCTAGTCCTCGTGTTTTTGGTTTTAGATGTAGGTCCTTTGACATTTATTACTTTTTTGTTGTGTCGATTTTACCCTTTAAGGTAAATAAGGAAAACACATTGAAAATCTAAATTTAATGCATTATTTCCTTGAAATTGAATTCCAAATTTTGAATTTTGAATTTTTTTTTCCTTGATAATATTCCTAATATATAGATAAAATACAATTTAATCAATAAAAAGTAAAAACTCACATATTATACCAATCGATCAGACAAGCACCCACATTAAATTATGTACCTGATATACAGGTAAATAATGTTAATACATACAGGTATATATGTACCTACCTTACAGGTAAGTGTTTTTTTCTTGAGTTTTCTTAAGCAGTTTTTTCTGGAGGTTCATATTTATATACATATGTACATGTCTTCCATGTAATAGTGTTTTTTTTTTTCCCAAAGAAATTTTGTATGGATTTTTATCTCAGTTGAGTTTAAAGATCCATACCAAGATATTATATGAGTTCAATTAGCTGAGCTAGAGGGTATAACTACCTAGACTAGAGGTAATTTATGGATTTAATTACCTGGACCAGAGGTAATTTATGGGTTTAATTACCTGCATACTGCATACGAGGTGTATGCGTAGGTACCTTACCTATTGTTAATGTATGAAGTTTTTATGAACTCTTATTACAAATTTTGATGTCGGTATACCTTGGGAAAATTTCAGAATTCAATAAATAGATTTGCAATTAAATTCAAATCAAATATGATAATTAATATCCTACAAATCAATAACTTACCAGTTTTAGGAATTCATAATTTACCTTATTTATGTTTTAGGTGCATAACTGGAACAAAAAAAAAAAAAAAAAGTAAATATCAATAAATTGAAATAGACATGTAATCTTATGTGGCGCAAAAGTCAAAGGACTTGGATCAACAACAATTTCTGCGTGGATTGCACCCAAAATCTCTCCTCATAATTGGACTTATGCCAAATTTTCTATATTTTTTAAAAAGTTATACGGAGGTCCAAAAACAAACTTGGAAACAATTAATCTAGGCCGAGTCTTACCAATTAATAAAGCATTTGTTCACTCTCTCCTCTCTCAAATTTGACACATGCATAAGTCACAAATTTATTGACGACAGGACTTAATTTAGCACTAATTTAATGAAATCTTAAAAATTAACACTAATTTTTTTCATCTCCAAATTTAGCACTAGGTTAGAGTGGCTCTAGCCCACACATAGATCCGCCCTTGATTACAAGAAATTATAGACATCCAAATGATGTCCAACTTCCCCTAACTTGTTCAATACTTACCCATTTCCGTTTCACTATCTCTCCATATTTTACTATTTCTCTTTTCACCGCCGGACAATCACATAAGGAGAGATATAGAGAAAACGAAGGACATCGAAACATATTTTATGCATTGATTTTGGACTGAATTCCAACACCATTAATCATCAATAGCGTTTGTGCTGAAAAGCAATTCCATCTCTTCCAAAGATCTCCCCTTGACCTCTGGCAGGAAGAAATAGAAAGAAAAAAAAACCCATGCCAACACAGATATCCCTGCACAAATAAAGAAAGTCCCTCCAATCGTAATTGCTTGATACATTGCAAAGAAATACATTAAAAATGTAACACTCATAACCCTGTTCACAGCGACCCCAACAACACTCAGTCCTTGTGCCCTCAGCTTCAAAGGGAAAAATCTCTGTGCCATAAACCCAAGATATGGGCCCAATCCCAAAAGAGAAGAAAGCCACGTATGCATATTGGCTTGCAGTGCTAAAACCTTCAGATTGCTCCTTCATTATTAAACAAAACCCTAACACTGATAGAGCAATAACCATGCCCCCAGTGCTTGTCAACTTTGGGTAAGCCATTATTGTGATTATGAATATTATACTTGGATATATGAACTGTAAGATGACAATCTAATCACACCTAAAATAAATTCTTTACAAAGCTTTAGTAAAGACTATAAATCAAGAGGAGAGATAAATTACTATAGCCAAATAGAAAGGATCGATATCACTGTATTTATATGAGAAGTAAGAAAAGGCAGCTTATAATTTTTCACAGGATCGAGCATAGATTTATATCTTGTCTCATCTTAGCAACTTTTTCCTTAGATACAGGTGTAAGAGCATCTTCCAGCATATGGCTCTTTAAACCTTACCCGTAGGTTAATTTGAAGGGTTATTCCAAAAGTTTGTGTTGATTAAAAAAAATAAAAAATAATTTGTATTGTTTGAAGAGTTGTCCCCAAAAAATCAAGTCCCATATGTACACAGAGGATTGGCCACCAGCCAGCTACATCATCTCCTTGATTCTTTCTTGATGGCACAATCAATTTTTATGCATTATTGTTTTAGAAAATTTGTGCATCTATAAATTTATTGTAAATTATACTACTATTTGAGATTTTGGCTTGTACTCTTTTACTAGATAAGCAAGGTTTGTAATCTGTTTACCATATGAGCAAAGCTTGGAATCACCACATAATTAAGGTTTTAGATAAAACATAGAGTGCATTAATATTGTTTCTTTTTTAGTACAAGCGATTGCGGGAAAGGGGTTTACACAAATATTTATTGGGTGCCTTGGGGTTTCGAACCTCTGCCCACATAGGTGGACGTGGAAAAGTTCAACCAACTGAGCTATACCCTGCTAGCTAGTACATTAATTCTTGATTGCATTCATACAATACCATTTCTAGACTTATTAGTATCACTGCTTTTGCTGAAAACCATTTCCATCTCTTCCAATGATCTCCCCTTGGTCTCTGGCAAGCAGAAAAAGAAAAAGAGCCAGGCCAAGACAGCCATGCCTGCAAACATAAAGAAGGTCCCTCCAATGGTAATTGCCTTGTAAATTGACAGGAAACTCATAGAAATTGTAGCATTCGTAAGTCTGTTCACAGCCACCCCAATACTTGTTCCCTGTGCCCTCAACTTCAAAGGGAAAATCTCACTGCTGTAAACCCAAGTTATGGGCCCAAGCCCAATTGAGAAAAAAACCACAAACACATAAACTGACACAATGCTCAAGCTTAGTGCCCAAGTAAGCTCCTCTTTGGAGTGCTCTACCATTGTCAAGCAAAACCCTAATCCTGTTAGAGCCACAATCATGCCACCAGTGCTTGTCAACAATAAGCGCCTCCTGCCAGCTTTGTCAAGCAAAAATGTGGCTACCAATATGAACAAAGTCTTTGTAACACCAACCCCAACTGTGGCAAGCAACAACTTGTCTTTGCTTCTAACCCCAGCTTTCTTGAAAATTCTTGGACTATATAACACAACAGCTTCTATCCCTGTGGCATGCTCAAAGAAATGGATTCCGATGGCTGCGATTAGAATCCGACGGACGGGCGGAGTTGGCCTCAAAAGTAGTTCTTTCCAAACCCCTTCACCCTTGTTGCTTTTGGGAACCTCAATTACATCTTCCTTACAATTTTCATCAAGTCCAGCAGCAACCAAGA
Source organism: Prunus avium (assembly GCF_965620075.1). Classification (NCBI taxonomy): domain Eukaryota; kingdom Viridiplantae; phylum Streptophyta; class Magnoliopsida; order Rosales; family Rosaceae; genus Prunus; species Prunus avium. The sequence continues at coordinate 32,487,535 of NC_142290.1, read as the reverse complement.
TATCACAAAAACGAGCCTCAGCTTCTTCTTTGGTGTTAGAAATTAGAAACAAAATTTTCTTGGCCTCTGCTAGCCTGCCCTGCATCACCAACCACCTTGGCGACTCTGGCATTTTGACAATCCCAAATGCCAAAACAATTGAAGGAACTCCAGCAATGCCTAGCATCAGTCTCCATCCAAGTGTCAATGCCAGTTTTCCGAAAACATAATTTGAAACGTAACCAAGTAAGATGCCAAGACTTATGCAAAGCTCTGGCAGAGCGGTTAGACGGCCTCTGGTTCCTGGAGATGAAATTTCTGCAGAGTAAACTGGCGCAATCATAAGTGCAAAGCCTACACCTAAGCCAGCAATGCATCTTCCAGTCATCAGCACAGGATAGTTTGGACCATACCCCATTAGAACTGACCCAATTAAGAAAATTATGGAGGCTACAACAATAGTGTAACGCCGACCGATATAATCAGAGGTTCTTCCAGCTGCTAGAGATCCCACTAGAGCACAAATGTTGAGAATTCCGGCTAGTACTTCGACTTGGACATCGTTGATTTTGAGATCTTCTTTGATGAAGATCATGGCTCCACTCATCACACCAGTATCTGTATTCACAAAATGTAATTCATGGAAACCCAAATTCTTTAGAACCTACATTGATCTAGATATTAAACCACAAACCTTAGCAAATTGAAAGTAAAATGAACAAGTATTATCCTGTCAAGAGAGAGAAAGCCTACCATAGCCAAATATAATGGATATAATTGAGCCAACCACAGCACAAAGTAAAGCAACCTTGTTGATCTTTTCCGGGGCTTCGCGGCTACCCTCCACCTCCATCGAGGCCTTCTTCTCTAGCATATCTGTGTGTTCCTTAGGCTCCATTTTACTTGAAGCGTCTGTATGTCGCACAAGCTCCCCCTCGCCTATATTGTCTCTCTGTTATAACAACTCTTCTTCACTGAGAATCATTCATTTTTTTTATAAAAAAAACAATAAGATTGAGGCATATATATATAGAACTGGGTGTAACAAGTTTCAAGATACAACAAGACGTGTATCGAGAAACAACTTGATCTCTATCCTTTGGATGAAAATCTTTGACTTCAAAAGAGTTAAAAACAAGTCTCAAGGATTGAGGAATGCTCAAAAGAACTCAAGAACACTACACTAAAGATTCAAAAACGCTCAAGCGAAATTTAGAAAAGGGCAGAAGAGAAGAGAAAATATATGTGTCATTAGGGTAAACAGATGGGGTTTATATAGGAACATAAGAGCGCTAAACTTGGGAGTTCATGCAATAAACAATGCATATATAGTTGCCCAAAGAGATTTTCTAACAGTAAAAACAATATTGCAAAACAAAATGTGGGAAATGGATAACCTTTCCTTTAACACAAAACGCGGACTTGAATTAAACTGGTCATTATATTTTCAAAATAACCATAAACTCTCAGAAACTCGAAGGAAAAAGGGTTGATTTCAGTCCTTGTCCAAATTATTTGTTTTGGTCAAGCATGAAATCCGACCTGCATATTCGGCCAAATTCACCCGCTTGATGTGCCATTGACCAAAAATGATGGTTTTAAATTTGGATTAAAACTCTTGGTGGGATCGAATAAGTTGGTATTTATGGTTCAAATTTTTTTATTTTTTATTTTTTATATGGTCGTGTCACTGTGCCAGGTTAAGTGCACAACAGAAAGGGGTGCCTGGAAGATTTGGCAAAATTGTATTTTGATTTCCAATTGATTGTGACATGGCAAATTAGAATCGCTTTCACTTATGCCATACAATAATATTGCACTATAGAGAAGTGGGTGGGCGGTGAAATTGACAAATATCCTTTCTGAGCTTTTCAGTATATTGTTTCTACTTAGGCCAAAGCCAGCTACACTTCTGTTTTATTACGTTACTATCAAATCTGTTTTATTATGAAACATATAGATATAGTTAGATCAATAGCGCTACGGTACGGGCATCAACTTATTTATTTACTTTTGGATATCAAAACATGTGGAACATGACATGGCAACTCATGTCATCTACCATCTTCTCTGTTTTAATTACATAATTTGTTATTAAAAAATAAAATAAAAGAATTTTACAGCAAAAATGAAAAAGAAAGAAAAGAAACCCGACGATTTCAGATTTAGGGATGACGAACATATATAACATTCGTCAAAGAGTGTGACAAAAGATATACGGTAATGTTCTCCTAAGTTTTAGCAGCTAATACGACAAGAGAACTAACTATATGATGTCACAAACCAATGCTCGACTGTCTTCTTGTTCGAACAACGGCCGGCAAGTTCTTACCTTTTTATATAATATAAAAAGAAAACGAAAAGAAAAACAATGGTGGGTCAATTTATTTTGATTCGTACCCCTTTTATGTTGGAATGCATTGTATTTGTTTAGCAGATTAAATTATATGCAAGTGGAAGATAAGTTGTTAAGGTATGATATAAATATCTTACTGATGATGAAACAAGGAAAGTTGCAAACTTTACCAAACACCACTTCACCTTCCGTATTTTTTTATTTGTTATTTTTTTGTCCTCACCTTCTATGTTCCGAGATATTATAGAATATTACGGTAGTACGATCACGTGGTACATTTTGTACACGTGTTATAATATAAGTGGATATTCTATTCCCTAAAAGGAGAGAAAATAAACTGTCCCCACCCATATTATAATATGTGTACAAGATGTACCACCATACGTAGTATTCTATAATTTCTCGTTCCAAAGTTCATTTTGTATAAATACAAACAATATTTGGGGAGAAATAAGTCAAACCTATGACCTCGGGAGCATGAGTAAATACTCTTATCCAATAGGTAGAGTTGAGATGATAGGGCCAAAAGGCAACGCTTCTCAACAAAAATGGCCTGGCATACAATTGAGAAGAGAATACCCAAATAGTAAAATTTCATAATTTAGAAAGACAAAAAAGAAAAAAACAATACAAGCAAAGCAACCTGAACAAAAAAGTGATATTATTAACTGTGCAAATGAGCTCCACAGAGTCACGACTGTGATGCTCAGAGAGCGCAGTGCGCCCCATGCTGGGGTGGGGGAACATCTGAGATTTTATGTATAGACAAGAGGCATTAACTTTGCCAAAGAGCATGTCCAAAAGGACAGAGAAAAAGAAAAAAGAAAAAAAGAGACGCTTGCATGCAAAGATGATTTTGTTTCCATGGATATCTTATCCCATCCCACACCACGTGTTTGATAAATTAGAAATGCCTCTTCTTCTGTTTGACTTTTTTGAGTTCACAGTCTCTGTACAAATTGAATCTCTCAAGCACAAAAAAGAAGCTTGGCTTCTTTATTTGCAAGCTTTGGAAACGTTTGCGTAAATGCAATTTCAGTGCTAGAATAGGAGCATGGAGGGGACAAGACTCGCTTTTTTTACTATCTTTTTTTGACTATTTATCCACCAATCCAGCAAAGATTATTACCACTATCATGAGTTCTGAGACAGGTGCTGCAGCGCTGGGGCCTAGCTAGGCTATGAGGTTGAATTTTTGTACACAGCGCTGCTTACAAATTTGAAACTCGTCTGCTGGCTCCTCATCATCGGCTATCTGTTTTCTTTTATTAGGTCATCTCATCTCCAGTGTTCTACTGGCTCCTCAACAGTCTTCTTAGGGCATCTCCAATGGTTGAGTCATAAACCCCAACATGAGATGAGGTTGTGGTCAAGAAACTTTGCCGAAACCCATGTATTGGGCGAGGCAGAATGGTTTTATTACAGGATATCGCACTAAACAAAAGGCCTCTTTGGATCGTCCAAATACGCTTTTATGATTAAGAAGCACATATTTAACAAAAGTTATAATTAACACTATTGACCCTTTCAAAATGCAATTCCAAACAAAGCATTAGTTAATCTTTGCTATTCTATGTTCATGCAACATAATGAAATTGGACCATGCCCTAACTCAGATCCTCAGGATGAAAATTCCAAATCATTGGAACACATGTTTGTCAAAATGCATTTGCTTGACCATTGACTTAATAATACAACTCAACTTTGATTGTGGTGGGTAGGGGCCTGGTGGAAATTGGCTCCCCTACCCTGCAACACACTGTGGAAGCTCTGCAGGAGATGAAAATCAAATTATTTTTTTTTGGTTTTTGGGTGAGTAGGGGGGGCAGGGCCCCAGCAACAAACAAAACTAACTATTATCAAAACAGATCCAGCAGGTCTTATTAGAGACCCCCATCACGTCGTCAGCTAAGAAGGTGCCAATCCAAGCTGGAGCAAAATCAAATTTTTAGATATCAACTTTGTCATGACTCTATTGACTTGTCTCACCAAAGAGAATGTATTATACAGAACAATATTATAATAATTAATGAACCCAAGTTTAAATTTCAGCATTTTGTAATCTATGAATCTATGATCACCTTCCAAGAATCCATCAGCGTACGGCCTGGATACTGCTAGGTACCATACATAAGCCTAGATATACATATATATATATATATATATATATATATAGTCTCCCATTTTCAGGTGTGTCTTACTCTCTTGGAAGTCGGCTCCTTGGCTTTCATATATCTTCCCTCAAAAATAATACAAGAAGGGAGAAATGGCAGCAGCTCACCAGTCCACAGAGAAACAGGCTAGCCAGCTCATGTATATCCACAACCCCAAAAACAAAATAATCCAACAATAGATTCTCTTTTGTATGTGGATTCAAAGTAATTTCAATCCACACACAGTACTTTCGAAAAATGCGTTACCAATTATTAACCAGTGCATATCTTATTACCCTGCATATTTACTATAATTTCATTTTCACTAACTTTTGCTGTAAATCTAAAGTACCACACATCCTAAATAAAATGAAACTAATTAATGTTATTATAACTCTAATTTTAGACTGTCTGATAAAAGAATATTTTTCAAATATCGTGTCGTATTATAACATTGGATACGTGAATATGAACGACATTATATGAGTGACATTAAAAAGTAAAAGAATATATTGTTATAAACAGAACAGTGGAAAATGGGAGGAACTGGAGAGAAGTGGTGCACACAACTTTCTATTTAAGCCCCACCACTTCTCATACACAAACAGTTTGCATGTCAATTTTATCACACTGCTCCTTCCTGCTTCCTGCCAAGTTAGTCTCCCATACATACATACACAGAGAGCTTGTTTCTTAAGAAACGTCCATCCTTCATGGCGAAACGTTTCAAGTTCCGAATCTCCCGAGTGATCCCCTCCTTCCAATCTTGCCGTTCAAAAGACCCCTCCACTCTCCCCTCAAATCCTGTCCCTTCATTTCTCTCCCGACCACCCCCCGTAGTCAACCACGTGAACTTCCCAGCCACCACCGCACTACCACCACCTCTACCGTCCAAAATCCATCACCACTCCTCCATCAAACGCCACGTGTTATTCTGTGGCATCAGATCCAGACCAACACTCTCAGACGACGACCGCACCAGATCGCCGCCCGACCATCATCATAAGTTCGAGTGGGAAAGAGAGGACAAGTGGCACGTGGTCGCCAAGGTCTACGACATTAACCCACGCAGCAAAATCTACACCTCCTCCGCCTCCGCCTCCTCCGACGTAGACGACACCGTTTCGCCTCCTCCCTCCTCTGTCTCGGAGCAGAACAAGAAAACGAACCAAAAACGACGAGTCAAAAACAAAAAGAAGAAAACAACGACAAGTCGCATCCGGATCAGCACGTCCTCCTTCGAAACCGGAATTTTCAGCAGCGAAGGCGGCGGCGGCTGCTTGGACGACGAAGAAACCGAAACCCTCGTCTCCACCAGATCTTCCAGAAGCTTCTCCACCGACTCGTCCCCGCCATTTCCGCGCCGGAAAAAGAAAAAGAAGCGTGGCAGCAGCGCCGCAAAACGCAGCGTCTCGAGAAGGTCATCGGCGGAGATGGAAACGGCTGCGCCGGCTAGGCTGTCGGTGTTTCAGAGGCTGATACCGTGCACGGTGGAGGGGAAGGTGAGGGAGAGCTTCGCGGTGGTGAAGAAGTCGGAGGATCCGTACGAGGACTTCAAGAGGTCGATGATGGAGATGATTTTGGAGAAGCAGATGTTCGACGAGAGAGAGTTGGAGCAGTTGCTCCATTGTTTCTTGTCTCTGAACTCGAGGGAGCACCATGGGGTCATCGTTGAAGCTTTCGCCGAGATTTGGGAGGCTCTATTCTGCTGCGCTACTGGTAGTGCAAGATCATCATCAGGAGCAAGGGTTTCTGGAGCTCTTTAAAACCTAGCTAGCTAGCTCTCAAACGAATCAAAATAAAACACGAACTAGATGATCACTTTGATGATTTTTCAGTTTGAGGGTTTTATGTAATATATGTGTTGCAAGAGATCATATGAAATAGTATGGGTTAGTTTCAAAGGTTTCTAGTTAAGATGATAATGGTGGTGGCTAATTTTCATTAATTTGTTGTGGTGCATGTTGTTATTCTACGTAGAAAGATGGATGATCTGTTAATGGAAGTACTTGGCATGCAAATGCGCAATATGCAAGATGAGATTACTCAAAAAGAGACCGTGCATTTATCCAACAATTCAAATGGGGCTCCAACGATTCAATAACTCTTCGCAAACAGTTGCTCCATCTCTTCAGGAATAGCTCGGAGTCCGTTTGATATAGTGTGTGATTCTTCTTTGCAGCTTAAATGATGGGGGTTGGCAAAGAAACCGTGTAGTGGTTTGGAGTATTTACTCCTTCAATCAAAGTTCTAGATTCGAGTACTAGCATTCGTGTATGTGTGAATTTAGACTATTATCGTACCCCTCAATAGAAAATGTCCTATATAAAAAAAATTGTGGGGGTTGAATTCAATTAACTGTCTAACACATTATTGAATGGTGCCTGATTAAAAAGCAAAAGTTGGGAGGTAGTGAAAGGTGCAAGAGCTGATAAACGAGTTTGCACTTTTGGTCGACATGACATGATATGGTAGCTCCTTTGACAGGGAGCCTGAGAGTATCACGCGGACACAACACAAGAACACAATCAATTGAAAATATTGGGATGTACAACTTTAATCAATGATGTTATTAAGGACCAATTAAGCAGTTGGACCGACCAATGATTAAAAAGCCAGTCTTCTGCCTTCTGCCTTCTCATGGACTGAAATGATGTTGTAGCTTGCAACTTGGAAGAAACATCAATAAAAAGCTCTAATCTTCTCCGCTTTGCACGCTCATTTCTGTGGTGCACATGCCTAGTATCCAACTCTAGTCCATGAAAGTCAATATGATGTCGTATCTTGTTGTTGGAATATTTGATAATTTTGTTTGGTACTAATACAACTTACGAACAACCGCTCACACCCGCACACACGCACATAAATAATGTAATCGTTGACTGTTGATGTAATTGAGTCTCACACTTGTACCTTTGAAAAGGATTGTAATTGTTTATTGGACATCACATAGCCACCTTGTTTGATTTGATTGTGCCATTGCATGTACATTACCAAAATCTTCTCGAGTCGCTAGAAGCTAACACATCCCTTATACATGAACTAAAAACTAAAATTCACTATAGGATCCGATATGCAATTTGCTTGCTCCTCTTTCTATTATTTCGTTGTTTCTTTTGGTGGGGTCTGCCATTTGTTTCTATTCCTTTCACCTTTCTCTTTTACGCACAAATGGAAAGAAAGTAAGAAAGAAAATTGCCCTTGCCCTTGGATATTATTACGTACACACCACGTAACGTAATAAAAGTAGAGAAATGGAATCGGATCCATGACGATATGACGAATTGATGACCCACCCTCCAACTCAGTCCTCCTCACCAGTCATCATCATCAGTCAGGTGGTGCTCTTCTTCAATCCCGCCCCACTACTCTCTCTCTCTCTCTCTCTCTCTCTCTCTCTCTCTCACTTGGTTGTTGTGACCCAGCACTGCAGTAAAAAGTAACACTTCACTCATACTGTTAATAGTAAATGGCTGATTAGGCTGTCATTTAATTTTCTCTCTCTTTCTTGGCTGAAGAGAATGAATCTTTTCTGGAAATGGTAAAGTTTCAGTGTGGAGAGGGCACACAAGGTATCAGAGATTCATCATCCACCTGAGAAATTATATAGCTGGCTCAAAATTGAAATCAGCAGCACATGTCCCTATGAGTTTTATTTACCACAAGTAAGTAGCAGAGCTTCTTTTAGCGCATGAGCTCAGTTGATCAGATCTTTCTGGTTCATATGTACTCGTGTCTCTTCTGTGTGTATCCATCTTTCTATCTATCTATCAATCTTAGCTTTAGAGGCTTAGAGCTTAGCCTTGCAGCGTGCTCATTATGTCTCTGTTTCATCAGAAAATCTTTGTCATCAGCCAGTCACAGTTGCAGCAATAACCCATGTGTCCTCCACCCTTGGATTCTTATCTTTGTTTCTACCTACTATTTGCCTTTGGGATTGAGTTTGAGGCACACTTTTTTAGAGGATCAAATCAAAGATCCCAACCCTGTGGTCTACTGAGTCTGAATCACGGTGCCCGTGATCTTTATCTATCTGGCTTGTTTAGTTCTAAGTTCTAGCCCAGCCTACCTATTTAGTCCCTTCTTGTCACTCAACAGAAGAAACTACAGAGAAAAATAAGTTTTGGGCTACTTTGTAATGTAAAACTGCAGTGCAAGAAATTCAAATTCTAAATCAACTTCATGTAAAATAGCCACCATTTCAGCAAGTATTACAACAATGAGCAAATGCCAGAAGTTATATGTGTATTGCAACTAAAATAATACCCTTTTGACTTTGGCTTCAAAACCAAAACAAATATAATTTCCAATTTCCAGGAGTGATAGCATGGAACTCATAACAAGGCGTAGCAGAAGTTCCGCTTTTACTTATAAGTAGAACCCTCCCTAGTTTAGATACTTGAAAACTCTCACACAATCTATCATCACTACAGAACATATATGATATGCAGTCGGTAGAGACACAACAGAATGCCTAGCCCTCAAAAAACAAAAATTAAGTGCAATTCTATGATTGGCACCTGTCTATGTAGAACAAGATGACAGATGTACAGACCCAGAAAATGATAGCTAGGGAAGAAAAACAGTTCAGTACCTTATTTACACATATTGGCTTCCCATAAAGTTTGATCATATTAAGCACCTTGATTTCCTGTTTGGCAGTCAAATACAAAATAGAGTTGGAAGTAGAAAACTTTAACAAGGAAAAGGGAGCTAGAGTAACTTGAGAAAAGGACCATTATTGATTCCATAATCAGAATCTTTCTCATTACAGATTTCAACAAAATCGTATCCTTGGTGAAGGCTTCTCGCTCAAATTCATATATTTTCATTGGGAGTTTAACACACAGGTATGCAACCAGCAAAACCTGCAAGGCAGGCTTTGATCTTCAACAGGGGCACGCTAAGAGGGCCAGCTGAACAAACAACTCCAATGATAAATCTTCAGTAATCTGAAAGCAATTAAACAAAATCAACTACTTGAACCGAAAGTAGAACTGAACGGAAGGAACATTAAACTAAAACTGCAAGTACAATAAAGGAAAGAGAACCTGAACTTCAAGATAGCCAGCCTAAGCTAAGCTGTGGCATCTTCGTTTCACTCAGCAGGGTTGGGCCTGAAAAACTTTCCTTATTACTCTATTTACAAAAAGAAATTAGCAAATAACTGACCCACAAAATGTCATATGTCTAGTTATAAATTTTACTGCTGACAGTGATTTTGAGTTTTTTCTTTTGCTCTTTGGTGTATAACAAAATAGCTTTGGCTGAGTTTATCTTCTCTCCTTGACACTCTCTCCTGCAATTCAATGGCTCTCTCATTTACAATCGAACGACTCTCATATGCAGGCTACCTCCTCTGTAACAGTAACCCAGTGACCTCCTCTATTCTATACAATCTGGGAACTCCAAATAAATTTTTGGTTCTGATTCTGAGCCAAAATAGTTTTGTGGGTCCTTGACAGAGAACTGTATTACTTAAACTATTAAACTCACTCTGGTTCGAATTGTAATATGAACATTTCTTCATAGCCGTTAAACTCACTCTGGTTTGCAATTTGCAATTCAATATATATGCTCTACTCCAGTAGACTTCCAAGCAGACCACTGAATCCACACCAATAGTTGGTGGCAGGACAACTTTCAACCAGCTTTTTTCTTGAGCGAAGTTATCACAATACTCTAATGTAACATATTGTTAATCAAAATTTATAAAGGAAAATAAAACATTACAGAGTGTTAACACTTAGCAGGATGTGAACGGAATCCTCATACTGGATATGGCATAAGCAGGATGCAAAGTAATAAAATATGCCTGCTTCCATATCTGGATAAAAGACAGCTTGAACAAGGGCTCGGAAATCTTACTAAATGCCAGATGAGCCGAGTAATTTTTACTAGCACTACAATAGGTGAACAGATTCAACCAAATAGCAGAAAGCAGAGTAGAAAACTAACATAAAAATCAAAATTGAAGCTTCTACAGCATTACAATTTCCAAAAGCTTCAAACTTGCTTCCTCGGAAAATCGACATCCTTGCTCACGGTTTCACCAGATCAATTCGGGCGGCCGCAGATGAAGTAATCAACACATTCAGCACAAGACCAACCAGAATCCCGCCAATAACTATGCTGTAGCCTCCTTAGCCTCTTCGTCATCAGGAACCGAAGAAGCATTCCTATCAGAAGAAGCCAAACCAAGACCCTCCTCCACTTTCTTCCAGGCAACCAAAACATTAGGAGGGAACTTCTTCTTAATTGTGCGTATCAATCCCTTGGCCTCCTTCATCTTCTTCTTCTTCACCAATCCTTCAACCAAATGTCTCATCGTATTAAAGTCGGGGATCTTATGCACCTCCACACTCCTCTTGAAAATCTTATACGCCTTATCATAATCCTCATTCTTACATAGATAAAATATCAAAGTCCTAAAAGTTGCAGCATTCGGATTACAAGCATTTCCCTCCAACCCCTCATAAACCTTGACAGCTTCTTCCTTCATCTCATTCATGCAATAACAACTCATCAAGTAATTGTAACTAATAGTGTCGGGTTTCAGCCCGGCATTCGCCATTTCTTCGATCAAAGCTTTCACATTGTCCGGGTTCCCGCCATGGACATACATAATCTTAACATTATAAGCGGCAGCATCAACCTCAATACCCTTCTTAACCATCTCATTCCACAAGTTCTCAGCCTCTTCACCATTGCCTTTCTTATACAGAGCATTGAATATTGTGGTGAATGTCACTGCAGTTATCTCAATACCCTTCTCCTCCATCAACCTCAGAGTCTCAATCGCCTTCTCGGGCTTATCAGCCGCGCAATACGACTTGATTAATATACCATACGACACTTTATCTGGGGAGACACCATGCTTGTTGGGAATTTCATCGAACAGCTGGGGGACTTTTTCGAACTGTTTCGAATAGGTGCACGCAGTTAACAGAGCATTGAAGGAAAGTGAAGATCTCGGAGTACCCAGCTGGTCCATTTGATCAAAGGTCCTCATTGCGTGGTCGAACATGCCGGAGCGGCCGTACGATCGGATGAGGGTGCACAAGAAAGGCTCTTGGGTGATTTTTGGGTCATTTTTGTGAGATTCAATGAATTTTTCGATGTCGGCGAAGCGGTGAGACTTGGCGAGGCGACGAACGGTGAGGTCCTGAGCATAGCGAGAGGAGGTAGGAGACGAGTAGTGTTCGGAGACAGAGGTGTAAATCTCTAGGGCTTTGTCAGGGTCGTGCTCTGTTCGGAGCTTGGTCTTCGCTTGTGAGATGGTGATTGAAGATTTAGCGGTGGTGGAGAGCTGGCGGAGATGGCGGAGAGGAATTGAAGATGACATTTTTAGGGTTTTGCTGTTTCAGGGTTTTGGGTGAAAGACTTGTTGGTTGCTTCTGAATATTAGGGTTTTAGGAGTTGGTTTTGTCGTGGTGCAAACATTTTTTTGTGGGGTCAGAGCGGAGCATAAATATAGGAAACCATTTCCCGGGATTTTCCGTATCAGGAAACCTTTTACCCAGGAATATATATATTTTTATTTAAATATAATTCTTCAACTCAAAGGAAAAAGCGACACTATGGTGAAATTTATTGTTCTGTGCTATGGGTAATCCCTTTCTGTTCTTTCCAGATTTCTTAGGCCCGATCATATAATTGCTCAATGATGTTGAGTAATGAAAGATTGGACATGTTACTGAATAAACTCGTAAACTAAATCAGCTTATCAATTGTTTATCACGTTGTGTTATCGTCACATAATAATAATTCCCAATCGAGCCTGAAGCTCAATTTGATAATAATTCCCAATCGAGCCTGAAGCTCAATTTGATATGTTTAGCTCACCAACTAGTTCTTGGTGAGTTAGAAAGGTTTGGGATGAGGCCTAAAAGGTAATGGCTCAAAGTGATTTTTGTTGTTGTTGAGAAATGCTTCAAAGTGTTTAATTTATACCAAAAATGAAAAATACGTGGTTTTGCTTATGAAAAGCTGAAGTGCATTCAACCACAGAGACCATAACTCATATTTAAGTTCATATTTTCACTTCTCGCACCAACTGGAAAAGTACACAATTGTAATTTTCAACCAAAAAAAGAAACTAAAAAAGGAACAATCATCCTAGTTTACTTACTAGGCTACAAGATACCACTAAATGTAGAACACTGAGGAAATAGCAAACTCGAAAGTTCTAATTAAGAAATCTTGACAATCCAGTTAATATGTATATTAGGACAAACAACTAGCCCTCGTAATCGCCCTGGGCAAACTTGTCTTCCGGGTAAAACACTGCTACCACCTGATTACCACCAAACTTCCTGCCATTCAACCCAGTGCGGGCTTTCGTAGAACCGTCAACATCTGCATACTCTAAAAACACCTGTGAATTGAAGATTGGTTTCAGCAAGTAGAAGACGTTATCCTGTCAATCAGATTTTTCAAACTTAAATGTATTAATAACTAGAATTCAGACCAACCTTCCCAACTCCAGGTGACAGTTCACCATCTGGTCTTGGACGTGGGATGATGACATTCACTAACGGTCCTGCAAATCAGTGAAAAACAAATAGATCTTAGAAATAGACAACAAAACAAATCGTAGATGAATTCAGTTAGAAGGTTAGGGAGGCTTCTGTCTGAATGTTAGGCCTGAATCTTTATAGCAGAATGTGTGACTACAAAAAAGGCTGTAAAACAGAAAGATGGCGACAAAAAAAAAGAAAAAGAAAATCAATACCACAATAAACTTTGTAGGATAATTAAAAGAAAAAAAAAGAAATTGTGAAATTAACACTAGAGTGATGGTAATTTACCAAACTTTCCGCCTTCCAGCCTCATGTCTTCCAAAATATCTTCATACTCATCATCATCCCTAAGCTCATCTGCAGTTACTACTTGAGTTAAACATACAACCTTGGTGGCGACAGAACTAGGCGGTTGCAACAACATGAACCTCTGCAAATGAAACAAACACCTCAAGATGTTAAACCAAAACTAAAGTCGAGTTCAGATCAGAATCAATATTAAGAAGATTGAAAGTATTATTGAGTAAAGTATATAAGCACATTCATTTAAACACTGCATGTTAGGAAATACGGCCCATATTACATAAAATATTCTCACCCAAAAACGAAAAGATTAAAAATTCAGTACAAGGATAATATGAAATATATAGATAAGTTATGAAAAAGAGTGTTTTCAAACTACATCATATATTTATCAAGGATACACTATTTTATAAAGTCTACAACTACATGTATAATTTATGCATTATTTACTAGGATAACATGGACAATTCTAAAGTAAACATCATATTTGCAACAAAAAAAGACACCTTTTCACCAAAATATCAGTAACTGCAGACTACGGACTCCTTCAGCAGGAGTGACCTGTCCATAACACAATTTTCTAAAGGAAAAACCAATTTAACTCTTACCTGCAATGCAATTTGCTGCTGTGCATGCAACAAAACACTCTCTTGCTCTGGTTTGGGCTGGTTGGCACCTTGATTAGCACGCCTAACTGTGAGCGTCTTGTCACCCATTTTAATACCGTTAAGTGCTGCACAAGCTATGTCCGTAACTGAAAGATCTTGATAAACACAAAAAGCGTAGCCTTTTGAGTTTCCTGTTTCCCTGTCTTTCACTAAATCAAAACCACGAAGGGGTCCGAAGGATTCCAGCAACTCCTTGATCTGTGCTTCTGTGAAGTAATAGGGTAGCCCACCCACAAATATGCGGTCAGGACCCTCAAGCCCACCAGCAGAACCCGGTGTAAGCCCAACAGCAGCCAGGTTCAGATTGGGACTTGGCTGGCTTGGACCAAGTGTTGCAGCAAGAGATGGGTTGTAGTCGCTAGGTCTCCTCACCTTTACAGGGGCTCCCTGTATTAATTACCCAATTAAAGAAGGGGGAAAGTCAATACCATGCAATATGCTTCACAAAGTGTCAATACCATGCAATCTGCTTTACAAAATGTCAAAGCGGCACAAATAACAATCCTATACTGATCTAAACACAAGGGAAGTTTAGAATACCTCAAATATAATTCCATCCAGAGCCATTGCATTGCTGGCCTCTTCAACCGATCTCATCTCAACAAAAGCGAATTTCTTTTCGTGGTTAATGTAAACATTGACAACAGCATCTCCTGCATGAAACAAATAGGAAAACAATTAGGTAATCGTCTTTAGGCAAGGACACTTGATTATGTACAGACTTGAGTGCAAACATCAGTATACCTGGGGCAGCTGTATTCCCTCCAATTGCAGCCATAACTTGGCTGAAAAATGTAGCAACCGACTGCAGATGATGGCACATTAAGACACATTGTACATTTGGAGTAAACCATATTTCTTTATTCTTTTTGTAGCGTGACTAATTTAACAAAAACAAAATTCATGGAAGTATTCATTGAAGAAAAATAGATATTTATCTGAACAATGTCAAAGAATATAACAATGTAACTTTACTAACCATAAGTAGAAGAGCACAAATAATAAAAGGTTAAAAAAAGTGAGTAAACCTGTTCGTTTGCTGTAGGAGGAAGCCCTCCAACGTACACCCGTCGGGCATGCCTAGTAGCCTGATTATAAATAAAAAACAATTAATGTCAGCACATGCTACATATAGGGGAGTGTCGGATGTAGGAATGCATCGAAGAAAAAAAAATTATCAATCATGCCAACCTGTTGAGTCATTGCCTGTACAGGCATAACTGGAAGGGATCCAAACTGCTGTAAGCACACAAAAAGACATAATATTAGTGAAGATCAAGCATGCTAACATGTGTGGGTCGCAATATGTTAGGAGGGATGGTGGGAGGGACGAGGGAAGGGAGGATGAAGGCAGCGAAAGAAAGTGAGCAAGAGAGGAGAGAGAGATACCTGACCGGTCGCTAGAGGGAACATGTTTGGGAACATCCCAGGAATGGTCGGACTAGTCCCAGGAATTTGCCCTGCAAAAAAAATTAGATCCCATTTCAGTTATCAGATCAAATTTAACTTCTAGGACTAACTGAATGTAAATACCAAATGACTCCTCTGCCACTAATTTTCCATGAAAATTCATTAGATTAAGGATATCCTAACCTTCAATTTTATATAGTCTATCAAAAGGAGATCAAAATAATACATCATTTACAAGTTCTGGAGGAAATATTTGTAAGACTACCAAAAAAAGGCAATAGTTGCCGGTTGAAGACGAACAAGATCCATCAAACCGGTGCATTGATTCCTCCTTGTACATAAAAGCTACAGAAGTCGGCTCACACCCATTGTCATCACAGTGGGGCAAGTAGCCCAACATTGCCTTCTTACAACAAAGGACAAGACATAGAAACAAACAAACAAAAACACCAAACACAAGAAAAAACCAGAAAGATCTCTCAGTCCCAGAATTATTTCACCAATTAAACAATAAAAAATCATAACCCGTCCACAGACCGCAGATTTATAAAGGCTATATGCACAAGTGAAGGAACAAAATATAGCTTACCAAAGTAACACCATCAATTGGATACGAACTTTCCACACTATTCCAACAAAGACAAAAGGCAGTTAACAAAATATAACAATCCTACGTATAGGAGTGAAAATGTACCTGCTGCAGCAACGGCAGCACCAGCTAACATTGCAGAAGCAGGAGGCGCCATGTCAAAACCGCTAATCCTTTTGCTGCAGGAGTTAATGTCAGGATACAAAGAACAAATATAATATATAAGTGACAACTTAAAACCCTGAGACTAAAACCTACGTTCTGGGAATTACTTAAAAAAAGTTATGATCGCAACAAAAGAGAAAAATAAAATCTGCAAAATTTTCCATCTTATCCCAGACATAAACTACATGAAACTAATACAAGAAATCTCTACTACAGAATTCATATAACTTGATAGTTCTCTACTTCACTACATAAACTGGTTACTGTAGACCATACATCTGGATAATACATACCGAACTCATATAAAAGGGAAACAAATATACGAAAGATTTAGTACATAAATGATAAACCACAACACATACAGAACAAATTTTGAAAACCCCATACATCTGGAAAGATAACACTAATCAAAACATACTCCAAGGAGCACAATATTTAAAAATTACGCCAAAAATTATTTGTATAAATTTGATCATGACCTACAAATTTAAACCACTACGGATAGTAGATATTTATGTACGCCATCAAAGTTCCTTTTCCTAATTAAATCCATGCAGCTAGATCCTACATAGTCAAATAGTACGAATAAAGACGACAAGCAAGCAAAATGACTAACAATAAGTTGGTCGATAAAGAGACCCGAGTAAAGCAAAAAATTTGAATGACAATAACTCATGTCAACCAAGTGTTTATTCCAAATATAGAATTTGCTACGGTAGTTAGGAAGCCCTTTAAAGTGATTCAAACGCATTTTTTATCCACATTCACATACTAATCTCTCAAATAACTACCTTTTTGAGCGTGAACGAGAACGTGACCTCGATCTGGATTTGTGCTCAGATCTACCCCTCGAATGAGACCGAGACTTGCGCCTATGCCTATCCTCCCTGTCTCTGTCATAATCCCTCCGCCTGTAAAATCAATTCATAAATAATAATAATAATAATAATATTATTAATAATAATAGAAATAGAAATAAGACTCACAATAATTCAAAGGATTTGTTTCTAGAATAAAGAAATTTAAAAAAAGGGAATGCTTCCCCTGATTAATTCACACACTAGTAACAATCAATATAAAAAATTCCAAATTGCATCAAACTCAGTTGACAGCACACAACAGAACATTCATTTTACAAGTAAATAACTAGCTAAAAAAAACTCATACCTATCAGAGTCCCGGATACGGTAGTGATCATCATCGTCATCGTCCTTATCTCTCCTCCGCTCACTTCTCTCGCGATCCCTGTGGCGGTCCCTATGATGACGATCACGATCCCTGTCTCGAGACCTTTCTCTTTCTCTATCTCGGTCCCTATCCCTATTCCTATCTCTGTCCCTGTCCCTTTCCCTATCTTTGTCCTTGCTTCTCCCCCTATCTCTATCTCTGTCCCTCTCCCTCTCCCGATCTCTGTCCCTGTCCTTCTCCTTATCACGCCCCTTTTCTCTTTCCTTTTCTCTACTCTTTGAAGATTCTCTCTCATAGTCACGAGAGCCATGCTGCAAAAGAGACCATCAGATCACTGTACCTTAAAATAACTGATGAAATGAAGCTAATATACACCATTTTCAGAAAGATATTGAAATAAATATTTTATCAGAAGTAAGGAAAAGAGTCTATTATCCTTTACAAAAATAAACCGGAAGTTCAAGTGCTAATAAATATCAACAAGCTTTTCTAAGATTGGATATCTAAGATACAATGGAATACACTTTAATGCATAATCCTAGAAAACCCCAATATTGAGTATTTCCATAAAATATGAAAAAGGAAAAACTAAAAGCCCCAGATTCATAGCAGAAAACGAGCAGATCATACACATACAGACACAACCAACAACATTAAATTTATACAAAGAACCCTAACCAGTCCAGCTAACCCAACATAAACCCTAAAACACCCTCATAAACGGAGCCCCTTCGCAGCGATCTTAATTTTATGTAATCAGAAGAAAATAAGAAGTCAGTAATCGCATAATTTTGCAACTCTTGGTGTACCTGAGATTTGGAATCGCTGTAATCGTCGGGACCGCCATGGTTGGTAGCACGAGGTTGGGGAGAGGAACCCCCATCGCCATAGTTGTCAGCGTCCTCTCCGTTCCCTTCGTACCTTCCTTCGTAGTCCGTCATCTTAGGTTTCAGTTATCCCGGACTTTCTCGGAGTTGCTCTCTATCACAGTCTTACTTGGCGTTTGTTTCTCGGGGAAATTGTCTGCGATGTTAGAAGACTAGACCGACTCTGAGCGGTGAGAAATCTAGGGCTCGATAATTGGGATTTTTCCACTTTATAGAGAGCACGAAGTTGAGTTGAGCGGAAAGGATTTACCTTAGGCGGTATAAGTGTTTTTTTTCTTGAACTTTTTACTACAAACTGCGGCCAGTAATATTATGATGAGATTTTACCAAAAATTAGAAATTGCACTTGAAACCTCTTATTAGATAACATTAGAAAAATGTTGACTTTTAAAAATAACACTAGAAGAAGAGGTATCCTTATTTAAGTCTTCTTCTTAACCTAATCTCTTCTTTTAGTCCGTATAGAAACAAAGATAATTTGTGCTATGATTTATACCAAACATCGAAATGTGTACAAGAATATTGAAATTTTGATGGTCTCACGAAAAGAAATATCACTAAATTAAGAGTTAGCGTAACACAATGCTCTATCAAAATTTTATTGAAGATCAGTATCTAATAATGTGTGATATAGCATGTGTAATACGATAAAAGTTTAAATTGTCAAATAATCTTAAACTTTGCAAATTTTTCACCAAGATATTTCTTAATTGAGATCTAAAAACTAGGTGGTTTAGACCATTAACCACACAACGAAATGCCCCAACGATAGAATTCTTTTCAACTATTCATCCAAAAGGTTTCATCAAATTTCCATGGGAGTCCCAATATACGTGTGTTTTGAGTTTGGTTCATCACGGTAAATCTCGGATAGCTTGTTATAGAGGAAACAAAGATAACATGTTGAAAATGCGCCTGCATAAAACTATCATTGTACAAGTTGGCGTGTATCGTTCTTTTTCTTGTTTTGGCCTTGGCCGCCATGGCAATCCCAAAAAAAACAAAATTTACTAACATTGCACAACGATGTACTTCATGAAAAAGAAAGAAAAAATGAATTTGGCAGCTCCCTATTCCTTGAACCACCGGTTAAAATTTTGTCATAAATCCATCATCAGGTTTCCAAAATTAGTTCGGACTGCCGTCACCGCTTTTTAAGATCCAAGCAGAACCCTTGAACACGCAAAAATCATTCATGACCTGCACAAGTAAGCAACTTCTAATGAGAAATTATTATGGAAGAATCATACTTCTGGTTAACATGCAAAAGCAGTCATCGCTGATATAGCATTTACACTGCTACACACAAGGGCTGAGACCCCTCCTAGACTGTTATGTAAACATGTAAAAAGTATAAACTTAATTAAACCGTGATTCTAAGATTTGGTTTTCATTGCCACTAATTGAGCCCTCATCCCTATCTTTCGGTACAGATGAGGTTAACTGAGACGCAATGTGCAATTCCATGCTGAGGTGCAAGTGCAACAGAAAAGCAAGGGTTTTTATCAAGAACTGCTAGTACCGTCGTTCCAGAAGAATCAACGTGTTTTGCTGACCACTGATACACAAGAACCATATAATTGGGTTCAACTACAGAGTTGAAAACATTGGGCAACAAGAAGAGAACACCTATGGTTTCTTAGGGGTTTCTAGAGCCTAGGGTCTTCTCACTTATTTTTAAAAAAATTGTTGTGACAAACAGTCAAAATAAAGAAAAAAGGAGAAATTTTATGTTAGGTAGCCTGACAACCAATGTAAACCTCCTTCAGATTACAAACATAAGAAACAACTAACCTTGTTGTATTCGTTAGTGTTGATGTCCCTCTCAAGGGCAATCTTGGCAGCTTCAAAAACCTCACCTCTTTTAAGCTTCGCATCAGGTCCTTTTGTGCATAGTAGATCAATAACAACTTTCCTGCAAGAACAAACACAAATACAAAGTAAATAAGAGTATAACTTATTACTTAACAATTCTTGCAACTGATGGAATCCCGCTCATTCAGAAATCACCGTGGAACACACACCACAACATCATCATAGTTTCTGGTAAGAAAACAAGTGATTCTTATAACCTCTTCTGTTAATATATCATCCCTACACCAAGGTACACAACATCATATGTTTTAGGCACTTTGTCAATAAATAGATGAAAACGGAAACAACCTCAATCTGTCATGCTCTGAGTGCTCTGGCGATGATTTCAAGACATATAACCCATGTATGTCTGCTGCAACTTGACATATCACTTTCTGCAACTCATGTTGAGGAGCATCAACACCATATGCTGCATCAATCACCCTTTTAGTTTTAGGATCAACCTTTGGAAGAGAAGATTTTCTGACTGCCAACCTCCGTAATCCTTCACATATGAGCCTAAAGCTGCCAAGAAAATTGCAAGTCAAAACTACAAGATAGAGGAAGATACTTCCATCAGTTCTGACAACTTCATGATTGCACCATCATATTGAGAACAAAGAGCGTTAATACTGTAAAGTGTAAACTGGATAGGTGAAGGACAGCAGAAACCTTTTCAAAAGATAATTTAATCAAGTATACTATGAAACTACCGTTTTATAGTTATAACCTTAATAATAGAGCAACATTAATAGCCGTTCTAACAGGATTAAAATTCCAAACTAAAATATGAATGCTAGTATTAGTATTTTTGTTCATCATGCATGTTAAACAATTAAATTTGATACCCATAACTGTACTAATTAATGTTTCCTTACACATTTTACATGAAAATTTGAAGTAAATTGATAAAGTAATTGCCAAATTTGGTAGACATGATATTCATAACCAAAAAATTAAATTCAAAATTTTAACTAAGAAATAACAAGAGACAATAGAAGTAATGAGGTGGCATAAGAATTAAAAAAATTTACACTGCTGTCAAGAGTTAACTAATTCTATCTCGTTTTCTAAAACACCTGACTTTTCATAAAATAAAATAAAAGTTGGAACTAGCAGAACTACCTAATGCTAGCAATTATAATTCCAGTTCAATGTCTACTACAGAAAATCTATCAGAAACTTTTTGATGCATGAATGCAGCTTCACAAATTGTGAAATGTGCAGAGGTTACAGCTCAAATCACCTACTTGCAAACTTTGTGTTCTTGAAGAACTTCCTTTATAGCCTCTGGTAAAGCTGCTCGAGTTTCATCTGACATGGTTCTTCCCCCAATCTGTACATCACTTGCACTTTTTGTCGTACCTTTATCAGAATTCAGTGACTTGCCAGGCTTACTAGTCATACAAGCATTCTTCACACCACGGTCAGTATGAGCTTTAAAAGCATTCGCCAACTTTTCTTCCATTCTTTCCCAGTTCTGTTCTTGGCTTTTAAAGATGTCTGGGTAGAGTTCTTTAAAAGACTTATCTGACTTCTCTTTTAATTTCCAATCTTGAGAGGAAGGTCTTGAGACAGCTAAAATTTTCATGGATTCATACACATGATTTTTATGGTTTTGTGGGAGGTTCAACTGTGAATTACTGATTACAGTGTTCTTCCTAAATAAATTTAGGACGTAATTTCTAGCTGTCTGCCGAGCAACATGATCTCTATCTTTCATATCTTTGGATGGATATAGCAATAAAGTTTTTGGAACCCAGAGACCAGAGTCCAGCAGTAATTGAGCATGCTTCTGAAGAACATCCAGAAGTTCTTCCCCAGTGTGATCAGGAGCGAAGTACTTCTTAAGATCACTGAACCGACGAGCTACAGGTTCCTGTTATGGCACAATCTTGAATTAATGGATTGCTCAAGAACAGCCCTAAGAGAGTGTGCTTCTGAAGGTTATGAATCCACTGTCATGACTTAGAATTTTTCAAAAATAAAGACAATGATGGAAAATTAGCCCCAGTTCCATATGATGGAAGGCACAATGCTACTATGAGGTCAGACAAAAAAAGGTACGCACCAGCTTCAAATTTATTACTATAATATTATCAAAACACTAATATGTGGCTTAAGTAAGTTGCAACCAACCTCAACAAGCAACTTCTTGATACGCTCTTCCAGAGGCAGGGAAAGTAGAAACCTAAAACGACATTCATTCACATATTTAAATCAAAATCAAAATAAGGTTTAAAAAAAGTGCGAATGTTTTCATTCAAAAGCTATGTCCTTAACAAGTAAATAAATAAATATGCATAAATGTACACAAAACCATGTGAACCAAAAACTTTGTTTGTCCACCAAAATGACAAACAGGCAAAAACAAGAGCAATCACCATATAGTATATATTTCTCTCGTTGTTTATCTAGCCAGCCAACAGGATTAAGATAACCAACTTCACAAGGGGAATGTGAGGTCAACCAATAATTTTATATGACAATGTCTTGGTTGCTTCTCGTTCTGTATTTTGTTTCTATATGTAAGACTCATCTTCAAAATTTCAAATACACATCCTCTGTTTTCATGCAAGATTAAAAGACCCCATCAGTTTCAGCTTTTTGCAACTATTAAAAGAAGGGCAAAATTGATACTCCGCTTACCTCTTTGAAAACTTAAGATGATGCTTTCAAAAGTACAACTTAATCAAAGGAACTCAACATATTACAGTATGCACGATGTTAAAGAGAAAGGAAATTGACGAACTCAATAATATGAAAATGACCGCACCTTCTTGAAGAACCTTTGCACGTTCTAGGACACAAGGAGTTAACATAGTCATACCTTCAAATAACAATAAAAATTTAACCATTATAATTTGAATTTTAAAAGCTTTTAAAGAATGGTGAAAAAGGTAGTATTGGGAAATAAATAACATACGGGCTCATAGTAAACTGTATAGGAGAACTTTCTTGTCCTACCATCCTTCGTAAATATTTGGCCGAAAAATCACTTTCTGAGGAATGATACTGAAGTGGAACCCAACTCTGAAAGAGGCAGAGGAGGAAGATATTATCCCAACTAATCTAATAAAATCAACCACCGTAATGCACACAGTCCTTTGTAGAAACTCAAACACAAAACACCAAGTACATTTTTTTTAGGCTTATTATCACAAAACGTCCCTGACGTTTGCGAAACTATCACATTGCATCCTTAAAAAAATTTTGTATCACTGATGGTCCCTAACATTAATATAGGTACTCTCAAATAGTCCTTCTGTTTAAAAAAACTGTTAAATTCAGGGATATAATCGTCAAATCAATCAAAAATTATAAAATATATATAAGTTTCTCTCTCCCCTCTTTCTTTTCTGTTTCCTTTCCTTCTCTCTTCTCTGTCTCTGTCTCTCTTTCTTTTTCTCTTCTTTCTTCCTCTCCCCAAGTTCAGTCTTCTCTTTTTTTTTTTTTCCCCTTCCCTTCTCTTAACCAATAAAACGAACCTGCATATTAACTTTCAAGACATCAAGAGGCGTGATTGCAACATGGGTAGTGCCGGCACTGAACATTTCAACAACAGTGCAGAGCCCATAATATGCAGGTGAAAATTCCTCACACAGCATCCCTTCAACTCTTCTCATGATCTTTCCTTGTTCCCAAACTCTCTCACTTCCAATCTCATGATAATCACATTCCTACAAGCTCCAGGCCCAAGTGGACCAAAACCCATTTCATAGATTCTTCGGTTGGAGCCGGGTCAAATAGCGAGAGAGAAAGAAGAAAAAAAGAAAAACAGAGAGAGAGAGAGAGAAGAGTGAACTCGGGGAGAGTAAGAAGAAGAAGAAAAGAAAGAGAGAAGGGAAGGAAATAAAAAAGAAAGAGGAGAGAGAGGCCTGCACTCGGGGAGAGGAAGAAAGAAGAAAAAAAGAAATAGAGAGAGAGAGAAGAGAGAAGGAAAGGAAACAGAAAAGAAAGAGGGGAGAGAGAAACTTATATATATATTTTATAGTTTTGGATTGATTTGACGATTATATCCCTAGACTTAACATTTTTTTTAACAGAAGGACTATTTGAGAGCACTTATATTAACGTTAGGGACCATGAGTGATACAAAAAAACTTTAAGGATGCAATGTGATAGTTTCGCAAACGTCAGGGATGTTTTGTGATAATAAGCCTTTTTTTTATGGTAGAAATCAAGAAACGAAATCTGGAGCATTAATTCCACGGAATAAGTTAAGATAATAAAGCAATATAATCAAAGATCCTGTAAAATGTGAAATAACAATTCAACAAAGCAACCACTGTTGCGAATGTTTGAAAAATCGCTAAAATGGCAATGATACTGCCATGTTTGGAATGCCTGGGAGAACAAAACGTCTAGTGTTTCCAGACATTCAGACAATTTTCATCTACGACAGCAACATAAACGAGCAATCGTCAAAATACTTGGGCTCCAAAGAATGTATCTAGGCTGGCAAGATAAAGAATGTATCTAGGCTGGCAAGATAAAGAATGACCACCAGAATGCTTAGTCTTCAAAAACAAACCTCACCAACAATAAATTTATCCATTTTTATAACCAAAAGAATAAACCATGAAAAATCTCTAACACATCCTTCATATGGTTCATTATAATATCACCCAAAAAACGAGTTAATTGTTAGAAATAGTCAAAGGATTCAACCGAAAGGTATAACACCTGTCTCATAGGAAAACAAAACTTCTTACTTATGAACTGCACTTAGAAATAAAGCTTGGTGATGTCATACTCAACTAAGTGATCAGAATACCAATTTCTTATCTGACATTGTGCTACTAAGTAGTAATATTTTCTCCTAAGAAATCCAAATTCATAGCAGGAGGGAGGAACTAATACTTCAATGCCGTCAGATCAGAATGAAAAGAATCATACTAATAAGCAAAGTTCATTAAATAATCCTCATTCTGCACAGACGTTTGAGATTATAAATAGTAACACTCCCATACCTCTTCATCTTCCGTTTTTTTCTCAGTTGAAGACTCCATCCGCTTGGTCTGAAAGAAAATAGTTTCAAATGGTTCATAACATAGATTCAACTGTTCTTATGTACCACATAAATAAAGTTTTAAAAAAAACAAAACTTGGATCGATGAGATGGAGTCAGACTTCAGGCTGGAGTTAGAGAAGTCCAAAACTGCAGTATCATTGTAAAATCTAAAACTAAATACTGGATAGATTTTAATAAGTTAAAAATATGCACAAAATGGGTCCAAATTCTAAAAAATTCTTCACTGTAGTGCCCTAATTTCCTACAAAATATCAAATTGCAGAGAGAGACAGAGAGAGAGAACCTGCTTCTTCGATGGACCCGAAGATGTTTCTTGTCTAGACTCCTCTAATTTAACTTTAACTTCTGCATCCCCTGTGACACTGTTCTTCCTTCTTGAAGAACCAGACTTCAAATGTTCCAGTGACGGTCGGAGCTGCACAACTTTATCAATAGGATTCAAGTGTAACTGCAAGATTAAGAAAAAAAGCAAAACCTCTTTCAATGCTTCTATATCAATGAGTCAAACCAACACTGTGTTGCAAAGTGAGATACTATAACTATAACTTTAAAAACCATTTACTCTCGCAAGAGATACTAAGAAACTACTAATTACGTTGCAACATTTGTGTGTAACCTTTAAAAAAATCTGTTGGTATAATTGCATGTGCAAAACCACCAATATAAAGAGAACACAGAAGGACAATTTGTCTGCATTTGCGTGCGCGTATGTCTAGAGAGGGCATCCATGGTAATTATATTTAAATAATTAAAATAAATAAATCAAAGATTCAATGAAATAAATGCACAACTCTCGTCTACCAAACCAAGCAAGCCCATATATTCATGATTTCACAAGCACCCTTTTAAATGAATCACCTTGGGGCCTAGCATGATATGACACATTTGACCAACCGAAGAGTGTTGGATTTGTGCACTAACATGCTCAGTCTAATCCCAAAACAACAAAAACTCATGCTTTCTGGCCAACTTTTATCAGAACTAAGAGACAACATATGGAGGAGAAGCATTTAGCAGCCTAAAATTTACGCAAGAACCCTTTCACGAAACTTTATACAGGCCTGAAAGTGAACCTTGTCGGGGTCTGAAGACTGTGTTAAAATTCAGTAACTAAGCATATACGGGCATTCAAGTAATTATTCAAACCTAGCTACCCTTCAACAAATTAACACCATTCATACTAAACACCTAACCACTTCCAAGGTAAATATTCCAACACTACTTGTTCAACTATGCATATTTTCAAGAGCAATAAGTGTATTCTCTTCAAAAATGAAAATACTGTTTATATCATCTGAAATTTGATAGGAAAATTAACTGACCTACAAGATCAGGAGCCTTTCACAATTTTTCTCTTTTACTTCAAAAAATCAAATTGAGTCAATTTGAGAGGATTATCGGCCACAAATTCACAACTAAAGGTCATTACTTCTTTCCTGGAATCACGGTCTCCTCAGACGATCTTAATGACAAACCAACCTTATTGAAAACATCTTTCTCTGAAACTCAGGATGGCTGGAGTAAACGCATACGCAATTGTCTAAAGAAATCTAGCTCATTTACCAATCTATAGTAATATAGTAAATTCAACCACATTAAACATAAAATCCGTGGATGATACTTCAAAAGGTCAAGAAAAGTTGCACACACCTTATCACCCATCAAAACCCCAACAGCATAGCCAGTTCCAGTTGTGCGAGTTGGCTTCCATGTTGTATACAAAGTCTGAGGAAAAATCCAAGAACACAAAACCACACTGCATTACATAACAGTGTAGGCAACAATGTCACAACATCAAAAACAGAATTAAGATATAGCTACAATCTTTATGCAAAAAAATTGACCTGCTTAGTCATTTTAAGTCTGTTACCGCAATCTTCGTCGTAATTCTTAGGGTCAAGATTAAGAGACAAATCAATCTCCATTTCTGAAGTGGCAGGCTTAAGCCTCACCTCCTCGCACCGGTTCTCCAACTCATACGGTCGCCACCATGGCCTCAGAGGATATTGCAATACATACAACTGATAAAGAAAGATCAAAAGAAGTAAAGAAAACATTTCCCCAAAAAATAAAAAATAAAAAATTGAGCAACAACGAGCTTAAGGGAGAGAGAGAGAGAGAGAGAGATTGACAGACCAGAGAGTTGTCATCGATATGAGGATTGAAGAATACGTCGATTTCACGCACAACTGCGTCTTCGACATCGTCTTCTTCCATAGGGTCGTCATCTTTTGGTTCTTCATCGGTTTCCATTTTCAACCCGCCATTTGAATCTTCGTTTTTGGGCGCGCCATCGGTTCCTTCTTCTTCTTTCTTTTCCGCAAGCAGGGCATCCAGTTCTTCTGGTTTAGGTTTCAGCCCTGGCTTTTCGGGTTCGGGCTCGGGAACCGGTTTCGGAGGCTCTTGTTTGACGACGGGTTCGGATTTCGGTTTCGGCTTGGCCTTGGAGGACCGGGGCACGAATCTGCTGGGCCGAGCAGCAACCTGGCTCGGCTTGTCGAAGTCGTCCAGGTCCATGGTTCTGTTGTTTTCTTTGCTCCGGTGAACGGTGAAAATGGAGAGCAGAGAGCTATCACTGTGAGGTTTCTTGTGCGCGGTTTTTTTGTTTGCTTAGGGGTTTTTGGGGGTGAATGTTTTGGGCGTGGGGTTTTTACAAGTTACAAAGGCAAAGCAAAATTATTTTTCTGTCCTCTTTTTCTTCAATTTTTTTTTTATAATGGTTTCTCTATTGAGATAAATGTGGTTAAGGTTTTTTTTATAAAAAAATTTTGGTGGTTGAAATGGCGGGCCTAAACCCTTAATTTGGATTTGATAATTCGTTCCATTGGCAAATCTCAAAAATTTAGATTTTCCTAATCTTAAATCTTTTACCTTTGGAAATTCTGATATGTTCCAAATTGCAAACATACAAATTATTATTACACAGTAATTTAATTTATTATAAAAATTGCATAGACCTTCTTCCAACGCCAATTTAAACACAATCAAAAAAATCTGCCTCCTGCAAATGGGGTTATACCGTAGTGAAAAAGTATGGTTGGCCTAAGATCAATAGTTTCATGTTAGAAACCATTAGGGATATATATGCCTCTTCAATGCTTTCATATTTGTTTTTAGCAAATAATGTTCAAATTCATTCGCGTATGACAATTTTTGTGAGTGTATGGCAGCCCAAAGGCCCAAGAATGTTCGGAACGATAGGCAAATTCATTTTGATTGGGGTGCGCCCAAGCCCAAACTCCAGTGTAATACTTGGTCCACATATCAGACATTAAACTTGCGAAGCTATTTTCCGCGTTTTTTTTTTACAAGTATTTTCATGATTCTAAACCATTGAAGACAGTGTTTTAACTTCATCTTTGATCCATGCCGGATTTCAAAATCATGGACAAAAAAATTTGGTAGATATTGTGTTTTGGTAGAAAGTTTGTTGGCAACTTGGCACTGTGAAAGGATGTGTTGTTGGATCCTTGTGTTACTGAAAGGACCACTCCAAAAGTAAAGGAAACAATAAAATCATGACATATAACAAAAAATTGCTTTTTCGAGCCTTTAGCTGTCCCAATAAAGCTTCACAAAATGATACCATAAAGAAAATTTATCAAATTCATGGTATCATGAATTTGCAAATTTACAGTATTCGAGGATGATCTTATGTTATATGTGTTTGCAAGTAGTCTTATTTACCATGTCCAAATTTAGGAAGGATGTGACTTGCCAAGTCATATTTCTTCCCTTCGTTTGTTTTTTCATTGCAATCTTGTTTCAAAACTTAATCGAGCAGCTAATTTTACGTAGTTGTTAAGGAATGAAAGGTTAAAATGAGGAACTCAAGTGACATGAAATAAGTGACGCGACAGTAATCTGATTTACCGAAATTTTTTTTTTTAATCTTGAGAAAATCTGATTTAGTATTATATATATATATATACTCACAATCTAGTAACATAATACACCAAATTACTTGGCAAGAAAATTGGTGTGTAATGTGTGTTCTTTGAACACTTTACATCCCATATATCATATGATTCATATCCATGCACAAGCATGATATGGTGAGACAGTTAAATGCTAATTGGCTGGCCTAAAATGACATGTACATTTATTAGAAGTTATTCTAATTTTGTGTTGGACGTGTCGACGAAAATCCAAGACATCATAGTCTCGACTCAAATACGAATCGAGTACTATTCTAAATTTGCCTAAAATAATTATTTATAGGTTAATTAGTTTAGTCACTTTCACACTCTATATTATTGTTTGCGATAAACAATTTAAGATCTAACATGTACATAGATAGGGAACTACAATCTAACCATATAATGTAACACTAATTAATTCTTGTATTTTCATTTTATTATATGGACACAAGTACAACATCATTACTCTTTCTAGGGGTTTTTCTTTTTGGTGTGATGGGGTGGGGGTGATGGATTGAAACTGTGGCCACCGGCCACCTCTCTTGTCAGTTGTCCCTATCGCAATTGCAAAAGAGGAGAAGGAATCAATCACCTTTTGTTTTGTTTTCTTTTAAGTGAAGGCGTCAATGGAGATGGGAACCTATTAGAAAAGTTTGAGATATACATCCACCTTTCCCATCTCTCTTTCAAACCAGAAATAAATAGTGTGGGAAATTGGTATTTAATTAGTCAATGACTTGTAGTTTTCCATTATGCACAGCTGACTCGGCAAGCTACATCACGAAAGGAACAAGAGAGAGGGAAAAATAGAGAAGGGCCTCTGAAAAGCACATTCATCATGCATGGTCCATCGACATGCTTGAGAAAAAACTGATCCATTCCATGGAATATCTGTTTTACAATTTATAATCGAGAGAGCCCGTTTGAACTTTTGCAAAGCTTTTGCTCCTTTTTAATGAGGAAAAAGCCACACTTTTTCTTTCTTCTTTTGTGTGTGGGCATGCATATGCACATATATGACTTTTAAGATGCATCAATGAGCCTTGTATTAGGCTGCACAAATTGTCACGTTTGTGTCGACTTTTAATCTCAAGGCAAAGAATTGTGTGCTATCTCATGTATTAGCAAAAGAAAAATCATACACGGCAGTCTTTGAATTGACAAATATACGTTTTAGATTAAAACTTGAATAACTAATGCCCAAAAAATTAAGATCTCATGCCTTCAATTTAATATAAAGTTAAAGCCTATATGTATATATTTACAGTCTATTTTCCATTGATGGATTTACTACCCAAAGAAAAAAATGTCAATCCAAACTCTGTATTTTTTAAGTCTTTATACATAGATCATCCTTGCAAAAAAAAAAAAAAAAAAAAAAATCATTAAGACATCTAATTGTAAGCAACGAAATAGATGAACATGGTGCTTCAAGAAAGTACTAAAATAACAATCATCTAATTGAGTGGTCAAATGGTTTCAGATTCAAGTGATTTTTTGCATATACGATATTTGAGGGAATATATCAAACAGTTCGGATTATTGAAAAACAATGTATGGTGGACCCTATAAGGATGTCCCTCGATTGAAGCTCTTTGCGTATATGTATATATCAATGTTAATTATACTTTTATCATGAAGTAGGTCCCAACTTTCATCGTTTACATATTAAACAAAGTGCATACGTACTATTTTGATCTCAATTATAAGTGGATTTCAGATATTTTGTAGTAACATAATAATTATTTGATGTTATCAATATCGTGAAAACATTCATTGCAGCATGGCCAATAGATTGATTATTTACCTGCAAATCCTGTCCCGAAACTCAGATTTGCACCAATATATCAGAGGATGGACCCTAACAAAATTTAATAGCAACTGTGTTTCAAGGTAGCAAATGTCACCAAGTTGAGGGACAGAAGCAACATGTGGACAAAAGCAAAAGCACCAGTAGGGTCGTTCGTTCATGTCATGATCAGAATTTAAAATCGTCTCATGGCTCACAAGAGTTTTGTTTAAGCTTATCCTGTATTTTGGTAGTTAACATCGTTTTAAATCTTCATGATGTAATTAGTTTTTGACCTAAACATAATCCAAACTCGAAATCAACGTCGTCTTATTCATAAACGACAGTATTAGCATAAAAATATAGACAGATGATGAGTCTCATGCTTGCGGTGGTGAGTTTTTAAATTTGGAAGTTGCTAATTTGACTACGCCTGTCTATTTTCAATTTCTTGCCTAATAATTAAAATCTTAATCTCATTTTGATCTCAAATTGAGAATGTGATTGGTCATTGCCGTCTCTAAACTGGGTGGAAATCCATCCAAAGGGCCCCACACAATGCCTAATTAAAAAAAGAAATGCATTCCAAGTCAATGCAAGTGAAGTGGACGATAGGAGTCTGCATAGAAAACTTGCCGGCCTTTTGGTTTGTATTTATTTCTTGGCTCAGCCTAATTGTCTTTTGCTTATGTTAAACAGAATTTGAAACCTGAAATAATACTACTTTATATAGTATTTTTTTCCCCACGTACTACATGTTTCAAAAGCATGTAATTGTACGTAAATAAAAGGGATCAATTTTGTCAAAGCCACATGCGTGCACGTTAAGCGTACAAATGCTTTTCTGATTGGGTTTTAGCTGGCTCGCTCTAAAGATGACAATTTTTTCAACAACAAATTAGGAAATATTGCTGCATGGTTCTTTGTGACATTTTATCAAACACTTTTTAGTCACACTCCTTAATCAAAAAAGTCAACAGAGCCAAGGGAAAAAAAAACCTGAAATTACCCCAATTTATTTACCTACATATTTTAGTAATATAGTTTCTACATTTAGTTTTAGTTTTATTTTTTATATAAACGATAATCTACTTTAATCTAATCTAAACTACAAAGAGGGGATTCAAACTCAGATGTTGAGTGGATAGCACATTCATTCTAGCCAACTTGGTTAAGCTTATATGTGTAGTTTTTGGTTAAACTTATAATTTAGAACTATAAATTAACAAATGTTCACATGATGAAAAATTGGAAGCTTAACTAAGTTTAATTGAAAATCCGTGCACACTTTATTATGCTAATTTATCGACACAAACATGGTAGGTTTTATTAGTTGAGATAAATAATGGCTTTTGGGAGGATTATGGCTTGTTTATTTTAATTTTATATGAACCCTTGGACAAACGTAAGATACTTGTCGAATTCAAAAGACAAAGAAAGACTTTGGGATCTATTCAAAGATGACAACCATAAAGTAAGCAACATCGTTTTTATAAAGTAACTACAAGCTTTGGGACTTTGATCCTTTGTTATCCAAAAAAATAGAACTTATGCATTAAGCGAAACCCCTTATTTTATTATGTTAGGATTAAGTAAAGGGGTTCTTAGATCTAGGTTCAAAACGATTAGCTGTCACTGGGTCTAGTCCTTTTGTTTTTGGTTTTAGATGTAGGTCCTTTGATATTTATTACTTTTTTGTTGTGCTGATTTTACCCTTTAAGGTAAATAAGGAAAACACATTGAAAATCAAAATGTAATGCATTATTTCCTTGAAATTGAATTCCAAATTTTGAATTTTGAATTTTTTTTTCTTGATAATATTCCTAATATATAGATAAAATATAATTTAATTAATAAAAAGTAAAAACTCACATATTATATCAATCGATCAGACAAGCACCCACATTAAATTATGTACCTGACATACAGGTAAATAATGTTAATACATACAGGTATATATGTACCTGCCTTACGGGTAAGTGTTTTTTTCTTGAGTTTTCTTAAGCCGTTTTTTCTGGAGGTTCATATTTATATACATATGTACATGTCTTCCATGTAGCAGTGTTTTTTTTTTTTTTTTCCAAAGAAATTTTGTATGGATTTTTATCTTAGTTGAGTTTAAAGATCCATACCAAGATATTATATGAGTTCAATTAGCTGGGCTAGAGGGTATAACTACTTAGACTAGAGGTAATTTATGGATTTAATTATCTGGACCAGAGGTAATTTATGGGTTTAATTACCTGCATACTGCATACAAGGTGTATGCATAAGTACCTTACCTATTGTTAATGTATGAAGTTTTTATGAACTCTTATTACAAATTTTGATGTTAGTATACCTTGGGAAAATTTCATAATTCAATAAATAGATTTGCAATTAAATTAAATTCAAATCAAATATGATAATTAATGTCCTACAAATCAATAACTTGCCAGTTTTATGAATTTATAATTTACCTTATTTATGTTTTAGGTGCGTAACTGGAACAAAAAAATAAAAAAAATAAAAAAGTAAATATCAATAAATTGAAATAGGCATGTAATCTTATGTGGCGCAAAAGTCAAAAGAACTTGGATCAACAACAATTTCTGCGTGGATTGCACCCAAAATCTCTTCTCATAATTGGACTTATGCTAAATTTTCTATTAAGTAAAAACGCGCTTTGCTTTACATCTTGGAACGCACATCTCATGTTTTGAGGAACCTCCAGACTTTCTAGTTGATGTTTTATTTGAGGATTGTAACAAGTAGTTTTTACGGGTATGATCCTAGGGGGACGGGGGGGTACTCTACCTGTGGTTAGGTTCCCGCTCCTGATTGCAGTTGAGCGGGTAAGGCTACTCAGTTAGTCCGACGACCGAGCCCGTATGTGTAGAGAAACTCGCCTAATCCCCGACGATATTGCCCGATTTTTTGTACTAGTTACGTCTTATCCTATCAATAAAATCCTATCGCTATTCTCTAAAAAAAAAATACTTTTTAGAACAGACTTTTCTCAACAAGTGTGATAGTTGTGTGATTAATATGTTTTGCAAAAGGCACGTGCATTTGGAGACCGATCACTCAAATAAGTTCACAAACGAGCAGCGAGTGCATTGTTTCTAGTCCAAATTCTGATTTACCGTTATGGCGTTCTCATTTATATTATAAAACTAACATATTTCATAATAATCTAAACTCATCTTACGTTCCATTTGATGCATGAACAATCCAACAATAGATGAATTTTGTTTCACAATAATAGGAAAACCCCACGTGGAAGGATCAAAAGTCATTACTTTTAATTTCACAAAAATGGTTTTCTTCTTTTGAGTTTGGACCACCGTGACCGATCATCTATCCCTTAAAGAAGGGGACATGAAATTGAAAATATCAGACAATTATTTAATCTTATCCTCCTTAATCTCCACTCAAATGTTCAAGAGATCATTGGGAACGTGTTAATGGAAATGAGGACAAGAAAGAGTGTGAATCGTAAAAAAATTAAATTATTTTTTTTAAAAAAACTCGTATGAAAGTTAATTATACAAATGAAATGACTTATTACAAGTGAATGAAGACAAAAATAAGAATAATAACATATTCTTCGGACTTCACATGGTGGAAGACCCCATCCATATTCATAAATTATAACCTACTTCACATGCCACACACACACACATTTTCCATCGATCAATTCAAGTCAAGACAACTCTTTTGATTTTGCCGGAGATCAAGACGACTAATATTCTATGTGAATTAATTAACTTGTCTTTTTGTAGTCGAATGCTTTGTGTCTTCTTCTTACCTTCCTTGTCTTCATGCATTCTAACTAAGTACCATTTGTTGTCCAATGTCAAACTCTCTCTCTCTCTCTCTCTCTCTCTCTCTCTGAAATGAATTAGCAAATAAAATCACACAAATAATACGTTTAAGTGTTTTTTTAATGACTTAAAATAAGATTACAAATTAAATTCTTAGTAAGTACCATTTGTTGTCGAATGTCAAACTCTCTCTCTCTCTGAAATGAATTAGCAAAAAAAATCACACAAATAATACGTTTAAGTGTTTTTTTTATGACTTAAAATAAGATTATAAATTAAATTCTTAGGGAACCCAATATTCCAGAAATCAGCATAAATTTTTAAAGCAACATAAGACAATAAATTAAAAAATCATACACAAAATAAAATAAAATAATATTATGAATTTGCAAGAGTATCGGCCGTCATATTAACTTCATTTGCGTCAGTGACAATTGATTACCTAAACTTTAACCTAAAATATGTAACTCTGGAATCCAAATGAAGATATAAGAAAAGTCGATCAAAAATCAATCAATGAATGTAAGTTCTACTTGCTCCAAAATGTTTGATTTTCTACATAAAAAATAGAGCATGTCAAGTTGCTTATATTGGGGGTTAATTTTTGAATTCTTGGTGACTGCGATTAAAATCTTATTACAGAGAGAGGAGGAGGTGGAAGCAAATGATATTTCGAAGGTTTGCATGAGATTGGATAATATGGGGGAAAAAAGATCAAGCCACGTCCTCACTTTTAATCCTACGTGTAAAACCACAACTCATTTAACCGCAGTAACCCCAGTAAAAACAATATATAAATAAAAAGAGAGCAGTAATTGAACGTGGTGAAGCCTAGGAAACCTCACAACGTGTCCAGATCAGAATGGGTCAGAACACAAAAATCTCCAATCAAGAAAAAAGTAGTTTGACTTTTATGAATTTAAAGCACCGGTCGTCGACCATTAAGATTGTCCTTTGGTAGCCCAAAACGCATTCAAACACTCCACTAAACGACAAACCCATCGTATTTGGTACCACTTTTTTCTCGTCCGACAACACCACCCAAAAACTCGACAGGTGGACTGTAATAACCTCCGTGTCTGTAATTAGAAGCTTGAACAACAAGTCATGGCCAGCTCAGGTTAATCCCCTGCTTGCCACTAATTAATCTCAATTAAACATCTAATTTTTTAATTGATCACTTTTCTCAGTTTCTCTCTCTCCTGAAAAGTCAGTGAGAAAAGCAGAGGAAAGTCTTTGGCTTCAGACTCTCTCTCTCTCTCTCTCTCTCTCTCTCTCCGTCTCTCACACAAGTCACAAGCTTATTCTATTTCTTCTCCTTATTCACAGAATCTTAATCTCACTCTGTTCTTGGGAGGCTTTACAAAACCCTGCCTTTTCTGTTCTGTGTTCTATTTAGACGAAAGCTCAATCGGGTTGTTTTGAGAGTAGTGAAGTAGCTAAGAAATAGCTACAAGTTAGCTGAGTTTTTTTGATTTTGAACGTTTTAGATCAAATTTTGACTGTTGGATCAGAGTATCTTTATGGGTAGTTGTAATTTGGGGGGTTTTTTCTATTAATCTCTGGGTTGAGTGAGAAGCTTTTATTTTACTCTTTTGGGTTTAATCATTGTGTTTCTGGGGTAATGTATACTTTGGTCAGAGATCCATCAGACAGAGCTGGTAGGTGGGCATAGAGGAAAAAAAAGGGGGGCACCTTGACTGGTAGATGGGAGAAAGAGATGAGACTGAACCCTAGAAAATGAAAACTTTGTACCTACAAGGCTTCTTTGGAGTTCTAAGATGAAAACCCAATAGTAGATTTTTTGCTTTTTGTCCTGTAGATTGAGTTAAAAAAAAAGGAAAACACAAGAGAGAAATTCTTAGTTCTGATGCCGACCGACCTAGATAATTCCTCTACAGCTTCAGGTGAAGCTAGCGTTTCTTCCTCTGGCAACCAAACTGCTCCTCCCAAACCCACCACCAAGAAAAAACGTAACTTGCCAGGAATGCCAGGTAGCTCAAAAAGAAAATTCCCCAAATTTGTTTTTTACGCTGATGTTCATAATCTTTGTCTGATTTGGTGAAATTTGACTTTTGGGTTTTGTTACAGATCCAGATGCAGAGGTGATTGCTCTGTCTCCCAAGACCCTATTGGCCACAAACCGTTTCGTTTGTGAAATTTGCAACAAAGGGTTTCAGAGGGATCAGAATCTGCAGCTTCATAGGCGTGGTCACAATCTGCCATGGAAGCTGAGGCAGAGGTCGAGTAAAGAGGTGAAGAAGAGAGTCTATGTCTGCCCAGAGCCCTCTTGTGTGCACCATGACCCATCAAGAGCTTTGGGTGATCTCACTGGGATAAAGAAGCACTTTTGCAGAAAGCACGGCGAGAAGAAGTGGAAATGCGATAAGTGTTCCAAGAAATATGCGGTCCAGTCGGATTGGAAAGCCCATTCCAAGATTTGTGGTACCAGAGAGTACAAATGCGATTGTGGGACTTTGTTTTCAAGGTTCATAAAAAGCTTTGATTTTTATCTTAGAAATTTTATGTTTTTGAGCTTAACTTGTTGGGTTTTAAGTTGGTAAAGTAGTTGTGTTTTTGGTCTTTGAAGGAGGGATAGCTTCATAACACATAGGGCCTTCTGTGATGCTTTGGCTGAGGAGAGCGCCAGAGGCCATACCCAAACTCCAACTCAGACTCAAACAGAGGTGAATTTGAATTCAGAATCAGACCCAAAAGCTCAAAATGCTAATTCACCTCCACAGCCACCACCACAGGCACCAGTTCCTTCCCAAGCTACAACTTCATCAGTCCCATCTCAGTCAGCTGGTTTATTATCTTCACCTATGCCTACTACACAAAATCCAGGTAAATATGTCCCAAATTGGAAAATTGTCAATCTTTTCAGTTGGGTTTTGTCGGATGTGTTTTTAGTCTGAATAAACAACAAAACTTAGTTATCTTTGTTTTGTTTGTGTGTGTGTCTCTCTCTCATGCCATGGATCTTGGAGTGTAGTAGTTTTTGTCTGTTATGAAATTTGTTTTCAGCTGGTTATGTATCACAGAATGGTAACTGAACAGAGATTTTTGGAATTTAATTAACAACTGAATAAAAATAAGCTTCTTAGAGGTTAATATTAAAGTTTTAGTTTTCAAACTGCGTAATCTCAATAAAGAGACTAGTGATTCAAAAGCTAAAAGGGAAGAGTAAGTGGGTTAAGAGAAAGGAAACCATTATTGATCCTCCTTTTCCTTCAAAAGTCCTTCATAAAGAAAGGCCTAACTTTCTATTCCTGTATGTTCTGTGTGTTTAAGTGTGACCCCTTTAATTTTTTTTATCTTTTCTCCTTTGGTTGTAGTGACAGAATTGCCTGAAAATCCCACACAAACTATGGAAGAAGCACCAGCTGTGACTGGTCCAAAGGGGAACTGTAGCAGCAGCAACAGCTCAAGTAGCAATGGTAGTACAAGCAGTAGTGTTTTTGCAAGTTTATTTGCTTCCTCAACAGCATCAGCAAGCTTGCAACCTCTTCAACCTCCTGCATATACTGACTTAATTCGAGCCATGGGGAATCCAGATAGAACAACTGACTTAGCACCATCTTCTTCAGTAGAACCTATCTCTCTTGGCCTCTCAACCAGCCATGGATCCTCACTTT
This sequence comes from Prunus avium, assembly GCF_965620075.1. Taxonomy (NCBI): domain Eukaryota; kingdom Viridiplantae; phylum Streptophyta; class Magnoliopsida; order Rosales; family Rosaceae; genus Prunus; species Prunus avium. The sequence continues at coordinate 32,449,273 of NC_142290.1, read as the reverse complement.
TTGGGCCTGCAGGACAGGAGCGTAGGCAATATGCGCCTCCACCACAACCAGCTATGTCAGCTACAGCACTGCTTCAGAAAGCTGCTCAAATGGGAGCAGCAGCAACTAATGCATCGTTGCTTCGTGGGTTTGGCATTATGTCTTCCTCATCAGCTTCTGCGCAACAAGAGAATTTGCAATGGAGTCAGCGGCAAGCAGAACCAGATAGTGCCTCAGTTGCTGCAGGGCTTGGACTTGCTCTTCCTTGTGATGGAGGTTCAGGATGGAAGGAACTAATGATGGGAAGTCCTTCCATGTTCGGGCCTAAGCAAACCACACTCGATCTTTTGGGATTAGGAATGGCCGCTGGTAATAGCCCCAGTGGAGGCTTGTCAGCCCTAATTACATCTATCGGTGGAGGTCTCGATGTAGCCGCTGCAGCTGCATCCTTTGGAGGCGGGGAATATAGTGGTAAAGACTTGGCAAGGAGCACATGAAATGGAATATTGAAGAAGTCATTTTGTTCCATTTGACTTAGAGGAAGGGGTGTACAAGGTGCAGGCTCATCTGGAGTATGGAAAGTAGATGTTGCAGAGTGAAGTAAGACATACATAAAAATAAAATAAAAGATTAGCCCTCATGGCATAGAGGTAAGCATCAGAACACAGGCAGTTGGGTCTTTTTTATTGTTCTCCTGCCTTGGTGACTAGGGCGAAAATGACTTTGTCTGGCTGGTGTAGACTTTTGTGAAAGCTAAAACCAGAGAACCTTTCTTCCCTCTGTTTGTTTAACTTGGGAATTTCAGCATACGTGAAGTGTAAGCTAGAAAAAGGGGAGGAAACATGTATGTCAGTTTGTGTTAGCTTAAGGTGATTTGGTGAATGAATATGTATACCTACTGCATCCATTCTTTAATTTTGTCAAGTTTCTCAAGCCAAGCCTAGTGATAAAGTCTCAGTGGATGAGTTTTACCAATTGGGTTTGCAAAACTAGGCCGAAGTTTTTCGTTGTAGCAATTTGTAGTGGCCAGGTAGCGGTAGATGGATGTAGTTTGGGGCTGATCTTGTAAATTACTGTTTGAGTAGGCTGTAGTTTTAGGGCTCCTGGACTTGGTCAAACCCTCCAATTTCCATCACTTTGTATGTACAATTAAATCAAGATTAAATTATTATATTCTAGTTATATTTAAGAAATTTTATTTTTGTTGGCATGTTGGTTTCTGTTGGTAAAGGGCACCTAAATATAAAAGATGCAATGGATTTAGTAACTTTAGAAATTAAATCAAAGTTGATGTTTCAACAGAAGACATCCTCCTCCTGCATTTCTTCCAAGCCCAAGTCTTCAACCGAAGTGCAAATTCTTGGAGAGAAGTGAAAGACTCCATCATTTGAAGCCTCGTCTGTTACCAAATGAAAGAACATTGCTTTTTTTAATCTTATGTTGTAAAAAATACATATGTTACGAAATGAAAAAAAAAACAAAACGAAAAACAAAACTCAGGCTTCAAAAATATAATTAGCTAATTAGCTAGCTATATCACTATAGCTTTGGCACTCTGGGGTACATGTGTCCTAGGCTTGTCGGAACCTCTAGGAACGATGGGTACGGAATTCTGAGGTCGTGGACCCCACGGGGTCCCAAGTTGACTTTTTGGGACTTTATCGCTTTTGAGTCCCTAGGTGCTTTTAAATTGTACACAGCAAGAGGAAAGCTAAAGTGGGCATAGGGTCAGGGTTTTTATTTTAATATTATATTATTGAGTTGAGTTATTAATAAAATATTATGATGGTAATACAGGCACCCGGGCACCAGGTGACCCGCAGGACGGACCTTCAAAGGGTCTAGCTTGCTCAGAGTATCTGTGAGTGGACTTTTTGTTTTATAAATGGTTTATGCAATTTATTTTCATTATTTGATCTTGAATAAGTTTTATTCAACTATTAGAGCTGCATAGTTTTAACTTGCGCTTTTAAATACTTTAACTCATTTGCTGCCGAGTGGGATATCCGTAAAGGATATAGGAAAAAGGAAATTCTAATTAAATATTAGGATAAATGACGGCAGAGTTTTAAGTTAAACAAGAATTCTTATATTTATTAAATTTTTTTAGAATTTCATATATATATATTTTTTAGAAACCACCATAGGTACCCAAGAGTAATTAAGGTTGCCTTCGATAAACATGTTGCCTTCGGTTATAACGATGTCTACGGACATCCAGTTGCCTTCGGTTATAATGATGTCGACGGACATCCAGTTGCCTTCGGGTAGGTCAGCATGCTTGACACAGCCCCACGAGTCTCGGGGACGCTCGAACCGTGTGGTGCTAGGATTGCGGATCAGGCCGACCAAGTGTCCCCTGAATTCTGCTAGGATTGCGGATCAGGCCGACCAAGTGTCCCCTGAATTCTGCTAGGATTTCGGATCAGGCTGACCAAGTGTCCCCTGAGTTCTGCTAGGATTGCGGCTTGGGTGACTTTGTGTTTCCCGAGGTCTGCTAGGACGTGTCACTCCGGTGGCACAAGGATGGAATTGACGGATTATATGGAATTGACGGATTATAAGGAATTGACGGAAACTAAAGGAATTGACGAAATTATAAATGGGTACACCTAGGTGGTAGATTATAGTTGATTTCAATGCTTTTAAGATTTCATGTTTGATTAAGTATTTGAATGATTCTATAGTTATAAATATGAATGCATTGATTTCAGTATGAATATAGATAAAAGAAATGATTTAGATTTTATAACAGTTTTTACAGTGGGGTTAGTATGTTCGTATACTATTTTTTCTAAACCTTATTTTTGGTCCACTCACCCTTTTTAATGTTTTGCGCCCCCAGGCAGTAAGCGTGCACAGTGAGCCACCACCGGGCCGAGTCCATCTTCCGCTACATCCCTTGACAACGTAGGGTCTTGTATAATTATTTTATACTTGTAATCTAATCTGTGTAGAGCTTCGATATTGCCCTAGTATACTTGTCTAACTGTTAGTATGTAAATTTTTGTATGCTGGCAGTTGGTGTATATTCTTATACATGTTTGACAGGTGTAATCTTGGGATTGGTCTAATTGTAGGGGAGACTATGCTGAGTTTTTCGGCAAAAGTCAAACCCCAGTTTTAGTTGAATTTTGACTAGAAGGGCAATTAGGTCTTTTGTGCTCGGCACTTGCCAGGTGTCGGACACGAACTGGGTCCGGCTCGGATTCCAAAGTGGAATTTAGGTCGGGTCCTGTCACAAATGCACTTATCTCTCCCTTATGAAATTCCTTGGCAAGGTTTCTTACACATTGTACTTTGACTGTCATTGGACTTAAATTTGCATCTTCCAAGTGGAACACTATCACTTTTGCATAGCTATGTAGCACCAATGCACACCATTCTTGGTGATGAGTATCTATGTGTATATTAAATCTTTCACCATTCTTTACCCCAAACCAAATGCCATTGTATCCAAGCATTTCAACAATCCTCCACATCTCTAACATAGACATATAATACTCTACACACAAATCCAAGTACGACATAGACCCCTCCACATAATAAAGCTACTTATTTTGTTCAGAACAGACTAGTGTACCTTTGTGATGCACTTCAAATGTGACAAGCCCTTTGTCATATGCATAACCAAACATAATAAAGACAATTTATTCATTTCTCACTAACACAGTACAATATAAAACTCTGTTAACAATGACAACACAAAAAGGCCTCAAACTTGTTTTCAGTTTTAGGGTTGTTTCGGTTTGAAACTTTGTATTTGGGCCTTGCTTATATTAAAACTATGTTTTGTATTCTTTTTGGCCTATATTTTATGCTTCTACCTATGCTATTCAACATTCAAACTCTTGTAATGTTTTTGCATATTTAATGAATGAAGTTTGCCTTTACCCAAAAAAAGAAAAAAAGAAAAAAAGAAAAAAAGAAAAAAAGAAAAAAAGAAAAAAAGAAAAAAAAGAAACTTGAGTTGTATTGTATCAAAATATGCTTGAAGTGTTTGGTGCTATCTCATATTAGTGCTAGGGTTTGATTAGAGATTATGTTGGGCATTGACATATTGGAAGTTAATTTGGGGCATGATCAGATGGCAGAGATACATTGCCTAATAACTAAAGAAGTCATTCAAAAGGCTCAGTACTTCAACAACAACAAATCAAGATTGTTAATGGAGTTTGAGGAGATTAAAGTCCTTGGTTAGTACCTTTTGTTATTTTATATATCTATTTACTGATATCTGTTTTTTTCTTTTCGGTGCCAAAATAATATGTTTTGATCTTTGTAGGTGAAGGAGCATTCGAGGTGGTAGTTTCATCCAAGAACCGGAGACGCATGCAGTGAAGAAAGTGAGATTGGTCGATTTCCTGATTTCGATTATAATCAGGTTATAAGGTAAGTAATTGAACCTTTTTACTCTACTTTCCTCACCTTGTTTGCAAATAGTCGGTTTATCTAGATTTTATAAAATAAAGAACCTGCACGAATCACAACATAAGTAATAGGAAATGCAATGAAGAGTTAGCTTTGAGGAGGAAAAAAAAAGTTTGAGCATAGGAAATTAAGGTATGAGACATTATACAACCTAAGAATGAGGAAGACTTTCAGTATTGTCTTTGCGAAAGCAAATGATGTAATAATAGAAACGTTGTTGAGACTGCACTCGTATGTTACCTATGGGTATGGGGTTGAACATCCTTATTTTTTTTCTAAATATTAACTGAACTTTCATGTCAAATCCAAGGACCAAAATGTTTTTTTTCCTTCAATTCTTTTTTATACTAATGTGACCATTTACGTACATGGAGGTAGAGATCATAGCTCTACTGGAACATGATAACATCGTACAATACCACATGGTATTTTGCATACTACTTGTAATTATAAGAGTAAAAACTTACTATATGTAATTGTTAGCTTTTTTTTATTTTTTGATCAAAGTGAGATAACTTTATTGAAACAACAATGTCATAGTACAAATGAAAACTGGACCTTAGTAATGTAACAAATGTGGCCTCATTAAAACCTTGCCTTTAAAAACCCCCAAATAGGGGAAAATCCGGTCAAGGAAAAAGAGTACCACTACATCACATCCAGTAGAAAATAATTAAGAAAATAATTTGTCACTGGCCAAAACATCAGAAATCCATAAAGAACCATCCTCTAACCACACTTTGAAATCCTGAGTCAGAAGTGCCTGCTTAGCCAATAGATGAGCAACCTGATTACATTCCCGAGGAGCAATTGACAGGAAATATGAGTAAAATAAGAGTAAAAACTTACTATATGTAATTGTTAACTTGAGTTAATTTTTGTTTGTTCATTTTTGTAATAATAAGAGTAAAAACTTTTTATATGTAATTGTTAAATTGAGTTAATTTTTGTTTGTTCTTTTTGTAATAATAAGAGTAAAAACTTATTATATGTAATTGTTAACTTGGGTTAGTTTTTTTTTGTTCATTTTTTAACTTAGTAGACTTTGCTTGAGCCAATTTTGGTTGGTATCAATATCGATATTGGTGATGATGTTTGGATGATGAGTCAGTTGGGAATAATTAATTCATACAATTATGAGGTGATTGGATTCAAGAGGGTCAAAAGCCAAGGCAACACAAAAAATTTTATGTTCATGTTCATATGGACGTGCTTAGGTATGTTGACATGTTGCGTGATGATGGGGTTAAATGATATATTGGAGAAAAACAATATTATGATAGATGATATGTGTTGGAGCACTTTTGCACACATTTTGATTGGTTTAACATACATACATACATACCCAATGAATTATGTATGGATATCTCTCTCCTCCTAATATTTTTAAGTATAGTGATATGTTTATGAGACTTCGGACTAGGTATGTTCATCCTATCTTAAAGTGCGTAGTTCATTTAGTGTTGTGGCATGATTAGGAACAATAATTAAATTAACTAAACAATGTTTGATTTTTATTTTTTTCCTTGCAGGCCGCAACGTGAATGATAATGGTAATATTATTTGAAGCATATAGAGAAATGAGATACAAAACACATAATGAAAGGGTGGATTGTGTTGTACATATCTACAATGCATATATTCTGCTGTTCGTGATGCTCTTACAAACAATACCCATCACCGGATTGGAAAAGGCAACATTAATTGTGGTGTTAAAGAATGATGAGTAGCTGTCAGAGGAGTAGAATCATTATCCACAACGGCATCTAATGTTGTAGCCTGTGTAGGAGACACCAGACTTGAGGCCTAGTGTAAATGATGTTCTGAGCCAAGTTGAAGCATTTTAATAGCCTCTTCCATTTGCTTTTTCACTATAATTGATAGCCTTGATGAAACTCTGAGTTATCTTCCTTAAAATCATAAACACACAAACTCAACCCCACCTTCTAATTTTCCTATTTTGATCATGATGATTGTTTCTCTTTGTATTGTTACGATTGAAAGTTTATATTTAATGGACTATTTGTTGGATCAACTCTAGTTCTCTGTTTGTATTGTTACTATTGAAAATTTAGATTTGTTTGTGCTTTTTTTATGTGCTTTGGTAGTCTTATGTAAGTCATTGTTAGGTTAAGTCTAGTTATCTGTTGTATTGTTATCATTTGGAAGTTTTATTTGTTTGTTCTCGTAAGTCCACGTTCCTCCCTGCTTTAGAAATAACCTTAAAGATACAATCAGACAAATAATACTGAGAATACAGACTTGGGTGCCATTGATGGCATACAAAGGGGCAGTCTGAGTGCTGAGAGACCGTAGGTCGATGCTAAGTTGAGGGAGGGTTCAGATGAACATAATGTTGGTTGAACTTCCTCTGTTTAAGAATATCCTAGGGAAATGATGTCTAGCAATGTTGGCAGCAATGGTGAAGAGACGAGCATGCACATGCGGCCGATAGTCATTCTTAACTGGCGCATAATCTGATTTTGAGGGATCATCACTTGAGTTAATGGTGAAGGCTTCGTAAGTTGTAGACTTCATCTTCATGATAGTTATGTAACAGTTCTTACTAGATATCTGGTCACCTCAGATCGTACCCACACTATTTAGGGTACGAAATTTCATCAATAGGAGGTCTTCCAAGTGTAACATCATAGGTGGTCGGACAATTGACGACCACAAAATTCACCATAGTAGTTGTTGGGCGAGGATACTCTCCCATGATGAGTGTTAAGTGGTGTGCCATTGTGTTTGCACTTCACTGTCGGTAAAGGTGAATCGAGGTGGACTTCACTGTTCGTCTCCCCTTCTCATAACCCTAACTAAGCCAAGCGCAGCCATCACCTCCATCTTCTTCTCTACATCCATGGAGCGTGGTGATGTTGAGGGGTCGGAGGACGACCAGGGGCCGGAGAATGACCAGCATCCGGAGAACGACCAGGAGCTGGAGGACGACCAGCACCCGGAGAACGACCAGCAGCCTCCTCCGCCCCAGGAGCCTTATCAGCCGTTGTTTATCAAAAACTTGTGGGAGTTCTTGAAAGTACCGTCGTCATCCGGTGTAAGATGGAACCCTGAGGGTACCGATGTTATTTTTGGCCTTAACACTGGTTCATACTTCAGGGATCACTATCCTAGCCTCAAGTATTGTAATGTTCCCCGTCAGCTTCAACAGTTCGGATTCTCTAAGATTGGTGGTGGTGCCGTTAGCCCTGGTGAGATGGCTTATAAGCATGATTTGTTTCGGCAAGCTTTACCCGAGCTTCGATTTGGGATCCGTCGGAAACAGACTAAGTCTGCCGCAACAGCTGCTTCCTCATCGGCAAGTGGCAGCGATGTTGAAATGTTGCTGAAAGCATTTTCTGAAATGGACAAGAGGCTGGATAAGCTAATCTCGCTTATTACAGGCAGGAATTTGCTTTCCACTCCACCGGACGAGCCACCATGTGACAGGGAAATTGGCAATCAGGAGCTGCTCCAGTTTCTTTGGCAAGCGATTGGTAAGCTCGACATAGCTATGTCTTTCTCGAGGAAGGAGTGAAGGCATAACCCTAACTTCCAAAGCCTTATTATGACCCTTTAAACTTCTGCGTTTCTTATTTTAGACTTTAGCAGTATAAGTTTGATATAAAGAGAGGAAGGGTGTATAAATTTTGATAGTTTGTGTTTTGTGGAATTGTTTGGAAAATGCCAGGTCTCCTTATTTTAGATTTTAACGGTATTATACAACCTAATGACAGGAAGGGTGGTTCTTGGAGACTACATAATTCAGTAGTGGTTTTGGAATTTTGTTATAAAAAAAAAAAGAAAAAAAAAAGAAAAAAAAAAAAGAAGTAGCCATCCATCAATGCCAAGTAGATAAAAAAAATGGCGCAAATATTACGTTTGAAGATGTTCATCCATCTGTCTGCCGCGCAAATCTCACGGCCTGGAGTTCCGGGCCGAGGGGATGTGCGTTAACACGGGGTTTCCTGCTTTTGGGTGCGGTGCGGTTGTGCGCGGGAGTGCCAGCACGGTCTACCGTGCGTCGATGTGTTGATGAGTGTTGGATGGATAAGTGGTGCGCCTGTTTGATCTGTCTTCCTAGTCAAACGATTGTAGCCGAGAGAGGAACTGGTCTCGGCTGTTAGGTTCACGGCCTGAACTACAAGGCCGTTGAGTGATGGTGTTGGTGGTGGGTTTTGGGCAGTGCTCCGGAGCGCTGCTCAAGGAGCGACGGTCGTGTGATATATGGGGTGAGTGAACGAACAACAAGGATGGTGCTCCGGCGCCTTGAAAATCAAGGGTCGTATGATATATTGATGAATGGATTTTCCTTACAATCTAACACTACTCCTAGGAAAGCAAGTAAAGATATTGAAAGTGCATTACAGGAAAAAATAAGTTGCTCCGTGGGAGGCTTTGTTTTGGTGTTGAACCTTTTGAATGTAGCTCGAGTATTGTATTTATAGGAAGAGTCCCTGGATGAGTAATCGAGGCTGAATTTACGCGTAGTGGAGTCTGATTAGCGCAAGTGGGCAGTCCAATCGACATTTGAGATCGTGAAGTATGGTGGTGAGACCCCAGAAATCCTTGTGAATCTCGGCCGCCGCTCTTGATCGTGGGTTCTGAGCCTCTGGCCGTGGAGACGCATTTATGGCCTGGATAGCTGGTGAACCAACATCTCAGGCTGTCAGAACTCTTGTGAGAATGTCCACGTCTAATCACTCTGATCCGCATCACCAAATCCTGATTTCAATCACTTCCCACCTTCCCTCGTGCATTAAATGCTCCTTTGTGGCCAGTGGGTTTGCTGCATTAAACAGGCACTACTTCATTAAATGAAGCCTGGGACCCTGCTGTCACGTGATGATTTGCCTTTAATGCCTTGGCCGCAATTTTGTTCGGCCTCAGCCTCGGCCTGCACTTAAGGCCGAGATGATCATGCCTTAGCATTTATTCTTTTGTCTTTAGAAAGGCAAAGTACCCTGGCGAAACGCCGCGTTTTAGTTTTACAAACAAGTGCCAGGGCCGAGAGAAGAGGTTCCTTCGGCCAGCTTATGGCCGTGATTTATCAAGCACAAACACCATCCAACAAAATCGGGTTCACATGGTAATTATGATGCCAATCGAGATGAAAAATGAGTCATTATGGGGAAGGGCAACCCTCTTTGAATTAATTGGTCGAACATGATGGGCTCTAGCTGATTGATCCAAGCCCGCTTGTCCGATCGATTTGAGCTGTCGATGTAGAGAGGGTGTTTTGTAATTTGGGTGAGTGACCGAGCATAACCTTTATTGGAGCGGTTAGAGTCTCCTCATAGGGATGGACCTCCCCCAATGGTGATAATCAAATATCTGGCCAACTCTTGAGCAGACTCCTTAGAGGAGCAGCTGAGGTGGACTTTGCTTCGAATAAGAAATCCTTTAACTTGCCTCGCCTAACCAATGCCTCGATCTCCTCTATCAATTGATAGTAATACTTGGTAGAGTGGTCGTACGTTAAGTGTTATTTACAGTACCTTGCCTCGTCTTGTCAGCCTTAGTAGGTGTTTTGAGTACACCTAGGAACCAAGAGTTTTTTTGGCATTGAGTATGTTATAATTTGTGTGGCGCTCGGGCGCACTGAAGTGACACTCTGTATATATGGCTAAGGGAGCTTCCGTTTTTCTCTTATGGGAGTCCCACCTCTGGTTCTAGTTGCTCAGCTGAGATGATTTTGCTTGGTGAGTAGTGACTTTTGGCATGACATTGGAAGTCTTATGGCTTCTCGAATGAGATATTTATAAGTCTCCGGTAGATTTTTGGCTAGGTGGAAGAAGTCCCAGCATCGGAGGCCTTCCACCAAGGCGGTGTGGGCCATAGCCTCGTCATACCCCTTATACCGAACATACTCGTTATTGAATAAGGTGATATAATCAGGAAGTGATTCATCGACCTTTTGTATGATAGCGGAAAGGTCATTGGCAGTGTATAGTTGGTTGAAGATGATCATATATTGATCCAGGAATGCTCGTCATGATTCCAATAAGGATGCTATTAATTACGAGGTCAGCCACTTGAACCAGTCTAGGGTTGCTTTTTTGAGGGTGGTAGGGAAGAGCCAGCATTTGGTCACATTTTTTGCACCTCACTTTTTCATCGCATAATGGAAACTGTCGCCAACCACACTGGCGATAAGGAGGTCCCTTTGTGTAGGGTAGAGGTATTTCATCCTCAGTAAATGGTGACATAATGGGTGTGTTGGTCTTCTCGACTGTACTGAGGGGATACCATACACTATCCAATTCCACGTTGATAAGTTCCTTTAGCATAGCTTGGAGATCAACAGTGCTCGCGGCGTCCTTGGTGGATTTCTTGGCTAGTTCTTCTTGGGATGCCTTGAGGCACGATCCTTTCTTGCCTCTTCACCCTCGGGGAAATCTCTTGCACTGGAGTCTTCATCTATCTCGTTGTACATGTAATATAGGTCCTCATATGAGTAGTCCAAAGTGAGTTCCTCGGTGAAGTCAAATCAGCTTCTCCTCTAAAGTGGCGTCTCTCCACTCGTTGTGTGCGATGGGAGCTAGTTTTAGCTTTTTCATGGGTCAGTCTCACATGTTCGAGGAGATCAGAGTGCTGCTCATACAAGGCTTTATTCTTAGCTAGAAGGTCCTCATTGAGATCTTGCATGGTGCCGACTCCTCCAAGGAGTTGATCCATTTTATGCTCAAGGGACGCTAGTCGACGCTTCTCGGCCTTTCTACTCTTGAGGACCCTTTGGTCTGGGGTGGTAGGTGTATAAGCCCCTCTCATCTTTCTGCTTAGCATGAAGGTGTGGTTTCCCGCAAACTATGCAAAATGTTGAATCCCAAAATTCTAGTAGTCGACATAAGAACCTGACCACCTTATAGTGTTAGGGTTGGGAAGATTAAGAAACTTTAAAAGTAGAGAAATAGATTGGAGACAAAAAGGAATATGAGGATATTCTTTGATTGAAGATTGATAGAGAGAGGTTACAAGTATAATGACTTAAAGAGTAAAAGTGGTGTCTCCTTGGCTTATGGAGCCCTTTTATGTATATGGATTTTTACAAGATGTTTCTAAGCTATTTCTTATATGGTGTGTCCTTGCTAAGTCATTAGATTTAACATATTTTTAACTGAGTTAAAGGAAGGTGTTTTACCATATAAGAACAAATAAGAAGGCACAAAGACAAAATGGTCGAGCGCCTCTAAAATTGAACAAGCTGGTATGCCCTTGCAAGTGCATAAGAATGATGTAGTATAACGTTTGACAAGTCCAACTATCATTCCCACGAGGGTTCCAAATTAATCTAATATTCGAAGACCTAAAATTAAATTTGACTAATACGCAAGTGAATTTGTAGAGATTGTTGTAGTGAAAGTTTATGAAACAAACAAGAAATTAATCAAAGCAATTGAGAATAAAAATGTTGAATTATAGGGTCTCGGAATCAACCACAAACAATTCAAGTTAGATTTCAATATATTCAACAGATTCTTTCAATTCTTTAGAACGATAATTCCCATATCTAAGTCATTTTCAGGCACTTAGACCATAGTTTAACTTAAGTGTGAGATTCTTTTCTAGTCCAAACAAAGATCATATACCATATCTTGCAATCTATCATGGTTAAGACATAAATTTAACAAGTAGGATTCATTACATTCTAGAAAACAAGGAAACCAAGCAAATCATTATTCTTCATCAAGCAATAATGTAATTCACCACACTTAATCAAAATAAGCTAATTGAATTATATTGCGAGTTCTACCTCAAATTCATCTTCACATTTACTAGATGTAAAGCCCTAAGGTGATCAGTCAAAGAACTTAAACAAATAGCAACAATTAAAATAGTGATTAGATATTCATCTAAAAGAAACTATGAATCCATTAAACAACATTAAAAATCCTAACTATCCATGCTTGGATGTCATCCTCGCCCTGGATAATTATTTAGTTATTTAAGTTCAAAGAAAACATAATCGAAAATCTAGAAAACATAAATTAAAACTTATGGATTGTGATGATGCACGAGAACTTCAGATGATGAAAGCGACTCTTTGACTCTCCTACAACTCCAGCCTAAGAGAACCTTATTTTCTGGTCTTCTTTAAATAAGGAACAAGTTCTCATTTTACTTATATAATGCCGCTTTCCTAATTTGGCTTCCATTGTCTTTGATGAGTTGACATCCAAAATCCTACTAAAGATATGATCAGACCTTAGAATTCTTCTAACTTCCCTTACTAATTGAAGGGCATTTCGGTCCATACATTAAAAGCTATCTTTACAATTGATTAATTGTAATATCTTTGCAGTTCAGTTGATTAAGGGTTTTTGTTTACTGAGCGAATAATTGATTAATTGTAATATTTTTTTATTAAAGGCTGTTCATTTTAATTGATTAATTGTAATATTTTTGCGGTTCATTGACACAATTAAGCTATATTAGTAGTTTTATTTTTTGAGATATTTAGTTATATACTCATTCTTAGCATTAGTGATATAGATAAACCCTACACCATTTAATTTCTATAAATAAAAAAACAAAAACAAAAACCCAAAAAAGGATAGATGGCCCTATTTAATTTAATTTAATTTTGATTATTAAATTACTTTGGTACCATATTTAGTGTTTTGGGTTTTTTTTGAGGTTTTGAGGTTGAGCTTGTTTTAAGAAATCAATGATAGTTTTGTAAATTAAATGAAAGTTTGAAACTTCTTTATTATGTTTTAAATGAGCTTTGTGTGTGTTTTTAAAGTTCATTTCATGTTCTGACCAAAAAAAAAAAAGTTCATTTCATGTGAGATTTTTTTTAAAATTTAAACTCTTATATTGAGACTCCCTGATTTTTTCTTTATTTTTTAGCTGTGGAGCAAAACAGTAGCTGAGATCTTTTATTTTGTTGCTTATTTTGGCTTTCCTCTTCCACGTGCTCTCTCTGGCGTTTTTGTGAACCTTATGCGCCTAAGCGCCTAAGCCAACTCTCTCACCTCAATTCTCATAAAGCATATCGCCATAACCCAAAGAGACATATTTGGGGATAAAAGAAGCTCCGAAGATTGAATAGGTGAAGATAATATCTTCGGAGCTTCGTTTAGCTAATGCTATCTCTTGGGTCAGATTGAGCTCCAGCACTGATTGCCCATCTCTCCTTTTTCAACTCCAAAACGGTGCGTTTCCTGTTTATCCATTCAACTGCTTTTACATTTCATAGCAACAGTGCTTTCATGCTTCAAGTCCAATTTTTTCGATTCATTTTCATATGGGTACGTTGTGTTATGGTTTGGGGTTGGGGAAGGGGGGGTGTTTAATAATATTTGCAGGGAACATAAACTTTTTGAGATGATTAGGTATTGAAGCTTGAAGATAATATAATTTCGTAATTTCGATAAAAATCAAAATTTGGGGGATATACAAGCAATATTGTTGTGCATGTAGCAAAAAGCTCACATATTTGTGATGAAATTCAAAATTTTGTTCACATTTCAGGTTGAAGAGGCATACATATCGCCCTGGAAGTTGAACAGACTCAGCAGCAGTAGGTTTTAGGTTAAGCTGTTAAATAGATGTGCTGAGAGTGATGAGCTTTTATCTTCTATATCATATTTCAGCTTGGGTTTTCCTTGAGAGGGTAGTTGAATCAAGGTTTTTTTACATAAGGGGATAAAAATGCAGTCCGGGATACTCCCCAAGGTGAACACTAGTATATGTTCTAGTATTTGGAGAGTATTAAGTGGGAGCGGGCTACGGAATTCGAAAACTTTACTACCTTGTCAGGGAAAATTGTTGTCTCGGAATTCAAGGTTGTCTCGTTCGTTACCATATTCAACCCTTTTGATACCCGACACTGCTAGGTATAATTTTAGTCCTTTGCATAAGGGAAAATCCATGGCTGCTTCAAGTTCGACGCCTGTTTTTGGGGACGTTTATGTTGATGACTTAATTTCAAGTTGCGGGAACTCATTAGACTTCACAAAACCTACGGCTGTTTATTTTAATGATAGACGCCATAGCAGTTTCCTGAAAGCTAGCTTGAGTTTCAGAAAAAAAGAATCGTACAACAGTCATCTGATTTCTGTGCATGTTGGACCTTGGTTGAGGAATTTCCATAACTCATCTTCCGTGTGCTGTGCTGCTGGTGCTGCGCATAATGTATCATTTGATGGCAACTCTAGTGATGAACAGCTTGCAAATTCTACCATTTTGTCCGACCCGTATGTGCTGTTTACTTTGCCTCTTTCGTTGTTTGCTTGTCATTTTCATTATCTTAGGGTCTCCATTGTGTTTTCATTTACTCAGCACTCATAAATTAAGTCTTTTTTGTTTGGAACGGAATTAAGGGTTATCTTCTGTGCACGTGGATGCTCAAATGTTAATTTATTTATATAAAACAGTATGAACTTGTTATCTCGTGTAGAACAAATGGGATTGATTAGTGTTTACAGATTATAGCACTCTCTAATACCAATATAGGCATTGGTCTCCTCAGTGCTTATATATATTGCTTGGTTTCATTTTCAGACCTATTTTGGGAGAAAAAGCTCTGAAACTACTTTCAGGATCATGTTATCTGCCACATCCTGATAAGGAGGAGACAGGAGGAGAGGATGCCCATTTTATTTGTGAAGATGCACAAGCAATTGGTGTAGCAGATGGTGTGGGTGGATGGGCAGATGTTGGCGTCAATGCAGGACACTTTTCTCGCGAACTTATGTCCCATTCTGTAAGGGCAATTCAAGAGGAGCCTGAGGGTTGCTTCGACCCGGCCAGGGTGTTAGAGAAGGCCCACTCATGCACCAAAGCAAAGGGTTCCTCAACAGCTTGCATCATTGGCCTTACGGAAAAGGTTTGTTGTTTTCATTTTGACTAACCATTGGTGCTATAATTTACTGTTTGGGATACTTTATCATTTTGACCCTGTAAGGAAAGATGTGATCTGATTTGTGGAGGCAATCATGTGTGGCTGCATTATACTGCTGTAATAAATTGACAGAAATGATCTTAGTGTCTAGTATCTATCCATTACTATATGCAAACCAGGGTTGGATTTATTTCAAGAAAGGACCTTTAAATGGACTCTTCCACATACATGGTAATTGCTGACTTTTGCATTTAGTATGTTGAGTTGCAAGACTTACTTATATATAATTGGAAGTCTATTAAATGCATTGAATAATCTTGAAATAAGTGATTAATAGAGATTAAAAAATAGACTGCAGATGCCCAGCCCTTGTGAGTCAAACCTGGATAGGATGCATGATCGAAGTTTCTAGTACATAAATTAGAACAACTTTTCCTTGTCTGTAAGATCACTTGAGTTTGATTGTTGTGTGGAATTTGGATGCTTGTTTTCTTGAGAGTAGAAAGCCAGGAAAGGTTTATATATAGTAAGTATGAGTGTGTTTTCTTCTTCTAACAGGGACTACAAGCTATCAATCTTGGGGACAGTGGATTTGTAGTTGTCAGAGATGGAAGCACCATCTTCCAATCCCCCGTGCAGCAGCATGGCTTCAATTTTACGTATCAGCTGGAAAGTGGCAGAGGGGCTGATCTACCTAGCTCCGGTCAGGTCAGTAAATTATTGAGTGTTATACTAGTTGTCACTCGCATATCATCAAAGTAATACATAGATTCCCCCAAATGAACTTGTTTTGACTGTATATGTTCTAAAAACACTGCTTCGATTAGTTGTAGTGGAGAACTGGCCGTAAGATCTGATATTATGTTTTCATTTTCTTAAATACACAATTTTGAAATCTTGAGAGCTTAAGGTTTCTTATCCAAATCACTCTGCTTCCAATAGATGTGTGTCACTTTCCCTGTCATTGTATGTACATTGAGGGGAGAAAACTTTAATAAATCCCCTGACCAACTAGCGTCTAATTGGGATTCGATGTGGACCAGGTGTTTTTGATTCCTGTTGTCCCTGGAGATGTCATTATAGCTGGAACCGATGGGTTGTTTGACAACTTGTATAACAACGAGGTTACTGCTGTTGTTGTTCATGCGGTAAGGGCTGGCTTGGAACCACGGGTAACTGCTCAGAAGATAGCAGCTCTGGCACGGCAGCGAGCACTAGATAAGAGCAGGCAGACACCATTTTCTACAGCTGCTCAAGAAGCCGGGTTCCGTTATTATGGAGGCAAGCTTGATGATATTACTGTTGTTGTGTCCTATATAACTGGCTCCAGTAATGTGTGAGTGAGTGAGTCTCTCAAATCCGGGTGTAGACAAACCATCTCTTTCCTTTTTGTAAGGTCGCTGGCGGAGCTTAGAAGCTCATCACTCTGTTTTGCCATGAAACCCAGAGGGAGCTGTATTTACATTGGTTTTTTTTTTCTAGTGCTATCTGAGCTGTATTTACATTGATTTTCATCATTAGTGTCAAACAATAGGTGCAATTTCTTCTCTTCTAGTTATTTACTTGAATCTGAAAAGTTTGAGCTGTATTTCACTTTAAAACGCCACCCTTTGGAAATCCAAAGGTGTGATCCAATCAACTTTAAAACAAGTTGCATTTTCACTTCGTTAAGGAAAGTGTGCTTGAAATGCATAGAATTGTGTTTTCTTCAGCCCTTAATTCTGTTTTTCCTTGCAAAGGATAGAAATAAGATTCAATATTTTATCTCAGTTGCAGATGTCTGTTCTGTAGGCTCAAATTTTTCTTATCAACAAATAAATAATATTCATCCTTTTTTCCCCTCTAATTTGCAGCAAAATTTGTTTTTGACTTGGGTCATAGAAGTTCATTACATTAAAATAAAACGCGCAGCATAACATATATTATTTTTTATTAACAAAACATGCAGCAATCCAAATTCAAAAGACAGAACAGCCGAGCCAACTGGAGAAGATAGATCAATTAAACCTTCAAGACCCTCAAATATCTCCTTCCCTCTTCAACATCAATGCCTCTGCGACCTCCCTCTTGTTCCTCTGGCTGGCTTCCTGCTGACCCTTCTGGTCTTTCTTTGCCTTCCCTTTCTTCCTGTTGTCTCCTAGCCTCTTCTTGCTCCGTCTGTGCTTCCTGCTCTCTTCTTTCCCATTCCTTTTGTTGCTGCCTCTCCCTCTCTGTTTCTTCCTTCTGTCTTCTTTCTTCTTCTCTTTGCCTCCCCTCCTTTTCCCTTTTTTTCGCTTCTTCTTCTTCTCTCTGTTTTGCTGCTTGTTCTTCTTCTCTCTGTTTTGCTTCTTGTTCTTCTTCTCTCTGTCGTTCTGCTTCTTGTTCTTCTTCTCTCTGTTTTGCTGCTTGTTCTTCTTCTCTCTGTCGTTCTGCTTCTTGTTCTTTTTCTCTCTGTCTTGCTGCTGCTTTTTCTTCCTCTCTCTGTCTTGCTGCTGATGCTTCTTCCTCTCTCTTCCTTGCTGCTTCTTCTTCCTCTCTCTTTCTTGCTGCTGCTTCTTCCTCCTCTCTCTTCCTTGCGGCTTCTTCTTCTTCTCTCTTCCTCGCGGCCTCTTCTTCCTCTCTCTTCCTTGCTGCCTCTTCTTCTTCTCTCTTCCTCTGTTCTTTCTCCTCTGCTCTCTTTCTAGCCTCCTCTTCCTCCCACTTCTTAGCTTTCTCTTCCTCCCTCTCCTTCTCAATTTCTTCCAACATCACTTTCTCCTCTTCTTCAGCACAAGAAGTACAATCTGTAATCACTGAGTCAGCCTGTGCAGCCAAAAGTTGATCAACCGTTGTGTTGCTAACATTAAACGACGCCGCCAAGACCTGTTTGTCCAAACTCTGCAGAACAGAGTATTTTCCAGCCAGAAACTGAGGATAGTTTCTCCTCGTTGTTGTGCTGAAACCCATGAACACAAGGGAGTCATTGTTAAACGACATCTGAGCCATTGGATGGAACCTCGGCACGGCAAATACATCTCCTTCATGAACCCTAAGCCTCATGCTTTTGCACTCTGATTTCTTTGCTGCAGTGCTAGAACAAACCGCCCTAACCATCCCTTGCCCATTTAGCACTATTGCTATCTCAGTTGCCCTTGGGTTCCAATGAGGCCCCATCATTGACCCCTTCAATAACAAAGCAAGTTTTAGAATTAGGCATCAAATTAATTAGACTCTAATTAACATAAGATCAAGCTAAATACCACAGAACCAGACCTTTGTCAAATTCACCATGAAAAGACCAATGTTTGATCCTTTCAACAACTGGGAGTTTTTCCTGTTCACAGTTAAGCTCCAACCATTGCAGTTCTTGAAATCTGGGTCCTCATCAAAAATATTATAGGTCTTTGTTTTCTTCTTGTTCTTGTTGAATGCAATGCCATCTTTGCCTGTCAGGAAGGTTTTCAAGAACCGAGCCTCCAAATCCCAGAAAGTTTCTTTCTTTGTTGGCACTGCGTGTACAATGCCTGATTGGTCTGTTCCATTTATTAATGATTCTATCACTTCATCAGAGACCTAATCAACCACATTGTTTAGTAGTCAGAAAACCAGCAAAAACCAAAATCTTCACAATTATTTCTGACAGATAACAGGATGATTACAATTTACAGCAAAGTAGTCGAAGTAGTTCATACCTTAAAAGCTGATCGAAGCACTTTCGGATCAAAGCCTCGGACCAGGTCCCTAACACTAGAGTATGCTCCTATTGCTGGGTCCTGCACAAGTTTTGGTATCAGAAAAAAGAAAATTTGGACACCAGTGAATGAAAATATCCATTGAATCAGGAAAAGAAAAAGAAGCAGAGAAACAGGTGGTCTTACATATAAGTCATCATCAGTGTTGGTTGCAAAGATTGCATAGATTCTAAGCTTCTGGCGCTCAGCCTGTAAGTCACTCTGTACAAAGAAAACAGAGCCTGGCCTGAGCCTAAAGAGATCACCTCTCTTTATAGCCACCCTTTTAATGTCATCCTCATCACCCCAACTCAACCTCCCACTGCCTAAACCCACCAAAACAAAGATTACACAAAAACCCAAATCACATAATAAACAAATAAAAAGTATAATTAGAGCACCTGTATGAACATAGAAGACCATGTCTGCATGGAGAAGTACTGGAAGGAAGAGAGAGTTGGGTTCCAAGGTGATGAACTGAATATGGTAGGGCCCTCCGTGCCCATCACTGATATCAATGGATGAGATCTCTCCATACTCTGTCACAACCAATGCTCTCCGTTGATCTTTCTTCACCAGAGACCCTGCAGCAGCAGCAGAAGCACCTGAGCCAAATTGCTCCTCATTGCTCAATATTGCCTTTGCAGCAGGCAAAGACAGACCAATGAAAAGCAAGATGAAGAAGGTAAACGGAAATGGTTGTTGGTTTGAAGATTTGTTCAACATTGTAAGAAAAGTGAATGGATTGCAATGAAGTGAGGAGGTTGAGGATCTATATAGAAGTATGTGATGGTATGCGGATCAGATAAACAATAAAGCTCATGCGTTTCAATCCCCGAAAAAAAAAAGTTAGAGCCAGGTGGCTTTGTTCATGGACACGTGGATGGTGATTCAGGCACGTGGCAGGTGATCAGGGTCCGTATCTTCCCGTGGAGGGAGACCATGCAGTTGATAATTTTTCGCGGGAATCAAACGGGTTTTTGTTAGAAAATCTGAGTTGGGCTCGGACATTTTGGGCTCAAGACGTCTTCAAACGTTGTATTGTATTGCTTTGTCCTTGTTTTTTGGGTTTTTTTTTGTCAATTATGTCACTTTGAAGTTATTTGTGTTGAATTTTTATTTATTTATTTAAAATAGACAGGGGGAATTAAAAGTGAATTAAACAAATGTAATTTATTTTATTCAAATAAAATCATATTGGAATTGTGCTCTTCACCTAACAAGCCTATTTTTGGACAAAAGAGAAGAAGATGCACAATTTTTAGGGTATTTCTCAATTTATTTTATTTTATTTTATCCCCACTCACTAATGGTATTTTATTTATTTATTTATAGAAGATCTGGCTAGGCCATAGCTTTTGGCTACTACAAAATAAAAAATTACGGACATTAATATGGTTAGTTATATACAACTAATTGAAGACAAAAACTACTCAATCAGTTTTGGATTTGATACACAAAATATTAACCTTCTTGGATTTAAACCTTATTATTTTTATTTTTTGTTGGCAAATTGGCATTGAAAGGGGCCTAAGGCTAAGGGCATAGCTTCCCGTTCATGTCTTGGTTGTATCATCAATCCAACTGCATATCTGAGAGTTGGTCATGCCATCATCAATTCAAGTTGCAGAAAAGTACCAAACACCTTTCACCATACACCACATACTATTTGGAGGAATCAAAGAGAGAGAGAGAGAGAGAGAGAGAGAGCATGTATAAAATGTGGAGGAATCAAAGAAGAAAATGAAGAATGGTGGTCATACATATATATATAAAAACTAAAATGAATCAAGGGGTATTTTTCAAAGCAAAATCAACATATCCAGTGGGGATCCCAATCCCATATCACAAAAAGAGGAGGGCTTGCTGGCTCTAAGTGTAAGGTGAATGTGCTTGCATGAGAGATAGATAGAAGATCCTCAGGCCACTATGGTGCCTAAAAAATCTCCCTACCACAGCTGCATGCGCCAGTGCTCTCTCTCTCCCCATCACCCTTTGCCTTTTATTTTCTTTTGGAGAGTGGGTGAATGGACTAGTGAGACCATCTTTATATGAATGATTTAAATCAGAATCTCAACCCCCCTCACAATTCCCATCACCTCCTCTCTCTCTCTCTCTTTCTCTCTCTCTCTTTTGTGTGCTTCAAGCTTCCCTCTCCCTCCGTGTGTGCCCCGTGTACTTAATTATAAGAAACCTTAATTCTTAAGTAAGTACTTTTCTACATCCATTGATAAGTATTGGCTACAGAAAACTCCATTTTCATACTACTTTGCAATATTAAACTATTTTTGAGTCACAGGAAAAATTCTTTCGTCTACTTTTAAAGACATTAAGTAAATCCTGAATACATATAAAGGACTCGTGAATCCTAGCATATATACACGAAGCGAGTTTAGGGTAGTGAGAAATTTAACCCCAACGTCCATAACAATATTAATAGTTTATTAATAGAAGAATTTTGACTATAAGGAGTTAAGAGATCATGTTAAGCAAAGCTTGGATCTTCCATATCCTACCCATAATGGAATCATTTGCTGATGTTTTCCTTTGCATTATTAGGAAAAATATGCTTATCATTATTGTCGAAAGTCTCTGTAGATATACAATTGAATTATTTTGTAACTCTTCATCGATGCCGTCAGTTGCATTATTTTATTATATTCTAAAAGAATGGACGAGGATGCCTTAATAGTTAATGGTATATAAAATCGTCAAAGCTCAAATCAATCTGCAACATCTATACTAGTCAATTTACAAAAAGAAACGTCCATTAAAAAAAAAGGGTTAATTAATACAAACTACAATGACATTAGGATTTGTCGTATTCTTTCTGTTTTTTCTACTGCAACGTATTCTGTCCTTTACTATCTATTTATCTTTTCTTATTAGTTTTGTCATCTTCTCCGTTCTGAAATTAAAAGAAAGGAAAAGGAATAAATAAATAAAGCTCTTTTTTTTTTACTGGATTTAAAATGAGAAACTTATATTTGACTATACAATTTAAAGTTTTTAATGGAATGTTAAAAGAAACTATACAAAAAGAGCCTACTTTTGATACTTGATAAAAATTTGCAGACTAGTGGTCTTAGGTTCAAATTTCACGGTACCTTATTGGTAATGTGTGTGTGAGAAATCTCCTCATCTTCCTAACTTCGAGAGAAAAAAAAATTATCATGCAACATAATACAATAAAAAATAAAATTCAAATCCCTCATTTTAAATTCACACATCAAAATGCAATTAAATCTTTTTTCTGAATGTAGTTGCATAGGATCCTATATCATCCTTGCATAGTGTTTACATTATTAAACGACTAAAAAAGAGCACAGAAAAACTCAAAGAATCGGCAATTTAACACAAACCCTTTCTTTTCCTCTCCTCCTTTTTGGCTTTGGAATGAAACACACATGATAATCAGCTTGATTAGGACTTAAGTGCTTCAGCTTATTATAAAATTAGTACTAAAATACTTTTGTTTATAGGTCTCTAGCAAAAAGACTCGACCCATCTTTCTGGTGGTGGGCAAAAACTTTTCCAATAGTAAAGTTCCTCCCACCCATCACACCCATTACCAAAACAAAAGGTGTAGAAAATGTGCATCGCTAGATCTTGTGTGTTAACTTGCTGTTTGGTACGTAAATGGACGGAAGGATTTGCATCAATCAATCGGTGATTGCAATGTCTCTCTCTCTCTCTCTCTCTCTCACCATATTGGAAATTCTTGGAAGGAACATATTCTCTCTTTCTGGTTGCCGCCAATGGCAATTGGCCAAAGCAATCCTACGTGGGCCTGGTTTCTACGCTGCTGTGGTGCATGTCCATGCAAAACCATGCATGTCCGACAAAAAGCAACCCTAGTGGCTCCCACTTGTGGGTCCTATGGGTCCCCCCGCCTGTGTCCAATCAATCTACGCTGGAGTGTTTGCATGTAGGGCCCATCCCTTTGGCCTTTGGGTCCCTCCTCAACGTCAACAAGTGTGAACGTTGCTTCATTCTTCTAGAGTACGTCTACAGTTTGTTCTTTGATTAATTAAGTAAATTAAGAAGAGTACAAATTAATGCTAGTTTAGGGTATTAAACCTAAGCTAAAGATATAGTTAATTATAGTCTAATTAGGTTTTAATTGGTACTTTGCCAACTTCCGACGTGGGAGAGTGAGCCGGTATCTGCGGCCCTCTCAAAGATTTAATGATGGTTCTTTTTCTAAGCTTTTCTCAAAGTGGGATAAGTAAAGGCAAGGGGGGTTGGTTTTAGTAAGAGCTTTTGTGGGTCCTCTCCTCGGAAGAGTTTGGGGGGAACACAACTTTGGAGCTTTAACGCCAATAGTTTGACTTATTTGTCGTTTTACGTTGAAGACTTGAAACAAATTGAGAAGTCTTCCTATATGCAAAGGCTTTGGAATTTTGTACAGATGATGTGAACACATTGCAAGTGACCGTTTTTCACCTTTACCCATTTTAACAGATTCAAGACGAAAAAGGAAAAGGATGCATGACATTAATCAAAACACAATTAGGACTGAAATGGAGCAATATTAGGCACAGTTAGTGTGAGCGTATGTGACTTCCAACCGTCAATACACTACAATGTTGAGGAAATAGATCAAAAATTACATCGCATTTTGTAATATGGTGTTCCTATGTATGACTTTCTTGTTCTAAAAGTTATCACCAATGACAAATTTATAACAAAACAAACAAATCCAGAGTTTGAATCTGCTCATTACATTGTTAATCACATCTATCTCATAAGTGAAATCCACTCGCATATTAAAAAGGATACCTTAAATTAAAATAATTAAATAAATATAAAAATTTGGTGAGGAATATGATCAGAAAAATATAGTGCATGGAAACCTAAACTTTCCCCGTTCAAGCCAATCGTTGATTGGTGCATGTAAGTAGTTGGCCAACAGCTCACTTCACTGGTTTGAGTGAATAAAGTTTTGCCTATGCGATCCTTATGAAAATCAACCAACACTAGATGGGTTGAGTTCAGTGCTTTGCATGGGCTGAGTGAGAGAGTTAACAAAAAGCGAATTAGGCAGCGAATCAAACAAAGACACAGAAACTCAAAAAGCAAATGGCCATGGAAGACTTGAGCAAGAAGCCTCAAAGAGATTAAAAGCCTCCTCTGACCCTCGTCATCCATGTCTGTCATGTATGACATATTAATGCAAGCAAGCACCAACCACCATGCACACACGCAAAGATAAAAAGCCAGCAATCATCACATCCAAAAGCCCCCTCACCTCTTCTTCAACCTCTTCTTCAACCTCATCTCCCTCTTTCGTTTCCAGCACCCAAAAACAGAGCAGCAGCTCACAGAGCAAACAGAGCTTTCTTGCTAAGCCATGAGAGTACCCGTTTCCTCTCCACAAACCAACCCAAAACTCGAATCTTGCAACAACAACAACACAAACACAAACACCAACCAAACCAACCGAGGCCTCAATTTTCCTGCCAATCTCAATATCCAAAACTTGTGCTACGAACCCACGTCGGTTCTTGACCTGCGCCACAGCCCCAGCCCGGTGGCCGAGCAAAAACCCGCAAAAATTTCAGCGGTTTCAGACGTCCTGTCTCACCCAAATCACCATGACCCTCTTGAGTGGGACGAGCAGGCCCTGCACAATCTGGACTGGGACTCGATCATGAGAGACTTGGGCCTGCACGACGACTCTGTTCCCAACTTGAAGACTTCAATTCCGCAATTGAACTCCACCGACTCACAAATTTCTCATCTTTCCGACTACCCACATCCCCAGCCGTTCGACCCGACCCAGCTGGTTCACTCGGATTTCAACATCAATCTCTCCGAATCTGAAGTATACTCCAACCCAAATTTCACTAACACCACCCACAATTTTTACGACCATCAGCCGGGAAATTGGAACGTCGGGTTTGATTTCATAGAGGAATTAATCCGCGCCGCAGACTGTTTCGACTCGGACGAGTTGCAGCTTGCCCAGGGGATCCTGGACCGCCTGAACCAACGGCTACGATCTTCCTCCCCGTCGAAACCCGTTGGGAAACCTCTCCAGCGTGCGGCGGTTTATTTCAGGGACGCCCTCCAGTCCATCCTCAACGGCTCCGATTCAGCTGCTCACAATCAGCTCTCGTCCTGGTCCGAAATCGTCCAGACCATCCGCGCCTACAAGGGCTTTTGTGGAATTTCACCAGTCCCAATGTTCTCCCACTTCACGACCAACCAAGCCCTCCTGGAAGCCCTCAGCGGCTCCGCTTTCATCCACGTCGTCGACTTCGACATCGGCTTCGGCGGCCAGTACGCTTCCCTGATGAAAGAGCTCGCCGAGAAAGCTGACGTGGCTGGCCGAACCAGCCCAGTCCCACAGGTGCTCCGCATCACCGCTGTCGTGCCCGAGGAGTACGCAGGCGAAACCAGGCTGGTCAAGGAGAACCTCTCCCAGTTCGCTCAGGACCTCAAGATCAGGTTCCAGGTAGAGTTCGTCCCCGTCCGTACATTCGAGATGATGTCCTTTAAGGCCGTCAAGTTCATGGACGGAGAGAAAACGGCGGTTCTGCTCTCGCCGTACATCCTGCGCCGCCTCTGCTCTCAGAACAACATTTCCGCTTTTCTTGGCGACATGCGGCGGTTGTCGCCGAGCGTCGTGGTGTTCGTCGACGCCGACGGGATGGGGGACTCCGCAACGACGTCTTTCAGGAGGAACTTTGTCTCCAGCCTCGAGTTTTACTCCGTTATGCTGGAGTCGCTCGACGCGGCCGCGGCGGCTGCCAGCGAAGTGGTGAAGAAGATTGAGACGTTTTTGCTGCGGCCGAAGATTCAGGCGGCGGTGGAGGCGGCGGGGAGGCGGGTCCCACCGTGGCGGGAAGCGTTTCACGGGGCGGGGATGAGGGCTGTGGAGCTGAGCCAGTTTGCGGACTTTCAGGCCCAGTGCTTGCTGGGGAAGGTCCAGGTCAGGGGGTTCCATGTGGCGAAACGGCAGGCCGAGTTGGTGCTTTGCTGGCACGATAGAGCCCTGGTTGCCACGTCGGCATGGAGGTGTAATTAGGGCAGCTAATTAGCATTTTGCAGCTAGCTAGCTAATAATTAAGTAGTTATTTTACTTAATTATAGTCTATACTCTTACTCTTTAACTATTGGGGGTTTGGGGTGTAATTATGTTTTAAGTGTTAAGTTAATGATCCCGACCAATTTGTTTTGTTGGATTTGGGAGTAGTTTTCTCTTTCTTTGGTGTACGTGTGGTTCTCGTTTGGTTTTGTCCTTGTTACTCTTTTTTTGGCTTGTTTTTTAACAAACATAACAGGGAAGCTAAGCAATTATTGGCAATGTCCCAACACTCAATTATGAATCAATGAATCATATTTCATTCCACATCACTTATTTCTTACATTTCTTCTTCATAGATTAAATTTTAAGATTGAATCTTGTAGCGTGAGTTTGTAACTAAAATAGAGCGTCTAAATTATCAACAATATACTGGTAGTTAAACCAAATGAGCAAGATGATCTTAATTTGGTTGCAATTACATGTTGGTGAGATTGTATTAAGCGCACTCCAACCCCTTGGATTAGTAGGGCAAAAACAATCCACCATGGGTGGGTTGTAAAAATCCAATAACAAAGCATGCAAGTGGCTTGTAACTCAAGTGATTTAAAAGTATTATATTTATCATTGCACTCAAGATCCTAAGTTCGATTCCTCCTTTTCCAATATTGATTGGTCGTCTTTACATTACTAATTGCTTTAGTTCATATATAGATGGCTAAACCCTCTTCCACGATTAATAATCTCAACATGTGAATTCGATTGAATTAAAAAAAACAGTTACAGTTGCTTTAGTTCATATAATTACAGTTGATTAGGAGTAAAATACACGGAATATGTTTTTTTAAAAAGGATACATGAGATAATCTATGGAGAGAGGAATTCAAACTTAGGCACAAGGTAATAGACCCACGTTTTGCGGAATGGGTTTTAAATTTAATGAAAAATCATTTTAAGTGATATTAGTTTTTAATTTAAAATGATTTTTTAAAATTACTTTTACTATTTTTTTTCCTTAATTTAAATTCTCAGTTTTTTCCATTTATCTCGTTTCTACTAACTTAGATTAATAAATCACAAGTATAAAAACGCCATATATCGAAAACGAAATTAACGGTTAGGCGGTTTCCCTGCGCTCTTTGCTCTGCTCGGAGATGGCGCTTCTCGGATCCAACATAGCCAGCGAGGTCAAGTTTCACCTTCCTCCTTCGATTTTGCTTTCCTTTGCTCTTTGCCCAATGACATTTTTCTCTTTTGGCTTGCTCTCGTTTCAATTTCGCATCAACAGTTGTAACAGGCTGATCCCAAAATTCGAATTCCAATTTGATTTAGGGATTCGTAATAACTAATAATATGAAATTAAATTGTTTATTCAATAATATTTCCGATGATTCACTTTAAACTGATTATTTGTTTTTAGAATTTCAATTCTTGCTGATCCGGCGCAAGATAATGATTTTAATACCATTTCCTGTGAGAAATTAAGAAACTTTGATTGTCAAATTCATTAATTTCCTTTTTATCCTTTGGTAAAGGAAATCAATTGTCTTGTTTGGACCCTGTCTGCCTCTGCAATTAATTTTAGTGTCCTTAAAGCGCCAATCTAGTGGGTGTTGATAGTTACAGAATACCTCATCAATTTGCCTCTGTGTGTGTTATGTGTTGTTATTTGTGTTATCATTGTTCTTTGGCTGTAATATTGCCTGTCAAATTTAGACTGGAATGCATTACATTTTTGATAGTTGCATGCTTAAAATTGATGTTTGAAAATATCTGATGCAGGTAGGTTTACGATTGCTCCTTTGCCCTCTCGGTTCAAACATTGTTCTTCGAACAGCATGGTAAGCCATGACTACTGTTTCTTTCTTCTGTATAAGCTTCAAAAATGGTTATTTTGTGATTCGACGTTGAGTTTTTCTCTGGTATAGTTGTTCTGTGGGGATTGGTATACCAGTATACTGTACATGCAAGGCAATTGAGAGGAAAGATCGTAATGCACAAGAAAAGTGGCTTTTATATTGGGCAGGTTAGAAATTATTATTATTATTAGTATTATTTTCCATTTGAACTTGGATTTGGTTCACCTTTCATCTCAACTGTATATAACACAGGCTTATGATTTTCGGACATTATCATGCAACTAATTTAGTTCTTTCAATTGTCGACTTCAAATGGTTGCAGCTTATGGATCTTTCAGCCTTGTGGAAATATTTTCAGACAAGCTTATTTCTTGGTAAGACTCTGGATCCTATTTCTCAAAATCATCACATTTGTCATGAAGTTAGATTCTCTATTTTAGGTTAGATGGGTCAAGTTTTCCCCCGTGAAAATCCGATAAATTGTTTTATTTGTGTCGTTTAACATATACTACTTTTTTACATATGCATATTATTTGCCCAGGATCCCGTACGGTTTTGTGTAGTTTCAGGATTACTCTTGACCTCTTTCGAGTTTGTACATTACAGATGGTTTAATTAAACCCCTGATGAATTGCATGTGTCAACCACAATGTTTTGATGAATTGAATAGCAAAAAATTCAGTTTTCCTATATAATTAAAAGAAATCCACATTTTGAAGAATAATAAAATCAGATATCCTACACTCTTTCATATTTTTTAAATTTATCTATTCATGTACTTGTTATAATCATGACATGAACCATTTCTCCAACAAGACTATGGTGCAGTAGCATTCAGGGTATAACATGCTATAGTTACAAATGAGATTATATTGGCATAAGGAAAGAGTAAATTGTATCTTACAACATTATAAGAAAAGATATCACTACTAATTTAAGCATGCGTTTACCTGAGCTTGATAGACAACCTCATCTTTATTGTTGTTGTACCCAGGTGCCCAATGTACTATCATTTGAAGTTTGCCTTTCTTGTTTGGCTCCAACTTCCATCTGTCGATGTAAGTTCAATGCTATTCTTCTCTTTGGAGTGCTTGTGTCAGTACATAATGAAAATGACAAAGGCAGTCACAAAGTTGAGTTGGTTCTAATTATCTATTTTCTCTCACCCTCTCTTGCATTAACTTCTAGTGTGTCATTTCAATTATCCTCGTATATTCAAACTCATTTGTAATTTGGGAAACATCCAGGGAATGTTTGGATAAATCGAGTAATTTCACCATTTTTTTCATCTTTCTGTTTTGAATGATATTTTTTCTTTGCCAGATTGGGATGAGATTTGACCCATGACCTATTCTAATCTTAACCCTTGTCCCCACCTACCTCATCACTTGGACTCTTCTCCTGGGTTTATTAACAAAACCATATTACATAGTTACTGTGCATATATATAATTATAAAATGAAGCTCATTGCAGATAATATTAAAACATATTTCTTTTGAATTAGGTTGAATTTTTTTTTTGAAAGGCATTTTGGAAGGGACTTCATGTTTATGTTCTTTTTTGGGGCCACGGAAGGGGGTTGGTGCAATGAGATTATGAGGAGTAAAATGCAGGTTAGACTAGTTGATTTAGCTTTAGAGTTTATATCTTCTAGTTGTGATGTCAAGTGATAAGCAGCTAGTCTCGAGCTGTCAGGCAGTAAAAGACAGCATCATGATTGTCATCCAATTCAGTTGAACATCACTTGTTAATGAGGATGATAACAGACACTTGGAAGAAAATAAATGCATATTCATTTGGGTGTTTATGGTTGTTTTTTTTTCTATGGTTGCATTTTGAGCTGTGTTCATAATGCTTTGTTGCATTTCATAGCACACTCTGTTTATATGCATAACTTTATGAGATATGGACATGTGGGGAAAATTGTGTTGTAATTAACTACCTGCTTTCTTCTATAAAAATTAGTAAATAACTGCCTGATTCTACCAGGGAGCAAAGCAGTTGTACACGAACCATCTACGTCCATTCTTTTTGAAGCATCAAACTCGGGTTGATCGAGTTCTGGGACTCACATATGGTGAATTGGTATGCCTTCTGTCTCTTGAGCAATATGAGTTTATGTGAATATTACTTTGGTAAGCGGTACCATTGAAATTTGTTGGTCATGGTCAAAATCAACTGTCTGTGCAAGTGCTTGTTTCTGTTTTTACATTGTAGGAAATACTACAATGTACAGTCATAGAGCTATCTGGTTTCTATATTGCAGCACAAACTCATTAGTGCTCACCAAGCGGAGATTGAGTATGCTAGGGCTGTGGTGATGAAAATTTTGGGTTCAGGTGAGAATGACATTGGTATCCCCACCACATACACTCAAAGTCAAACACCTACATTTTCTCCCCTACAAAGGGATCGTATATAATGTGATGGATATCATTAGTTTAACAGGCTAGTAGTTAGAGCTTGTTTGTTATATTTGCTGGTCCAGTCTTTCTGACTACAGTTCATTGCCCTCCCTCCTATTTAACAGACCCGAGGCCTAATTCAGACGTACCACGACAGAATGCAATAGAAGGCCAGGCAAGAATAGCCCCAGTTTCGGAGTCTGATCATGAGGATTAGTGATATTATTAAAAAGAGAATGATTAGTGTTTTTTCCTGTTGGTAATATGTGTAGTTTTGAAATCCTTCTGTTCCTGGTGCAAATAGAGAAAAAAGGAGGAAAAGTATTTCTTATTTGTGCTGTAATTAGTGAAGATCTGTAGTATGCAATGAAGAAAATCATTTTTGGGTAGCTTTACTCTTGGCATGTTATCTCACAATTTGGTAAATATGATATCAACTTTAACTGTACTTTAGCAGATGGAAATATTGCTCATGTTTATCTTTACCACATTCGGTTTAACGTTTTGTCCTTTTCTTTTCCTTCCCTACCCTTTTTCGTTGGAAGTTCTTTAACCAAGCACTGCCTTTTCTAACTGATGCCCTGCTAGTTGTAAGAGAAAGGGAAACACCGCCTATTTTCCCAACTCTCACATTTGATGTGGAATTAATGAATCTATGAAAGTAAAAAAGCAAGGTGAGTTGCAAAAACTGTCGAAGAAAAATTGGGCTCTATTGCGTCATTTCTTTCTCAGCCTCTGCCACTTCGAAACAAAGATACAAAAAGTTTGCTGTTTCTATAACCAAACTCCTCCACTCCGTCCGCAGCATCATTTTGAGTGAGCACAGAAACAGTAAAAACGGGTTAGGAAGGAGGAAGTACAAATCGGTTCGAAAAGATAAATAGTCAATGGAAGCAATCTATTATATACTCTTTTCCAATGGTACAACAATTTGCATGGCTCCGAGGATCCAACTCAGTTGAAAGTTGATAAATAAACGTTACAGTTACAGAGAAGGGTTAAGTGTATAAATTAGTAAGGGAAACAAATGCTCTACGCTCAATTCGAGTGAGGGTCATGGCTTCCGGAGCTCAATAAATTTCTGTTACTACAAAGAGAAATTAATTCCTTCTCAACTGTTGCCCTCACCACCACCAGGCTGCTGCTCAAGGTTTGCTACGAAATCTGGTCCGCACACTCGTGTCAACTCTTCCTGTATAGCAGAAAAAATCATACGTATCAAAAAATGGACGGCACTAGTGGAACAGATTAGTGAAACATTCAGGCAACTTTGATTGCTTTTAACCCATCAAGCTACAACTTGAACTGGCAAGGATCCTCTTTCCATTTGAGTTTATGTGAACATGGATTTGACATTTGGCATAGAAGTAAAATAAGAACAAGAAAATGCAATTGTATTGAAGTAAACCTTTATATTAGTATTCTCAGATGTGAGTTTCTCGCACTCTTCTGAGAGCCTGTTCAGTTCATCTCTAAGGTTATGATTCTCATTGCTCAATGTCTCCACCCTTGCTTGTAGCTCTTCACACTCTGCCTGGTAAACATAAGAAACGGAAGAGGGAGTTAAGCATATATATGTATGATATCAATATATATTATATTTGTTCAGGTCTTAGCACATAGCTCTATTGTTTGATTGGTCCTTTAAAATTGATAATCTTGTAGCACACGATGCTTATTAAAATTTCAGCTAGTTAAAGAGGGACAAATATTACTTTTTTTTTTCTTCCTTAAATGCAGATTTTCCTCCCATAGCCCTTCATTTGTGACCAAATTGGGTACTGACCTTTTTATTGAAATTTAAATAAACAAATAAAAAGCCAGATAGAACAGGGAAATTGCTGCCAAATAGTGTATATAAGTACATCTGTACCTGCTTCCGTAATCTTGACCTCCTAGCTGACTCCCTATTTGATTGCTTTCTTTTCTGTCTTTTCAGTTCACGTTCGTCCTGTCAAAATCATGACAAACAAATTAAAACCTTACTAAAACTATTATAATGCCAGTCTTTTAAGAAAGATATTCATAACGTCTCCACCATGACTAGGCAAATTTCCTCTTGGCACACAATCTGGCATGTTAATTTACATGGTTGTTAATCTAGCATTAATTAAGTGTAACCTTTAAATGTGCTTCCAGATTGGTCCGAAAAATAAATTGACAACATCTCTCTCTCTCCATCTATCTATCTATCTATATTATATACACATATATGATCATGCGTGCGTGTAAATTTTTGCATGGATAGTGATTACAAAATAACAATTTAGAAGATAACAGAAAGATTCGTACTTGAATCCAGTGATCAGCACCCGCAGCCGATGGAGCACCTGACGGATTTGCTCTCATTTTTGCTCCTCCAGCACCTGCAGGGGTTGCATTCCATAAGTCCATTCCAATATTCAGATTAGTAGCAGGCATAGAGACAGGCTTCCCAGGCACTGAAGCTTGAACATTTGCCCCAGTATTCTGTGCATTTGCTCCTGGAAAATTAATTATGAGCAAACCATTTTACAAATATAACACAAGCAGGAAGTTGAACACGATTAATATACCATCTGCAAGCATCTTGTCAAAGCTTCCCCTCTTGTTTGCACCATACTCCTAGAGAGAAATCAACCATGTTTTCATTAGAAGAAGAAGAATACATCATACCAGAAGAAATTTTGTTCGAACAGGTTAATATGGAAGTATAAAGTCCAACACAGAATATCTAAGTGTTGATGTGGGCAAGCGAAAAATGGGCAACAACAATTTTCCAGATGGGCCTGCAACTTTGTTAGTCAAGCAAAGTAACAACCAACACCTAGGAGCAATTAGCTAAAATGCTTATACACACCTGTTGGTTAGCATTATCTTCACTGCCATCTGATGAACCCTCGCTACCACTTTCACCACTATTATCCAAAAAATTTACAGTCAGACAACAAGGCACCACACTGATACAAAAATCTTGCACGGACCCAATGTAAAAAGAGAAAAGAGAAATCTAAAACATTGTCGAAAGGAGGAATCCAAAGCAAAGATTAGCACACCTTTGTGAAGCGCCATCATTTCCTGAACCTGAAGTTGCTTTTCCACTCTCCCCAGCCTTGCCACCAACCAAACCTGTATTTCCTGCAGTTCCCTTGGGTTTTTTGGTTGAAACCCGCTCTTTCCCATCTGGGCCCTTCCCTTCCAACTCTGGATTTGTCTGTGCTGAGGCTGGAGTCTAAAGAGTAAATGAATGCAAGAAAACAGCTGATGAGGTTGAAATCTTAGATAACATCATAGAGGCCATTTTTATCAATGAAGATGGAAAGACGTGTATAAAGCAAATAGCAAGAAGCGACTTGTGTCAGAGTTGGTTTGCGAGGGATATAATCATATGAGAGGGATAGCATCATACCGCGACCATACTAGGATGAGCATAAACTCCACCTGGAGGATACATGGCTGGGTATGGAACTGGAGTTCCATATGGCGGCATCATAGGATGCTGAAACACAAAAAGAGAATAAACACCCCCTTTTTTCAACCCAAAAAAAAAAAGCAATCTTCTTTCCTATGTAACAAAGGAAAAGACATTTACTTGGGCTCCCCACATATAGGGATGTGGAGTTGGGGAAGCAACAGTAGAGGCGAAAAAGGGAGGTGGAGTAGCTCCAGGACCATAATAAGCCTAAACAAGAAGCTATGAGCTATTAAAATTATTTATCAAGATATCAAATTTATCTATCTGCTTACTTTAAAAAAAATCACATATTGACCCAGAATGTGTTTTCATCATGAACCTGCATAGAGCTGGACCAATCAGGATATGAAGGTGTTGTTGGTATTTCCTGTAAATTCATGGGAGACTGATTAAAAACTTGAGGGGAAAGAATTGAGGACTTAGGAGGAGGGAGGGAGGGACTACCTGAGCTGTAGAAGCTTGTTTGGAAGGCTTAGAAGGCGTGCCCTCTTCCCCTGTCCCCATTTTTGTTGGCCCAGAAAACACCCCTTAAATTCACAATTTAACAGATCACGTTTATTCTTATATATATATCTATGAAGCACCTGCAAAACAACAAAATTAACAGCCCTAAGATAAGTAATTAGATGGTTCAATTAATCAAGATTAACCAAAACAAAAAAATGTGGTCAACCAAAGAAGGGTTGAGAGGGAAAGACTAAAAAATCCCCTTCAAATTGTCAAGTATTTACTATTCAGGCACCGATTTGACACTCAAAGCCATGAAATTTATCAACTGGGGATTAAATTACACCTACCCTTATCTCAATTTAACTAATTTTCCTACAGCAAGCTCAAAATTCAATCAAACCATTATCACAGAGCTGAAGCAAAAGCTGATAGTAAATGAATAGCAGCCAATAAGCGCAACAGATTAACTTGCGTACACAACAAAGAATTCAACAAAGCTCAGATTTTGACACAATCCGTGGAATAATACAAACACAAAACGAACGGAAAGGCAATTTACGGGAAATCAGGCCATGAGACGCGTGATTTGCATTATATAAGGAAAGAGAGAGAGAGACAGAGAGAGAGACCTGCTTTCATGGCGTTTAGGAGAGTGAGGTGGAAGTCCAGGTGGAACAACACTTTATTTAAGATCAACGGCTAACAAATTAGGAATCTAGGGTTTTCGAATTTAGAACCTTCAATTCAAAACTACGTGGGCGAGAGCGAGAGCGAGAGCGAGAGAGAGAGAGAGATGAACGCTTCAGCTTTTTCTCTCTAAGTAGTTTTAGTTTTAGTTTTGTCGTTGTTTGGGGACGGGGCTTTGGGTTTGAGTTTGGGGGGGCTGAGTAGATATGTGGGTTGGGGGCTGTACGGAGTGATCCAGTGTGGCGGTAGTCTACCGGAACAAAAAGAGTTAGGGTTTGGCGGGGGAGACACGTGCGAGGTAGATGTGTCCAGCTGTCCACGTTTCACTGGATTAGATCGTGACGATGCAGGAACCACGATGACTCATCCTGACAGCTACCTTTTCATATTAATTTAATTTAACATTATTACTTTATTTTATTTCTTTATTGTTTATCTCTACTCTCTCCCTCCCTCCTGTCCGGTTTCTTCTACTAACTCTCCTTGATTTACGGCCACGTCACCCTAATAAAAAAAGGCTATAGTTTTTAGTTGAATACGGAAAAAATTCATGACCCACTTTCTCCTCTTGAAAATTTGTTCCTTGTATCAAAGTACCCGCTGCTATGACCAAAAAAAAAAAAAAAGTACCCGCTGCTGTTACATATTTATCCCACTCAAATTATGGCACGTATCTCGATCTTCGATATACACTAATTATGTGGGTCCAACATTTATTACAATTTTTGTAACATGCAAAAACCCCAAATCAATACAAACACTTACATATCATATTGTCCTATGCAAACTCCATATACGTGCAATCATCTACAAAATCTAATCAAAGCGTTTTTAGAACCGGAAAGCGTTTTTACAAATTCACATAACTTGGATATAGTTACCACTAGCAATGATGACGTCGCTTAGTCAACACACAAGATAAGCACTACTAAGCAACCAGCACAGAAAGGGAAACAAGATCCTTATCTGAAAGCCTACTGTTCTTAACCATAACCAACAATTCAGGCATCAGAAAGGGAGTCATTATTATGACTAATCACATTAACTTGTACGAAACAAAATATTCCAAAATCTAAGAGTCTTAAAGGGACAAGCCAGCATACCTATGAAAATGAAATACAAAATCCAATGGTTTGAGAAGAATTTGAAGAAAAATAAATTGCTAAAGATCAAAATTCACAAAAGATTAAGCTCTTGATTTGTAAAGCAATCCAACTGGGAAAACACTTTGTATCCAACTCCCTCTCTAGCTCTCTGTCTGTTTTTTTGTTTTTTTAATTCTAAGGTTCCTACCAATGTAATTTCTGTACAGTTGTCTGTAACACAAGTTACATAACAACAGTTCAGCTCAGAAACCCTGGCTGTGTGTACCTATCTATATCTGTAGTTCTTCTGTGTATCCTACAAAAGGTGAGAGAATAACCAAAACAATTCCTAGCCTGTGTAGTGAGCCCCTCAGCCCTAAAGAACCCAAAACAGAACCCACAATGCCACTTGTCAACCACACCAGCACTTACATACAAAGCACCACAAGAAGCTTAATGATCTGCTCTTCTTTCGCCTTTTACCCTTCTTCTTCTCTTCAGGCCTGTCAATCACATGGTTGGTAATTGCCGATTCTTCTTTCTTCACATTGCACTTCTCAGGATGTTCAACTTCAGTCTCAACGACTTTGGGAGGTTCGGCCTCAGTTGAACACAGTTCCTTGAACAAGTTGGAAAGAAAATCTGTGATTTCCATGAACTCAGGCCGGGTCTTTGGGTCATGTGCCCAACAGGACTCCAAGAGTGGGATGATCTTCTCAGGAATGTCATCCAGGCTCGGCCGTACTGCCTGCAAAGCAAGAGCGAAAAATTCATCCAAATGTTTCCACAGAATGTAGCAAATCATAGAACATCTGTTTCTATGGCAAAAGAAAAATCCACCAACAGTCATTAAACTTTCGAAAAATTGTTTTCATGTTACACTCAGTTCATCGGATCAGCAGCAAAATCAAACTTTCCAAAATTTAAACAATCATACAAGTTTCTTAGTAAATCTAAGGCAATTCGAAAAGATCAAGCACCATGGAATGAATTGGGCTGAGTTTTAAAAGAGAATAGAGATAGGAGTGTTAAAGAGCTTGCAGTAGCTATCAGTTTTCGGGTTTCTGGAATATTATTTTATGATTAAATGTCAGTCACAGGACTTACTTTCGCTGTAGCATATGCTGCCATTATACTAGCCCTTCCCCTGAATGGAGTTTCGTTCATCAGCAACTCCCACAGAACTATGGAGAAGCTGTACACATCTGCCTTGTGATCATATTGCTTCTTCACTCCTCTTGGAAGTGGCTCTGTGTGGAATAACTAATTCAGATAAAAAGAAAAAAATTAAGCCATATTATGAAATTTTTTGCAGTATAAAAATTTGAACAAAGTAACACAAAAAACTGCACCTCAGGAGCCATCCACCGGTATGTACCAGCCTCACTAGTCATTGCACCGGCTATCTCCTCCCTAGCATGCCCGAAGTCAGCCAGCTTAATTTGCTTCATGTCTTCTGTAAGAAGTAGATTGGCTGGGAAAGAAAAGAAGGTTATTTGTTAGATTAGAACTCAATTTCTGCGATAAACAATGTTTCAACCATATTGTCTAATAATCTAGAATAAGAACTTAGACGAGCACGCAAAACTAAAAGAAAACAGGATGATTCTAACAATAGCATTCTGGCAAAATTTCAAAACTAGAAATGACTAAATATTTTTGTGGATCTACTAAGGACCTCATTTACAATTACAAGCGGGATATGTTGCCAACCCAAACGCCCGATCAGTTGCCTGTCATCAAAATAAACTAAAATAACTAGAACAACCAGAAAAAGAAAAGGAAAAAGAAAAATTACCTGGCTTCAAATCACGATGGATAATACCATTTGCATGCAAGTATTCCATAGCTCGACTTATATCCAATGCAAAACTTATGGAAAGCTTCAGATCTAGGGTCTGCGGCCTGATGTTCCGCAGATGCTTCTGAACTGTACCACCTCTCATAAGCTCAGTAAGTATCATCAGAGATGGTTCAAAACACGCACCAATAAACTGTTTCAGAGCAATGACTTATATGAGCACATGGGCTAAGGGCATTGATCATGAACATAAGATGTTCAAGCTTGAATAAGTGACACTGATATGAATCTAGATACATTTAGAGGTGAAGCATGGTGAAACCGAAAGATACAGAAACCAAAAAGGAAAAGAGATTTTATTCCTTAATATGTAGATTTCCAAATTACTATCATCACTATATCTTTCCATAATTTATACTAAAAGTTCCAGATAATACTATCATCAGTATTAATATGTAGATTCCATTCCTTAATATGTAGGTTTCGTGCAGATAATACTCTATCAGTTCTTAGAGTGCTAGCAAATTCTCAAAACAGGAACTGTAATCTCATACAGTGATGTATAGCTGGAGTTGTTTGTCAAAGATACTTTATTCTTACAGTCAGTATAGTAACAAAAGTTCCATATATGGTTACATTATGAGTATTTTAAGGAATCGTGAGGGAACAAGTATTACTCCAAGCAAAGATTATCCCAAACCATCATTACTTTAATACTTAGGCAACCAGTTTGCAGAAGCTAAAAGGGCATTGAATACCAATTTAGGAACAAAAGTACAGCGATCTCAGAGGTGTTCATTTCCTCAGGTCACGATTTCATCTCATCACCTTGATATAAATCGAAGAAAGATGTTTCTTGAAACAAAAGGTCAATTTACATAAATGTTTTCTTCTAATAACCAAACCGAGGAACTGAGGAACCAGAATAGTATAGAACTCATACCAGGCAGGTATAAGTTGTTAAAGTCCTTTACAAAAGAGAGAAAAGGTTTTCCAATTCCAAGAAATGATGAACAAACAGTATATATTTATAAAAAATGCAGGCATAAGAACAAATAAGAGGAAATAAGTAGCATACCTTCACAATATTGTCATGTTTCACCTTTGCAAGAAGTATAACCTCTCTCTGAAATTTTTCCTTTGATTCAGTTGATTCTTTGGTTGGTTCTATAATTTTTACAGCGACAGGCTTGGATTTGTACCTAGAAACATAGCCTTGAAAGAGTCAGCACCCTATCATCATCCAGAACTAAACATTCCTCCATTGCAGCATGGAACAACACTCAGATTTATGAGTTATACACACACAAATTATTTAAAAAAAAAAAAAAAAGAAGAAGCATATGATACCATTTAAGTTTTGCATACAATACGAGTAAAATCCCATCTCATATAGTAGGTTTCAGAAAATCATTTAGCGTAAGAAGCAAGACCCTGCTACAAACCTTTTCTACTGACATTTATCATTAATGCTTTTCATACTAACTGCAACAAAGAGATTAGATTTGTGTCCTCAGTGACATCTACGTTGGAATATGCTTGCTTTCCAGGAATTCAACCTTCGGGTATAAAAGATATGATAACTATAAATAAACTAAGTTAATGAATCTAAAAAAGGCCTCGCCAAGTTAAAAAGATCTAAAGATATCCTTACTTGCTATTCCTCACTACGTAGTTGCCATTCCGCTCTAGGTAGGGCAACTTCTATGATCCAAATAATTATCATGACAGCTGTGTTTTAAATTTTTTTCCTCGCATTGAAGGATGACACATAAATTATACTGACCTTTACAAACACTACACTTTTCAACTCTACTCAATCGCAGAGTGTCTTCTCCTATTTTCCATCTGTTCAAATTGGCCCAAGCAGCCAAATAATTAAAACTCCTTGTTACCAATTCTTGGCAAACTGTGCTGTATCATGCAATTTTCTTGGTCCTGCATGTGCCTAAACCTATGGACTTGGTAACATATCTTTATAGCAGAACTTCTTTAAATATAATCTGGTCTCATCAACTGATATTATGTTGCCAAAAACCAATTATCAGATGATAATTCTCTCTGTCCTGTATATGCCTAAAAGTCTAAAACTGTTTATTCTTCATTAATCTTTATATTAAAACTTCAAAGTCTAATATTAATCTGGCCTCATCAACTGATATTACGTCCTCAAAGACCAACGAACCATACGTTAATAATCTCATTATGATATGCAAATGCTGTTGGTTGAACCCACCTGCCTGCTGTCTCACTACCCTTACCCGTCTCCTCGTCCCCCAGGATACTGAAACATAAAAGACACCATAAATAATGGCCAGGGCTTCTAAATTAAAACAAGCGATATCACCTACTATATGTAACCAATGATTTTAAATTTCTAATCTACCACACATTAATACATACCTCCTTCCTTGAACTATTTTGCTAGGTGATTAATGTAGGATGGCTAGAACAAACCATAGTTTAAAAACCATATTTCGGTCCTATATAATATTTAAAAGATTGCCAACAGATTTTCTCACTTGCATTATGTACTGCTAATAATCGTCATGATTGCATTTATGCAACTACTGAGAGCATAGAAACGCTACACGCCTCAATGCCTCATGTCAGAGTGATGACTTGCAGAGAAATAAGGGAGGCCTTGATCACAATTCAACAAAACCTATAATAAAATTAATTTTTGATCCCTACCTATGCTAATAAATGAATAGATTCCAAATGCAGAATGTTTGCATCCCATTTTGGAGCATCCACAACCGCAATCAATCGAACCTACATTAATGAAGTTTTTGATCCCTCCTATGCTAACAAATGAGTGGACTGCAAAATCCAGAATGATCACGTCCAATTTGGAGTATTCGCCAAAAGCAGTTAAAAACCACATGATCTCTCTCAATAATGATTCTCATCAATGCCGTTCTGTGTATGTCTTCTCCTAGTATAAATGGTGATCCAACCACTATAACACATTGATATAAGACCACCCGAAAGAAAAACATGCAAAACTTAAAAAGGGTTACACTAAGGACCCTCTAATTATAATTTACTGTGGATTTAAGGCTATGAATTTGTACAAAAACTCTGTATATGCAGCATAATAGCACAAAATTCTCTCTGCTTCCTTACTTGAAAGAATGTACAATCTAATCTTGGAAATGAATTAGAGTTATATGACAAATGTACCACAAGGAGACCTTAACTCACTTTTCACTCATAAAGGGTTTACCAATAATGAGAGCCAGGACTTTAAGATCAAAGAAAATCTAAATGTGGCTCTGAAATTAACAATTGACACCCAAAAACACCAACACTCGTTAAAACACATAAATCATCAAAAACCCTCAAAAGGGTTTATCAGAAAGACCCAGAATTCCAAGACTAAAGCAACTCAAAGACCAAACCAAAACAAAGACACCAACTCGACCAAACAAACCAGCACCAAAAGCAAGACAATTCAAGAACATGCAAACAATGTGAGCAACCTAATCAAGAAGCATAACCAAGAAAAAAAGAGCAAACAGATACAGAGACAGTGTTCCAGTTCAAGAAATGGGACCCACAAGCCTTGGAAGACCGTAGAGCGAGGCCCTTCTGTGATTTTTGGACCAATCTCGACGCAGCTCGGGTCAATGAGCCAGCTGGGGTCAAATGACGGCGCGCTTCCACAGTAACCTTTCTCGATGTTCTCGAGGGAGGAGGTTGGGCACGAGTTGCAGGCCTCGCCTTGTGAGACTGGGAGGACCTCATGTCCCGCCATTGCTGGAGCTTCTGTTTGCATTTTCACACAGAGAAGAAGAGAAGGAGAGACAGAGAGTCCAAGAAAATGGGTTTTCAGCGGAAGTGAGAAGTGAGTGAGAATTAAAACCAATTACACAGAAAAAAAAATATTAATACCCAAAAATCGTAAATGGGAAATTATGGTGTGTTTTTAGGAGGCATTTAAAAGCAAGATGGACCTGTGCGAGAAATGCGAGGGAAAACTAGGAAACTTTGGTGCATTTTTGGAAAAATCTAATTTATTCCTTAATCCTTTATTTATTGGAGTATGGATCCGGTGCGGTGGGGTTCACGGGAGTCGGGTTTCAGGTTGCCACGTGGACATACGAGGTGATGTTCCATTGGTCCAGCGGAGTTGTATTACTCTTTTGTTTGTTTCTTAGTTGGATAAACTTCGGAGCAGGTGCTGACTTGTTATGGAAATCTTGGATGGATAATGGACGTTTTGGGGTATGCAACGCCTCCTGATTTAATTTCAGCCCTCATAAGTTGCTGTCACAAATAAATTTTTTGTATGTACCAATTGTTATACCAATTTTGTCTCACTAGTACGTCGTATGTGATGACTCGATATTGTGAGTACGAGGTTGTATATGTTTAATTCAT
Source organism: Prunus avium (assembly GCF_965620075.1). Lineage (NCBI taxonomy): Eukaryota > Viridiplantae > Streptophyta > Magnoliopsida > Rosales > Rosaceae > Prunus > Prunus avium. Next base: position 32,407,167 of record NC_142290.1, on the reverse strand, counting down.
ACAATAGGGTTTTTGTTTAGTACAAGGAATTAGGAAAAGAGGTTTACACAAATATTTCAGGTGTCTATATGGATGGAGGTAGAAGAGCTCAATCAACTAAGCTATACCATATTGGATGATCATATATAATATAATTGATTTTTATTGTTTCACAAGCACGTTGTATGTGATGACGGAATGTTGTAAGGAGGAGGGTATATGTCCAATTCATACAATAATTAGTTGTTTCAATCAATCAATTTGCTAAGATAGGGCATTCATTTTTAGTAGGTGCAAATTATTATACTAATTATGTTCTCACAAAACCCTACAATGTGGTTGATGATTGAATGTGGTGACAAAGATGTATATATGTCCAATATGTGCCATAAGTGTTTGTGGGTTTTTGGAGAACATTGGGCGATGCCCCAGTCTTTTTGCAGGCTGATGCTTAGCTACGATGTGTTACTTGTTGATCAAGAAAGGTTCGTTTGGGCTCTTAGTTTGGGTTTTGGCGCTGCCCTCCTCTTTGAATGCGTTAGGCGTGTCACTATTAGTGTTTTACTCTTCTATTAGAAAGAGAAAACAAGTGATCAAGTGATGTGAAAATAGTGCTGCGCTCATTGATCTTAACCTCTAATAAAAGCCATTGTGGTTCAAGTGGGGAATCTGGCTCGGATAAGTTCTTTTCTATGCCTCAGTTAAGAGGACTTCAATATTTCACTTGCTATGGAATAAAACTTGAAAAGAAACACCAACTTTAAACTAACATCGGACATAAGGTACAACAAAAGTTCAAAGTTGATTATGTCTGAAAGGCATAATATTGTTACAAGCATAGTCTAAAATATCGATAATATTGATGAAATATCGAGGATATTATCGTTTTTTCGGGTCACGGATATTTCAGAATGTATCCATACACATATCGTATAAATATCGATGATAATTTCGGAAAATATCGATGTCGATAATTTCGCTCACACTTAAGCAATATTTTGTCAAAATATCGCTATAATATCGAAAATATCGATGTAATGGGAAAAAAAAACACAAAGCACACACGCAAAGGGGATTCAAAACTTTGTCATTTCACTTTTCCAACGCCTTAACCACCATGTTGCTTATGTTTTTGTGATAATATGCTAAAATATGTACATTTATATTGTTTTGTTTTGAACTGTTTTTGCAAGAATCAGATTTTCACATGAGAATGTGAGTCTTTGACATTTCCTTTTGGGATGAAATCGAGCGTCTCGTGGAAAGAATCTGTGACTCAATCTTCAAATAATTTTGCTTATAAACAATGTCAACCAATCTCGGATCCATATGGGTGGCATATTAATAATTACATGCAAAACTATTTTGGGGATTTATCATTTGATGACTACTCTTCACAATACACTTACTCTACACTACTCTTCACAATACACTTACTCTACACATAGAGATGATGAAGATAGTGAAAAATTTGAACCTCATAGGAACTCTATGTGGTAAAGTCACTCATGTATCTTACCATGCAATGTATAAAGTGTAAAATATTGTAGTAAATCATTATATATAAATGATTATGGTGTGTTTATTCTTCTTTCATTCATTAATACTACATATTTTCTATACTCACAGTATTTGTCAGCTCGCTATATAATCAACTTAAATCAGTTAAACCCATCATGCAATGCATTTCCTTCCAATTTTTTGTGGTAAACTAATAGATAATTGACTAAATAAACATCCTCCAAAGTTTCAATAAATTTTTTCAAGTTTTTCTTACAATTTCCGTGGTTTTTATTCAATTTTTATCGATATCGATAATATCCTGATATTTCCATCGAAATTTATGAGTTTTTGGACTACCGATATTTTCGATAGCATCGATATTTTAGTCCTTGGTTATAAGAAAGCAAATGCGAATCTATTCAAACTAAATACATTTGATTTAAAACAATAAACAACCTAAGAACAAAAAGGAGGAATGGTTGTTGGACATAAACAGAGCTCCTCAAACACCACTGTAATCTACTTGAGACATTACAATGAGTCCGATAAAAGTGCCAACAATATTTGCAATGCTCAGAAGGGCTTGCATATACGAATTTGATCTTAGATAAACTAGAAAAAGTGTCTAGCTTATAAAAATCATACCAAACACTGATGTTGGCAGAGCATTAAGGTTACAAACCATAACAAAGTAATTCAGATCAGGAGTTGTCAACTGGGGATTAGACAGAGTATGTGTTTGGTAAAAGAAGAGAGTTCCAATCACTAGTTGTCAACTACGGACCCAACCAACCCACAATGCTCTAGGACTTTTATTTAGCATGAAAAGTATGCAGATGACCATCTTTAAAATAGATTGAACTGGAATAGCATTATGGAAGAAGAATATGTCTCCACCTACATTTAGAAGAAAGAACAAGGATAAAATTTGATCAAATTAAATGCGCAGGTAATTGTTCTACATGGTGTGGACTGTGGACATAATTTTTTTTCAATAGATTGCAGGCCTCTCCAATTTGGATCTGATTAATAGTCCAAACAATAATATGACATTATGATGCATGATTGGTCTTTGATTAAATATAATTGCATTTGTTAGAGTTTAGTGCTTTGATTAATTTTAACTAAACTCATCAGATATATAATGAGGAAGAAGGCAAGTTGGTATGTTACGAAGTACAATTCCATATTTACGACATAGTCATAGAGATACCTTATGGTTTGGTTTGATTTCTCCCTTCATTATAGCTAATTAAAATCGGACCGCGTCTACCCTGCTGGATGTTTGGAGCCGCTTTGGTGGTGAACCACATTGACTAGTATACCAATATAGGCTTTCAGTGCATAAATTACAAAAAGATAGAGCTTATCATATCCCATCGAAATTTTTTTTGGGTAAAAATATCCCATTGAAATTAGGAAACACACATAATAGATATTTTGCATTTCTCGTCTCATCAAGAAGAAACAAGAAAGAGTAACGCAAAATTGCGTACGAAAATAAAACACGCATGCTGGCGTGACATGGCAAACTAATAAAGAAGAGTAGTGCTGCTATATGCATGGAATTGACCACATCTTTTGAATTATCATTTGAAGGCTTCTTTCATAAGTGCATGTGGCTGCAAATCATCTACCGTTGGCTTGTCCCCGTCCTCCTCCTTGAGCGGCTGTTACTCCTCCTGATCCTCTTAGATTTGGAGTTCCCATCATAATGAATTTAACACCAACACCTAGATCATGCAATAGTGTCGTTTGAATACATTTCACAATATCCTCCTGGGAACTGAATTGAAGTTGTTTAAACGACTCTGTAAATCTTCTGAACCGGAAATCCTCCTCAGTCTCGTTGACGAGTTTCTCAATTGTATGATCACCTCCTCCTCCAACTTTACCAAAAAATACTTGAATGATGTTTCTTGGATCACTGGCACATACTGCTTTGAACCAAATAATTGAAAATCCCAAGTAAAATTCAGCATAGCGGGACTGCTTGATTTCTTCTATCTCTTCTTTACCTGACGTCTGCATATGTAAATCTTTTAGATCCCACTTCTTTGCTTCATCCCATAAGAAGTGATCCAAAAGGAATGTATATGTGCTACCCAGCTTAATAAATCTTCTGAGCCCAAAATTCTCATCGCATTCCTCGGACAGTCTCTCGAGTATGACATCTTTGACATCTTCGCCTTCCCACCTCATGAACTGATCAAGCATATTTTCAATCTTTTCTTGTTGCTCCTTGGAATCCAATTGCCTGAAGAAAAGAATGGACTCGCATAAGCGTCTTTCAACAAAGAATTTTTGAGTAAACTCCTCGAATAAATGAACTTGTGTAGCCACCGGAGCTTTATTAAACAGCTTTGCGAATGTTTTCCTTCTCAAATCTTCCTCTGTTTCCCCTGCAAGTCTTTCGACAATATTATTATTAACACCTTGGGCAGCAAGTTCGTTAGAGATGTGTTCAATCTTGTCTTGTTGGTCGTTGGGGGATAGTAGGCTGAACCCAAAACTCGAAAGCTGCGAGAGTAATTCGGCAGCACTGGCAGAATCTTGGGGCTGAACGAGCACCCCATGAGGAAGATCTCTTCGTTTGTGCAGCAGCTGCTCTTCAGCTTTGTCAAGGAAGTGGACTTGGACACCAAAGTCAACCACTTTCTTACATAGCTCTGTGAATCTTCTGAGTTTGAAATCTGCGTCGCTTTCGTCTGCGAGCTTCTCAGCCATAACACCTTTAACTCCATCACAGAGTTGGTCAATCAGCTGCCATTGACCATGGGAGCTTTGTCCCTTGAACCATATAATTGAGAAACCTAAGAAAAACTCATTAAAACGGGACTGCCAATCCAAACCACCTTCATGAGTACCGGATGTCTGTTGTGTATGTTTTGGTTTCGTGCTATATTCTTCCCTGCAGGCGACAAAATGCATATAAACATAGTCAGTATAATCCTTACAAAGCTGAGTAAATCTTCTCAGCCTGAAACCGTCATTGGTTTCATCATCAGCTTTGACATGAATCATTTTTCCAATCAGTTGTTGTTGATCATTGGGCTCAAGTTCGGTAGTAAACCAAGAAATCAACTCGCCAATTTGCCTCTGGCGCTTGAATTTCTTTATAACTGTGGACAGGAAATGGTTCTGGTCAGGGAAGGGAAGTTTCTTGAATAGCTCGGTGAATGTTCTGGGTCTGAAATCCCCTTTACTTTCGTCCGAGAGTTGCTCCACTACAACATCTTCAACTACTTTTTTTATAGATTTCTTTCGTCTTCTCATGTTGATCAGAGGCAGAGAGTTGGCTGAACCCAAAGATTGAAAGATTCAAGAGTAGTTCAGTAGCATCCGCAGCATCAGCAGAACTGGTATTGGGCTCATGGGCTGGTTTTGGGAACACAAACATTGATAATCGACGCGGAGAAAGACTTGCAAACTCTGGTTTCGTAGAAATTCTTAGTCGTTAGTCCTAAAACAAGTACAGAAATTACAAACGTGGTAAGTCAAGCATTATTTTAAGTGTCTTTTCGTGTAAGACAGATACAAATAAACTCAATTTAATCCGAACCTTACCTGAAAATTTTGAGCTTTCGCAATAGCTGGTTTCTCTAAGATTTCTAATGCAGACACATTAACTGATATATATATATTTAAAAGAAGAAGAAATTAACAAGTGCAAGAGGTTTATATAAGAAGTACCACAGCTTTCTTGATCATTCAGCCTTCAATTTGATTCTGAAAAGTGATCAGGCAGCCCTCAATTGATTCTTGTGCATGAGATTATGCCATCCCAATTGTTCTCATGTACTGTGTGCAGAGTAAGACTAGTATTGTATTGTATTTTATAGAAGATTAAATAACAATTTTCAGATATGTCGTTGAGTTTTTTTTTTTTTTTTGAGAGCAACGATTTGAATTGAAGGGATAAAAACAAGTTACAAAAGGTCCTCGATTAACATATCCGAATGAGCCCTGGAGGATCCCAAGCCCAAGAGGAAGTATTAGCCCGCCGTGTAAAAGCCGCAAGCCTATGGGGCAATGCTAGCAACCTTCTTTCTAATCTTCTTTTTCGGACTTTCTCCCTTTTTTGCTTGATATGTGTCATTCTCCTTACACTTAAAACAATATCATTAATATATTATACAAGCTAACTTTTGCTTTCCAAGTTTACCGTATTCAATTTATCCAAAAAAATTTCACAACTTTCATACCACCTCATTAAATTTTTTTTTTTTAACGTCAATTAATTTTTTTTTAAATGTCTGTTTAAAAAAAAAAGAGGAAATGTCCCTTTTTTTTAACGTCAGGCTTAGACTTTTTTCATTATGCAATAGAATGACGTTGTTTAATGTATTAATGACATTATTTTAAGTGTAAGGAGAATGACACATGTCAAGCAAAAAAAAGAGAAGGTAAGAGAGAAGATTGCTAGCATTTCTCCTCTTGTTTTTTCGGGTAAACAAACATAATGAAAAAAGTCACATGTGGAAGAAATGATAGAGAAAATGTCGTTTTCTAATTATTCGGGCCTCAGGAGACTAGGCGTGTGGCCCACCTAAAGATTCTTTGGCCATTAGCACCATTGGACTCATGACACGTGTCGAAAATCAGTACATCCATCGCATAATTGCGTTGTGATATTCCCATCAAAATCTTTGCAATATCTTGCACAGGTTAAGATTTGCTGTTCCCAAATTGTGCGTCTTACATCCTCTGTTAAAGTCTTTGAAAAAGACTCATGATGATGGATTTTCATATATATAATTATGGCTTAAATGTTAAAATGTTCATTGTGTTTAATTCAATCGGTAAATTTAATCCATGTGTTATCAATTTGGTCAATTTGATCATTGTGTTTGTATTTGTTAGGCAATATGATTCATTCCATCCAAATTCTGTTAAATATAAAGAAAATCATTTAAAATTAATTTTAAAAAGAAAAGCTGGCGGTGGTGAGAGAGAGAAAAAAAAAAGTTGGTTTAGGTTTTCTTTTTTAAATAATTTTTTTTTCTTCATTAAAACATACCTTGGACAGGAATGAATAATCGGTGTACATGTATAGAAGTCAAATCAGATCTAATACTTTCGTGCTAAAAAGTATTAAGCAAAGGACACGAAAAAAAGTAAAATTATGCTTCATGAGTGGTGGAAAACCCACCAATTTATTATGATTGCCCTGTGACAGTTAATATAAAGCACCAATAATTGTGCAACCTTTGCACAAAAGAGTACAAATAATATTAGTACGAGGGATGATCACTCCCATGTGGGTATGCTGATTGATGATTGTCGTTTCTTGATTAAGGGGTTGTCCGTCGTTTCTATTTGTTTTGTTCCTAGAAGAGAAGCTAATACTTCCTCTTGGGTTTGGGATGCTCCCGGACTCATTCAGGATGTGTTAATCGAGGACCTTTTGTAACTCGTTTTTTCTCTTCAATTGAAATTGTTTATCTTTTAAAAAAAAAGAAACATGAAGCTGTTATTTATGATGGAAAAGAAGCTGGCATTGTCCACCAAGGTTTGTCCTGTCTCTTCGTCTCGAAAGTTAATTCTTCAGTGGCAGATTTCATTTAACTTCATCTATTTTTCATTCAACTTCATTAGCTAAAATAACCCTCGCTTCTTTAGAGCTACAATAATGAACTCACAATCAAACTCGCCAACAGCTATTGGAGGAAGAGATCATGCTGTCATCACAATTGCAGCGACAACCAATATCCAGACGACACCATTGGACCAAAGAATCCAGGAAACAAGATGGCTTCTGCATCCATCAGCAGGAAACGAGTCTTGTTGCATTTTCAAGGTACGTCAATGCCTTGTGGAAATAAACAACAAGACTTACCAGCCCCATATTGTCTCCAGTGGTCCATATCACTATGGAGATCAACGTTTGGAGATGATGCAGCAACACAAATGGAAATTTCTTCGCGATCTACTTGCTCGAACACCTTCAAACGGCCCAACACTTGATCACTATCAGCAGGTGGTTGCAGCAATGGAAGAAGAAATAAGAGGGTGCTATTCGGAGACCATCAGCTTAAGCAGTCATGATCTAGTTGAGGTGATGGTGTTGGATGGTCTCTTCGCTATTGAACTCTTTTGCAAAGTAGGAAAATTGTCGCCAAGTGATCCAGACGATCCCATCTTTAACATGGCATGGGTATTCGCTAATATCTTACGAGATCTTTTTCGTTTCGAGAATCAAATTCCTTTCTTCCTTCTTCAAAAACTATTTGATGAATCAAAACCTTCAAGAAAAGATAGTGACTCATCCTTAGCCAAACTTGCTTTAGACTTCTTTCGTTATGCAGTAGAAACCCCAGAGCAAGTGTTAAATCAGGACTTTACTACTGTTGAACGAAAACATTTACTGGATTTACTCCGCTGGAGTTTTATCGCTAAACCCTATGATCATTCACCTCAAGAAGAGTCTCGAAATGTTCGTCCATTAGTTCAGTTGATTAAGTATGCCAAAAAGCCTCTAGAAGGAACAAGGAAGGCAATGCAAAAGTTCGTAGCAGGAAGGAAGGGAAATACTTCTCCGTCCATTGAATTTATCCAGTCAGCCAAAAAGCTTCGTTAAGCTGGAATTAAGTTCAAGACAAGGGAGGCAGTGAGCTTCTTAGAGATAAGATTTTGCAATGGAGTGCTGGATATTCCACACATAGTAATCGACAATCTACGGACTGATTTATTGATGAATTTTGTAGCATTTGAACAATGCTACTCTCATTGCTCAAAGGATGTAACAAGCTGCATTCATGAGCTGTCTGATCTGCACGCCTGAAGACGTATCATTTCTCTGCGACAAAAAAATTGTCGAGAATTATCTTGGAACTGATGAGGAGGTTGTTCATTTCTTCAAAAACCTTGGCAAAGATGTGCCTTTAAATATTGGTGAGGGTAATCTATCGAAGTTGTTCAAGGACGTGAATGAGTGCCATAGAAATATGTGGCATGTGCGATGGGAAGGTTTAAGATTCAAGTATTTTGGTACTCCATGGTCTTTCTTGTCTGTTTTAGCTGCTGTTATACTCCTACTACTCTCTGCAATTCAGGCCTTCTTTGTTGTTTATGGGCCGAAACCTGGGAAGAATCACTAGAGTACGTACTAGCAATAATGTGATATTAGGATCACCAAAATGTATTAGAAACACTCATTAGAGCTAATGATGATCATGGATGCATATCTTTCATTTACTTTTTTTTTTTAGGTCCTTAGAAAGCGGGAGTTTCTTTGTAATAAGAGCATCTCCAACACAAGAGGCCAGCCCAAGCAGGAGGGGGCCCTAGGCCCGGGAAGCAGCTCCAGCGCGCCAAGTCCAGCCCGTCTAAGGGGTGGGTCCCACAAGCTCAGGCAATCCCATGGGCAGATATGGCCCGTTCTCTTGCCTTCGGGCTGCTGACGTCAGCGCAAGAAATTCAATTGTTTTCATAGATTTTACCTTGGTTAGAATGAAAATGAAATAAAAGTGTTTTATTGGTTATAAATTCTGTTTTTGTTCATTTTCGTAGGTCAACTTCTTGGCCTTAAATCAGCATACTCTGGTGCTCGGATGAGGTGAAGATCTTCATGAAACTTGTTCCAATGGATGTTGACTACAACATATCCAAATATGAGCTCCATTGGACAAGTATAGCCTATCCATCTGATCCATCATGTTACCACAGCTCTGAAATCTGTCTTGGGCCAGCTTTCACCTCCACTTGATGCCATCTTATTTCTACTTGTTACCATGCCATTTGGTAACAATAAATTACTTTAGTTAAGTGGGATTTTCTGAGACAAAGAGCATATTTGTGAAGACAAAAATACATCATGGCAAAGGGGACAAGGAAGAGACAAAGGTTAAAGTGCCATGGTGGAAAGGAGAGAGAAGAATGAGGAATGATGAGAGGCATTTTGCTTCAGCCTTTGAACATGGGAATTGAATTGGCAGATCACTTTGGAGCTGGAGATCAGGTTTTGAGTTGGAGAGAGAGCTTGACAAGGCAAAAGGCTTTGGCAAAAGCATGTGCATGCATGTGAAGCAAAAAGAAAGGAAAGAAATGAAATGAAGTCAGTTCCAGTCTACTGCGAACAGTCAACTTGCAAGACCCGAAACGTACACTTTTGCTACTCAGATGGGAATACTTTCTTCATAGAAGTTGTTCCAATGGGTGTCTAGTATAACATATCCAAATTTGAGCCCCATTGGATACGTGTTGAAACCTCTGGCCTTCCTACACCAAGCCTGGTTCAGAAAACTCGTTTTTGTTTAGCAACCAAAAGAAGACCACATGGGTTGGCAGCAAAAGGCAGCCACAACTGATCACCTTTGAACCCATGTGAAGAAAGCTTGAGGTGCAGCAGCAAAAGATGAAGGATGGTGTGGGAATTCATCATGATGTTTCTCCCTCTTAGCCCTATAAATAGAGAAGTCTTCAAGCTTCAAAACACACCCCAAGGGGGGGAGCTCTCAAACACTTCTCTAGAGCTCCCTTCCTTTCTCTCCCTCAAATTCTCTTAGTTTCCTTTCAAGTTGTCAATTGTTGTAACAAAATGATTTTACTAAATTTTCCTTCAAGTTTTCAAGTTCTACTTTAATTTTATTTGTAATGTACATTCTTTCTTAAGTGTTCAAGTTTAATTAGTTTCCAAGTTTCAATTATGGTTTTTGTTCTTATTCATTATGCTTATAAGTTAATATGCTAGTTTGAATGATTGATCACCATTTAGGCTTGCATGTTAGCTATCTTGGTTTGAATTAAGAGTAGACACCATGCTTTAATTCGAATTGAACAATGAATAGGAAGGGTATGTATGGACATTCGACAACAGGGATTAGATACATACTTGGTTGTTTAAAATGTTCTTCTATGCTTAATGGATTCCTAATGCTTAGTTTAGGTTAGACAACAGATGATCAAATTAGGGAATTAGGAATACAAGGTTAGGACCATACACCATGGCTTAATCATACTTTAGCTAGAATCAATCCGTTAATCTAATTGAACTTGGGAACTTATCTGCTTGAGTTATTTTATTTTCTTTCTTTCTTGTTTTATTTATTTTCTTTCTTGTTTTTATGTTTTGTGTAGGAAAACTGAATTGAATTATTCAATCACCAATCCCTGTGGAATCGACCTCGCACTTACATATGCTATACTACCGAACGGCTCGTGCACTTGCGAGTATCACAAGTTAAGGATGCAGCTGAATCCATTTTGGTGCAGCTGAATGGACGCAACACCAACAACTATCCATTTTTTGGTTTAAAAAATTCGAAAAAATTTGTAAAAAAGATCAAGAAATTCTAAATTTTTTTTTCTATAAATACCTACCAATATTATTCACTTTCCACACCAAATCTTCTTCCAATATTTTTCACTTTCCACACCAAATTTTCTACTACAAAATTCTATTCCTCTTCCATCGAAGCCGGAGGGTCGTGGACAAACATTCAAAGCGCTCAAAATCTTGGCGATGAGGTAAAAAAAAAAAGCCATTGTATTCGATTTAATATATTTTTATTTATTTATATTTCTTGCATTTCCAATTTCATTTATTTAATAGATTATTCAAGGCAAAACAAAAAAAAAGGAAAACCATTACACATGGCTCGTCAAGTGAACAATGCCCGTAGTCAGTTCCAGTGGTGCGTTCTGTGTTGGAAATAATGGCACTATTACATCCTCGGAAGGAAAATACTCCCCCAAGTCGTGATCCGGTGGAACTGCCTCCGCCAATGATTGAGTCGTCCTTGTACTCGATTGTGTCGGACTATGAGGACCGGGAGTATTTCAGTTGTATGATGAGTGAGTAGGTATTTCAGTTGTATGATGAGTGAGATGTGAATTTTATAATAAATATGGACACATGGCAACTGAAAATCTTACCTAAAAATTTTATCTGAAATTTGAGATGTGAATTTTATGATAAATATGGACACGTGGCAACCGAAAATCTTATCCGAAAATTTTGTCCCAAAATTTTATTTGTAATTTGAGATGAGAATTTTATAATAAATAGTGACATGTGGCAACCAAAAATCTTTTCAAAATTAATGGTAATTATAAAAAATAGAAAATAAATTAAATTGAATAGTAATTGCTCTTGCCCTTGCCCTTAGGGGTGGAAACAAAAAAGGCAAGGGCTTTCATACTCGTGTGAATAGTGACAAACCTTACCTTTGCCTTACCCTTGCCCTTTGGGGTGGAAGTGCTCTAAATTCAATAGGCATTGCTTAATTTTATAATTTTAAGTCGTTCTGAATGTAGGTGAAAAGCTTATATCATGGATTCATTCAACCATGCCTGCGTGACTTGACTTAATCCTGATGATATTGGTATTAGGTCTCGTGTCACTTAACTTAATCCTGATTATTTAGTTTGACTGGGTAATTCTAACTCTTCTCGTTTCTTTCTTCTGTTTTCCTAATTATAAACTACTTTGTATTGTATTTATAAAGAGTTTAAGGACTGCAAGCTCGCAAAAATTCAGAACCCTAAGGATAAAAAGAAAACTTGGCCTTCAACCTTCTTTGAAATTACAAGGAACCATTTTCTTTATTTACATATCAATTTTTTTTTTTTCATTAAAACATACTTTGGACACAAATGAATAATCCGTGTGCATGTATAAAAGTGAAATCATATCTGATACTTTCATGCTCAAGAGTATTAAGCAAAGGACACGAAAAAGTAAAATTGTGCTTGATGAGCAATTGAAATTCCTATAAGAGGAAACCGACCAATTTATTGTGATTCCATGTGACTATTAATATAAAGCACAAATAATTGCGTCTTTTGCACTAAGAGCAAGTCCAGCGCTCTACACAAACTCGGGCAACAGGCCTCCCAAGCCAAGGTTAGGCCCTCCAGCGCGCAGCCTCAAGCCTGGGCAAGGCATGGGACCCACTAACCTGGGAAAGCCCACGGGCAAATCCTGCCTGGGCTCAAGCCCGAAGGCGCTAACGTCAGTGAGCACAAAAAAAAAAAAAAAGATCGAAAAAATTCAATTTTTTTTTATAAAAAATACCAAAAAATTATAGATGTTTTTCCTATAAATACATAACAATTTTATTCACTTTATAAATTGTTTATATTTTGTTGCATAATCTTTTTTTTTCTTTCTTGCCCTTGCCCTAGCCCTAGCCTTTTGGAATGGAACCAAAAAAGGCAAGGCTGCCACTATTCACGTGAATAGTGGCAGCCCTTGCCTTACCTTAGCCTTCAAGGGTGGGCTTGCTCTAAAGAAAGAGCACAAATAATTGCGCCCTTGGCACTAAAGAGCACAAATCATATTAGTACCCATAGCTAGATATTGTAGTAGTGACGGGAACTGTTATTGGATGGCTCAGGCAGAGTCACGTGAAGCTGATCTATGAACTCACAATCAAGCTCACCTACAGCAGCGGCGACACAATGGCTTCTGCGTCCATCAGCAGGAAAAGAATCTTGTTGCATCTTCAAGGTACGTCAATGCCTTGCGGAAGTAAACAACGGAAATTCCTGTAGAGAAAAGCGGTCAATTTATTATGATTGCCATGTGACTGTTAATATAATTGTGCTCTCTGCACTAAAGAGTACAAATAATATTAGTACGCAGGGATGATCACGCCCATGTGGGTATGCTGATTGATGATTGTCGTTGATTAAGGAGTTGTCTGTCGTTTCTATTTGTTTTGTCACTAGAGAAGCTAATACTTCCTCTTGGGTTTGGGATGCTCCTGGACTCATTCAGGATGTGTTAATCGAGGACCTTTTGTGGCTTGTTTTTTCTCTTCAATTGAAATCGCTTCTCTATAAAAAATAATATTAGTACCCATAGCCAGATATTGTAGTAGTGACGGAAACTGTTATTGGATGGCTCAGGTCACGTCAATGTACGGACGGAGTACGTGTATGATGGAAAAGAAGATGGAATGGTCCACCAGGGTTTGTCCTGTCTCTTCGTCTCGAAAGTAAATTCTTTAGTGGCAGATTTCATTTAACTTCATCTATTTTTCATTCAACTTCATTAGCTAAAATAATCCTCTCTTCTTTAGAGCTACAAAAATGAACTCACAATCAACCTCACCAACAGCTAATGGAGGAAGAGATCCTGTTCTCACAATTGCAGCAGCGACACAATGGCTTCTGCATCCATCAGCAGGAAAAGAATCTTGTTGCATCTTCAAGGTACGTCAATGCCTTGCGGAAATAAACAACAAGACTTACCAGCCCCATATTGTCTCCAGTGGTCCTTATCACTGCGGTGATCAACATTTGGAGATGATACAGCAACACAAATGGCGAATCGTTGAAGAACTGCTTGCTCGAACACCTCCAAACGGCCCAACATTTGATTACTATCGGCAAGTGGTGGCAGCAAAGGAAGCAGATATAAGAGGGTGCTATTCGGAGACCCTCAGCTTAAGCAGTTATGATCTAGTTCAGATGATGGTGTTGGATGGTCTCTTCACTATTGAGCTCTTTTGCAGACTTGGAGGATTGTCACTAGGTCATGAATACGAGTACGACCCCATCTTTAAATTGAAATTCATATTCGCTAATATCATACGAGATCTTTTTCGTTTTGAGAACCAAATTCCTTTCTTCGTTCTTCAAGACTTATTTGATGAATCAAAAGCTTCAAGAGAAGATAGTGACAAATCCCTTGCCGAACTTGCCTTGACATTCTTTAACCATGCATTACAAAGACCTGGTCAAGTGTTAGATCAGGATTTCAGTGCTGCTGGTGAAGCAAAACATTTACTCCATTTACTCCGCTGGAGTTTTATCCCTAATCATTCACCTCAAGAGAAGCCTGTTCCACCGATTGAATGTATCCAATCAGCCAAAAAGCTTCGTCTAGCTGGAATTAAGTTCAAGACAAGGGAGGCAGTGAGCTTCTTAGACGTAAGATTTTGCAATGGAGTGCTGGAAATTCCACACATAGTAATCGACGATCTTCGTACTGATCTGTTGATGAATTTTGTAGCATTTGAACAATGCTACTCTTATTGCTCAAAGCATGTGACAACTTATGCTGCATTCATGAGTTGCCTGATCCGCACTCCAGCAGACGTATCGTTTCTCTGCGAAAAAAACATTATCGAGAATTATCTTGGAACTGATGGAGAGGTTGTTCATTTCTTCCAAAACCTTGGCAAAGATGTGCCTTTAGATATTGGCGAGGGTTATCTATGGAAGTTGTTCAAGGACGTGAATGAGTACCATAGAAGTATGTGGCATGTGCGATGGGAAGGTTTTAGATTCAAGTATTTTGGTACTCCATGGTCTTTCTTGTCTGCTTTAGCTGCTGTTATACTCCTACTACTCACTGCAATTCAGACTTTCTTTACTGTTTATGGAACGAACTAGAGTAGCAATAATGTTAGGATGTTTGCACTTTTTTGTTTGCACCTTGTGTGTATTTTTGCGTCTTTTAATATCTTCCCAGGCTGGATGAGTATAAATATGGTCATCATGGTCCTTAGCCAGCTCTGTGAATGTTCTGATTATGAAATTCTCCTCTGTTTCCCCAGGGGCATGCTGGATATTGTCCACTGTAAAATGATCCAGTACTTGTCCAATCTGTTGTTGATGATCATTGACATCTTGTTGAGTTTTGAACACAAAAATTAGCTCTTCTAATCCCCTTTCGCTCATGAATTTCTATATAACTGTGGAAAGGAAAAGCGCCTGGTCAGGGAAGGGGAGTTTGTTGAAGAGCTCTGTAAATGTTCTGAGTCTGAAACCGTCTTCAGTTTCCTCTGGGAGTTGCTCCACTGTAACATCTTCACCTACTATTGTGGATTTCTTTCGTCCTCTCATCTTGATCAGTGACAGAGAGTTGGCTGAATTCGAAGATTGAAGGGTATAGGAATAATTCACCACCATCATCAACATGATCGGTACTAGAACTGTTGATGGGCTGATCAAGTGCTGATTTGGGAAGTTCGAGCTTTGACGAATAATCCATGTGATCAAGAATGGCTTACAAACTCGGGTTTCGATCGAAGAAAGCTCTGGCCGTAACTTGTTCCTAGAGGAAGTACAATATTAATCAACAATAACAAACTATATGCAAATTTTCAATTAAGTAGTTCATCTATATAAGAGTCACAAAAATTCAGAACCCTACAAAGGGTAAAAATAAATTTTGACCTTCAACCTTCTTTGAAATTACAAGGAACCATTTTCTCTGTTTACATATGTTGATGGTTTAATTTGATTTGCTAATGCTGGTAGGCTGATTCAGCAGACCTCTTGTTTTGCGGCTCTCAGTCTAGTTTATTTCTTATGCCCTTATCCTTGGCTTCCACATCAGTTAATTTTTCTTATTTGTTCTTGGGGAAACTGCTGCATAAATTAAGTTAATTTCAGTCGTACAAGGGCCAACGCCACTGTGATAATTAAGTCAACGGTAACAACAGTTTTCACCAATAGCAATAGTCGAGTGTGGGATGGTTGCGAGTGATTACAAAAGATAGTATAAGTTTTAAAAAGATTCAGAAGAGACACAAGAAGACATATTCAGAAAACAAGTCTTCTAGCCATATTCAGAAGGATTTAAAATTGGGTTTTAAAATCAAGCGATGCCCGATCCTATCATCCTAGCTAGTAAGGCAAAGAAAGTTGATGATTTGAGGCAGAAACTTAGGATGTGGGGACTGGTTGGTCATTCAATGTACTGCAGGAGCTCAATCAAAATGCAAATTATTGTTATCTCCTTGCTTCCATCAACGGTTCAAGGGATATATATCTGGTGGCAGCATCAAACTAATTACATATTTTAGAAAGTGAAAGCTTCAAGTAGTAACATAAGATTGTATTGGACTTTATTTAGCATGAAAAATTATCTTTAAAATAGATTGTATTGGAATAGCATTATATATGGAACAAGAGTATGTCTACACCTACATTTAGAAGCACTTATAAAATCATCAAATGAAATCTGCAGGTAATTGTTCTGGTGGACAGAAGTTTCTTCAATAGCTAGCCTATCCAATTTCGACCTTAGACTGCCACTCATGGTGACTAAGCTATAAGCTTTGATTGCAGACAAAAAGATAGAGGACATCATATCCCTTTGGAAATTAGGAAACACACATAATAGACATTTATTCATAAATCAGAGATTATGATATGAGAATACCAAAAGGGAGGGCGAACTTTTGCTTTCCTCGTCTCATAACAAACAAGAAGAGTACCTTTGCAAAAGTTTAGCAGGAAGGAAGGGAAATACTTCTCCTTCCATTGAATTTATCCAGTCAGCCAAAAAGCTTCGTCAAGCTGGAATTAAGTTCAAGACCAGGGAGGCAGTGAGCTTCTTAGAGATAAGATTTTGCAATGGAATGCTGGAAATTCCACACATAGTAATCGACAATCTACGGACTGATTTATTGATGAATTTTGTAGCATTTGAACAATGCTACTCTCATTGCTCAAAGGATGTAACAAGTTACGCTGCATTCATGAGTTGTCTGATCCGCACGCCTGAAGACGTATCATTTCTCTGCGACAAGAAATTGTCGAGAATTATCTTGGAACTGATGAGGAGGTTGTTCATTTCTTCAAAAACCTTGGCAAAGATGTGCCTTTAAATATTGGTGAGGGTAATCTATCGAAGTTGTTCAAGGACGTGAATGAGTACCATAGAAATATGTGGCATGTGCGATGGGAAGGTTTAAGATTCAAGTATTTTGGTACTCCATGGTCTTTCCTGTCTGTTTTAGCTGCTGTTATACTCCTACTACTCACTGCAATTCAGGCCTTCTTTGCTGTTTATGGGCCGAAACCTGGGAAGAAGCACTAGAGTACGTACTAGCAATAATGTGATGTTAGGATCACCAAAATGTATTAGAAACACTCATTAGAGCTAATGATGATCATGGATGCATATCTTTCATTTACTTCTTTTTTTTTTAGGTCCTTAGAAAGCGGGAGTTTCTCTGTAATAAGAGCATCTCCAGCGCAAGAGGCCAGCCCAGGCAGGAGGGGGCCCTAGGCCTGGGAAGCAGCTCCAGTGCACCAAGTCCAGCCTGGGTAAGGGGTGGGTCCCAGGAGCCCAGGCAATCCCATGGGGAGATATGGCCTGTTCTCTTGCCTTCGGGCTGCTGACATCAGCGCAAGAAATTCAATTTTTATGTTACTATTGGCACGTGGAATGCACACGCCAAAGGTAAAAAAAATTTGAATTTCTTGTGCTAACACACAACTGCCAGAAACCAATGGCTACAAGCCATGTGGCTTCTCCTGGAGCCTCCGATCCAAAAATCTTATCCAATCCAACAACTGTCCATTTTTTGGTTTAAAAAAATTGAAAAAATGTGGAAAAAAAAATCAAAAAATTCTAAATTTTTTTTTCTATAAATACATACAAATATTATTCACTTTCCACACCAAATCTTTATACAAATTCATTTCCCAGCAACAAAATGAAGCCCGGGCAGGAGGCGGGACCCAGCGACCTGGGCTGGCCCGAGGGCAAGTTGAGCCCCAGTTCCAAAACGAGGGCGCGCTGACATCATCGCCAACGTGATGCAGCGAGTTTAGCAAACACATACATGGACCATTGGAATCACATTCAAGCATGAGGAAAGTCTTAATAACCTATATTAAATAAGTGTCTCTTCGTACGTAGGAGTTATCTAGGTTCATGAATGAAGTTATAGAGAGTCTTTTCATCTTTGTGAGTTATAGGGAGATTTAATGTGAAGTTATCACTAGGAGGGAAGTTGGGATATGAAAGGTTTAGGAGAGTTATGAGGAGTTATCTCATCTTGATTGAGAGGCACCTATAAATAATGAATGAAATTGTAAGAAAGGGGAATTGATGTTTTGTTATTGAATGAAGATTGAGATTTTTCTCTCATCTCTTTACTCTTTTCCTGGTTATTCTCAGAATTAACATATTAGAGTTTTAATTCCGGGTATTCTTAGAATCAACGGAGTTAAGTGTGCTCACAATTATCTTTTGTATTTGTTCCGCTGCATCAGTTGGTATCAGAGCAGGATTCAATTGCAAAACTGAAATCCTGGGAAGGAACTACACGCCAGTTGTGTAGTTAGTCAAATCTACATCAACTGTTATCAGAAATGGTTAGTGGCGATCATACATTTGATCATTTATTCGATTTGGATCTCCCTCCAGTATTTGATCGATGTTCAGATGGTTCTTGCGAAATTTGTTGTGATTATTATTTTACAGTTGAGAAGGTTTTTGACACGAAACCGAAACAAATGGAATGCATTGAAGAAGTTGTGAAAAATTATGTCAACCTTCATATTGCAAATGTCGATGATTCCATTGCTTTATTCAACTCTCATGATACTTTCGAAGTTGTTGAATATATTGATTTCATGAGGGTTGAAAATTTCAGTCATCGTAGTGCAGCCACTTTGGTTGATACCATAATTCAGAATATCTGGGTTAAGAGATTGGCCATGGAGAATTCACACAATTGGAGAATATTCAAATATTCAAAATATTTATTTCTTTGGAGTGGGAGATTTCAGTTTGAAGACCAACAATCAATGATCATGATTTTAATCCGAGAAGGCATAAATTCGAGGGCGAATTTTTGCCAACCCGGGGAGGATGATGCAGCGAGTTTAGTAAACACATACATGGACCATTGGGATCACATTCAAGCATGAGGAAAGTCTTAATAACCTATATTAAATAAGTGTCTCTTCGTATGTAGGAGTTATCTAGGTTCATGAATGAAGTTATAGAGAGTCTTTTCATCTTTGTGAGTTATAGGGAGATTTAATGTGAAGTTATCACTAGGAGGGAAGTTGGGATATGAAAGGTTTAGGAGAGTTATGAGGAGTTATGAGGAGTTATCTCATCTTGATTGAGAGGCACCTATAAATAATGCATGAAATTGTAAGAAAGGGGAATTGATGTTTTGTTATTGAATGAAGATTGAGATTTTTCGCTTAGAATCAACAGAGTTAAGTGTGCTCACAATTATCTTTTGTATTTGTTCCACTGCATCACAACGTTAGCCCTGGCTGCGCCAACGACTCTAGGACACGTGGCGTCGTCTGGGCACTCCAATCGTGATTTTTTGCTCCAATCCAACAGCAGCCAATATTTTTGCAATTAAAATATGAAGAAAAAAAAATCCGAATTAAAAATAAAATAAATACCAAAAAACACTAGAAATTTTTTCTATAAATACCTACTAATTATCTGAAATTTGAAACCAAAAATTTTATCCGATTATTAGATATGAATAGTATTGACACGTAGAAACCCAAAAATTTTATCCGAAAATATTGTCCAAATTAATTATTTAGGTAAACAAATTTGTGAAAAAAAAACAAAAAACAAAAAAATGAATAGTATTTGCCCTTTGCCATGGCAACTGCTGGAAACCAACATTGGTTTTTGCAAGGGCAGCCACTATTCATGTGAATAGTGGCTGCCTTACCCCCCCTCTGCCATGGCAAGGGGCAACTGCTGGAACTGCTCTTAGGGGTGGAAACAAAGAAGGCAAGGGCTTCCACTATTCATATGAATAGTGACAAACCTTGCCTTACCTTTGCCTTACCCTTACCCTTACCCTTGCCCTTTGGGGTGGAAGTGCTCTAAGATTCAATAGGCATTGCTTAATTTTATAATTTTAAGTCATTCTGAATGTAGGTGAAAAGCTTATATCATGGATTCATTCAGCCATACCTGCGTGACTTGACTTAATCCTGATGATATTGGTATTAGGTCTTGTGTCACTTAACCTAATCCTGATGATTTAGTTTGACTTGGTAATTCTAACTCTTCTCATTTCTTTCTTCTATTTTCCTAATTATAAACTACTTTGTATTGTATTTATAAAGAGTTTAAGGACTGCAAGCTCGCAAAAATTCAGAACCCTAAGGATAAAAAGAAAACTTGGCCTTCAACCTTCTTTGAAATTACAAGGAACCATTTTCTTTATTTACATATCAACTTTTTTTTTCATTAAAACATACTTTGGACACGAATGAATAACCGGTGTGCATGTATAAAAGTGAAATAATATCTGGTACTTTCACGCTCAAGAGTATTAAGCAAAGGACACGAAAAAGTAAAATTGTGCTTGATGAGCAATTGAAATTCCTACAGAGGAAACCGACCAATTTATTGTTATTGCCCTGTGACTATTAATATAAAGCACAAATAATTGCGTCCTTTGCACTAAAGAAAGAGCACAAATAATTGCGCCCTTCGCACTAAAGAGCACAAATCATATTAGTACCCATAGCTAGATATTGTAGTAATGACGGGAACTGTTATTGGATGGCTCAGGCAGAGTCACGTGAAGCTGAACTATGGCTTGGTCACGTCAATGTACATGGAAAAGAAGATGGAATGGTCCACCAAAGGTTTGTCCTGTCTCTTCGTCTCGAAAGTTAATTCTTTAGTGGCAGATTTCATTTAACTTCATCTTTTTTTTCATTCAACTTCATTAGCAAAACTAATCCTCTCTTCTTTAGAGCTACAAGAATGAACTCACAATCAAGCTCACCTACAGCAGCGGCGACACAATGGCTTCTGCGTCCATCAGCAGGAAAAGAATCTTGTTGCATCTTCAAGGTACGTCAATGCCTTGCGGAAATAAACAACAAGACTTACCAGCCCCATATTGTCTCCAGTGGTCCATATCACTGCGGTGATCAACATTTGGAGATGATACAGCAACACAAATGGCGAATCGTTGGCGAACTGCTTGCTCGAACACCTCCAAACGGCCCAACATTAGATTACTATCGGCAAGTGGTGGCAGCAAAGGAAGCAGATATAAGAGGGTGCTATTCGGAGACCCTCAGCTTAAGCAGTTATGATCTAGTTCAGATGATGGTGTTGGATGGTCTCTTCACTATTGAACTCTTTTGCAGACTTGGAGGATTGTCACTAGGTCATGAATACGAGTACGACCCCATCTTTAAATTGAAATTCATATTCGCTAATATCATACGAGATCTTTTTCGTTTTGAGAATCAAATTCCTTTCTTTGTTCTTCAAGACTTATTTGATGAATCAAAAGCCTCAAGAGAAGATAGTGACAAATCCCTTGCCGAACTTGCCTTGACATTCTTTAACCATGCATTACAAAGACCTGGTCAAGTGTTAGATCAGGATTTCAGTGCTGCTGGTGAAGCAAAACATTTACTCCATTTACTCCGCTGGAGTTTTATCCCTAATCATTCACCTCAAGAGGAGCCTGTTCCACCGATTGAATGTATCCAATCAGCCAAAAAGCTTCGTCTAGCTGGAATTAAGTTCAAGACAAGGGAGGCAGTGAGCTTCTTAGACGTAAGATTTTGCAATGGAGTGCTGGAAATTCCACACATAGTAATCGACGATCTTCTTACTCATCTGTTGATGAATTTTGTAGCATTTGAACAATGCTACTCTTATTGCTCAAAGCATGTGACAACTTATGCCGCATTCATGAGTTGCCTGATCCGCACTCCAGCAGACGTATCGTTTCTCTGCGACAAGAACATTATCGAGAATTATCTTGGAACTGATGAAGAGGTTGTTCATTTCTTCCAAAACCTTGGCAAAGGTGTGCCTTTAGATGTCGGTGAGGGTTATTTATGGAAGTTGTTCAAGGAAGTGAATGAGTACCATCGAAATATGTGGCATGTGCGATGGGCAGGTTTCAGATCCAAGTATTTCAATACTCCATGGTCTTTCTTGTCTGCTTTAGCTGCTGTTATACTCCTACTACTCACTGCAATTCAGACTTTCTTTACTGTTTATGGAACGAAGTGAAGCGCTAGAGTAGCAATAATGTTAGGATGTTTGACACATTTTTTTTGCACCTTGTGTGTATTTTTGCGTCTTTTAATATCTTCCCAAGCTGGATGAGTATAAATATGGTCAGCATGGTCCTTAGCCAGCTCTGTGAATGTTCTGATTATGGAATTCTCCTCTGTTTCCTCAGGGGCATGCTGGATATTGTCCACTGTAAAATGATCCAGTACTTGTCCAATCTGTTGTTGTTGATCATTGACATCTAGTTGAGTTTTGAACACAAAAATTAGCTCTTCAAATCGCCTTTCGCTCATGAATTTCTATATAACTGTGGAAAGGAAAAGCGCCTGGTGAGAGAAGGGGAGTTTGTTGAGGAGCTCTGTAAATGTTCTGAGTCTGAAACCGTCTTCAGTTTCCTCTGGTAGTTGCTCCACTGTAACATCTTCACCTACTTTATTGTGGAGTTCTTTCGTCCTCTCATCTTGATCAGTGACTGAGAGTTGGCTGAATTCGAAGATTGAAAGGCATACGACTAATTCACCACCATCATCAACATGATCGGTACTAGAACTGTTGATGGGCTGATCAAGTGCTGATTTGGGAAGTTCAAACTTTGACGAATAATCCATGTGATCAAGAATGGCTTACAAACTCGGGTTTCGATCGAATAATCCATGTGATCAATATTAATAAACAATAACAAACTACATGCAAATTTTCAATTAAGTAGTTCATCTATATAAGAGTCACAAGAATTCAGAACCCTACAAAGGGTAAAAATAAATTTTGACCTTCAACCTTCTTTGAAATTACAAGGAACCATTTTCTCTATTTACATATGTTGATGGTTTAGTTTGATTTGCTAATCCTGGTAGGCTGATTCAGCAGACCTCTTGTTTTGCTGCTCTCAGTCTAGTTTATTTCTTATGCCCTTATCCTTGGCTTCCGCATCAGTTAATTTTTCTTATTTGTTCTTGGGGAAACTGCTGCATAAATTAAGTTAATTTCAGTCGTACAAGGGCCAACGACACTGTGATAATTAAGTCAACGGTAACAACAGTTTTCACCAATAGCAATAGTCGAGTGTGGGATGGTTGCGAGTGATTACAAAAGATAGTATAAGTTTTAAAAAGATTCAGAAGAGACACAAGAAGACATATTCAGAAAACAAGTCTTCTAGCCATATTCAGAAGGATTTAAAATTGGGTTTTAAAATCAAGCGATGCCCGATCCTATCATCCTAGCTAGTAAGGCAAAGAAAGTTGATGATTTGAGGCAGAAACTTAGGATGTGGGGACTGGTTGGTCATTCGATGTACTGCAGGAGCTCAATCAAAATGCAAATTATTGTTATCTCCTTGCTTCCATCAACGGTTCAAGGGATATATATATGGTGGCAGCATCAAACTAATGTTACATATTTTAGAAAGTGAAAGCTTCAAGTAGTAACATAAGATTGTATTGGACTTTATTTAGCATGAAAAATTATCTTTAAAATAGATTGTATTGGAATAGCATTATATATGGAACAAGAGTATGTCTACACCTACATTTAGAAGCACTTATAAAATCATCAAATGAAATCTGCAGGTAATTGTTCTGCATGTTGTGGACTGTGGACATAAGTTTCTTCAATAGCTAGCTTATCCAATTTCAACCTTAGACTGCCACTCATGGTGACTAAGCTATGAGCTTTGATTGCAGACAAAAAGATAGAGGACATCATATCCCTTTGGAAATTAGGAAACACACATAATAGACATTTATTCATAAATCAGAGACTATGATAAGAGAATAAAAAAAGGGAGGGAGCCTTTAAAAAAAACAAAAAACAAAAAACAAGAAGAGTAATGCTATATTGCATACGAATAAAACGCACAAGCTGGTGAGACAGGGCAAACTCATACAGAAGAGTAGTGCTGCTCCATCTCCTGAATTGTGTTATTTGAAGGCTGCTTCTTTGCTAAGTGCATGGCTGCAAATCATCTACTGTTGGCTTGTCCCCTGGCCTCCTTGTGTAATTGCTCCCTGCCCTCCTCCTTGAGTGGCTGCTGCTCCTCCTGATTCTCTTGGATTTGGAGTTTTCACCTTCATGAATTCAAGAGCAAACTCCTCTGGCTCCACAATTCTGTTCATTCACACCCTAACTAACGGAGTTTGAGTAAACTCCTCCTCTGTCTCCACCAGACATAACGAAGTTTGAGCAATCTCCTCCTCTGTCTCCAGAGGTGACAAAGTTTCAGCTATTGGATTACATGGATCATTAGTTACGATATCTAGAATCGTTCCACAGCATCCTCCTGGGTAATGAATTGAAGTTGTTTAAACGACTCTGTAAATCTCCTGAGCCGAAAATCCTCCTCAGTCTCATTGACGAGTTTCTCAATGATATGATCACCTTCTTCAAATTTACTAATAATTAAATGAATGAGGCCATTTGGATCACTGGCCCATCGTGCTTTGAACCAAATAATTGACAGCCCCAAGTAATATTCAGCATATCGGGACTGTTTGATTTCTTCTATCTCTTCGTTACCTGATGCCTGCATATGTAGAGTTTTTAGATCCCAGTCCTGAGGTTCATTCATTATGAAGGTCAGCATAAGGCCATAATATGTGCTACTACACATAAGGCCGTAATAAGTGCTACACAGCTTTATGACTCTTCTGAGCCTGAAATCCTCCTCGCATTCCTCGGAGAGTCTCTCGAGTATGACATCTTTCAACTCTTCCCTTTCCGTCCACGACAATTGATCAAGCATTTCTTCAAGCCTTCCTTGTTGCTCATTGGAATCCAGTTGCCTGAACAAAAGAATCGCCTCACACAAGCATTTTTCACGGTTGAATTTGTTTGTAAACTCCCTGAATAAATAAACTTGTGTATGGACCGGAGCTTTATTAAGCAGCTCAGCGAATTGTTTCCTTCTCAAATCTTCCTCTGTTTCCCCCTCAAGTCTTTCGACATCAGCAACTCCAGCAGCAAGTTTTTTGGAGATCTGTTCAATCTTGTCTTACAAACTCTGTTTTGGTAGAAATCCCCAATCGTTACTTATTCTTAAAACAAAGTACAAAAATTAAGCAAAATAAGAAAAGTAACAAAATTGTAGATGGGATGATGATCGAAACGAATGGGTGTGTAATTTTTGCAATCAATCTAATTAACTATTTATAAGACAAACAATAAGGAATTTAATGCAATCTACCCTAACAATAGTTGGTTAAAATTTCGAGGTTAATCTAGTAATAGCTGGTTTCTCTAAGTGAAAAATATTTATTTATAAAAAAATTAAAAAAAAAAATTAACAAGTGCAAATAGTTTATTAGAAGTAAGTACCAGAACTTTCTTGATAATTCAGCCTTCAATTTGATTCTGAAAAATGATTCAGGCAGCCCTCAATTGATTCATTCTTCTTCATCTGCAGCATGAGAGTATGTCATCCCCATTGTTTCCAGATATATCCTTTTCTTATAGAGGAGTTGAAGGATTGGAGGCACACAATTTCAGTACCTTCCTTTTCACTCTTCTCTGAAACTGACTCCAGTTTGGGATTGTTGTCACTTTTAAAAAAAGTTACTTCTGCTGTGCTTTGAAAATAATTAGCTGTAAAGTAAAGCAGCTCCATGTTTGGTAAACAATATTTTTAAAGTGATGTTAGTACAAAAAGCAATGTAAAAAACGTTCGGTAAATTTTAATATAAAATTGTTGTAACTGTGAATAATGACTAAAATAGACATGATGTTAAAAGTGTTATGTACTAATCATGTGGTGCTAGTGATGGAGTGGAGGTGGTGGTGGAATAGTGATAAAGGTGGTGGTGGTGGTGAAGGTGAAGGTGGAGTTGGTGGTTGTGGTACTGGTGGTGGTGGTGGTGGCAGTGGCAGCATGGTGGTGGAGGTGGTGGTGGATGTGGTGGTGGTGGTGGTGGTGATGTTGGTTGTGGAGGTGGTGGTGGATTTGGAAGTTTTGGATGAGGTGGTGGTTGTGGTGGTGGTGGTGGTGGTGGTTGTGGAGGAGGAGGTGGTGGAGGAGGTGGAAGAGGTGGTGGTTGTGGTGGTGGTGGCGGAGGATGAGGAGGAGGAGGAGGAGGATGTGGTGGTGGTGGCGGTGGCAGTGGTTGTGGAGGTAGTGAATGTGGTGGGGCAAGTGGTGGAGTTGGATGTGGAAGTGGAGGTGGTGTCATTTTTTTAAATGAATGATGGTATTTTGGGAATTAAAAAAATTCATTAAATGTTCATCTCTGCTTCTTTTGAAAGTAGCTTTGAAAAGCAACCCAAAGCCTGCTTTTAAAAGCTGCTGTCAAAAGGTCATTGCTTTTAAAATAATCGAGATATTTTCTTTTTACCAAACACCTTAAACTGCTTAACTTTAAAGTGAAGCAGGTTTTTGGCCAAAAAATGCAATCCCAAACAGGGCCTTAGGTCCAGTTTGGGATTGCTGTCACTTTTAAAAAAAAGTTGCTTCTGATGTGCTTTGAAAATAATTAGTTGTAAAGTAAAGCAGCTCCATGTTTGGTAAACATATTTTTAAAGTGCCGTTAGTACAAAAAGCAGTGTCAAAACTGTTTGGTAAATTTTAATATAAAATTGTTGTAACTGTGAATAATGACTAAAATAGACATGATGTTGAAAGTGTTATGTACTAATCATGTGGTGGTAGTGGTGGTGATGGAGTGGTGGTGGTGGTGGTGGTGATGAAGGTGGAGTTGGTGATTGTGGTAGTGGTGGTGGTGGGGATGGCAATTGTGGAGGTGGTGGTGGTGGTGGCAGTGGTAGCATGGTGGTGGTGGAGGTGTTGGTTGTGGAGGTGGTGGTGGATGTGGAGGTTTTGGAGGAGGTGGTGGTTGTGGTGGTGGTGGTGGTGGAGGTGGTGGTTGTGGTGGTGGTGGCTGAGGAGGAGGAGGATGTGGTGGTGGTGGCAGTAGCGGTGGTTGTGGAGGTAGTGAATGTGATGGTGCAAGTGGTGGAGTTGGATGTGGAAGTGGAGGTGGTGTCATTTTTTAAAATGAATGATGGTATTTTGGGAATTAAAAAAATTCATTAAAGGTTCATCTTTGCTTCTTTTGAAAGCAGCTCTGAAAAGCAACCTAGAGCCTGCTTTTATAAGCTGCTATCAAAAGGCCACTGCTTTTAAAATAATCGGGATATTTTATTTTTACCAAACACCTTAAAATACTTAACTTTAAAGTGAAGCAAGTTTTTGGCCGAAAAAAGCAATCCCAAACGGGGCTTTAGTCTCCCTCTCCCTTTCCACTCTACGCTCTTTAACTTTTCTCCATGATGGGTGTAGACGCCTATTTTTTTGGCAGCGGAAAAATGTAAATTTTTGCACATTAAGGCCCCGTTTGGTTCACGGAATGGATTTGAGGGGAAAGCAATTCCCATGTCATTTCCCAAGGAATGGGAATGAAAGATTCCTTTCCCACGTTTGGTAATGTTGGGAAAGTAATCGGGAGATTTCACTTTGTTTCCTTTCCCATGTTTGTTTTGAGTAGGAATGGAAAACAAAATTTGTATAATTTTCCAATTATACCCATATTAAATCAAATAAAAAAAGAATGCATTTAATGATACGTTGTAATTATAAATTGTTCATAGGGACAAAATAGTCGTGAAAATTGTGCATTGAATGTTGGCACATTTTCCCAAACTTTCCCATGAAGAGGGAAAACAAAACCCAAGTTAAGAGGGGGGCTTCACTTTCCCCCCTATTTTCCCATGTGCCAGGAATCCGTTTCCCATGCCTGGACTTCCCAAACATGGGAAAGCAATTGAATTCCCATTCCCAAGCCTCCTTTCCCATAAACCAAACGGCCCCTAAGAAAAAGAAAGTCCCACAAAGGAATCTTGGACAATGGACACAAGTCTTTCTTTATTAAAGTTCTTATTAGTATTTCCATTATAATTTGGGAAACCAGCTATTACTAGATTAACCATGTTGAGGCCCAAAAATTCATGGTTAGGCCCGAATGAATTCATGGCCCAAAAGCAATATATTATCGAGAAAAGACTTAATTTGGAGCACGCGAAAATCTGCCATGCACGAGTTATACTTTGCCTGCCATGCCAAATAAAAATCCATCATGCTAGAAAATAAGACTAAAAGCATAAAATGCATTTAGCTCTGCAAGTCCGTGCTAATTATTCTATCAAGCGTCAGTACGCCAAGCAACATGCCGTGCCAAGTGGGAAATCGTTATTTCACACCCAATTACACTGCAAGCTTAAGTGGGCCCAAGCCACTCAAATGGAAGTCTCGGGTCGCTTGGGGGCCTCGAGACTCAAGCCCATTTTCTTAGGCCCAAACATGGGTAAACACAAGGAAGGAGATGGGTCATTGCCTCAACCAAAGTAAGCCCATTAGAATAAACTAGCCAAATAAGTCTATTGACCCAATTAGCATAGCCCAACCGAGATAAGCCCATTGCCCCAATTAAAATAAGCCAACACTTGATCAAAATATCCCATCCGTTGGATGAATCATGTGGTGGACTTAAAAGACTTATGAAATTAGAATAAGAGGGCAGCATCAGACCTAGCACTCAGTTTGAAAAGCAAAACCAACGTTGGAAATCTACACATAGGTAGCTGCTGGGAACTAGTTCCAAGTATAGGAATTCAAGAAACCAAGGGATTTTGGCATACAAGGGAGGATGCCACCCCTTAAACCAATAGGTACAGTCACTTTCTTTCCTTCATCAGACTGGGCCATGGAAAGAGGAAGAAAGAGGAGAAAGAAGATGGGTGAAAAGGGGAAGCTCCCTTCTGAGGTCGCCGCTGGAAGAGGCTTAGAGCACCCAAAACATCTGATTTTGTGGGATTGGGCAGAACTTACCTTGCCACTATGAGGTAAGTCAAGAAGGAAGAGGAGAAAGGAAGAAGAAAGCCTAGCTAAGTTAGGAAGAAACCATTAGGGTTTCTTGAAGAAGAGCAAACCCCAGCAACTATAAATAGGGCCTCTTCCACCCAACCAAACAACAACAATCCACAGCCTTCAGAGAGCAAGCTTTCTCTCTTGAAAACCCAGCAAACTTTCGTGCTTTGGTAGCCCATTTTCCCCATCTCCCCTGCTTTGGCAAAATCGCTACAGTTCTGACAGAGTCACTGTCGAGCTGCCGGAAGCTACGAAAACCACCCAAAACTCTCCTCCTTAGAACCTCTCCTCTCTTCCATTAGAACCTCTGACCTCCATAGGAACCCATAAACTCTCTCTTTCCAAAAGTGCTAAACCCATGATGACTTTGCTCCCATGCCACATGCTCACCATGCCAAGCCCAAAAGTTCATATGTGAATGTGAAGAAACTATCTGTAACTTTCTGTTGCTTTTGTTGGAAAAGATAACCAAAATACTTCCTAAGGCTTTGTTGCCCTTTCGAAGCATTTTGGGGCTTAATTTCGAACTCAAACAGAGGGGACAACTTCATCAGCCTAGCCCACTTGCTGCCGGAAGTAAAAAGCCCCTACAAACCACAAGTAAAATAAGTTACTTTTTGGATTAGAAATATATATATTATCATTTAATAGGCTTTATTATGTAAGAAAACGTAGTTTTTAGTGAAGAATAATTATGATTTTAGTTATTATTGTCTTCCAAGATATTCCGCCCAGAGGTTTTAATAAAGAAAATTATATTTTATCTTCATATGTGTGTCAGTTGGAGATTGCTCCTATGGTTGAGGTGCTGAAAATAAGTTAGGTTAATATTTTGAAAAGTTTGGGAGATTTGTTGTTAAGCAATACTTGTATGTTATTTAAACTAGTTTTCTAGTGAATTTAGCTAAGTTTCCACTAAAATAGCTTTTATAGATTAAATATGTGCCGAGTAATATGTATATAATTTTATAAAGAGTTCCTAAAATAGCTTTCTAATTGAGTCTAAAACCGTCTCCTGTAAATGCCACAAGTACATAAATTTTGTCAAATATCTAATTTATAGCTTGTAAGAGCAGTGGAAAATACATTTATGTATTGAGTAGATCAAGAATTCGTATATACTATTTATATATAGAAGAGTTGGGATTAAACTTCAGCATCTTACAAATAGTAAAAAGAAAATTTGATCACCCTCAGTCTGTCTTCTCTGAAACTGCGAGGAACCATCCATTTGTTAGTCGTAGTCTTAGTCTCCCTCCAGCTTTTTTCTTTCATTCTCTTTCATGGAAATTCAGTAGACTCGTTTTCATCTAGTTTATACTGAAAATAAAGTGACAGTTGTTACCAATAAAAAAAAAAACCATTAAAGTGACAGTCTCTCTCAAAATAGGAAAATAATAAATTCACAGAAGTCACAGAATTATTGGAGGCACAGGCTAGGGCTGTGGCCCACCAAAATATTGAACACCATTGGATTCATTACACGTGTCAAAGATCCAAAACACTTGGCCACGGCGATCTGTGATTGGATGGCCTCGTTGCCTCTCTCTCTCTCTCTCTCTCTCTCCCCCTCTCTCTCCTTTCTCTCCGCCATGTTTCTTCTCTCCCTTTCTTTCCTTTTGTCTTCAATATTTGTTTCTCCGATCCTTGAAAACTGAAAACCATCCTTACTCAGGTCTCGTCTTCTTGAGAGTTGAACTCTTTATTAGTGGTAACACATCTTTTGTCATTCAATTTCATCAATTCAAGGCAGAGTATTCTAATGAACTCACAATCAAGCTCGCCAATAGCTAATGGAGGAAGAGATCATGCTGTCATCACAATTGTAGCTACAGACAATATCCAGACGACACCATTGGATTTGGACCAAAGAATCCAGGAAACAAGATGGCTTCTGCATCCATCAGCAGGAAACAAGTCTTGTTGCATTTTCAAGGTACGTCAATGCCTTGTGGAAATAAACAACAAGACTTACCAGCCCCATATTGTCTCCAGTGGTCCATATCACTATGGAGATCAACGTTTGGAGATGATGCAGCAACACAAATGGAGATTTCTTCACGATCTACTTGCTCGAACACCTTCAAACGGCCCAACACTTGATTGCTATCGCCAGGTGGTAGCAGCAATGGAAGAAGATATAAGAGGGTGCTACTCGGAGACCATCAGTTTAAGCAGTAATGATCTAATTGAGATGATGGTGTTGGATGGTCTCTTCACTATTGAACTCTTTTGCAAAGTCGGAAGATTGTCACCAAGTGATCCAGACGATCCCATCTTTAACTTGGCATGCGTATTCGCTAATATCTTAGAAGATCTTTTTCGTTTTGAGAATCAAATTCCTTTCTTCCTTCTTCAAAAACTATTTGATGAATCAAAACCTTCAAGAGAAGATAGTGACTCATCCTTAGCCAAACTTTCTTTAGACTTCTTTACTCATGCAGTAGAAGCCCCTGAGCAAGTTTTAAATCAGGACTTCACTACTGTTGAAGGAAAACATTTACTGGATTTACTCCGCTGGAGTTTTATACCTAAACCCTATGATCATTCACCTCAAGAAGAGCCTCGAAATGTTCGTCCATTCGTTAAATTGTTTAAGTATGCCAAAAAGCCTCTAGAAGGAACAAGGAAGGCAATGCAAAAGTTTGTTGCAGGAAGGAAGGTAAATACTTCTCCATCCGTTGAATTTATCCAGTCAGCTAAAAAGCTTCGTCAAGCTGGAATTAAGTTCAAGACAAGGGAGGCAGTGAGCTTCTTAGACATAAGATTTTGCAATGGAGTGCTGGAAATTCCACACATAGTAATCGACAATCTACGGACTGATTTATTGATGAATTTTGTAGCATTTGAACAATGCTACTCTCATTGCTCAAAGCATGTAACTAGTTACGCTGCATTCATGAGTTGTCTGATCCGCACGCCTGAAGACGTATCATTTCTCTGTGACAAGAAAATTGTTGAGAATTATCTTGGAACTGATGAGGAGGTTGTTCATTTCTTCAAAAACCTTGGCAAAGGTGTGGCGTTTGATATTGATGAGAGTTATCTATGGAAGTTGTTCAAAGAGGTGAATGAGTACCATAGAAATATGTGGCATGTGCGATGGGAAGGTTTTAGATCCAAGTATTTTGGTACTCCATGGTCTTTCTTGTCTGCTTTAGCTGCTGTTATACTCCTACTACTCACTGCAATTCAGACCTTCTTTACTGTTTATGAATAAGCCAGTCCATCTGGGGCTTGAGGGAAACGCTAGAGTAGCAATAATGTCAGGATGTTTGACATTTTTTTTTGCACCTTGTGTGTATTTTTGCGTCTTTTAATATCTTCCCAAGCTGGATGAGTATAAATATGGTCAGCATGGTCCCTAGGCAGCTCTGTGAATGTTCTGATTATGAAATTCTCCTCTGTTTCCTCGGGTATTCTGGATATTGTCCACTGTAAAATGATCCAGTACTTGTCCAATCAGTTGTTGTTGATCATTGACATCTAGTTGAGTTTTGAACATAAAAATTAGCTCTTCAAATCGCCTTTCGCTCATGAATTTCTATATAACTGCGGAAAGGAAAAGAGCCTGGTCAGGGAAGGGGAGTTTCTTGAACCGTCTTCAGTTTCCTCTGGGAGTTGCTCCACTGTAACATCTTCACCTACTTTATTGTGGATTTCTTCCGTCCTCTCATCTTGATCAGCGACAGAGAGTTTGCTGAATCCGAAGATTGAAAGGCATAGGACTAATTCACCACCATCATCAACATGATCGGTACTAGAACTGTTGATGGGCTGATCAAGTGCTGATTTGGGAAGTTCGAACTTTGATGAACAATCCATCTGATCAAGAATGGCTTACCAACTCGGGTTTCGATGGTAGAAAGCTCTGGCCGTAACTTGTTCCTAGAAGAAGTACAATATTAATCATCAATAACAAACTATATGCAAATTTTCAATTAAGTAGTTTATCCATAAAAGATTATAGATTCCTTCTGGTAATACAGAGTAGCCTGTGGTTTAGATAAATTTTTATCTATCCCTTATGCTCAAGTGACATGGTTGATGTGGGATGAATGATAGATGCTGAGTCTTTTAAACAAAAAAGATTAAAATAACAATGAAAACTTCATTAATTGGTCAGAAGGGGGCGGAATATCTATTTGTATATGTAAGAGCCATTTTTATGAAAACAGTAAAGAGTAAAACTTCCTAATGAAATAAAACTACTTTATGATACTGTTCAAATCCCTACAGTACTAGTTTATTCAGTAACTTTTGAGGTGTTAAGAGCCATTTTTGTTTTACTGCTGTGTTCCAAGTCCTCAAATGCAATGACACCAAGAGAAAACTATTTAAAATGAAGTAACAAGTGGAAGAGATTTGAAAGAAGTACCCCTATATGCTCTCTGGTTCAGCATTCAGGAAATGCCTGCTGACCTTTCTCCATCGCAAGCTGTGTGTTTTGGCTTGAACTTCCCGTATTCATACACCAACAGACAATGTCAGCAATATGTTTATTAAGAGAAATCCCAACGGGCGTGCCAAATTGTTTACCCGTTTTTCTGTTGTACCTGTACTGGGTAGGTAAAGTTCCCCATTGACCTAAAATCATTTGTGGTCAATAAATCAACTTTCATTTATGTTTGAGCGTGTCACTGTTGGCGGTTAAAAACCCTAACAGACTTAAAAGTTCATCACCTTTAATCTTCTGTTCCTTGAAACAACAGGGAACTATTCCGAAAACGACAGCAGACAAAGTCTATCAAAACACGCTCGAACTAGTTTTTTCTACCAGAAAATAGCTCGAGCTCTTTTTGTCCGAGAGTTACAAGGGATTAAACATTAACTTTAACAATTTGGTTTGGTTCGATTTCTCCTCTCATTTTAGCTCAAATCAAACTATCAGGATGTGGGGCTTTGGCGTTGAACCTCATTGACTAATATACCAATATAAACTTTCAATATACTCAATCCATATATTACAAAAAGATAGGGCACATCATATGATCCCTTTGAAATTAGAAAACACACACAACAGACATTTATCCATAAATCAGGGAGGGGGCCTTTTCCATTTCTTGTCTCATCAAGAAGAAACAAGAAAGGTAAGGCTATATTGCAAAAGAATAAAACGCACGTGCTGGCGAGACAGGGCAAACTCATAAAGAAGAGTAGTGCTGCTCCATCTATGAATTGACCACATCTTTTGAATTGTTATTCGAAGGCTTCTTTCCTAAAGTGCATGGGTGCAAATCATCTAATGTTGACCAGTCCCCTGCCCTCCTATTGTGATTGCTCCCTCTCCTCCTCCTTTAGTTGCCGCTGCTCCTCCTAATCCTCTTAGATTTGGAGTTTTCACCTTGATCAATTCAGTAGCCAATGGAGGCGTTCCTTGGAGCTCATAGTATTTCTACTATGCAATACAATATATCCCCCAAAACGAACACGTAGATCATGACCTAGATCATGAAATACTGTATCTTGAATACGTTCCACAATATCCTCCTGGGAACTGAATTCAAGTTTTTTAAACGACTCTCTAAATCTTCTGAGCCGGAAATCCTCCTCAGTCTCATTGACGAGTTTCTCAATTGTATCAGCACCTCCTCGAGCTTTACGAACAAGTACTTGAATGAGGTTTCTTGGATCACTGGCACATCGTGCGTTGAACCAAATAATTGACAACCCCAAATAAAATTCAGCATAGCGGGACTGCTTGATTTCTTCTATCTCTTCCATATCTATACCTGACGTCTGCATATGAAGCCCTTGTGGATTCTCATTAGTTTCATCCTGAATGAAGTCATCCAAAAAGAATGCAGATCTGCTACCCAGCTTAATAAATCTTCTGAGCCTAAAATCCTCCTCGCGTTCCTCGGAGAATTTCTCGAGTATGACATCTTTGACATCTTTGCTTCCTCGCGTCATGAACTGATCATGCATATTTTCAATCGTTTCTTGTTGCTCATTGGAATCCAGTTGCCTGAACAAAATAATCAACTCGCATAAACGTCTTTCACGGAAGAATTTTTTACTCAACTTCTTGAATAAATGAACTCGTGTAGCCACCGGAGCTTTATTAAACAGCTTTGCGAATGTTTTCCTGCTGAAATCTTCCTCTGTTTCCCCTGCAAGTCTTTCGACATTAACAACTTTGACAGCTAGTTCGTTAGAGATTTGTTCAATCTTGTCTTGTTGGTTGTTGGGGGATAGTAGGCTGAACCCAAAACTCGAGAGCTGAGAGAGTAATTCAGCAGCACTGGCATAATCTTGGGGCTGAACGCGCACCCAGTGAGGAAGATCTCTTCGTACGTATCGCAGCTGCTGTACAGCTTCGTCAAGAAAGTGGACTTGGACATCAAAGTCAACCACTCTCTTACATAGCTCTGTGAATCTTCTGAGTTCGAAATCCGCCTGGCTTTCTTCTGCGAGCTTCTCAACTACGACGCCTTTAACTCCATCACAGAGTTGTTCAATCAGCTTCCACTGATCATATGAGCTTTGTCCCTTGAACCACGTAATTGAGAATCCTAAGAAAAACTCGGCAAAACGAGACTGCCAATCTGAGCAACCTTCATTATGTTTTGGTTGCTCGTCATATTTCTTCCTGCAAGCGATAAGAATTGCATAAACATCGTCAGTATAATCCTTACAAAGCTGTGTAAATCTTGTGAGCCTGAAATCGTCGTCATTGGTTTCCTCATCAGCTTTAACATGAACCATTTCTGCAATAAGTTGTTGTTGATCATTGGCGTCAAGTTCAGTAGTGAACCAAGAAATCAACTCGCCAATTTGCCTCTGGCGCTTCAATTTCTTTATAACAGTGGACAGGAAATGGTTCTGGTCGGGGAAAGGAAGTTTGTTGAAAAGATCTGTGAATGTTCTGAGTCTGAAATCCTCTTCACTTTCCTCCGAGAGTTGCTCCACTACAACATCTTCAACTACTTTTTTATACATTTCTTTCGTCATCTCATGTTGATCAGCGGCAGAGAGTTGGCTGAACCCAATGATTGAAAGACTGAAGAGTAGTTCAGCAGCATCAGCAACATCAGTAGAATTGGTATTGGGCACGAACATTGATAATCGACTCGGAGAAAGGTGGCTTACAAACTCTGGTTTTGGGAAGACGAACATTGATAATCGACGCGGAGAAAGGCGGCTTACAAACTCAGGTTTGGTAGAAATCCCAAATCGTTACTTATTCCTAAAATTAATTAAGCAACAAAAGTGGTAAGTCAAGCATTATATGACACAAGTATAAAACAAAACAACTAAGATATACAATATTATGTATCACCAGCAAAGATGTATGAAATGTGAAGGGATTATTTCTAAAATTAGGGCATCTCCTTGTTATTCTTACTTAATATCATGATGAAATCAAGCTAATTAACAAATTCATAAGTCAAAAACCAGGAATTTAATGGGTGGGTTTATTCCCGTTTTCAGTCAATGTTAAAGCAAAAAATAAGGAATCTAATGCAATATACCCTACAATTGTTGTCTTGTTGGTTTTGAGCTTTAGCAATAGCTGGTTTCTCTAATGCAATCAATGACATCAAGTGAATTTTTTTTAAAAAAAAAAAAAGAAGAAAAAGAAATTAACAAGTGCAAGATGTTTATAAGAATTCGGAAGTACCCCAGCTCTCTTGATCGTTCAGCCTTCAATTTGATTCGCAAGAGTGATTCAGCCCTCAATCGATTCTTCTGCATGAGAGTATGTCATCTTGTTTTCATGTAGTGTGTGTAGACTAAGACTCAAGTTGTATTGTATTTATAGAAGAGTTGAAGGAACAACAAAAGTTCAGCCTTCTCTGAAACTGCAAGGAACAATCCTTTGTCAGTCTCTCTCTCTCTCTCCCCCTTCCTTCCACCCTCCTCCAGCTTTAATCTTTCTCTTCTTTTCATGGAAATTCAGTAGACTTGTTTTCATTTAGTTTACTGATTACCATTCAATTCAAATAACAATTTGAAATCTTCTCAAATATTACGGCCGTTGATTTGCTCAAAGAAATGATCTGCACTGTCCAAAGTTTGATCCTTGGAGGAGAGAGAAGCAATGCATATGTCAGGACACTTTTCAGCCAAGCGGTGGCCCCGCTGTTGACACGTTTCATGCGTCGTGGGTCGCATGGTTTCTTTCCTTTACACCCATGCACCCAAACATGCTCTTACAAATAGTAAAATGGCCCATGGTAAAAATAAGAAAATTTGATCACCTAAGTCTTCTTTGAAACTGCAAGGAAGCATCCTCCGTCACTCTCTCTTTCTACCACTCTACCCTCTAACTTTTTTCTTTTTCTTTCTTTGATGCACATTCAGTAGACCACTTGTTTTATACGAAAGTGATAGAAGTAAAAAAGCCTCCCTCCCCTTAAACTTTTGTTCAAAAAAAAAAATTAGACGAACTAATCCCACTAGAAAACATCCTTTTCTAATTATTAGGGCGGCATGAGGCTATGGCTGCGGCCCACCAAAGATTCTTTGGGCATTAGAAGGTTCATTTTAGGCTTATTTAGTATAGGCGGTTATCTAATAAGAACAATAAATGAGAATTTTGTATAAGAATATCATTGGGGTGCGACGTCTTCTTGCTACTCATGAGTCTTCTATTGTTAGGCATATTCTTCGTAATGGGAATGGGGCTGCCCATCGTATTGCTCGGTTCAGTCTCCTTGATCAAAGCCGTTCTTGTTGGATGGATGTGGGTCCTTTGTGGCTTGTGGATGCAGTTTATGATGATTGGCCTGAGTCCAATGTTCTTGTCTAAATTTTCAGTTGTAATTTGGTGTGTGTGGTACTCTTTTTCCTCACCTAAAGTTTTTCCCATTGGGTTTTCTTTAGGAAGGTTTTAATGAGGCCACTGTTATCCATGCCGGTCTTCGTATTGACTGATTAATGAATCCCCTTTTTACTCAAAAAAACATAATAAAAATTGAACGATTGAGATTAAAACATGGTTTTAATAGGTTTCACATACAAACGGGTAAAACAAAACCTGGATACCCAACTGAGACCCATCAAACATCTCCTCTTTTTCTTCAATTTTTCCTCTTCGTCCCTACCTGCACTGCACATCTCATTTTTGACTTGTTTATCTGTCTATATCCATCTTCTTCTTCCTCTCTCTCCAACCTGTAGGGGCTTTTTCGTTCCAGCAGCTTGACGAGTGGGCATGGGCTGCTGTAAAGAGCAAATGGCTGGAATCGCCCCTTGTGTCTGAGTTCAAGAATCAGACCCCAAGAATGCTTCGAAAGGGTAGCGAAGCCTTATGAAGCACCCTGGTTATCTTAACCAACAAAAAGACAATTGCTTGCAGATCAATTCTTGGCTTGGCATGAGAAGCTTGTGTCATGGGAGCTGAGCATTCGCGAGTTTAGCATGAGAGAGAGAGAGAGAGAGAAAGAGCTGTGATTTCCTATGAGAAACAGAGTTTTTAAGGCAAGGGAAGAGAGGATCTGACAGGGTTTGGCTGAAAAGAGGGAGAAGGAGACAAGGAGAGGGCATTAATTTCAACATAAACATTTATTCATAGATGAGAGATAACGATATAATAAGAAATACAAACAAAAGGGAGGGGAGGCCTTTTGCGTTTCTCGTCTCATAAAGAAGAAACAACAAGAGTAATGCTATATTGCATACGATTAAAACGCACATAGTGCTGCTAAATCTATGAATTGACCACATCTTTTGAATTGTTATTTGAAAGCTTCTTTCCTAATGCACATGACTGCAAATCATCCCTACTGTTGACTTGTCCCCTGCCCTCCTTGTGTAATTGCCCCCTGTCCTCCTCCTTGAGTGGCTGCTGCTCCTCCTAGTCCTCTTGGTTTTGGAATTTTCACCTTGATGAATTCAGGAGCAAGCAGACGCCTATTTTCGGGACGAATGGAACCCTGACAATCAAAAACCGGACACTCATGAACACCTAGATCATGAAATACTGTATCTTGAATACGTGCCACAATATACTCCTGGGAACTGAATTTAAGTTCTTTAAACGACTCTCTAAATCTTCTGAGCCGGAAATCCTCCTCAGTCTCATTGACGAGTTTCTCAATTGTATCATCACCTCCTCGAGCTTTACCAACAAGTACTTGAATGAGGTTTCTTGGATCACTGGCACATCGTGCGTTGAACCAAATAATTGACAACCCCAAATAAAATTCAGCATAGCGGGACTGCTTGATTTCTTCTATCTCTTCCATATCTATACCTGACGTCTGCATATGAAGCCCTTGTGGATTCTCATTAGTTTCATCGTGAAGGAAGTTACCTAAACGGAATGCAGATGTGCTAACCAGCTTAATAAATCTTCTGAGCCTAAAATCCTCCTCGCGTTCCTTGGAGAGTTTCTCGAGTATGACATCTTTGACATCTTTGCTTCCTTGCCTCACGAACCGATCATGCATATTTTCAATCGTTTCTTGTTGCTCATTGGAATCCAGTTGCCTGAACAAAAGAATCGACTCGCATAAGCGTCTTTCACGGGAGAATTTTTTTCTCAACTTCTTGAATAAATGAACTCGTGTAGCCACCGGAGCTTTATTAAACAGCTTTGCGAATGTTTTCCTACTGAAATCTTCCTCTGTTTCCCCTGCAAGTCTTTCGACATTAACAACTTTGACAGCTAGTTCGTTAGAGATTTGTTCAATCTTGTCTTGTTGGTTGTTGGGGGATAGTAGGCTGAACCCAAAACTCGAGAGCTGAGAGAGTAATTCAGCAGCACTGGCATAATCTTGGGGCTGAACGAGCACCCCGTGAGGAAGATCTCTTCGTTTGTCTCGCAGCTGCTGTACAGCTTTGTCAAGAAAGTGGACTTGGATATCAAAGTCAACCACTCTCTTACATAGCTCTGTGAATCTTCTGAGTTCGAAATCCGCCTGGCTTTCTTCTGCGAGCTTCTCAACTACGACGCCTTTAACTCCATCACAGAGTTGTTCAATCAGCTGCCACTGACCATATGAGCTTTGTCCCTTGAACCACGTAATTGAGAATCCTAAGAAAAACTCGGCAAAACGAGACTGCCAATCTGAGCAACCTTCATTATGTTTTGGTTTCTCGCCATATTTCTTCCTGCAGGCGATAAGAATTGCATAAACATCGTCAGTATAATCCTTACAAAGCTGTGTAAATCTTCTGAGCCTGAAATCTTCGTCATTGGTTTCCTCATCAGCTTTAACATGAACCATTTCTCCAATAAGTTGTTGTTGATCATTGGCGTCAAGTTCAGTAGTGAACCAAGAAATCAACTCGCCAATTTGCCTCTCGCGCTTGAATTTCTTTGTAACTGTGAACAGGAAATGGTTCTGGTCAGGGAAGGGAAGTTTGTTGAATAACTCTGTGAATGTTCTGAGTCTGAAATCCTCTTCACTTTCCTCCGAGAGTTGCTCCACTACAACATCTTCAACTACTTTTTTATACATTTCTTTCGTCTTCTCATGTTGATCAGCGGCAGAGAGTTGGCTGAACCCAAAGATTGAAAGACTGAAGAGTAGTTCAGCAGCATCAGCAACATCAGTAGAATTGGTATTGGGCACGAACATTGATAATCGACTCGGAGAAAGGCGGCTTACAAACTCTGGTTTTGGGAAGACGAACATTGATAATCAACGCGGAGAAAGGCGGCTTACAAACTCTGGTTTGGTAGAAACCCCAAATCGTTACTTATTCCTAAAATTAATTAAGCAACAAAAGTGGTAAGTCAAGCATTATATGACACAAGTATAAAACAAAACAACTAAGATATACAATATTATGTATCACCAGCAAAGAAGTATGAAATGTGAAGGGATTATTTCTAAAATTAGGGCCTCTCCTTGTTATTCTTACTTAATATCATGATGCAATCAAGCTAATTAACAAATTCATAAGTCAAAAACCAGGAATTTAATGGGTGGGTTTATTCCCGTTTTCAGTCAATGTTAAAGCAAAAAATAAGCAATCTAATGCAATATACCCTACAATAGTTGTCTTGTTGGTTTTGAGCTTTAGCAATAGCTGGTTTCTCTAATGCAATCAATGACATCAAGTGATTTTTTTTATTTTTTTTTAAAGAAGAAAAAGAAATTAACAAGTGCAAGATGTTTATAAGAATTCGGAAGTACCCCAGCTCTCTTGATCGTTCAGCCTTCAATTTGATTCGCAAGAGTGATTCAGCCCTCAATCGATTCTTCTGCATGAGAGTATGTCATCTTGTTTTCATGTAGTGTGTGTAGACTAAGACTCAAGTTGTATTGTATTTATAGAAGAGTTGAAGGAACAACAAAAGTTCAGCCTTCTCTGAAACTGCAAGGAACAATCCTTTGTCAGTCTCTCTCTCTCTCTCCCCCTTCCTTCCACCCTCCTCCAGCTTTAATCTTTCTCTTCTTTTCATGGAAATTCAGTAGACTTGTTTTCATTTAGTTTACTGATTACCATTCAATTCAAATAACAATTTGAAATCCTCTCAAATATTACGGCCGTTGATTTGCTCAACAAAGAAATGATCTGCACTGTCCAAAATTGATCCTTGGAGGAGAGTGAAGCAATGCATATGTCAGGACACTTTATAGCCAAGTGGAGGCCCCGCTATTGAGACGTTTATCATTTATGAACACTGATACGTATTCATGAATATAACCATAATTAACTCTTTGTGTTTCCTAGCATGCAACCGAAGATGCTCTTACAAATAGTTAAAAGAAGAAAATTTGATCACCTTCAGTCTTCTTTGAAACTGCAAGGAACCATCCTGTCATTCTTTCTCTCTCCCTTCCACTCCACCCTCTTAACTTTTTTCCTTTTTTCTCTTTCTTTCATGCAAATTCAGTTGACGAATTGTTTTATGCGAAAGTGATAGAAGAAGTGAAAGAAGACCTAATCCTACTTTTCAACCAAAAAATAAAAAGAGACCTAATCCTACTAGAAAATGTCATTTTCTAATTATTCGGGCCTCATGAGGCTAGGGGTGTGGCCCACCAAAGATTCCTTGGGCATTAGCACTGTTGGATTCCTATTGTGTTAGGTTTATTTTAGGCTTATTAACTATTGTACTATGATTAAATTTTACATTATCCCTCCGACCTTAAAGAGGCTCACTTTGCCTCCTTGATCAAGGTTTAGTGTTCCACTTTACCCTCTGTCGTCATCTCTATTTATAATTATGTCAACTTTGCCAACGGGGTCTAACCCAATGGAAAAAGGACCTTGATTTACAGACCAATGATCTCAGGTTCAAACTCCATAGCATCCTGATAGTTGTAAAAAATCTCACTCCCCTAATATCGCCTGTATAAATCACCTTTGATGACGTGGCATGGTTATTTTAATAATTTCATACACAAGGGTCATTTACTCACTTCCAGCTTCGACCAAAATATTAATAAAAAATTATTTACATTTAAATACTTTAAAAAGTTAATAATCAAATTATACAACAAAAAAAAAATAGAGAATTTTGGTTTAAACTCAATAAATAACATAAAATTAGCAGGGGGACTACATTACAAAACCATAAGTGGCGATCAGTGATTGGATGGCTCGAGTAGAATCATGTGAAGATGGACTACGGCCCTGGTTGTCAATCCATTGGGTGGAATTATTTATTTATTTTTATTTGTTCCAAGTGATAGTCTAAACTAGAAATGATGGGGGTTTCACACACACATACACACAACTAAGATGCCAACGGGGTCTAGCTCAGTGGAAAAGAGCCTTGAATTGCAGACTAGAAGTCTTAGGTTCGAATCCCCACGACATCATAATTGTGTGTGTATTAAAGAAATCATTATCCCCTGTAGTTTAGACTATCACTTGTACTCCAAAAAATAAAAAAATGCTATGAGAATTCGAACATAAGATATCTAGTTAGCAAGTTAAGGCCCTTTGTAATTAGAGCTACAATGAACTGACACTCAAGCTCGCCAATAGCTAATGGAGGAAAAGATCATGCCCTCATTTAGGAGTGGCAATTTTGGGCACGACCTGTTACACAACTCGAAATTCGCATGATAAATTAGCAGGTTTAACCCACACGATTAAAATTCGGGTCATTTTCGGGTTAACCCGCCATGACCCTTTTAATAAATGGGTGAGTTTTGAGTCAACTCGTCAACCCGTTAAAAATACCTATATAACCCGTTTATCAAAACGAGACATGGCGGGTCAACCCGCCAACCCGCTAAGATACCTATTACCCACTAAAATACATATACAACTTGCCAACCCGCTAAATTATGTAACTTAATGAGTTGGATCCTAGTCATCGGATTTTAGTTAGAAAAATAAAGTGATGGGTTGTAGGTAAGAAAAATTAAATCAAAGGGGAAAAGTCAAATTTACTATTTTTAGTTCGCCCAAAAAAAAAAAACAAAGAGCTAAGATTCGCATGGTGTTTGCTTCAGCCATCCATGGGGTGTTTTATGTAGCATTTGCATTCCTTGTGCTCCAAGTTAATACTATAAATATTTACGCGTGTAGTTGATCATTTCTCTAAGTATTCTTTATTTATATATAACTATTAAATGTGAATTAAGGGCCTGATGGAGTGTTTTAGATACCAACCCCGTCAGAAGTCTTTTTATATAATTTTTGGAGGGACAATTAGAGAAAATAAAGGGGGCAGAGCTTTCTTATGAATTGCAAATGGCTCTTCTACTTTTCCTGTAAAGTATGTATTACATGTCTCGTAGTTTACAGACGAATAATTCCTGTAGCTGGAAATTACAGGCAAGATACGTGCTTAACACCGTCGCATGGTTAAGACCTGCATCTATTCATTAATATTATACTTTGGATTTGAATTCATGACAATTATATGTCCACAAATATGCATGTGAGGTGTGACCGTAACACCAAGTACTTAAAATTTCTGCTAATTAAGTAGCTATGGGAGATATGTGACGATTATTCAATCTTGTGACATGATTCAAGATAGATTAAATTTATAAAGTTAAATAAATAAATAAATAAAAGAAGATAATATTCAACATACATGGTGAACTTTCTTACAAAGCTCTGGCTGAGGAAAACAAAACCAACAACTGTAACCACCACTTTCTCCG
The DNA here is from genome assembly GCF_965620075.1 of Prunus avium. Lineage (NCBI taxonomy): Eukaryota > Viridiplantae > Streptophyta > Magnoliopsida > Rosales > Rosaceae > Prunus > Prunus avium. The sequence goes on along the minus strand of NC_142290.1, from coordinate 32,363,069 downwards.
CTACTCCTAATGCCTCCCCCCTCCACTAGAGGCCAATGAATTAAAATATTCATACACAGCAAAGAAGGCCTGAATTGCAGTGAGTAGTAGGAGCACGACCGCAGCTACAGCTGACAAGAAAGACCATGGGGTGTCAAAATACTTAAATAAAAAACCAGCCCATCTCACGTGTCAAATATTTCTTTGGTACTCATTCACATCCTTGAACAACTTACATAGATAACTTTCGTCAATATCAAAAGCCACATCCTTGCCAAGGTTTTTGAAGAAATGAGCAACCTCCTCATCGGTTCCAAGATAATTATCAATAATATTTTTGTCACTGGGAAATGCTGCGTCCGCAGGCGTGCTGATGAGACAACTCATCAATGGAAAATATCGGTGCGTAGATCATCTAGAGTTATGTTCGGGATTTCGAGCACCCCGTTGCAGAATCTGATATCCAAGAAGCTGTTTGCCTCCTTTGTCTTGAACTTAATTCCAGCCAAATGAAGCTTTTTGGCGGATTGGATAAATTGAACCAGCGGAGAGGTGTTTCCCTTCCTCATGATCTTCAACTTAATTCACCCTACGAACTTTTTTAGTGTGTTCCTTGTGCTGGCCTTGAGTATTCCCGCTAGAGGCTTTTTGGCCATTTGGATCAATTGGACTAATGGAATGGAAGAATGACTTTTGGGTTTTGATTTTGAGGTGAGCGGGTGATGTGGTTCAGCAATAAACCTCAAGCGAAGACTTCATAAGTGCAATTAGTCATTCTTCCATTAGTCCAATTGAAACCCTAAATACCCCATAGTAGGCTTATGGATAGGGTTCGAGACTTGGATTTGACCAAACTAATTTTTTATAAAATAATTAATTACTAGTTATTAAGTCATTTATGACATCAGTAAAATATTTAAATATTCACTAAAGAAACAATAATTAAAACATAATTACTAATTAAATTAATTAAAAAAGACAAAGATATTACATAATTATATATATTAAATTAAAGAAGTTGGCCAACAAACAAAAGTAAAGAAAACTAATTTTATACATTTAAAGAGTATAGCCGCACCTAAACTTTTAAAATATTCTATTTAAAAGAGTATAGCCGAGCGGTTATATTGTTAAAATATTTTATTCATAGGGTATAGCCGCACGGCTATACGTTTAAAATTTTTATTTATGGAGTATAGCCGCTCGCCTATATATTTTTAAAAAATTAGTAAATTGAGCTTAGACCCATAAAATTCATGTGTAATCACTTACAACCCTTTCCTTTATTTTTCTATTTAAAATACCCAATTTTTTCAAATAAAACCCGATGACTGTGATCCAAGTAAGCAAGTTACCTAATCTAGCTTAAAATCTGATTTATTCTATTTTTTGGATTCCAAAACTACCCCTATTTACAAGTTAACGTGTTATGTGGGGTGTAACTAATGACACACGTTGAATTTAGAAAGATCTTCAAATAGTTGTAATGGATGTAGGAATTAATTTAGAAACTTATTTGAAATTAAATATTAAATTCAACATTAAAGTATTAGTAACGTTTTGGTTTGTTTTATGACCCAAAAAAAAAAACGTTTTGGTTTATTTAATAATTTTTTGTTGTTGTTTTCCTTCTATGAATTATACTACTAGTAATCTATTTTATTATAGTTTTATGAATAATAGTGTACATTCTAATTGTGTTGAAAAATATTTTGATAATCGATTTATTGTTTGTTTTATGAAAAACATTTTTTAAAAATGAACCTATTTTTTCTCTAAATAATTTACCTTTTTTTTTTTCTCAAAATAAGTTACCCTTTTTTCTCTGAATAAAGCACCTATTATTTGTTTTATGAAAAATAATTTTTTTAAATGAACCTATTTTCTCTCTCCAAATAATGTACCTATTTTTTGTCCTCTAATAATGTACCTAGTAAAACAATATACGTATTTTTTTAAATGAACCTATTTTTCCTCTCCAAATAATGTACCTATACACATTTATAGGTATATTGTAAAATAATTTACCTATGGGTAAATAATGTACCTATATTTTCTATAAATTATTGTGTACCTATTTTTAATTTATGAAAAAATGTACGGAAATTTCAATTACAAAGTAACTGACTTAGTTTTTTTTTTTTTTGGTAAATAATATACCTATATTTTATTTAAATAACATATTTATATTTATATTTTTCATAGGTACATTATTGGATATGTAATTTACAGATATGTTTTTTGGTTTGCAATTTCAGGGGGCGGTATGTGAGAGGGAATGACAACCCAAAGAAATGAGGTGATTGATATGCTATTAATAGGAAGTGTTAATTGCAATTATGACAGTTAATGAAGTGCTTGAAATAAATTATAAATAAAATATGAAGTTTGGTGGCAACGATGTAAAAACCTAGGAATATTACGACCTCTTATATCCTACTGGTCATTTAAATTTGAAATTGGGTTTTACACATAGATTTATAGAGTGATGGGTATATGTCTAGAAAATAAAAAATGTATGGATCTATATTGAACAAGCCATATTTAAAGAGTATAGCCGCGCCGCTATACTATTAAAATTTCTATTTATCACGTATAGCCGGTCGGCTGTACCTTTAAAATTCATATTTAAGGCGTATAGCCACGCGGCTATACGTTTAAAATATTCTATTTATAATGTATAGCAAAAAAACTAGTTTTATATTTTTAAAATCTAAAATTTTATAAAATAAAATAAAAGGCAAAAAAACCTCCCCGAACGAACTTGCGTTGGCAAAGGTCTACGCCGGCAAATATTTGCCTTACTAGACCTCTCCCGACGAATTTTACCTATGCCGACGAAATATCGTCGAGAGAGGTCTAATCCAGAAAACTTTCGCCGGGATATACCTGTGCCGATGACAGTTCGTCGAGAGAGGTATTTTTAAAAATAAATATAAACTTAGTATCTTTAGGTCAATAAAATTTTATTTTAAATTATCTTTTAGTTTCATCCAAATTTTGTTTATATCTTTTTAGTTATTAAATAATATCTTAGCCTTATTTAATTACTTTCATTAGTAATTAGATTTTAATACTTATTTATTTAGGGAATAATTAGTATTAAATATTTTAATTAACTTCATAAATTTTATTACTTGATAAATAGTAAGTTATTTTTTTTTTTTTTTTTAAATAAAATATTTAAACACTAATTATTCACTAAGTAAATGACTATACTACCACTTGTTAAAATCTACCTCAAGGCGCACTTAACCATAGGGTTAGGTCCGGTTATGTCGTACCAATCGTCTATTGAGATCGAAACCCTAATCTTAAAACCCTAGGTCGAGCTACGTGAGTATCCAAGCCTAATCGAGTTATAAGTGCCCCATAGTAGGATTATGGATAGGGTTCGAGATTTGGATTTGCCCAAACTAATTTTTAATAAAATAATTAATTACTATCTATTAAGTAATTTATGAAATCAGTAAAATATTTTAAATATTCACTAAAGAAACAATAATTTAATTAATTAAAAAAGACTAAGATATTACATAATTATGCATATTAAATTAAAGAAGTTGGCTAGAAAAAAGAGTAAAGAAACTAATTTTATACATTTAAATCGTATAGCTGAGCGGCTGTACAGTTAAATTTCAATTAAGTGGTATAGCCGCGCTGCTCTACCTTTAAAATTTATATTTATAACTTATAGCCATTCGGCTATACTGTTAAAATTTTTATTTATATAGTACAGCCGCGCGGCTTTACTGTTAAACTTTCAATTTAAGTAGTATAGCTGCGCGGCGATACTGTTAATATTTCTATTTATAACGTATAGCCGCACGGCTATACGGTTAAATTTTCTATTTATAGGCTATAGCCGCGCATCTATACTTTTAAAATATTCTATTTATAGTGTATAGCAAAGAAACTAGTTTTATATTTTTAAAATATTAAATATTAAAAAAAAAAAAAAAAAAAGCAAAAACACCTCACCTGACGAAATGTCATCGGCAAAGGTCTACGCTGGCAAATATTTGCTGTATTAGACCTCTGCTGACAAAATGTCGTCTTGAGGGTCTAATCTGGCAAAATTTCGTTAGGGTATACCTGTGCCAACGAAAGTTCGTCGAGAGAGGTGTTTTGAAATTATCTTTTTAGTTATTAAATAATTTCTTTTAATTATTTAATTAATTTCATTAGTAATTATGTTTTAATTATTATTTCTTTAGTGAATAATTAGTATTAAATATTTTAATTAACTTCATAAATTATAGTACTTGATAAATAGTAATTAAATTTTTTATAAAAAATCTTTAATAAAATATTTAAATGCTAATTATTCACTAAGTAAATGACTATACTACCACTTGTTAAAATCTACCTCTAGGCGCATTCAACTATAGGGTTAGGTCCGGTTATGTCGTACCAACTATATATTGAGATCGAAACCCTAATCGTAAAACCCTAGGTCAAGTTACGCGAGTATCCAAGCCTAATTGAGTAAGTGCCCCATAGTAGGCTTATGGATAGGGTTCAAGACTTGGAGTTGCCCAAACTAATTTTGTATAAAATAATTAATTGCTATTTATTAAGTAATTTATGAAATCAGTAAAATATTTAAATATTCACTAAAAAATAATAATTAAATTAATTTAAAAAAGATTAAGATATTACTTAATTATACATATTAAATTAAAGAATTTGGCCAAAAAACAAAAGTAAGGAAACTAATTTTATAAATTTAAAGAGTGTAGCCGCGCGGCTATACGTTTAAAATATTCTATTCAAAATCATATAGCCGACCGGCTATACGGTTAAAATATTCTATTCATAGGGTACAGCCGATTGGCTATACGTTTAAAATTTGTATTTGTGGAGTATAGCCGCCCGGCGATACGTTTAAAACTTCTATTTATAGAGTATAGCCGAGCGGCTGTACGTTTGAAGCTTTTGATTTATCAAATAATGTATGAAGGACAACGAAAGGAATTTGGTTCTCCAACCGAAGAAGATCTCGTATGAGGTTAGGGAATATCCATGCCAAGTTGAAGATGGGGTCATCTGGATCACTTGGTGACAGCCTTCCAACTTTGCAGAATAGTTCAACAGTGAAAAGACCATCTAGCACCATCACCTCAACTAGATCTTGACCGCATAAATTGATTGTCTCTGAGTAGCACCGTCTTATATCTTCTTCCATTGACGCCACAACCTGCCGATAGTCATCAAGATTCGATCCAGGGGATGGTGTTCAAACAAGCAAATCGCGAAGAAATCTCCATTTGTGCTGCTGCATCATGTCCAAATGTGTGTCAACGTAGTGATAAGGACCGATGGAAACTATATGAGGCTGGTAGGCCTTCTTGTTTATTTCCAAGAGGTATTGGGGTACTCTGAAGATGCAACAAGAGCTGTTTCCAGCTGAGGGGTGCCGCAGCCATTTCGTTTCCTGGATTCTTTGCTCCAAAGATATTGTGGTCTGAATATTGTTCATCGCTGCAATTGTAATGACAGCATCTCTTCCTCCATTAGCCCTTGGTGAGCTTGATTGTGAGTTCATTGTAGCTATAAATTAAAGAGCAGAGGATTTGGTAATCACTCTACTTGAAGTAAATTTGAATGACAAAAATATGTTGCCACAAAAGAATTAACTATCAAGAAGAAGACAAGGACCAACCTTAATTATTAGCAGCAGATTCAAATGATAGAGTAGAATGAAACAAAAAATAATATAATGTGACCCTTTTGGGGCCTGAACCTTCTTTGAAATTTCATGGAACCATATTCTTTGCCATATATTCTCAGATTTTCTCTGCTTAATATATTTGGATGTAGATTGATAACTAGCTAGTCTTTTGTTTTGTTTTTTAATGGGTTTTAACATGGAGATAACTGATGATTTAGTTTGACTTGGTAATCCTAACTCAGAAGACTTTTTCCTTTTTTCTTAGAATCTTCCTTTGTTCTCTCCCGCTCTCACCCTCTGTCCATTTTTCTACATATATAATTGTTATGTTGCTTCTTTCTTCTGTTTTTCTGATTGTGAGGTGTTTGACAGCTCAATTTTTTAAGTAGATATCTATTAGTGATTTCCATTGCTGAAATCTATTAAAGATTCCTTGTGGAAGACCATGGAACTTCACCAATAACAACAAAAGGTTTTAACTGCAAACCTACTGGAATTAAGCTGCGCAGAAATGAAATAGGAATTTTCAGGTTAGCTGTAGCCATGAGTAAGCAAACACGCACTTATATTATGTGTTAAAAGTTAATGAAACCAAACCAACTAGTTTGCAGTCAATAACTAGATTAGTGCTAAATAGCACAATCATGTCCTATAGTCCCCTCCAACAAACATGCCCTAAGCATTCAGAGGAAAGACAACGATTTACATTAGCTGGTAGGGCCTATTCCGTATTGTATTTCACTAATCTAAACCATCTATTTTTCACATCTTCATTCAAAGATCATCTCTACACAAAAAAAAAAAAATCATGGAAATTGAAAGGCATCAAATTGAGACCAACAAAATCAATGAATACAATGCTTCAAGAAAGTACTTAATTTTATAGTATAATCAATCTCTGTATCAGGAACCAGACATTTAAATGCATAAATTATAAAAGATAGTGCACTTCATATCCCTTTGAAATTAGGAACCAGACATTTATTCATAAATCAGAGATTGATTATGATATGAAAATTACAAAAGGAGGGGAGGCCTTTTGCGTTTCTCGTCTAATCAAGAAGAAACAAGAATAAAACACACATGCTAGCGATACAGGGCAAACTCATAAAGAAGAGTAGTGCTGCTCCATGTGAATTCACCACATCCTCTGAATTGTTATTTAAAGGCTTCTTTTATAGTGCATGGCCTCAAATCATCCTACTAGTGAAGTGACTAGTCCCCTGCACTCCTTGTGTAAGTGCTCCCTCTCCTCCTCCTTGAGTGGCTGCTCCTCTTCATCCACAGAACGAATGAGGAAACGGTGGCCTTCCACGGAACGAATGACGAAACGGAGGCCTTCCACAGAACCGGATGCCATCCTTTTTCTCCTCCTTTTTTAGCTCTTGATGAGAACCTAGATCCTGAAATATTGGTTCTAAAATATATTTCACAATATCCTCCTGGGAACTGAACTGAAGTTGTTTAAACGACTCTGTAAATCTTCTGAGCCGGAAATCCTCCTCAGTCTCATTGACGAGTTTCTCAATTATATGATCACCTTCTCCAACTTTACCAAGAAGCACTTGAATGGGGTTTCTTGGATCACTGGCACATCGTGCTTTGAACCAAATAATTGACAACCCCAAGTAAAATTCAGCATAGCGTGACTGCTTGATTTCTTCTATCTCTTCTTTACCTGACGTCTTCTGCATATGTAGACTTTTTAGATCCCACTTCTTAGCTTCGTTGCCAAAGAAGCGATCCAAAAGATATGGATGTGTACTACACAGCTTTATAAATCTTCTGAGCCTAAAATTTTCCTCACATTCCTCGTATAGTCTCTCAAGTATGACATTTTTGCTTGTCTCCTTTCCTAAGCGATCAAACATTTCTTCAATCGTTTCTTGTTGATCATTGGAATCCAGTTGCCTGAACAAAAGAATCGACTCACAGAAGCGTCTCTCACTGACGAATTTGCTTTTAAACTCCCTGAATAAATTAATTCGTGTACCGACAGGAGCTTTATTAAACAGCTTTGCGAATGTTTTCCTTCTCAAATCTTCCTCTGTTTCCTCAGCAAGGCTTTCGACAATAACATCTCCGGCAGCAAGTTTGATAGAGATTTGTTCAATCTTGTCTTGTTGGTCATTGGGGGATAGTAGGCTGAACCAGAAACTTGAGAGCTGCGAGAGTAATTCAGCAGCACTGGCAGGATCTTGGGGCTGAAGTAGCACCCCGTGCGGAAGATATCGTCTTTTCTGTAGCAGCTTCTGTTCAGCTTTCTCAAGGAAGTTGACTTGTACACCAAAGTCAGCCACTTTCCTACATAGCTCTGTGAATCTTCTGAGTTTGAAATCTGCCTCACTTTCGTCTGCGAGCTTCTCAACCATAACACCTCTAACTCCATCACAGAGTTGGTCAATCAGCTGCCATTGATCATATGAGCTTTGTCCCTTGAACCATATAATTGAGAAACCTAAGAAAAACTCAGCAAAACGGAACTGCGAATCAGAACAAACTTCATTAGTATCGGATGTCTGTTGTGCATGTTTTGGTTTCTTGACATATTCTTCCCTGCAGGCGACAACATAGTCAGTATAATCTTTACAAAGCTGTGTAAATCTTTTGAGCCTGAAATCCTCATTGGTTTCCTCATCAGGTTTAACCTGAACAATTTCTTCAATCAGTTGATTTTGATCATTGGCGTCTAGTTGAGTACTGAACCAAGAGATCAACTCGCCCATTTGCCTCTCGCGCTTGAACTTCTTTATAACAGTTGTCAGGAAATGGTTCTGATCAGGTAAGGGAAGTTTCTTGAATAGCTCTGTGAATGTTCTGAGTCTAAAATCCTCTTCACTTTCCTCCGGGATTTGCTGAACTACAACATCTTCAACTACTTTATCATAGATTTTTTTCGTCTTCTCACGTTGATCAGTGGCAGAGAGTTGGCTGAACCCAAAGATTGAAAGACTTACGAGTAGTTCAGCAACATCAGCAGCATCAGTAGAACTGGTATTGGGCTCGGGGGCTGGTTTTGGGAACACGAACATTGATAGTCGATGCAGAGAAACGCTTACAAAGTCTGATTTCGTAGAACTTATGCCTAAAAGAAATACAAAAATTAAGCAACAAAAGTGGCAAGTCAAGCATTATTTGAAGTTCTTTTCTGGTATAATCATAAAGAGTGACCTATAATTCGGATGAGAGTTTGTTAAATCTTTTAGGTTTTGTTAAAAACTTGATGAATTCAGTCCAAACGGTCCTCAAAGTCTATGTTTATAGCTAGCTTATACAAGCAGTGTAGTGTCAACTTCCAGTTGAAATGAAAGCACTTTCTCACCTACGTGTAGTTGTTGGTTAAATTTTGAGCTTTGGTAATAGCTGGTTTCTCTAAGTCATCAAATGCAATGACATCAAGTGAAAAATAATTTTGAAGAAAGAAAAAGAAAATTAACAAGCGCAAGAGGTTTATAAGACGTACCCGAGTTCTGTTGATCATTCAGCCTTCAGTTGGATTCTGAAGAGTGGTTCAGCCCTCAATTGATTCTGGTTGTATTGTGTAGACTACTTGTATTTATAGAAGAATTTAAGGATTGTAGGCACAAAAAACTACAGGCACCTTACAAATAGTAAAAACAAAATTTGATGTATAATATCCATCTTGTATATAAGTAGATTATCTGCAAACCAGCTTTGTCTTTTTCTTTATTTTTCATGGAATTGACATGAAAATTCCCTGAACTTTTTTATTCTTTCACATAGACGACGGTTTTTGAGCAAAAGGTGTCGTCTAAATGCTTAACAAACGATGATTTTGGAGCACACTAGACGACGGTGATCCAATCGGCAACCATTAATTATTTAACCTTGGGGAAATCGTGACATGAATTATTCAATCGGCAACCATGACAAATAGAAGAGGAAAATAAAGTTTTGGGTGATTTAATTAATCGGGTAAGCGTCGTCTAGCAAACTAGCAAGCATGAGTTAAAACAATTCCAACCAATCCACTGATGATTTCATCAAAAGTGACAATAGACCTAAAACCAATATATTGTGTTTCCTCGTTTCTTAAGTCCAATGAAGTCGTCTAAACTCTGGATATTGTTTGTCGCTGCTGCAATTGTAATGAGAGCATGGTCTCTTCCTCCACTTAGCTAGCGTGGTTTTGAGTTCATTGTAGCTCGAAATAAAGAAGAGAGGATTTGCTAATCACTAAAGTTGCATGACAAAAAATGTACACGAAAGAATTAACATTCAATAAGAAGACCCCTATGGAGGCAACCTTCCTTGAAATTTCATGGAACATCATCTCTAAAATCTACACTCAGATTTTCCCTGCTTAATATTTCATCCTATGGATGTAGATTGATCACTAGCCTTTTGTGGTTTTTTTTTTAATTTTTAAAATTTTAAAATTCAATGGGATTTGAGGTTGACATGGAAATCCTGATGATTAGTTTAACTTACCTAACTAATTTCAAAATTAACTTTATATTTTATAGAGTGAAAAGCCATATACATCTAAAAACTCAATAACTTACCGGTAAAAAGCCTAAGATTTACTTTAATTAGTAGGCTTTGTATTAATTGGGGACCGCTTTTGGGCCCAACAGTAAGTATCTTCATACCAAAATGAAATACCACCTCTTATCCCTTTTGGGCCCAATGGTGAGCTCAAGTATATTCCGCCAGCGCAGTCCTCAAACTAAATAACTACAATGTAATTTGGGGTTTTAGTTAATTTTAGCTTAATTAAAGTAATCCATTATGTTTTTAATGCACTCTCTGTTAATGATCATTTAAACGAGCATATAGCAGAGGGTTAAGGACGCATGGAGTAATGGACAAAATATTCAACAAAGTCCTGGTACTTTAGAGAAGACGTTTTAAATTTATTACTATTAATTTGGGTGATTAAGGCATGGACAAGTCTATAAAACACGCAATTATATTATTACAAATTTATAAATAAACCAAATCCTAGACATGTATTTATAAAAAAACCCAAACACTATTTAAACATAGAAACACACCCAAAAGCAACTTCAAAATCAACAATTGTATATTTTTTGGGTGTGTTTATAAATGGGTTTTGAGTGTGTGTAATGATGAATTTTGGGTGTGTTTATAAAGTATTTTGAGTGTTGGGTTTTTTTATAATTTCAGCCCCCATTTTGGGTGTTTTAGTGAAACTCCCTTATATTATATGTTAAAAGTTAATGACGAGACAAAAACAACTAGAGTTTTCAGTCAATAGGGAAGTTATTATATTAATAATATAAGTACATTAATTTCCAAATTCCTAGTCAAGCACACTAAGCACTACATAGAGGAAAGACAACGATTTACATTAGCTTGTCACTATCTACAAAATTCTAATTAAGTTGACAATTAAATTCACATGTACAGGTTCATCCATTCCATGCCATGAATGTAATTGTTCTGGGGCATGTAAAAAACATCATCGTATTCCTCCACCCCAAACTCCCCTAAAAATGGAGGATCAATGGCGTCCATAGAGAGTGAGGAGCTCGGACTGTTGCTCGAGCCGCCATGGTCTACGCGCTCTGAGAGCCGTCGAATCTCCTTCTCAGCATCCGAGAGTTGCTCCTTGAGCTTCGACATCTGCAACAATGGTACCAAATGTTTATATTATGGGACTATATATATATATATATATATATATATATATGCATATCAAGGTGTGTGTTGTGGGCTACATATGATATCTCAATTGAGTGATCACGTGATGTTCCTTCCCCGAGTGAGTCTTGGCAAGGCCCCCCAACGGGGCCAACACCACCAACCACCTTAAAACAACATTGTACGGACAGCCCTTGAGGACTGGAACACAAGTACCTTTTCCTGTCTGATTCGGTGGCAGCAAGCTACTGTTTGTCAATTTTTTTTCCCCACCCTTTATGTGTGTTTCTATGGCCAAACCCAACAAGGTGGCATGGCTTTCTTCGAGCCAAGAGCTCATGCACGTTCCTATGTGTGCCTATGTGGTGGGTCACCTTGTCCTTTTCTCTCTTTTTTTCTCTCCTTTCCGAAGGTTAAGAGTACTTGGACATAATTAAAAAGCCATTAATATCAGCTTGAGCGTGATATTTTCTGCTAAAATTAATGAATTAAACTATACCTAGAGACCCCATGATATTTTTAAGAAATGAAATAATGAATAGTTGAATTTTTTTATAAATAAAAATAAAGAATGCACATCGACCCTAAACAAGAAAATGATCTACTTTTAACCCACCCTTGGTTTCCCAAAAAAACCTGAATAAAATTTTGAAGAAAATTACAGTTTAAATCCTATCTACGCTTGAGTTTTTATATATATTTTCCTCGATTTTCCTTGGAAACTAAACTAAACCCAACAAAGTCAAAGATGTAGAATTCACATAAACCAAATGACATGTGTAGAGAGAGAGAGAGAGAGAGAGCTATGGACCTCGGATTCAAGCTTGCGATTCTCAGAAACAGTGCTATCATGTTCTTTCTTCAAGTTGGAGTATTCTTCTTCCAACTTCTTGTTCTTCCAACGAGCCCTTCGGTTCTGGAACCAGACAGCAACCTGTCGAGGATCAAGACCTAGCTCAGAAGCAAGCCGGTCCTTCTTCTCAGACTCCAATTTGTGTTCGTTGCCAAAATTGAGCTCAAGAAGATTCACTTGTTCTGCAGTCAGCTTCCTCTTCTTGAGCCCAGCACCACCAGCCTCTCCACTTTTGCTCTTCTTACGACGTCGTTTAGGCTTTGACGCTCCTAAACACAGCAGAAAAAAAGTTGGTTAAGTAAAATGTGAGAATAGGAAAACTATGGAAAAAAAAAAAAAAAAAAGTTCGTGTGCTTTTGAAGGTTGTACCTTGTTGGGGTACAATTTGGGTGTAGACATCGGAAGGGTACAAGTGAGAAATGAGTAGCAAATGATCGTCTTCTTCAACAACTTGGTGGTTGGTCTTGGTTGTCATGCTTTCCTAGCTAATTCCTATAGATATACCTCTCCCTTTCTCTCTCTCTATCTCTCTGTCACTCTCTGCAACTTTCTTTTTCTCTGCCTCTCTCACTTTCTTTCAGGAAGCAGATGTGTGGAAGTTGAATGGCTTGGGAGACAACGCATGGAGCTTATTTATAAGGGAAAAGTTTTCTCTGTGTTCTTCTTCCAACCCTTTTGTTTTTCCCAAAACAATGATGTTACAATAATGTCCTTAACTTTGTGGAAAATTTTGGATGTGCCATTTGGTTTATTCTTTATATACATACACTAATTAGAAAGCATAAACGTACAAAGGCTAAGATGGGAAAATGTACTAGTGACGATTACTTAATCTAGTGTGTAGTTTCAAATTTATAGTTTAAAAAATGCTAGAGAAAAAGAACAACATGATCCATAAAAACTTGGCTCTATATTCACCCTACAAATGAGAAGATGTTCTAGATTTCCATGGCCATTATGATTGATGCAATAATATAATTACTTTTGGTTGGGAAACAAAACTAGAATATGATAACACTAAAGATGAAAGTATCGTTCATTGTTCTTGAATTGCAACCGTTAATAAATTACAAAGATTAAGTCACGATATTTGAAAAACTATAGAGACTAAAGTGAAAAGTTTACTCAAACTACAGGGTCTAAATTGAAATTTGTCTCTAACACTACTACACCAAGTTTGTATAATAGTGATTTGGATGTAACTCACCCTCTGTCCTAGAGAAGCATGGTTGGGTTAGGCTTTCCCAATTTGGTGATTAACCAAAAACATATAAGGGTAATTATGGTATGAAGAAAAAGTTAAAAACCCCTCAACTCCGCACAAACTTTGTAAATCCGGATGGGTTGGGATCCCAAACCTGACCACCTCGAAGTGAATAAACAATGTGGTGTGGTTGGCCTATGGATTTGGATATGCAACTCACTTTTGTTGTCCAATTGGGTGGTATTTTCCTTTTTTCTATGTCAATTAGGCTAAGAGATTAGCCAAGCCACCCCCAATTTAGCTTAGCTTTGGCTTTATACAATATACTAGGTCATGCGTGGCTCGAGATGGGTGAAAATGCAAGCATCTTGGAGTGTTTTGTGTTTGCTTAACAAGCATGTAACAAGAATAGAAAAAGCTTTATTGGAGCCCCCTTCTTTCACCATAGAATCATATAGTATTAAGGGGAGTTCATAAAAAATTTGAGGAGGTTGGAGGAAATTGAGGGCCACTGGTGATGTCGTCATTGTTGACGTGTTTTTCTTACCACTTTAAACACTCTCGACATATGATACATGATTCGATCTAAGATTTATGAGATTCTGCACAAAAAATTTAAAATAGAGTTCTTCTTTTGTGTTTTAAAGTGCTTTGATTAGAACTCAAGTGATTTTATAATATATTTTTTTCTAGCTCCCTCTCAAACGTGATTCATGATGTATTTTGCTAATTAGATGAGATTTTTAAAGTTATTGAGTCCTTATACCTAATAACCAAAGAAATAAAGAGAGAGATAACAAAAGAAGAGACAAACTAAAAAAATTCAACGTTTCCTGCTCTCCCAATTGATCTCTCTTTTCAAGTTCACTGTTTTTCCCTGTGTGTTTGGAAAGATACTGAATTACAAATGGAAAGCAACAACATTTTCCCTATCGTCCGCACAACCACACAGCATAGCAGAGTCGCTTTCTCGTCCAATCCTCCTTGCACTTCTTTTTAAAAAAATTTCTCTCCCCTAGGGTTTTGCGCCTTTCCATGTAAAACCAGATGATGAAATGAAATGACAGGGGCACGGGGGCATACGTGGCATGGCTAGCTAACTTGACCAAAGTTGCGGGAACATTCATGTATGAACAAGAAGTATGCACTCCCAGCCACTATATATGTCTGTCCTTGAAAAGGTTATTTGTTAAATTGGAGTTCAAAAGCAACATGGTCAAGGATAAGCTAATAGGTCCCTCCCGCCCCAAAAAGCAAGTCCTCTCCATGTTATTTTAAATGTTTGTCTTCTCACAGCATATGTGCAAGGTTGATATTTAGGGTTAGACAAGACTATTTATAAGCAAAATTAATAGCATAGAAAAAAGAAGAAAATGTAGCATCCAAATCCATATGGATATACTTTGGGTTGTTGTTGTTATTTTTTAAAAAAATTTGACAAGGAGAACTTGATCCCATATCCAATTAGTGAGGGAATATCATGATCTCGTAAATCAGATAGCACAAGTAACAGAATCCCTGGCTTTAGCATTTAGCAAGATTGCATATATGTCATCCATGGTACAAAAACCATGTGAGAATGTAATTGAAACAATTCTATTCAATCACCAAAATTAAAATGTATTTCCTATTTGTTTTGACTATTAGATTCCCCCCGTCACATCAGTCCGACACTCAAAATTAGATATTTAGTTCGAATTGTCGCAATAATTTTACCTTTTTAAGATTTTATGCACGCGTAAATAAATGTCGGCAAATTCTTACAAAACTTGACATACCATTAGCGTTCTTCACAGAAAGAGGGAGCAAGAAGTGATTGATAGGCCAATTGGGCTTGGTCAAGATGACTGACAGACAGTCCCCCTTGATCAATTAGCCGGCTCACCAGAGCCATTCAGTTTAATGAAAGAGTTTGGCTATGGCAGCTTTGAAAGTGTGTGAAAAGGACAGCTTGAAATGCGAAAGAGGGGAGCACATGGGGGCAACAAGAACCTTGTACGCGTGTCAAAACCCCCCCAAGAATTTCCAAAGGGACCACAGATTCTATCCATCCACGCGTAAGCTTCTCATAGACAGACCAATTTCACAGTGACCTGCCTACCAATCAAGAATCGGGTGCCCACCCTAATATTATACAACCAATCACCATAAACACACACACACACACACACTCTCTCTCTCTCTCTCTCTCTCTCTCTCCTACGCTAGCCGCCATGTTGTACCATTCACTTCTTACACATGACTTAACTCAACCAACCCCATTTTTGTGCTTAATTAGCCGCAAGGTGTTTGATATATTTTTGACTTTTTCTGAATGTGTCATATTAGCCCTAATTGTGGAACCAATTAAGCTTTCTGGTGAATAAAGAAACACAGTCCCGACATGCCTTTTCCTACGACAAGAATCAAGATGATGCTTATCTTATTTTACCTCTTATGTATATGTTAATCTTATCCAGTATAATGTGCTCATAGAAAAACTTACCTAAAACGGTTTCATATACACTTTCTCTTTGTGTATCTCTCTCTCTCTCTCTCTCTCTCTCTCTCTCTCTCTCTCTCTCGCCACCACCGTGTATCCATAACACTTCTTCGTAGGCTACATTCACCGAATGCAACATTGAATTCATACGTGTATGGAACGGGGAAGGTCTTCTTTTGTGGGTTTTCTATTTGGGTCAAAATTCAATCAATCAAAAACAAAGAAAACTGGTTCAAGTAATTCCCATATTGGTGTAAGAATGAAGTAAAGAAAGCAGTGCATTACTCCAAGTACATTTAAAGATCAGACCCGGTCGTATGACACGTGTAAGGTTTTCTATAGAGAATTAGGACCCCATTTTAACGAATGGTGCAGAAGAGGGTTGTCAGTAAAAGTCGGAGGGGCTGGTTTGCCAAAGTCAAGAAATGTCATTGATTGGGTTTGGTGTTTGTGAACACTGTTCATGCACGCATGTTGTTGTTCCTTTCCTATATGGTTTTTTAGGGTTAGATTTTTGTGGCTAATTTATTCGGTTGGTAGTCCTTTGAAGCAAGAAAATAAATACAAATAAAGATTTGGCAAAGATAAGCTCTTTGGGTTTACTATGGTTAACTTGGATTAAAGTAAACAAATGGTAATAAACGGATAAGGATGAAACGAGTGACAAGCAAGCAAGAGAGAGAGAGAGAGAGAGAGAGAGAGAGGGAGCAGGATTCTGCTAAGCTGGCATGCGCATGGCGTGGAAGGGATTCCTTTTGTATGCTTTTGAGTTGTTTTACGGGGTTTTAATTAAATACTAATCAACTTTTGTTTGATTATTAATCACTAAACAAAATCAACAAGACTAAACTAATGGGTGTCATGTTTATCCCGACACTTCCCACCTTTGTTTCCCATCTTCCAACTCCGAGTTAGATGATAAACAGCTAATGGTAGTGTACTAAGATATATTTCCAGCCATTATTAATTAGCCACAATCAAATGTTTATGCCCTTGTTTAAGGGAAAGCTTAACATCTAAATCGCATTTGGAACCATCTGTCTGATCACACCACTTTCATCAATTTTATTCCCTTTAGAACAAAAAAAGAAAAAAAAGAAAGAAAGGAATATGCACTGCACTGGTCCCGCCTGAATTCCACAGGCTAATCAGATCTTATGGATCCATAATAATTCACTTTTATTTATATTTGTATAAACATGAACATTGGCTTTTTGAACCCTTTTGTGTGGCAATAACATTACATGTTTGTGAAAAGGAAGATTATGGATCTTTTTAAGATTAATTGACTTAATTACATCAACTAATACACTAGCTTAATCAAGTAGTTAAAGTTACACTAGGGTTTACAGTATGCATTGGCATTATTTTCTTTCCACCAATCATTTTCACATGAAAGAGACACCCTAGATTTCTGTCCACATTACATGTAACTATGCATGATGGATGCTTGCTAGCTAGCTAGGCCCCCACTTACCTAAAGCCCCTTAGCCATTATTAATTTCTACTAAAGCCAAATTTTTCATATATATATATATGCCCTACAAAATGTCTATAAACATAAAGTATAAAGCGGGTGCTTAATTGGATAGGGTGTGTGCGATTAGTGTGTCATCAAGATTTCCAAGGTCTCCTTCTGGATGAAGTCAAGTTTGTTTGTGGGTATGTGCCACACACAGTGGCCTTCCATGTTTCCCTCTTCCCATACTAAGAGCATCATGCCCTCCTCTTCCTCTAACTTTGTGCCCTAATTTGATGAAAACCCTACGCATATGGTTAATTACAACATTGATTTCAACAACCCTTGAATTACGCCTTAATTTATGCCATTTTTAGGTGGATTATGACCTAAGTGCATATTATTATATAGTAATTAAGCTCCAAAAGCATGGTTTAGAGAGCACCACATCCAAATATAACAACACCGGCCAATCATAGCTTGCTAGCCAAAGTGAAAAACCTAACCCACATCTTACCCGTCGGTGAAAAAATAAAAAGCTATTAGTCAAATACTTTAAAAGATTACCTTTAATCTTTTCTATTGGAAGACAAACCCTGAGGTTGTCACTTTCATTTATAAAAGCCCCCCTAATCAAAATTAGGTCCCCGCATCTACACGTATACACAACATAAAGTAGGATTATTCCCCATATACTTAAAAGCAAGAAATCTTCCCAACAGCTAAGTCTGTATCTTTGAGGGGTTTAAATTAATTCTAAACTTAATTAACACATACTTAATCAATTAATTATTATTAAACTTCCAGAAACTGCACCAAGTGTGTGGATGGTTTTGATTGACCAGATCTAAAGGGTATGTGGCATTCCTTCGTCCTTTGGTAACACATTTTTCTTTGCACTTTTGTAAGGGATTCTAAAGCTGGCTTTCCTCTCTTGTGCAAAACCAGTGAACTACCTCTAGCTTTAGCACATGGTGCTCCACTAGTATATATAGCTTTTTATGGCCCCTCGCCTTGATAATCTGAATTGGGAAAGGGTTAAAACATCTTGTTGAACACGTGTTAAGATGTTGAAGCAGCTCAGTTCTGTGTAGGTATGGATACTCGGAGCATCAAATTATGTTGTTCTAGATTCCTCCTCAGGTGTTCCTAGATCCGTCGACAGTGCTGTGCGTATGTAAAAGGCAATAATTTTTTGCTACCAAACTATGACTTGACATGTTAAATAGAGCAATGCCGCGGTCAAATCAGCTCATGTTGGTTCACGATATTGATTATTAATGCACTGTGAGTCTCATATACATCAACAATTATAATCAGTCGATGCAGACTCACGATGCATTATGAGTTCCATGTACTGCTCAACTCCCCTAGGTAAAACTTAAATTTCAAATTGTTTAAATTAAGGGTTTTGTGCTTACTAGCAACAGTGTCATCAATCACCATCTAACATATAACTAGTGTCTAGCTAGACTATAGAGGTAAAAACCTTAGATTTTCTACAAGACAAAAGGTGTGTGAATTGGTGGAGGTTCCCTCAAATTGAGGGAGAACATTTCTGTTGTTATTGAAATTGAGGAAATCATATCTTGGTTTGCTAAAAGCCTAAAGTAGAGGCAATTACTTTCCCACTGAGAATGCTGCATACTTGCGTCCA
This sequence comes from Prunus avium, assembly GCF_965620075.1. Classification (NCBI taxonomy): domain Eukaryota; kingdom Viridiplantae; phylum Streptophyta; class Magnoliopsida; order Rosales; family Rosaceae; genus Prunus; species Prunus avium. The sequence continues at coordinate 32,344,133 of NC_142290.1, read as the reverse complement.
TATTTTTTTTTATGCTTACTTAGAAAATAGTTTTAGGAACCAATTAAATATCGGAGAATGGTAAAATATATAGAACTATAAGGCAGCTCTAGCTAAAGCTTAATTAGTCAGGTGCCTACAAGGCTATGAGCATTTTGTCCGAATTCGGGATCATTCACATGCCTGATTGGAAAACTTTCTGTAAATCAGGATCATGGATCATTCACAGGGCTGCTTAGAATCACTAGATACCAATAATTTATTTTAAAAACTTCCACCCAATACCCGTGGTTAAACCAGCATCAACCATAACCTGTTAATTTAAACTAATAAAACATAATCTTTAGTATAACGCACCTAAAAAAATCAAAAAGGGATCCCGTTTTGCAGATGTAAGACAGTCATGCAATTGGGAATGCATGTCAATCGTCCAACTGTCTCACATCCCACAAAATGGGATACTGTTCTTGAAGCCATCTTGGAGCAACCCATTTAGAAAGAGAGCTCTTTAAAGTGTTTGGGCCTAAGTTTGTAAGAATATGTGAAAAAGAAAAATTTGCAACTTTTTGGAAGCACTTTGTGGCCAAGAGCAAGCCGAATCTCAAGCGGGGATTAATCCCACCCTTCGAGTGTGAGGACACCTCATGGTATTTACAAATAAAATAAAATATAAAAAATTGCAACTTATTTGAGTAGTAAGTGTTTGCTATATGCACCCAGAAATTCGATCATTACACTCATGACCCTTGTGTTTTTTTGGGAAATTGCAAATTTTTTCCTCTGGAATAATGATCAAAATGATTAGAACAAAATTTTTTATTTATTATTCTTAATTATTGTTTTTTTTTTTACAAGCGATATTTATTTTTATCTAATCTAAATTACGGTAAGGGGGATTCGAACTTGGATGCAGAGTGAGGAGCACATCCGCTCTTTTTTTGTTGAGAGATTTTGGGATTTCATTCATAATTCAGCAAAAAAAGACATTGGCTACAAATGGCCAATACAAACTAACCACAAAGGGCTATTACAATAATGAAACGATCTAACATCAAAATTAACACAATCTAGTGCTCCTCCACTAATGATCACGTAAGATCAAAGAAATGCTAAAACATCTAAAAAGAGATAAAGTTTGAAAAAACCAAGTCATAACAATATAAATAAAACTCTCACAAAAGAGCGGTGGAAAGCTCTCGCAAAAGAGATGTGAAAAACTCTCACAAAAAGAGAGGTGAAAACTACACATAAAACTCAAAGAGTCTCTGCGGCTTATTCCAAACATGAAAAAACTGCAAAAAAGATGATGGTAGAGATCTGACACCGAAATGCATGTGGGTATCCGACGATGAGATGCATGTGGAAAATCATAACAAAATGAAGACAAATAAGAGAAACATTATGTCTTTGAAAATGGGATAAGAGAGAAGAAAGGAGGAAGGGAGAAGGGGGAAGAACAATGGCTTCCTCCCCCCTCAAAGTGAAAACAGCTCTAGAGTGTTTTTTGGGAGAGGGGGCTAGGGTTTTCAGGAATGTAGTTATTTCAATTAAACTGAATTAATCTAGAATTCTATAGTGAGGGCCATATGTAAGGCCCAAAGTTTGGGCATCTGGATTGGGCTTACTTGTAATAGCCCATTTGGTTCTCATAGTTCTTATTGTGGGCTTGTCCTTTTGTCAAAATAAAAGTAGCCCATAAGTGAAAATGTACTTACTAAAAGGCCCATTAGTGAAACAGACCTAGGCACTAGCCCATAGTGAAACTAGAACGGTTCGTCTCGTAATTAGGGCACTTAACATCTTCTTCTTCACCAGTTAGCCGCCTATTCATCGCAGAGCAACTGCAACTGGAGATTTGCAGCTGCTGCAAGCTCAAGTAAGTTATTTTCTTCTTTCTTCTCCTTTTATCTCCCTCCTTCTCCTTCTCGGGATCGAATCGGGATCGGGATCCCTCCCTCGTGGCGTATCGGTGCTACATAGTGTTTATATTAGTAGTGTCTGCCGTTCTTTCATGTATTACTTAGTACTCAGATTGATTAATTTCGTATATCTTGTTGTTCCTTGGCAGGTTGAAAGTCTTAGAAACATACAAATCCTTTGTTCAAGATGAGGTATATGATTAATTTGATATTTCAAAGTTGCAATTATCTTTTAGCTTTTTACCGAAACACTAACACTGTTTCCTTTTTTGTTTTGTGTTTATTGCCCTCTCCGTTTCCAGCCGGCCAATGGAGGAAGATGTAAGTTATTCTGCTCTCGAGCTCATTGATTTAGTGCATTTTTATCATAACTCTCTTTGCATCTTTAAATGTTATGGGTTTATCTGAGAGATTGAGTAAAATGTGTTGTCCTGAGTTTGGATATGGAATTTGCAACTTTGAACCAGTGGCAGTTTAGCAATATCTCATAGTTAACCCTCTGTGATTGTATTGAATGGTACTCCATTTGTAACTTTTAAATTTTTTTTATGCTTTTTTATCTTCAGTATTTTGATGGCATTTCATGGAAAGTAATCTAAGTTCAAAAGACTGTTGTTCATCAGTTAGTCACTTTTTGTTTAATGCACCAGAAGACCAATAATTATCAAAGAGTAATTCTGTTGTGCCTCCTGTGTTTGCGTGATACTTTTTTATGTTCTTCTGATAGACCGCCAAACATTCACTCATTTCCTGTTCCTGCGAAATAAAACCATCGGGACCAAATGTTTGAGAGTGATCTCTCTTGGTATATGACATGGTCGAATGTGATTATCTTTTGCTTCTCATTCTGAAACCCTTTATTTGGTCATATTCTCACTATGAAACCCTAATTCGGCATATTTATTCTTATTGTTATCATCAATTTGTGAAGAATCTCATCCAACCTGAATGCTGCAGGTTACCAAGAATGAGGAAGAGGAATTTAATACCGGACCACTCTCTGTTCTTATGATGAGTGTCAAGAATAATACTCAGGTAATGCTTTCTTATAATTTTATAGTTCTCTGTCCATAAAGGCTTTACATATCAAGACTTATTCAAATTGGTTCTCATTGTGCAAACAGGTGCTCATCAACTGTCGTAACAACAGAAAGCTTCTTGGACGTGTAAGAGCATTCGACAGGCATTGCAACATGGTTCTGGAAAATGTCAGGGAGATGTGGACTGAGGTATTTCCCATCATGGGGTTTTCTTGTGTTTTGTTTTCATTTGTGTTGGTAGATCTTCATCAATCATCAACGTTCTTTTAACTCACGATATTTGTGTTATCTTTCATTTGTCTATGCAGGTGCCAAAGACTGGAAAAGGCAAGAAAAAAGCCCAACCGGTTAACAAGGATAGATTCATCAGCAAGATGTTTCTCCGTGGGGATTCAGTTATCATTGTTCTTAGGAATCCTAAGTGAGAGGTGTATTGTATGTAGCTTTGACAATTCCAGTGACTTGTAGAAGTAGAGTCCAAGCTGAAGATTTATGTACTAAGGTTGGGAGCTTTTATGTGCACTTTTTTAGAGCAACTTTCAAGTGCTGTATATTTCTTGAGCAAAACTTCACTCATTTGGATTTGTTTGTGAATTTTAGTTGACAGGTATTAATTGCACTTTGAGTAACTTTCCGGTGTCATATAGTTCTTGAGCAAAACGTGACTCGTTTGAATCTGTTTGTGAATTTCATGACAAGTATTTGCACTTTACACTAAGTAGTATCTTAATGTACCATGTGCAAGCCGTGGTCTCTTTTTGGAGGGTTAAAACTGGCTTGCTGGCTGGTGGCCTTGTGTTCGGGTTTCACCTACAATGTGAATTCGCATTGAATCTGAACATGATCGAGTGGCTTGACATTGATATTTACCCTGGTAGGGAAGGGCGGATTTGTTGATCTAACGGCTACAATTGCGATTATATTTCACTCAATAAAGAAAAAACCTTTGTGTTACATCAATGTTCCTTAAATTGGAAGAGATCAGCTTCTTTGAGCCATGAAACTAATTCCATATGATTTCTTCTTTACCTAGCAACTCATCATATGATCATCATCTCCTGCTTTGGATTTGTATCACTTCAAGTTTCAAAAGGCCCTTGTGATCACTAATCAGACTACTCTGCTATCCAAATGATGAACAGCCACCGAATCCACATTTTATTAAATTCCTGAGTTGCCACACCTCTTCAACAATTAAATAAAAGATTAAGAATCCATTTGTTTTGTTTATTTATTCCCATGCTTGTAAAATTAAATCTCCCCACTTGCCTCTTGGCTTCTTCCAACAACATCACCATCAACTTAAATCGGTGCCATCTTTATTCATTATAATTTAGGGGACTGACTTTTCCCTGGGACAAAATGGCCTTATTCAACACTATATTTTAATCAATCATATCATATTATTATGGGGTTGGAGATGTTAGGTAGATCCTAGATGATTAATAATAATGACTGCTAAACCAAAATTCCTAAAGATGCTCATCTACATAATTCCAAACCCCACCACACCAAAACAGACGTAAGTTAGGCTATTTGACAGCATCGTACCTCTCTATTGCACCCGATCCTTCATTCTTTACATTAACTGTACATTAACTTAATTTAGAATTTCAGTCATTTGTGAAGGAAAAAAAAACAAAACCACTACACCAAACTTTTTTCACAATAACATAAATAGAATGAAGAAAAAAATCAATTAAAAAACATTCAAAACCAGAGGTGATTTTTATCCTCAAACCGACACGTGTCCTTACAGATATACATACATACAGTAAGTTATTGGGTTGCAGCCAAATTCTAGTCCTACTTGGCTCCTTTTACAGCTTGGAACGAAGAAGCTCTGGGCTCTGTGCCTAACTGCCACTGAGAAACGAAGCTCCAAATACAAAACTGGTATTTGGGTTTTGGTGCACACTTCTTATTTCTTATCCTCATTGAGTAATATCGTTATTCTCGATGGGGAAAGGTGGGGGCTGTGTCCCAAGCAAGAAGAAGGTCCCCTCCAGCGGCGCCAATCCCGACGCCTCCCACCCAAACGCCTCACGAAACGCGCCGATCCTCACGGACGACAATCCCAATTCCACCACTCCCAGCCGAAACGACGACGTCTCCGCCGAATCGCATCCGAATTCGCATCCGGCCCCGAAATTGAGGATATTCATAGTGTTCTACTCGATGTACGGACATGTGGAGGATTTGGCGAGGAGGATGAAGAAGGGCGTTGACGGCGTGGACGGCGTTGAGGGGTTGCTTTATCGGGTGCCCGAGACGCTGCCGAGTGCGGTGCTGGAGTCTATGAAGGCGCCGCCGAAGGACACCGAAATTCCGGAGATTTTGGCGGCGGAATTGGCGGCGGCGGACGGGGTTTTGTTTGGTTTTCCGACGAGGTACGGGAGCATGGCGGCGCAGATGAAGGCTTTTTTCGACTCGACGGGGCAGTTGTGGAAGGAGCAGAGCCTCGCTGGGAAGCCTGCTGGGTTTTTTGTCAGTACTGGAACTCAAGGAGGTGGCCAAGAAACCACTGCGTAAGCTTTTGCCTTAATTCTTAATTGTTTCTCTTCTATTATTTTAGAAGCTGTGAATTTGAAGTGGGAATTGAGTAATTTAGTTGGTTCTGTATATGGTCTGCAAAAATTGGTTTTTTATGCTTGTTAATGTGTGTATCTAGTCTTGAAGATCAATGGAGATTATTGTTAACCAAATGAAGCATTATGAGTTTTAGCTACACAATTGTCATGACTTTTCTAAGTTCTATGCATGCTAGTGTGTGATTGTATAGAGATTATTGTTTAATTTTAACTCAATAAAGCGTGGGTCTTTAAGGTGGCAGCATTTCCAACCAATATGAATTAGAAGAAATGACATTAAAGACCCAAGCTTTAAGGTCACATTATTTCCAATATGAAGTAGAATAAATGGCATGTCCTTGTGCTTCTGGGTTAATGTGCTTGAAGTTGTGAGGTTCACCTTGCAAATATGTTTGAGAGTTAAATGGTACATATAGGATGTATGTATGTGTTTCATTTTCGCAAAATAATGAAATGTTGTTTTTGTTTATGCGTGTTCTACTTTGGGGTTATTTGTCTCAAACAATCTGAAGTAGAAGTATTTTGACTAGGAAAAAAGAGTCTGAAGTGGAAGTACCTTGTAATGCGATCGTCTCCCCTTTCTGTGGTATACTAGGATCATATCCATCATTTGAATAAAATCATTGAAATTGTTATGGATAAAAGCCTGTAAATGTTTATGTAAATGAATGAGAAAATTTGTTGAGACTTATGTTCTGCTATTTATCGCAGTTGGACGGCAATCACCCAATTGGCACATCATGGAATGCTGTTTGTTCCCATTGGGTATACTTTTGGAGCTGGCATGTTTAAGATGGACTCTGTACGAGGGGGTTCTCCGTATGGTGCTGGTGTTTTTGCTGGTGATGGCACAAGAGGGCCGAGTGAAACTGAGTTGGCGCTTGCTGAGCATCAGGGGAAGTATATGGCAGCAGTAGTCAAGAAGCTTGCCCCAGCTTGATGATGATGATTTTCTGATTCTAGCATCTTTCTTTACAATCATTTTTCTCTTCTGTTTGTCGATCAAAATATATCCCCTCCTGTGATTGGTGTTGGCATTTTCTTGTTACCTATGCCCAGTGTTAGTTCTTTCATTTTTCTTCCCTTCCAGTTCTCATCTGTTCAGAAAGTTGTAAATGTTTTCAATTTGTTATGCCTGATTTTGTCAAATAATTTGTGAAATCTGTGGGTGTCTTATTTTGTGTTTCATTTTGTAGACTTTATACACTTAGGACTTGATATATTAATAATAAAATTCATTCTGTTTTAATTTTGTTCAAGCCTCTGCTTTGTTGATCTTTTCTTACCATTGGTGCTGATGAGTTTGGTTGCGAACAGGAAGTCCTCCTATTGCTCTGTTCTGTGAAATTGAGCTATTGATTGATGAAAAGGTTGACATGGTGAAAAGCATTATCAGGAACTCAGTTGCAATTTCTGGCAATCAGACTTCTGCTCTTGTTGATCTAATTATGTTTTGGTTTATCAATTCAAAGTTGATCTTTACAGTTACATTGTTATATTAGGATACAAACCTACAAAAAAAAAAGTGTTAAACGTATGGTAGAAAATTAAGAAATTAATTATATCTGACAGAACACCAAACACAATACAAGTTGTTCGACCTTAAGCACAATACCAAAACGTTCAATATTAATTAATCTAACCTAGTACATTGCCAACTGGATCTAGTCCAGTGGAAAAGGACCTTGACTTGCAGACAAGAGGTCTCAGATTTGAACCCTCATGGCATCTCGATTGTGTGCTTATGTGAGAAATCTTCCTTCCCTATAGTTTAGACTGTTGCTTGTACCAAAAAATATATTCAGCCTAATATACTATAGTATAGTACTAGATTTCAATTTAACCTATAAATGGTGGCTTTAGCTATCACTACCGCATAAATATAAGAACTGTCTGTCATTTGCAAGGGATTTGGAGGTGGTCAAGTAGTTAAGAGCATTCGATTCCCTATCTCTCGTATAGCTTGTATTTATAAATAAAAGATATTAAAAAACTGTCATTTTGTGAGAAGATTATTTTCCGAAAGTTTATAATAATTATGGTTTTCTCTTTTGTTTTATATTTTATAATAATTATTAATAATTTTCGTAAAGTTTTATAGATATAAGAATCTAATTCGTGGTGTCTAAAAGAATTTAACAACTTTACGCACTATGTTGGCGTGCGTTAACCTTTTTAACCCTACTGTAAGCGCCAAAACAAGTACAATTTACAACTACTGAGGGGTCACGACAAGGTTACTTTCGGAAACTCAGAGCCTTACTTTATCACAAGACTTTTAACGAGTATCAACATCATTTTTAAGTCGTTGCTTCTCTCAAACTCCATTTCCATTTACAGTCACTCTCTTCGATTCTTCAAAGACTCCAATTCTTGGCCGAGAAGAGCGATGGCGGACACTCTCAGTGCTCTCAGGTCCTTAATGGCGTCTCACTCTCCTCCTCTTGATGCCTTAGTCGTCCCTTCCGAAGATTATCACCAGGTCTTCATCTGTAAATCATATGCTTGATGTTTCGTTGAAATCATGCATCTGAAAATTTTCAACTGTAAATTTAATCAGTTTCATTGATCATCATAACTGTTATTTCAATTTCTTATAATTTTTCAGAAATCGAATCAGAATTATCCAATCTCATTCATCTCTAATTTTCCTATGAGAAATAGTAAAGTTTGATTTTAGTGTGATTTATGTTCTAATGCAGAGTGAGTATGTATCTGCACGAGACAAAAGGCGTGAATTTGTTTCAGGCTTCACTGGGAGTGCTGGTCGGTGTCTTTTTCTTTCTTTCTTCTTTATGTAATTTTACGATGATTCTATTTGAATTTGATTAGTTCTAAAGAGAATTTTGAAGCATATTTTCATAACTGAATTGTATTTTGAATCTTGTTCAGGTTTGGCACTTGTAACAAAGAATGAAGCACGGCTTTGGACGGATGGTCGTTACTTTCTGCAGGCAGCGCAAGAACTTAGCGACCAATGGCAGCTTATGCGAATGGGAGAAGACCCTGCTGTAGATATCTGGATGGCAGATGTGAGTCCTTGGTTTGGTTCTTTGGCTAACTCCTATAATTATTTTCAATGTTGAAGATTCACTAAACCATCAAATTTTCTCAGAGATAGCTTTGCACAAAAATGCTTTGTTTCAGTACTGGTGTTAATTTATGAGTTGCTTCTTGCTAAATTGCCTCAGTAGCAACTTTGCATTTTTTTTATTTGTCTGTTAACAAGTTCTTGGTATATTAAGTGGATTCTTTTGATTTGTTTATGTTAGAATCTCCCCGGAGATTCAGCCATTGGTATCGATCCTTGGTGTGTGTCGATAGACACTGCACAAAAATGGGAGCTTGCTTTTTCCAAAAAACATCATAAGTTGGTTCAGACGTCCATAAATTTGGTAGACGAAGTTTGGAAAAATCAGCCCCCTGCGGAAATTAATCCTGTCATTGTACATCCTTTAGAATATGCCGGTCGTTCTGTTGCCGATAAGTTGAAGGATTTGAGAGAAAGACTCATACAAGAGAATGCTCGTGGTATAATCATCTCAGCACTTGATGAGGTTAGTTGGTTTGTTTGTTGCTTTATATCTTTGCTCAATCTTGTTATTATGACTTCCAGAACTTCGTTGAACATGGCCTGTTTCCTCATGTTTTTATTCTATTTGGATTTTGTCATGCAGTATCTGAATCTAATTGCTACTCTGCAGGTTGCTTGGTTGTATAATATTCGTGGGAGTGATGTTTCCTATAGTCCGGTTGTTCATGCATTTGCTATAGTAACATCCAACTCAGCTTTCTTTTATGTGGACAAAAGGAAGGTTTCTTCTGAGGTCAGTTAAATCATATATATCTATTTTCATCATCTTGTCAAGAAACTTTGTACGATGGTGAATAATGGTTTGAATTTATCACACCACTGGTAATAATAGATGTATTTACTAAAACTATTGGCCTTGACCAATTTATGCATCTGATTACTGATACCAGTAGTTAAACTGTTGGAGCAAAGTTATGCTTCCCTTCATGTTTGTGTTTTTTTTTTCCTTTTTTCCCATTTTATAAGGCAAGTGTGAGCTTGGGAAGTTAATCAGTTTAGATTTATCTGAGAAACTTGCTCGATATGTAGGTAAACACTTACTTGGAAGAAAATGGGATTGAAGTTCGGGACTATAAATCAGTGAGCTCAGATGTTGCCTTGCTTGCATCTAATCAGCTGAAACCTTCATTCAAGGGGACTGAGATTACAGGAAATGGTACAAACAAAGCAGAAGATAAAAACGACAACCTGATATGGGCTGACCCTGGTTCATGCTGTTATGCTTTGTATTCAAAACTAAACCCTGAAAAAGTTATCTTACAGCAGTCGCCTTTGGCCCTTGCGAAAGCTTTAAAGGTAGGATGCTGTCCTTCCCATCTACTGGAGATAGTATTGTTCCGGTTTGTTGTGAGTGATGTTTTTTCTTATTCTATTCATTATTTTTATATCGACTGATTTCTCTCCAATTTTAGAACCCCATCGAGTTGGAAGGGTTAAAGAAAGCTCATATCCGCGATGGTGCTGCAGTTGTGCAATATCTTGTCTGGTTGGATAAGCAGGTAGATTGTGACACCTATGGCATCTTTACATTTCTAAACAATAAGTATATATGCTTATAATTTTCTAAAGGCGTTTTCCTTATTTTTATGCATTTAGTTTCCTAACTTTGCGACAATATGAAGGGCCTGAACTAATGCCTGAGCTTTGTATAAAAAATGCAGGCGCAGGAAATATATGGTGCTTCTGGTTTCTTTTCAGAGGGGGAGGGAACGGATAAGAAAAAACACTCGTAAGTGTGCCTTTCCTGGTTTAATTTCAGACCTCGCACCGTGTGGATGAGATGTATCATGGTCTTGATTTAGCATGATTTACAATGTTATTATGATGTGAAAAATCAGACAAGTTGTAGTTAGATGTGCCATATCAGACAAGTAGTAGAACGATGTAACCTTGAATACTATGATGATAAGATGCATAGTAAGCTTCGTATGGTAGATTTTTACTGCATGTCGCACAAAGAACTGTTTGTGTTCTATTGCAGTCAATGATCATCAATTCTTCTCTGAACATTCTGACAGTTTGCTGAATATATGGTATGTGGAACAAGTTTTACACGCTATTGTATCATATCTTGGCATGTTGATTGAATTGAATGAACCATGGCAGGAAAACTGCAAAGCTAAGCGAGGTGACAGCAAGTGATAAGCTGGAGGGCTTTCGAGCATCAAAAGAGGTAGTGTGAACTTTTAATATGAAATTCCCATGTGATGGATGATAAACTGGATATGTCTTTGTTTTGCATGTGTGTATTCCCCTTATATAATTTTTCTTTGATCCTAGATGTTCATTGCATTTTATTTCTTTCTAAGTTGGTATATATTTGCAATCATGGTTTCTAACTGTAAAACATTTTCAACTTGACTTCTGGGTTGCACTGCAACATGTCAGGAATACTCGAAAATTACAAGGGGTTCCCAGGAACACTTTAAAGAAGCTTGCAGCAGTTGGTTACAGAAAAATGAAATATATAGTGCAATTTACTGATTACATGCATACTTGTATGCTTTTCTAAGCTTTTCTACATCCCTGTATGTTTAGGTTGTTTGACATACTTGCAATCTTCTTTTCTGTTATATTTGCAGAACTTTAGAGGTTTAAGTTTCCCTACTATTTCGTCAGTTGGCCCAAATGCAGCAATTATCCATTATTCACCACAAGCAGAAACTTGTGCTGAGTTTGATCCAGACAGCATCTATCTTTTTGACTCTGGAGCACAGGTTTGTCAACTATCATGGAAAATTTGGCTGATAGAAATGACCGACCAATTTCATTCGTTTATTTTGTCATGATGCTTCAGTTTTTCTAATTGGTAATATTGATGGCATGGTTGCAGTATCTTGATGGAACAACTGATATAACACGAACGGTTCATTTTGGAAAACCTTCAGCTCATGAGAAAGCATGCTATACGGCCGTAAGTGCTTTTTGTTGCTCTCCTTTAGGACATCTTTGTTTATTTGGTAGTTGCACATAGACTAATTTCAACATTGTTGTTCCAAGTTCCAACTTTGTTTTCATATGCTTTGGATAGTCAAATTCTTGTACTAGTTCATTCATGCATTCTGCTACTCACAATTTATCTTGATCCACTACAGTATATGACCACCATAACTACCATTGTACCCACACCCACCCTGACCTTCTGTACCGTTCATAGTTTACTACTGCTACCTACTTCTTGTAGCTTTTAGAGCCTTGTTCGCACTACCTTTCCCATGCTTATTACTACCACTGCAGACATTGCAGTTTACCATGGCACAAAATCACCACCCAAAGAAGCAGTACTATTGTAGTGATCATTAACATATTGGTTTCTTCTATCTGTCAAAGAAACCTCTAAGAATTGGTCAATAAAAATCTTAGGGTTGCTTAATTGGACCTTAGAAATATTAATTTCTTATGTTAATAGAATCCACATATAAATTTGATTATTTAGGAAAATGAGAGATTTGAATAACACTTTTCTCGTGGGTATTTGAAATCCATCCTTTTCCTATGTTACCAAATTTATGTGTGGAGTTTATCAATGTAGAAAATTTATTTTTCATAATACTCGAGCAATTTACAATAAAACCTCAAATCCAAATCTCTCAGTTTGTATCTTTCCACCTAATTGGACCCTTAGTTTCAGTTGATAATCAAAGTTATTATTATCCATAAAACTGGATCTTATTAATTCCAATTGATTGGGATAGCCCTTTTCTGAGTGGAGTTGCAGGCTTTCAAAATGGGATTTCATTCTTTTCAGATCTTTTCTTTTTCTTCGTTTTTATTTATTAAATGAATTTAGGTTCACAATGGTTGAATCCTTTACTGTCTACATATGTAAGACTGTTATTCCCAAGTCCCTTCAAGCCAATCCTCATGTTATGGTCTTATGAAGTTGCTTGATGTACTGCATTTTGTGCAGGTTCTCAAGGGTCATATAGCTCTCGGGAATGCCCGATTTCCTAATGGAACCAATGGTATTCATGCTTTTGTCTTTTTATTTCTTTCACATTTAAATGAGATGTTTCATGTGTAGTTTTCTAAATTTGTCTGAACTGAAATACATTTAAATCTGCTTGCTTTTTACAGGTCATGCACTTGACATTCTTGCTCGAGTTCCTTTGTGGAAGAGTGGTCTTGATTATCGACATGGCACTGGTCATGGGATTGGGTCTTATCTAAATGTTCATGAAGGTATATAGGAACTACAACTGCTCATCCTTCATCTCTAATGTATAGTTTAATCTGAGCTAATGAATGAATTTTCATTTCTTCCTTCCATTTGTACTGGTTGAGCAGGACCACATTTAATTAGTTTCAGACCGCATGCTCGAAATGTCCCACTGCAAGCTTCCATGACTGTAACAGATGGTTAGTATCACCATGTACATTTTTTTTTTGGTTACACTTGTATAATGACTTTTTCAAACTCAACAAAGCAGTAATCCCTCATGCTAGAGGATAGCCATGTGGATCATCCTTTTTTTCTTTTGTTTTTTGGACTCTATTTAAACTTTATCTTATCTTGTAGCTCATGCATTGTGTTTTCAGACAAACACTGGGTAGACCTTGCCTTTCTTGTTTCCTTTAGAATCTGTGCTCTAGTGTTCGTGGTTTTTGAACTTATTGCTCTTTATGCATAGCTCTGAGTCAACAACTTTATTACTCATACATTTTTAGGGCATGCTTGATCTATAAATTGTTTCGGGTAGCCATGACTGTAAATTATTAGGAGGAGCTTCTTGAATGGGACTATTTGACTTGTAGTTACCATTTACAGTGACTGACTGTAAAACTGCACTTTTCAGAACCTGGATATTACGAGGATGGGAATTTTGGAATAAGATTGGAGAACGTGCTTATAATCAACGAAGCTGATACAAAATTCAACTTTGGTGACAAGGGTTACTTGCAATTTGAGCACATAACATGGGTAAGCTTGTTGTTCTCTATCGAATAGCTAAATTAGCTTGCAATTGGAGCGCATAATATAGCTACGTTAGCTTGAAGTGATTGCTATTGTGGTTTTTTCTGAATGGGGCCTTGTAGTTCACAATGACAGTATCTGTCTAGCCCTGTTTTTAATGCTTAATTTGTTAGTTGTGTTCTTGATGCTGCGCACACTGCCCGGCATTTACGATTATAACAACCCTTTTCCTAGACCCACTTTATCTTTTCAACTTGATATTGTTTAAGCAAATTTTCCAGAGAGAGATTGCAGGTTGAGCTAATCCCTCTGTATTTGATGTTTCATAATCTGTCCAGGCACCATATCAGAGAAAGTTGATGGACTTGAGTCTTTTAGCACCTGAAGAGTTGGAATGGCTCAACACCTACCATTCCAAATGCAGGGATATTCTGGCCCCATACGTGGATGAATCTGAGAAGGCATGGCTGAAGAAAGCCACTGAACCCATAAGTGCGTGACAGCTTGTGGCTGAAGAAAGCCACTGAACCCATAAGTGCGTGACAGCTTGCGAGCTTTCTGATTGTGCATATCGACTCGAAAATGAATAAAATTTGCACACTGTATGTAGTTTCAAGATCAGCAGTCACTCTAGTTTTATGATTTTCAAGATTTAATTAGTAACTTGCTACCGTTGTTGTTTTTGAACATAAAAGTATTCAATAATGCATTCCTACTTTACATTGCTGAATTTCTCTGGAATATAATGAGAGAACATTCAAAACTGAATTTTTATTATTTGCAGAAATGGAAAAGAAAAAAAAAAATCAATTTACTAGATGAATTATTCAATCTACGACAGGACACCATGAGTGCGGCGGCACACCATTGATTGAGTAATTATTGGGTGTGAAGGTCCACATTGCCATATGGTGTCACTGATCAATAACATATGAATTTGGAATCATCGTTGTCACCACTACCACCCCAAACTTGCTGGGCATGTTTAGGAAATTGTGTTGAACCTTTAGGAACTCTCTGATCATTAATCGGAGGTTGTGGACCCCACAGGGGACCGGAATGACTAATATGGAAATTTAATCGCTTATTTAACTTCGGGTCTTTTTAGACTATTTCACCTGTCTGAATTGTTGAAAATGGGCTTAGGAACCTTCTTAAGTTACGTACACGCACTTTTAAGGCCGAGGATCAGGGTTTTGATTAAATATTTGTGGTTGAGCTATTTTATTAATTAAATATTTTAATTGCTTAAATAGGCACTCGAGCTTCATTGAACCCACAGGAAGGACCATCGAAGGGTCAAGCTAGCTCAAACGCCCAGTGAGTGCATTTTTGTTTTATAAATGAATTTTATGTAGTAAAAGTTTTATTAATTCATTATGAATGAATTACTTATGGCTTTTACTTTCCAAGCATAAAGTTTGATTTCAAATGTTTTTATAAATTTTGTTTATGATTAAGTGTGAATGGCTTGGAAGGTAGAAAAGGAAATGATAACATGATTTAAGGATTGAGTGAGAAACAGTTTTATAAATTTCCCAGAAAAGGTTTTTAAACCACCATAGGTACCCAAATGTTGCCTTCGGATAAATTGTTGCCTTCGGTTGAGTCAGCGCGCGTTTGATAGTTGCCCCACGAGTCTTAGGGATATTCGGATCGTGAGGAGCAAGGAATGCGGCTCAAGTTGACCAAGTGTCCCCTGAGTCTTGCGAGGAATGCGGCTAGGGTTGACTTTGTGTTACCGAGACCTGCGAGAATGTGTCGATTATGCGACACTTGGAATTGACGGTATAATGTGGGAAATAAATATAAAATCATGGAATTGACGGATTTATGATGGGTACACCTAAGTGGAAAGGAATTATTTCTTTACGATGCTTTCAAATGGTTTTGATGTTTTGTTTGAATGCATCATCAGTTATATGTATATAGTTATGCATGCTTGAATTTTTGTACGAATATAGAACATTGATATAATTGAATTTCTAAATGTTTTAACAGTGGGGTTAGTATGTTGATATTATATTTTCCAAAACTTGCTTTTGTCCAATCACACTTTTAAATGTTTTGCGCCCCCAGGCAAGCAGTAATTATGTACCAGAGCACCACAATAGGGCAGTCATCACTCATCACCCCTCTTTTTCCACTATGTAGGATGTTCTCTTGTAACTGTTCTACTTTTGTAATTAACTGGATTAGCTTACTCTGAAATTGCCCTAGGATTTCTGTAAGGCCTGAGGCCATAAAGATTTGTTGTTGGTTGTGTGTGTCCTACCATTGTGCTTGCTGAATGTTGGTGGATATTTGAATTGCGTTTGTACATGTGAAATTTTTTGGGAAACGAGCATTTTATAGAGGAGACTGCCGAATTTTCGGCAAAAGTCAAACTTAACCCTAAAAAAATTTGTGACTTTGTTAGAAGGGTAATTTGGTCAAGTGTGCCCGGCACATGCCAGGTGTTGAACACGCACAGGGTTCGGCTCAAATTCCAAAATGAACTTTGAGTCGGGTCCTGTCAGATAAATTGTACCCCATAGCAGCTAGATGATCAACAACATGGTTGTGCTCCCTATAAACATGAGATAGGCTACATTAAAAAACAATCTTGAGTTTATGGTCCTTAATCATTAATTTTTATGCATGTTCCATTGAGTTTATTGTTCCAAATATATTGGCTTTTGGATTTGCTTTTGTGGTTGGCACTTGTTTCATTTTCAGAGTACTAGAATTTAAAGTCAGCAGCTCTTGGTTTCCGATTGTAGCACCCATTGAAACATCTTATCATAGTAATCAATCATTTTGGTGTTTCTACGTCTTAAAATGTATAGAATTATAAAGAGATAAAGCTGACTTTAAAAAATTAGCGGGTAAAAATTCTTTGTCTGTTATTGTTGTTCTTTGGCATCATATGGCATAATCGACTAATGGTGACGGTGAAGAAAGGTAACTTTGTTCCCTTTTTATTTCTCCGTTGCTAATAAAATTGTTTGTATGAGGATCGGGAAAGGTGAACAAGGGAGAAGTTCTAGGTGAAAAGAGCTTTGACTTGCAAATTAAAAGTCTCAAGTTCGAACTATCTTGGTAGTGTGTGTGTGTGTGTGTGCGCGCGCGAGAATACCCTCTCCCTCTTTCTAACTTTGGACGGGGAGAAGCTTTTGTCTTCTTGTTTTGACAAGACTCGCCTCAGATTCTCCTTTGGAATCTGTAACGAACCTTATACATGTAGCGGTTTACTATGTTGTGCGAGAGAGTGGAAAGAGAAGAAAAATGTTCTCCAGCCCATTGGGCCACTACACTTCCGTTTTAACTCCAATTCGAGTTCACTACATGTCTACGGACTCGTGGGCTCGAGCTCTATACAATGGAGCGAAAAGAAAAGAAAATTCAAAACTAGTCCCAAATAAAATGTGAACCCTAACCCACTTAAAAACCCTAGGAGCAAAACCGTCAAATCATGTTAAAATTTCGAAAATAAAATTTATAATTTGGGACAGGAAGTTACATGTTTATAGATTTATGATCAATTTTAATTTTTTTCTTTAATTTATCATAGTAGCTGTAGCATTTATTTGTGAGATGAAAAATAATCCTTTGAGCAATTTCAACAGGTTCATCGTCATTTTATTAAAAGTTTGATTTCTTTTCCTCGTCACTTGAAGAACTGCTGTTGGGGAAAGTAAAATTTTGCTCTTCATATTATTACGTAGGTGAGAAAATACTATTTAAACACTGAAATTTGCTTCTATTCAATCATATACTCTTAAATTTCGACAAAGGTTGGGCTGTACGAGTCCCACACGAAGAGAAATTATAGAATAGTACGGTATCACCACGTCATTTGGTAGTACTTCCATTCAAAATTTGATATGTGTATTATTTTTATAAGAAATTAAACTATTGTTCCAGTTGGATTTGCAACTCCAATTTTACCCTTCACAACAAAATTAAAAAAATTGTTAGAAAAACAGAGAAAATGAAAACAACCCCTACCATCGCACTGACACCATCACTCGATGGCCCTCCCTCTCTGTCTTTCCATTACTCGATGTTCATTCAAATGTTTCAGTAAATTAGTATTTCAATTTGATAATGATTAAAGCCTCTTTGTTTGAATATGGACCCATTTGCAATGATTAGAGATCTTGCAGGTGCTTCCATGGGTTAAAGAGAAGTTGCAGTTTCAGGGAAAGAGACGAAGGGCTGGCGAAGTAACCAAATTCGTAATAATATCTTCATGTCTAACACACACAACGTGATTGAAAGACTTGCTAAGGATATTCTAGGGTTTCTTATTAGTCAAATTGAGGTTTTGACTCCTTCCGTTCTATACCCTCTCCTCCTTCTCCCGCACCCCATCACCACTACCACATGGTTAGCACATGATACTTTCAACATTATGTTCATTTTAGTCATTATTCACAGTTACAATAATTTTATATTAAAATTTATCAAACAATTTTGACACCTTTTTTTATACTAACAACACTTTAAGAATATTATTTATCAAACATATAACTGCTTTACTTTACATTGGGTTGTTTTCATAGCACAATATAAATAAATATATAGGGTTAATTACAATTTAGTACCCTGTACTTACACCCTTAAGACATGTTAGTCCCCGTATTTTCAATTTTAACAATCGCATACCCCGAGCTTGTAAATTTTTTACAATCCGATTCCACCGTTAGGTTTCCGTCAGATTCCACCGTTAGTTGCCTACGTGGCACTATGGTCCCACTTTTTGTTTAATTTAAATTTTAAATTGATTAAAATATTAAAAACCATAAAACCAAACAAAATTAAAACAAAATATCTCTCTCTCTCTCTCTGATCAAGCTCCAACAGCCTAACCTGCAACCATATCCCACGAACCCAGAAACCCCCCCACCCCCCTCACCAAAAGCTCTTCAGAAACTTCATTTTCTTCCTTAATCAAGTTCACAAACTCCCTAAATGCAATTTCCCGAAGCTTTTCTGGGTCTTTCGAAACTAACAAAACACCATTGTTCCAACCCTTTTCCTTATTTCCCTTACCCAAGAAAACCCTTGACTTGTGTGAGAGCAAGCGAATGACGAGCTCTTTGATCAGATCTGCGACTTTTTGCTGGTCTTCTTCTTCCATTTGTGAGAGAGAGAGAGAGAGAGAGAGAGAGAGAGAGAGAATCGCAGGGGGTGGAGGGAGAAGAAAATCGCAGGGGTGATGGGTTGTGGGTTGTGGATTCTTGGGTTGTGGCTTCGTGGTGGTCACGGGGAAATCGCAGGGGGTGGAGGGAGAAGAAAATGATCGGTTCATAATTGTATATCATTTTGTACCCTTCTAGCTTATGATTTGGTTATGTTTTTGAGTTAAACTTGTGCTTTTAATCCTTTTTGTGTTTATCTTTCAGTTAATTGACATTTAGGTAACAATGATGACTTTGGATAGGAAATGATGCAATCCATGCATGTTATGGGCTGATTGGCATATGAGGAATATGAGCTTAAAGACAAACTAATTTTGGCTACAGCCCATTTCCAGCCCAGTTTCGTAGGTCAACTTCTTGGCCTTGGATCAGAATGCTATGGGGCTCGAATGAGGTGAAGATCTTCATGAAACTTGTTTCAATGGGTGTCTACTACAACATATCCAAATTTCAGCTCAATTGGACATTTGTGGAGTGCTCAGCCCGTCCAACACCCAACCTTGCTCAGGGATTTGCAGCTGCCAGCTTTGAGCCTTATCTCCTCCTTTAAGCCATGTGCCTCACCCATGCTGCAACTGACTTTGGATCCAACATAATGAGTGAAGTGGGGAGGCATTCCAGCTATGAAATTCTAAAGAAGCAAGTTGGTACATGCTGGAGTTATTATAGAGAAAGCATGTGCATGCATGTAAAGCAAAGAAATGAAATGAAGTCAATTCCAGTCTCTGTTCGGCAGCCAACTTGCAAGGCCCAAAACGCACACTTCTACTGCTCAGATGGGAATACTTTCTTCATAGAAGTTGTTCCAATGGGTGTCTAGTATAACATATCCAAATTTGAGCCCCATTGGATACGTTTTGAAACCTCTGGCCTTCCTACACCAAGACTGGTTCAGAAAACTCGTTTTTCAGCAACCAAAAGGCAACCACATGGGTTGGCAGCAAAAGGCAATCACATGGGTTGGCAGCAAAGGGCAGCCACATCTGATCACCTTTGAACCCATGTGAAGAAGCTTGAGGTGCAGCAAAAGAAGTATGGGATGAGATTGATTCCAACCACACTAACATAGACAAGATGAGGTGGGAGTTATGGGTTGTATTAAAGGAGGAATGGTGGTGTTGGATTTCATCATGTTGTTCCTCCCTCTTAGCCCTATAAATAGAGAAGCCTTCAAGCTTCAAAACACACCCCAGGGGGGGGAGCTCTCAAACACTTCTCTAGAGCTCCCTTCCCTTCTCTCCCTCAAATTCTCTTAGTTTCCTTTCAAGTTGTCAATTGTTGTAGTAAAATGAGTTTACTTAATTTTCCTTCAAGTTTTTCTTAGTTTCACTTTACTTTTATTTGTAATGTACATTCTTTCTTAAGTATTCAAGTTTAATTAGTTTCCAAGTTTCAATTATGGTTTTTGTTCTTATTCATTATGCTTATAAGTTAATAGGCTAGTTTGAATGATTGATCACCATTTAGGCTTGCATGTTAGCTATCTTGGTTTGAATTAAGAGTAGACACCATGCTTTAATTCGAATTGAACTATGAATAAGAAGAGTATGTATGGACATTCGACAACAGGGATTAGATACATGCTTGGTTGTTTAAATTGTTATTCTATGCTTAATGGGTTCCTAATGCTTAGTTTTAGGTTAGACAACAAATGATCAAATTAGGGAATTAGGAACACAAGGTTTTGACCAAACACCATGGCTTAATCATACTTTAGCTAGAATCAATCCATTAATCTAATTGAACTTGGGAACTTATTTGCTTGAGTTATTTCTTTTTTTTCTTGTTTTATTTATTTTCTTTTTTTCATTTCTATTTTGTGTAGGGGAAACAAATTGGATCATTCAATCACCAATCCTCGTGGGATCGACCTCGCACTTACATATGCTATACTACCAAACGGCTCGTGCACTTGCGAGTATCACAAGTTGAGGATGCAGTTGAAACCATTTTGGTGCAGCTGAATCGAAGCAACAAGTTTTTGGCGCCGTTGCCGGGGATCGGTAACATTGTTTGATTCTATTTGATTTTCCTACTTTTTATTTATTTATAATGTTTAAAGTCTACTTAGTTCTCTATTGTTCATTCCTAATCCTTTTAATTCCATTTCAAGTTTGTGTGTTGGTTTTAGCAATTTATGACAGCTTAATAAAAATGGAGAGAGATGGCAACCTCAATCGTAAGAATGGGAAGTGTGGAGCAATGGGAGAAGTCGACCTCCAAGTGCATCCATGCTCGACCTAATCGCTTCAAGGGGAAGCATTTCAATCCTTTCTCTTCTTTGAATTCTGTTTATTTCTGTTATTGTTTTTGCCTTTTGGTCCGCGTAGGGTTCTTTGTTTTTCTGTGCTGAATCCAACCATATAAAGAACGTGAAATTTGGACTTGCGGTTGGAAAGTTATGGCCTAAAAACTGAACACAGGTCGCAGCTGAAAAACAGAGAAACGAATCTGTCCAAATGGTGATAAATAGGTGATAGAAAGTGCTGTTTGTGTTTTTCTTTGGTTTCTTGGTTTGTTTCTTTTAGTACAACAATTTATTTCGTTTGTTTGAGTTTGTTTAGAGTACTTAGTTCATTTTCATTTATGGTTTGTTGTTTCATTTTATCTTAATTTGTTTTTGTTTTTTTATCTTAAAAATTTAAAAAAAGATTTTTCATATGAGCTGACTTATGGTAACCCCAGTGAGCACTTCTGTCAATACAGTGTCTAGGAGTTCTTTAGGCGACACCTTCGGTGTCTAAGAAGTTTGGGTTTTAAGCGGGACCATTGTGACCCCTCCAACCTTCCCGGATCCCCTGGCTGTGTTTTCTGAGGCCCTTAACTGGTCATCCGTGAGTTGCTTGTATATTCGTGTGTTTTTAAATTAAGTTTTTTTTAAGTTTTCTTTGTTTTCTTTTCTGTTGAGTCTTTGTTTTTGTTTTTGTTTTGTTAAGTTAGTTTATTTATTTATTTACGTGGTATGGTTAGTTAGTTTATTTATGAGTGTTAAAAACACATTTTTATTTCACTTCAAACTCTGCATTACAAAACAAAACAAAAAACAAAAAAAAAAAAACAAAAAAAAAAAACAATAACAACAACTTCTTCTTCTTCTTCTTCTTCTTCTTCTTCTTCTTCATCTTCATCCTCATCATCATGGCATGCCCCTATTTTCTCTTACTTGTAGAATCTGCAGCAGCTCTACATGGTCTTCATTTCTCTTTTGCAGCATTTCTACATGCTGGTTGGCACTGTAGAGCCGCTTCTGCAAATCTGCCACCATAGCCTTCAAGGAAGCCACTTCGTCGTTCAGCGCTGTGCACTCCCGCATCCTCGCCAGTAATCGCATGCCCAAATTGGTAGCTGAGACTGCATGGAGCACAGATAAAGAGTGGGACTCATCCACTGCCATCTTGTCAGACCTACGTGCCACATGCAGATGATCTGCCGGTGTGAGTATACTGCCAATCATGCCACCCAGCAGCACTGCTCTGTTCGGCCTTGCCTCAGCAAAGTTCGGTATTGCCTCAGCAAAGTTTGAGGCCGTGCCGTGATGATATGTGGAGTTTGGGAAGACAGGAGTTGGAGGAGCCCTTGTCTGGGCATTCGGTGGTGCAAGTGAGAGCTCAAGGTTGAGATCATCAAGGTGAGTGCATGAGGATGCCATTTGTTTTGCTTCTGAATTTTTTGATGTTTTTCCTTGAGTTTGCAGGAAGAAATGCTGGGTATCATCCGCTTGCAGAGGTGTGGTTTAAATAGACATATGCTGATGAGAGAGAGCCAACACCATTTCGGATTTCCCGGGCATGCTCGACCTAATCGCTTCAAGGGGGAGCACATTAACTTTCACTTTACTTTTCTTTTTTCCGTGTTTTCTGGTGTTTTGTGTTTTTGCCCGTTACTTTCATTTTCTAGAGCTTTGTGTTTTTGCTTTTCCCTTTCGGCTATCATCTTTATTTTATTTTAGTTAGGGAACTGTGCTTTCTTTTCCGTTTGATTTAAGTTTGGGAGATGTGCTTTCTTTTTCCGTTTTCTTTTTCCTTCTGCAACTTTACTTTTATTTCCGAAACAAAATAACCAAATACAAAAACAACAAAATAAAATAAAAACAACAATAATGCAGTAGGAAATCATTTCTTCTCGGTGCTTGGTGTCTCGACCATTGGAGCTTTGAGTTTGGCCCTCTGGCTGTCCTCTTCCGGGGCTTCACGCACAGCTTCTTGGGGCTCATCACTTGAGCTCCCAAAGATCGCAATCTTAGCTTGAGCGTAACTACTCTCGCGATCTGCTTGTTTGCGTTTACCCGGTCGGTCTAGGTCCTCCAGCTGTTTTCGCATGTCGCGAGAGTACAACTCTACCATTTTTGATAGGTTTTTATTCTCGTCCCGCAATACTTCTAGCTGGTGTCGATTCACCTCCACTATCCTTGCCCTCTCCCTTTTCAAGCTTTTTATGGCACTCTGACACTCTTCAACCATACTTCGCTCCGCCGCCAACTGACCCTTTAGCACCTCTACCTCATGGGACTTCGCAAGTAGGCGATGACCCAAACTTGCGACTGTTGCCGTACTCTGCACGCTCAGTGCCAGGGCATCGCTCACGACCCGGTTGTCATCCCTTGTCCCCAGCACACGTATATCTTTAGGAGTCACTAAATTTCTAGCCACTCCAATGGCAACATCGTTGTCCAGGAGTATTGAGTCAGTTACTGTCACAGGCCCCCGTGCGGAAGCAAAGTAGGGCATCCATACTGGTGCCGCTGCTTGGCCTCGTGTCTGAGTCGGTGGAGCTAGGTTGAGATCCAACGAAAATGGGTAGTTAGAGGCCATTTGATTTCTCACTCTTTTTTCTTCTTTCTTTTCTGTTTTGTGTGTTTCTGAGTTTGTGTTTTTCACCCATTCTTTTTACCTTTTTATAGACTTAGTCTGCTAAACCCTAGCCGCTGCGGTTCTGGGTTATGCGCAGCCCTTATGGCTTATCTCTATTTGTCGCCGCACCCGTTTCCCAACCCCCCTTAATTGCATTTTCACCTTTCACCACCTTCAAAGTGAAAAAGTCATCCCGCTTCACCCAAGAGGCCAATAATTCTGGCTTGGGGGATGTGAAAGCGGCCTCTGCGCGCCGACACGTCCCTCACCTCTTTTGCCCGTGACTTCCCAAGAACCGAGGCATTAGGGACCACATTTTCTCTTTTCAGAAATCCCGCCTTTGCGCTCCCAATTCACATTTCTTCTTAAAAATAAAAAATAATAATAAAAAAAAATGTGTGGGCTTCGGATTTCTTTGTGGGTCGGGTTTTCACCGTTGTTTAGGTTTCAAAGTGGGCTAACTTTCGTTTGGGTTGGGCTTTCAATCGTTTGGGTTTTTGGTTTGCGTAAGACTGTTTGTTTAGGGCTTTCTGTTTCGAGTGTTTTTACTGTTTCTTTTTATTTGTTTGTTTGTTTTGTAATTTTTATTTTGTAATTATTTTCTTTTATTTTATTTTTGTATTTTGTTATTTTTATTTGCTTTAATACCTTCATTTGTTGTTATGACATTGCTTGTGGCTAATTTTTAAACATTGAGGACAATGTTCATTTCTAGGTTTGGGGGTATTGGAGTTTAGCAAGTAAATTTGGTTTTTCTTTAAAAAAAAAAAAAACAACAAATTTAAATTAATTTCTTGCTTGTTTTATTTTGAGTCTTGTTTTGTTTTGAGTCACTTTCCGAACACTTATGATGAGATTGTGATAAATGTTTGCATGACTTAAAATTGGATTTCATTTTATTATTATTATTTAATTATGAAAAAAATAAAAATTTAAAAAAAATAAAATTTTGGCATCGTTCTAGCGTGATATGTTCGAAACCTTCTTTGCACTTGCCATTTGTTTCATAATTTTCCAATTAAAGGATTTGCATGACCCAAAGAATTGTATCAAGCATAAATTAGACTTATATAACCATATAATGTGAGCTTTTGAGCCTTGTGCTTCATTTCATGAGTGTTATACACATACTCTTATTTTCTTGTCATCAAAGTTGTTGTTTGATCTCATTATTCATTGATTTGGTTGAACACTTAAAAGTCATTCATTATTCATTAGATTAATGGATTGATTCTAGCTAAAGTATGATTAAGCCATGGTGTTTGGTCAAAACCTTGTGTTCCTAATTCCCTAATTTGATCATTTGTTGTCTAACCTAAAACTAAGCATTAGGAACCCATTAAGCATAGAATAACAATTTAAACAACCAAGCATGTATCTAATCCCTGTTGTCGAATGTCCATACATACTCTTCTTATTCATAGTTCAATTCGAATTAAAGCATGGTGTCTACTCTTAATTCAAACCAAGATAGCTAACATGCAAGCCTAAATGGTGATCAATCATTCAAACTAGCCTATTAACTTATAAGCATAATGAATAAGAACAAAAACCATAATTGAAACTTGGAAACTAATTAAACTTGAATACTTAAGAAAGAATGTACATTACAAATAAAAGTAAAGTGAAACTAAGAAAAACTTGAAGGAAAATTAAGTAAACTCATTTTACTACAACAATTGACAACTTGAAAGGAAACTAAGAGAATTTGAGGGAGAGAAGGGAAGGGAGCTCTAGAGAAGTGTTTGAGAGCTCCCCCCCCTGGGGTGTGTTTTGAAGCTTGAAGGCTTCTCTATTTATAGGGCTAAGAGGGAGGAACAACATGATGAAATCCAACACCACCATTCCTCCTTTAATACAACCCATAACTCCCACCTCATCTTGTCTATGTTAGTGTGGTTGGAATCAATCTCATCCCATACTTCTTTTGCTGCACCTCAAGCTTCTTCACATGGGTTCAAAGGTGATCAGATGTGGCTGCCCTTTGCTGCCAACCCATGTGATTGCCTTTTGCTGCCAACCCATGTGGTTGCCTTTTGGTTGCTGAAAAACGAGTTTTCTGAACCAGTCTTGGTGTAGGAAGGCCAGAGGTTTCAAAACGTATCCAATGGGGCTCAAATTTGGATATGTTATACTAGACACCCATTGGAACAACTTCTATGAAGAAAGTATTCCCATCTGAGCAGTAGAAGTGTGCGTTTTGGGCCTTGCAAGTTGGCTGCCGAACAGAGACTGGAATTGACTTCATTTCATTTCTTTGCTTTACATGCATGCACATGCTTTCTCTATAATAACTCCAGCATGTACCAACTTGCTTCTTTAGAATTTCATAGCTGGAATGCCTCCCCACTTCACTCATTATGTTGGATCCAAAGTCAGTTGCAGCATGGGTGAGGCACATGGCTTAAAGGAGGAGATAAGGCTCAAAGCTGGCAGCTGCAAATCCCTGAGCAAGGTTGGGTGTTGGACGGGCTGAGCACTCCACAAATGTCCAATTGAGCTGAAATTTGGATATGTTGTAGTAGACACCCATTGAAACAAGTTTCATGAAGATCTTCACCTCATTCGAGCCCCATAGCATTCTGATCCAAGGCCAAGAAGTTGACCTACGAAACTGGGCTGGAAATGGGCTGTAGCCAAAATTAGTTTGTCTTTAAGCTCATATTCCTCATATGCCAATCAGCCCATAACATGCATGGATTGCATCATTTCCTATCCAAAGTCATCATTGTTACCTAAATGTCAATTAACTGAAAGATAAACACAAAAAGGATTAAAAGCACAAGTTTAACTCAAAAACATAACCAAATCATAAGCTAGAAGGGTACAAAATGATATACAATTATGAACCGATCAGAAAATCGCAGGGATGGATGGGTTCTGGGTTCATGGGGGCTGGGCTTCTAGGTTGTGGTTCTCTGGTTGTGGGTTCGTGGTGGTCATGGGGAATCGCAGGGGGTGGAGGGAGAAGAAAATTGCAGGGATGGCTAGGGTTCTGGCAACCACCCAGACTCCCTCCCCCTTCCCCTATTTCTTCTCCCCCTGCCCCGACCTTAAACTCCAAAACCAGAGCCCTCGCAATTTTCTTCTTCCCCCATTCACCGATGACCACCACCCGCACCCAAACCAACCTAAAACCCCAGCCCGCAACCACAGACCCCCTCCCCCTCCACCCGATTTCTTCTCCCTCTGCCCGACTCCAAACTCTAGTCCCCGTCCACAAAAAACCAACGATTTTTTTTTTTGCAAAACTGGGAAATTTACCAAAACTGCAAAAGTCTCAAACTTTGAGAAAAGAAAACTTGTTGCCTTTTGTTTTCTTTCCATCAGTTCATGATCTACCAAACAGGGGAGAAGACACAAGCCAACCAAAAATTCTCATAACCACATTCAACACCCAAATTCAAAAACCAACGATTTTTTTTTTCCCAATATGTTGGTTTTTTATTGTACAAAGAGAGAGAGAGAGAGAGATAGGGAGAGAGCGGAGAGGAGAGGAGAGGAGAGAGAGAGATGCAAACCGTCAGATCTCACCGGAAAGCATCGGCGACGGTGGGAACAAGCTCTGAAGGATGGAGAGAGTGGTCGCCAAGTTGTGGTTGGTAGGTGGGGATTGGAGTTTAGGGTCGGGGCAGGGGGAGAAGAAATCGAGGAGGAAGGGGGAGGGAGTCTGGTGTTGTTAATATTATGTTAACTCGCAATTGTACGGGGCAATTAGTAGTATAGCAAGACAAGTACGAGGTCGTACCCACGAAGACTGAGAAGTTAAAACTAGTTATGTACTTAGATTACCAAATTCAAGAAAGTAGGAGGTTATGTCTAAAACAGAATTTAAAACAAGAGTGGTTGTGATTGTTGAACAAAAGAAGCAAAATGAAATTGCAAACAAAAACAAGTAAACAAATGTAACAAAGAGTGGTTTTAAGAGTTGGAAAACAGATTTTGAGACTAGGGCATTCGAATCACCATAACAAATCAATTCTGGGTTATAAAGATTCAAGTAACAAGTCTAATTCAGATTCAAAGATTGATTCTAGCTAAAGTATGATTAGGCCATGGTGTTTGGTCCTAACCTTGTGTTCCTAATTCCCTAATTTGATCATTTGTTGTCTAACCTAAAATTAAGCATTAGGAACCCATTAAGCATAGAAGAACATTTTAAACAACCAAGTATGTATCTAATCCCTGTTGTCGAATGTCCATACATACTCTTCCTATTCATAGTTCAATTCGAATTAAAGCATGGTGTATACTCTTAATTCAAACCAAGATAGTTAACAAACAAGTTCTAATGGTGATCAATCATTCAAACAAGCATGTTAACTTATAAGCATAATGAATAAGAACATGAATCATGAATAAGAACATGAATCATGAATCAAACTTGAAACTCCAAACTTATAAACCCAGAATATTCATGTTAGGTTACATCGAAGCCCTAGTTATGGATTTAGCTACTCATAATGGAAAAGAGACTTGAACAGAAATGAGAAAACATAATGAATGCAATAAGAGTAGAAAAACCCTTTTTCTGAAGTTCTTGTGGTGTCCAAGGCTTCTCCAAGTGCTTCTCCACTTCTAATGCTTCTCCAAGAGCTTCCCCACTTCTAGAAAGATGTATGAAGGATATGGAGGTGATTTGGGATGAGTTTGAGTGAGTGGTGATGGCTAAGGAAGATGAAATTCGTAGGGAAATGGAAGAGAAGAAAGCTGGAGTTGTTTTGGTGATTGTTGGAGTGTTTGGGATTGTGAGAGTGTTTGAGGATGGTTGGAGTGAATTGTGGGGGTTGTGAATCTCAGGATTTGTTGTGTCTTGAATGTGGAATGGATGTGGTATTTATAGGGAGAGGGGAGTGACAAATCTGAATTCAATATGGCTAATGCATACAACACTTGCATTATAAAAGATGAATTGGTTGATGCACTTCACTAATGCATACAACACTTGCATTATAAAATCTAAATTGGTTGATGCACTTCACCAATAGATCCCACCAGCAGCCCTAGCTCATCTTCATGTCACCATGACCAAGCTTCCAACCAGAAATGATAGCTCATACCTAGCTCACCATGACCAAGCATCCAACCAGCACATGCTGAGGTCAGCATAACCAGCAACTTCAAGGGCTTACAACTTGGGCTTATCTTAATCAAATTAGGACTTTAAGCACTCGAAATTGAAGTTCAGAATGTCTTCTTTCCAGCCATATGTCATTTGGGCCAATCCAAGGTCGGAGGAGGAAGTTAAGGCCAAAACAAATTGCTAACTCATTTTGCGCGCTGATAAAATCCATCCTGAGCATGGCTCTGTGTTTGCTAGGTAACAGACTCCATATTTATCCAATGGGGCTGAATTTTGGATATGTTATAGTACACACCCATTGGAACAACTTTCATGAAGAATTCTGCCTCATCCGAGCTGTGTAGGTTGCTGAAACAAAGCTTGCAATATGACCTACGGAACTGGACTGGCAGGGGGCTGTAGCCAAAATGAGTTTGTCTTTTAAGCTCTTCTTCCATTCATCCAAATTAGGCCTTAACATGCTTGAATTGCATGAATTATGCTCTCTTGCTCTATTGGCCTACAAAACACACAAAGGGAGGGAAATAACTTAGAATTATAGGAACTAAGCAAAAGAAGTAAGTAAATTGGGCATGTATATGTATGAAATTATGAGCTTAACATCTGGGTGGTTGCCGGCTGGGGTCTTGGTTCGTTTGGAGGTGGGGGTTTTGGAGGATGGCTGCGAGTGGGCATGGTGGAATGAAGGGGAGAAGAAAATCGCAGCGGTTTGGGAGAATTTTTACAGAGAAACAGAGAGAGAGAGAGAGAGAGAGAGAAAATTTTTTTGATTTTTTGATTTTTAATATTTTATTTATATTTTAATCAATTTAAAATTAAAAAATTAAAAAATATGGGACCCACAATGCCACGTAGGCAGTTAACAGAGAAATCTAACAGAAACCCTAACAGCGGAACCACATTGCAAAAAATTTACAAACTAAGGGTATGCGATTGTTAAAATTGAAAATACGGGGACTAACATGTCTTAAGGGTGTAAGTACATGGTACTAAATTGTAATTAACCCAAATATATATATATATATATATATATATATATATATATATTTAAAGTGATAACAATCCTAAATTGGACCTAAGTAAGGAGGAGGCATAACAATCATGTCAGGTCCCATATGTATTCTCAATGCATAATGCCTTCTCAATTAATTAAAAGTAATTTGGAGCAACGTAAAACGAAAGGCATCAAAGTGGACCGTGCTTAAAACCATGACTGTTGTTGACTTTTTCCATATGAAATTGAACATATTTTCTTCTTTTCTACACCACCTAATTTGTCTGATTAATGACTACTATTATGAACTGGTTGTCTAATTTGAATGTTTTTGTGTTTATCCAAATGATCAAACCCTACTTGACTTTGGTATACTCAAGACAAATTTCGAAGATCAAATTAACTTTCGTAATTATTATTTCAGTGTAACATCACTTTCTGGAGAAATAAAATATTAGTAAAATGATGCATCAGTGATACTGATATTAGGAATTAAGTTGCATCAAATTATAATTTTGGAGGGCCCACCCATGAAACAAAAGACAAGTAGCTTAACAGGATATTATAAATAATTTTACAAGATGTAGAGAGAGACTTATCCAATTGTGGAGGGCTCCAGGCTCCAGGCTCCAGGCTCCAGGCTCCATCACTTATTCAATTGTCTGTCTGTGTGGGGTGTGGGGTGTGGGTCTCACAAAACTACATTCCAGCGAGTCCGTGAAGTTCGTGAACCATGGGACAAAAGAAAATTTCTTTACATATTCATTTTGGCAAAGGAATATATGCTACGTGAGTAGGTTTATCTGCCTACCCACTTTACCATCTCGTGTCATGCTCACGCTTACCAGAAACTCTTCGAGCCACTTTATTTATTTAATAGTTTCCACCAGAATTAACCCATTTCTCATCCTCCATCACGAGCATAATTAATGCTCATTTAGTTTTACTCGCCACTTCAGACAGTGCATCATATGAAGAACCACCTTGGCTCAAAGCTTTGATTGCACTCAGTTTTAGCTCGTTGACCTTACCCCTTATTGCAAACCCATCTTCCTCCACCATTATCTTTCTCACCATTCTCTTTATCTCCTCCCTTTCAACCACTCCCTTCCATGGAGGAACTTTAGACCTCAAGGCCACGCCAAGCTCATCACTCAACAACGTGGCGTTCATCCTCTGCTCTGCGTAGAGAGGCCACACGATCATCGGCACTCCATTGATGATGCTCTCTAGGGTTGAATTCCAGCCGCAGTGTGAGAAAAACCCTCCTATTGATGGATGGCTTAAGATGTCCACTTGGGGAGCCCAAATAGGCACAACCAACCCAATCTCTCGAGTTCGGGTCAAAAACCCTTCGGGCAAATAGCTCGATGGGTCATCATCTCCTTTCCCTGATGAAGTAAGGTATTGAGTGTCAATGTTCATGAAAATATGAGCATCTAAAATTGTTGATGATATATTTACAAAATTGGAGATGACCTGAAGTGAAAAAAGCAGCATCTGCGCATTTTGAGGTGGGTGGTCGAACAACCCAAATGAATCTTTGCTGGCTTAGCTCCAAACCCCACGCCATCTCTGTCATTTGCTCATAGCTCAAAGTTCCCCCGCTGCCTAATGACACAAATATCACAGATTCACTGGGTTGCTTGTCCAGCCAATTAAACAAGTCTCCGTCCCTTAAACCGGTTGGACCGGCTGATTGGACCGCTCTTGTCAAAGGTCCAATAGGATAAACCGGCACCTTAAGCACTCCACCCAAGAGGCTCTCATCTTTGAATGCATCCAATGTTTTGGGCTGCAAATCCTTCCAGATATTGAGCAAAATTCCATCACTCCGTGGCATTTCTCCCCCGATACGTAGGTATTCCAAATATTGTTGGTCGGCCCGGTTCAGCATCGGGTCAACCACTTCTTCAGGCTGAACCAGTCTGCAACCCGGGATCCTCAGCGGTTCAGTCTGATCCACGTACTCTCCGTCCACTTCCTTATCAAGAATTGGCACGTAGATAGTCAACGCTAAGAACCATGCATTGCAAGCAATGTAAACGTACTTGGGAACTCCAAGCTCGTCGCCAATGGGGAGAGATTCAGTGCCAAAGAGGTCCACGATAAGGATGGTGGGACGAGGAGAGTCCTTGGCCAGAATTGCCGACCGAAAAGCAGGTCGTATTTCTCGCATCATGACTGAGAGTTTCGTAACGATACCGGCGTCGGGGTCAAGGAGGCCGGAAATTTCCGGCAGTGGGAGTTCAATGATGTCACAGAATTTCGGGCTCGTGGCTGCCTTGAGGAGCTCGGATTCGGCCTTGGAAGTATTCGACTGGACTGCGAAGATGGTGACAGTGACGTTGTGGTGGTTGACAAGTCGTTTTGCGAGCTCAATGACAGGGATGAGATGGCCCATGCCAGGGCTGCAGAGGATGGCAGCATGTGGCTTTGAGATCATGGTGATCGTATATGTCACTGAAAAAAAAAAAGAACAGATAGAGCTTCGACCAAAAAAGAACAGATAGAGCAATGGCTTAGACTATTGCTTTTTGAGGGAAAGTGTAGCTTATGCTGGGCTTTAAGTAGTGGAGGGACTTACAACTTCGGGTATCAATTTATTTAATTTAATTTTATAAATTGACAATATATCAGATATTGTAATTAAATTAAATTAATAAACGTTTGAATTACGTAGCTTACTTTGAGTTATTCTCATGCTGATTTGAAGAGGATTTGGTGGCACCTAGTGATTAGCTAGTAATGAAGATGATGAATCAATAGAACTAAATGATTATATTTTTTTTTGGTAAGGGGAATTAGATGATAATCTAATTAAGAATGATAATTGATCGCAATCTTGATATAATATTCATGTGAATTATTAAAAGGGTGCAAAGATGATGATTAGTGTTAAATAAATTGCAAAACTTGGAACTTGGGAGATGGCGAGACTTTTTCAACGAGGACGTTCTGGAGCCAAATTTGGTGACGGCAAAGAGAGCGACTACTCTTTATATAAAAATTATGGAAAAGTAATCTCATTAACACATTCCCGAAGAAAACCACACCGGCCAGCAATACAACATTAAGTGATGTTAGGTCAATGAGTTTGAATGGTAGCTTTTAGAATGAAATTATGTCAACAACACGTCACCACCTGCGCTAGCATCAGTGGTGGAGCCACTTCTAGGCATGGAGGAGTGAAAGCTATCTGTGATAGTGCATAAGTTGACAAAATTAAATAGGATTCTAAGAATCAAATCTCAAAGAGATTGTTCACGTGGCTTGGTGGACTTCCCTTGCGAAAAGGAGACTGTGTTATGTATAAAAAGATCGCGTGCTTCCTTGTTTTCAAATACAGCTTTCCCATATTTTGTTTGAGGATCTAAAATTCCTAAGAAAGTTGTTGAGTTATGAAGAAGTCAGTAAATATTATCTAGAATGTGTCTAGAATAAGTGTATGAGTATTTCTTGTAATCATCGTTTTATAGTGGATTTGTGTTAAACTAAGGAGTCTCGTAGATTTTTCCCAGAGATGGGGTTTTACCATGTAAAATAATACTCTGCGTGTTCCTTTATTTTATGCTCAGCACGTTTCAGGATTGATAAGCCATATCAATCATTCTACTGAAGATTATTTTTTGTTTATTGATTATAATTTTAAATTGGTCTACTCATCTCCCTCTATGCATTTTTAGTCATCCTACATGTAATTTCAGAAGGTTAAAGAGAAGATTACTAGCATTAATCATATAGGTATATATATATTGTGTGGTGTGCGCGCCAATAGGATCACATGAGTTTTTATATTTTTATTGGGCTTGGCAAAAGAGTGCTTCAGTATGGGCTGTAGACTTCATGATTTCAAGGCCTCCAGTAGCTACAGAGATCCACTAATCAGTGCGAATTTGGTCATAGGTGCAGAATGCCTATTCAGCTCTAACAAGGTCCAAGCTTTTTTTTTCGGGTCTGAAAGGTCCAAGCTCATTGATGATACTTCAGGAGAAAATATTTAAAAGATTCTCTAGGCTCTCTTTTGGGATGATCAAATTCGCAGAGTGAAACAGTTTTGATTTGGTTTTGCGTGGTTCAAAGTATTTACTCACATTACAGGGCTGGATCATCTATAGCAGAGACTTGTGCTCAGCATTAGTATATATTCACTTTGAGGATTTTGCTACGGACAGTCACCCACATGTAAATAGCAGCTCTGCTCTCATTACGGGTCGCACATGCATAAATGGTTGGAAACCACTCACTCTCATATGGGCAATTGACCCAAGCACGGCTATTTTGATAAAGGCTGGCATAAACTGACCCGCAAGAAATTAGAAGCTCTGCTCTTTATCATGCCAATTATCTTAGTGACCAACCCAAAAAGTGTTGTTCTGCTATTCCTCTAACTGGGTTTTCTTCATATGAATATATTTTTTTTTTTTGGGTCAATATTTATATGAATAAAACTTGCTGGTGCAAAAGATGGAAATGAACAGATTCATATCGATTATTGAACTGCAGGGCTGCTTGAGGGAGCAATGCAGTCAAAAGCAGATCCACCAATAATTGGGAAGCAAAGTTATTGGATTGGTTGGTACACTGAGACATCAAGCGTGGCTTAGGTCACATGGGATTCATAAGATGCACATATCACATGGCAAAGGGCCCTCTAGGAGGTTTCGTTCTAAGATGCTTTTTTGACCACCCCCCACACACAACTCACAACTCACAACAAGGCAACAAACTACAGGGAAGCTAAGTATGACTTGCATATGAATGGATAAGAAATCAAAACCTTCAGGCACAAGGACATGGCCCTACAGAAGAAAATCACATTCAAACTTATTGCAGATCTCATTAGCCCCTACTGTCCTCCCAATTTATGGTTCATTGTTTCTCTGAAAGACTGAAAGAAACACCTAGCTTTTAAAACCCTCAGTTATAAATATCCAAAACGAGCTTAATTAGAAACACCTAGTTTTTAAAAGCCCCAGTTAAAAATATCCGAAACGAGCTTAATTAGAAACACCCAACTCCCGGTTCGAGTTATGAAGGTCTAATAAGAACTTTAGACATGGAATGAAAGATTGATGTCATGAATTGCTAATACAGTACTTAGAGGTAAAAAGAAAGAGACTATTTTCTGACAAGATAGATCTAATAATAACTACCTTTAACAAATTTGAGAATGTGATTCTCCAATAGTGTCTACAAATGAGTATGTGCTCCAGAGAAGATGCATTCTATGTGCTTCAAGCTGGAGAGACTATATCCCACTGATGACAACTTAATTAGGGGCCTATGACCAATGAAGAACTGAAGAAGATATTTCATACATAACTGAGAGAAGATGGCACCCCCAAATTTAACTTGCTTGTCTCTTTCCTCTCCACATGAAAGATTTCAGAATTGAAGGCCTTCTGTGAAGTGTGCCCAAAACATTGCTCTTTAACCAACAAATTCGATAGGGGATTTGATTCTGTAACAGCCCCAGGAGAGAGTAAACTGTACATTTAACGAAATACATGATGCACCAAATAAGATTTTGAAGTCTCCCAATTGTGGCAGAAATCGAAGTAGACACCAAGCAATGCTACTCAGCTGCAAAGATAACGAATTACCACTGAGAAATGCACAGTGAAATCCAGATAACATCTTAAGATCTTCCCTCCTGGTTATACGCATCCTCAAGCTAAACCTTCCTGTGGAAGCTTAAACATGGTTCTTCCCATTTCCAAGTGTAAGCTCCAGATCATCCACCCCTACCTCATGTATTCTCTCACCCTCCCAAGCTTTCAGTGTGCCACTCTCAAACTCGAATTCTGAGCCTCGTCCCCTCTCTGTAGTGTTCCCCCAGGCCATTCCCCCATGCCCATTAATAGTGTTCTGAAGAACACTCTGCTCAGCCACTGGTTTCATAAGATTAAATGTGGGTGAAGGTGGAGCTACTGATGGTGCCCCTGTCTGGAAACTGACCCAACGACCGGAGTCCACAGTGGAAGCATCGGACTCATCACATTCTGGTATTGTAGCAGGTGTAAGATGGTGGCGACGTGTAGGGCTTGAAGGGGCAGAGGCTGCGAAAAGAGGGTGGCGCAAGGAGTTTAGACAGCCATTAGTAAGGGAGTCCCAGTCAGGTTTTCGCTTTGAACCTCTAGAGGTTGGAGAAGAAAGAGGTGGAGTTACAGGCGCACTATTGGATATTCTAAGAGGAGGAAGATTTGTAGGAATGGAAGCTATGTTACGCAGGAACGGAAGAAGGTAAGTGGAGGGGTTTCCATCGAAACGAGTTGGGCTTGGGAAGGAAGAGGAGGATGGACTGGCATGGTAGGATGGCACAGGACTTGGGAAAGCTGAGGATTGTGGGCTTTGTTGAATAGAGGAACATGCACTCATATTTGTTGGAGTGCCTGCAATTTCCATTGGAGATGGCTTGCATCCCTGTATCCAAAATAGACATTTAAAACAAAAATTAAACAAGTACAATATGAATGAAGAAATGGATTAACAGAAAGCTAAATAATAATAAAAAGTCTGCTTGGATAATCAGGGTCTTTTGTTCAAATAACAATTGGATTTCAACAAATTAGTATATGAAGCAGGGTAAATTGATGACCTGCTGGATACAGATCTCACCCACAAATCAAAAACAAAATTGCAGGACCAAATCACAACCTTTTCATCCTTAACTATCAACAAATCATAGCAAATGCATATCCCTTTTTTTTAAGTAACAAAATCTAGTGAGAGACGAAAGGAGAAAAGACCGTTTCATTATAGTCCAGATCCTAGCTCATATCAATACCAGAACAGAGAAACAGATATGCAACATGCCTGTGCTATTATTCAATTACAGAGAAAACAAAAATCAAAGGGGGGTTTGGCATTTAGTGGAACAGATTAATTTGCGAAAAAATATAAAAATCTTTCAAACAATTAAAAATTGCTCAACTTCTTCCCCAATGATGATCCAACAAGATCAAAACCCAACAGGGGTATAGCAAGAAGGCAAGGATTTACAGATTCAACATGATGTGCATGCAGATCTATGAACACGAAAAGCAAAACCCAATCTAAAAAAGAGCTGATTCAGCTGAATCTGAATAACAAGGACAAGAAATCCAAACCTTGCGGTATGTGGTGCCATCTTCTTCAACGACCCAGCCAGCTTCAGCACAGAGAGCTTTCAAGACCTCGTTGTTGTCGCAGTGCTTAGGAAGCTTGTAGCTGCCTTGAGCTCTGAGACCAGAGTATATCTTAGCAGCAATGGCTCTTCTCCTCCTCTCCCTCCTCTTGTTGTTCTCCCTCTCTTTCCATGTTGGTAACCTCCCCGACGACCCACCCCCTGTCATTTTAGCTTTTCCTGGTCAGGTCACCCACCTGCTTACCCTTTGAGCTTTCTCTCTCTGGACTCTCAATTTTCTTGTGGGAAAGAGAGAGAGAAAGAGAGAAGGTGTGGTGTGTTGTGTTGTGTAGCAGTGGGAAGAGAAGAGAAGAGAAGAGAAGAGAAGAGAAGAGAGGGGCACTATTTTTCTGCCTCTCTCACGAGGAAAGTGCTTTCTTTATTCGAAGAGAGTATTATTGTATGAAGAGGAGAAATGCAACTCCCATTCCTTTTTTATTTTTTTATTTTTTTCTATGCGCGATCTGTTCTCTTCCCTCCCTATGCACACATATCATGCAAATTGCAATCTATCTGCCCATGAGATTTCTGAGGTTTTACCACCTGCTTAGAGTTTAGAGATTAAAATGGGGTTTAATTTCTCCTAGAATCTAAAACTTGTTGTGAGGCTTAACAATTTAAGCTCGAACATTGGTATTTATGTTCACTCAAAATATTGTGTCTATGGAAGAAATGAAAATCTTTGAGCTCGATTGAAATAAGCCCAAACATAAGCAGAAAAAAAAAATGTAAGAATGTAAGTGGTAAACTCAAATGTCGTAAGTTTGTAGATTCTCACGAGCGACCTATAAGTAGTTATTATTTTTATTATTATTTTATCAATGAGTGTTGGGAGTTTCGATTTAAGACATCTTTCAATATTGGGAAGAGAAGTATCACTAGACTAAGAGCTAGTTGGTGTATTCAAATTTATTTAAGACATACGATTTGTGGATGACTACAAGTATTCGGGACTAATCTAAATATTTGGTGATGTGAGTTTTCACTTTTTATTGGATATTATTTGCTTCCTTGTGCAAAATATAGTTTGACACATATCATAAGCAAAATAATTTCTCAAAAACACAAAAAAGGAGAGTGAAGAGTTTATACATATATGTTGAAGTCTGATTTGCAAGAAAGTATGAGTTCATGAATGAAGCAAATATTTTCCTATAAAATCATAAAAAATGGAAAAAGCAAAAGAAAAAGGTGAGTCACGTTAAGATCCAGCAAATCACAGCCACACAAAAATAAGACCAGTCAAGTGTTTGTGTTCATTCGGGGCTAGAAAAACACTGTATTCCTTCCTACCGTATCAGAAAACACTGTAGTTTCATTTCTAAAACAGGGCAAGTGATTATTGCCGGATGGTTTCAATGATATTAGCAAACTGACGTAGATTAGTTAGGTACTACTAGGGTTTCTATTCTCCAACTGTTTTATGCACCTCTATTTTTTCTTTTTCATTTATTTAATTCCTTGAGATTTTATGCATAATAAAAAACGTCTACTAATACTAACAGAAAATACCATATTAAGTATATTATCGATACTTCTCAAATTCACTCCTCAAATATCATCAGCACCTTTTTTTGCTAATTCTCAATTGTCGCAAATTTGGACCGAGAAAAAATGATATTATATTATTAGAATGGAGGACCAAATACAAAAAGTAGACACACATTAAGGGGATTAGGTGAGCACATAAGGGTGGCCTTCGCCCCTCTATTTTTCTAGACTCTTATTTATATCCTCATGTTATTTTGGATACATAATAGAAAGCTTGTTAATTTAAGTACATAGCCTCCACAATTTGCAAGCGGGACCCACAAGAGAAAAAGGGAAGAAGAAGAATTGGAATTCAAAATGGAAAGCCCATATTTTATGCAATTTGCATTGCACTTCCAATGGTCTGAAATATTAGAAAAAATACCTTAAAATGTTTAAAATAAATTATAAATTTCTACATAGATATTTTTATGTTAGTTTGTAGGTAAAATCATATGTTCTCCAAATTTAAATTTTTAAAATTTTGTTAGGTCCATTTATTTGGAAAAATAAAATAAATCTAACACATACAAAATTAATTTTAAAAAGATAAAACAGAATGAAAAAAAACACAAAAATGAATTACCACAAACAAATCGAATATGCATCTTTGGATTTACATTGTTTTCCATTGGAGCAAAAAATGTATTTACACCCTCTAAAAGTGTAAAGGGATATCAAAGTGGCTTTACACCCCCGAAAATACACCCACTGTGAATGCTATTAAGTATTTAGCTTTAATATGTAAATTCTAAATATTTATGTATTTTTCAAATAGAAGATGCTCCTCTCTCTCTAGCTCCGGTATTCGGGGTTGCTCTGACGTGATGTTCAGTTTGAACGGTACAGATACGGACAAACAAAGAGCTCAGAATTCAGAACAAAAAAAGTGTAGGGCCCACGCCTCTTAATAGCCTCCAAATCATGTTGGACTGGATGGTACTTTTGCAGTGTCAGTCGGCTCCACACGTGCGACACAAAACCCTATATACAAAGAAAATTCAAGCAACCCCACTACCACCCCATCCGTCTACAAGGACCACTACCACCTTTAACGTGTCCACCATTGGTTCTACACGTGAATGTGGCTCCCACCACCTATTTTTCTTTATTTTTATTTTTTTGGTAATTTTCCTCCAATATTTGATTGACGTGAATCTTTTAATAAATTTATGCTACTATATATATGGACGGATGTAATAAGTAAAGCTTAGCAGAAATTCTTAGGGCTTTCCTAATCTAATTATCAATTTCTCTAAGAATTTAGGTGGTGTTGGGGTAAATGCCCTAGAGTTGAGCTTCATATAAGAATGGTGTTAAGTCCATTTTGACAACCGCTTTAAGGAAGATGTGAAATTAGAACAAAGATCTTAAGTATGGGCTTAGCGTTGATTGTCTGAATTTAAGCGGACTGAATTGACCACTAATTTGAAGTAAAGGGGTGCACGTACATGTGTGTATGAACCATTCTCGATCGATATTTAACTAAAAGTTTGACATATAGAAAAGAGATTTTTTAAGAATGATGTAGAATTGTAATATTAGAGAATGATACATATTAACTCAACATAGTAATTATTCAAAAAAATTATAGTCATATATCAATCCTTAGGTTTAACATCCACCTACTATATATATGATTCACAAATCAAAACTCTCATTCTCATACACTCTTTGACTTCACATATTCCATTGATTAGTTATTCAAGCATTTCTACTCGATACAACACACTTTAATTATAGAATTTAAAGAACAACTTGTTTGATCACGCTAACTAAATTAGAAACATTTACTTGAGAATCAATTTCAGAAAATCAACAATTATACTTTTTCACAGGAGAAAAAGTAGAATATATATTTTTGATTGTCCACAAATAATTAGCAAGAATCATACACTAAAAGAAGCAAAATAGACAACAGCACTGAATGGCCATTCAACGAATGGTCAATTGTTGTTGCTCAACTATTTGGAAATACGTGCAACAAATGAAGATGTCACGAAATGCATTAAGAACAACAAATACGCTTTTAATATGCATTAATATTTGTATGGTATTATTAATTAGCTCTTAAATCTCAATTAATTACAAGGAGCACGTGCGGATCCAGCTAAGGTTTTTGAGAGGGAAAGCGACCGACCGACCGCCAAGCTAAGCTGGCCAAGTCAAGTCGTGAGGCGTGAAGGCAACAAGACTTGGCACACGTGCGGGGGACAGAGAGCCGTGCGGTGCCGTTTTGGCGGGGACCAATGCCCGTGTATCTTCGTTTTCCTAGAAAGTAAGTAATCTTATTGGTCTTCTTCATTGGTCCAAGAGACCACGTGGGGGTCCATTAAGCCCAACCATTTCCCAATTAATTATAATTAAACACTTTTATAATCCAGTCTTAATTATTCCAAAGTGCAATTCTGCTTTCATAATTATAACCATAATTATTCCCTAACTTCAATGCACAAGGTGACTTGTACTCTGTCATCATGATTCATACGTTCGTATGCAATATGCATATAACTTTTTTTTTAAAAAAAAAAATTATTGTAATGGTTTCAAATTAATCACACATTGAAACAAAAAACCCAATTAATCAATTATTTTTATTGATAGTTTGCGTTTTTTTTTTCGGGAGATTCACTATTATATCCAATATAGGAGCTCAAATTATAAAAAAACCATATATAACAAAAAGGCTTTTTAACTTCTTTTAAATTACAAAACTGCTATTGATTTCTTAAAACAAACCCAACCCCAAAACCTTATGAAAAAACTCAAAACACTCAATAGTTCATCAAAGTAATTTAATAATCAAAATTAAACTCAATAGTGCCAGCTGTCATTTTTTGAGTTTTTTTTTTGTTTGTTTATAGAAATTAAATGGTGTAGGATTTATTTATATTATTAATGCTAAAAATGAATATATAACTAAATATCTATTTTTTCTTTGACAAAATAATAATGTCGTTAAATTATTGTTCCAAAAACATTGTTCATGCATTGCCTATATACAGAACAAAGTTTAATCATTTTGATGTGGTCTTTGGTAATCCGACAATGACTTCGGACAAGAGCCCCACGTGCTCTTTGCCTTTAGTATTATTGCGAACCACCCAATGTTTTTAATTTTCTAAAAAGACAATTACGTGCAGCATAATATGATAGAGTCCCTATTATTAATAGAATATTGCCTTCATTATTATTATTTTAATTTATTTTTTTTAAAAAAAGGGAAATAGAAGAAAGTCTGGGCAAGACTAGTTACCCTGCACCTGAATTCATGTGTCCGAATTCATGTGTTCAAATCTCCGTGAGTCTAGCGCTTGTGTCAAAAAGACAGAAGAAAATCTTGATTGAGTTTCAATTCGATTTTGGCCCAAATGTGATATAACAGTCTGAAA
Organism: Prunus avium; assembly: GCF_965620075.1. Classification (NCBI taxonomy): domain Eukaryota; kingdom Viridiplantae; phylum Streptophyta; class Magnoliopsida; order Rosales; family Rosaceae; genus Prunus; species Prunus avium. Next base: position 32,302,392 of record NC_142290.1, on the reverse strand, counting down.
TTTTAGAGGACGGCCCATCTCTAAACAGGCCGTATTTTAAATATTCCCTTATTTAATGCTAAAAACACTCTAAACAGGCCCGAAAATAAAATAAAATAAAATAAAACAGGCCCGAAATTATGGTTACACGTCAGAAGTGCACCCAAAAATGAAATAAATAAAAGACAAAAAAAAGAGACGCAGCCGTTTGTGCAGGTTCCACGTCAGTCTTGGATCATCGTATCGAACGGACGAAATCGAACCCCGCGTTGTGCATGGAAGTCAATAAACAATAACAATTGGAGATGCGCATGTTTTGAAAACGACCATAAATAAAAGATATAATCAAATCAAATCCGATAAATCCGATTGTAAATAACTCGATACCATGACGACAATCTTTGAATATTCGTTTGGAAATTTGGTGACGAGACCGTGGGAGGTCAGATTGTGTTGTGTCTCAGATCCGCCACAGATGCAGAGGACTTGTCCTTCCCGGTTTCTTTGGGCTGGTGGGTTCTTAACTCTTTCTTTGGTTCGGGTTTATGGGCCTTAAACGGGGCTTCACATCTACTTCTTCTCGATCGAAACCTGGTTTTTTCACAAGTTTGCAAGCCATGAGGTGAGTTACAGTCCCCATCGTTTCTTTGATTCTTCCCATGTTGTCGTTCCTCAGTTTCTGGAAGTGTTTTTTTTTTCCTTTTCTGGGATTCATGGGTCATGCATATGTGTCTGTTTTGTCAGTGGCTCAGTGTGTTTGTTTGTATAAAAAATTATTTTGGTAGAAAAATTTGCTCGTGCTATTGGGTTCTTGATGTCTGAAGCAATTGCCTTTCCCTTTTTACTTTAAATGTCAATTTTTAGTGATAGTTTTGAAAAGTTTGGAATTTTCTCGTGTATATGACTTGGCATCTTTTTCTTTCTTCTTTTTACTATAAATTGGTTCATTCTCACGGCTTTGTTGCTTTGAATTCATTGGTTGTGGAATGTGTTTTGCTGAGTTTTCAGATTGAGAGTTCATTAATTGATTGGTCCCTCTCCCTCTAAGGCTATTCAAAGCAGCTGACTTGGTTTACCCTTTTAGGAAAACCTTCATAGCAATCAAAATATCTCTAGCAATAATGTTTTTCCTCACAATGTGGCTAAGCTCCTATCTGTGGTGTTACTAATTTCTCAAACTGTACATTGTTTCAAAGTTACATGTCCAAATATAAACCATTAAAGGGATTGTCAACACATGATAGTCTATAGAGATGATTAATTAATATGATTGTTTCGGAAAACCATCCTGCATATTTCTGATCCACTTTGAAATTTGGATTGAATAGAATTTCTGATGTATATGCTTGTGTGGCTGATGAAAGTTTACTCAAGAATTATGCTTTCCATGTAGCCGCTTTCTATATCCTTTGATCATATGTAACCCTTTCTTTCACAGAACGAGAAAGATATTTGGGATTTCTCTGTCCCTCATTCTTATCAACTTTGCTGCTATAATGGAGCGTGCAGATGAAAATCTCCTCCCCTCAGTTTACAAAGAAGTGAGTGAGGCTTTCAATGCTGGGCCATCTGACCTGGGCTATCTCACTTTCATTAGGAACTTTGTGCAGGGAATGGCATCACCCCTTGCAGGTGTGCTAGTTATTAATTATGATCGCCCTACAGTTCTGGCAATGGGGACTTTTTGCTGGGCCTTGTCAACTGCTGCAGTTGGTGCAAGCCGGCTTTTCGCTGAAGTTGCGTTCTGGAGAGCAGTGAATGGTTTTGGATTGGCAATTGTTATACCAGCACTTCAGTCTTTTATTGCTGATAGCTATAAGGATGGAGTGAGAGGGGCTGGATTTGGGATGGTGAGCCTTGTTGGTTCCTTGGGTGGCATTGGAGGTGGTGTTCTGGCCACACTTATGGCTGGTGAACACTACTGGAATGTACCAGGATGGCGCTGTGCTTTCATTCTGATGGCATCACTAAGTTCACTAATTGGGTTCCTTGTTCTCTTGTTTGTGGTTGACCCAAGAAAAACAGTTAATTTCACTCATGGTACTGACCATAGTTCTGATAGGTACGGGGCAATTATTTCATCATACATTTTAAATTTGTTGTCTATTATATCAGCTTTCAAATTCTTTAACAAGTTATAGATGTGGTGACTTTGGTTTGTGAATGGAGAAAGAATTCATCAATATATGGTGATTTGGTTACCTTATGCTGCAGGGAAGATTTGATAATTAAGGGCCCTACAAGTGCAGCATCAGTTTGGCTCGAGTCTTGGACGGCCATGAAAGCAGTTGTTAAAGTGCAAACGTTCCAAATAATTGTTTTGCAGGGTATTGTTGGTTCACTACCATGGACTGCCATGGTGTTCTTCACTATGTGGTTTGAATTGATCGGTAAGCACTACCGCAAATTCCATACTTCAATGAAACAATTGCTGATTATCTTTTCTGCCCTCCTTTTTGTTTCTGAGCTTCGAATTTTCAAACTTCTACTTTCATGACATATGATGTCTTCTAATTCCATTTTGCAGGTTTTGATCACAACAGCACAGCAGCCCTCCTTAGTCTTTTTGCTGTTGGCTGTGCTATGGGTTCTCTTCTTGGAGGACTAATAGCAGATCGAATGTCACGAATCTACCCGCACTCAGGCCGCATCATGTGTGCTCAGTTCAGCGCCTTCATGGGCATCCCCTTCTCATGGTTCTTACTTAAAGTCATTCCACAGTCAGTAAGCAGCTATTACACCTTTGCTGTCACTCTCTTGCTGATGGGTCTCACTATCAGCTGGAATGCTACTGCTGCAAATGGTCCTATGTTTGCTGAGGTTGTCCCTGTCAAACACCGAACCATGATTTACGCCTTTGATCGTGCTTTCGAAGGATCATTCTCTTCTTTTGCAGCTCCCTTGGTCGGAATTCTTTCAGAGAAGATGTTTGGTTACGATGCAAAATCAGTGGATCCGATTAAAGGGTCTACCCGGGAGGCCTTTGCATTATCTCAAGGGCTTCTTTCAATGATGGCTGTTCCATTTGGCTTGTGTTGCTTGTTTTATACGCCATTGTATTTGTTTTTCAGGAAGGACCGTGAAAATGCTAGAATGGCCAGTGTGAAAGAGGAAGAGATGAGGTGAGAAGTCATTCTTAGTTTGAAGGAGCAATCAATGATACTAAAAGTGAGAAGTATTATGCGGCTTCTCCAAGCCTACGGCATTTCTGGAGATTCTGGTCCTCCAAGTCTTCTCCTACTCTTGCCTTCAGCTGCAATATGGTGACTAGTTTGAGAAGCCACGCTTTAATTTCGATACTAAAAGACTTCTGATACCAAAGCTAATTTTGTTTGCACACTAAATTTTGTGATTCTTTAATGGTTAGGCCACTTTTTGGAGTGATTATGTTCAATGGAACCAATGTCTTGCATATTTGGAATGGTTTAGCATGCCATGAATAGTTCATGACACATCTGAAAGGCTCATCAGGAAAGAATCAAACTTACTTTTGTATGAGAGAGAGAGAGAGAGAGAGAGAGAGAGAGAGAGAGAGAGAGAGAGAGATGCATTGTGTCCAACCTATCCTTATTACACATCAAGATACAAAGCATCCCAAAAGTTACAGTGACATACATTTTAAAGCGCCCAACTCCATTGATGAAATTAAAAGATAAAAAAAAAAAAAGGAAAAAAAAGAACAAAGAAAATGCAATCTGCGAACAAATATTACAACCCCACTTGCATTTCAAGCATTGATAATATGTCAATTGACACTTTGGTGCTACCAAACAATAGCTATATGCACCTTGGGAAGAGGGTTTGCCCCACATACCCACCAGCCATAGCCCTTCTTACATTAGACTCGAACATCTTAGGATTATCTCTCAACACTGCAGCTGCATCGTGATTTAGGGGATCTTCATAATTTGGTTCCTGCAAACAAAATTAAAGAGAAAAATAAGCAACATTCAGATACCAAATAGCAACAAATCACAGAGGACTATCAAGATGTTACCGTGAAAAGATGATACAATCCATAGATGACAGTGTTTATATTAAGGACAGGTTTCCAATCTTCTCGTAGGATGTTGAGGCAGACATTCCCTTCCAAGTCAATATTAGGATGGTAGACCTGTCAGTGGGTTGTACGATGTAGAGACAATGGATCATATAAGCGATCAAATAAAAGAGAAGACATGATTTAAGTTAAACAAGAAACAGTGAAACATATATGATGCATAAGCCTACCTTGGTCTTACACTTGACTTTTGGTGCCTCATGTGGATAGATAGGGGCAACTTGGAAAGTAAACGAAAATGTACCACCTCTGGAACAAGAAATGGAAGAGAACTTAGAAAACTAATCATTATGCTAATTTTACACGAGGTTTAAAAAATATATATATTCCTGCTAAGAAACAACAATATGATAACCCTCAACACCATTGCTTGTGTTCGTGTTGACTTCATTACATAGAAAACAATGGCTGCAGTGTCTTGCAATTGAAAATCCTCGTACACAAGTATATTGGTAGACATATTGGTGTGAGTGATATGCATGTGTATGTGTGTGGAAAACAAAAAAGTAACCCAGCTTCTCTGACAAAGGATACGTGTCTAAAATTAGTATGTGCAGTTGTGACAAAACCTTTGTTTGAAGAAACTTTTGCACACAAAGAGTAGAAAAAATCCTTACGAGTAAAAGCCTTCATCTGGACGAATTGTAACCTCAAAGTTCATCAGCTCATCCTTGCCATTAGGAAAACAAATGTTACAAGATTTTGGTAGATTCAGCTCAGATATATCTGCATCAGATGCCACAACAAATAATATATTTTTTTAAACGAATGGATGGTCAAATTTAGTGAAACAATAAAACTCCACGCATAGTCCAAAAAAACCAGTAAAAATAATTCAGCAAGAGAAGCAGTTTAAAACCTGCCTCCTTAACCAAATTATAGCATTTTTGGATAATGACTTATTGTAGCACCAACATTTAAATATGCAATCAAGAATGCTAAAAATTTCAATTGGATAATGACTCTGTACTCAGCATAAACTTATCTCAACTTGATGAACAAAAAGATACACATTAAGCGGTCCATGGGGTTAATCCATTTGCTAAAAACTGTTATTTTCTAAATTTTCTTCAAAGCCCCACCAACCTGAGAACCCTTTAAATAATTCTTATTGCGTAACCAAGGACCAAGAAGGATGTTCTATATCATCATTCAAAAACCACTCAACCCAAAAACAAATACAACTGTCAATATTATAGAAACCATCTAACTGGTCTGATCCATATTGCTTTAATCAATCAACAAACTCTTTCTGGAATCAGAAATGAAGGGCATGCAAAAGCTAGAAGAATATTGAAAAAGTAAGAGCTTCAAATAAATCAAAGGATATGATAATTAGAGAGATGGAAAACCTTTATGAAGACGTAATTCCCCAGCAGATTGCTTCTTAACATGTGATGCTCCATTGGCATTTTCTGCAAGTTCTCTCTGCTTCTCCTTTACTTTGAATAGCCTAATCATATCTCCTGAAAATAAAAAAAATAAACAATTATCCTAGAGGGCCTAAAGGGGTTATATTTTTGTGCTAATAACAACAATCACACTGGTAGCTTGAAAACAAAAAAAGATCGTGAGACAAAGAATCTGTGACATGGAAAAACAATGACATAGAATCTGCACACACAAGAAGACCAAAGTAAGGGGTGAATCAATCTAAACAGAACTATAGAAGATATGCCAAGCAGGCCAATTTTTTCTTGTGGAACATGAAGTCAAAAATAACCAAATGAAAATCAAATTTAGTACACACCAACCAAAAAAAACAAGTCAGGAAACCTCAATATTCACTGGTGAATGGTCCTTTAATTCATCTTCTTTGCTTTTCTTTTTGTTTTGTTTTGTTTTTTTTTTCTTTTGAGGTCCTATCAGGCTAAATGGCAATACAATTGTCCATTCACTGACAGCTTTATACTCAAAATCATGAAATTAAGGATGATATTCTCCAACAAATTACAATCTCATCTTTAATCACCATAACAATAATCTCAAAGTGATCAAACAGTAACAAAATCCTCACAATAGTAATGCCTTTTCAAATAAAGACAAGTCCATCATATAAAAAGAAGAAATGAAATATGAAGTCATATTAACAAGAAAAGGAGAAGTGAAGCCACTAACAAATTTCTTAAACAGTTACAGGGAGACAAAAAAAAATCAAATCTTGCTCTCAAAAAGCTAAAACCCAATAAACTCCCCAAGTTTACAAACACAATTATCCAATCAGATGCCAAAACCCAAGTGGTAGAATAATAAATCATACAAAAGTAACAAAAAAACAAAATACGGGTTAGGGCAGAAAAAAGTTCAGTCGTTTAAGCACCTGAATGGAATTCCTGGAAAATCTAACTAGGCAAAGGAAAGAAATAGACTTGGAGACAGATACATATACTTTTATATGTATATATTATTATTACGATGTGTAGATGCTGACCTGGTTGAGAAGAAGCTTGCAAAGGAGAGGGTGTGGTGGATGAGTAGGAAAGTGAGGAAAGAGAGACGGATTTGGAAATAGAACGACCTGTCGTTTTGGGGTTTTGGGGAACTTATCCAATTAAGCGTCTCTGGGGTTTATGTCTTTGATTTATTGGGATAGAGAGATGCGTCGGTGTGGGGACAAACTAGTCGTGCTGCTTTATTTGTACGCTATTTCTTTTCTGAGAGAGATGATAAGGAAACAAGTTTGAAACTCGGCAATGCTTACTTGTCATGTTTAGAATTAGACTTCTTTTTTGTTGTTGTTTTTAATTGTTTTTTAAAGGAAACTTGTTGGCCCAAACTTGTTGAAGCCAGGGATGAAGGCCCAATTGGTAAAATTAGTCTTCCAAAAATCATGCTTGAAATAAAATACTTGGAATTACGTAATTAAAATATGTATGAATGTTGTGGGCTTGTAGCTTCAGTGGTAGAATGTAACGTTTACAGTAGGTCAAGTTACTAACATCTTCTTACCCCTTACTTTCGTGGTAGAATGATGAATTATCTCTCCTTATTGATTACCATACCAATTCAGTTTAGTTTATGCTTAATTTTGAAGCTTTATTAAGTATTTTAGTATTAGTTTTCTCAGTACCTCAAATACAAAGTAATTGTTCGTAACCATTTGAGCTACATGAATTTTACATACTAGTTTTCAATATACTAATACACTTTTCTTTTTTATCTAATCACCATTATTTATGATATAATCAATCCCTTTTCCTTTAAACCTACACTTGTATATATAAATGGTTTCCAAAATATTCAAAAATATTATTTTGTAGGTAGTGAAGTAAAATTCGCACGTGTGTGCATTCCACACTGGAAATGAACACGACACGCGCAGATGAACGAACGAAGTCCTTGCGCCAAAACCTGTCTTCAACGGTCAGCACTGCAGTACCCATCTCTGCAAAACCCTAACCAACCACCACAGAGCTCAGAGAACAGAGACCAACAATGCCGAGCCTCTCCGTCTTAGTCACCTTAATCTCACTCCTCCCCTTGCTCTGCCACTCATTCTCTCCCGAAGCCCCAACCAATCGGCGCCTCCTAGTCCTCCTCGACGACCTCTCTCTCCAATCCTCTCACTCCATCTTCTTCCACTCTCTCATCTCCCGCGGCTTCGATCTCGACTTCAAGCTGGCCGACGATCCCACCCTCTCGCTCCAGCGCTATAACCAGTACTTGTACGACGGCCTCGTTCTCTTCTCTCCTACCGCCCACCGTAAGTTCATCAATCAGAAACTCCTAAGAATGACACATTTTGGTTAATTCCTTGCAATGAAATCTGATTTTATTTATTTATTTGGGTTTTAAGAGTTTGGAGGAGCTCTGGATTTTCAGGCTGTGCTTGATTTCGTTGACTCTGGGCACGACTTGATCTTGGCAGCTGGTGCCTCTGCATCTGATTTGGTTCGCAGTATTTCAAGGCAATGCGGGGTCGATTTCGATGAGGTTTGCTGTATTGTTCATAATTTGGTCAATTTAGATGAATGGAAGGTAGAAAGTAATGTCATTGATGAATATGGTTTTGATTTCGTGCAGGATCCATCAGCTGTGGTTATCGACCACAACAATTACGCAGTGTTGGGGACCCAAGGGGACCATACATTGATTGCCAGCGATGACTTTATTCAATCTGATGTGATTCTGGGAAAGAATAAGATCGAGGTCGGTTTAAGTTTCATAAACATATTTTCTTACTGGATAATTTGTTGCTACATATGCCCACATTGCTTAAATCTAACGTGGTAAATGTGTTAATAGTTATAAACTTCTTGCTCTCTGATTTCAGTACTTTGCATTGTGTTTTAGATTATTATTCAATATCATTATGCAAAAATGGTATCGATCACTTCAATGTTCATATTTTAAAATGTCTTATATATTATCATTCTACGCGACAGGCCCCTGTACTTTTCAAAGGGATTGCACATTCGTTAAGTGCTTCTAATAGCTTGGTAAGCTCCAATCTGCATTTGAAGTTCTGAACTCTTTTGCTTATGACCTCTTCAGTGGGTTTTAAATGGCGTTGAGATAACGGATTATTTCTTTCTGTGGTCTATGGTATAATCGTAGGTTTTAAAAGTTCTTTCAGCATCTCCTTCAGCATATTCTGCTAACCCAAATGCCAAATTGTCCTATCCTCCATCACTCACTGGATCTGCTATTTCATTAGTTTCTGTTCTGCAAGTAAGTTCTTTCTGTGTTCTGGAAACAATGTTTGTCTATTATATGAACCTCCACCTAAGCTTGCTTCCATCTCTGAAACACAATGCGAAAGTCTTTTGTGAGCAATTGGGACATTTTCTTTATGTTCCTTTTCACACCATCACCTGCCACATTGGTTGAACTTGATGGAGTCATTTTGAAATCTTAAATTGCAGGCTAGAAACAATGCTCGGATTTTGATCTCAGGCTCTGTAGATATGTTTAGCAACCAGTATGTATCTAATTGGTTATATGGATTCATTTATCACTGGTGGTTTATCTGTCCTTAATTGTTTTTCGTTTATAGGATTTACTTCTGATTTCTGCTTGTGATTCAGATTGTTCAAATCAGCTGTGCAGAAGGCTGGGAGCTCAAGGAAGTGAGTAAAATCTTTAAATTGCTGCTTTTCATTACTTATCCCATTATCTTTTGGTTATATGCTGCTTTCATACTTATTACCTACATATAGTTGAGCACACGGCAAACCTACTTGCAATTTAGATTCTTTTTTCAAAGAAAGACAGAATCTATGTAATCTTAAGTGCTGAAGACTCCGGGAAGCTTCCATTCAATACTTTTGTATTCTCTCTTTCATTCTCATGGACTCATATGTAACCTGTCCTTTTGTTTGTGCTGAAAATGGTTTGATACTCATTCCAAAGTGGCTTGATCAAGGCAAAAAATTCACGTTATCCTGAAACTTTTGATGACAGATATGAAAAGTCTGGTAATGAACAGTTTGTGACTGAACTTAGCAAATGGATCTTCCATGAAAGGGGACATCTAAAGGTGAGGTTCATTATATATCGTGAACTATTACTAGTATTTATGGTTTGCATCAGTTTTGAGCTCTAAAAGTTAAATGAGGCTTTGAATCTGTGATATTACAGTTATCAATGCATTTACTTCCAATTTATACTTGATATGTTTAGGTATTTGTTTATCATTTATCCTTGTGCATTGTCTTTTCTGTGTTAATTCATGACCTTTATTTTCAGGCTGTCAATGTTAGACACCACAAAGTTGGAGAAACTGATGAACCTGCAATCTATAGAATTAATGATGATCTGGTAATGCCCTCAACACAGCTATCATCTATATACATATATGTATATATATTTGCTGAATTTCTAAACAGAGGGAATGCACTGGAATCATTTAGTCTTTTGTATTTGCAGGATTATTCCATTGAGATATATGAGTGGTCTGGAAAGAGCTGGGAACCATATGTGGCTGGTGATGTTCAAGTGCAGTTCTTCATGATGAGCCCTTATGTGCTAAAAACTCTGGCAACTGATCAGAAGGTATTCTTATCCCAAGACCATGTTTGGACTTGATTTACGAAATCTAGAACATCTTTGTTTACATGCATATTTGATTTTTCAGGGACTGTACCATACGTCATTCAAGGTCCCTGACGTTTATGGGGTTTTCCAGTTTAAGGTTGAGTATAACAGGCTTGGGTACACTAGCTTATCCCTTTCCAAACAGGTCAGCTTTTGGTTTAGACACCTTTCATTAACAAAGCAGTTTGATTGTTGTTATGGCTTTATAAATTTTATGATCTGTTTGTCCACTACTAACTTGATCATATTGTATGAGAGCTCTAGTTTCCTTCATTAATTGTTTACCCCAAAAAAAGAGAGTAAATCAATGACTGTAAATTTGTGAGCTCCCATGAAAGAAGGATCAAATAGTTGGGCAGTTAAATGGCAATTGTCTGATATAATAAGATAATATGATGTCAAAAACATGACAGTTCGAAACTGTCCCTTGTTTGTTGTGGGGGGTAGTTATGGTGCTCAACTGCTAATTAGGGAAACCTTATAAGATTTTAAAACTAGTCTATTCTTGTTATAACAAGATTGTTCTTCTCATGTTACCTCTATGGAAAATTCAAATTTCAGATCCCTGTACGGCCTTTCCAGCATAATGAATATGAACGATTTATAACCACCGCTTTCCCGTATTATGGAGCTTCGTTTACTACAGTACTCTCTCTCTCTCTCTCTCTCTCTCTCTCTCTCTCTCTCTCTCTCTCTTGTGATCTTATCTGTCGATAAATCTGCACTTACCTCTCGATAAATGTTTGTTTGGTTTCACTTTTTGCAGATGGCTGGGTTTTTTATCTTCAGCATTGTCTTCATGTACTACAAGTAAAATGCTGATACACGAGAAAACTTTGCATTGGCCATACCTCTAAATTACTTGCCTTAGTTTTCTTGTTAACATTCTTTTGAGAGACTTCTGATAGCTAATGGCATAATGATAATACTGACCTTGTAACTACATATTGGCGTTATCCCAAAAATGTTGTTTGCATTGCAGTTGCTGCCTGGCTTGCACACAGAGGTGGTGTTGGCCGGCCACTTGGTCGTTCGGTGCAAAAGCCAAAAGTAGACAAGCATCCACAAATTTAGCAGGTGTCGACTCAAATCTGACTTTTTGGGGTCAAAAGTCACATCAATTTTCCGAAAATTATACAAAGAGAGGCATTATCGTCAAGTCCTCTGTTTTTCTTGATAACCATTATCCTGCACTTCTTCGAAAAGTCATTCTAAAGGAAGTGGTTGCTTGCTCATGTTGTTTGTGGGATAGTATGAGAGAGGGAGGGGGGAGGGGGATTTGAACGTGGACATTTTTCAACTTTGGAAAAATTAAAAATTAAATAGTAAAAAATCAATGTTATGGTTTATATGAATTTTCATTTAAAAAAGGAAAAAATCTTGGTATTTTAATTTCATTATGTGAATGAATCATCAATCATGGGGTCGGATGCATGCATGCAGGAAAGAACTGGGAAAGTGACCTCTCACATCTGTAACATGGGACAAAATTTGAGTCTTCTTGGAGATCGTGATTCACACTTCCAACTTGTAAACATTTTCGGCTTGGCTTGACTTGAGGGAACACAATAATATTTTACTTACACAAATTGAAGTTGAAGACTGGAACATCAATTTGTTAATGGTAATTGGAGGATTTCCATGTCTCTTAACAAATAGAGTCAATTTAGTTACTGGGTTGTCTCCTTATCTCTTGGAAAACCAGATAAACACATTTTGTTTGTTGTGCTACAAAAAAACACGTTTATATTTGATTTGAACTGAACCTTGGTTGACAATTTTAGTAGATTTGTGAAGAAAAAAAAAACATTTGATTAAGAATCATCGTCTTGACAAAGGCCCAAAAGACACTGAACCTGTAAAACGAAATGCACGTGATGCTCTGGCCATTCAGCAGCAAACCATTTTCAATCTTTTTGCCAATTAATTTTCCAAAAAAAAATTATCCAAAGAATCACTTATTAATCAGATAATAATAATGAGAAGAAAATAAAAAAAAAAAGGTATCTGTGTTGTTTTGGTACGTGGAATTGCACACACAAAACCACACGTACATAGAAAGTTTGTATGTAAAATCATTAAAATGCCAATTGTCACAGAGCCTTGCAATTCCACCCAACCCAAAACCCTATCCTTGCCACCTAGGCCTCCTCCCCCAACTTGATTGGTTGGCCTCTGTATTGCTCTTACCACTTCCCCCCTACCACCCTTCTTACACTTTCTCTCTCTAGACTGCCACTCTTTTCTTTCTCTCTTTGCAATTCCAAAACGGGAATGTGAGCTTGCATAATTGGAAGGACCTATTAAGACCTATAATGACTCTCAAAACTGTCTTCACCCTCCACACCAATATAATACTGTAAATCCATCCACCCATCCCCACCATTGCGGAAATTTCAGAGCAAAGCAACCATCTTTGAGCAAATTGGATTGAACCCAAAAAACCCAAAAAAAAATAAAATTCCAGAAAGATGAGCTGCTTGAATCTGAGCACATGGGTTCAAATCCAAACCTGCTCAATGTTCAACCAAGCAGGCAGATCCAGATCCCAACCTTTCAGCCTCGTCCACCCACTGAAGACCAACATGCCCGTTTCATTTGCACCCCCAAAACGACGTCGGTCCACCACCCCTTTCTCCGTCTCTGCAATTCTCACCAAGCAACAGACCCTCAAAGAAGAAGAATCAGCAAAACCCAGTTTTAATTTCAAGTCCTACATGCTCCAAACTGCCGACTCGGTCAACCAAGCCTTAGACGCCGCCGTTCCGATCCGAGACCCGGCCATGATCCACGAGGCCATGCGCTACTCTCTGTTGGCCGGAGGCAAGCGAGTCCGGCCTGTCCTCTGCCTCGCCGCCTGCGAGCTCGTCGGCGGGTCCCATTCGCAGGCCATGCCGGCGGCGTGCGCCGTCGAGATGATCCACACCATGTCGTTGATCCACGACGACTTGCCTTGTATGGACAACGACGACCTCCGCCGCGGAAAACCCACAAACCACAAGGTCTTCGGGGAGGACGTCGCCGTTTTGGCCGGCGACGCCCTCTTGGCCTTCGCTTTCGAGCACATCGCCGTGAGCACAGTCGGCGTCTCGCCTGAGAGAATCATCAGAGCAGTTGAGGAACTGGCGAAGTCAATCGGGGCTGAAGGGCTCGTGGCGGGTCAAGTGGTGGACATAAACTCAGAGGGCTTGGCCGATGTGGGGCTGGAGCAGCTCGAATATATCCACCTCCACAAAACCGCAGCTTTGCTCGAGTGTGCGGTGGTTCTGGGCTCCATTTTGGGAGGCGGGTCGGATTCAGAAACCGAAAAGCTCCGGACTTTTGCGAGGTACATTGGGTTGCTGTTTCAGGTCGTCGACGACATTCTTGATGTGACCAAGTCTTCACAGGAATTGGGCAAAACGGCAGGGAAGGACTTGGTGGCTGATAAGGTCACGTACCCCAAGCTATTGGGGATTGAGAAATCTAGGGAGTTTGCTGAGAAGCTCATTAAAGACGCCAAGGAACAGCTCTCTGGTTTCGATCTTGAAAAGGCTGCGCCTTTAATTGCTCTGGCTAATTACATTGCTCACAGGGAAAACTAAAGAACCCTTTTGTTGTAATTTTAGAGTTGTTTGTTTTTCAGAATTAAAATCTCTGAAAGTTGGTTCAATTTAAAAAAAGAAAAAAGTTGAGCTTAGTATTTAATTCATGTCGTGTTGGAGAAAAAGGATGAGTGTAGCAGGTGAGATTTGTGTCACAGTTAGCATATCATCCTTCCACAGGGTTGGGTCAAAATTATACAATTTTTTTTTATTTTTTTGCATGAATCTGTGTACTTTTTTTTCTTTGTTCAATCTGAAATTGATATTTGGGCATCTTCTTGGTACAAGGTAATTGCAATGAGAAGCCGATGGACGGCATCGTCCTGGTTCAACAAATTAAATCGCAATGATTGCTGCAGACGCTGGTGTAGTGTTTCCGTTTTTCAGTACGAGGTTGCTTGCCACTCTGCTGTTTCTGAATTTTGCGATTTCAATTGTACCCGCAAACTTTTGGTAGAGTGTTACAGATTTCAACTTTGGGGCTCCATTGTTATGATTCTTGGGCCAGTCCATGCTGATGGTGTCTCCATAAACCATAAAACTTCCATTTATTTTCTATGGGTCTTTTTATTTGTCCAACTAGGACTTGCCCAAGGTGCTTAAGCAGGTTCATCACCTTGATTGAGTACACTGAATGTTTTCTTTTTGGGTCAAATGTACACTGAATGTTTGAGGACATGGATTCTAAATAAGAATGGAATACATGGAAAGAATTAGAGGATTAGATAGGAAGAATCTGAATTTGGTAAGGTATGTAATTGGTATCATTCATTGTTTTGGAGAAGCAACATTCTATAAGAACATCCATCCTTTCTTTCTTTTCTTTTTTTATTCTTTTTTTTTTTTTGGCCAACTTACTTTAAGTCTAAGCCATGCAATGAATCACATTTGGTGCCCATAACTCACTATCCACGGTATGTTGAAATAAGAATTGAATGTCAACTTTCAAATTTAATCAAGTTGAAGGATTAAAATGGATTAGTCAAGCAAAGGACCCACTAGTGTAGTGATTTGAAACAATTGCTCTTTCCATGAAAAGTCCTAGGTTTGAGTCCTAGCATTTGTGTGGTATGTGTGAGTTTAGTATATTATTGCATCTCTCAATAGGAAATGTCCTTAAAAAAAATTGGATTAGTCATGAAGAAAACTATCCCCTCAAATCCTCACAAAATGGTTGAATTCAGAGGGATAAGTTTCTAATTCATCTTCTACCTAAAATTTAGCCATATTTCAGATGGTGTGTGTGATTGGATTATTGTCCAATTCAATTATAATAATTCAGCCATATTTTTATAGGATACTGTTGGAATTTTAAAAGATTTTAAAAATTTAACCGTTTTTATTTATTTATTATTTTGGTTGTTTTATTTTATTTATTGTGGGGGTTATAAATATTTAATATTTAGGTTTTATTTTTATATTGAATGCCTTAATTTTTTGGTTGGTAAAGGTTACATGTTCTTGGATATCTATAAAAGGCCACTCCTCCTCCACATTTGTGCCAACCACAATACATCATCATAATATTACATACCACAATCACCACCACAAACTATTTCTTTCCTTTTCTACTTTTATATATATTCTTTACTTTATATTATTATTTTGGCAATGGTTCTGTGACTTGGATACCTATGAACGTGCTCATAGCAGATCTTGAGTTTGTGTACAAATGGTCGTATCTTGGAGTCTTGTAGACCGTTAGTACCTGCACGTAGGGAGGCTACAAAGGCTTTAGAACAACGTCTTCGACGTGCTTCACCGTACCAAACTCACCTTATTATTTATTATTTATTTTACTTTTACTTACCTATTAATTTGTTTTCTTTAATTTCATTGTACCTTAAAAGCTTTCCAATTTGTTTATATATTACTAGCCTCTCCGCACGCGCTTCCGCACTTACGAGAGGCTTTTTTTATTTTTATTTTATTTTATAAATTAAAATTTATTTTTGAATTAAAAAAGATAATTGTAGTTGTGTTCCATAAAAATAGGCCATTATCTGATTTTTCTTTTTTTTTATTTTTTTTAAATATGAAAAAGTGTGAATTTACCATATTATCCTAATTTAATTAATAATTTTAATTTTTAATGTTTGCATTAACCAAGGGCATTTTCTGGTATTTTGAATGTTTCACCATTCTCTGCCTTTTGCTTTATATATACTAGCCTCTCCGCACGCGCTTTCGCGCCTGCGAGAGGCTTTTTTAAAACAAATTAAAATTTTATTTTAGAATTAAAAAATATAATGGGTAGTTGTGTTCCATAAAAATAGGATCCATTATCCGATTTTTCTTTTAATTTTAATAAATAAGAAAAAGTGTGAATTTACCATATTATCCTCATTTAATTAATAATTTCAATTCTTAATGTTTGCATTAACCAAGGACATTTTCTGGTATTTTGAATGTTTCACCATTCTCTGCCTTTTGCTTTATATATATAGATATAGATTTATGATATAAATATTTTTGTATTTAGCTTTACGGAGAAGAAAACTATATTTTTTTATAACAGATACATGGTTTAATTTTTTGCTTAAGAATTTATGGTTAAATGAAATTATTCAATAATTTTAACAGGACAATCCAGTTCGATGTATATAATGAGGCACACATAACACACCTAACATGACATGACATATGCCACCATACCACACATAACATAACACTCCATTACTTTCTACAAATAATTGATGGGGAGGGAGGGAGGAAGGAACTATTTCCACAGCCTATAATGCTGGATGATACCTCAGATTAAGACATGCACTTTTGTCTCTCCAGGAAGTTCTTATCAACTTGCAGACCATAGAAGTCATGGTCAAAGCCATCAAGAGTCGACATGCCTTTGTCCCCTTACATGTATTTAATTTGATATATCTCTCACTTTTATTTTATCCCAAGACACGTCTTGCTTCTTTTCTATGCTAATTTCTACAAATTCCATCACACAAACCACCAAAGGCTTACCTCCAACAAAGTTAATTTCTGCCACTCTCTCATTGCCATTCCCACATATACACTTCCCATTAAGCCATAACTCACAAACTTTGTTTCAACAAATATCCAACAAATTTCAGGTAGTTTTCTTTATTTTCTAGAACTCAAAAAAATAAAAAATAAAAACTTTTCTCTATACATACTATTTCATTAGTGAGATGCAGGTGTTAGGTGAAATGGCATTGGTTAGACTTAGACTTTAGAAAATAATTTGACCCTCTCAACCTTTCAATATGGGAATTTTTAATTAAAGCCAGTAACCATTACCATTGCATAATGCATTGCATCGCATGTGAGCAGCTACTTGATTGACAAGCCAGGAAAAAAAAGAAAAAAAAGTCTACACAAACAAATAGTCGTTTCGCTTTTCGGCCTTTTGCTTTTAAGCTCTTCTCTCTTTTACTTTTATTTATTTTCAGGTATTAGTGTATGTTTTGTTACTTAAAGACAACATTAGTTATAAGCGGAGTCGAATCTTGTACTGGGTAGGTTGGAAGCTAGTATTCTTCGTTATTGACGACATGGTCTGCTCACCGCTTTCCCACTTCCTCTCACTTTCCTCTCCCTTTCCATCCCATCTCTGTAATTTATCTCATTAAATCACCTTAACCCTTCATTTCCAAACCAAATCTCTTATCTCATCTCCATTTCTTTAGTTTATTGGTAGTTGTGTAAGTGTTCGTCTTTATCATATCTTTTGTACTGCTCAGGATCATCGACTTCTGGGTTGTGTCAAGACCTGGCCTTTGGCTGGTTGTGTTGGGTTTTGCTTGGATTCTGGAAATCTTGCTCTTTGTGGACGATTGTAGTGAGAGTAAAGTTCCATCTTATCTTTGACTTCAAGCTGAATTGCAGGTAATCTGATCTTATTAAGTTAAGTGCTACAGTTAGCAAAATCATGAAGTTTCACATTTTGATTACAGAAATTTCATGTGGGCTTTACTTTACCGAGTGAAATATAGCTCTTGGGTGCTTAGGATCTAACCCAAGTCCAAGTCTTTGGGTCATTTTTGGTTCTTCAACCTACTCATTGACTGGATTTGGCTGGATTTCGTAACTTTCCCAGTATTTCTTTGCATTGAGAGGACTTGATTAGCTGCATTTTCAAGGCTTTGCTAGATTTAAGATCTTTTGAGCTTCTTCCAAATTCATTCAAGATTAAGAAAGAGGAAAAGGGAATTATCTTTTTTTGTTAGTTAGCCGTAGTTTGTTTTTCCGGAAATATCTGGACCCAAATGATGGGAGCAAAATCCAGTAAAAACAAGGGTGTTGATGGCCAAGCACAATCATCATCACCACCACCACCACCACCACCACAATCCCTTGAAACCAATACCAATTCCCAAGACACAGCCGATTTGAGCTCGTACGAGGCAGCCTGTAAACATGACCCGGCCTTATTATCATTTGATGCCACTCTCCGACAGCGCACTAGCCGTGTCATCACCTCACTTTCCACTGGACTCGAAGTTCGGTCCCTATCTCTTGACTCACTCAAAGAGGTTACTGATTGCTTGCTTGACATGAACCAGGAAGTGGTCAAAGTCATTCTAGAATGCAAGAAGGATATATGGAACAGTAAAGAAATGTTCTCTCTTGTGGAGGAATACTTTGAAAACAGTCTTCAAACATTGGACTTCTGTACTGCCCTTGAGCAATGTCTCAAGCGCGCTCTGAATAACCAGCTGATAATTCAAGCTGCAGTTAGACAGTTTCAGGAAGAAGTAGAAGCTGGAGCTGAAGGGAAAAGGTGTGAGAGGACCTTACAAGAACTGAGGGCATTTAAGGCAGCTGGGGACCCTTTCACGGATGAATTCTTTATACTGTTTCAGTCAGTTTATAAGCAACAGGCATCGATGTTTGAGAAACTGCAACTTCGTAAGAGAAAACTTGATAAGAAGTTGAAATCTGTCAAAGCTTGGAGGAGAGTGTCAAATGTTATTTTTGTTGCCAGTTTCGTCTCTGTATTGGTTTTTTCTGTGGTGGCAGCTGCTATTGCTGCACCACCACTTGTAACAGCCTTGGCAGGAGCATTGGCTGTTCCAATAGGTTCAATTGGAAAGTGGTTTAATTTGCTCTGGAATCGTTATGAGAGGACACTGAAAGGGCAGAGGGAGATAATCAGCTCAATGCAGATTGGGACTTATGTTACAATGACGGACCTGGACAACATCCGGGTGCTTGTTGACAAATGGGAAATTCAGATTGAGTCACTGTTGCAGACTGCTGGTTTTGCTCTTAGAGAAGAGGACACTGTGAAGCTAGTGATAGATGAGATCAAGAAAAAGCTGGAAATGTTTGTGGAAACCATTGATAATTTAAGCCAACATGCTGATAAGTGTAGCCGGAATATAAGGAGGGCGAGGACAGTAATTTTGCAGAGAATAATTAGGCATCCCAACAAATGAGTAGCCTTTGGGTATGTTTTTCTGATCAGTGTTCTCTGGCTGGTTGCCTATTAGTGAAACATAAGCACCCAGCTAAAGTAACTCTTCACCTTGGGTCAATGTCTTTGATTTGGCCTTTGTTAGAAGAAAAAAAAGGGTAGAGTTAATTGTTTCTACTGCTCGAAAGAGTTCATTGTTAAGCAGGATTATACTAAATGTGTTTACATTTTCAGAGTATGCTTCAATCAAAAGGATTACTTACTTGTTTTGACTTTGACTGTTTCATCTGGTTTCTTATTGCAAAATGTTCAAGAATTTTTTGCTTTCTTTGCTGCTTAATGCTGTTATAGAGAACTCAGAAACATGATTGGATGATAATGAAGTTAACTGCCGCACTCCAGTAGATAGTTGGTCATACATTAGAGGGTGAGTCTAAGAAAAGTGTTGTATATTTCTGCAAAAGAAAGCGCATTCCTGTGGATGGAAATTAGTTAGGAAGGTGTCCTATTCCAATGGTGAATCACTTTGTGTTTAAGAATATTTGTCCACATCGGTGTCTGCATATTTTGATATATTTCTTTTACTTGCTTCTCTATATGATATAGAGATTGTTCATCTTCAGTCTGATATGTATCGGACGGCCTAATGGATCCAACGGCTGAAGACATACAAAGTATGAAGTGTGGAAAATGAAGGGGCTTGGTCAAGAGGCCGAGAAAGGCATGCATTCTTGATAGGAAGAAAATTGTTTCATGATTTTTGCTTCAGTTGTTTTTTATCTGGTTTGTTGTATGAAATTTTTGGGGATACTCAACTGTTATATGGTGAATGATGTAAAAACATGAAAACGTGAATGTATTTCTTTAATTACTATCTTTGAAACATCTTGAGATGATATGATTTGTTGGGTCGGGAGTGTTGCAGAAAATGAGGGATTGGTAGGCATGCACTAGATGCATGCTTACGAGTCTATGGCAGCAATATTGAAATTAAGAACTCTTCTTCTACTACGTTACATTTTTTAAGCCCTAAAACTGGAGTCTTGATCCTGGTCGAAGGCCAAAAGTCACAATGTCATCATGCTGTATGATTGTACCAGGTCAAGATGGTACTTGATTCTCATCAAAACGGTAAATGATACTGATCTCTCATGATCAAGATTTACTAAGTTTACCGGATCAGCTTTACTTATGAGACGAGTTGTAAACTTACGAATGTTTTGAGTTTAGAATTCTCTACATTGTTAAGTTTATTTGTTATGCGTTGTGGTGGTTTGTGGTTTGAGAGTGATTGCATATATCCGAACTTTATTATTATAAAGTCTTGTACGGGATGAAAGATCATGAGATATTAGTTACCCAAAAAATTGTAACATTGTTTTTACTGAAAAACTTGCCCAAAAAAAATAAAAAGAATTGTTTTTTTTTTGTCGAGAAAATGACTCGTATATCGTTTGACCCATTTTCTCAAATTTGCCACAATAGAAATCACTTCTCATCTGACTATCAGCGATACAAAAAAGCGCGAGGACCAAACGCATAGCTTCTATGCGCGGTTTCTATAACCTCCATGGATTTCTCAAACGCCTTGCAGCTTTCACGGCCATCCATGATCATCATTGTCCAAAGAGTTCCATCAAATCCGTCCATTCACTCGACCGAATCAAACAAAACGAACCCAGTAAGCCAATTACCAGAAAGAGCATCAAGAAGCACTTCAAATCCAGTAAAAAGCAAGAAGATGCAGACCCAACGATTTACATGAGGGAAACCATTGGAAACATATACAAAATTCTCAAATATTCAACATGGGATTCTGCTCAGGACCAATTGCAGAGGCTGCCCATAAGATGGGACTCTTACACTGTGAGCCGGGTGCTCAAAACCCATCCTCCAATGGAAAAAGCATGGCTTTTTTTCAATTGGGTTTCCGGGGTTCGAGGGTTTAAGCACGACCACTTCACCTACACAACAATGCTGGACATTTTTGGAGAGGCGGGGAGGGTGTCTTCCATGACCCATGTTTTCAAGCAAATGCAAGAGAAGGACATAAGGATTGATGCTGTTACTTACACTTCGCTGATGCATTGGCTTTCTAGTGCTGGGGATGTTGATGGGGCTGTGAAGGTTTGGGAGGAGATGAGAGCTCAGGGCTGTGTTCCTACTGTTGTTTCTTACACTGCTTATATGAAGGTCCTGTTTAGTGATAACAGAGTGAAGGAGGCTACTGATGTTTACAAAGAAATGCTTCAATCTGGGTGCTCTCCAACTTGTCATACCTACACTGTCTTAATGGAATACCTTATTGGTTCGGGTGAGCCCAACTCAACTTTGCATACCTAGTGCCATCCATTTGTTTGTTGTAATGTCTGAATGGGCCATTGTTAAATTGTTTGATGTTGGGCATGTTTTATATGTTAGGTGAAGCAAATATACACTGCAAGTTACCACTTTTGTTCATTGGGTTGCACTAATTTCTCTTCCCACTGGCTGTTCTTTATCAACAGAACATAAGACTTTTTGTTTTTGGTTGTGTCCTCTCAATGATTTTTGCTATAATTTGAAGTTGTTTTGATTTGACTTTCCGTAATCTTTGTGATTGCTTTCCTTTTCCCTTCCAGTGTTGAGATGATGTGTAAGTAACGTGCAAACATATTTCTTTGCTTAATCGTATTAAGGAAAGATATCATGTTTCATTAACTTGCGTATTAATATTAATGGTTCCGAAATGGACTCGTCTTGTATAATTTCTATGCATAATGCACTTTTGGTGGGATCTTGGGCAAACTGGTTCCTTTTTTTTTTTTTTTTACTATGTTCCTCTCCTGCCTCTCCAAAACTTAAGATAATCAAATTACTCTATTTGTGTTGGGTTTTCAGGTAAATGCAAAGAGGCACTTGAGATTTTTGGCAAAATGCAAGATGCTGGAGTACAACCTGATAAAGCAGCTTGCAATATTTTAATTGAGAATTTGTGCAAAGTGGGAGAGACATGGACAGTGAACCAAGTCCTTTGGTTTATGAAAGAACATCGCCTTGCCCTTCGTTACCCTGTATTTCTAGAGGCACTCAGAACTTTAAAAATTGCTGGGGTGAGTGATTCCCTCCTCAGGCAAGTTCATCCTCACTTTTCCATTGAATCTGGGAATCAGGAGACAGGTGAGCTTAGAGCAACTGCTGCTGATGCTCCTTCAACAATGGATGAATGGCTTGTACTGATTCTCTTAAAAAAGGAAAATCTTGTTGCCATAGACCACTTACTCGCTGGAAATGAAGATAAGAATATAAAATTGAATTCTGCAATCATCTCAACCATCATTGTGGTAAATTGTGGACTTTGCAGACCAGATGGTGCTTTGCTGGCTTTTGAATATAGTGTGAAAATGGGTATCATCGTTGAGAGAAATGCCTATCTTTCTTTAATAGGAGCTTTGATCAGATCAAATTCATTTCCAAAGGTGGTAGAGATTGTTGTGGAGATGATTAGGGCTGGGTATTCTCCTGGAACATACCTAAGTGCACTTCTAATATATAGGCTTGGGCGTGCTAGAAGGACCAATTGTGCTGCAAAAGTCTTTAATTTATTGCCTGATGATCACAAGTGCACTACAACTTACACTGCCTTGATGGGTGTTTACTTCTCTGCTGGTAGTGCTGATAGAGGACTTAAAATTTTTGATACGATGCGAGGGGAAGGGTTTCTTCCTTTCTTGGGAACATACAATGTTCTCTTAGCCGGTCTCCAAAAACTTGGTAGAGTTCGTGAAGCTGAAATGTATAGGAAGGAAAAGAAGAGTCTGCAGAGTGATGGTCAGTCTCAGAATGCTGTCCCCATTGATCAGAAGATCTGTGACTTTCTATTTGCTGGGGATGTGGTATCTTGATGCTATTTGGCACCCAAGAGATTCCCCACATTGATGGTGCTGCAAATGCAATGCATTGCTGCTTAAGATAATATGTTCTAGGTACTTCTCCTGTCAACCTGATGACTCTGTATATGATGGTGGCAAGATGCTGTAAATCGAAAGTCCAGACTCTGGAAGAGCCATCACCGCATGGGCTTCATATATCCGAATGCTTAGAAAGAAAGCTTTGCAACAGGATGCAAGGAAACTTTCGGAAAGAGCAGACTCAGTATTCAGTTTCTTGTAACCAAGTTCAATACATTTGCGTGGAAGTTCTGCTGATTAGCTCAGATGCCAAGCTGAAGGTTATGCTGTTGGTGTTGACGTGGGCTAGGGTTTATCGTTATTTAGACCTGATGTGGTTCACACACTCTGAGTTCCCTTGATGGGTGTAGGTGAAGACTTAAGGCGGTGTAAACATGCTTAAATAAATAATTTATCATTGCTGACACCATTAATGATATGTACAATGGACCAAGCTTAAAAGACCTTTGTACAAAAACTCCTCCAATTCACTCTCCTGTAATATTTTCAGTTGTGCATCCGACATTTTTGTCATGCTTCAAAGGTTTTCTAGATTGATCTATATGTTTACTGCTTACACAGACAGACACGATAGAAGCTGCATTGTCTCTCACTCCCTGTGTGGTGTGGGTGTGTAAAGAATATCAGTAGGGTGGAACGAAGGCAAAGCCAAAAAGGAAAAAGACAGAAATGAGATTTAGAACAAGAGGTCAATCATGCCAAGTGACCCATAAAACCAGCATTGCTTGCTGGCTTTGGTTGCTTAAACTTTGGCAAAACCTGCGAGAATAAACATGTATTGCCGGGAATATATGCTGTCTTTAGACTATTTAGAAAAATGCATGGTCTCTCAATCATTGCTTTTCCTAGTTGATAAGGCAATGCTCAATTGCTTTTCTTAGGAAGCTCATGAGGTTCCTTGCATACTTTTATATACAACTTACATGGTTAAGTGCAAATGAGGGAAAAGAATAAAGCATTATGTACTCAAAGATTGGATTCTTTTAAAATAATGGGTTGTTGTTGTTAGCCTTGCCTCAAGTTTCTTAAGCATTTGTCAACCACACCAGTCTATTTCATGATCAATTTCATGACTACAATTCATTCAGTGAAAGGGTGTGTTATATTCTTCATAAATATCAGATTGAGATCTACATATGAAATATATGACAAGGAATTTAGATTTTTTGTTATAATCCAAGTACTACAAAGCATAATTAAAAGAGTGATAACCAGTAAAAGCCTATTGGTTTTTAGCATTCAAGGAGCCTTTATTCTTGTCCCTCTAACTAAGTTCACTAGTGTTTCTTCTATCCTCTAGTTATGTGGAAGGTTTATAGGCATGGGTATACATGGAGCATGACCATTACCAAGATGAAGGGCATCCTAGTTAGTCATCCCATTTGGTAGCTGTGACTGGAACCGACTCCAATTCCGTCCAATAGAGTCTCACTCTTGGGAAGGGGACATTTGTCCCGAATATGTTGGACAGTTGTTCAATTTAATCAGTTTAGTTCTATATTATTGTTAAGTTCATCAAACGATTCGAATCATAGCAACAAACAATTCGACTCAAGAGAATCTCATTATCATACCCAAAACATAGTACATTTTGGGGTTAAAATTTTTTTTGACCAATGAGGGATATTGGTGTACCAAGTGGAGGAGAAAATGGCAATTCAATGTGAGGTTTGCTCGAGAAAGGATAACAAACTAAACCAGAGAGCATCAAATCCTCTAAAATTATTATCGAATAAAAGCTGCAAAAATGTACGACTATGTTTCTTCTAGAACTCGGATTGTCATTTGGGTCCATATCAAGCCAAGAATCTCATTATCCATCCAAACTTACTTGAATTGTCCACGATCAAACCAGATAGAAGAGAGAGTTCTATGCGGATCATGACTCATATGCAGCTCAGTATTGGTAGATAGCTTTGTGTCACCATAAATTTATAAACAAAAAAATTACCCTAATTTCGTACTGAAAATGACAAACAGCTGTTAGGTCTAGTGGGCAAACATGATTACGAACTCTGATGAAGCTAATCAAACTTTATTTATTTTTTTGAATAAACTAACCGAATATTTTAGTAGCAATTTATTTGGTCACACACGCAATTGCATGGCTTGAGTGAATGATGATGATAAGGATGTAAAGATTAAAATAAACAGCTTTTTATGCAACTCGTGGTTAATAATATGCAATTACATAATTTAATTTGTATTGACTAAATACAAATATGTCATTGTTTTTCTTGGATTATTAGGCACATGTATTAGTTAGTAGTGTAATTGAGATTAATTATCAAAATTAATTAAAATCATTTTCATAAATCGTGCAGAGTATATAATGCACCGTACGCCTAGTCATTTTAATGAGGATTTGGATGGATGCATTGCAGTTTAATATTGCAACATTCGAGCTTTGGCCATGGAAATTGGAATGGTTTATTTGGATGTAGCCCAGCGCATGTTGATAATGTGATTAATGTGCAAACCAAAAAAAAATGTTAAAAAATTTACAACAAACCAAAGGAAAGGAATTTAAGAATGCTATCATTTGTTGGAGCGGAAAATTTCAGAAGGAGAGAGTACCTGTAAAAAGACACTTTGACGCCCAAGTTAGTAGTAGGAGTTCAAAAAATTTGCATGAGTAAGCCACTTATCCATGCATCCTTTCTTTTTCCTCTCTCAAGATCTTGGGTTAATTGACCTTTTATAGGTCATGGAGTCTTAGGATCCGAGTATCATATTCCTCATTTATCTCCATGTTTCAAGATAGTGGATAACAAGTTGCTTGATTGTCTCTACTCTCCCAAGTTTAGGATGCATGGATAAGTGGCTTACTACTTGAGGAGTAATTTTCGCTCCCACACCATTTGTAGATAAAACCAAGAGAGCAAAACACGATATGATCAAACTTAACTTAGGGATTTGAATTGACTGAGTTATATTTACCGAACCCAACGATAAAGGGTAAAATTCCATAATTTGAAAAGCATTATTTTGTGTGACGATATTACCACATATTTTTCATCATCATTCACCTCCAAGCAAAGGAATGGCCCAACAAGAACAATTACATTTGAGAAAAAATAAATTTGATTTAGGATGAAATAAATCACCGGCTTAGTCTAAATAGAATCATCCAAAAACTAGAATAATAAAGTAAAAATTAATGTAAGTTTGTTGGGATTTAAAATCAGCATCTTTAATCAACCAAATAATACGACTTATCGCATTACTAATCACCAACTTAATCCTAGTACACCTTTTAAACAACAACCTCAACTTAAATTCATTGCCAAAAACCTCTATCTTTATCTCTCTCTTTTTTGTTTTTTTATTTTGGTTTTTGGTTTTTGGTTTTTTTACCCAAAAAAAAAAAGAAAAAAAGAAAAGAAAAGATATTAACAAAAGGCTTGGTCCTTAAATGCCTATTTGGCGCCACGTTTGCGTGAACGTTTTGTAAATAGTCTTTGTACCTGTTCTAATATCACCAGAAAATATGAGCTGTGCCATCCAACTTTCTCGCGCAGAGGAAAGACGAAAGAGTAGTTCACAATCGCATGCGGCCGACCCTATTGTTAGCTCATGCCGCTCAAGGATAACGATAGGTCTCTACTCGCCACGTGTCGATTACGTTACTCCAGCACATGAAGTCCACCTGAACATAAGTCAACATCAAGCAGCTTACTCAACTTTCATCTAATCGAACAGTAGGCAGTTGAAATTGTTACGTTGCGGTGAGCTTGACCGCACACGTGGACGGTGATGGCCTCACCAACTTAAATGATCTTTTCTCTCGTGAAACCGGCCCCGCGTCCCCGCGTACGAGAAATTGAAAATGCGAGAACTAATAAAACGAATATGCCCCGAACATAAGGCATATGTTATTTGTAGATCGTTGAGAACCGTGCAACGCGGAATTTCTCCCCTCTTTCTGTTTGTAAAAATCGCGAGGGTTTTCAAAATATCGTGGTCGTCCTGTTAATTGGGACACCTATATAAAGGAACAGAGGCCTCCATTGTTGATGCGCTCAAAACCAGTACAAAGCTTTCAAGCTCTCTCTCTCTCTCTCTCCTATTCAAACAGAAAGCCTCGGCGATTCTCGCTCTTTGATTTATATGATGGCGTTCAAGAAAACCCTAGCCCAGCGCCTGTTCAATATCTCCAAGATCTCGCCCCAAACCCTCCGAAACTGCCGGATTTCTTCGTCGGCGGTTCATACCCGACCGGCTCCCAAGCCACGGGAAACAAGCATCGCACCCGACCCGGGAGACAATGTCATTTTCCGCCGCTTCTTCCACAAGAGATCGTCGCCGGCGACGTCCCAGAGGCCGGAGATGTGGTCCTTGCCGACTGGAGAAAACCTGATGGAGAAGCTCAGGTTCATGGCCATTGGCTCTGACCGAATCCGGTTGGACTGTTTGGCTCCGCCGGAGCCCGAGCAGGAGAGGTCGCCGGCGGTGGGTTCAGGATTGACGGCGGAGGAAACCAGGAAGTTGCTGAGGGTGGCCCAGTTGGAGGCTGTGAAATCGAAGCTTCGAGAAGTCCAGAAAAGCTGGGTATCGTATCCGGAGTTTGTTCGGATATGCAAGGAGGGTTGTTCGGATCCGGATCTGGGTCTCGGGTTCGCCAAATCGTTAGACGAAAACGGGTCCGTTATCGTGTTGGGAAACGCCGTTTGCTTGAGGCCTGAGCAGGTTAATTTCTGATTCATTAATCTTAATTTTATTTCGTTATTTGCTTAATTACAAATTTAAATTCAAATTACCATTTTTGTTTTCTTTGTGGGTTTTATATTTGTTTGGTGTTTCAGATAATTATTGATGGTCTTGGTCTGTTGGCCGAGAGGGTAGAAATAAAATTACGAGATTTTCCCATTTTAGTGATTGTTTGATTCTTTTCTTTTCCTTTTTGGTGATTTGGGAAATTCCGAAAACTGATATTATTTTATGATTATTTTGTTTGTTTTCTTCAACAGGCCAAATCTAAAACGTGAAAAGGGTTCCCCACGTTTCAGTTTCTACCGTGGCAGATTTTAATGTTCATGGGATTTAAATCCCTTTTCATACACTGTTTGAGGAGACTACAGTCAATTAAAAAACAAAGAAAAAAAGCAGATGACATTTTTATTTACAGAAAATTACATTTTTTTGTTGTTGGTGGGGTTGGTGTTTGAAGGAACTAGAAACTTCAATAGGATTGAGGGTAGTTTTGTGCTAATCCTATACAAGGGCCCCAAAAAAGGAAGTAAATTTAATACCTAAAGATTAGGATAATTAATTACTTGCCAAGTAAAGAGTAATGATATGTTCCTCAAAATTGAATAGTTGGAAGAAATGAGGAGAGAGGGGGATGTTTTCAGTCAAATGAAAAAAGAGAAAAAAAAGAAGTGGGTTTGGTGATATCTTGGCAAAAGGGTTGGGTTTGCTTTTTCCCTTTTAGGGTGGTGGTATAGTGTTTTGCTGAGAATACCTCACAGATATAGTTCTTGGATTTGTTTTAGTTGCTAACATGCACCTTCTATGGCATCTCTATCTTTTGCTCTGCTTGCATAACTCATTACTTATATTTTCCCTATTTCTTCAACAAAAATTTAGTCTTTCCTTTTGTTGATTTAAAAGAATTGGCAGGTAGCAGAGTAAAAGCTTTTGTGTTATCTTCTTGATTCTAGTTTTAAGCTATTCTTTTAGCCCAAAATTTTGATTTTCTTAGGGTCAAGTTGTTTTTTTGGTTGTTGTGTTATATAGTTTGAGGGTAAAAGTCCAAAGATTGATGGAAGATGTTAGCTTGTTAGGCTGAGCATGCTTTACCCAAACGTTTCAAACTGTTTGATTACTGCAGGTAGCCAAAGCCATCCAGGAACTAATTCCAATTCCAGGAGCAGCTGCAGCCAACCCAAACGACCCAAGAATCAGGGAATTGGAGGACATGGAGAGGCACAAGTTTGAAATCGACAGGAAAGCCGAGTTCCTGGTTCGGAGGGAGCTCTGGTGTGGGCTTGCATATCTTGTTGTCCAAACAGCCGGGTTCATGAGGCTCACCTTCTGGGAACTCTCATGGGACGTCATGGAACCTATTTGTTTCTACGTTACTTCAATGTACTTCATGGCTGGCTATACATTTTTCCTCAGGACCTCGAAAGAGCCCTCTTTCGAGGGATTTTTCCAGAGCAGGTTTCACGCGAAGCAGAAGCGCCTCATGAAGCTTCAGAATTTCGATGAGGGAAGGTACAATGAGCTAAGAAAAGCTTGTTATCCTTACTCGTCATCGTCTTCTTCAGCACTGCCCGCGTCAACTGCTTTTGACGGGCCAAAGAGCGTGCAGTTTGGTTCAATACGTAGTTAAAATTACAGAGGCAACAGAAGAAGCAAAGAAAAACAAAAATAACAATATGATTGAAAATGAAATCCCAATTTTGTTTTAACCCCCTCTTTCTCCCCCCACTGATTTAACTTAGAATTTAGTCCCCGGCTTTCTGTAAACAATGATGTGGAGAGTGTGTAGGTTTGTAGTTTTATGATATCAATTTACCCCTGAAAAAATTCACTCCGATTCACAACTAGTCTTATGTTCATCAATGAAATTGCTGTAGAAAACTTTTACTTTATTCTGCGTAATATTGAAGACGAAAAGATAAAGAGCCGTAAATCACCAGACAACTGAACATAAAGGAAAGTGTAAAAAAAGCTAAAGTGTCACTGTTTCTGTGGTGAATTTGCAAGCACTTGGATTTTTATAATAAAAATGTTATTGGTAAAAAAAAATACTTTATTATATATGAGGCTTCCGAAAAGAGACCCGCTGAATATGAATAAACTATGTAATTATGTAGTTTCCAAGTTAGTGGCCTCTGGGATTACCTCATAGTTATTGAGAGAGGTCATTCAAATGAATCGGCTGCATGTGCTTCTACTAAATGGGTTTTTTTTCTTCTTAAAAACAGAAACAAAATTCCAAATTTTGGAGTCTCACTTCGCAGCAATTTCAGCACTCCAATAAAGATTATCTGTCACCCAATTCAAGGCTTCAAACCATGTTTTAAAAAAAAAGTATCATAATCACATAGTTCCGTTTTTAATTTATTTTAAATTGAATATTCACCTTCTAATATGATATTAGAACGAATTATTTATTTGGTCATGTTGAGTGACTTTACAGTTCCTACGTCGCCTAGTACAAATCGTCCATGTATTAGACGTAACCCACAACTAGCTTAAAAACCTAAAAGATCTTGACTTTCTACCCTCAATACCAATTGCTTTTTGATGGGATAATGACATTCGAATAATCTTTCTTCTAAACAAACCTAATGACATGAGCAAATGAGTTGGGAGGGCAGTTTGTGCACGACATACAACAAAAGTGAAATGGTTCATCCATGACCACGGCAGGTTTCAATTGGACAGGCCAAGTCTTCAATCTCTTTTCACACCCCCTTCGTCCTTGTTATTTAGGTCTTTGATATGGGATGGCATCACATTGGGACCATGCGAATGCATTGTCTGACGTGCCCATCCACTCCCCAAGACGCGTGTCAGGTCAAGGTTCATGGGTTCTCGTCTTGATCTTGATGAAGAAAAAAGAAAAGAGCAGACGGCCAAGAAACCTCCAAGAAGCTGGGGCTCTATTGATCATGCTCTTATTAGTTATTAGTGGACTGTATGGTAGGTGACAAAGTTTTGGACACATTCACTTTGTTAATGTAACATGCATCCAAACCCACCTCAATCCTCAATCCTCAATCCTGATTCCTATCCAATTCTTGGCCTTGTACCAATTTTAATATTGTGATGCATTGCCTGCCACCGACCTAATGTTGCCTTGCCTACCATATGAAAACTAAATAATATGATTCTTCAGTTTATTCCCTTTTGTTTGATTTTAAAATGGGATGGGGATTTTGGGATTTTGGGATAATGGAATAGAATCATGGTTATCTTTACATGATCTATCCACAGTTGTCATGAGATAGGCGTGGGGCTGGCTGTGTAAGTTATGTTAGGTCTTCTTTTTCCAATTAGTCCCTTAGTTTATGATGGTATTTGTCTAGGATTTAAAATATTTGGTTCATTATACGTAACGACTCATTCTTCTTTAAGACACAGTTCTATACATGTACATAAGTTTTTAAAATTGTATTTTTATTAAGTCATTTTTTGTATATGCAAGTCAGAGTGCGATTTGCATAATGTAGCCAAAGAGCAATTTGTCTGCAGTTTCCTATACGATTGTGATCCTTTTGTTTGCATTATTCTTTTTCTTCACATTATACGCATTGAAATTATGTTGAGCCAACCCTAAGGCTAAGAGAGAAGTGAGAAATTGTTTATGTGGTTGTGGTTGTGGTTGTGGTTGGGGCCAACCAAAGTTTCCGCGTGATGCAAAAGTAATGGTGATGTATCCTTAAATCATTGAGTCAATTTCGTACCAAGTTGACAATAATTTTCGTGGGGGTCTCTCTTTTGTATCGTTCTTTGTTTGGCAGTGGAGAGGTTGTGCCGGCCCAGCTCTGCACTGCACCGCACAACACCCTCCCTCTTTGGTGCTTGTTTTGTGAGTGCAAGTATGGTCTTCCGTGCCCACACTACTCTTTGATAATTACAGTGGCTGGTATCAGGTCCTTGTATGGTTCTCTGTTTTTCGCCCCCTTTCTTGGGTTTGGCCTTTTGGAATGAATTGACTCTTTGACCAAAAAAACAGACACGATACCTTTCAAAGTGCCAAGTGGGTTAAATTGACCAACCGAAAATTGAAATGCATTATCAAGAGTCAAGATGAACAAGAGTTCTTGATTTTAGATGTCACTTAAAAGACTAAATTTCAGCCCATTATTCAAAACATGTGTCTGGATGCCGAGTCCAACCTAGTCACATTTAGGCCCATTATTCACCGAAGATGTTTTGTACAAGGTCCAAAAGCAAAGCCTTAACAATATTGATGTGGATTAAGCCAATTAGTCGAGTCAAAATTAGATGCGCAATTACATTTTTGTTCATCTTTTGTTGGCAGGACTCACATGAAAAAAAAAAAGAGGAGAGAAATTATGACTTCCAAAACATATATATGTTTATGTTGTTTATGGGTCAAATCATATTTTCTCCAATTTTTTTTTTAAGTCTATTTGTTTGGAAAAATAAAATAAACCTAACATACACAAAATTAATTTTAAAAAGTTAACACGAAAAAAAAAACATAAAAAACCAAATATACATCTTCCCCATTAAAGCAAAAATCGTATTTACATCTTTTGAATATATAAAAGAGATATAAAAATAGTTTTACACTCCCGAATTTACTCCTTCCTAAATACTCTAACTAAGAGTACTTTAGTTGAAGAAGAAAAAGTAAACCTTTAAAGTCGTGATCAAGTCCAAACTGACCTTGAATAAAGATTGATTTAGAATTGATCAAATGCTTGCATAATTCACACGTAAAGAGAAGTAGTTAGGGTATTGCATTAATTCCCGCCGAATAGCATCGTAAGCTTTGAGACGATTTGTTATGATCCAATTCCAAACACACGTTTCCTACATGAACGCAATATGCTCTCATGATAATCATTCATTTGCAAAAGCCACAATTTCTCTTACTCAAAATCTATGACAAATTGTTTATTGAATTTCAAGACATGCCTCCCTCTTATGAGGTATCAAATCCCTAACGTCCGTGTAGTGTTGCAATGCAATCAATTGAAATTTATGGTATAAAAGCAAATATTCTACTTAATCTAATCTAAACTATGTAGAGTGGAATTTGAACTCGGCGCTCTAACCAACTTGACTAAGCTCAAGTCTATTATCCTAGCATCAATGCTTTTCGATACGAGAGTAGAATCCTTTCTTACCATTTTATAAACTGAACAATTTTAGACACAATTGCAGCAAAGATTCATGTAACAACCTGGCAAATGATATGATCAAATCATGAATTCCCATCAAAAGATTTTACCCATCAGAATACCAAAAAGTAATATAAAGTGGCCACTAGTTTTATGAATTCCCATCAAAAGATTTTACTGATCAAATCATGAGAAACATAATCATATCAGGTATCAAAAAAGAAAAAGAAAAAGAAAAATCTACTGAGAGAACTGAACTTACCTGACCCCACCTTTTTACGCACCTCATCTTTTACTTTTTTACCTCCATTGTAAATGTATACATTATTTTTTATTTTTTGTTCTTTATCAAAAGAAATGTATACATAATTAACTTAACTTTATAGACCCTTTTACAGCAAATCTAAAAAGGCAAGCCCCAACCCCACCCCACCAAAACTATCATACACTCTAACCCACACTATCAAAGCTCCTTGCCATTCCTTTCTTTCCCTCCCAACCCAGGAGAACAAGACCCGCCACCAGCCACAGACTTAACCTCGCCGCCGCGGGTCCTTCCCTTTTTATCAAAACCCAGATGAATTTTGACGTAAAAATTCAAAAAGGCCAAGAGAATCACCCCATTCAACACCGAATTGAACACCCATACCCCGATCCCATTGCACCCGCCTCTCATGAAATGTAGCATCAGAACGCCGACGTGGCACGCGACGTTGCAGCCCAGCAGCGCAATCTGGCAGTTCACGACGACCGGGAAGCAGGCGCTCGGCAGACCCACCGCCGTCCAGAACCTGTAGCCGTACACCACCGAGTACACGAGGGTCGTCAACAGTATCGCCAGAACCTGGATCGACTGAGAGAACTCCAGCCACAGGAACGATATCACGGTCAAGATCGAGTGGTTGAAGAGCTGGAAAGGGACGAGCTTACGACGTCGTAGGATCGTGAAGAATGTGCGGAGCATGTGGGGGAATCTGGAGAGGTAGTACATGTATGACCAGAAGAAGACCCGACCCGACGGGCGGGTCCCGAGCGGGAAGCAGAGGAGCCACTGGAACGGGGTTTTGGAGCGGCGCCAGAACCACCGGGTCTCGCGGATTTCTGCGGCGGAGGAGAGGGTGATGCCGGCGAAGATGGTGAAGGAGATTAGGGCCATGGCGAGGCTGTGGACGGCGGGTATGGGTCCGAGCGGGACGGGTCGACCCGAACGGTTTACGAGGAGGAGGGTGAAGTGGAGGAGGAGGGAGAGGGTGAGGTAGACGGCGATGGCGGTGAAGAGGAAGGACCACGTGGAACCCCAGGAATGGGCGTGGCTCCAGCGGAAGCCGACGATGGATGGGTGCTCCGAGAGCCAGAATGTTAGGGTCTGGATCAGGGGTTGACCCGACATTGGTTCTGCCGGGTTGGGGACGGAGCAGACGGTGGAGGTGACGTGTCACGTCGTTTTTTGGGACGGGAAACGACGGGAAACGGCCCTTCACGCTGTGGCGGATGGGTCTGGAGGCTCTGTCTCACATGGAGTCATACATTCATTCGTTCACTCACATTTTTCTGGTTTTTCTTTATTTTTTATTTTGGAAATTTTGGGTTGGGGAATTTTAGGGGTTGTTTTAGTTTCGTGAGAGAGAGAGGGAGAAACGAGAGGCAGGGTAGGGTTATTAAATTAAGGGATGAAAATGAATCAAATGACCGGTGGGCATGAAGCCAAGAAGTAGTGTTGGAAATATTGCAGTTTTGGAAGACACGTGGACTGGTTTGGTTGGACGTGTGTTGTGGGTACGGGGCTCCGACGTGTCCGAAGGACTAAACTAAGTCTTCGTTTTGGTGATACAGTCAGTCAGTCGTGCACAATGTATTTATAGTTGGGAAGATATTTTTGAGATTGGTCTTGGGTTGGGGGTTATGGGGACCATTTTTACTTTTATGGTTCATATATTTATGAGATTGAGTAGTCGTTACGGGTGATTTTATTGATTGATGATCATCACCGCCGTGATTTTGTTGCTTTTGTAAGGTTTTTCTTCGTTCAAAGGACATGCCAAAAGTTCATCCACCACATTTTGTTGGTGTGGCAGCATTCGGAAAAATGATCCGATTAGACACTGAAAGACGTGCACATATCATATATGATGTTACTAACTTTTTCATCCTCAAGGTCATACTAGTTCTCAATTACGTGTTGTTTTACGGACTAAAAAATATCTTTTATCTGCAAAGGTCCAGTATTAATCATGTAAGGGAAACCCTAATCAACTATGACTAACCATATCTAATTATATCTTCAAGAGTTCAAATCTCCACAACATACATAGATCATTACATTTTTCCCAACCACACATACTTTCAACTAGTTTTCGAATACACATTGAAACGAGAGGTGCTATATCGGCCGCTTATATCTCTTATACATGGTACTTACAATCCATCAATGGATAGAATTCAGTGTCAATTTTGTGGATGGAGAAGTTAAAATTCTTCGACGCAATGTCATGTTTGTGGGTGGAGAAGTTAATGCGGCTGCAAAGAGCATCTTTGCTGAAGATAACCCTCAAAGGAGAGCAGTAGATAGATACTTTTAATAAATAAATAGCATATGTTCTACTTTCCTAAGTTGCAATCAATTTGTTTGTCACTCAAAAAGTTTGAATGTGACGAATGGCATGGGGTCCTCTACTCTCTTGTAATACGTGACGTGGTCGTAATCAGATAATGACTCTTAAGGCCATAATCCATGCTTTCATGAATTAAGAAAATGTATCTTATTGTTGATATTTGTTGTCTGGCTAATGTACAAAGAAGAAGAAGGTGCCTCAAAGGCATTATTATTTGGTAAATTACGTACATTTAGGTTGAGGTTAATGCCTCACCTGTATTTTTCTATGGACTCAAGTTATTGTGCTGAGGTTAGTTTTCTCTCTGTAGAGAAAGACTATAGTAGTTCTGATTTATAGTCCGATAACATAATGATTTTTCTATTTGCATGTTATACCGAATCAAACTGCTCCGAGTGGTTTGGTTCGGCTAGTTTGAACTGTTCAGACAGCTTTTACGCATCCCTACTTATATGCATCATAGTAACTTATTCTATGATTTAATACTATTGATCAAGATGTTACATTCCAGAAAAAACCATATATTCTTTGAATGCACTGCTCATGGATACTCTTTGCAGCCGTGACTGATCATTCCGGGCCATCATGTGGAGGCAATGAAGGTGAAAAGGAGATGCCAAAATTGTAGCAAGTTCCAACACGTTTAACATTACACAAGATGTGGATTCCTTGATGTGGAAATTTGGGTCAACCCATCCACCCAAATTAATATTGCATAATGTCTGAAAGTAACTGTAAAATGACACTTTACTATTGCAACTTTGCAATGCATCTTTTCTAGAATGAGATCCCTCAATTTCAAGAAATTCTTATATCCGGTAATCCGGACTACATGATTGTGCGATTATCTTCATGTAGATTAAATCCTGTTAGGCCATCTCTAGTTACAGGACTAAATGTAGTATAAGGCTATAATTTTAGCCCTCTACAATATTAATTTTTTAAAGAATAGTGTAGGGCTAAATTTTTCCATCTCCATCCATGCATGGCTATATTTTAAGGCCCCTCCATATTTTATTATTTTGAGAAAAACTATGGTACAACACTTATGCATTTCACTACTTTGTATTTTGGAGGTATTTATAGCCATATTTTAGGTTTTAATTTTTTTTTATAAAAAAATGGCAACAATGGCAATTTTGGAAAAAAAAAAATTGTTGCAGTTCAAAAGGTTCTATATATTTAAATAACTAAAAACGAATTTAAATACATTTAAAAGGTTCAAAGGAAAAAAAAAAATGGCTAGTTGACGTCAACGCGTCTTCAATATCACCTTTGGATTGTAGTTGCACGAGATGTTCTCCTGCTCACTCTTACGCGTGATACTTTCCCTTCTTGGATAGCACATGCACTAAGCCCACAAAGAAATTTTGCTTGGGCTACATATAGCCTATAGCCCATGACTGGAAATGACCTTATATTTTGATCATACTCGACTCCATTAGTAGTCCCACTCTTACAAGTGTGACGTCGTATACGACAAATGCACAGAAGAACCACTCCTCAATCTAAGTTAGGCAAAAGATCAATACTAAAAAAATGTTGCTTTTAGGCCAAACCATATACTTTGAGTAAGTACCACTCAAATTCCTGATGAAAACTGCGAGTAAAGAAAAAATAGTGAAGTTGATCAGATTGTGACAGCCACAAAGTTGGTTTGAATAAAGATGTCAAGTTGGCTTCAAAAAGAAAGGAAAAAGGTGGGTCTTGGGTCTTCGCCTAACCAAATTTCAAACGTCCATTAATGGCTGCGTCTTGCTAATTGACAGTTGATATTTGAGACGACAGATTTTTCTTCAGTCATTTGCTTTTCTTTAGCAGTTTCAGGCTTTCAGCTTCTGTTTAATGAGATACATAGAAAGTTAAAAACTTTAGACAAAGTTCTTTTGGGTGCATAAGGTTAGGGCCCAACCCAAGAAAGAACTTTGTCTAAATTCCCATACCATGCATAACATGAAGAAACATTATTAAACCCACTTTAAAAAGAAAAAGAAAGAGAAAAAGCTTTACAAATAGGCTAACTGGTGCATTTTTACTATCAAAATTTGGCCCCAAACCAAACTAGTCTAGTGTCGGCCCAAAAAAGGGGAGAGGCCTTTATTTTTTCTTTTTGAGGTATTAAGAGCATTTTCGATGGATATGTTAAATTCAACGTGACATTTTTAGCATGTAGAAAACATAATTGAGACTCGCACCAGCTAAAATGTTAAATTCTATGTGGAATAACATTTCACTTCCAAGTTTTAATTTTCTAAAAAATATATTTCAGTTTTAATAAAAAAAGTTCAACGTACTTCTAATAAAAACACTTCCAATATTAATGTTTATAAGTTTCAACAACTGAAAAAAGAAGAAGTAATATTTAATTGTCCTTTTCTTTTTCCACATGAAATTGTTTTATTATTTGTCTTTTTCCTGCAACAAACATTATTTTGTTTTTTTTCTTACACAAACAAAATTGAGAGAAGGAATTTGAACACAGAATCTCGGATGCATGCAGAGTGTAAAGTAAACTGCAAGAACAAGATTCATCATTTTGTTGATTTGGACATTGGTCTCAACTGCTATCGGGCCGGGCTTGTAAAAGCCTTTAGAAATAGCGATAGGCCCGTGGAGGACAAAATATCATAGGAAAACCAATCACCATCAAACACCATAAAGCGTCCGATTCCGACCCGAAAACGCAATAGAACCGTAGGATGAAATCCGCAGTTTGGTGAGAAATATAATAGACGCACGTAATTTTAATAGGGGCAGCCCGCCAGCGTGGAAGACGAGAAAGAGGCAAAATTGGAAAAAGACCTGGAATCTTCTTCTTGCCACAATCGAGAGTTTCTCGGTCGCCTCCTCCTAATATTAGAACTAGACTTTTCCTTTCCAGTAAACACTTCATCTTTTGCCTCTCTCTCTCTCTCTTTCGTAACGAGACCCAATCAAATTTTACACGCCAAAAGGTAAATTTTAGTTTTTTTTTTTCTTTCTGTAATTTATATTCAACCAGTTGTTTTATTACCTTGATTTGATTATTATTCTTCCGTTTTCCTGTTCGATTTGAATGATTTCTAGGGTTTCTTTGTTTGTTGGATTTTATATACTGAATAAATTTGCTCAAATTTTCTGATCTGTGTGGTCCTTTTGCTTAAGTTTTTGTTCTTTTCTCTGATCTGACTGGTTATAATTTAGTGAGTCGGTTTGGGTTCTGAATATTTTTATGATCTTATATTTCTCCAGATTTTGTATGTTTATATGATGTGAATTGTTTCTGGGAGATCTAATCTTGCTCAGGGATTCAGTTTAGGGTTCATCGATTTCATTCTAAATGATAAATATTTGGTGTTTTTCTTGGAAATTGAATAGTTCATATGTTTGTGCTTAATTTATTTATTGGTTTGTGATAGTTTGAGCATCTTTCTGAACAATCTGAATATGCTCTGTATCTGTATGTATTTTATGTGTTCCATCTGTATCTGAATCTGTTTTCTTGTGGTAATAATAATCGATTTCTATGATTAATGAAAAAAAAGGTGATATTTCCATAAACCACAGGTATTTGCTGTTTGAAGTTTTGTGGGTACTGAGATGGCAAGTGGTTTTGGGGAATCAACAAGCGTGCCACCCCAAAGCCCGTCTTGCTCGGGCAATAATGCCAATGATGTGGGCGATTTTGAATGCAATATCTGCTTTGACTTAGCCCAAGACCCAATCATAACCCTTTGTGGTCACCTCTTCTGCTGGCCTTGCCTGTACAGATGGCTCCACCATCACTCGCATTCCCAAGAATGCCCGGTTTGCAAGGCCCTCGTACAAGAGGAGAAGTTGGTTCCTCTTTATGGTAGGGGCAAGACGCAAACTGATCCAAGATCAAAGTCATATCCAGGCATCAATATTCCAAATCGCCCAGCTGGGCAGAGGCCTCAAACTGCCCCTCCTCCGGAGACCAATCAGTTTACCAATTATGGCTCTGGATTCATGGGGGGATTTGTACCAATGGCAACTGCGAGGATTGGTAACTTCACATTGGCCACTGCATTTGGTGGTCTGATACCGTCATTGCTTAACATTCATTATCATGGGTTCCCGGATGCTACTGTGTATGGAACAACTTCTGGTTTCCCTTATGGGTTCAGTTCATTTCACGGGGGCCATGCTCATGGATTCCCTCAGCCGGCAAGTCAAAGGCAGCAGGTTGACAATGTTTTGAAGAATCTTTTTTTGTTAATTGGTGTCTTTGTGATCCTTGCGCTGATTTGTTGGTAAAATGATTTGCCGTTTTAAACTTTGAAGCCAATGTGTTTTTTTAGTGTTGCTGCTCTTATATGTGTAAATACATTAGCTTAAGTTCTACTCGAGAAGGTTGACCTGTTAGTACTTTTGGTCAATTCTGTTAGCTCTTATAAACATCTGCAACAGACATAAAAATATCATAATAAATGGCTCGCAGTTGCACTCTCTCTCTCTCTCTCTCTCTGTTGTGAATATGATTGTTGTGGGTTCTTTTACTTCAAAATTAGATATGTACTATGCATATCCACTGACATGAATGCGGGAACGTTTTACTTGGCATATTTGTTAACTTCTTGTGGTGTTTTAGCATGCGCAACAGCCATAAAATTTCATAATAAATGGTTGCAGTCTCTCTCTGGTGAACTTGATTGTTGTGTGATTTTGACTTGTTTTGGGATTTTAGGACTTCCAAGTTAGCTGTAGAGTGAGAGTGAGGCCTGCTAGGTAGGAACTGGAAAAACATTGTTGGATGGTCCATAGGTCCATTTTGTTTTTGAGTG